>NC_134358.1:527172632-528372632 GCF_048569485.1 Anomaloglossus baeobatrachus | reverse complement strand
AGTAGATATAGGGGTTGTAGGCAGTAGAGATAGTGGGTGTAGGTAGTAAAGGTAAGAGTTGTAGGTAGTAGAGGTAGGAGTTGCAGGTAGTAGAGGTAGGGGTTGCAGGTAGTAGAGGTAGGGGCTCCAGGTAGTAGAGGTAGGGGTTGCAGGTAGTAAAGGTAGTGGTTGCAGGTAGTAGAGGTAGGAGTTTTAGGTACAAGAAGTAGGGGTTGCAGGTAGTAGAGGTAGGGGTTCCAGGTAGTAGAGGTTGAGGGTAGTAGAGTAGTAGAGGTAGGGATTCCAGGTAGTAGACGTAGAGGTTGCAGATAGTAGAGGTAGGGGTTCCAAGTAGTAGAGGTAGGGGTTCCAGGTATTAGAGGTAGGGGTTGTAGGTAGTAGAGGTAAGGGTTGCAGATGAGGGTCATGGAGCGTATAGGAAACCAAAAGGTTCCAAAAGTATTTTATGACCCATGATAGTTGGTAGCTATGGTGGTGACTTTGAATTGTGTTCCCATGAGCTTCACAATTGGCCTTGCGGCTAAGAACAAGGTCAATGCCAACATTTATCCCATAAAACCCAGGGATCTGGGTCTTTGCAGCTTTTGAATCTACAATGATGCCACTGTCAATGTGTCAATGTTTCGAAGACTTTTCTACATGAAACTGCAATTACCCATAGCTATTAATGAGATTGTAATCCTAACCTTTAGTACAAGTAGATGAGCGGTAACATCTGCTTGGCAGACAATGCTTATAGCACCTTTTTACCATAAGTAGCCTGTAAGACTATAAGTCTAGTTAAGGCTGTGGAGTAAAGTATACCATGCCAACTATGAGGCTATAGGGTGGTGCAATGATGAGTGCGAAAATATTTTCTGGTATATTCTACAGCAACTTGTAGTTGTTGCTTTTAATATATATTTATGTTTGTGGTGGGAAAAGTTGTAGGACTTCAAGAAAAAACCTAATGCCTCAAGTCGGCATTGATGGTTAGACTGGTTCATCAGAGGACAAGAGAACTCTCACGTGGGTCCATGACTTGATGTGTTTGTAAGCTCCAGACTCAACGGAGCCCATCTGGTTACTGATACAATTAAGGGAGACAGTGAGGAGCAGGGGCACTCTAAGCGTCTACTTGTTTGCAGGTCGGCAGTGGTTTCATAGACGATTTACACAGGCAGACCTTGCTTCAGATGTAATCAATCATTCTGTGCACATAGGCTGCGATTGTTCTCAACAGCACAAGGTGATGTGCTGCCGAAAACAATGAGAACAAAAAGATCCTTTCTCCGGATAAACAAGTGTTTTTCTAGTTTGTCAGGTGATCGTCAGCCTAATTACAATGCATAATTATCATGAAATGTGTCTTCGTGGGAACTCTTACATTATCATGCAGTGTAAATGGATCTTATGTTTTGCAATGAGGATCGATTGTATGATACCTGTGTATAGTCTTGGGATTTTGACAGCATGGTGCTATGCACCTTTTGGTAGCCCTATATGTGTACTGAGGTGTGTGAGTGGCCGGTTATCCCTATGATTTCCTTGTTCCCACTCTTCATCAGCACACTGTGGTTTTGTTACGCTGGACACCAGGAGTTGACTGGATGGGAACCCAACTGGTCCTCAGACTAAATGCACCTTGAGCTTTTCTTCAACCCAGAGGTACACTTGATGGTAGTGAGGTCTGAGCCACCAGTTTCTCCCTATCTCCTGTCCACTGCCCTGATGTAATACCCTCCACACCCAGCACCCAGGGGATGGTAGTCAAAAAACCCCACTGGCAAATAACACAGACAGGTGAGACAACAACACTCATGTACACCAAAGACCAACAGCAGGGGGACCACAAAAAGGTGCACAGAAGGTAAGTAAGGTAAGGAGAAAGTAACTAATCAGCGCGGTTACTTCCACACCAAACAACCAAACAACAGCAGAGAAGAGATAAAGATCTGAGCTCACATCCTAAGGTCCATCTTGATGTCCTTGCTCCTTGAGACAGATTACAAACACATTCTGCAACACTGGCTACACGTTTAAAAAAATAGTGAAGGGGCAAAGACCCACCCCCACTTCCTATAAAGAGACAAAGACCCACCCCCACTTCCTATAAAGAGACAAAGACCCGCCCCCATTTCCTATAAAGAGACAAAAACCCGCCTCCACTTCTTAGAAAGAGATAAAGATCTGAGACCACATCCTAAGGTCCATCTTGATGTCCTAGCTCCTTGAGACAGATTACAAACACATTCTGCAACACTGGCTACACAACATTTAAAAAAAAATAGTAAACATTTGTAGTCTACGTAATTAAATCAAATTTATGAATCAAAAGTCAAATACATGATGCATCCCCAATAAGGGCAATAGCCTGAGATAGTCCACCACCAAGCAATGGGGCATGAAGTCTTAGAGGCTGCTAGTAATGTTAAACACCTGGCTTGTTCTTCTACAAAGACACTTTGTAAGCCGACACTTGAAATTTCCTCGAGGCTGCAGGAACAGAAACGCGCAGGGAAAAAGTTCAATACACAGAAGGCTTTTACAATGCTTGACTGGTCAACTTGGTTGGGATCCAGCCTTTCTAACCCTTGAAGCTAAAGCTGTATTTGTTCTATGCAGTATGGGTGATGAGTAGAAAGAAAACATACAAAGACTTTGTCTATCTAATTAGTGATGAGCGAGCATGCTTGTCACTACTCGGTACTCGCACGAGTATCACTGTACTCGGGCTGCTCGGCGGGGACCGAGTAATCTCGCGATACTCGTGCTTTACTCGTGGTCTTCATTTCTGCATGTTGGCGCTCTTTTGAGAGCCAGCCCTCATGCAGGGATTGGCTGGCAGACCACTGCAATGCCACAGCCCTGTTAGTTGTGGAATTGCAGTGATTGGCCGGCCTGCACAGCGTCACCGAGCCTTTATATCGGCCGGCGCGCTGTGCTCTGCTCACAGCTATTAGTGATGAGCGAGCATGCTTGTCACTACTCGGTACTCGCACGAGTATCACTGTACTCGGGCTGCTCGGCGGGGACCGAGTAATCTCGCGATACTCGTGCTTTACTCGTGGTCTTCATTTCTGCATGTTGGCGCTCTTTTGAGAGCCAGCCCTCATGCAGGGATTGGCTGGCAGACCACTGCAATGCCACAGCCCTGTTAGTTGTGGAATTGCAGTGATTGGCCGGCCTGCACAGCGTCACCGAGCCTTTATATCGGCCGGCGCGCTGTGCTCTGCTCACAGCTATTCTGACAGTGAGTGTAGGGAGAGTGTCGCTGATTCAGGGAAAGCTTTGCGGCCCTTTATAGCTTTTTCAGTTGCAGGGCTGCAAACAGTGTGACCAAAAGTCCTTCTCAGGACTATTCTAGTTGTATACAGGCAGGCAGGGTATAGCCAGGTCGGAGTACAGTAGCAGAGTCCTTCTCAGGACTATTGTTGCTATATACAGGCAGGGTATAGCCAGGTCTGAATACAGGCTAGTGACCAAAAGAGTCCTTGTCAGGACTATTGTAGCAGTATACAGGCAGGCAGGCAGGCAGGGTAGTGGTGACCGTATACCAGCCTTCATATCTGGGGCTGGTGTACACAGTGTAAAACAGTCCAGATAGTGTCTGACTTGTCTGTACTGTAATTGTCGCTCCCCAAAAAAACCTGTTAGTAGGTTATTATTGCGTCCGTGCTTGGTTTTTAAAACCGCACGTGTGTGCCTGTTGGTGGCAGCGTACAGGTGCACTGGTGTGCGTTTACCAAACTATTATATAACGCACAAGTGTAGTGTATAATACACGTCAGTCAGCAGTGGCTGATAGTGTCAGAGTTCTTAATTTTTGCTCCTAAAACCTGTGTTAGGTTATTATTGCGTCCGTGCTTGGTTTTTAAAACCGCACGTGTGTGCCTGTTGGTGGCAGCGTACAGGTGCACTGGTGTGCGTTTACCAAACTATTATATAACGCACAAGTGTAGTGTATAATACACGTCAGTCAGCAGTGGCTGATAGTGTCAGAGTTCTTAATTTTTGCTCCTAAAACCTGTGTTAGGTTATTATTGCGTCCGTGCTTGGTTTTTAAAACCGCACGTGTGTGCCTGTTGGTGGCAGCGTACAGGTGCACTGGTGTGCGTTTACCAAACTATTATATAACGCACAAGTGTAGTGTATAATACACGTCAGTCAGCAGTGGCTGATAGTGTCAGAGTTCTTAATTTTTGCTCCTAAAACCTGTGTTAGGTTATTATTGCGTCCGTGCTTGGTTTTTAAAACCGCACGTGTGTGCCTGTTGGTGGCAGCGTACAGGTGCACTGGTGTGCGTTTACCAAACTATTATATAACGCACAAGTGTAGTGTATAATACACGTCAGTCAGCAGTGGCTGATAGTGTCAGAGTTCTTAATTTTTGCTCCTAAAACCTGTGTTAGGTTATTATTGCGTCCGTGCTTGGTTTTTAAAACCGCACGTGTGTGCCTGTCGGTGGCAGCGTACAGGTGCACTTGTGTGCAATTTCCAGAAACTTTGATATAACGCACAAGTAGTGAATATACACGTCAGCAGTGCACAGCATTGCAAAATGCGCAAGGGCATTGGCAAGGAACAAGGAAGTGGACGTGATGGTGGTGCAGGCAGAGGCCGAGGTCGTGGGCAAGCTCTAATTTCGCCACAACAAAGGGCCACATCTAGTCGCTCGCACGTCCTGTCCCAAATTCTTGGGGACCGCAGCAGTACACCGCTCTTGAACCAAGACCAGTGTCAACAGGTTGTTAGTTGGATAGCAGATAATGCTTCCAGTCAGATTGGCACCACCACAAACACTCTGTCTTCCACACGGTCAAGTGTCAGTAGCCGTGATACTGCACCGCACATTTCTGAACCTGATCCTCCTTCCTACCACCAGGCTGAGTACACGTCCTCCTCGGACATTAATGATCCCACACTTGGACACTCGGAAGAGCTGTTCACGTTTCCATTCACACATTCTGGCCTCTCGCCAGCTCATATTGAAGTGGGTCATGAGGAGATCGTCTGTACAGATGGCCAAATATTTGAGCAGCCACGTTCTCACGAAGTTGGCAACGTGTCTCAACAAGTGGTGGACGATGATGAGACACAATTGTCAGCAAGTCAGGAGGAGGAGCAGGGTGCGGAAGAGGAAGACGACGTGGTGGATGATCCAGTAACTGACCCAACCTGGCAGGAGGATATGCAGAGCGAGGACAGCAGTGCACAGGGGGAGGGAGGCGTAGCATCACAACAGGCAGTAAGAAGCAGGGTGGTGGCCCCAGGCAGAAGTCAGGCAACCGTTCCCCGGAACAACACGACGACACAAGGTGCCTGTCCAAATGTTAGGTCTTCACGAGTCTGGCAGTTTTTTAAGTTGGATCCAGATGATTCAAAAAAGGCCATTTGCAACACCTGCCGTGCCAGCATCAGCAGGGGTACCAAAACTAGCAGCCTGACCACCACCAGCATGATCAGGCACATGTCAGCCAAGCACCCGACTTTGTGGGAAGTACAACAGAGTCGAGGAGCAGTGCTTGCTGATGTCACTGCTACGTCTTCGCTGGTTGTGCATGCGAGCCAATCCTCTGTCCATGCTGCCTGCGAACAAGCCTCCTCCACTCCTGCACCTACAGTTGCCTACGCAGAAAGAACACCATCATCAAGCACGTCCTTGTCCCAGCGCAGCGTTCAGTTATCCATTCAGCAAACCTTTGAACGCAGGCGCAAATACACTGCCAACACCCCACATGCCACAGTTCTAAATGCTAACATTTCGCGACTGCTTGCGCTGGAAATGTTGCCTTTTAGGCTGGTGGAGACAGAAGCATTCCGTGACCTGATGGCGGCAGCTGTCCCACGTTACTCGGTCCCCAGCCGCCACTATTTCTCCCGGTGTGCCGTCCCCGCGTTGCATAACCACGTGTCACAAAACATCACACGTGCCCTGAACAACGCTGTTTCACCCAAGGTCCACCTAACCACAGACACGTGGACAAGTGCTTGTGGGCAAGGCCGCTACATCTCGTTGACGGCACACTGGGTTAATATTGTGGAAGCTGGGACCCAGTCTGAGCGAGGGACGCAACACGTCCTTCCCACACCAAGGTTTGCAGGCCCTACCTCAGTCAGTGTTTCACCCACACTCTACAGCTCCGGAATGTCATGCTCTTCAGCCTCCTCCTCCTCCTGCGCATCCTCATCCACTGTGCCCTCCACACCAGTCACAAGCTGGAAGCACTGCAGCACTGCCTCGGCGAAGCGGCAACAGGCTGTGCTGAAGCTAATCTGCATAGGTGACAAACCCCACAATGCAGAAGAGCTGTGGACAGCTCTGAAACAGCAGGCAGATCACTGGCTCACACCTCTGAACCTAAAGCCAGGAAAGGTCGTTTGTGACAATGGCCGGAACCTGGTGGCGGCTTTGAGGCGAGGCCAGCTGACACATGTTCCATGCGTGGCCCATGTGCTCAACCTCGTGGTTCAGCGGTTTATAAAGTCATACCCAGAGCTGTCTGATCTGCTGGTAAAAGTTCGCCGCCTGTCTGCACATTTTCGAAAGTCACCTACTGCTTCAGCCGGCCTTGCCGGCTTTCAGCGCCGTTTGCATCTTCCGGCTCACAGACTGGTGTGTGATGTCCCCACGCGTTGGAATTCAACTCTGCACATGTTGGTCAGGATATGTGAGCAGAAGAGGGCAGTTGTTGAGTACCTGCATCACCTAAGCCGTCGGGAAATGGGTCAAACTCCACACATAACACCTGAGGAGTGGAGATGGATGTCAGACCTATGTACCATCCTCCAAAACTTTGAGGACTCCACCAAGATGGTGAGTGGTGATGACGCCATTATTAGCGTCACCATACCGCTACTCTGCCTTCTAAAACGGTCCCTGCTGAAAAACAAACATGATGCATTGCAGGCGGAGCGCGATGAGTTGCAGCAAGAAACAGTAGTGGGTGTGGGTGATAACACACAGCCCAGCCTCGTCTCATCACAACGTGCAGTGGAGGACTATGACGAGGAGGAGGATGAAGACATGGAGCAACTCTCCGGCCAAATTGAGGATATGACATGCACACCAGTCATATCCTCGATTCAGCGTGGCTGGCCAGAGGACAGGGTAGATGAGGAGGAGGAGGAGGAGGAGGAGGAGGAGGACAGCATGTTCAGTCATCTTGTTGGTCAGGCTACTGAAGTCCTGGCTGTTAAGAGTCTGGCGCACATGGCTGACTTTATGGTAAGCTGCCTGTCTCGTGACCCTCGCGTTAAGAACATCTTGGCCGACAATCATTACTGGTTGGTAACACTGTTAGACCCACGCTACAAGGAGAACTTTTTGTCTCTTATTCCCGTGGAGGAGAGGTCAACCAAAATGCAGCAGTTTCGGAAGGCCATACTCACGGAAGTAGGCAAAGCATTCCCCTCACAAAACGCTAGCGGCATAGGTCAGGAATCAGTGGACAACCGAGGCGTACAGCCGAGAGAGGCACAAGTCCAATCCGCCAGAGGTAGGGGAACAGTCTTTAAGATGTGGGACAGTTTTCTCAGCCCCTCACGTACCACAGCCCCTGAGGTGCGGGGTAGTGCCACAAGAAATCCTAAGTTTGCCCAGATGCTGAAGGAGTACCTTGCAGATCGAACAACTGTACTCCGACATTCCTCTGTGCCTTACAATTATTGGGTATCCAAGCTGGACACGTGGCATGAATTGGCTCTCTACGCCTTGGAAGTCCTGGCCTGCCCTGCTGCTAGCGTTTTGTCAGAGCGTGTTTTTAGTGCCGCAGGTGGAATCATTACAGATAAACGCACCCGCCTGTCAACTGAAAATGCTGACAGGCTGACTCTGATAAAGATGAACAAGGGTTGGATTGGGCCAGACTTCACCACACCACCAGCAAATGAGAGCGGAATTTAAAGTTTGCCATGTACCTCCACTCACCCATGGGTACACTTCTCGACTTTGGATAATCGCTGGACTGCTCCTCCTTCTCCTCATGCGCCATCATGATGACCGTTACAATAGTTAGGTCTTTGTTTCAGGTATACCCCCAGTGGTAAATTTTTTCGCCCATTCTTTGCAGAATGGACATTACAACGACAGGAGACCCGCTCCTTTGCAATGGGAACAATGTTTTGAGGCCCTCATGCACGTCTCTACCCAGGGACAACGTGTAGCCTCCCAATTTTTGGCTGCCCTGCCTAAGGGCTATACTATAATACACCCACTTCCTTAAAATGGACACTTAATGTTTTGAGGCCCTCATGCACGTCTCTACCCAGGGACAATGTGGAGCCTCCCAATTTTTGGCTGCCCTGGCAAAGGGCTATACTGAAATAGACCCACTTCCTTACAATGGGCACTTCAGGTTTAAAGGCCATCATGCACGTCTCTACCCAGGGACAATGTGGAGCCTCCCAATTTTTGGCTGCCCTGCCTAAGGGCTATACTGAAATACACCCACTTCCTTAAAATGGACACTTAATGTTTTGAGGCCCTCATGCACGTCTCTACCCAGGGACAATGTGGAGCCTCCCAATTTTTGGCTGCCCTGGCAAAGGGCTATACTGAAATAGACCCACTTCCTTACAATGGGCACTTCAGGTTTAAAGGCCATCATGCACGTCTCTACCCAGGGACAATGTGGAGCCTCCCAATTTTTGGCTGCCCTGCCTAAGGGCTATACTGAAATACACCCACTTCCTTAAAATGGACACTTAATGTTTTGAGGCCCTCATGCACGTCTCTACCCAGGGACAATGTGGAGCCTCCCAATTTTTGGCTGCCCTGGCAAAGGGCTATACTGAAATAGACCCACTTCCTTACAATGGGCACTTCAGGTTTAAAGGCCATCATGCACGTCTCTACCCAGGGACAATGTGGAGCCTCCCAATTTTTGGCTGCCCTGCCTAAGGGCTATACTATAATACACCCACTTCCTGACAATGGACACTTAATGTTTTGAGGCCCTCATGCACGTCTCTACCCAGGGACAATGTGGAGCCTCCCAATTTTTGGCTGCCCTGGCAAAGGGCTATACTGAAATAGACCCACTTCCTTACAATGGGCACTTCAGGTTTAAAGGCCATCATGCACGTCTCTACCCAGGGACAATGTGGAGCCTCCCAATTTTTGGCTGCCCTGCCTAAGGGCTATACTATAATACACCCACTTCCTTAAAATGGACACTTAATGTTTTGAGGCCCTCATGCACGTCTCTACCCAGGGACAATGTGGAGCCTCCCAATTTTTGGCTGCCCTGGCAAAGGGCTATACTGAAATAGACCCACTTCCTTACAATGGGCACTTCAGGTTTAAAGGCCATCATGCACGTCTCTATCCAGGGACAATGTGGAGCCTCCCAATTTTTGGCTGCCCTGCCTAAGGGCTATACTGAAATACACCCACTTCCTTAAAATGGACACTTAATGTTTTGAGGCCCTCATGCACGTCTCTACCCAGGGACAATGTGGAGCCTCCCAATTTTTGGCTGCCCTGGCAAAGGGCTATACTGAAATAGACCCACTTCGTTACAATGGGCACTTCAGGTTTAAAGGCCATCATGCACGTCTCTACCCAGGGACAATGTGGAGCCTCCCAATTTTTGGCTGCCCTGGCAAAGGGCTATACTGAAATAGACCCACTTCCTTACAATGGGCACTTCAGGTTTAAAGGCCATCATGCACGTCTCTACCCAGGGACAATGTGGAGCCTCCCAATTTTTGGCTGCCCTGCCTAAGGGCTATACTATAATACACCCACTTCCTGACAATGGACACTTAATGTTTTGAGGCCCTCATGCACGTCTCTACCCAGGGACAATGTGGAGCCTCCCAATTTTTGGCTGCCCTGGCAAAGGGCTATACTGAAATAGACCCACTTCCTTACAATGGGCACTTCAGGTTTAAAGGCCATCATGCACGTCTCTATCCAGGGACAATGTGGAGCCTCCCAATTTTTGGCTGCCCTGCCTAAGGGCTATACTGAAATACACCCACTTCCTTAAAATGGACACTTAATGTTTTGAGGCCCTCATGCACGTCTCTACCCAGGGACAATGTGGAGCCTCCCAATTTTTGGCTGCCCTGGCAAAGGGCTATACTGAAATAGACCCACTTCGTTACAATGGGCACTTCAGGTTTAAAGGCCATCATGCACGTCTCTACCCAGGGACAATGTGGAGCCTCCCAATTTTTGGCTGCCCTGGCAAAGGGCTATACTGAAATAGACCCACTTCCTTACAATGGGCACTTCAGGTTTAAAGGCCATCATGCACGTCTCTACCCAGGGACAATGTGGAGCCTCCCAATTTTTGGCTGCCCTGCCTAAGGGCTATACTATAATACACCCACTTCCTGACAATGGACACTTAATGTTTTGAGGCCCTCATGCACGTCTCTACCCAGGGACAATGTGGAGCCTCCCAATTTTTGGCTGCCCTGGCAAAGGGCTATACTGAAATAGACCCACTTCCTTACAATGGGCACTTCAGGTTTAAAGGCCATCATGCACGTCTCTACCCAGGGACAATGTGGAGCCTCCCAATTTTTGGCTGCCCTGCCTAAGGGCTATACTATAATACACCCACTTCCTGACAATGGACACTTAATGTTTTGAGGCCCTCATGCACGTCTGTATGCAGGGGCATTGGTGAACCTCACAATTTAGGACTGCCCTGGCAAAGGAAAATACTACAAAGACTCACTTCCTCAAAATGGGCACATTAGACTCAAGAGGCCTTCATGTACGTCTCTTCTCAGGGACATCGGAGTGCCACACAATGTTTTCACGTAAAATCTTTCATGTATTGATCTCAAAAAGTAACATACACCAGCTCTATCTCACTATTGGGTATGTGCCCTTAACATTTCCGCCATGAAAAATCATTTTGGGGTCATTTTGGAAGGTTTTCTGGTGAGTCCGTAAAAATGGCGTAAAACGCGGACAACATTGTTCACAGCTGTGACTTTTGAGTGATAAATGCTTCAAGGGGTCTTCCCCATGCTGTTGCCATGTCATTTGAGCACTCTTCTGAGACTTTTGTGACATTTTTAGGGTTTCTCCATGCTGCCGGGAGGTCATTTCACAAAAATACTCGGGTCTCCCATAGGATAACATTGGGCTCGTTGCTCGGGCCGAGTACACGAGTATCTTGGGAGGCTCGGCCCGAGCTTCGAGCACCCGAGCTTTTTAGTACTCGCTCATCACTATATCTAATATATAAAGCTGAATGTGTGTATATGTGTGTGTATGTATGTATGTGTGTATGTCCGGGATTGGCATCTGCACCGTCGCAGCTACAGCCACAAAATTTTGCACACTCACACTTCTGGACCCCGAGAGCATCATAGGCTATGTTTTGAGGGGAAATTTGAACCCCGCACTTTACAGTTAATCACCAAGAAACCTGCCTCCATTAAAGCGAATGGAGCTGGGAGCCACAGTGCAGCCAGCAGCCACGCCCTTATATGGAATGTTGGCGTGTCACAATGCAGCCAGGGAAAGAGGCAGACACAGACAGGGTAAGAAACAGACACAGACAGGGTAAGAGACAGATACAAAGAGACAGACAAAGAGACAGACTGACAGGGAAAGAGACAGACAGGGAAAGAGAGGGAAAGAGAGAGACAGGTTAAGAGACAGACACAGACAGGTAAAGAGACAGACACAGACAAAGAGACAGAGACAGACACAGGGAAACAGACAGACAGGGAAAGAGAGGGAAAGAGACAGACAGGGTAAGAGACAGACAAAGAGACAGACACAGGGAAAGAGACAGAGGGAAAGAGACAGACAGGAAAAGAGAGGGAAAGAGACAGACAGGGAAAGAGAAGGAAAGAGACACAGAGAAAGAGAGAGACAGGGAAAGTGACAGAGATAGACAGACAGGGAAAGAGATTGAGACAGACGAGAAAGAGACAGAACAGTCAGAGACAGACAGGGAAAGAGACAGACAGACAAAGAGAGAGAGACAGACAGAGAGATATATACAGAGGGGGAGACAGACAGAGAAAGGGAGAGAAACAGAGAGACAGTTACTATCCCGGGCGTTAATACATTCTATTTATACATTCTATACCGGGAATGTTAATACATTCTATTTTGTTAACAACAGTTATTAACCCGGGCGAAGCCGGGTAGTACAGCTAGTAATACATAAATGACGTAGGTTCCCCAGAGGTCGCCCATCTGGCTACTAATTGGGCCATGGAGAAAGGAGATTGGTCTCAGCAATATGAGTGGCTAGAACCTGCACAGGGCTGAGGACACTAGGAACTCTTATTACAATGGCTAGCAGTACCTGACAGGAGCCCTAATTATAATTTAAAAGGGTTTTCCATTTCTAGGAACAATTTTTGGGGTTTTTTTTACTTTAAGGGAGCCTGTTATGTCCTTTTTTATATTAAATCACCCCCAATACATTTAAATGATGCAATGTGCATCACTAACATGGTTTTCTAAAAAAAAAATTAAAGAAAACAAAACATGTATTTATCTTAAAAAAAAGAGTTCATATGCTTAGGTGACTGCAGTACAGACCTTTGGTTTCAGTCATGATGATGATCCTTTTGCTGGGAATTAGTCATGTCACTCATGTTCAAGAAAAAATATTTTTTGAACTTAGTCACGCCCCCTGCAGTGTAATTGATTATATACAGGTCCTTTACCAGAAATTCTCTGCTAAGCACTGCCCATTACAGTCACATGATCGTGACATCACACAGGTCCTGGATAGACTATTTGTCCAATGTTCAGCTGAGCTCCGCCCATTACAATGACATGATCGTCACATCACACAGGTCCTGCATAGACCAGCTGAGCTCCTTAGATCAACATTGGTCTATCCAGGACCTGTGTGATATCCTGATCATGTGACTGTAATGGGCGGAGCTCAGCAGAGAATTTCTGGTAAAGGACCTGTGTATAATCAATTATACTGCAGAGGGTGTGACTGAGCTCAAAAAAGAATTTTGCTTGAACGTGATTGACAGTGACTGATCCCAGAAAAAGGCTGCCCTCATGACCGAAAACATCTGTACTTGATTCATAGAAACATATAAACTTTTTTTTACGATAAATACATAACATTTTTTTTTTTTTTTTTAGAAAAACATGTTCGTGATGCACATTGCTTCATGTAAAACACATGGGGGACGGTTTACTATATACAGTGGAACCTTGGATTAAGAGTAACTTGGTTTGAGAGCGTTTTGCAAGACAAGCAAACATTTTTAAAAATTTGTAAGTTGGTTTAAGAGCAATGATTTCCAGTAAGAGCAAATACTCACCGCACACTTCCGGTTCTGTCCTTTCACCGCACTCTGATCCGGTCTGGAGATAACTCTATATGTACTGTATACTATTATACAGTATATACTATATAGCATGTCTATCAATTTGTATTTGTGGATACAGTATTATACTTGCTTTCTGCTAACCAGTACAGCACATTGACTGTGCTGTAATTAATTGCCTGTGCAGTATTCCTACCCCACATTTGGCTTAGTTCTGCCCTTTTTTTGCAGAGAAAGATTTGGGTATGAGTTTTTTGTGTATTCTACTAGAATAAAGGTTGTAATAGTTATACATCATTTTTCTCTATACTGTACCTCCCACACACCAACACTTCTGTTGTAAGCTAAGCGCAGCTTCATTTGGTTTAAGTTTTTACTGTACTGCACAGTATTTTGTATTAGTGTACTGTAATCATTTTATATGAATGCAGTACATTATATTGTATTACTGTAATAAGTTTGTATAAAGACAGTAAATATTTTTAGGTTGTGGAACGAATTGTCTGTTTCAGTTATTTCCTATGGGAAAATTCGCTTTGATATAAGAGTAAGGGGTACTTTGCACGCTGCAACATCGCTAGCCGATGCTAGCGATGTTGAGCGAGATAGTACTCGCCCCCATCGCACATGCGATATCTTGTGATAGCTGCCGTAGCAAACATTATCGCTACGGCAGCTTCACACGCACTTACCTGCCCTGCGACGTCGCTCTGGCCGGCGACCCGCCTCCTTCCTAAGGGGGCGTGTCATGAGGCGTCACAGCAACGTCACACGGCAGGCGACCAATAGAAGCGGAGGGGCGGAGATGAGCGGGACGTAAACATCCCGCCCACCTCCTTCCATCCGCATAGCCGGTGGAGACAGGTAAGGAGAAGTTCCTCGCTCCTGCGGCTTCATACACAGCGATGTGTGCTGCCGCAGGAACGAGGAACAACATCGTACCTGTCGCTGCAGCGAAATTATGAAAATGACCGACACTACACAGATCACCGATTTACGACGCTTTTGCGATCATTTATCGGTGCTTCTAGGCTTTACCCGGCGCCGGATGTGCGTCACTTTCGATTTGACCCCGACGACATCGCAGTAGCGATGTTGCAACGTGCAACGTACCCAGGGCCAGATTATAGGCGGGGCAGGCGGGGCTCCAGCCCCGGGGCCCCAACTAAAAGAGCTTCTAAGGGGGCCCCCACCACCAGGGCCATACTTGCCACTAGGCACCTCTCAGCATTTTTTTTTCTTCACACGCTCTCCCCCTCCGTAAAGACAGTCTAATAAATCAGCTGTGTTTTGGGGGGGGGTGGTGCACCACCATTTATTTGTATTTGCGTCTTTAAGACGAAAAAACAAACTGCGGCCACAGGAAGCTGATTGACCCCGGAAGTACCAGCGCTTGCACTTCCGGGGTCGGAGGTGTGCCAATGAGCTCCCTGCTATATGCTGAGGCTGTCATGGGCGTACCCAGCGAGGGGCAGAGGGGGGCAGCTGCCCCCCCTAGAAGCAGGGGCATGGTGTAGTGGGCCGCTGTATCTGTTGTCACCGCCGCGCTCCTCAGCAGTGTGTACATGCTGGGCACACTAGCTGCAGCAGGAGCAGGAGGCAGCATGCTGTGCTGTGTCGGCTCAGCTGGGTGCCCAACATGTTCACACTGCAGAAGAGCGCAGCAGAGCCGGTCCAGTGACCGCAGCTTCCTCCTGCCTATTCAAATGTATTTGCGTCTTTCAGACGTAAATACATTTGAACAGTGCGCCGGGACTGGGCCCCGCCCCTGACATGCAGCAATGTGATGAGATCATCACCTTGCCGACGTCATCACAGTGCTGCGGGCGCCACACAGGGGACATCAGGAAGCGGTAAGCGCTCCATGAAGGAGCTGAAGAGACCGGTTTAATTAATGGGGATGAGTGGGGAGGGGCTGAGGACACATAATGGGGAACATTTGTGAAGGAACACAGCTTTGTGACAGGCAGAGGAGGAGCACTGTATTCCAAGGGAGGGGGGAGGCAGGAGTGTGTAGGGATGGGGCAGTGTAATTTGTGTGTGTAGGTGGTGATGAGGGTTGCATTGTATTGTGTGTAGGGGGAGGGGTAATGGGGGGTGCATTGTATTGTGTGTGGGGGGAGGGGTAATGGAGGGTGCATTGTATTGTGTGTGGGGGGAGGGGTAATGGAGGGTGCATTGTATTGTGTGTGGGGGGAGGGGTAATGGAGGGTGCATTGTATTGTGTGGGAGGAGGGGTAATGGAGGGTGCCTTGTATTGTGTGTGGGGGGAGGGGTAATGGAGGGTGCATTGTATTGTGTGTGGGGGAGGGGTAATGGAGGGTGCATTGTATTGTGTAGGGGGGGAGTAATGGGGGGTGCATTGCACTGTGTGGGGGGAGGGGTAATGGAGGGTGCATTGTATTGAGTGTGGGGAGGGGGTAATGGGGGGTGCAGTGTGTGTGTGTGTGTGTGTGTGCGTGTGTGTGTAGGGGGTGATGTGGGGTGCATTGTGTGTGTAGGGGGTGATGGTGGGTGCATTGTGTGTGTGTGTGTAGGGGGTGATGAGGGTTGCATTGTATTGTGTGTTGGGGAGGGGTAATGGGGGTGCATTATATTGTGTGTGGGGGGAGGGGTAATGGAGGGTGCATTGTATTGTGTGTGGGGGGAGGGGTAATGGGGGGTGCATTGTATTGTGTGTGGGGGAGGGGTAATGGAGGGTGCATTGTATTGTGTGTGGGGGAGGGGTAATGAAGGGTGCATTGTATTGTGTGAGGGGGAGGGGTAATGGGGGGT
This sequence comes from Anomaloglossus baeobatrachus, assembly GCF_048569485.1. Classification (NCBI taxonomy): domain Eukaryota; kingdom Metazoa; phylum Chordata; class Amphibia; order Anura; family Aromobatidae; genus Anomaloglossus; species Anomaloglossus baeobatrachus. The sequence continues at coordinate 528,356,594 of NC_134358.1, read as the reverse complement.
GCATTGTACTGTGTGGGGGGAGGGGTAATGGAGGGTGCATTGTATTGAGTGTGGGGAGGGGGTAATGGGGGGTGCAGTGTGTGTGTGTGTGTAGGGGGTGATGTGGGGTGCATTGTGTGTGTAGGGGGTGATGGGTGGGTGCATTGTGTGTGTAGGTGTTGTGAGACTGTGACCGGGGTTATCTATGACGGCCGGTATGTCTCGCCCCGGTTGTGCTCACTCCATGATAGAAAGTAAATTCACTCTAGGGTTAATGCTGTTTCCCTACAGGCTGAAGGAAGGGTTAAATAGAATCAGGAACAAGGGCAGGTGTGCCGGGTGTGAGGGAGTGAACAGAACTCCCTGAGCTCTCTGCTGGAGAGGCACATGTATATTGGTGTGGACTTTTGTTTGGACATTAAACCGTGTGCTGTGAAACTTAATGCCTGGATCCCGTGTCTTCTGCTGCGCAGCCGACCACGCTACCTCACATATGGTGGAGAATGCGGGCATCCCAGCCGGTGTGGTGTGGATTCCTTTTCTGGTGACCCGGTAGCACATGTCCTGGATTCAAGCGGCTATACTACGGCCCAAACCCAGCGACGCCATGGAGGACATACTAAAGCATTTGGCTCAGGCTAATGCACAGCAGCAACAGACCAATGCACACCTGCTCCAATCCTTGAAATCGCAGGACCAAAGACACCAAGAACAGCTGGTTCAGGCCAATGCACGTCAGCAGCAAGCCTTACAATTGCAGGAACAAAGACATCAAGAACAGATGGTTCTCCTGGCCAAGTCGATCCGTGCTGGACCGGCAGCAACAACCCCGGGACCGGGTGATGACGGCAGCGTCCGGAAAGCGGTGAGACAAGCGTTGCAAAAGATGACCCCGGGGGATGATGTGGAAGCGTTCCTGGCGGTGTTTGAGCGGGTGGCCGAGCGGGAAAAGCTGCCGACCCCCCAGTGGGCTGAGGTATTGTCGCCCTATCTGATGGGGGAACCCCAAAAAGCGTACCTGGACCTCTGTACCGAGGACGCCATTGACTATGTGACCCTAAAAGCCGAAATACTGGCATGGTTGGGGGTGAATACCTATGTACGGGCTCAGCGGGTAAATCAGTGGTTCTATGAGGAAGCCAAACCCGTACGCTCCCAGGCCTATGACTTATTGCATCTTGTAAAAAAGTGGTTGCAGCCTGACACTCTGAGCCCGGCGCAGATGGTGGAAAGGGTAGTAGTGGATCGTTTTGTGCGCACTTTACCCGTCACCGTTCAACGGTGGGTAGGACAGGGTGACCCGAGTACCCTGGACCAATTAGTGTCCCTGGTAGAGCGGCATGTGGCTACGCAGGACTTGATACGGGACACTGAGACTTTGCGTACCGCCCGTCGGTCCGGCCTCTCCAAGCCTAGGGCCAAGGACCCACCGCTGACAACGGTGCAGGAGTCCCCTACCGTCCCGTCTGAGGCCGCGGCCGCCAATCCTGAGGTCCGGAAGGTTCTGTACCCTAAACGACAACCCGTCAAGGGGGTTTCCGTTCCCATTAGATGTTGGCGGTGCCAGCGGGTGGGACATATGGAAGCCCAGTGTCCACTCACCACGGAGCCCATGGATTGTGGGGTTACCCGGCGGGGTTCAATGTATGCTCAGGTGGTGTGTACCGCTGACCTGGTCTCCCCAGAGACGGAGCCCCACTTGTGCCAAATACAGGTGAATGGATGTCCGGTTACAGGATTGTTGGATTCCGGAAGCTTAGTGACCCTTGTGCGATCCACCTTGAGGGCTAAAGTAAAGGCCACAGGACATACCGTGGGGGTGGTTTGCATACATGGGGACCGCCGAGACTATCCCACAGGGATTGTCACCATCACAGCACCTTGCGGTCAGGTGCAACATGAGGTGGGACTTCTTAACACTCTTCCCTATGACGTGATCCTAGGAAGGGATCTGCCCTATTTTTGGACTTTATGGAAGGGACCCCCTAAGTCTCCTCAGATATTGGTCAGTCCGGGACCTGAGCCCTACAATCCTGAATCCAGGACACCTGCCGTAGGGGTCCCCATGATAGGGACAGAATGTGAACCCGATAGGTCGCCCCTAGAGGTATTGGCAGGAGAGGCTGAGACGGTCGAACCCATCCCGGAGTTGGAGGCGTCCCCGGATACGTTTGGGACTGCCCAACTCCAGGACCCTACATTAATACATGCCCGGAGTCGGGTGACAGTAATTGACGGGGTGGCACAGCTGCCCGGTGCCCAGGTAAGGTACCCCCATTTCGCTCTTAAGCAGGATTTACTCTACCGGGTAGATGAAATATGGGGCGTGGGGGTAGAGCAGTTGGTGGTGCCCCAGCCGCATCGTCGGCGGGTCCTCGACTTGGCTCATAAACACCTGATGAGTGGCCACCTAGGGGTCAAGAAAACGCAGGAGCGAATATTGCAAAGGTTCTATTGGCCCGGAGTCTTTGGGGAGGTAAAACGGTTCTGTGAAACCTGCCCGGAGTGTCAGCTTACCGCACCCCTGACCCATTTTCGCAGTCCGTTGGTACCGTTACCCATTATAGAAGTCCCTTTTGAACGGATAGGGATGGATCTGGTGGGGCCCCTCGTAAAGTCCGCTCGAGGGCACCAACACATCCTAGTGATCGTTGACTATGCCACCCGGTATCCCGAGGCGATACCTCTCAGACATACTGCAGCAAAGCTTATAGCTCGGGAGTTGTTTGCTGTGTTCTGCCGGGTGGGGTTGCCCAAGGAGATCCTTACGGATCAGGGGACCCCATTCATGTCTAAAGTGACCAAAGAGCTATGCCGGCTACTCCAGATCAAGCAGTTGCGTACGTCTGTGTATCATCCTCAAACGGATGGTTTAGTCGAGCGTTTCAATAAAACCCTGAAAACCATGCTCAAAAGGGTAATTTCAAAATTTCAAAAGACGGGAAAGACTGGGATATGATGCTTCCCTATTTGATGTTTGCCATCCGTGAGGTGCCACAGGCATCCACGGGGTTTTCGCCTTTTGAATTGTTATACGGGCGACATCCCCGGGGATTGTTGGACCTGGCAAAGGAAACATGGGAGCAAGAGCCCACCCCCCATAAAAGTGTGATTGAACACATTTTGGGTATGCAGAACCGCATAAGCGCGGTCATGCCAATTGTGAAGGAGCATTTACAGGAGGCTCAGGCCGCGCAAAGCGGCCGCTACAATAGACAAGCCACCGTGCGGACCTTTAAACCCGGGGATCGGGTGTTGGTATTAATCCTCACGGCGGAGAGTAAATTCCTGGCTCAGTTGCAAGGCCCCTACGTGATAAAGGAAAGAGTCGGGGTGGTTAACTATAAAGTATTGCAGCCCGGTAGGCGGAAACCTGAACAAATATACCATGTCAACCTATTAAAACCTTGGCAGGAACGGGAAAGCCTGATGGCTGTTTTTTCCCCATCTCCCTCCTCTTCGGGTCGTTCACCTCCGGCTCCAGCGACCTCCGGAGAGGACGAACCGGAAGTAAGGATTGGAGAAGCCCTCACCAAGACTCAGAGGCGAGAGGCCAGATGGTTGGTTCAGCAGAACCCCGATGTCTTCTCCGAGCTGCCCGGTAGGACCAGTCTGATACGACATGATATTGTCACCGAGCCCCACCTGAAGGTACGCCTGAAGTCATACCGGGTACCGGAGGCTCGACGACAAGCCATATCGGAGGAAGTAAAGACAATGTTACGCCTGGGGGTCATCGAAAAATCCCGGAGTGAATGGGCTAGTCCGATTGTCCTAATACCAAAACCCGATGGTTCCTTAAGGTTCTGCAATGACTTTAGGAGATTGAACGAAATATCCAAGTTCGATCTCTACCCCATGCCCCGGGTGGATGAGCTGATTGATAGGCTGGGACAGGCGCGGTATTTTACCACGCTCGACCTGACCAAGGGGTACTGGCAGGTGCCACTGACGGAGTCCGCCAAGGAGAAAACCGCTTTTGTTACGCCGGAGGGTCTCTTCCACTATGTTGTCTTGCCTTTTGGGTTACATGGCGCTCCGGCCACGTTCCAGAGGTTGATGGACTTAGTGCTGGAACCCCACCAGGCGTATGCATCAGCGTACCTTGATGACATCATTATTTACAGCTCCGATTGGCAGACCCACTTGGAACAGGTACAAGCGGTGGTGGACGCGCTTCGAACAGCCGGATTGAGAGCCAATCCCAAGAAATGTGCGTTGGGGCTCACGGAAGCCCGCTACTTGGGCTACGTAATAGGCCAAGGAGTGATTAAGCCCCAAATTAACAAGGTTGAGGCGATCCAGAAGTGGCCTAGACCCCTGACCACGAAGCAGGTTAGGGCCTTCCTGGGTATCGTGGGATACTACAGGAGGTTTGTAAAGGATTTTGCGGGACTATCAGCCCCCTTGACGGACCTTCTCAAAGGCAAGAAGTCCGTCATGGTGCGCTGGACTCCGCAGGCCGAGGACTCCTTCCGGGCCCTGAAGGGGGTCCTGTGCGGACAGCCCGTTCTCGTACACCCTGATTTCCGGAAGGAGTTCATAGTACAGACTGACGCCTCAGAGGTCGGCCTGGGGGCAGTGTTGTCTCAGGTGGTTCAGGGGGAGGAACACCCCGTCACCTTCTTAAGTAGGAAGCTCACCCCTCCCGAGCGGAATTATAGCGTAGTGGAGAAGGAGTGCCTGGCGATCAAGTGGGCCTTGGAGTCCCTACGCTATTACCTGCTGGGACGGCAGTTTCGTTTGGTGACGGATCACTCTCCACTGGTCTGGATGAGGTCCGCCAAGGAACGGAATGCCCGGGTTACCCGGTGGTTCCTTTCTCTGCAGAACTTCCGGTTTACGGTTGAACATAGGGCCGGTGGGTTGCAGGGCAACGCCGATGCCTTGTCCCGCGGCCCGTGTTTGATGGCGGGAGTTCAGCCCCGCACGCTTGAACTGAGGGGGGGGTATGTGAGACTGTGACCGGGGTTATCTATGACGGCCGGTATGTCTCGCCCCGGTTGTGCTCACTCCATGATAGAAAGTAAATTCACTCTAGGGTTAATGCTGTTTCCCTACAGGCTGAAGGAAGGGTTAAATAGAATCAGGAACAAGGGCAGGTGTGCCGGGTGTGAGGGAGTGAACAGAACTCCCTGAGCTCTCTGCTGGAGAGGCACATGTATATTGGTGTGGACTTTTGTTTGGACATTAAACCGTGTGCTGTGAAACTTAATGCCTGGATCCCGTGTCTTCTGCTGCGCAGCCGACCACGCTACCTCACAGTGTGTTTGTGTGTGTGTGTAAGGGGTGATGGGGGTGCATTGTATTGTGTGTGTATGGAGTAATGGGGGGTGCATTGTATTTGTGTGTGTGTGTGTGTGTCAGAGCTGTGTGTGTAAGAAGCAGTACTGTGTGTGTGTGTGTGTGTGTGTATATATGAATTAGAGCAGTCTGTGCGGCCCCCCCCAGAACTATATGGGTCCCCCAGAGCACTATGTTACCCATCCCAGTAATGAGTACACCACCAGAGCTGTTTGCCACTCCAGTAACGTCTATGCCCCCTGCCCCTCCTGTTATGTATATATTGTAGCCCCCAGCCCCTCCTGTGATGTATATACAGCAGTGCTGTCAGTGTGCAGTCATGTCTGTTAGTGACAGCCATCGTGAAACACAGCCACATGTCCTGAAGGAGCTGGACGGAAACAAGCGGGAGAGGTGAGTGAGGCTGCTGGCGACTTCCCCATATTAATACCTGTAAGGGCACGTAACTGCTGAATATTCTGCAGCGATTTGACAGCACATGTGCGCATCAAATCGATGCAGAAACACTGCATAATGGATGCAGTTTTTATGTACAAAAAAGCCGATTTCATGCGCCATGGCTGCTGCCCCCACCATAGACAGAGTGGGAGCTGCATCCATAGCGCACAGAATAATTGACATGCTCATTTTATGAGCGAACAGATATGGGTCAATATTTTAGCACCCAAATGGCTGTGTTCATAAAAGCAACGTGCGCACGTGTCATGCACAATCATCATAGACTGTGCAGGGGATGAAGGACGCATGCATTTACACTGCAGTGCTATACGCAGCGTAAATGCATGGAATTACGCAACGTGCGCACAAGCCCTAATGTGTCTGTGTCTGCATGTATGTCAGTGTATATGACTGTGCATATATTTGTCTGTTTATATGTATTTTTTCTGAATTTGTCTTCCAATATGTATATGTACGTATGCCTGTATGTGTATGTGCGGCGTCTGTGTGTGGATGGGGCCCATTGAGACGCTTTCACCCGGAGGCTACAAAAACCTGAAGCCGGCCCTGGCTGCCTTAACATTGGGATCAATAAAAAATATGTGAGTAAGGCTACTTTGTGTATAACAGCATTAAAAGTAAATCCTTTATTATAAATGTTCTAAAAAGAAGAACACAGTTCCTCTAATTTATGTATCATCAGCTCACAAAGCCCTCACCATGAATCTGTAACATGAATGCCCAGATAGCTTATAGGCAAATCATACTGCATCTAGAAAAACATGGTGGTGGCCACTAGGTCAAAACAAATAAACAAAACCAACACAATAAACAAAACAAAAAGTGATTATGCCGGATCAACGGACGTTAGTCCAAATTGATAGAAAAACTAAGCATAAAAAGTGAATATACCTAACAAAACAAGTTGTCAATTAACACCTGATACTGACAATGGTCAGATACCATAATTATTAACATATGTTAAGGCATATAAAAAGGAATGGTCTCACCAAATCCTTCCAAAGATGGGGGGCAGGCAGTCTCTCCTTCAGATTCCTGGGTTCAGTATGCTAGTCCAGCATTCACTCTCCCTATCCAATCAGGAGACCACAAAATAACAAAGTTACCTGCCACCCCAAACTACCGTCCTAACAAGGACGGTCCACATCTAGATTGCAAGGTTGGACCCCTAAGCTGACCCTGTTAGTGTCCCGACGCGTTTCGTCCACATCGACTCTTCAGGGGACATATTGTTAGATGTATACCAGGTCCTTATTGCCAGCCCTCACATGCCTCAGATGTCAAAGAGTCTGGCTCATGAAAAATGGGGTCTTTTAAACATAGCGTTAATGTGGCTCCTCCAATCAGGAGGGACAACTCACCTGATGTTTAATTCCATTAGCGTCATGTAGATAGTGATGTAATCCCCTTAGTTCTCAGCACGTGTAGAGCAGCATCCAAAGCTGCTCAGCGTGCATTTCACCCTGGGACCGCCCATAACTGTCAGAAGACAATAGTGATAGGAGGGGAGGAACACCTCCCCCCTAGCCCATAGTGTGCCTCCTCCATACATCATATAAGGCATATGCTACAATAGCGTCCCACCTAGAGAGAATCTCCAAACGGGGGGCACACATGACGGGCGGGGAGGATCTCCCTCTCCTCCCCACCCGAGGCGTATCTCCTCATTACGTCCCCCAAGATTGCGTTCCACTAGCGTTCCACCCAGGGAACACCCCCGGATACGCATAACAGACCGGGAGCACCTCCCCTCATCGTCAGTAATACACCTCCTTATTATAGCTTCATTGGCCTAAGTCCCGTCACTCTTCCACCAAAAGACACGCCCCCAGCCCAGGGAAAAACATAGCGAATGGAGGAAAATCCTCCCCTCACCCATAGCAGAATCCCCCTGACAGGCTGTGGGGCGTGCGCTCAAACAGTGGAACCGCATATCGCCATCACAGGCAATATGCCAACAATACCAACTGACAGGTCACCCCCGACACCCGTGTAAACAGTAACCTGTGGGGGGGCGGAACCAAGCCATCCCAGTGCTGCACATAGGGGGGATGAACCAGCTCCAAAAACAAAACATGTAATTGGACAGCTGGTCATTCCATCAGGGCAGCATTGTTTCCTATTGGAAGCCCCATACATATGGGGATTCCTATTATCAATAGGGGTCACCTCCCACCGGTTAGACTGTAAGGGGCGATGTGGCCAGCCGATGGAAGGGGAGAACATAGTAAATTAATGAGATATATGAGGGGAATAGGGTGTATCCCAGGGAATTATTAGAGACATTATTCAAGGTAACTATTATACTAAGGGACAATGGTGTCTTCAAATATGTATATGTACGTATGCCTGTATGTGTATGTGCGTGTCTGTGTGTGGATGGGGCCCACTGAGACGCCTTCACCCGGAGGCTACAAAAACCTGAAGCCGGCCCTGGCTGCCTTAACATTGGGATCAATAAAAAATATGTGAGTAAGGCTACTTTCACACATCAGTTTTCTGTATTCAGGCACAATCCTTTTTTTTCCTGATCCAAAGGATCCGGCAAAAAAATGTAAAACCGTATCCACCGGATCCGGTTTTTAATGGATCCATTTTGCATCCGTTTTTGCATCCGTTTTGTCCATTTTTTTGATGGATCAGTTTTTTTAATTAATTTGGTGCATGCGCAGTTTACAAAAACGGATCCGGCAGCTGCATCCTTTTTTTACCGCATTGCGCCGGATCCGGCGTCCATAGGCTTTCATTGTAAAACACGCCGGATCGGCCCGATGCGTTTTTTTTTGCCGGACAAAAAAACGTTGCAAGACACGTTGCCTCCGGCCGCCGCTTTAATTAATTTTGCCGCATCCGGAAAAAAACGGATGCAACGCAAAGCCATCAGGTACAATCCGGTAACAATGCAAATCTATGGGGATAAAACGGATGCGGTACCGGATCCGTTTAACCCGTTTTTTTCTGGATTGTACCTGATGGAAAAAAACTGATGTGTGAAAGTAGCCTTACTCTACTTTCTGTGTATATGTGACTGCTGTGAGTTATCCTGGACTGTATCTGTATTGTAGTACTGTAAATCTAAATGTGGCAGAACAAGATACAATAAATGTTCATTGGATTTATATCTAAATGCTACAGTTCGCGCTCTACTGTTACGGCTAAAAATGTTAACGTTATGGGGCCCCCACCAGATTTTCTGCCCAGGGGCCCCCACCAACCTTAATCTGGCCCTGAAAGTACCCCTAACTTGGTTTAAGAGCAGACTCCCGGAAACAATTATGCTCGTAATCCAAGGTTCCACTGTATATAACAGACATGACAGGTTCCCTTTAAATGCATGTAATAGGGGCTAAAAATATTTCTGGAAATTTGACTTCATTAAACGTTTTGCACTATTTGGCTTTTACTGGCCTTGTTTCCATTCACATTCAAATTTGGTGTGGTCTGTAATCATATATCAGAGAAGCTAATACAAAAAAAATTGAACAGTTAAAAACTTTCTCATTGCACCGTCAGAACAAACAAAATAGTGGCACATTTTTTAATGAAACCCAATTACAAAGATTTAGAAAAGTACATGCATTTAGGTAAGTAAAAAAAATCCTTGACCCTATTGGGCTTCTGGTAGTCAATGGCCACCATCTGTGCAAATATAATCAAGGGTAGTCCAATATTGCAGCATTACTGGGGCATTAGAAATCATGTCAACATCCAGTGCAACCCAATTTACTTCTTTTTCCACCTATCTGCATTGCTAACACTGACTCTTAATTTTTGATTAGTGTTTGGGTTCTATTATAGTCATTATCTCACATATTTAGCACGTGTGCCAGTTTTTACCAAGTCTTTATCTCTCTTTGTGTCGGAAGCTTTGAATTCTTTTGCAGCAGTGACATCCATTGTTCTCCGGGAAGTATTGACTGACAGTGTTTGCATGTATTACTATTCTTTTGCCTCCAAAGACATGCAGGTTTTTCCTGTCTTTTGTGTTAGTCTCACAGGTTTTGTTACAAGACTCTCATTGTCAGCCATGTCTGAAGGTCAGTGACAGGTCAGATTTAGAGGATCGCTATAGTCAACACTTCGCAAGTGGCTTACAGTGGATGCATCAAGTAGTTGGGTTTTTTTTGTTTTTTTTTTTTTGTTTTTTTTAAGAAAAAATACATAATAGAATTTTATTTGCATTATATAAATATGGAATCAGTCATCCAGCCTGAACTGCTACAACTTCAGTATAAAAAATTTGCGCATTAACAAATGTCATCATAATATCATGATATTAGAAAACCTCAGAATACTACCTATCATAAATGTTCTGCCTATGCTCGGTGTCATGTACCTATGTATGTTGTGAGCATGCTCAGTGACATGTACTTATGTATGTTGTGAGCATGCTCGGTGACATGTACTTATGTATATTGTGAGCATGCTCGGTGACATGTACTTATGTATATTGGGAGCATGCTCGGTGACATGTACCTATGTACTGTATATTGTGAGCATGCTCGGAGACATGTACCTATGTACTGTATATTGGGAGCATGCTCGGTGACATGTACCTATGTACTGTATATTGTGAGCATGCTCGGTGACATGTACCTATGTACTGTATATTGTGAGCATGCTCGGTGACATGTACCTATGTACTGTATATTGTGAGCATGCTCGGAGACATGTACCTATGTATGTTGTGGGCATGATCGCTGACACAGCTCCTTTGCTCCGATGCAAAATCTTAATCAGGGCTTCGAAAGTCCAAGTGAGATTTATCATTCTAATGTTTTACAGAACAGAAAATTGTTTAAAATCCCCATTAAAAACCTTTAGGACCAATGACTTATATGTACAGTACATCTTTGGCCGCATCCCTGCCTTTGATGCTGGCTCACATTCTGAGCTTGCATCTTTTCCCGCACTTAATACCTGATTTAATCAGGCATCCAGTGCTTTTTACAGCAGCATTTAACACGCACAAACAGAAAGAACGTCATTGATCCCACCCATCGGCGCGCCTGTGATGTGATCGTGGGACGCAGATGGGTTATCATGTCATGATAGCCATGGGTCAACTGATGACCCCTGTGTCTGTCATGACAATCTTCCCGGGAGCTGCACGCCGGCATTCATAGAGATCAGTGCTGGTACTGATGCTAATGCACTGCTCTGTATAGCACAAGTGATTCACCAATCACAGCTTCTAGTTATTAAATCAAATAAAAAGTTTAAAAAAGTTTTACTTTTTTAAAAAAAATTAAAAAACACAAGTTCAAATTATCCCCCTTTTGCCCCATTAAAAAAATAAAACACACACCCCCATATATATATATACACATAGCGAGAGAGAGAGAGATTAGTCTTGTCTGATAAAATATGTGAAATCCTACCAAATTGTGATCTAGGAAGACTGTCTTTCATGGATTTAGGATGGCAACTCTTGTAATCTAGGAGGCTATTGCTATCGATAGGTTATGTGTACAAATAAGTTGTTAGCCGCCCCTCTAGATCTTTTTTAACTATGGTGTCTGGGAAAGAAATTTGTGTTGGGCTATAGTTAAGAGAAAATTGTAACTCAGGTTTGATGTAATTGAGAAAGGAGAAAAGTTTTATAATGGTTTTGATTGTGCCATGCCAAATGCAGAAGACATCCTCTATGTATCTATGCCAACTGATGCAGAGCCTAATAAAAAGGTCATTTGTGTAGATAAATCGCTCCTCAATTTTGTTCATGCAGATGTTGGCGTAGACTGGAGCTACATTGGACCCCATAGCTGTACCACACGTCTGTACAAAAGGTCAACCCCCCAAAAAACAATCTCATGTAGAATTATGTTTAAGAGATCTAGGCATAGGTGACAGGTTCTCGATCATGTCAGAATGAGTGCATGTGTAGGAAACGGCCTCAATGCCTCTTTTGTGGGTTATAGATGTGTACAGACTACATTTAGAGTCACTAGTAGGCTCTTAGTAGGAATTGTGGTGACATTTCTAATGATTCTAAGAAAAGGTCCTGTGTCTGGAATATATGATCTTGAATTTCTGGTAAATGTAGTGAGAATTTCTTCTAGCTAAATCGAAATGGGGGAAATGGTAGAGTTGGTAGATGTAACTATGGGACACCCCGGTGGATTTGCCAAGGACTTATGAATTTTGTGAAGGATATAAAAAACGGTATCACTGGATGAATGTTAGTTAGGAACGTGGCTGTCGTCTTTGCTATGCTGCTGTTCTCATTGTATCTTACTAGTGTGAGACCAATCCTGTCCCTAATATGGTGAGTTTGATCTTTTGGAATTTTTTTAGGTAATTTCATCCGAAAGTTGGCATCTAATTTTTTGTATGCAATATGTAGAGGTCATAAATATAACCACAATAGCACCTCCCTTGTCAGACGGTTTATTGTGATGTTTTCATTGTGTATAAGGAATGTAGGACTTGCTTATCTGTAGTGGGAAGATTCCGATGCATGGGAAAAAAAACCCTAGTTTTTGTTCATGTATTTTTTGTTTTATGTTCCCATCCTTGACAATGGAGAGTTCGGGAATAGAGGAACCATCAAATGGAGGCACTCTATTTACGGAGGTCTCAGTTGGTAAACCAAAATGAGTTTTCAGTCTAATGAAGCTGTAAAACTGTTTGTAAGTCCCGTTCCAGCTGGTATGAATTCCAGTTGAAAGTTAGGCAGAAGGAAAGTACTCTCTGTAGAACATCCATTTCTGAAGGAGATAAGGTGTTAATTATCAGGTTGGGTGCTTTACCTAAAGCTGGGTTTACACACTGCAACATCTCAAACGACATTGCTGTAACGTCACCGGTTTTGTGACGCAATAGCGATGTTGTTTGCGATGTTGCAGTGTGTGAAACCTATCAGCGACCCGGCCCCTACTGTGAAGTTGTAATCGTTACAAATCGTTCAGGACCATTCCTAGGTCCTTTGTTTCCCGCTGTGCAGCATGAAGTTTCAGTGTGTGAAGACTTTGCAGCGACTTTGTTAGCAACTTCCCTTTCAAAAGGCTGCTTATCAACGTCCCCAACAACCAGCTAGGTCGCTCTGCAGGTCCGGATCGCTGTTGAGTTGTTGGCCAGGTTTGCCTGTTTGAACGCTCACCAGAGACTTAGCAGAGACTTAGGGAGGTCGCTATTGCGTCACCAAACCGGTGACGTTACAGCGATGTCCTTTGCGATGTTGCAGTGTGTAAACCCAGCTTAAGACCACATTGTCATTCTTCTCTTTGAGTGGCTAGTGATTTTGTGTGTTGTACTGACTATAAAATGAGGATTCCTGTAGTGACTTGTGGAAAACACTCCCAGAGCTGAAGGAACTATTTGGACGTTGACTGGAATTTTGGCTCCAGGATCTTGTGGTGGAGGAATCGTTCCATCTGTAGATTTGGTTGTGTAGGTAGTCCTCAGTGTCTCGTTGAAATTTCAGTCTCTTTGTTTCTTGGAGACTTTTCTTGTGTTCCTCTAGTATCGCGTCAGTCCTGCTTTTCATGCTATCCAACTCTGTGGATGATAAAGTTGTGGTTAGTTGCAATTTAATCACCTCTTTTTTGTCGAGAATCATTGATGGCTCTAGGGAGAAAGTCTACAGTTAGTCTACAGTTAGGAAAATGATGTTCAGTGAGCACTTGTTCAGGATCTTCTGAAATTTTTCACAATTATCAGGGTCCTCAGTGAAGATGGTTGGATGTAGGTGGCACCTCAGGCCACTCGGGATGTTCTGTTGTTTGTGATACTCGGCAAGGGCTGTACAGTGTAGGTCGTAGGAGATCAATTTTTGCATTTCTTATTCATAATAACTGGATCAAAGATCCTTTGAGGGAATGTTCAAAAATTCACTAGAGGTAGTTACTAGTGACAATATGCTGTTGATTAATTGGGCTGTATTTTTTGGTACAGAACACTATGATAATGGTGATGATGATGATTATGAATCTTGATGAATCGGGTCAAATATTTTTGTGGCCCATGGATAACTAGGACATAAGCTTTATTTAGCAGAGTGAAACAATACCGTGTATGGTCTAGATAGGGAAAATTCTCTTTTAATGAGGCTGGAAAAAAGTTTTACCCTAACCTGAGAAAGGCTGAGTTGTCACATGCCATACATGGTTGAGGTTCTTCTAGGATGGTGAAACAGGGGTCAGTGACAATGATACTGAAATGACACCTGATGATCTTCTGGATATGGCAATATCTCCAAGTGCAGGTGTAAGTGAGACATGGTTCATTACTGTCTAGAGTTTTATTAATTGGTTTGTCTGCATCTACTGGTCCTCTTTAGCATTCTACATCATATACTTTATTATATAGTCTAGTATATGTTATAATCTATAATAAGATTTTATTTAATATGCCTTCAGAATCTGAGCGTAAAAATAACCTTTAACACATTTATAGACATCACTGAGTCCTGTAGATCACCATTAAATCATGTTGTGATTATAAAGGTCAGCCTAAAACCTCATTGTATAGAATATTAAACATATAATCAGCTATGGGATTTCAATTTTTAACAACAGGTTCTCTGTTTGTGTTATGAAAACATGCCCATTTTGCCAGCCACACTCATTTTAATGTACTTTTGTCTACCACTAAATACAAGTAAAAGCAGGTAAATGTAAAACTGCTTTCCTTTTCTTATCCTAGTTACAGCTTTATATACAGTCTCATTGCCACTTGTGAGGTCAACATTTTTTTAGTCACTGTAAGTCACTTTTTAGTATTGTGAATAGTATTAAAAGGTTTTCTACAAGTATTGAAAAATAATTGTAAACGAGGACCTCCTGTCCATCTGTCAATTGAACTGTCTGCTGCTACTAATCTCTAACCATAGCAGCCACAGGCTAAAATGCTTGACATACCACCAATCACACTGTGACCAGACCAAATTTTACCACCACATAGTGATCAAATAGTATCACATACAAGAGCCAAATGTTGCCAAACTGTGACCAGACCACATATTACCGTCACATACTGACTGAATGGTACGACATACAAGAGACAAATTCCACCACACCATGACCAGCCAACATATTACCACTGCATAGTGATTAAATAGTTTCACATGCAAGAGACAAATACCACCACACCATGACCAGACCACATATTACCACCACATAGTGATATAATAATACCACATACAGGGAAAAATACCACCAGACCACATATTACCACCACACAGCGACCGTAAACTACAATACTACTCATTAGCAAAAACCATAATACTATTAACATTAATATTACTATCAGTGATGTGATATACAGGAGGTCTGTATATAATGTATAGTGTACAGGCAATACAGTGATCACTGGTGACATTATACACTGGAGTTCCATATATAGTGTATAGTGTACAGGTAATGCAGTGATGATCACCGGTGACATTATACATAGGAGCTCTATAGTATATAGTGTAAGTGTGCAGGTAATATGTTGAGTCACCAATGATGCCTGTATTTGAAGTAATTAATCTTTGTTTTTCCTTTTCATCCTGTGCCGGCCGCTATCAGTTCTTGCAGCCAAAAATCGTCTCTGCAGAAAATAACACACAGTCATTTATAATTCCTCACTTCTAGTACACATTCCTCACTTTTTCTCCTGACATCTATACTGCCCTAGATGAAGAAACAAAGCAACATAGTGCCGCCCTGAACAGTAACATGACCTCCCTTTTGTCACCCCCATGAAAAACAATATCCTCAAAAGAAAAATACAGGATATTACTGCAGAAATAATGTCTCCTAATTGGCCCTACAGTAATTAGTTTCCCCAGGATAGGGAACATAAGGGCCCAGGATGGGGAAATATATGGTCCTGGAGAGAATATAAAGACCCAGACATGAAGGCCCAGGATGGGTCACATGAGGGCCTAAGATGGGTGACATAAGGGCTGAAAATTGGTGACATACAGTATTTCTCCCATTCTGAGCCCTTATGGCCCTCATCCTGGGCCTATTTGTCACTCATCTTGGCCCTTAAATCTCTTATCCAGGGCCCTTATGTCCCTCATCCAGGGCCTTCATGTGGCTCATCCTGGGTCCTCATTTCACCCATATTAAGCCCTCATGTCACCCATCCTGGGCCCTCATGTCTGCGACTTTAGCTTCTCTATGCTGAGCCCATATGTCTCCAATCCTGGGCCCATATGTCCTCAATCCTGCGTCCACATATCCCTCATTGTGGCCCCCATGTCACCCATCCTGACCCTTATCTTCCCCATCCTGGCCCCTTATGTCCTCCATCATGAGCATTTATGTCATCCATCATGAGCCATTATGTCCCTCATCATGGGCCATATCGCCTTCATCCTGGTCCTTATGTCACCCATTCTGGTCCTTATGTCCTTCATCATCCCTCATTCTGGTCCCCTTTGTCCCCCATCATGTGTCCCCTCTGTAACAAACACATAAGAACAGTTTTTTCTTACCTCCTCACTGACTATTAGTACCTTCTTCTATTTTCTTGCATGAACATCGGTGTATTACTGCTGGCCGACGTCATCTGCCGGCCTCTGATAGGTCGGCTGTCTTCTTACTATTGCAGTGCGGGAAGTCGGTGGTTTTCCGTGTTGTAATACATTACAACTGACATTCGAAGAATCGGAGCAGTAAATTTAACACCCGCTCCACTGAACCACAGAGAACCGGCTGAATTCCACCCCTACATGTAATGTACAACAACTGTATTATTACTTGAACTATACTAATTGTTGCAATTTATCAGTGAAAGTACTCCAACTTTTTAGCACAAAAGTGTGTAAAAAATAATGCATTTTTAGTTAGACATATTTATGATTTGCTTCCTGAAGAAAGAATATTTATTAGACAGTCTTAGCACTTGTTTTTAAAGCTTCAAAGTAAGCAGAGAGTCCGTATGTCTGAGTTTTAGATATATTTATGAACTGTTTATGTCCCTTTTTTGTGTAAAAGCAAAAGTTGGCGTGCTTTATACCAAGTTGTGAGAACTTTCTAAAACTAACCTTTCTTTTGTAAAAACAAACCTGCACAGCTTTCAAAAGAAAAATGAATCCCTTCACCCCCTGGCCATTTTACATTTTTGTGGTTTCTTTTTCTTTCTACCCTTCTTCCAAGAGCCATACCTTTTTTTATTTTTCTGTCAATATAGCCATTTGAGGGCTTTCATTTTGCTAGCTGAGTTGTACTTTTGAACGGTACCATTTATTTTACCATGTACTGTACTGGAAAACGAGGAAAACAAATTCCAACTGCTGTGACGTTTCAAAAGAAAGTGTAATTTCACAATTGTTTTTCAGGGTTTTTTTATTTACCATGTTCTCTACGTCATTTCTTTAAACTCGTTAAGAGCTGGATATTGACTAAAAGGGCCACTTAATACGGTGGTTATGGTGGTCTCCTAAAAAGAGCCAGTCCTTGGCTAGGTCCTTCCGGGAGGGATATCTGGCTATTTTCCATGTCGAGACTCCTAACAGAGGCTCCACGGACCCTTTTGATTTGCATACTTCCCAGGGGGCAATGCACCTAGGATTTCTCTGTGTTGAGCGCCCTCACTGGCTGTCGGCAGTGTTTTCTCTGGCTGGTCTCCCCGAGATCAGTGATTGTTTTGTCTTGTTGGTCTACTTGGCATTGCTCCCATCTAGCCAGAATCCTACTCCACACTGATGAGGGGCAATACCCCGAAACAGCTGTCTGTGGATGGATACCTGGCCTTGGTATTTCCCTTGTTATATCTTTAAACTTGTCAAGAGCTGGACATTGACTAAAAGGGCCACTTAATACGGTGGTTATGGTGGTCTCCTAAAAAGAGCCAGTCCTTGGTTAGGTCCATCCCGGAGGGATATCTGGCTATTTTCCGTGTCGAGACTCCTAACGGAGGCTCCACGGACCCTTTTGAATTGCATACTTCTCAGGGGGCAATGCACCTAGGATTTCACTGTGTGGAGTGCTTTTGCTGGCTGCCGGTAGTGTTTTCTCTGGCTGGTCTCCCTGAGATCAGTGATTGTTTTGTCTTGATGTTCCCTATAATGGTAGAATTGACCTGGTGGTATGATTCCCCAAGTCAGTATGAGTATACAGTTAGGTCCAGAAATATTTGGACAGTGACACAATTTTCGCGAGTTGGGCTCTGCATGCCACCACATTGGATTTGAAATGAAATCTCTACAACAGAATTCAAGTGCAGATTGTAACGTTTTATTTGAAGGTTTGAACAAAAATATCTGATAGAAATTGGAGGAATTGTACACATTTCTTTACAAACACTCCACATTTTAGGAGGTCAAAAGTAATTGGACAAATAAACCAAACCCAAAAAAATATTTTTATTTTCAATATTTTGTTGCGAATCCTTTGGAGGCAATCACTGCCTTAAGTCTGGAACCCATGGACATCACCAAACGCTGGGTTTCCACCTTCTTAATGCTTTGCCAGGCCTTTACAGCCGCAGCCTTCAGGTCTTGCTTGTTTGTGGGTCTTTCTGTCTTAAGTCTGGATTTGAGCAAGTGAAATGCATGCTCAATTGGGTTAAGATCTGGTGATTGACTTGGCCATTGCAGAATGTTCCACTTTTTTGCACTCATGAACTCCTGGGTAGCTTTGGCTGTATGCTTGGGGTCATTGTCCATCTGTACTATGAAGCGCCGTCCGATCAACTTTGCGGCATTTGGCTGAATCTGGGCTGAAAGTATATCCCGGTACACTTCAGAATTCATCCGGCTACTCTTGTCTGCTGTTATGTCATCAATAAACACAAGTGACCCAGTGCCATTGAAAGCCATGCATGCCCATGCCATCACGTTGCCTCCACCATGTTTTACAGAGGATGTGGTGTGCCTTGGATCATGTGCCGTTCCCTTTCTTCTCCAAACTTTTTTCTTCCCATCATTCTGGTACAGGTTGATCTTTGTCTCATCTGTCCATAGAATACTTTTCCAGAACTGAGCTGGCTTCATGAGGTGTTTTTCAGCAAATTTAACTCTGGCCTGTCTATTTTTGGAATTGATGAATGGTTTGCATCTAGATGTGAACCCTTTGTATTTACTTTCATGGAGTCTTCTCTTTACTGTTGACTTAGAGACAGATACACCTACTTCACTGAGAGTGTTCTGGACTTCAGTTTATGTTGTGAACGGGTTCTTCTTCACCAAAGAAAGTATGCGGCGATCATCCACCACTGTTGTCATCCGTGGACGCCCAGGCCTTTTTGAGTTCCCAAGCTCACCAGTCAATTCCTTTTTTCTCAGAATGTACCCAACTGTTGATTTTGCTACTCCAAGCATGTCTGCCATCTCTCTGATGGATTTTTTCTTTTTTTTCAGCCTCAGGATGTTCTGCTTCACCTCAATTGAGAGTTCCTTAGACCGCATGTTGTCTGCTCACAGCAACAGCTTCCAAATGCAAAACCACACACCTGTAATCAACCCCAGACCTTTTAACTACTTCATTGATTACAGGTTAACGAGGGAGACACCTTCAGAGTTAATTGCAGCCCTTAGAGTCCCTTGTCCAATTACTTTTGGTCCCTTGAAAAAGAGGAGGCTATGCATTACAGAGCTATGATTCCTAAACCCTTTCTCCGATTTGGATGTAAAAACTCTCATATTGCAGCTGGGAGTGTGCATTTCAGCCAATATTATATATATAATTGTATTTCTGAACATGTTTTTGTAAACAGCTAAAATAACAAAACTTGTGTCACTGTCCAAATATTTCTGGACCTAATTGTATATAAAAAAAAATACAAAAAAAAGACAGTTTGCGCTCTGAAATGCTAAAGCATGAAAACCATGAATGTATGAATATAGATATGCATTAGATTAGGAAAATCTAAGAAAAATTAGATATGTAGCATATGAAAACGGCCATTTTTATATCTGCCCAGTAGCCACGTCAAGGCATACATCGGAACTGGGTACCCACTCTAAACTGAAGCTTTTCTCTTGTTTTAAAAACCTCCTGTGTATGGGCAAGTAGGAACCTTCTAACCTGTGGCTAGTGGGCAGGGGTGCACAGTCAGAAGGCATGATGCTCACTAATCTAGAGAAAAAGACTGACAGCACTCCCGAAACTGCAATGTAAACAGGTGCATAACTGAACATGACATAAAAAAAGAGACAGTTTGCACTCTGAAATGCTAAAGCATGAAATCCATGAATGTAAGAATCTAAGAAAAATGAGAAATTTAGCATACAAAAACGGCCATTTTTATAATTGCCCAGTTGCCACGTCACTGCATATCCCGTAACATGGTACCTACTCTACTCTCTCTCTCTGGGTTTAAAAACCTATGTATGTGACAACCCATGACATCCGGGTGCGCTGATGAGAGTGGGGAATAACGCGATCCCCGCCGCAGCATGTTAATTCCCGCTGTCAGAAATTGATAGGATTTAACTGGTTGAATCTGGTTAACTGGTTAGAAGCACGTGATGGCTGATCAGATGAGCTATCATGTGCAGGGAAAGATGCTGTCTTGGCATGAGAGCCCGCATCAAAGGCAGGGACACAACATATGACATAAAATATATGTCATATGTCGTGAAGTGGTTAATTGACTCCATGAAGCAAATCTGCACATGTCCTTACTAGTACAAACACAAATTCCAAAAATACACCGATTTATCAATCTCTTATAGCACCATTTTATTCACGACAGAACATAAAGTAAATCAGATCCGAAGGTGAAAGTTCGACATTTTTCCATTTCATTTGAAACAATTAACTTATTTAGAAACTGATAGAGGCAAAAGATCTGAAAAAAAATTGGGACAGAACTAACAAATGGCTGGAAAAGAAATTGATGCTAATGAAAAATAGCTGGAAGGTCAATTTTCAACTAAGTCACATGACTAAAAAGAGAATGTTAGAGAGGCAGAGTCTTTCAGAGGCGTAGATGGTCAGAGGTTCACCGATCTGTGATCAACTACGTCTAAAAATTGTGGAACAACTTCAGAAAATTTTTCCTCAACTTTGAATTGCATCAAATATTGAATCAAATATTCCACCATCTTCTGTACATAATATCAATAAAATATTCAGAGATTCTGGAGAAATCCATCTTCACAAGGGACAAGACCGAAGGCCAATATTGGAAGTTGTAAATCTACAAGCCTTCAGGCTGTACTGCAATAAAAGCGAGGATGATTCAGTCATGCAAATCACTGCATAGGCTCAGGAATATTTCCAGAAATCATCGTCTGTAGACACAGATAACAGTTCTGTTCAGTCTACAAATGCACGTTATGCTCTATCATACAAGGAAGAGGCCATATGGCAACACAATCCAGGAAAGCTGCTGTCTTTTCTGGGATAAGGCTCATTTAAAATATACTGAAGCAAAATGGAAAACTGTTCTGCATTGGATTAATCAAAATGTGAAATTCTTTGAGGAAACCATAGACTTTATGTGCTGTGGACTCAAGAGGAGAGGGACCATCCAGATTGTTATCAGCACACAGTTTCTGCATCTCTGATTGAATGAGGCTGTATTAGTGCCTGTGTCATGGGAAGCTTACACATTTTAAAAGGAACTATTCATGTTAAAGGATGCTTTACACGTTACAATTTGTCGTGCAATCGCATTTGCGCTCGCACCTGCCCCCATCGTTTGTGCGGCACAGGCAATTTGTTGCCCGTGTCGCACAATGCTGTAACCCCCCCGTCACATGTACTTACCTTCCAAACGACCTCGCTGTGGGCGGCGAACATCCACTTCCTGAAGGGGGAGGGACGTTCGTCGTCACAGCGACGTCACACAGCGGCCGGCCAATAGAAGCGGAGGGGCGGAGATGAGCGGGACGTAAACATCCCGCCTACCTCCTTCCTTCCGCATTGCCGGCGGGACGCAGGTAAGCTGTGTTCATCGTTCCCGGGGTGTCACACGGAGCGATGTGTGCTGCCTTGGGAACAATGAACAACCAGACGTTCGATTTTTAGAAAATGAGCGACGTGTCAACGATGAACGAGAAGGTGAGTATTTCAGCTCGTTCACCGTCGCACGTAGCTGTTACACGCTACGATATCATTAACGATGCCGGATGTGCGTCACTTACGACGTGACCCCGCCGAAATCTCGTTAGATATATCGTAGCGTGTAAAGTCCGCTTAAGCATTATTTAGAGTAGAGGTTTTAGAACAAGGCATCTAATTCGGAGAATGTGCTAAACCACATACTGCATCCATCCCAACAGCATGACTTCACAGAAGAAGAGTTCAGGCGATGAACTGGCAGCCTGCATTTCAGACTTTCCACCAATAGAAAACATTTGTCACTTTCTGAAACTAAAAATCCAACAAAGACCCTGAACTGTGGAGCATCGAGAATCCAACACCAGACAAGAATGGGACAACATTCATCTCCCAAAACTCCTGGAATTAGTCTCCTCCCTGCCCAGATGTTTTAGGACTATTATAAAAAGAAGAGGGGACACTACACAATGGTAGTCATGGCCCGGGACAGAAAAAGGGACACTACACAATGGTAGACATGGCCTGGGCCAGAAGAGGGGACACTACACAATGCTAGACATGGCCCGGGCATGAAGAGTGGACACTACACAATGGTAGACATGGTCTGGGCCCAACTTCTTTAAGATGTCTCACTGACCCCAATTAATAAATGAGTTATTTTTTTATTTTTTTTAAATGAAATGGAAAAATGTCTAAATTTCAACTTCTCATCTGTGGTTTATGTTCTGTTTTGTCTGTAAGAGATTTCCAAATATTTTCTTTACAGTCTACACAGTGTTCAAACTTTTTTGGAATTGGGTTTCTAGTAATAATACATCTTGATGCCACATATACTAATATAGCACTCTGATCCTCCCTATATTCTAATAATGCCCCTTATCCCCCATATAGTGCATATTATTAAATCCCCCCAATGATCCCCCCATATACCAATAATAACCTCTGTTTCCCCATATATACTGATAGTGATCTCGATCGCTACTATATCTGATCTTTGAATTTCCCCAGAAAAAGTTATAATGAGGCATAAAATAAATACATGTAAATAAGCAACTAACCTCTGGATCCTTATGAGTTCACCCGGCACGGTTAGCATTGAGGTGCAAACAGAGCAACAAATTGATGTCACGCATTGGACGTGTCAGAATACTTTTGCCCTGTTTCCCGACCGTGTAAGTGGGTTCGAGGAGACCACCTCTTGGCGCCCTATGCTATATGTTTATTCATGCGGCTTGGAGCTCTGCATCAGAAATATTTTTCTTTGACTTACAAAAAGTTAAGTCAAGGAACTAATTCAGAAAGACAAAATAATATGACAGTTAAAAGCATATATATATATATATATATATATATATATATATATATATATATATATATATATATATATATAATATATATATAGAAATATTACATTATAAGAAAGTTAATAAAGGCAAATCAATAAAGGAGAAACACAGCAGTGATTTTATATTCAGCATGCATTTAACACTGCAATTTATTATTCCTGAAAATATTAAAAAAGCCTAAGGGGATCGCAACCTCAAAAAATCTAAATTAATGCAACCATTAATTTTCCTAATCTGCTATCATTACGGCTGCATCACGTGTTAGTAAGTAATTATCAAGCAATTATGTATTCAAATTATATTCACTAAACTATGATATGAAGCAACAACTATCAGAGCACTAATTATCTTTATCTAGAATAGCCTGGCTTTAAGGGTGCTTTACACGCTGCGACATCGCTAGCGATCTCGGTAGCGATGTGACACGTCAGATCGCAGATGCGATCTGGCGTGTCACATCGCTAACGAGATCGCTAGCGATGTCGCAGCGTGTATAGCACCCTTTACTGTTCAGCTCCATTTGTATTGTAATTTCTATTTAAAGAGACCTTCCCCCTTTCCCCAGGCCAAAGTTGGGTTTACTCTCCCTTATCGGCAGCAATAAACTACTTATTGGCAATATTATTGCTGATTGGTGATTAAGTGATAAGGTGATTGCTGGTAAGGTTATGATTGGCTGCTGTGTATAAAAATAAGCCTATCAGAGGAGGCTGAGCTGCAGGAGGATGGAGAGAACAGCAGTCTAGACCAATGAAAGGCAGGGGGTGTGTCTCAGACAACCTCAGACTTCCTGTAGACAGTGATAGGACAGTACTTACAGATGACAGCTTTGTCCCAATGAAGTAGCAAAGTCTGATGAAAATAAATGGTAATTATAATCATTCCTTCCATGTAGGTAATATCTATACGTTTTGAGTCCCAGACTGCACTGTCACTTTAATTAATACTTGCTCTAAATCTTAGATAACCAACCTCATTCAATTTAAGGATTATTACAATAGCAGCAAATGAAGATTATTTCAGTTTTGAAAAGTTGAAGAGTTAGGAGGAAGAACTAGAGTGCAAAGGCTCCTGTGAAACTTAAAGGGTTGCCCCACAAAGTTCATTTTAATCAATAGATCTTTAAATAAAAATAAGTTTCACAATTGGATGTGTTAAAAAATATTTTCCTGTGCTGAGATAATCCTATATATGTGTCCTTGTTATTGTCACACGGTGTTTGGCTCTAAACTCGCCAAGTAACACTTCTCTCTATGCCTTGGCTTGGGCATCGACCAGCTGTGTTCTCATTAGTTATCAGGCTTGTAGGAGTTAATTTCTGCTAGCCTGTTGGTTACCTGTTGGATCACATGTTATGGGAGACCTATCACAGTTACTCCTTGCCTTTTTAAAATGGAGGAGCCTGACTTCCCATGCCACCTATAGCTTTAGCCTCTCCGGTCTGTGTGCTGTTGTATCTCAGTCCTGCTGGTGATTGTATTGCTTTGTTCGTGGAGATATTGCGGCGTTCGCTCGTCGTCTCATTGTTTCCTCCTTGCTCTAATTTTCCTCCTTATCACTTGTTGTCTAATACCTTTATGTTTTCCCATGTTTGTCCCTATCCATGGGTTCTACCACTCCTGTCCATGCCCTCCCCTGTTGGTTTCGGGTTGCCAGAACCCAAACTGCCACTATGGAAAGCTTTTCAGGGGAGCCAAGCTGGTGTGTCACCTTTAGGGAGGCATGCAAATTATTTTTTCACCTTCGTCCTCATTTCTCTGGTGAGGCGCAGCGGATGGGTATTATGATCTCACTTTTGAGTGGAAGCCCACAAGCATGGGCTTTTTCCTTGCCTCCTGAGACACCTGTATGTTTTTGTCAGTGGACGGGTTTTTTTCTGTGCTTGGTCTTATCTATGACAATCCAGATAAGGTGTAATAAACTGAGTCTAAAAGGGGTACTTCTCACATAGCGAGATGGCTAGCGAGATCGCTGCTCAGTCACAGGTTTTGTGACGTACCAGTGACCTCATCAGCGATCTCGCTGTGTGTGACTCTGAGCAGCGACCTGGCCCCTGCTGTGAAATCGCTGATCGTTACACACTGCTCTGGTTCATTTTTTGCTCATTGCTCTCCTGCTGTGAAGCACACATCGCTGTGTTTGACAGCGAGAGAGCAACGATCTGAATGTGCAGGGAGCAGGGAGACGGCTTCTGCGGACGCTGGTAACCAAGGTACACATCGGGTAACTAAGCGAAGCGCTTTGCTTGGTTACCCGATATTTACCTTGGTTACTAGCGTACACCGCTCTCAGGCTGCCAGTACTGGCTCCCTGCACACGTAGCCAGAGTACACATCGGGTAACTAAGTGAAGCGCTTTGCTTAGTAACCCGATGTGTACCCTGGCTATGAGTGCAGGGAGGCAGTACTGGCAACCAAGTAACCAAGGTAAATATCGGGTAACCAAGCAAAGCATTTTGCTTGGTTACCCGATATTTATCTTGGTTACCAAGCGCAGCATCGTTTCCATGAGTCGCTGTTGGCTGGTGGCTGGTCACTGGTCGCTGGTGAGATATGCCTGGTTGACAGCTCACCAGCGACCATATGCGACGCACCAGCGATCCTGACCAGGTCATATCGTGGTCGGAATCGCTGGTATGTCGTTTAGTTAGATGATACCCTAAGATTGCTTCACTGCACCAGGGGAATCGGCCAGCAGAGGATTACTGCACTGAACTGCAGGGTTGGTCCGTGGACACTCAGTGGAATGACCCTGCTCTCAAGAACCAGCTTTTTCAGGGCATATCCAAGAGGGAAAAGGAGGTGTTGGTGATGTATGAAACTCCACCTTCTCTTGAATGTGCCATGTCTCTCTAGGTGAGCATTCCTAATTTATCTGGATCTCCTCTGTTATCAAAACTTACCCTATTTGTTTGGGAGGTGGGTTGCCAATTTTTACTGTATACAGGACACCTCATTCCTGGGTTTTTTTTTATATTTTAGGCCTCTAATTGAAAATGTTTTCATTCCGTGGCAAGGCATTTGTATTTGACGGATTTCCAGACCCTTCTGACACTTGGGAAATAATTGAGACCATTGGCAAAGGAACATACGGTAAAGTGTTTAAAGTGGTAAATAAGAAAAATGGAAGCAAAGCAGCAGTGAAAATCATGGATCCATTTCATGTAAGTTACTTATCGCATTGTCTTCCGTGTAAAACTTATGCTGATAGTGAGTGTAACATTACATATTACATTATACCATTGCTTTTCTACACTGATCTAAAATATAAAGGTAATACTTTTGTTTTTGCCCCTATTTTGTATGAGCTGAACGCTAAGATCCAAGACTTTTTCTATTTATACAAAAGGCCTTTTTCTCTCACATATTGTTCACAAATTTAGCTAAATCTGTGTTAGTGATCACTTCTGCTTTGCTGAGATAATCCATCCACTTCACAGGTGTGACATATCAAGATACTGCCAAGACAGCATGATTATTGCACAGGTGTGCCATACATAATAATAATACCACAATAAAAGGCCACTCTAAAATGTGCAGTTTTATCACACAGCACAATGGCCACAGATGTCACAAGTTTTGAGGGAGCAGTTGTCATGCTGACTGCAGGAATGTCACCAGAGCTGCTGCCCGTGAATTGAATGTTCATTTCTCTGCCATACGTCATCTCCAAAGATGGTTCAGAGAATTTGACAGTACATCCAACCGGACCCACAACCGCCAAAGATTGTCTGAGACCGGCCACCCGGACAGCTGCTGCAACAATGGCTTCTAGAAATAAATAATTTCTGCACAAACTGTCAGAAACCATCTAAAGCTGGTGTCACACTAAACGACAGCGACAACGACGTCGCTGTTACGTCACCATTTTCGGTGACGTAACAGCGACCTTGTAAGTCGCTGTTATGATCGCTGCTTAGCTGTCAAACACAGCAGAAGCAGCGATCATAAGGTCGCTGTGCTACATGTTCAGAGAGCAGGGAGCCGCGCTTAGCGCTGGCTCCTTGCTCTCCTGCAGCACACATCGGGTTAATTAACCCGATGTGTGCTGCAGCTACATGTCACAGTGCAGAGAGCAGGGAGCCGCGCGCACTGCTTAGCGCTGGCTCCTTGCTCTCCTTGCTACAGTATACATCGGGTTAATTACCCGATGCATACTGCAGCCACATGTCACAGTGCAGGAGCCGGCGCTGGCAGCAAGAGCGGAGGCTGGTAACCAGCGTAAACATCGGGTAACCAGGGAAAGGTCTTCCCTTGGTTACCCGATGTTTACGCTGGTTACAGCTTACCGCAGCTGCCAGTGCCGGCTCCTGATCGCTTCATTTCGTCGCTCTCTCGCTGTCACACACAGCGATGTGTGTGTCACAGCGGGAGAGTGACGACCAAAAAATGAAGCTGGACATTCAGCAACGACCGGCGACCTCACAGCAGGGGCCAGGTCGTTGCTGGATGTCACACACAGCGACAGCGACGGGACGTCGCTGCAACGTCACAGAAAATGGTGACGTAGCAGCGACGTCGTTGTCGTCGTCGTTATGTGTGACACCAGCTTTAGGGAAGCTCATCTGCTGGTCGTCGTCCTCATCGGGGTCTAAACCAGTCTGCAATTTGTCTATTCAACTGACTTGAGTGGGCAAATGCTCACATTCAATGTCATCTGGCATGTTGGAGAGGTGAATCCCGGTTTTCACTGTACAGGGCAGATTACATTTATAACGTCATGTTGGTGAGCGGTTTGCTGATGTCAACATTGTGAATCAAGTGGCCCATGGTGGGTTTATAGTATGGGCAGGCGTAAATCATGGACAACAAAAACAAGTGCATTTTATTGTTGCCAGTTTGAATTTATAGAGATACTGTGACTGTGATGAGATCCTGAGGACATTGTTGTCCTACTCATCCACAACCATTACCTCATGTTGCAGGATGATAATGTTGCAAGGATCTGTTCACAATTCCTGGAAGCTAAAAACATCCCAGTTCTAGTATGGCTGCATATATTGCACAGCTTCTAGCTTCCCAGGTGTAGAAGAAAGTTCACAGAGCAGATTACATGGGATAACAAGCTCTTTACTCCTGAGAGCATGAGGTAAAAAATATGCACAGTCATACAGCATTGCACCAGGAAGAGAAACCAAAACCAGGAAGAAAAACAAAAGACTTTTTACAATTACAGTGAATAAGGAAACTTTACACAATATCGCTGTCGCGGGCGAAGGAGGGGACGCCGTGCTCTCCCACTGCTCGGGTCCGGCTGCCGCGGCCTGCTGTTGCTCGGTGGCTCAAGCGATGGGCTGGATCCCGGGGACTCTAGCGGCGCTCCTCGCCCGTGAGTGAAAGGGGTTTGGTTGTGGGGATTGTTTATTGTTCGTGACGCCACCCACGGTTGTGGTGATTGAGTGTACACCACCGCTGCTCTGGCTGGGGATCCCGGGAGTGATGGTATGGAGCAGCCAGTTGTTGTGTTGCCCCTCCGTGGGTAGGGGTTGGCGATCCCGGGGCCCAGTGATGGAGTTGGGATGGTGGACAGGCGGGTATGGGGCCTGTGGAGGTGCAGGGGCGCAGGGGCAGCGCTGTGCCGCACGGCACGGAGGTACTCACTCAGCCAGTAAACACGACACAGTTCTCGGTAAACAAATGGCTGGTTGGACGGGTCCCTCGGACGGTTACGGTGCCAATTTTTCCTGCAGTTGACGGTGACGGTCTCTTCCTTGCACCTATGTGTTGTTGTTTGGTAGCGATGGGTTCCCACCGGTAACCCGCTCCCCAGCCTGGATATGAGCCGGAGGAGCTCCACTCTTGCCCGCAGGCACTGGCCCTGGGAAACTGGTGCCTTGGCGGTGGCGGTGTCTCCCCTTAACGGTTGGACTGTTGCCTTCAAACGGGACTTGGGTTGTTGGGAGACAGTCGTCCCCTTCGCTGACGGATTTGGCAAATTATGGTGACTCCTAGCCTTGCCGGGATCCGAAAGGCCCCTGCCCTGGTGCTGACTAATCTTCGTATACCGCTCCGGTACCGCCGGGTCACCACCCGTCCACGGTCCTTTCGGCAACCTCCAATCAGTCTCGCCTGCAGACGGTCACCGCCGTCTGCCAACCTTGCTGTCTCAGTCCGGGGCACACACCCGGACTAACTTCAGGCTTCTTGCTGTCACTACTCCTACTTTCCTCCTTTACCACTTCACCAGCTTTACTTCACTTCCTTTCACTTTCAACTCTCAAGCTAATCTGCCTGGTTTTCCCGCCTCCAGAGCTGTGAACTCCTCGGTGGGTGGAGCCAACCGCCTGGCCCACCCCCTGGTGTGGACACCAGCTCCTGGAGGAAGGCAACAAGGATTTTAGTTTTGACCTTGTGTGTACCTGCAGGGAATGTGGGGTGTGTGTGGTGCTGTGACCTGTGACCCCTGCCTTGCCCAGGGCGTCACATTCCCCCTTAGCAAAACGCAGACCGTCCTCGGGCTGCCCGTCCAACACCGGTTTTATTTTCCTTTTTGTTTTTCTGAAAAATATGTAAAAAGAGGTAAACATAATACAACTTATGACATTATCCCACATCGGGAGGTTCGGTACTTAAATGTTGCAAACATTTTAACGGTTGCGGCTCCGCTCTCTCCCACCCAAGTAACCTGGCCCTGATGCTGCCCCTAAAACCCAGGCAGCACCCCTTGACCCCAGTCCAGCACAAGTTACCCGAGCGGGATCTGTCCTTCCCCTCCAGAGGGTAGCCACCGGTTCCTGTGGTGGCTGGGCCCCAGCCGGCTCTACTGCGGGCCCTCCCTCCAACCTGCCTCTCCGGAGGCGGTAACGGTAGCTGCAACAACAGATCTTTTTTTACCTCCCACTAACGTTTGTGGTTGCCCTGCAAGTTCATGGGCTTGTCCATAAGGAGTCCCTTATGCAACTTTTTAAACAGTCCCAATGGGGACAACGGTGCCGGCAACGGCCATTTTTCTCAATCACGGTTAATCAGATGACTGTTCGGTTTCATTTCTCTTATCATCATTTTAAACTTTCAAACATAAACAGGCAAACTTCTTCCCCCCCCTTTTTAAAGGACGGTCTCCCTATACCTAAGTGGGGGTCTACCTAGGTTGGGACGGGTGGACCTCCGGGGTCCGGTGTAAGTAGGGCTAGGCAGCGGGGCAGAGGGAACAATCAGTTCCTCCTCCCTGCTTTCGTGTGGGGCAGGCGGAGGCGTAGGGGAGCTGGGTACAGGTTCATCCCTGGGCATTGGCACTGACTCACGGTTGACCTCTCCCATCACTTCTTCATCCACGGGTTGTGGGAACAGTATCACTGGAAGAATCACCGCGCCGTTCTGTGTAGGCCAGGCACATTTTCAGATGGTCCCGGGAAACTGTGGCCAAAGTGCCTCCTTGGTCACGACTGATTTGGTAGGCCTTCCCATCTTCCCATCCTGTGGGCTGTATGACGTACGGGTTTTGTTTCCATTGATCATCCAGCTTGTGGGTTCTCCTCTTCCGCTTCAGTACGACATCTCAGGGCTGAAAAGGGCCAGCAGATGCCTTTTGATTAAAGCGCTGCTCCTGCAGTTCCCGACTCCGACTCAAGTTCTTTTCGACATACAGTTAGGTCCAGAAATATTTGGACAGTGACACAAGTTTTGTTATTTTAGCTGTTTACAAAAACATGTTCAGAAATACAATTATATATATAATATGGGCTGAAAGTGCACACTCCCAGCTGCAATATGAGAGTTTTCACATCCAAATCGGAGAAAGGGTTTAGGAATCATAGCTCTGTAATACATAGCCTCCTCTTTTTCAAGGGACCAAAAGTAATTGGACAAGGGACTCTAAGGGCTGCAATTAACTCTGAAGGCATCTCCCTCGTTAACCTGTAATCAATGAAGTAGTTAAAAGGTCTGGGGTTGATTACAGGTGTGTGGTTTTGCATTTGGAAACTGTTGCTGTGACCAGACAACATGCGGTCTAAGGAACTCTCAATTGAGGTGAAGCAGAACATCCTGAGGCTGAAAAAAAAGAAAAAATCCATCAGAGAGATAGCAGACATGCTTGGAGTAGCAAAATCAACAGTCGGGTACATTCTGACAAAAAAGGAATTGACTGGTGAGCTTGGGAACTCAAAAAGGCCTGGGCGTCCACGGATGACAACAGTGGTGGATGATCGCCGCATACTTTCTTTGGTGAAGAAGAACCCGTTCACAACATCAACTGAAGTCCAGAACACTCTCAGTGAAGTAGGTGTATCTGTCTCTAAGTCAACAGTAAAGAGAAGACTCCATGAAAGTAAATACAAAGGGTTCACATCTAGATGCAAACCATTCATCAATTCCAAAAATAGACAGGCCAGAGTTAAATTTGCTGAAAAACACCTCATGAAGCCAGCTCAGTTCTGGAAAAGTATTCTATGGACAGATGAGACAAAGATCAACCTGTACCAGAATGATGGGAAGAAAAAAGTTTGGAGAAGAAAGGGAACGGCACATGATCCAAGGCACACCACATCCTCTGTAAAACATGATGGAGACAACGTGATGGCATGGGCATGCATGGCTTTCAATGGCACTGGGTCACTTGTGTTTATTGATGACATAACAGCAGACAACAGTAGCCGGATGAATTCTGAAGTGTACTGGGATATACTTTCAGCCCAGATTCAGCCAAATGCCGCAAAGTTGATCGGACGGCGCTTCATAGTACAGATGGACAATGACCCCAAGCACACAGCCAAAGCTACCCAGGAGTTCATGAGTGCAAAAAAGTGGAACATTCTGCAATGGCCAAGTCAATCACCAGATCTTAACCCAATTGAGCATGCATTTCACTTGCTCAAATCCAGACTTAAGACGGAAAGACCCACAAACAAGCAAGACCTGAAGGCTGCGGCTGTAAAGGCCTGGCAAAGCATTAAGAAGGAGGAAACCCAGCGTTTGGTGATGTCCATGGGTTCCAGACTTAAGGCAGTGATTGTCTCCAAAGGATTCGAAAAAAAATATTGAAAATAAAAATATTTTGTTTGGGTTTGGTTTATTTGTCCAATTACTTTTGACCTCCTAAAATGTGGAGTGTTTGTAAAGAAATGTGTACAATTCCTACAATTTCTATCAGATATTTTTGTTCAAACCTTCAAATTAAACGTTACAATCTGCACTTGAATTCTGTTGTAGAGGTTTCATTTCAAATCCAATGTGGTGGCATGCAGAGCCCAACTCGCGAAAATTGTGTCACTGTCCAAATATTTCTGGACCTAACTATATTCTTGAATCTGCCATTATTGTACCCTCCGCCGAGTTTCCCATTCAGC
Organism: Anomaloglossus baeobatrachus; assembly: GCF_048569485.1. Classification (NCBI taxonomy): domain Eukaryota; kingdom Metazoa; phylum Chordata; class Amphibia; order Anura; family Aromobatidae; genus Anomaloglossus; species Anomaloglossus baeobatrachus. The sequence continues at coordinate 528,324,273 of NC_134358.1, read as the reverse complement.
TGTCGAAGGGAGCGCTTCTGGGGCCTCCAATCCCATTTTCAGGTCCACCGGCAGGCGGCCGGGGCGAGCCCTCATCAGATATGCTGGGGTACACTTTGTTGAGCTGGACGGGATATTGTTGTACATATCGACTAAGTCGGGTAGCTTCTCCGGCCACAGGTTCCGCTCTTCCAGCGGTAACGTCTTGAGGAGTCCCAGGACCAAGTGATTCATTTTCTCACACATGCCGTTGGTCTGGGCATGGTAAGGGGTGGTCCGGATCTTCTTACAGCCATACAACTGGCAGAACTCGTGGAACACCTCTGCTTCAAAAGCCGGGCCTTGGTCAGTAAGCACCTTTTCTGGATATCCATGTGGTCGGCAGAAATAAGCCTGGAACGCTCTAGCGGCAGTTCGACCAGTTAGGTCCTTGACTGGGACAACCACCATGAATCTTGAATAGTGGTCTACGATGGTCAACGCGTAGGCGTACTCACTTCGGCTGGGGGTGAGCTTGACATGGTCCAGAGCGACCAGCTCCAGCGGCTGATGTGTGATGATCGGGTGTAGGGGCGCCCTCTGGCTGGCCTCGTCCTTCCTCCTCAGCGTGCAAGGACCACACTCTCGGCACAAGGCTTCTACCGACTCCCGCATCCCACTCCAGTAGAACCGCTCTCTCAACAGCATCTCCAGCTTCTTCCACCCGAAGTGTCCGGCACCATCATGGTATGCCCGCAAAACAGTGGCCACATCAGCTTGGGGAATAACCACCTGGCAGATTTTCTCATGAGTCTTCGGGTTGATCAGCTCACGGTACAGCTTCCCTTGATGTAGATACAGCCGTTTCCGTTCCTTCCACAAGCGTTGGGCTTCAGCTGGGGCGGCAGGGTTCATCCCAACGGCACCTTGTTCCACTAGGGTCTTGACGAGGCGGACAGCCGGCGCCTGGTTTTGAGCTTCCTGCCACTCTTGACTGGGCCGTGGGTCCAGGTCCACCCGTTGTTGGTGTACATGTACCTTCTCAGTTGGTGGCTGGTGAAATGCAGGCAACTCGATCTCCTCGAGGTCGTCATCCTCGCACCTTTCTTCTGACAAATGGGGCATTCGGGAGAGTGCATCAGCATTAATGTTGACACGACCAGCTCGGTACTTGATGGTGAAGTCATAGTTGGCTAGCCGGGCCACCCACCGCTGCTTCAACGCGCCCAACTTGGCCGTGTCCAGGTGAGTCAACGGATTGTTGTCCGTGAAAGCGGTGAATTTTGCTGCGGCCAAGTAGTGGCGGAACCGCTCTGTGATAGCCCATACCAATGCCAGGAGCTCGAGCTTGAAGGAGCTGTAGTTCTCAGGGTTCCTTTCAGTTGGCCGAAGCTTCCGGCTAGCATAAGCAATCACTTTCTCCTTCCCATCCTGGACCTGGGACAGGACTGCCCCCAATCCCACATTGCTGGCGTCTGTGTAGAGGATGAACGGGCAGCCATAGTCAGGATACGCTAGGACCTCTTCTCCGGTCAAGGCCGCTTTCAGCTGGCAGAAGGATTCCTCATGCCTTTCTTCCCACACCAGTGGGGCTCCGATGGGTCTACCACCTTTGGTCTGTCCCACGAGGAGATCTTGCATGGGGGCAGCCATCTTCGTGTACCCTTTGATAAAGCGCCGGTAGTACCCCACCAGACCCAGAAACTGCCTTACTTCCCTCACTGTGGTGGGTCTCGGCCAGCCTTGGATGGCAGTGATCTTCTCCGGGTCGGGGGCGACACCTTCTGCACTCACCACGTGCCCCAGGTACTGCACTCTGGGTTTCAGCAGGTGACACTTGGAGGGCTTCAACTTCATCCCGTATTTGGCAAGGGACGCGAACACCTCGGCCAGGTGCTCCAGATGGGCTTCATACATCTGGGAGTACACAATCACATCATCCAAGTATAATAGGACGGTCTCGAAGTTTAGATGTCCCAGACAGCACTCCATCAGCCGTTGGAAGGTTCCTGGGGCATTGCACAGCCCGAACGGCATACTATTGAATTCACAGAGCCCCATTGGGGTGTGAAGGCGGTTTTCTCCCGGTCCTCCGGTGCCACGGCCACTTGCCAGTATCCACTGGTAAGGTCAAGGGTAGAGAAGTAATTTGCAGTCCTCAGTGCGGCCAAAGACTCTTCAATACGGGGCAGCGGATAAGCATCTTTATGCGTTATCTGATTAATCTTCCGGTAGTCCACACACATCCGCATGATGCCATCCTTCTTCTTGACCAGCACCAACGGGGCAGCCCAGGGACTACAGCTGTCCCGAATAACCCCTGCCTCCTTCATGTTCCTCAACATATCTTTGGCGCACTGATAATGCGCAGGGGGAATAGGCCTGTACCTCTCTTTGATTGGGGGGTGCTCACCGGTGGGGATGTGGTGTTGGACCCCTTTAATCTGCCCAAAGTCTAAGGGATGTTTGCTGAAAACGTGCTCATACTCCCGCACCACCCTGTACACCCCTTCTTTGTGATGTGTAGGGGTGTCGTCAGTGCCCACATGTAGCTGTTGGTGCCACTCATTTAACTCCCCTTGAGGCGGGTGAGTGCTGGTAGTAGGTGGAGAGACCGGGGGAGCTGCCTCGTGAATCGCGTGAGGATCTAGGGTGAGCAGTTTGGCAAGGGTTGCATACCGGGGAAGCCTGACTTCTTCCTCCCCACAATTCAGCACCCTCACGGGCACTCTCCCCTTCTTTACATCTACCACCCCTCGGGCGGCCATTACGGTGGGCCAGTGTTTAGAGGGCATAGGCTCTATCATGGCAGGGTAGTCACACCCCTGAGGCCCTACTGCCGCTCTACACCAAATCATCATTTCACTCCTAGGGGGTACAATCAATGGAGCAGCATCCATCACTCTCACCCCACCAATCTCTCCTCCTGTTGAGTTCACATGTTGGCGGTACATCAGGGCTCGGATCTCACGCTGCACAGCTCTCTGCCGGCTTCCCGCCGCTGTGGCGGCCAACTGCTGCAGTAGGGCCAACACATCACCCATGCAGTGCTCCATCACATTGGTTGCTAGCACTATTTTCGGGTTATGGTCACTGGGTTCGTTCATAATCACAATCATACCCTGGTGTTGCAGTTCATCTCGCCCCACAGTCATAGCCGCTTGTTTATACCCCACTTGGGTCAATGGGAGTCCATCAGCTGCAATCAGTGTTATACTAGTATCCGGGGGTGCCAGCTCGTCTGTCCCCCAATACCACTGGTATAAGGTGTATGGTATGGTGGTTACCTGTGATCCAGTGTCCAAGAGAGCCATCACCGGGATGCCGTCCACAGCCCCGGGAATGATGGGACGGGCACCGATATACCGGTCCCGCCAGTCTGGAGGGCCACGGGGTTCTACTCCTGAGGATTGGCCCGTGGCCCCAGGGGTTGCTCGTTTAACTGGCACTGTCGGAAGTAATGGCCAGGCTGGTTGCACTTGTAGCAGGTGGAAGGCCTGTTCCATGAGTTGTTAGCACTCCTCCACTGCATCCAGGGGACATCCTCAGGGCTGTCGGCTAGCTGTATCCTGGGTGGAGGCTGGGATCTGGCCAAAGGTTGGAGTGCAGCGAGAATCTTAGCGAGGTCTCCGTCCATGCGGCGGACCTGGGCTGCTAGTTCTTCCATTGTGCTGCTGGAAGCTGCAGGTCTTGAAGAGGCTGGTGGAGCAGGGGCCACCACGACGGGGCCTGTCTCAATGGGCCACGAGGCTGGCTCCGAGATTTCCGAAGCTGGGGGTTGCAGTGCTTTAATGGCCCATTCCTTTAATACAGCAAAGTCCACATCAGGGTGTTCCAGGGCCCACAGCCGGAGCTGCTTGCGATCCTCAGAGGACTTCATCCCCTGCACGAATTGCTCTACTAGCATTTTGTTGCTGTCCGCCTCATTGATAGTGTCTACCCGCTTTAGGGTGCGAAGAGCGGTTTGCAGGCGTAAAGCGTAGTCCCGAATGCTATCCCCAGGTCGTTGCCGGCACTGGTAAAACTGCATCCTCAGCTCATCTTCAGTACGGGTCTCAAAGGCAGCCTGTAACTTCTCGAATATGGTGGCTACAGAGAGCCGGTCCCCCTCGGCCCAGGTCTCCGCTTCCTGCTCAGCCGCGCCGGTTAGCTGGCCCAGCACTACCGCTGCACGTTGCTTATCAGTCAGGGGCTACAATTCCAAAAGCGGATTAAGCTTTTTCCGGAAGACCTGTAAAGCATCAGGTTTCCCGTCATACTGCGGTAGCCAGGTAGCTCCGGGCGCATAGGGCAAGGAGAACGGCATCACCTGAGCGAGAGCGGGGGCCGCGGCACCTCCCGCCAGCGCGGCCGGGACCTGGGCAGGCCCATTCCCATCCACGGGTGCTACCGCGGCTGGGACCACCGCTCCTCCAGCGGCTCCGTCGGACGCAGACATCTTGTTTCCGTCCCCCTTAGCTTCTTTCCGGCCCCTCCTCTATCGGGGCGGGGTTTTGGCCTTCGCGCCTCTGCTACTCGAGAAGACGCTCGAGCGGGAACTCTTCGCGCCAAAGATGGCGGCTTCTGAAATTTTTCGGCCGGACACCTCCGGCGGTAACAAGGCGCACCTCTACCAGACGGCAGAGCGGTAAGATCCTGTTCGTGACGCCAAGTTGTCGCGGGCGGAGGAGGGGGCGCCGCGCTCTCCCACTGCTCGGGTCCGGCTGCCGCGGCTGCCGCGGCCTGCTGTTGCTCGGTGGCTCGAGCGATGGGCCGGATCCCGGGGACTCTAGCGGCGCTCTTCGCCCCGTGAGTGAAAGGGGTTTGGTTGTGGGCATTGTTTATTGTCCGTGACGCCACCCACGGTTGTGGTGATTGAGTGTACACCACCGCTGCTCTGGCTGGGGATCCCGGGAGTGATGGTATGGAGCAGCCAGTTGTTGTGTTGCCCCTCCGTGGGTAGGGGTTGGTGATCCCGGGGCCCAGTGATGGAGTTGGGATGGTGGACAGGCGGGTATGGGGCCTGTGGAGGTGCAGGGGCGCAGGGGCAGTGCTGTGCCGCACGGCACGGAGGTACTCAATCAGCCAGTAAACACGACACAGTTCTCGGTAAACAAACGGCTGGTTGGACGGGTCCCTCTGACGGTTACGGTGCCAATTTCCCCTGCAGCTGATGGTGACGGTCTCTTCCTTGCACCTATGTGTTGTTGTTTGGTAGCGATGGGTTCCCACCGGTAACCCGCTCCCCAGCCTGGATATGAGCCGGAGGAGCTCCTCTCTTGCCCGCAGGCGCTGGCCCTGAGAAACTGGTGCCTTGGCGGTGGCGGTGTCTCCCCTTAACGGTTGGACTGTTGCCTTCAAACGGGACTTGGGTTGTTGGGAGATAGTCGTCCCCTTCACTGACGGATTTGGCAAATTATGGCGACTCCTAGCCTTGCCGGGATTCGAAAGGCCCCTGCCCTGGTGCTGACTAATCTTCGTATACTGCTCCGGTACCGCCGGGTCACCACCCGTCCACGGTCCTTTCGGCAACTTCCAATCAGTCTCGCCTGCAGACGGTCACCGCCATCTGCCAACCTTGCTGTCTCAGTCCGGGGCACACACCTGGACTAACTTCAGGCTTCTTGCTGTCACTACTCCTACTTTCCTCCTTTACCACTTCACCAGCTTCACTTCACTTCCTTTCACTTTCAACTCTCAAGCTAATCTGCCTGGTTTTCCCGCCTCCAGAGCTGTGAACTCCTCGGTGGGTGGAGCCAACCGCCTGGCCCACCCCCTGGTGTGGACACCAGCTCCTGGAGGAAGGCAACAAGGATTTTAGTTTTGACCTTGTGTGTACCTGCAGGGAATGTGGGGTGCGTGTGGTGCTGTGACCTGTGACCCCTGGCTTGCCCAGGGCGTCACATCGCCATCTACTATTAGATCAGCATAAAGTCCTCCTTCACACATACAATGAAGTCCTCATCTGTTGAATATACCAGCAGCATACTCACCAGAAACATTTTGCATTGAGCATGTTTAGGATACTCTGGGTCAGCATATATGACAGCATGTTCAAATTCCTGCCAATATCCAGCAACTTCATAGCCATTAAAGAGGAGTGGACTAACAATCCACAGGCCACAATCACCAACTTGATCAACTCTATGTGAAAAAGATGTGTTGCACTGTATGAGGCAAATGATGGTCACACCAGATACTGACTGGTTTACTGACCCCCAGGACTCTCCTAATACTATAAAACTGCACATTTTAGAGTGGCCTTTTACTGTGGCTAGCCTAAAGCCCGCTTTACATGTTGCAATTTTGCATACGATAGCATATTCGATTTGCAATGCCCCCATCGTATGTGCGGCGGCAGCCGTGGGAGGCAGGTAAGATCTGTTCAATGTTCCCGGGGTGTTACACACTGCGATGTGTGCTGCCACGGGAACATTGAACAACCACACGTTCAATTCTAGAGACAGATACGATGTGTATGCGATGAACGTTTTAACGTTCAATCGCAGTCGCGCGTACCTGTCACACACTGCAATGTAACTTACAATGCCGGATGTGCGTCACTTACGACGTGACCCCGCCGACACATTGTAAGATACATTGCAGCGCGTAAAGCGGGCTTAAGGCACACCTGTGCAATAATCATGCTGTCTAATCAGCTGTGTGATGGATTATCTTAGGAAAGGAGAAGTGCTCAGTAACAGATTTAGACAACTTTGTGAACAATATGAGAGAGAAAAAGGCATTTTGTAGACTTGGAAAAAGTCTTAGATCTTGAGTTCAGCTCATTAAATAAGGCAGCAAAAACAAAAGTGTTGTATTTATATTTTTGTTGATTGTATTTCACCCCATCCCTTTCATAAAATTATCTAGCCTTTATCCATCATTCTGACAGTAGAAATCACTGGAGTCATTGGTTCTAATAACTATAATTACCTTGATTACTTGCCCATTGTGAATAGTTGTGGCCAGATAACATGTATTAGAAGTAGAGATTGGAGATGACCCACGAAGCATTAAGTTTGAGTTCAGTTTCCGGAAATTTGCATTTTCACATGAATTCGAACATTTTGAGATTTTAATCACAGTTCACAAAAGCAACCTGCTCAGCAACATTTCCCACTGCTGGAGCATCAGAGAGAGGGCCAGTATCATTTTGCGTTGCCATCCAAGCGCCTACATAATGGTCTGCAGCTATGACATCTAGCGGATTATCAGACCTTGTACAGTAGGTTGTCAGTAACCATCACAAATCAGCAGGTCCCAGGGAAGCACAGTTTGTACAGCAGTCATTTTCCATCTCCAAATTCAGTAGTAAGTCTCTCTCCTGTAGAGTGTAAGCTCTTGTGGTCAGTGGGGTCCTCTCTCTCGTTCTCTCTTTTGTAGAGTTTAAACTCTTATGGTCAGTGGTATCCTCTTTCTCTCCAGTAAAGTGTAAGCTCTTATGGTCAGTAGGGTCCTCTCTATCGTGTAGAGTGTAAGCTCTTATGGTCAGCGGGGTCCTCTCTCTCCTGTAGAGTGTAAACCCTTATGGTCAGCAGAGTCCTTTCTCTCTCCTGTAAAGTGTAAGTTCATGGTCAATGGGGTCCTCTCTCTCTCCTGTAGCGTGTAAGGCCTTATGGTCAACAGGGTCCTTTCTCTCCTGTAGAGTGTAAGTTTGTATAGTCAGTGAGGTCGTCTCTCTCCTGTAGAGTGTAAGCCCTTATGGTCAGCGGGGTCCTCTATGTCTACTATAGAGTGTAAGCTCTTACAGTCAGCGAGGTTTTCTCGCGCTCTCTTTCTTTTCCATGTGCTACTTCCAAGCAATTAGAAGCTTTCCAGTATTGAGATCTGTGTGAATTTTGTCACCACAAAACAAATTTTTTTGGTGAATTCAGCAAAGTCGGCAAATAAGAATTGCAAAAGATTCGCTCAACTCTCCTATTATGACAGGGGTGGTCACGTGCGCATCCCCATAATGCACTGACGCTAATGTCGCGGGCAGGGAGGGCGCTGCGCTCACCACACTCGGGTCCGGAGCTGCTGCTGCTGCTGCTCGGTGGCTCGAGCGTTGGGCCAGATCCGGGGACTCGAGCGGCGCTCCTCGCCCATGAGTGAAAGGGGAGTAGTTTGGTTTGAGGATTTGGTCCGTGACGCCACCCACAGGTTGTGGTGAGGTTGGACACCACCGCTGCTGTTGACGGGAATCCCGGGAGCAATGGCAGGGAGCAGCTGGGATGTTGTTTCCCCCTCCGTGGGTAGGGGTTGGTGGTCCCGGGGCCCGGTGAGGTGACGGGGAGGCAGGGTCGGGCAAGGTGCAGGGGGCGCTTGAACTGCGCAGCGCGGTGCCGGACGGCACGGTAGTACTCACTCAGCCACAAATGGATGCAAGTCTCTGGTAAAACAAACGGCTGGATGGACGGGTCCCGCAGCCGGCTGCTGTGGTTTCTCCCGGACGGTTGGTGGTGGCTGCCTTTCCCTGCACCTTTTGTGTATCTTCGGTCCCGATGGCTTCCCACCGGTAACCCGCTCCCCAGCGTGGATATGTGCCGGAGGAGCCCTTTTGCCCGCAGGCTCTGCCCCTGGAAACTCTAGCTGTGGCGGTAGCTGTATTTCCCTTTTGTTGTCTGGACGGTTGCCTTCAATCGGGTCTTGGCTGTTTGGAAACCCCTGGGGTTCCGGTCACTAACGGATTTGACCTGTTTAACGGCGACTCCAAGCCTGGTCGGGGTCCGCAGGCCCTGCCGGTTGGGTACTTCACTTCGCTCCCCGGTTCGGTACCGGCGGGCCACCGCCCGTCCCCGGTTCTACGGTTCCGCGTTGATCTGCCTCTCCTGCAGACGGCCACCACCGTCTGCCAACCTTTCTCTTGGTGCCCGGGCCACGTACCCGGACACAGTCAGTTTGCTCCTCTACTACTACTTCACTAACTGCACTCGAGCTCTGCCCGAGCTTAACTAACTTCCTTTCCCGCCTCCAGGACTGTGAACTCCTCAGTGGGTGGGGCCAACCGCCTGGCTCCACCTCACCTGGTGTGGACATCAGCCCCTGGAGGGAGGCAACAAGGATTTGTGTCTGACTGATGTGCCTATCTCGGGGTGGGGGTGTTGTGTTGCAGTCCCTGTGACGACCTGGCTAGTCCAGGGCGCCACACTAAAACATCACATGATCTAATGCAGCCAATAATGAGAGACTATCAAAGCCAATATAAAAGATGGCGGACGGCCAAGCAGCGCCACATTGTGCTTTTACAGGGTAGGGATAGAGGTTGAAGTACATAGCTGATTCCACAGAGGGATAGAAAATCCTTAGTGTTGAAGAACATTTAGTTGGATCAATACGGATTTATAGATAGAAAAAGACTACTGCCACTTGTACTTTCTCTCTCTCTCTGTCTCTCTCTCTTTCTCTCCCACTCTCACTTTCATCATCTCTCACTTCCTACACCTCATCCACAAGGCTATATTAACAGTATAACAGATTGGATACTGTGTTGGGGACATAGAATGTTCTACACACTAATCCATGGCAATTGGACAATTCAAAATTTAGGAAAAATCGGTCAAATCTGGTGAATTTGAACTTCGAAATATTTGACCATATCTAATGAGAAGATATACTAGACATTGTTAGCACTAAGATCTTTAATGAGACCTGTAGAAAACCATGGTCTTGCTGCCCTTATACCCTACAACAAATTAAAACTGCATTGAGTGCCCAAAACAGTCTAATATGTCCGAGAACCAGGGCCGGCATTAGATTGGGGGGGGGCAAACTGGACAATTGCCCAAGGCCCCACTCCCTTCGGGGCCCCCCAAGATGTACACCAGTAGCTACCCTAAAAATAGCATTAAAACAATTTAAAAAAATAAAATATATATATATTTGGTATTTCCGATCTGTCAAACTGTAAAGTAAATTATTCCGATCTGTAAAAGGCGTAACTAAAAAAAAAATCAAAACGCCAGAATTACCTTTTTTTTGGCCACCACACCATTGCAATAATATGCAATAAGAGAAGAACAAAATATCGTATCTTCCCCAAAATGGTATCAGTAAAAATATCAGCTCAGGTCCCAAAAATAAGCCCTCACATAGCCCTAGTACCAGAAAAAGAAAACGTTACAAGTCTCAGAGAATAGCGACATTTTTTTTTTTTTTACAATTTTCTGGCATCTTTGCAGATTGAGATGGATGACACTTGACAACAGGCAGTGGACGCAGGATTGTATAGAAGGGAGACTCCAAAAGACCATCAATTTGGAGTGTTAGTGTGCCGCCTCAGTGTTAGTCTGGCTGCTCAGATCCAGGATCGTCGTGGCTCGAGGGGTCCGGACCCATCTTGGCGGACATTCTGATTCGTAAAAGGGGTTATTTACAGGGGAAAAGTTCATGACACCACCTGCGGGTTGCGGTAATGGGAGTACCGCCGCTGCTGGAAAGAGGACCAGCGCAGATGGTGTGAAGCAGCAAGGTGTCAGTCCCTCCGCAGGTAGGGAAGGCCCTTGGCTCAGGGGTTGGTAGATTTGGGAGGAAACGGTGCAGGGACCAGGGTACTCACTGTGGGTAGTCGTGGTGCTGGATGAGGTTTAGAAATGAGACACACACACTGTAGTTAAACCAAAGTCTCTGAGTATAGCTGCCGCTGCCGGGAACCCGTTCAAGTACCCGGTCCCATCGGTGTCACTTAGTGATTCGAAACCTGCCTCCGTGCACAATTTGTTGTTCGTTGATGGTTCCTGTGGCTTGAAGCTGTTGGGGGCCCTGCTCACTATGTGTAGTGTAGCCGTGCTCCTAAGGGCTGGCACTTGGGACCTCAGTGGGTGGCTGTGTCTGGAAAAACCCTGTCCCCCTCGTTGTGCTGATGCCCTCAATCTCTGAGCATTTAGGGAAGTCCTTGAAGATCCCCTCCCTTTTCAGGTGAATTGTCAGAACGTTGAATCGGCTCCTGACCTAGGGTCTTGTACCCCATCGTGCTCAGTACTGGTCAGTTCTGTTGGGTCCTTCTGGTGCCGACAGTCACTCCAAGATTACGTCCATCACACCCCTGTCCAACGTCCCTGCAACTGGTCCCCGACTCCTCTGGACCTGGATCACTGCTTGCGACCCAATCAGTTGTTTTTTAGCTGCCCAGGAGCTCACTCTCCCAGCTCCTCACTCTCTGGAGCTCACCTCTTCCCTCTCTCCTTTCAGTTTGCCCAGTTCCCAAGTGGCTGGTCCATTTTCCAGCTAGTTCAACTCCCCTGGAGTGTCTGGCAGTGACTGATGTGAGGTGATTGGGTTTTGTGGTGCAGATGGGAGTGACACCGGTTTCCTGGGTACCTGGAACTATGGGGGGTAGGCCCTGCACCCTGGGTAAAGATGCAGTTCCCTGTAGCACCCTGAAGTATTCAGGGGCGCTACATTAGCATATTATCTACAAAATGCAATGAAGTCTAAAAGTACAGTGAGCATTGAAGCCTTGACGTTGTAGTTGACTTACTGTACAATAGATCATCTACATATTTATTTATATTGTAGATTTTAGGGTTAATTTAATTTCTACAGTTCTATTGTCAAACTATTCTCACAAGGCCTATCGATCTATCTATCTCTTATCTGTCTATCCCTCTATCTATCTATCCCTCTATCTATCTATCTATCCCTCAGTCTATCTATCCATTATCTATCTATCTATCTATCTATCTATCTATCCATTATCTATTATCTATCTATCCCTCTATCGATGTATTTATCTATCTATCTATCCATCTATCCCTCTATCTATCCATTATCTATCTATCCCTCTATCTATCTATCCCTTTATCTATCTATCTATCTATCCCTCTATCTATCTATCTATCCATTATCTATCTATCTATCTATCCCTCTATCTATCCCTCTATCTATCCATTATCTATCTATCCATTATCTATCTATCCATCTATCCATTATCTATTATCTATCTCTTATCTATCTATCTCTCTATAGATCTATCTATCTATCTATCTATCTACCTATATATCTATCTATCTATCTATCTCTTATCTATCTATCTATCTATCTATCTATCTATCTATCTATCTATCTATCCCTCTATCTATCTATCTATCTATCTATCTATCTATCTATCTATCTATCTATCTATCTATCCCTCTATCTATCTATCTATCTATCTATCTATCTATCTATCTATCCCTCTATCTATCTATCTATCTATCTATCTATCTATCTATCTCTTATCTATGTATCTATCTCTTATCTATCTATCTCTCTCTCAAATCAAATCAAATCAAATCAAATCAAATAGGCTTTATTGGCAGTACCAAAAAACTATTAGCATTGCCAAAGCAAAAAAAGAAGTGTGAAAGGGGAGTGGGTAAGGGTTGTGGGGATGGGGAGTTGGGGCCACAATTTAGGGAGTGATGGCCCATTTGGAGGTCTTTAGTACCCCTCATCTTATGACAAGTGGAGACATATTGGGCGACGATCTCCACCATTGATTCCTCTTCCCCCAGTAGGATGCGGAGTTTCCTCTCCTCGTCCATGAATGGAAAGCCCGGGATATGAGCGGTAAGTTTCTGGAAGTGGGAGGCCCTCACTGCTGAGTATTTGTCACAGTGCAGCAGGAAATGCGCCTCGTCCTCCAGAGCCCCCTGCTGGCAGTGCTGGCACAGTCTGTTCTCCCGTGGCTTGTATGTCTGTCGGTGCCGCCCTGTTTCCACTTCTAGGCTGTGGGCACTCAGTCTGTACAGGCTAAGTGTCTGCCTGTCTTTGGGGTGGCGTAACCTTTGCAGATATGGGGCCAGAGTGTAGTCCCTCCGCAGTGACCGGTAGATGGTGAGTTTCTGGGCATTCTCTAGTTCCCTCTTCCAGTCCTCTATGTATTGCATCTTGCAGCTCTCTGAGATCTCTTTTATTTGGCCTTTTGTCAGGGTGTGTTGGTGACTTTGGCTGGACTGGTTGCTCTGGGCTCCGGCTCAGCAGGGCTTTTTTGATGGTAGGAGCCGGGGTTGCTGTTCTGTATGTGCGCCTGGTGTGATAGTGCCCGCTTGTGTATACTGAGCCATAAAGGAAATCGGCCCAGCTCTGCCCGACAGGCTATGTTTGAGGTGCTGCGATGGACTTGGAGGAGATATTTGCAGAACTCCAGATGGAAGACTTCAGTTGGGCTGGAATCCCACTTTGTTTGGTCTGGATAGGTCACTGGGCCCCATACCTCGCTGCCATATAGCAGTATAGGGGTGATGACGCTGTCGAATATCTTGAGCCAGACTCTCATCGGTGGTTTGAGGTGGTACAGTTGTCTTCTGATAGCATAAAAGGTTCTACATGCTTTCCCTTTCAGGGCTTCTGCTGCTTGCTTAAGGCTCCCAGTTTGGCTTAGCTCCAGACCTCTCTCTATCTATCCCTCTATCTATCTATCTATCTATCAGTCTATCTATCTATCCATCTGTCTATCTCTCTCTCTCTATCATCTATCCATCCAACTATCTATCTATCTATCTATCTCTCTATCCCTCTATCTATCCCTCTATCTATCTATCAATCTATCTATCTATCTATCTATCTATCTATCTATCCCTCTATCTATCTCTCTATCTATCTATCTATCCCTCTATCTATCCCTCTATCGCTCTATCTATCTATCTATCCATCCCTCTATCTATCTATCCCTCTATCTATCTATCTATCTATCTATCTATCCCTCTATCTATCTATCCCTCTATCTATCTATCTCTTATCTATGTATCTATCCCTTATCTTTCTCTCTCTATCTCTCTATCTATATTTCTATCAATCAAAATTCCACATCCCAATTTGATATGCTTTGTTTGTATTTGGGAATTTCAAAGCAAATAACATTACATTGTATTGATCTAAAGAGTGAAAGTTATTTACTGACACAGATTATATTTTGTGAAATGTCAAACAAAATAGTATAATTTTTCCCCCCGCTCATTCTGAGCCTATGCCCCAACAGAGCAAAATATACCATAAGGGAGAATTGATGGACATTTGCCCTTTAGACTTCATTTAGTGTTTTGCTGGTTCAAGAAACACAAAAATATTAACTGATTTGTTGCTCTGGGGGAACTCTGATTGGTAATAAAATATTATGTCATTCATTTAGATTGGAATCATGGGATATTTTCGAAAAATAATTTAATGCATTCATTTTGTTATTGAACAGAAAAGTTCTATTTTTTGACAGGATGAAATAAAATTGTAAAGTGTAACAATATATATAGTGTTATATTTCAAATTATAATGGAAAGGGTCATATACCAACTCCGCTTTATATAGAGGACCGATAGGGCTGCCATAGCAATGCACGAGCTGTTTACCTGTAGCTCCATATGTGCTGTATCTTATCTCAGTTTCTACAGTATATTGCAAAAGTGAGTGCACCCCTCACATTTTTGTAAATATTTTATTATATTTCTTTATGGGACATCACTGAAGATCTGGCACATTGTTACAATATACAGTGCCAGTGTGCAGCTTGTTTAACAGTGTATATTTGGTGTGTCCCCTAAATAACACAACACACAGACACTAATGTCTAAACTGCTGGCAACAAAAGTGAGTTGCACCCCTTAGTAAAGATGACAAAATTTTGTGTGGCCACCATTATTTTCAAGCACTGCCTTAACTCTTGGGCATGGAGGTCACTAGAGCGTCACAGGAGCCGCTGGATCCTCTTCCATCCTCCATGAAAACATCACGGATCTGGTGGATGTTAAAGACCTTTCGCTCCTCCACCTTACATTTGAGAAGACACCACCAATGCTCAATAGGGATTAAAGCGGGCTTTACACGCTGTGACATTGCTAATGCGAAGTCGTTGGGGTCACGGATTTGGTGACGCACATCCGGCCGCATTAGCGATGCCGTTGTGTGTGACACCTATGAGCGATTTTGCATTGTTGCAAAAACGTGCAAAATCGCTCATCGGTGACATGGGGGTCCATTCTCAAATATCATTACTGCAGCAGTAACGAGGTTGTTCCTCATTCCTGCGGCAGCACACATCGCTGCGTGTGACACCGCAGGAACGAGGAAGCTCTCCTTACCTGCCTCCCGGCCGCTATGCGGAAGGAAGGAGGTGGACGGGATGTTCGTCCTGCTCATCTCCGCCCCTCCGCTTCTATTGGGCGGCGGTTGAGTGACGCAGCTGTGACGTCGCTGTGACGCTGAACGAACCGCCCCCTTAGAAAGGAGGCGGTTCGCCGGTCACAGTGACGTCGCCGGGCAGGCAGTATGTGTGACGGGTCTGGGCGATGTTGTGCGGCACGGGCAGCGATTTGCCCGTGTCGCACAACAGATGGGGGTGGGTACCCATGCTAGCGATATCGGTACCGATATCGCAGAGTGTAAAGCCCGCTTAAGTCTGGAGACGCTTCAACAGTCCAGCACCTACAGTATATGTGCAATTTCTTTAGCAAGAAAGTGGTCGCCTTGGAGATGTGTTTGGGGTCGTTATCATGTTGGAATTCTGCCTTGCAGCTCAGTTTCTGAAGGGAGGGGATCATGATGGGCTTAAATATATCACAGTACATGTTGTCATTCATGATTTCTTCAATGAACTGTAGTTCCCCACAGCCAGAAGCACTCATGCAGCACCAAACCATGACACTTCCACCATCATGCCTGACTGTAGGCAGGACACACTTGTCCTTGTCCTCCTCACACCCGTTTATTATTATTATTATTATTATTTATTATTATAGCGCCATTTATTCCATGGCGCTTTACAAGTGAAAGAGGGTATACGTACAACAATCATTAACAGTACAAGACAGACTGGTATAGGAGGAGAGAGGACCCTGCCCGCGAGGGCTCACAGTCTACAGGGAATGGGTGATGGTACAATAGGTGAGGACAGAGCTGGTTGCGCAGTGGTCTACTGGGCTGAGGGCTATTGTAGGTTGTAGGCTTGTTGGAAGAGGTGGGTCTTGAGGTTCCTCTTGAAGCTTTCCACGGTAGTGGAGAGTCTGATGTGCTGAGGTAGAGCGTTCCAGAGTATGGGGGATGCACGGGAGAAATCTTGTACACGATTGTGGGAAGAGGAAATAAGAGAGGAGCAGAGAAGGAGATCTTGTGAGGATCTAAGGTTGCGTGCAGGTAGGTACTGGGAGACTAGGTCACAGATGTAGGGAGGAGACAGGTTGTGCATGGCTTTGTATGTCATGGTTAATGTTTTGAACTGGAGTCGTTGGGCGATGGGAAGCCAGTGAAGGGATTGGCAGAGTGGCGAGGCTGGGGAGTAGCGAGGGGAGAGGTGGATTAAGCGGGCTGCAGAGTTTAGGATAGATTGGAGGGGTGCAAGAGTGTTGGAAGGGAGGCCAGAGAGCAGGAGGTTGCAGTAGTCGAGGCGGGAGATGATGAGGGCATGCACTAATGTTTTTGAAGATTCTTGGACACCATCTGAACCAAATAGGTTTATCTTGGCCTCAGCGGACCACAGGACATGGTTCTAGTAATCCATGTCTTTAGTCTGCTTGTCTTCAGCAGACTGTTTGTGGGCTTTTTTTTGCATAATCTTTTTAGAATAAGCAACCAACTGGGACAACAGCCATGCAGATCAATTTGATACAGCATGTGGTGTATCGTTTGAGCACTAAGCAGCTGACACCCCCCCCCCACCCCTGTAACCTCTGCAGCAATGCTGGCAGCACACATACGTCTATTTTGACAAGACAACCTCTGGATATGAGCACGTGCACTCAACTTCTTTGGTTGACCATGATGAGACCTGTTCTGAGTTAAACCTGTCTTGTTATACTGCTGTATGGTCTTGGCCATCATGCAGCTGCTCCGTTTCAGGGTGCTGGCAATCTTTTTATAGTTTAAGCCATCTCTATGTAGAGCAACAGTTCTTTTTTTCACATCCTCAGAGAATTCTTTGCCATGAGGAGCCATGTTGACCTTCCAGGGACCAGTATGAGAGAGTTTTGTGAGCAAATGTAACACCCCTGCTCCCCATTCACACTTGAGACCTTGTAACGCTAATGAGTTACATGACACTGGGAAGGGAAAGTGGCTAATTGGGCACAATTTAGCCATTTTCACATAGGGGTGTACTCACTTTTGCTGGCAGTGGTTTAGACATTAATAGCTGTGTAACTTATTTAGAGGGAACCAAATTTACACTGTTATACAAGCTGCACACTGACTCCTGTTCATTGTATCACAGTGACAGATCTTCAGTGATGTCCCATGAAAAGATATAATAAAATATTTTCAAAAATCTGAGGGGTGTACTCAGTTTTGTGATATACTGTGTGTATCAGTTCTCAGATAGAGGCATACACAATTGATATTTGTTCCATTTCTTCAGCAGGGGAAAATGAACCTGTGTGGGATTCTGGAATTAATCTTTTACGATTTGGGAAAGTAAAATGTCTTGGATTACAAGCTACTGGAAAATTGGATGAGGAGTTACTGTAAAAATATGTGCATCAATTCTGCAATATAGAATAAAAGATAATGTACTTCTGAAGATTTTGATGCCGATTTTGGCTTGAATTTGTAAGGGCGAAACTGTTGCAACGTCAGTCATACAATATTGTAATTTTATAAATCCTTGTCACTGTTTTGGCGAGTGATACAAGTTGGTGGTTATATGTCTGGATGACACCTCCTCACTGCAGTGGTGTGAACAGCGGCCATAGACGGGCAGGGGTGAAGCAGGAGATTTAAAGGGAAATTACAGTAGTTTTTTTTTAATTTTTTTAACTTATATTTATTTATTTTAAATAAAATATGGGGCTGGAAATCATCCTCAGCATATAACTCTACATATATGTGGTCAAGTAAACTCCTTTTCTATTGAATTTCAGGAGGATATTGATGAGGAAATTGAAGCAGAATACAACATCTTGAAGGCTTTATCAGATCATGCCAATGTCGTCAAGTTCTATGGAATGTATTTCAAGAAAGACGCAAAGATTGGGGATCAGTTGTGGCTCGTCTTGGAGGTTTGCAATTATTTTCTAAATGATAACTATAATTTGAAGTGAATCTGTCACTAGGGTTTTGTTATCCTATCTGAGCGCAGCAAATTGTAGGTGAAGAAACCCTGATTCCAACGATGTTTCACTTACTGGGCTGCTTGCTGCAGTTTTGATAAAACTCTCAGTATTATCTGCTGCAGATCTAGCAGTTCGCTGAATGCTGAGCTCTGGATAACCCCACCCCTTTAAATATCACTTGACAGCAATGTTTAGAGACTGTGTTAACACCTGTGATTTTGCTGTAATGAAACAAAGTCGCATGCATCTATCGACCAGCAAAGGAAAAGCAGACACATTTTGTAGTATTTGCGACTCTGTGTCGCGGTTGCAACAAGTTACGATGTTGTTGAACACACGCTACTGTGTAGTGCTGATCTAAATTGTGATTTTGTCTTTTGCAGTTGTGCAATGGAGGATCGGTAACTGATTTAGCAAAAGGTCTTCTGAAGAGAGGGGAGAGAATGAACGAAGCCATTATTGCATACATCTTGCATGAAGCTCTTATGGTAAGAGGTGTAAAACCTATTGATACAAGGCGTTACAATGTAATCTCATACTGAGTATTTACTAGTATATCTCACTTATGTTTGGATTTTATATGCTGCTATCTGTGGTAACCGGCGTTGCCCGGGATAGTATCTCTCTCTCTCTCTCTCTCCCTCCCTATCTCTCGGTCTGTCTATCTATCTCTCTATGTCTCTGTCTGTCTCTTTCCCTGTCTGTCTCTGTATGTCTGTCTGTGTATGTATTGTCTGCCTGGTTGTCTGTCTCTTTCCTTGTCTGTCTTTTTCCCTGTCTGTCTGTGTCTATATCTTTCCCTGTCTGTCTCTTTCCCTATCTTTCTCTTTCCCTGTTTGTCTCCGTCTGTCTGTCTCTCTGACTGTCTGTGTCTGCCTCTTTCCCTGTCTGTCTTTTTCCCTATCTGTCTCTTTCCCTTCTGCCTGTCTCTTTCCCTGTCCTTCTCTCTGTCTGTCTGTGTCTGTTTGTCTCTGTCTGTCTTATTCTCCCTTTGTGTGTCTGTCTCTTTCCCTGTCTGTCTCTTTCCCTGTCTGTCTCTTTCCCTGTCTGTCTCTTTCCCTGTCTTTCTCTGTCTGTCTCTCTCTGTCTGTCTCTGTCTGTATCTTTCCATGTCTGTCTCTGTCCCTTTCTGTCTCTTTTCTTGTCTGTTTCTTTCCCTGTTTGTCTCTTTCCCTGTTTGTCTTTCTGTCTCTGTATCTTTGCTTGTCTGTCTCTTTCCCTGTCTGTATGTTTCCTTGTTTGTCTGTCTGTCTGTGTCTGTCTCTTTGTCTGTCTCTGTCTGTCTGTCTCTTTGCCTGTCTGCCTTTATTTGTCTCTTTGTCTGTCTCTGTCTGTCTGTCTCTATCCTTGTCTGTCTGTATCTTTCCCTGTCTCTCTTTCCCTGTCTGTCTGTCTTTTTACCTTTCTGTCTCTTTCCTTGTCTGTATGTCTCTTTCCCTGTCTGCTTCTGTCTTTGTCTGTCTGTCTCTGTTTGTCTATCTCTGTTTCTTTCCCTATCTGCCTCTTTCTTTGTCTGTCTGACTCTTTCCCTATCTGTCTCTGGCTCTTTCCCTGTCTGCCTCTGTCTGTCTGCCTCTTTCCCTGTCTGTCTCTGTCTCTTTCCCTGTCTGCCTCTGTCTGTCTGCCTCTTTTCCTGTCTGTCTCTGTCTTTTTCCCTGTCTGCCTCTGTCTGTCTGCCTCTTTTCCTGTCTGTCTCTGTCTGTCTGCCTCTTTCCCTATCTGTCTCTTTCCCTGTCTTTCTCTGTCTGTCTCTGTCTGTCTGCCTCTTTCCTTATTTGTCTCTCTACTGATATCATATTACCTCACACATAAGCTTCTTATACTAAGAATGTCCTTTGTTGCCAATAGCAACCAATCACAGTTCCTATTAATGACCTGTGGCTTCCAGCTCCATTCACTTTAATGTAACAAAGTTTATTTGGCGAATAACTGTAAAGTGCAGGGTTAAAGTTTCCCCTCAAAACATTGTCTATGATGTTCCCTGAGTCACATGAGGTCTCTGTGGAAAAGTTTGTGATTGTAAATGCGACGGTGCAGATTCCTTTAGCAGAAAAATTTACACACACAGATACACTCAGCTTTATATAGTAGACTAGCTGTAGTACCCTGCATTGCCTGGGATAGTAACTAAGTATCTCTCTTACTCTCACTCTCTGTCTGTCTGTCTCTCTCCTTTTCTGTCTCTTTCTGTCTGTCTCTCTGTCTGTGTGTCTCTCTTTGTCTGTCAATTTCTGAATTGTAATTTCATGTTCATTCAGCCTCCCAAAAATCAAAATAAAAAAAGATATAAAAATGTGCAGCTTAGAGCGCAGGATAAATGTGATTCAAAATTATATGTAAAATGTTTCCAAAAAATCTTTAACTCAATCCACAAAAAAACAAGCCCCCACTCAGATCCGTCATCTGTCAATGGAAATATAGGGATTTTCACGTTACTGGTAACACAAAGTCTCATGAAATGTGCTATGGTTTCCCCCAAAATAAATCCAGTGAATTCTACATTCCCAAATTCAAATGCCCACTTCCCTTCAGAGCCTCACAGTGTGCCAAACCACATTTAGCATCCACATGTTTGGCATTACTGAAGTGGCTTTACTGTAGTGAGGAGAACCCGCTTAATTTGCAGGGTGCATACCTTTAGAAGCAGGAGCTGGGCATAATGTACTGGGCACAATCTACAGGCACTACAAAATATGGGCACTACAATTTACTTGGTACTAAAATGACAGATTTGTAATTTTCATAGATGCCTCCCATTACTAATCTAGGGCTTAGTGGCAGCTCTAAGCTGCGATAAACCCCTTATTACTCCGACTGCCACCGCACCAGAGCAATTGGGAAGAACCTGGTAAAGTTTCGGGATTGTCACATCTAATGGATGTGACAATCCTGGGCACCTGCAGGCTGCTATTTTTAGGCTGGGAGGGCTCAAGAACCATAGGTCTCCCCAGCCTAAGAATACCAGCCCTGGCTGTTGGGCTTTATCATGGCTGGGTATTAAAATTGGGGGGGAACCGCATGCTGTTTTATTAAATTATTTATTTAACTAGTTAAAAACACATGAAGCCTGTGGTTCTTATTTTGATACACAGCCAAGATAAACGCAGAGCTGGGGCTGCAGCCTGTAGCCGTGGCTTTATCTGTGCTATATATCATAATATGGAGGGACTTTGTTTAAATGTATTTATTTATCTTTATACCACAATATATGAACATAGTGTCTGTGATTGGAAGTAGTCAGCTGACACTCTGCCACTCAGGGTGGAGGCGCGTCTGACTGCAACCAATCACAGAAGCTGGTGGGTGGCCCCCTTACTCCTACCCCCTATCCATTCTACCACCAATTTTTAATTGCCAGATTCTGATCCCCAAGGACTTATATGGGGACCGGTGTCCAGGCAGATATCTGGGACCAATCCCGGGCTGGAACCGGGTTTTTTTTTTAACCCGGTTTGAATCACTTTTCCCGGTTATCTGCGAGTCCGCCTATCACTAGTAGAGAGTAGAGATGCACCAGAGACAAGCGCACACAGCCAGTATCTGTCAGTATACAAGCCTTGTGTGGCCTCAGATGCCCCAGAGCCGAAACCTTTTAATTTTTTTTGCAATCTTGCCATATGAGTGCACTTTTTTTGTGTTTTTTGAGTTGTACTTTTAAATGAAACTATGAGTTTTACCATATAGTGTATTGAAAAACTGCAAAAAAATTCCAAGTGCAGAAATGTTTTTTAAAAAAGTGCAATTGCACGATTGTTTTGGGGGTATTTTACTCACCGTGTTCACTATATGGTAAAACTGATGTGTCAGTGCGATGCCTCAGGTCGGTGCGAGTTCGTAGACACCAAAATGCATAAGTTTACTTTTATCTAAAGGATTAAAAAAAATCTGACGTTTGTCCAAAAAAATGCCTCACTTTTTGCGCCATTTTTCACGACCCGTAGCGTGTTTATTTTTTGGAATACGGGGCTTAGCGGGAGCTTATTTTTTGCATCTCAAGCTGTCATTTTTAATAGTACCATTTTTTTGCGCAGACGGTATGTTTTGATCGCCTGTTATTGCATTTTGCGCAAAATGTGCGACAACCAAAAAACGTAATTTTGGCATTTGGAATTCTTTTGCCGCGACCCCGTTTACCGATCAGATTAATTGATTTTATATTTTCATAGATCGGTAATTTTTGAACGTGGTGATACCAAATATGTATATATTTTTGTTTTTTTTTTATCTCTTTAATTTTCAATTGGGAGAATGGGGGGTGATTTGAACTTTTAGGTTTTTTTTTAGTTTTTTTTTTACATTTTTTAAAACTTTTTTTTTTCTTTTACTAGTCCTTCTAAGGGGCTAAAACGATCAGCAGTCTGATTGCCGATTCATTTCTCCTGATCAGAGTAGCATCACTCTGGCTGCATTCTTGTTACAGCCAGCCCTCTGTCGGCTGTAACAGGAGCTACATCATGATAGCGACAGTAGTCACCACATGACCCTGTGCTACCATGGCAACCATCGGCTCCCCATGATTGCGTCACAAGGCTTTTGATGGTGGTGGGGAAGGGTGATTTCCCCGCCTCTATTATTTAAATTGCGCTGTCACATTTTGACAGCATGATTTAAGGGGTTAACAGGCGAGGGTGGATCGCGGATCCACCTGCGCCTGCGAGGCACACATGTCTGTTGTTCAAATCAGCACACCTGTGCAGAAATCACCATCGGCTCACCGCAGCAGTCGGTGGTGATCACCTCTTCATGATTTAGGACGTACCACATAAAAAAATGTGGATGGCTTAGTACATTACCTAAAAAGGATATGTAAGTTGGGAATAACAATATCATAAATTATGGATCCTGCTGAATTTCTTCAAACTAGTTCTGTCTAGTTTTCAATACATTTTAGTAACAATTACAAACTTTAGATAAAGAAAGACATCGTAAACAGAAACAACACCCACTGTTATTGCGTTTATGAATAAAGGTCGCTTTACACGCAAAGACAACGCTAACGAGATGTCGTTGGGGTCACGGAATTCGTGACGCACATCCGGCCTCGTTAGCGACGTTGTTGCGTGTGAAACGCACGAACGACCGTTAACGATCAAAATTACTTACCTAATCGTTGATCGTTGACGCGTCGTTCCTTTCCCGATTATCATTGATGTTGCAGGACGCAGGTTGTTCGTCGTTCCTGCAGCAGCACTCATCGCTACGTGTGACACTGCAGGAACGAGGAACATCACCGTACCTGCGGCCGCCCGCAATGAGGAAGGAAGGAGGTGGGCGGGATGTTCGTCCCGCTCATCTCCGCCCCTCTGCTTCTATTGGGCGGCCGCTTAGTGACGCCGCTGTGACGCTGCACGAACCACCCACTTAGAAAGGAGGCTGTTTGCCGGCCACAGCGACGTCGCTAGGCAGGTAAGTCCATGAGACGAGTGTAAGCGATGTTGTGCGCCACGGGCAGCGATTTGCCCGTGACGCACAACCGACGGGGGCGGGTACGCTCGCTAGCGATATCGATAGCGATATCGCTGCGTGTAAAGTACCCTTAACTCTTATAAAACTAATACAAAAACACAAAATTATCAAGGATATTAAGATATATAAATTACTTAAATAATAAAACAATGCAAGGTATCAAATATTAACTGTAACAATACCAAGCCAAAAACTCGGCTACAGGCAGAATGATTCAGGGTGTTTGCCTCCCATCAGTTTAGAGTATGGCTGCGATGATCTTAAGGCAATATTTGGAAAGTATTGATTATTTTTAAAGAACACAAAACGTATAAACAACAGGTATAAAGGTGTAATATATAGTAACCCATTTAACAGTGCATACATTGGCAATGTAGACAACTATGTATATAACTCATCTGATCCTTCTGCTGTTGAAAATTATTATTTTCTAAAAGGGCCTTCATCATTTACATAGCCATGATACAATTCACCGAGATGTGAAAGGGAACAATATTCTGCTAACCACAGACGGAGGCGTCAAGCTTGTGGATTTCGGTAAGTCTGTACAAGTTATTGTTAAAGTTTCTCCCCAAAATAGCACAAGTATGAATAAGAAGAAAGCTCCAGTGCAAAGCTCAGCTTCAGCGCCCCGTTCCAGTGCAGGGTTACAATCACCTAGAACAGTGCCTAAGGCCTCTTTCACAAGTCCGTGAAATACCACACACGTTTTGCATGGACGCGTTAGGCTATGTGTTATTCTGCAGCATTTTGTCACTGCACATGAGTTTCAAAACAGCCAAAACGCTGCATTTTGGATGCATTTTTAATGCAGACTGGATGCGTTCTGGATGCTTGCTCTACCATAGACAGAGTGGGAAAAGCATCCAAAACGCACAAAAGAAGTGACATGTTGCTTTTTAGAACGCATCGATTTTGTAAAAAATTTGGCATCCAAAACGCTGCGTTTCAAAATGCAATGTGCGCATGAAATTTGCTTAATTGTTTTAGGGGTACTTTGCACGTTGCGACATCGCTACTGCGATATCGTCGGGGTCAAATCGAAAGTGACGCACATCTGGCCCCCGTAACGATGTTGCAACGTGTAAAGCCTAGGAGAGAAGATGAACGAGCGTGAAACAGTCAAAATTCGCTGATCTATGTCACGTCATTCATTTTCATAATGTCGGTGCGTCCGCAGGTACGATGTTGTTCCTCGTTCCAGCGGCAGCACACATCGCTGTGTGTGAAACTGCAGGAGCGAGGAACATCTCCTTACCTGCACCCACCGTCCACCAGCAATGCACAAGGGAGAAGGTGGGCGGGATGTTTACGTCCCGCTCATCTCCGCCCCTCCGCTTCTATTGGCCGCCTGCCGTGTGACGTCGCTGTGACGCCGCACGACCCTCCCCCTTAGCAAGGAGGCGGGTGGCCGGCCAGAGCGACGTCGCAGGGCAGGTAAGTGCGTGTGAAGCTGCCGTAGCGATAATGTTCGCTACGGCAGCAGTCACAAGATATCACACCTGCGACGGGGGCGGGTACTATCACGCTATCATCGGCTAGTGATGTTGCAGCATGCAAAGTACCCCTTAGACTTTGCTGGGGAAGCAGAACGCATGCGTTTATGCTGCAGTTTAAAACGCTGCGTAAACGCATGAAAAAAACGCAACGTGTGCACACAGCCTAAAAGGTGCGTATGGCCCTCCATCCATGTGCCGTGATTTTGGCACGCGAGTGTTCTCTGTGTGCTATCTGTGATAATACACGGAGAACAGGAACTTTATGCTCACCTGTCCCGGTCGCTGCTGTCCGTGGTGCTGATGTCTTCCGCTCTGCAATCTCCGACCCTGCTGACTCCCTGCTGCTGCTACTGCTTCCGGCCAGTCTTTGGTGCAGTGAATATGCAGTGAGCATAATGAGCGGGGGATCGGAAGCAAGTGACAGCAGCAGCAGAGACAGCAGGGCTGGAGAAGGTGAGTATAGAAATTAATTTTATTTTACAGAAACGTGGTTTTCTCCGGTACGTGTCACACTGATGTCACACGGAGCACATCCGTGAAAAAAACTGATATGTCTACGTATGGACCACATGGACACACGTATGCTCCACATGGACACACGGTCCATGGGAAAACACGAATCTGTGCACAGACCCATTGATTTTAATGGGTCTCCGTGTGCCTGTGTCTCCGGTTCATGTGAAAACGGACATCACGTACCGGAGACATGGATGCGTGAAGGGGGCCTAAAAGCTATTTTTTCCTCCACTTTCTTTTCATGAACCTTTTTAGAAATTGCTTAGGCT
This sequence comes from Anomaloglossus baeobatrachus, assembly GCF_048569485.1. Taxonomy (NCBI): domain Eukaryota; kingdom Metazoa; phylum Chordata; class Amphibia; order Anura; family Aromobatidae; genus Anomaloglossus; species Anomaloglossus baeobatrachus. Next base: position 528,298,590 of record NC_134358.1, on the reverse strand, counting down.
TTCTATATTGATGACCTCTCCTTTGGAAAGCTCATCAATCTCAGATTGATAGGGGTCCGACACCCCAAGCAGTCAGCTGTTTCTGTCTCTGACACCAAAGTGTATGGAGTCGGAACAGCACAGCTCCGTACACTGTCTAGTGGCCGTTCCCAGGTACTGCAGCCCGGCTCCTCTTAGAGCGGTGGTATGGGAGGAGTGTCAGACAATACTAAAGGTTAGCAATATGTTTTTTATTTCCTATAGAAATAGCTTTCAAAGATCCATAAAAAGAATATTAACAGTGTGTAATCCCTGCAGGTGTATCAGCTCAGCTAACTAACACTCGTCTCCATAGGAACACATCAGTGGGGACCCCTTTCTGGATGGCCCCAGAGGTTGGTTACACTTTTTGATAAATTGATTTAAGAATAATTATAATAAAATATGACTGTGTTAATAGTTGTAATATAAAAAAAGAAAAAACATAACTATAACAATAACATAATATAACTTAATATATCTACTGATGTTGTCCTCTACTAAGAGTAAAAAAAAATTAAGAACCTTTATTTCAAAAATTGTTTTTTTAACCAGGACAGATCCATGGTATTTATGTCCTTTTGGGTGTGACATACAATGGTGGTTATGGCATGTTAATTGAATATTTCTGAACTATGTATTTGGACATTTGATCTACTGTCATGGTTCTAGAACACTTACTTTTTCAAAAATACCCCTTTTTTTGTAATCACTTATGCCTGCTTTATGTAGCACCGGTGTTCCTGCAGAGACGCCGACTTACTCACTGCCCAAGGCGGGTCACGTCTTCCCTGCTTCCCCCCCCCCCCCCCCCCCGAGACCTGTGCATGCAGCTCAGGTCTTCCGGGAGTGTGCACACCAGCCCTTCTCTTAAAGGGCCAGCATACCATTTCCAGGAAATGCCTCTCAGCCTCTGGCTCAGAGATATTGTGTATTTAAGGCACCCTCCCTAGAGGGGAGGTGCCTGTGCAATGCTCTTAGTTAATGTATCAGTCTGCTACCTAGCTAGTTGTCAGGTCCTGAGCTCCTGTCCTGTTATCCCTGTGTCTGTCTCCAGTACCTGTCTTCCCATACCTGACTATCCCTGCTGTGCCCACCATTCCTGTCCATACGTGCCTGTCCAGCCTGCCTCAGTCATCCCGCCTGTCCATCACCTGTCCTGGGGGGCAGCTGCCACAGTCCTGGTCACTGCCCTAGGAGTGGTACCTGGTGTCCCCCTCGCAGTGGCCACTTAGTTAAGCACCTCCGACTAAGGGGTAAACCCAGGTTCCCCCTGTGGTCCACTGGGTCCACTAATCTTGCTCGCTGCCCCTACACCGGTCGTGAGCATTATACTTTATTTGTGTATTATATCATATTTTTTCTAGTAACCAAGACCATAATACTAAAAAGATTTAATATCTTTGTTTTACAATTTACAAAATGATAATATACTATCAATATATATATATATATATATATATATATATATATATATATATATATATATATACACACACACACAATATATATACAATATATATATATATATATACAATTTAGGATCATAGCACCTAAGGAAATGACTAAATGACTGGTGAGGGGGAATTAGGGGAATCCTTTACTATTTTGATGTCACTGCTGCCATTGTCACTGTCTTACGGTAGAGCTGGTGGTCCTTAAAGGGGGTATTTCAATTCTTAGTAAGTGATGACATATCATTAGGATGCCTCACCCCAGACCTCCAGGATGGTCCCTGGAGGCCTGACCTCTGTAACCCACACCGGTCCTGACAAGGCACCTCAATGGATAATTAAAGGAGGTTATCCAATATTGGACAATCCCTTATGCATGACCTAGGATTACTGAATAAAATATATTCTTATCTCCTGGATCCACATTTCTGCTCTACTCTGAGCCCTACGACCCCCAATTAATTGTTAGCAGAAGAACAGTGGAGAACCAAAGTCATGACCACTGAGGAAGGATTTCCGGTCGTGATGGTTACTATACCCCCTTAAAACTTAACCTAAAAATAATACACCGACTGCATGCGACTTGGTTAAACAAATTGGCCACAGCAGCCTTTATTACCTATTATTAACATACTACCACAAAGGGGGCGCCGTCCAACGGGCGACCCCAAACACACAATAATAGGTAACACATAATAATAAACGGTACATGAAACCCTATGTAGGCCCGGTCCAGAAACCCTTTCCTACACCAATATCCCTGGCCGCAACACTCCGACCCAGAGATGAGGTATTAATCACCCCACGGATTAATACCCCTTAAACTTTGCAGAACCCCGTGCCTGCAATTTCCCGGAACCCAGAGACACCATACCAAGACAGTGCCTCTCGGTCCAGCTACAAATCCCTTCCAACCGCTTCTGGACCAGACCTACCCCCGCTGCTGCGACAAAACATACATCCCTTTTATAACAATTCCTTGTTGTCTTCTTGTTTTTTTTTGTTTTTTTTTGAACATAGTTAAACAAACTCACAAACACAAAAAAGGGGAGGGTGGGCGGGAATCTGTCGCCGTCCGGAGTCCAAAAGGGGAGGTAAGACCCTCCCTCATCGCTTTTATACTCCCCCCCCCTCCTCTACAGGGATCCTTTCCACCAATCCCCTATACCTTCCCATAATGCCCCTCATTATAACTTTATTAACCCCTCACTCCCTCCCTTCCCTCTGGTCATGTCGCCCCTCCCCCCTATGGGGTCCATGGCTTTCTTTCTAGGAGGTAACATTTTTTTTTCACTTTATCCAGTCCATCCAACCAATATTGATAAGTGGTTGTAAAGTGGTTGTAAAGTTGTGGACAATTCCTTGAAGTGATTATATATCCTCACAATATGACATCACTTACTGAAAGCTAGCTGGAAATGGCCCTTTAAGTGGTTGTATTGAAAAATCACATTTCAGTTGGGGACTATTAATTCTGTTGGGCACTAATTAATAAATTTAAACATATGTTTAAAAATCTAATGAGTTAATAAAAAAATATATATTTTCAAAATGTCATGTCTCAATATACATTGTAAGACAAGTAAAGACAATAGGATTTCTCCATTGTTTCGATAGGTCATAGCGTGTGAACAGCAGGTGGATACAACGTATGATTCAAGGTGTGATGTCTGGTCTCTGGGTATTACAGCCATAGAATTAGGAGATGGCGATCCTCCCCTGGCAGACTTGCATCCAATGAGAGCCCTTTTTAAAATACCAAGGTAATATACCAATTTAAAGGCAGTGGCCTCCACCGCTGAGGACATTTTGTGTTTATTTACTTTAAGGTTTTTTCCCTCCAACAAAGTTTATTTTAATCAGTAGTTGTTGGAATGATAATAATTTCCACAATTGGATGTGTTTATATAAAATGTTACTGTGCTGACTGAGATAATGTTATATATACAGTATGTGTCCCTGCTTTGTACTGTGTAATAGCTGTGTCTGACCAAACCGGGACATGGTCTGATCATATCACATCTCCTGGCCCGGGGAGAAAGTATAAGAGTTTACAGACATTACAGCATGGGATTGCAAATTATTCTTTCTTTAGGTAAAACATTTTTAAAAAACGGGCAGGAAAATGTTTTACCTCACAAAAAGAATTAGCTGTGATCCCATGCTGTAATATCTGTATGCTTTGTTTAGCATCTTCCCCGACCCAGGAGATATGGTATGATCAGACCATGTCCCTCTACAAACAGACACGGCAAGCAATAGAAAGTGGAATTCAGACACTACAGAAGGCAAATGGTGCATTATTTTAATGAAACACAATTCCAAAAATAATCTTTACCTACAAATACATGCGTTTAAGTAAGAAAAAAAATTGTCGTGATAAACAGATCTTAGGTTCCCCTTTTGGGCCCAAAACTGATCCTGAGAATGAGGCTCAGAAGAGCTCATTTTGCTAATACAATGGCTCAACATACATGACACCACTCTATTTATTGCCTATGGGACTGCACTGTACTCGTAGACAGTGAATGGAGCGGTGTTTGACTTCTCCTTTATTCAGATTGGGACAAGTGAAGGTTCCAGCTGTGGGGTTATGCCCACTGATCAGCAAGATATCACTAAGCCCACGAATATGGGATAATATTCAAGCATTCTGCAGACAAAAAGACCTCAGGCAAATCCAATACAGTGTGTTATGCCCGAAGCAACATTTAGAGAGAACCAGACATCAGGATTTTAGATCACAAATTAATAGCATGTAAGGAAAGGTGCTTTGATGCTGAGTAAATCCTCACCTTTCTTGTACAAATTCGTTTAGCACTTTTAGAGAAATCTATTGTTGAAATTGTATGCTAATGAGATGTAAGTGCAGTGGGCGGGACACAGGACTTACAGATCTCCGCCTCTCTCCTCATTACTGCCCACTGCCTGCCTCCTGTCTCTGACTCCCAGAACGCTCATGTGTCAGTGACCTATCAGTCAGAGACAGGAAGCAGGCAGAGGGCGAGGAAGAGAGAAATGGCAGGAGATCTGTAAGTGCTCTGCCCGCCCACTGCACTTTCAGCTCATTAGCATAAAATTTCAACAATGAATTTCTACAAAACAGCAAAACAGAGGAAGGTGAGGATTTACTCATCATCAAAGCATCTTTACATACATGCTATTAATTTGAGGTATAAAATCCTGATGACCAGATCTGTTAAAATGGGTGGTGCATCACACAGATTCAGATCAAAGCAAAGAGAAAGTCCCTGCATGAGGCCCCGCTAAGTATACTCTGTGGTAGTTCTTGCACAGTGTATAGGTTCTGCCCAAGTTTTCTTTTTAATATTGCAGTTTTTTATTTATCTACTTATTTTTTTTTACTTAACAGATCTTTCCTTGATTATAGCTTATCCTATCTTCCAGAAGCAGTATGCAAGAGTCACTGTTCATGGGCTGTGTCTAGATTTTAGCAGCTGAGGTTCAGATACTGGAAAACAGGACACATTTCAAGTGGTGTGAATTGGTGAAAAAATGGAATTTCCTCTATCCATTATGGATCAGGTTCAGCTCCTGAGCCCGATCCGTACACCCAACCCTGACATAGGATGTACAAATGGATGTACCAGTATGGGCTACATCTAGGAGGCATTAAAAGGGTTGTCCTGGTTTAGAAAAAAACATGTCTGTCTTCTTCCAAAAAGCAAACCTACTGTCACGATAAGTACGGGAAGTACCAAGTGAACATAGAAAGGGAAGGGAAACCCTGTGTCTAAGGAAGGTGGAGATGGTGACCCCTGACCAAACCTACCGCTGGTCTCTGGCTTCCCTCACCGCTCTAGATAGGTTACTTACCTATGCGCCAAGCTGGATACCTGACCCTAGCTGACCCTGAATGGGGCCTTAGGTAAGGAGCGGACGGGATGAGCACTTAGTCAACCCCACTAAGCTCTAAAGAACACACAGGGAACTCAAATAGGGGGAAGTAAACAAATAACTTATCTCCAGATGACTCAGGGAGAGGAACTGCAACAACGACAAAGTTTCTTAAGATGAATACAAGTTGACTCCTTGCACTGAAGACTTGTTAAGAGTATTAGCCCTATCACTAGTACAGAGTTTGGAGGAATTAGGGTATATAAAGACACAAAGGGAAGTGCTGAAGATTAACAGCTGAAAAGGTGAGGAACTCTGCAGGGTCCTAAAGAGAAAGTGATAAACCCCAAGCAGGAAAATAGAGAAAGTCAGAGAGCAGCTTGTGTAGCCAAAAGCTGCGACCTTCAACAGCCAGAAACTACAGGACCGTCTGCCAAGTGCGACACACATATTAGTAAGCTCTCATCGTAGATATTAATTGAGATTGTTGGCTCATATGTATCTAAGTAAAAAAAAAAAAGAAGCAAAACAAAAACTTTCCATTTTTTTATAATTGTAATAATTCTAATATTTTTGTTTTATAGGAACCCATCTCCAACTTTGCGTCAGCCCGAATTGTGGTCATCAGAGTTTAATGACTTTATTAAAAAGTGAGTAGGAACATATTTTTTATTATGCAAGAAGTGTCTGAGTCATCTTCAAATACATTTTAAAAAAATATCTTTGGAGGTGTAAGAAGAATTGCAATTCTTTGGTGGTTCAAAGTGGATCCCCCTCTGTAGCACGACCTTATCTGGTGCACACAATATTTTACTGTATTACAATTTTTCAGTTTATGGTACCAAAGTGTAGAGGTACTCAGATTGGGGCCCCTTCATTTGTCTGATAGAAAGCAGCTTATCGTACCACTGTCAGTGATCCAAAAGTAAAGATATAGGTATTACTTGGTGCATTTTGATAACCTGGGAGGCACGCTAAGGGGAATTCATATATCCAGTAGAATATGCTTTATCTCCAAAGCATCAACAATTTGTTTATAGGGGCTATCAAGAACTAGGTCATCAATTTGACAATGGTGAGAGTGAGAAATTCGACAGCCCAACTAATTAGCGGTTTGCAGTTCCCGTTGCTGATGTATGTACACAGTGTTGCTCCATGCTCCACGTTGTGGCCGTTCTCGGTACTGCAGCTCAGATCCTATTGAAGAGAATAGGATCTAGACTGTAGTACACAATGTACACAGCTTTTAAAGCACCATACACTGTGTACATCTGGATAATTCCCTCTTATCTGATACTGATGACTTATCAATGGATAGGTGATAACATATAGGTCCAGGATAAAACCTTTAATGACAGTCCAGGCCTTCTGTTTCACTGATAGGCTACAGATAATAATAGTGTGGTACAAAGAAGCGCAATAGGGTCTTAAGCAGTATGGAAATTAATAGCCAAAATAAAGGCGCACTCACCTATTTAGGTTGTGGCAGTCACAACCCCTTTAAACACGTGCAGTGATGGTAACAGCCGCAGCCCCGAAGTGTAAGACATAAAATTCAATAGGAGAAAACATCGGGTATATGCCGCGCTATCACCATGGAATCCGTTAGTAATATAATTCCTTTATTGTTTGTAGAGGTTGACGAGTTTCAGAGACATCCGTCTCCTTCATCAGGACATCAAAGGAACAATACTTACTTACTGTTCCTTTTGATGTCCTGATGAAGGAGACAGATGTCTCTGAAACGCGCCGACCTGTACAAACAATAAAGGAATTATATTAATATCGGATTCCGTGGTGATGACGTGGCATATACCCGATGTTTTCTCCTATTGAATTCTACGTCACTGATGGGAAAGAAATAAGTAGAGCTGATACATATCATATCACTTTTTCTGATGCCCCTTGCACATGCACATTTGACTCGGCAGAGCGTGCATGTGTTTTATATGGGAAGAAGAGTGTTAACTTCTAAGTCTGGTGGTGGATTATATTTGTGGAGAATGAAAGGATTGGGCTCTAAAAGTCAAAATGTCCTGATCTACCCTCCTCAATATCATCTGTCAGGGAGAGTTGTGAGGCTCCAAACACATTAGCAAATTAATTAGATGGTCTTCAAATGTCACTGAAACCTGAGTTTGTCCGACTTTACTGTATGTGGGCCCGTAGCGCCCCTGAACCCTTCAAGGCACTACTAGGTACTGCATCCTGTCAGGAATGCAGGGCCTATCCCGAGGGACCTGGAAGCTCAATGCCGGTACCAATCAACACACACAACATCCCCAGTTCCCTCACCCAGACAGGGATGACTGACTAGTTAGGGGACCCAATGGATGGCCACCTAGGGGTGGAGCCTATCCAGTCCACTAGCGAACAACCGGGGGGGGGGGGAAGAGACAGTAGTGAGTAGAGTGGATGAGACAGACATGTCTCAAGTCGGGGTCGTATAATGGTGGCCTGACTGGTACAGGAGTGTGGTTGCCGGGGATGGTACGGTGAGGTACCCCTGGAACCAAGGCACCAACAGGGCACAGGGCCCTAGGTTAGGTGAACGTTTTAAACTGCCTAGCAAATACCTGCACAGTGAGGTGAATTTCACGGACTCACTGACCCAAGAATCCGGGGGCACCAGCAGTAACGATTGAGCCAGGGACCGGAACTGAACACCGACCCTACAGGGTTCACACTGCCCGCCGCGCGGCCGAGAGCCTGACAACTGAGAGGAGGGGACTCCCAGATGCTCCAAGCAACGGGGTTCCACAAAACGACAGAGAGGTGCAGGGGAAAGATGTCACTGGCTACAGGGACTAGAGGTCTGAACCAACCGTCCAGCGTCACCATCTGCTGTGAGTAAAAACCAGAGTTGCACTGCATTCCCATCGTGTGGTCTCCATTATTCCCACGCCGCACCCCATCATCTACCCCCTGGGGCTCAGCCCTACTTGCGGAGGGCTCAACATCCCAGCTGCCATCACCACCAGCCCCAGTGAACATAAACTGTGCAGCGGCGGCTCCAACTATTTATCCGCAACCCGCAAGTGGCGTCATGATATAAACTCTTTAATCTCCCCTGTATATAAACCCTTTTCGAAAGCGTCCCCAGGGTCATGGAACCGGGCAACAGCCATTACACAACCGTGACACAGCATCCCCGTATATATACGGACCGGGACCGAGTACCCCATAGCCCTGGGGCGAGACAGGCACTTTGGTGGTGTGCGGCTTTTACAATCACAGAGCGAGCATCAACTCTGTTGGTGAAGCCCAAAGATGACATAGCCATCATGAGTCTTAGGCTATGTGCCCATGGGAGCTTGCTCCTGCGGATTTTGCCTTGGAAAGCCTGCGGATTTATCTGGATTTTCTAGATAAATCCGCAGGTTTCAGCAAGTACAGACACTCCCCATGTTATCCTATGGGACATGTGGAGTGTCTGTGTCCATGCTGCGGTATGTGCGGCTGTGGAATATGCTGCGGATGTCCCCAAGCCGCCCGTAACTGCATGTCAATTATTTCTGCGCATTTACCTACGGAAATCCCGGCGCTCCACTATGGAGATAGAGGCCGAAGACTTCCGCAGGTAAATCGCATGAATGTCCGCAGGTTTACCGCAACAATTCCGCTGGAATCCCGCAGCTATGGATAACCGCGGATTCCGGGGAGGTGCTGCGGGAAACCTGCGGACATACCTGCGGATATATCCGCAGGAGCAAGCACCCATGGGCACATAGCCTTACAGTGAACTTGTCAGTTCAGATGACTTTTCAGAATAAGCTGTAATGTGGAATTAGCAAATAGGGAAACAAGCACAATAGGGTCTTATCCAGTAAAAAGGTGAAGACTCAGATAACTGCTCACCCAAAACTGTGGAATCAAGACAAGGACGACCACTGGAGCATCCTGGGTAGGACAACTTGTCATGTATAGCAAGTGTTTATAACATGGGAGTGGTGATCTGTGATAAATATCCAGAGAACATGACATAAGAAGGACAATGTGGTTTATTCTCCACGCGTTTCGAAGTTGGATTAACTTCTACATCAGGAGATCCATAAATTGTACAATATTTCTTGCCATTAAATGACTTGTATTCTACATTACCAGTTTTCCCTTCTGCATGATCCACCTCTAATTTTCAGGTGTCTATGAGCTAGTGCAATTACTGCCATACACTATGCATACAGAGAGATTAGTGATCCCTGCTACCTTGAATTTAAAGGGTATCTGTCAGCAAGTTTTTGCTAACTCATATAAAAGCAGCATAATGTAGAGACAGAGACCCTGACTCCAATAATGTATCACTTAGATTACTGAGTGCAGCCATTTTGGCACAATATGCATTTTTAGTCCATAGAGCTGCTCTTGCCCACATCAAGCTCTCTATAGAGATTGTATATTGACAGTGAAATGTCAATCAGAGGAGGGGGCGTGCTGGACAACATGGCACCAGTTAGCTAGTCACAGCGATGATAAGGATCCTGCTGCTAAAACAAACATAGCAAATAAACAAAAGATCATACAGTGACCAAACAGGCATGTCTGAACTTTCTGTGTTAACCCTTCCAGCATGCAGGCTTCAGCTTACATGGCAAAAACCTGCTGACAGATTCCCTTTAAGTAGAACACCACTTGAAGAAAAATCATGTTGGACATTATAAAGCTGTACTCAGCAGTGTAGATGTGAATCCAGCTCCAGGGTTAGAAAAAAAAACAACTAGAAAGCGGGAACACCATTTGCTGGGTTTTCCTTCTGCTTTTCTCCACTCACCTCCTTCCCTTCTCATCTCCATACACTACAATTGGCAGCGGTAATCTGATACCTCATTGTGCTGCCAGCTCATCTTGTTTAGATATTTTGAGAGTGCATGACACAAAATGAAAAAAAAGTGGCTCATAAGTGGAGAAAGGAGACTTTTCTGATAGGATAAATTACAAAGTTGCTTATAAGAACGTATACTGTTGAATTATGCAGAAACTCTTGAAATAACAGTGATCATTTAATATACTTATTGCATAGTAATATTACTGTATTTCGACTTTACACAGTATTATTGTGTTTTTATGTGATGTACAAGGTTCTTATTGTTCATTGTGCATTAGTTACAGTGTCTGTTACTGCCAAAAATCCTTTCTCTTTACTATGCTGCTACTTTTGCTCACTCTGAACGTCCTATGCTATGGCTAAATCTCTTTGCATTTCTGCATATTTATCGCATCAATGCAAATTTCCAGATGCAAACCTAACCAAGAATTTGGTATTTTTATTTTTCTGCAAGCAAATCAGTATTAAGTATAGATCCACACAGAGCTATTCAAAGCAGCAGGATTTTCTAGGGCGGCTGCTCATTAAACATTACGTGTCACGTTTACAAATAGTGGAGGTTTGATTTTTACCTCTTTATGTAAATTTGGCATTTAGCTTTTGATTTTTAAATATTGGTTACTTTTACATATACATAGTATTCAACTCGTGTTATAGCTGTTTTGGAGACACATCTCTGACCCACGTGCCCTCGTACCAAAAATGTGACAATATTACTAAAATACCCCTCGAAACGCACAAAAAATAGTTATTTGTAATAATATCGTTGCAGTGGAGAAATTACGTCAGGTGGCATCCTCCCGCCATAGATGGATTTTCACTTATCAATAAAACACATAATAATAAAGTTATGAAACAAGTTTTTTTGCAGGCTCACAACTCTCCATAATGAATCCACAGATGCTGGGATTAATGTGGCTGGCATCCACAATATCAGATGAAAGGGAAGATAGAAATCCAGTAACCCGTTCCTCTAAAATCGAGTTTTTTATTTAATCAGTAGCTATAGTACCCGGCATTGCCTGGGAAAGTAAGTGTCTCTCTGTCTCTCTCTGACTCTCCCTCTGTTTCTCTTGCTGTCTGTCTCTATGTCTGTTTTTCTCTCTCTCTCTGTCTTTCTGTCTGTCTCTGTCTTTGTCTGTTTCTCTCTCTGTCTGTCTCTATCTGTTTTTCTTGCTGTCTGTCTCTCCGTCTGTCTCTCTGTCTGTCTCTCTGTCTGTCTCTCTGTCTCTGTCTGTCTTTCTTTGTTTTTCTGTTTGTCTCTGTCTCTCTGTCTGTCTCTCTTTGTCTCTCTCCCTGTCTGTCTCTCTGTCTGTCTCTCCATCTGTCTCTCTGTCTCTCTCTGTCTGTCTCTCTCTCTGTCTATCTGTCTCTCTGTCTGTATCTCCCTCTCTCTGTCTGTCTCTGTCTCTCTCTCTGTCTGTCTCTCTCTGTTTCTCTCTCTGTCTGTCTCTCTGTCTATCTCTCGCTCTCTGTCTGTCTCTCTGTCTGTTTATGTCTCTCTCTGTTTCTCTCTCTCTGTCTGTCTCTGTCTGTCTTTCTCTGTTATTCTGTCTGTCTTCTGTCTTTCTGTCTGTCTCACTCTTTCTGTCTTTCTCACTCTTTCTGTCTCTCTCCCTGTCTGTCTCTTTCTCACTATCTGTCTCTTTCTCGCTGTCTGTCTCTGTCTCTGTCTCTCTGTCTGTCTGTCTCTGTATTTCTGTCTGTCTTTGTCTGCCTCTGTCTCTCTCTTTCTCCACCAAAATCATATTACCTCACACATAAGCTTCTTACTAAGAATGTCCTCCGTTGCCTATAACAACCAATCACAGCTCCTATTAATGACCTGTAGCTCCCAGCTCCATTGATTTTAATGTAAGCAGGTTTTTGGCGAATAACTGTAAAGTGCAGTGTTAAATTTTCCCCTCAAAACATAGTCTATGACGTTCCCTGAGTCACATGAGGCGGCTGTGCAAAATTTTGTGATTGTAAATGCGACGGTGCGGATTCCTTTAGTGGACATACACACACACATACATACACTCAGCTTTATATGTTAGATTAAACATTCCATAATTAAAATTGCATGTTCCAGACCACCATCCCCGCCTTACGCATAGGCTTATAGGCAATAAGTAAGGACTTTGTCCAAAACGCCTGGAACATGCAATTTTATTGTGGAATGTTTAATGATTAAAGAACTCGATTTTAGAGGAACAGAATGCTGGATAATATCGTTATGGTCGCTGGAAATCTTACCGCTTAGACCATCATTGATGCTGATCAGGTGGGCAAAAATCATATATGAAAATGGAACAATAGTGAGCATGTGTGACTGCCACTATAATCAATGAGTTGAGGAGTGACGCACATGCTCAGTAATACTCTATTCACTCTCGGAACTTTGAGACTTCCCTTCTCCTGACCGGTGGAGGGGTCTCAGTGGTTGAATCCAGAGTGATCATAAAATCATTCCCTATGCTGTAAGTAGGGGATATATATCGTTTATCGGACAACCCCTTAAAGTTCCCAGTCACTTCATAATAGATATATCAAGCAAGGCACAATTACTTACGACGCCACCTACTGGAATCAGCTGGTAAAACTAGTAATCAGAGACGAGCCAATCAACTCCATGCAAATCCAATTTGTGATGTAACAATTTGCAATTCCTTTTGTTAGAAAAATTAAAGTGGACATTGCCATCTCACGCATAAACATTGTAGAAGTTTGCATTAGCTATGGAACCTACTTGGTATGTGACAATACAAGAAACATTGTGGAAAAGGAACCCATGCTCGCTTCATGGTGCAAGTCTTCAATTGGATTGTCCAACATTTTTTAAACAAACATACCCACATGAACAAGGTCATACTCATGGCCACTTCAACCGTTCTTACATGGCAAAGAAAGGACTCCAGGATTAGCGACAACCTTATGAATCAGCCAGATTTGTGTCATTGCAGTGCATTGGAATTCAATGGTGCATAATACAGGGGTCTGGATGAGCAACAGAAGGCAGAGAGACGGCTGATGATATTATGCAGCAGAGAAACTTGCATTACTGTTACGTCACCACCGGAGTCTGCTCCAGCGGCTTCTACTCTGATAGCCAGGTGACACCGTGTTCCTGCTGTGGATAGTGCTGTTGATGGGAGAGGAGTCGATGCCAGCGGCACTGGTGGGCGCAGGCTCCGCTCATCCACTGGGCTGGGTTATCTTGGGATCTGCAGTACCACTGGCTGGCAGTAGGTGGCATGTGTCTTCCAGCTGAAGTTACCATCATTCAGCTACAGCCAATGGGAAGACACCACACCCTTCTTAATTCCCCTCCTGTCTGCTGACCTCTGCCAGAGATAGTTCTGATATTCTGGCTCCTGGTCTGCCCTGTTCTGTTTTGTGATTCTGGTGTTCTGACTTTTGCTTGTGTTCTGACTACTTCTACTGCCTGCTGTTTATGTACCTCGCTGCCCGATCCGGATTTGACCACTGCTACGTTTATTGATTATGTCTTTGCCTGCCGATTCTGTCCCTGTTCTGCAATTCCTGGTTTGACCCTGCCTGACGGCTACTCTCTCGGACTGCAGCCTTCCACAGGTAGTGATCTCCAGGGCCGTGTGTAATTCCAAATCCCTGTATAGGGGTTAAAGGGTTTCAGGGTTCTGGGGGTCCTGCTTGGTGAGTGGCTTCCCTCTAGCCTCCCCATTACAGCCTGTCTGAGTCTGTGGATCCAGGCAGGCGTTACAATTACCTTGAGATCTGCCGATGGCAGGTGATGAAGGGTGCATGTCCTTTATTGAATCTGAAGTCCTTCGATGAGGCTACTGGTAGAGAAAACTGTGGCATCCACGATGTCATTCTCTTTTTAATTATATTAGAAAATATGTTGACCAGGATGGAATGCATAGAGAAAGAGGCGCAACTTCCAAATGTCTCCTGCTGTTCTGGGTCTGCTGGTTCCACAAGGTATTCTCTATTGCTTCCTCAAAAGCTGTAGAGTATGGGCCCACACCTGCTGTTTCTCATTGATCTATAAATGTCATTAAAGCGAATATGTCCGCAGGTTTTTGCTACCTCATCTGATAGCTACATAATTTAGGCAAGAAGATTCTGAAACCAACTATGTATCACTTAGATTACTGAGTACAGCTGTTCTCACACAATCAAAGAATAGAGTTTTAAGCATGCAGCTGAGCCCAGGGAGCTTCCCCGCCCACACCGGCTCTCAATAGAGATTGTACATGGACTGTGAGGTGTCAATCACAGCAGGGGGTGTGTCAGACTGGCCTGCTTGTGAGTTTCTAGTCCTACATTGTTAATCACAAGGTAATAAAGTCATAAGTTTAAGTAAACAATATCTCATACACAGATCAGAGAGGCATAGTTGTTGTTTGGCTTTCAACCCCTACATCATGCAGTCCTCAGCTTATATAGAACAAACCTGCTGACAGATTCCCTTTAATACTTCCTTGAAAAAGCACGAGAATGGATGATTCTGACTTGCTGATGTCACGAAACGGAAGGAAGGTAACGGAAAAAAGGACACTTGGACTGACCCTCAAGCAAGGGGGGCCCTAATCCCTAATCCCAGAATTGGAAAAAGCAGAGGTATCCAGCTCATCTGTTGGCAGGTCCAGCATGCACCGATCAAAACACTCTGAATGTGCTCCAGTTCAAGAGCAAAAAGGAGGAGGATCCAGCTTCTGGATAGTACTATAATTCTGTCAAACTTTATTTCCAAGGATAAAAAAAGGGTACAGTACAGGTCCGGAAGCCCCAGCGTGGCAACGCGTTTCAAACGCAGCCTGCGTTCCTTGTCAAGCCCAAATATTTGAAATGACATTAGGCTATTTAAACTCACTCTGTCCAAAGGGAAGAATGAGTTTAATTGACAAAACACATCTGCTGCTCACACCAGGTAGATAATGAATGAACACATAAGGTTACATAGTATGACATACAAGCACAATCATGAAATACAAAAAAATATATACAATAAAAATATATAAAAACAATGAAACTGTTTATGTTATCATTTCCTACAAAAAATTAATAATGAAACATTACATCGCTTCTTAAATTAAGACCAAAAGCAATTCTTGTTTCCAACTGGAAAATCCAAAAAGTTTTGCATGTTAGAACTGTGATGCTGGATATCACCACTACGAGGAGAAATTTTAACTTTCTATGCCAAAAATACACAATATCAATATTCCCACAATCGCGTACAAGATTTCTCCCGTGCCTCCCCCATACTCTGGAACGCTCTACCTCAGCATATCAGACTCTCCCCTACTGTGGAAAGCTTCCGACAAGCCTACAACCTACAATAGCCCTCAGTCCAGTAGACCACTGCGCAACCAGCTCTGTCCTCACCTATTGTACACTCACCTATTCCCTGTAGACTGTGAGCCCTCGCGGGCAGGGTCCTCTCTCCTCCTATACCAGTCTGTCTTGTACTGTTAATGATTGTTGTACGTATACCCGCTTTCACTTGTAGAGCCCCATGGAATAAATGGCGCTATAATAATAAATAATAATAATATTACAATTGTGCTGCAAAACAAAATGTTTAGATGCTGCAGATAAATGTCCAGTGGTTATAGAGGTCCCCCGTGAATTGAGAATATCTCTAATATGTTCATTAAAACGTGTTTTTAATTTCTTTATTGTGCCCCCTATATATAGCAGATTACACACAGTACATTTAATGCAATATACTACATTGGTTGCATTGTGATTGATACATCTCTGTATAGGGTGCACAGTTGTATCGCTGGAATTCAAAAAAGAAACGCATGGTGTAGCAAACTCACAGGTTCGACACCGGGCGGTGCCGCATCTGCAAAAACCTTTATGTTCAAGCCAAGTATATGGGGATTTTTTCTGGGTGAAAAAACTTGGTGAAAGGATATTCCCCAGTGAGGGAGCCTTTTTAGGGACCACATTACAACCTGTTTGCAATAAGGATGCAAGAACAGGATCTCCTCATTCAAAATAGGTAGATAGCGTTTAATGATGCGTTTAATGGAATTAAACTGGGTGCGATATTGTAAAGACACTACTGATTTATTGAAAGATGCATTCTTCTGGGCAGTCGTGTCATTAGAAGGATTAATAAGGGCATCATGCTTTTTGTTCGCAGCTATTTTACGTGCTCTTTTTAGTATCCAATTGGGGTATCCTCTATCATGTAATCGAGTTTCAGCAAACATGAGTTCTCTGTCAAAATCAGAAGGACTACTACAATTGTGGAGAACCCTGGTAAATTCACCCTCCGGTACGGCTTTAATGGTGTGATTCGGATGATTTCTCTCAGCATGAAGAATAGTATTTCCAGCTAGTGGTTTACGAAAAATGGATGAAGAAATAACCTGTTCAGGAATACCGGTGAAAGTTATGTCCAAAAAATGTATTTCACTTTTATTACTGAAATGGGTAAATTTTAAATTAAACTGATTATTATTTATGTAATTAATAAATTATGGGATCATTGTAATAGGACCATGCCAAATGAACAACTGGTCATCTAAAAATCTACCGTACCAATGGATGAATTCACGAAAAGGATTCTCAACGCAATACAGGTATTTTTCTCCCAAAACACAATGACCAGGTTAGAAATAGAGGGTGAAAATTTAGCACCCATAGATTCTCCATGGTACTGTAAGTAAAATTGTTTATTAAACACGAAATAATTGTGCTCCATTAGAAATTGTGCTACCTGGATGATGTAAATTTAAAATTTACCCATTCAGTAATAAAAGTGAATTACATTTTTTGGACATAACTTTCACCGGTATTCCTGAACAGGTTATTTCTTCATCCATTTTTCGTAAACCACTAGCTGGAAATACTATTCTTCATGCTGAGAGTAATCATCCAAATCACACCATTAAAGCCGTACCGGTCTCTGACCTCCAGTAGGAGACATGACTGAACAGACCCCTCCCCTTGGACCTATCCTTGGAGACAACATACATGCACTGGCTCTGCAGAGTCAAAGCTATGCTAAAATCACGACACTCAGAATGCATAAAGTGGTTTATTGCCAACGCGTTTCAAGTCAATATGACTCCTCCTTTCTCAGGATGACCACATGTCCTGTCACTCATCTCTGCTGTTATACATCAGGCTTCTGGAGGCTGGGGGTTCTTTTTGTTACAATGAGAAGGAAATATCGTACTGGGTCTGAAGCATAATAATTAGGGATGATCGAATACCTCAATTATTTGGCTTTGCGAATATTTGCCAAATAGGTCGCCGCTATTCGCGAATATTCAATGCGCAATGTAAGTCAATGGGAAACCCGAATAACAATTATTCGGAACTATTCGGGCTTCCAATAGACTTACATTGCGCATCGAATATTCGCATAGCGGCGACCTATTCGTCAGATATTTTGAGGTATTCGATCATCCCTAATAATAATATTAGGCACTGCCATTTCGGAAAGTACCAATATTCTCTGCTATTCCATATTTCAATGTACAGCTTTTAGATAGAGTGCAATATTTAATATTTTCATATTTTGCATTTCAGGTGCCTTACCAAAGATTTTGAAAAACGGCCCATGGTTTGTGATCTTTTGGAACATGCTTTTATTAGGCAAATTAGACATAATGAAATAGCACTTCAAAAGCAGCTAATGGAATTCATAGATATTCACCAGCAAATGGGGATAATGGAGAAGAAGAGGTAAACATGGTATTCCTGCTTAGCTGGGGAACATCAGTGCCTGTCTGTAAATACTCTGCCAGGGAAGTTCTGTCTTTGCACTCTGTTTAATCTTCACATGCTGCACTAAATGGAGTTTCATTAAGATTCATTATTCTGCTAAATTTCAGTAGAAACAAGCAAACTACATTAACCAGACATGGAAATATATTGGCATTTCATGGCTTAACAAAAAGAAAGACTATAAAAAAAAATTATTAAAGGGAATGCAGTTTACTGGCAATCGTACAATAAAACTTAAATTATTCACAGTTCTATTATTTAA
Source organism: Anomaloglossus baeobatrachus (assembly GCF_048569485.1). Classification (NCBI taxonomy): domain Eukaryota; kingdom Metazoa; phylum Chordata; class Amphibia; order Anura; family Aromobatidae; genus Anomaloglossus; species Anomaloglossus baeobatrachus. The sequence goes on along the minus strand of NC_134358.1, from coordinate 528,280,457 downwards.
AGGGAACCTGTCATGAATTACACTAGTGGTATAGCTGTATAGGTTCAAAAATAACAATAAAAATAATACCTGTCTTATAGTAATCTGATGTTCTGGTGCTGAGAAATGAAGCTTTAAAGCCACATGTGAATAACTCCTGAAAGTGCTTTGTGGGCGTGTTGATCTGCTTTGCATTGACACGCCCCCAATTCACTTTCAGGCAAATTTGAAAGTAGCTTTACAGCTTGATATCTCAGTGATAGCACATCGGATTACTACAAGACAGGTATCTTTGTTATTGTAATACTAGGACCTATAAAGCTATACCACTAGTGGGATTAGTCAAATTGTTCAGAAAGGTTCCTTTTAAGCATATCATGTCAGTTATCATTTCTATTCTAGTAAACAAAGTAACAAATTAACAATTCTAAAGCATTTTTTCCTAGCTCACATTGGTTTTCCTTTATTATTGCTCCTGAACATATATGAACAAATTGTTCTCTTGATGTCATCATTTATTTTATAACCAGAGCATATCCCTACAATCTCCGATTAAAGGTAATCTGTCTCCAAGTTTTTGCCATCTATTCTTAAAGCAAATTCAACCAAATAAACTTGTAGACAACTCAAGGTAAGAAGTGACACAACGAAATCCCAATAAAAATATAAAAAAAATACTTTTTTAAATGAATTAAAACAGCAGTATGGTAAGCAAAGTGTCACATGGAGCTTTGCACAAACTTCATCGACTGTCATGGAGGTGATGAGCTGTGTTCAGATTCTGACACTCCGCCCGATGGTTTCTCTGTTGTCTGGGATCAACACAGGCAGACTCAAGCATCGACCTGCTCTGTGCTGATTCATAGGCAGGCTAGCAAAAGTTAATCTCTGCTGGTCTGTTTGCTCCTTTGATCACATGTTGTGGGGAGGCCTATCACATCTACTTCCCTCCTATTTATGCTGGTTGAAACCTTCCACCCATGCCAGCTATCGTTTATTCTATGTTGGCCTGTGAGGTGTGGTGTCCCAGACTTACTGGTGAAAGTTGGTTCAGTTGTGGAGCTTACCCCCTCTTGTTTTGTAGCTTCCTTCCTGTTCTTAAAGAATTTTTATAGGAGATTTACTAGGAGATAAAATCTCAAAACCAGCGCTGACAATGGGTTAATTTATTGTTTTATTAAAGGTTATCCTTGTTTCAAACAAACATACCAATTGACATAATATATAACATATAACAAATAACAATTAGCCACAATAGATTGAAGCAGTTGTTTGACAGATTAAATGATCGTAGTGCCCCGGCCGGTGGCTATATACGATCATATACTTGTAGCAAAAAGGATTATAAACCATTCAAAGTGCACAATCCGGTAGCACTACATGAGCAATGAGACCAAGAGATTGGAGACAGGCTGAAGAAAAAATAGGTATAAGGGCCTATAAGAGTTAATAATATAAGCCAAATCTTCCACCGTTCTGGGTACCTGTAAATATGTTTAGCAACGATGTAGGAGCGCACCGGCTCAAGAGGGTTCCAAATAGAGGTTACCTGAGTCCAGTCCCCGGCACCAAGCTCCCGTAGGATTATTCCTGCACGGTGCTTCTAGATGCCTGGAAACAATTCAGCGCAGGGCTTCCCCGTGTATGCTCCCAATGCAGGAGGAACAAAGCCGACATGCACTGTATAGTGCCGGCTTCCAGGAAAGAGTAATTTCAAACAGGCGTATAGCTTCTCCAACTTCTCCAGTGGCAGAAGATGAGGCACTATTTATAAATAACAAAACCCCCAGGATAGCCGTATTTTACCACATACCTAAGATCCATAAAACATTATTGAACCCCCCGGGCCGTCCCATTATCTCGGGGATTGGCTGTTTAACAGCCAATTTATCTAGGTACATAGACATTCACCTTCAGAAATGTGTTCCGTTACTACTGGCATATTTGAAAGATAGCACTCATGTGCTACAGCTTCTACAAGATATTAAATGGGAGGATAATTACATCTTGGGGTCAATTGATGTGACATCTCTGTATACTACTATTGAACATTGTAAGGGTTGTGAAGCCTCAAAGTATTTTCTAAATAAATCAGGACTATTTCCCCAAGCCCAAGTTGACTTTTTGGGGGATTGTATTCAATTTATTTTAAATCATAATTTTTTTCGGGATGGGCTCCAATATTTTTTACAGAGATGGGGGACTGCCATGGGGACCAGGTTCGCTCCAAGCTACGCAAACCTATATATGGGAAAGTGGGAGGCGTTAACCATATACCCTGATGGCGTGCTTCGGGAGAACCTGGCGTCGCTTCATCGACGATGTTTTATTTATATGGTCAGGTGACCAAAAATCCCTTCTTGAATTTTTGGAGAATTTAAAGATTAATGATTTCCATTTGAATTTTACCTATACAACGATTACTTAATTTTCTTGATTTAATTATTTTTATTGAAGCAGGTAAGATCCAAACTAAAACCTACCATAAGCCCACCGATACTAACAGTTACATTTCATTGACCAGCTGCCATTTACCTAGCTGGCTTTTTAATGTCCCAAAAAGTCAGTTTGTTAGAGCATATAGAATTTGTAGTAGAATGGAAGACTTTGAGTTGGAAGCAGACCATCTGGCCAAAAAGTTTAAACAAAAAGGATATAGGGAGGAATTTTTGGAAAGTGTCTATTCACAGACTAAACAAATTAAAAGAAACAATTTACTACAGAAAAAACCCCTTGAACTTATATCGTCTAGATCTAATGAATTGAATATACCTATAATTTTCCAATACACTGCACAAGTGAGGCTCTTAAAAAATATTGTTAAAAGTATTGGAGCCTTTTAAAAGAGGATAAGATAATAGGGGACCTCTTGCCTGTTAATCCAAAATTCGTGTATAGTGTATAGGAAGGCTAATAATATTGGTAATATGGTGGCACCATCTATAAAAAGAACCATATTATCTAAGAAAGGAGGTTTGTTTGGCCTGAATGGATACTTTCCATGTAAGAAATGTATTGTATGCAGGAATATAAAAAATTTCACACGAAATTTTTTTTTCGCAAGGACAGGAGGAAATTATTATTAAGGATTTAATTACCTGTCAAACAAAGGGAGTTATATACTGCATTCAGTGCCCCTGTCAAAAAAGATATGTTGGGAGAACGATAAGACCCCTATGTAAGAGGGTGGGGGAACACATTAGAAGCATTAATAACAAATGTACCAAACATCCATTGTCTAAGCACTATTTGTTAAAAACATGGAGGATCCTTTAAGGGGTCCCAAGTTTGGGGTATTCAAAAGGTAATAAGGGACTGGAGGGGGGGTGATTTCATTAAGAAGATGTCCCGAATTGAAAGTAAATGGATCTTTGAATTACCGGTAAATACCTTAAAGCCGAATGGACTCAATAGTGATATTGAATTGTTTGCTTTCAATTAAATTTAATAATTCTTGACTTTTATATAGTTCTTGATGTATGGAGGGTGCGATGAAATGTAATAATGAGGCTGTATGTGTGCATGTATGTGTGTATGTACATATGCATGCATATATGTACATATACATAGATATAATAATATATCAACCTAAAAATAAAAATAAAAATACAATTATTGGAAGTATACATTTATTCATCCCTTAGTTTTATATATAATTTTAATGCTTGAAGAAATGTTGAAAATATTATTGCATAATTTTATCATACCTTTTATACACTTTTTTATATAGTTATACATATGAACATTTTTTTTATCAAAACATTTTTTTATCGTGTTCCTAAATATTTATTCATTTTAAATTTCTGTATAGAAATATATACGCATATTGATATGTATGTTTGCATGTTTTTATTCTAAAATTAACTTAACATTAGGGTTTTTGAATGATGTTGCAGTATTCATTTATTCCGGGATACCTCTGCACCAATTTATATTATATTACAATACATTACATGCGGTTCTTATTTTAAGCATTTTTTACTTTGTGATGATGCCTTGCAGCAATTAACTCTTACTGGACTGGTGTATAAATAGCACCAAAATTAACAGCTGAGCTATCCTTGAGGAAGGGGACCGGTAACGCCCCCGAAACGCGCGTCGGATTTGGACTTTGCTCAGCTTACCCTGTGTGGTAAAGATCTTCCTGGCGGATTCCTCCCTTCTGTGAATTAACCAGCCGTGTATGCGGTATATGCCCGGACTGCCACTGGAGAAGTTGGAGAAGCTATACGCCTGTTTGAAATTACTCTTTCCTGAAAGCCGGCACTATACAGTGCATGTCGGCTTTGTTCCTCCTGCATTGGGAGCATACACGGGGAAGCCCTGCACTGAATTGTTTCCAGGCATCTAGAAGCACCGTGCAAGAATAATCCTACGGGAGCTTGGTGCAGGGGACTGGACTCAGGTAACCTCTATTTGGAACCCTCTTGAGCCGGTGCGCTTCTACATCCTTGCTAAATATATTTACAGGTACCCAGAACGGTGGAAGATTTGGCTTATATTATTAACTCTTATAGGCCCTTATACCTATTTTTTCTTCAGCCTGTCTCCAATCTCTTGGTCTCATTGCTCATGTAGTGCTACCGGATTGTGCACTTTGAATGGTTTATAATCCTTTTTGCTACAAGTATATGATCGTATATTGCCACCGGCCGGGGCACTACGATCATTTAATTTGTCAAACAACTGCTTCAATCTATTGTGGCTAATTGTTATTTGTTATATGTTATATGTTATGTCAATTGGTATGTTTGTTTGAAACAAGGATAACCTTTAATAAAACAATAAATTAACCCATTGTCAGCGCTGGTTTTGAGATTTTATCTCCTAGTAAATCTCCTATAAAAATTCTTTTTGATTCTAGGCAAATAAAAGGGAGATATTTGTCTAACCTAGCTGCAGGCATTGGGTATTGGGTTAAGCGCTAATTATTGTCTCTGGACATTTTTCTATTTTCCTTCCTGTTCTTGTTTTTTCTCCTGAACCTCTTGTTGTCTTTACCTTTGTGTGTGAGTGCTGTGTAACAGAGTTTTAGTTTTCCATTGTCTATCTTTATCTGTGCGTCACATCACACTCATGTCCTGTCCCTCCCCAGAGGTAAGGGGAATCAGAATATTAGTACAAATGTCTAGTAACATGCTTATCTGTGGTCTGGATGCAGTGCCCCTGACAAAGCAAGGCGAAACGTGCATTGGGGTTCCTCAAATGGTAATCTCCTGCATCCAGACCTCAGCAAGAGGTTATCATTAGAGGACAAGTAAACCAACTGACAGATAGTCATACCTTTTCATGAGCTCTGTACAACCCTATGCTCCATCAGTAATAGACAGCTTTCTGCCTATGCACAGTGTACATACAAATCTGCCAATCAGTGATTGGGGTGTGGTTATACACAGCTCAGTAGTCAGAAAACTGTTAGATCTTTAGCAAATAAAACAGTTTGTTTTGTTTCAAAATGATGTCACGCCACCAAGTAAGTGACACATCGCTGAAATCAGGATATCTACCACTACACCATGCTGCTCTCAGAAGGGGTAGCAAAAACCTGACGACAGATTCTCTTTAACACCAATTAGAAAGCGTCAGGCTAAGTTGTTAGTGAGAAAACCATGAACTGCATGAAAAAAACCAAAACATTAAGAGCTACAAACAAAAAAAAGTGAAACTAGGGTCACAAGGGAAAAAAAATGCAATCTGTGTCTTGCAATTATAATTTTGAAAGACTCTGGAAGTCACTCCAGAAGTGAAGGATTCCTCCAGATTAGTTCCTATCAGAAATGGACATTTTTTTTCTAGGAGAGTTTGTATTTATTCAAAGCACATATTGAGTCACCATGACACCCTGCCCCGACGTAAGCACCCATGGTGTATACTGCGAGGTATATCGTATATCATTTGCCTGCAGATCAGGCTCGTTTACATCGCACCACATACTCACTGTTCTCTTATGAACCAGAAAACAACTCAACAGAGGCAGCGACCCTTCATTTATTTCACAGTAGTTTACAAAGTACGGCTAAAGAACTCAACTTCTAGGCTCGTAGTTGAAAGTTCTGGTTTGTCTTTTTGAACTTTTGAATTTTTGAATTTTGAACTTTGAATTTTTTTTTTTTATCTGTAACCATCGGGATAATAATACTTGGATTTTTGTGCTTAGGCATGAGAGGATTCATACGAAGAAAGGTATCTTCAGAGAGTCTATGACATCCGACCAGAATGATGTGGATGACTTGGCGACCTTAGAGGTCCTGGATGAGGTAGGGGTGATGATGATTTGGTGTATTTTGAAGGATAGAATTTCATATTTCGCTATTATTGTTGTTTTTGTATGCATTATTAGAAGTAGTAATATTAATTAGTGGTTGGCTCATCACAGGCAGTAATGTTGTATTGCTAAGATCTACCACCAATAGCTGATTAGCTCCAACCACTATATGTGGCTGATACATCTGGATGCCCACATGGTTTGCTACTGTAGTCAAAATCCTAGGATGTGCCACCAATGTGTGTGATGAATGTGACATCACTGATGAGATGATTCCTTTAAGAAACAACAAATGTAATTCAGCTACTGCAAGTGACATGAATGATGGTCGTCCGAAATGTCCATTCTTTGGCTTCAGACATCTTAGTAGCAGATTCACAATTTCTACCGTATGACCGTATCTACCATGGATGAAAGTCTTCTACTTTGAGCAGAAACAAAATTGTTTTTTCACTAAGACCGAATGTTTTAGTGAAGATCTAGTGTTTGATAGATATGGACAGACAGTTTGTATTTTGTTAAGGTTGCATGCAGTGGGTGACTTGTGGCTGATGGAGAGAGGAGACCGGAGTCGAGATAGTGTGATCCTTGAGTGCTGACCGAGATACAGAACGTGAGACAACGCTGAGGCTAGAGACTAGCCTTCAAACAGAGTGGCTCCTGACAGGAGGGTAAAGAATTTTAGCAACAAGGCCCAAAGTCTAAAAGTTAATGGGTCAGGTGTTATTTACGTCTGACAGGACTACAATGGACTCTTCTTTAGCCAATGCTGCTGGTAACCATGATATAGCAGATGCTGCATTGTGCCTTCCACTGTAAGCAGTGGCTATAACACAGAATTGTATTATTCATTATTTATAATGATTATCATATATACACATCCTACTTAGATCCAATTTGTTGGGTTTTTTTTAAACCAAAATGTTTTTATTGAAGACTTTTCAATATACAAACAACATACAAAAATGGGGCTATCAGACCCCAAAACTCCCAACCCACCCAACAGACACTCAGTAAATAATAATGGCATAAAATAAGAAGTTGCAGCTCCTTTTGACGTGATTACACCAAAAAGTAGGTAAGAAAGGGAGGATCAGTGTCATTCCCACAGCAACTGATAATGCTTATACCCGTTGTGTACTAAGGGGTAGTTACAATCGTGGGGTCAGAATAACAGTATGCAAGTTAACTCACCGTGTCACGGTTTCCTGCCATCGGTCAAAACAAGCCAATCCGGAAGCTAAACAAATCCCTAGATGCCAGACCAGAATCATCCATCCACGGGGGCCCATATCTTACAAATTTAAGGATACAATTTTGTTTCAGGTATATTCCCATTTCCAAATTTACCAGACAGTTTATTTTATTGATAAATTCTGAGATAGTTGGGGTTTGGTCCGAGATCCAATATTGTGCAATCAGCTTTCTGGGCATGAATAGCATAAGGGACACAGCCAATTTTCCCTCCTCATCCACTGTCAGATCTTCAATGTATCCCAATATGCATACAAAGGGTGTGAGGCTTAAATCTGTAAGATATACTGTGTTAATAATAGCAATCACACCTCTCCAGAATACTTCCAGGTTAGAACATGACCAATTTGTTGTTTTATGCGCAATGAACAATTTACTGATACAGAGTCACATGGCTAAAGAGCTTCTGGGGCCTGGAATCTAACAAAACTGGATGGAATCAGGAGAGAAAAACACAGACCTCGAAGCTTGAGGACGAAAGCCAAAATAACAGAGGGGAACAGGTCAAGGAGTAGTACCCCAAACTGAAAGAAGGACGGAAAGGAAGGCCAGGTCATAATGGTGTGAGAATTAATGTGAACATTTCTGGTTGTCTAAGTGAGCTCTGGGGTTGCGTGTGTTACTAACTGTCTATGACTATGACCGGTGGTGTAAAAGACATCAGTCTGAAGAAACCAGTAAATGTCATCACCCCACCCAAAGTCACATTCGCATACAGAGTCTCCTTTGCAAACGAGTGCGGCGCCCATGCGGCCCGGGGCAGGTACCTTCCTTCAAATGGTGCTGCAAGCATGGTCATTTTCCACACAACTTGATAGAGAAGACTGAAGGGAAGACGCCTAAGGCTGCGAAAACAAAGATGGTAGGATATGGTGTTGGAGAGGAAATGAGCTCCACCCATCATGTTCAGTGAAACCCACCTCTGGTGGATGTACCAAAAAGAGAGAGCCTGCCCTTCCCAATAAGCTGATGGGGATAAAGCGGTGGCTCTGAAGAAATGGGCGGCGGAGCCAGAAGAAGTCCCACCCTAGAGACAAGCATAAAGAATGATGATATCAAAGAGAATAAACAAAGCCAAATAACAAATAAACTCTACTACATGTGGTAAATGTACTCATCCAGTATTAATTAACAGTTATCTAAGTCATTACACAGAAACACAGAGTCCTGCTAAAAATAAAAAAAAATCACTCATTTGCACTTAGGATGACAGGATGACTAAATCCCAGTATTGTATTTCCATAGTGCTGTAATGTTAGATGTTGCCTGTTACCTGCCTTTCTCCATTGCTTGTTATAGAATACTGTGACTGACCAGCTCCAGAAACGATACAACAGGGATCAGATTTACACCTATGTGGGGGATATTCTCATCGCAGTCAACCCATTCCGAAGTTTGGATCTCTACTCATCACAGGTCTGATTAATGTAAAGGTTTATTTGTACATATAGCATTGTCTCACAATTTTCAAAATACTAAAATGATTTTTCACCAATAGTAAAATATTTTACCCATAAGAGAATTTGCATATTTGTAGATTATTCTGATTTTTGCATAGCGTCACAAGAAGCCATGTCCAGTTGGCTACACTTATACTCCATTCCATCTTTCCCATGCTTGTTACTAGCCTATAAGATTTAAAGAAGTGGTTCGCCCATATTTATTATTTGCTAGATCGATATTATGTTGAGAAACAATGTTTCTCTCAAATACCTTATGTAGGCAATTGTGCCTGTGAGAGGCGCTATTGAGGACCGCTGTTCGCCATCGCCTGACCACCGGGCTTTGTGACCTTGGGGATCCGGTGATGTCACGTCAACTTCCTGATCATGTGACATCACCGCAGCCGGCCCCAGTCTTCCTGAGTCACTGGGCTGTGGGCAGCATTTCACCTCTCGTCACAGCGCAGCATCCCTCCTGCTTGCAGCGCTCTGCTGTGAGGGAGCAGGGAGCTGATGGGCTGTCACACTGGGACACCGCCCACAGCCACTCACTCATGGAGGCTGCAGCTGGCCGCGGTGATGTCTCGTGATCTGGAAGTTGACGTGACATCACCGGATCCCCGAGGTCACGGAGCCCAGGGGTCAGACGTTGGGGAAGAGAGTTCCGCAGTAGCGCCTTTCACAGGCACTTTTGCCAACACAAGGTATTTGAGAGAAAGATTGTTTGTTAATATTGATTTAGCAAATAATAATTATGGGTGAATTACCCCTTTAAGCTGGCAAGAAGAGGGGATTATTGGGTGATATAAAATAGTAGGAGATTGTATGACTATTTTCAAAAGTTGCTGCAATTTTCAATTCAGATAAGTTAGAACAATAAAAAATATGAGGTCACATGAGCGTAAATTCTGTCATGCGAGGGAATCGGATCGGTTATATAAATGACACTCTGATTATAGTGTGATCCGAGTGCAGGCTCAGTGTCATCCGACTCTCCCGGGAGAGAGAATCAAGAGAAGATAGGGAACAAAATTTTCTCCATTGTATGAGGCCACGGATGTCACTTGAGTGCATTCTGATGACTTCCACGCACCCATAGACCTGAATAGGTAATAGCAATCCAATTGGCGCAGCAAATCACAGCATGCTGTGGTTTTTTTGCTCATGCCGAATCAGCACGAGAAAAAAACGTTAATCACTGTTACAATTAATAACTTTGGTCCGAGTTAAATCCAATTAGCTATCAGATAGCACTCCTCCAATGAATACACTCGTGTGAGTGAAGGGGGGAGTCAGGTGATGGCTGGCAGTGTCCACTCTGCTTCTTCAACCTGGTGTTGTGTATGTGTTTCACACCGGTTGGGAGGTGCGACACTTACTTGCATCTTCAGCGACTCGTACACCACCCCGTCGCTGGTCACCGTCATAGACGTCGGAATTGGGCAACACATCACGGAAACAGTTTCTTTAACTTGTACTTAAACTTCTTTTATTCAGAATTTGTTCTTTGCAAGAGACATTTTCACAACAAACTTTCTCAATCTTCATAAGAAACAATGTCACAATAACCTTCATAGGACAGACATGTCACTTTCCTCCTGCGTTACCGTTCTGCAGATGCTGCTCAATGGCGTAACCTTTTGTCCAGCCCTGGCGCTGGGTACTATCCTTCCAGCAGCCAAGTCTGACTTCTGCAGTCCCGGTCTCTTGCAGCCGTGTCCATTGGACACAATGGAGGATTCCTCCTGAGGCCTGGGAAAACCCTGATACAGAGCTCGTTCTTCCAGGACCTCCTATGCAGAACTCTACTATTCACTCCACTCAACTTAACTACCCCCTCTTCTGGCCTGTTTGGCTTACCAACTCACTCTTTACTCCACCCATTGTGCCTTGCCTCCTAGGCTACCACTCTATCAATATTTAGCCTGCTGAACCTGCACTTAGCATTTACTATAATATCACATTCTCTACCACTTAGCCCTCTCCTGCAAAAAAACATAAAAGAAGAGATACTCACCCTTGCAGATCCCAATCTGACTCTTACATGGTCCTCATTCAACTCGACTTCCTGCACCCATTTTGGTTCCCTTGAAATGGCAATAAATGTCCATACAACACGTCACGGGATCCTTCTCCGATATCACACAATCAACAGAGCGAGAGATGATTGAACAATCCAAACAATAATTATTCCATGCAATCCAGAATGTCCATCAAAGAATTCACCACACATGGGGTAAAATAGTCCAGTAATGTGATAAATGTCCTGGGGATCAGTCACAATCCTCCAGCAGTCCTTTTCCAGGGAAATCGGGGTTTCTCAATGGCTCTCTGGGGTGCTGCCTGTAGCTGCAGCTTCTCCCCCAGAGGATCAATCTTCTTCCTTGTCTCTTGAAGTTCTCATACAGACTAAAGAATGCCCCAGGTAAGCAGAGAGTTTGGGTGGATTCCAGGCCCCCTCCCCAACACCTAGGGACAGAAGCACTGCAGAGGGTTATTAACCTAACTTAACAGAACAATTTTCACAGAATGGACAGAGCAACATGCCTAAAATACGAGCCTACACAAAACTATACATAACCCCCCATATTCCACCATCACAGAACGATTCATCCATCCATCCAATTACACTCTCACACCGATCACCAGCCGGGAGTGACTCTAAATGAGAACCTTCTTCTGTAACTATTCTAGATCTGAAACATTTTACTGTAGATTTGTTATCACTTTTCATCAATCCAATGTCAATTCTGTTTTTACAGCATTCCGAAATATACTCCGGCACAAAAAGGACATCAAACCCTCCACATATCTTTGCTGTGGCTGATATAGCCTATCAGTCTATGGTTACATATAGTTCTGATCAGGTAATTTCGTTTTTTCTTAGATATTGTCATCCACAATGTGTACAATATCATCATAAGCCGGTCTTATCGCTAATCACCCAGAGCCTGGTGCACTGAGAATGTACAATGTGAAACTTCCAACATCAGAGGCATAGGCACTGCGTATGCCTCCGTATGATACAACCTTCTGGAGCCATTAATGTAGCTGATAGAAGAGGTAGCTTTACAGCAAAAACCCATATGGGCATCTATTTGGTGGTAGAATTTGTGATCCTTGACTTATGAGAGCCTGGTAATCTTTGTTTCTCTCTTTAGGGCCAAGTTTGGCCTTTCTGAAAATTCTCCGCCCCCTTGTTTGCTAATATTGTAGTTCCATCTAACCAGAATCTGTCAGCAGGTTTTTGTAATGTAATCTGAGAACAGCATTAGGTTGGGGCAGAGACCCAGATTACAGTGATGTGTTATTTGTTGGGCTGCGTTTTGCTATTTAAATACAATTAGAACTCCACCAACTACAAGAAGCCCAACCCATCTCAAATCTAATGACAAAAGTTGACTATGTTTGTGATATACACTCCTTCTTTGCCTCTTGAACTCCAATTTAAGATTTGATTTGTTTTACGAGTGCTGGGGAAATCAATACAGCACACACTGTACGGATTGTAAACAAGGGTGTCCCCGAAACGCGTCTTGTCCGTTTTATTGGCTTTTAATGGATCAATAAAATTGTTTTTTTTATGAAGATGCTGTTCCGGATTCCTGAATTTTAGCACACGCTGCTTAGTATGGTGTACTCAAAGAATTTTCTTTTATTAGTACATGTGACCAGTTTATATAGGGTCACAGAAAAAGGAAAAGTCCCCTCTGAGCTATGAACAAATAAGAGCAGTAGGGGCGTGAACGAAAATGTGAAACTTCCCTGCCCATCAGTGTTTGACATCATTAGTTATAAGACCAGATGGACACAATAAGAACACAACGGATTCTACTCTATTTATTTTATTTATTTATGTATTTATTTTTTCGTTTGATTTGAAAAAACCTCGAGGATTTGTGATGTATTTTTTTATGAAAAGTTTTTTTATGAAAGTTTTAAAAGTTAGTGCATCTTTTTTTGTATGCAAAGACAAGAAATCTAATCTACATTTTATTCTTTCAATTTTAGTGCATTGTGATTTCTGGTGAAAGTGGTGCCGGAAAGACAGAAGGGGCTCATCTACTGGTCCAGCAACTCACAGTCCTTGGAAAGGTGAAATAATATTTTATATCTTCGCATATAGGAATTATTGACTGCAGAAAACAATAATTTTTGTTCTATCTACACAAAGATGTGTCTTTAATTCCCTAATGGTTTTGTGAAAACTTCATAGGTTCATACGCCATTCTTTCAGCAGGTTTTTGCTACCTCATATCAAAGCAGCATAATGTACTCAAAGAAGCTCTGAGTTCAATAATGTATCACTTAGATTAGTGACTGCACCCTTTCTGTCACAGTGAAAGATTTTAGATTTTGTATGTAACAGAGCTCTGAGAGCTGCTCTCGCCCACCCCAGGCTTTCAGTGTACATTTCCATAGACAGAAGCTGCTAATCACAGAGGGGGGTGAAGTTGGACTATAAGGGGTGCTTCACACACAGCGAGCTCGCTGCCGAGATCGCTGCTGAGTCACGCTTTTTGTGACGCAGCAGTGACCTCATTAGCGATCTCGCTGTGTGTGACACTGAGCAGCGATCTGGCCCCTGCTGCGAGATCGCTGCTCGTTACACACAGCCCTGGTTCGTTTTCTTCAAAGCCGCTCTCCCGCTGTGACACACAGATTGCTGTGTGTGACAGCAAGAGAGCGACAAATGAAGCGAGCAGGGAGCAGGAGCCGGCATCTGACAGCTGAGGTAAGCTGTATCCAAGATAAACATCGGGTAACCAAGGTGGTTACCCGATATTTACCTTAGTTACGAGCCTCTGCAGCTCTCACGCTGCCTGTGCTGCCGGCTCCGGCTCTCTGCACATGTAGCTGCTGTACACATCGGGTTAATTAACCCGATGTGTACAGCAGCTAGGAGAGCAAGGAGCCAGCGCTAAGCAGTGTGCGCGGCTCCCTGCTCTCTGCACATGTAGCTGCATTACACATCGGGTTAATTAACCCGATGTGTACTGTAGCTATGGTAGGAGAGCAAGGAGCCAGCGCTCAGTGTGCGCGGCTCCCTGCTCCCTGCACACACAGCTGTGCGCTGGTAACTAATGTAAACATCGGGTAACCATACCCGATGTTTACCTTAGTTACCAGTCTCCGCAGCTTCCAGACGGCAGCTCCGTGCAAGCGCAGCGTCGCTTGCACGTCGCTGCTGGCTGGGGGCTGTTCACTGGTCGCTGGTGAGATCTGCCTGTTTGACAGCTCACCAGCGACCATGTAGCGATGCAGCAGCGATCCTGACCAGGTCAGATCGCTGGTCGGATCGCTGCTGCACCGCTAAGTGTGAAGGTACCCTAACTCAGGCTGCTGAGACCCACTAATGATAAAAGATAAGAGGCTTCAGCTAACATTGCAGGTAAACAAAAAAGACTGAGATAACAGACAGGGGGCTGAAGTCTCTGTTTCAACACTTGCAGCATGCTCCCTTCATGTTACATTACGGAAATCTGCTGACAGATTCCATTTAGTCACCTCTGCTCCTATGATTTATTAATTGCTGCGGTCTCAGGACCCAGACACCCCACTGATCAACAGTACCAAACAGTGGCTACAACAGGTCATAATAATACAGTGGAACCTCGCTTAACGAGTAACCCACTGAGAATTTCGCTTAACAAGCAAAGCTTTCTGTAAATTTGTAACTCGGTTTACGAGAAAGCTTTGCTGTACGAGCAAAATCCTCACCGCACACACTTCCGGTTACGTACATCCACCACGCTCTGACCCGCTCTTGCAGTCCACACAAACACACACAAGCACGCACAAAACAAACACGCACGCACACATATACAGTATTATGCATTATGCTCACCTTACCTTCCGTTGCATCGCCAGACTCATGGTTCTTGTAGTCCGCTGGTACATCGCGCCGTCCTCGCGGCGAACTACAAGACCCAGGAGGCCGGCGATGGAACGGAAGGTAAGGTGAGCATAATATGTGTACCTTCAGTTCCATCGCCGGCCTCCTGGGTCCTGTAGTTCGCCGGTCCACTCCAGGCTGTGCATCGACAACCATAGCGACGAAGCAGGAACTTTCTCTGTCACCGCTACTCAAAGGCAGTGCACTGGCCAATCAGAGGCAAGCAACTCATGCCTTTGACGTCAGCGCTCTGGCAGCGGAAGTTCCTCCTTCGTCGTTGTGGTAACCCGATACACAGCCCGTACTGGAGAACAGCAAGTTCCAGGAGACCGGCGATGGAACGAAAGGTAAGGTGAGCATAATATGTGCGTGTGTGCTTGTGTGTTTGTGTGAGTTTGTGTGTGTTTGTACGTGTTTGTGTGTGTTTGTGCATGTGTGGAATGACAATAGGGGACCAGGATGGGACATTTTAAAAAGTTGTGGAACGAATCGTCTGCATTGCAATGATTTCCTATGGGAAATCTTGCTTTGCTGAACGAATAACTTGGTTAACAAGCACAGTCCCAGAATGGATTGTTCTCGTTAACCAAGGTTCCACTGTAATAATAATAATAATATTAATAATAATAACATCTCAAAATATTTCCAAGTTTAGCCCCATAGCGACGGCCTAACGTCTCAAGACGTCGGAAAAACAGGGTACTTATTCTGTTCCGACGTCTTGAGACGTCAGGCCGGAAAAAGCTTGTAGCGCCCCCCAGTGACGAAAAATCTCGGGGGTTTCAGCTACCGGGGGTAGCTGAGACCCCCAAGATTATGAATCGGGGTGTTTTTTTTGGACCCCGTTAATGCGATTGCCGGTATACACCGTATACCGGCGACAACATTAAAAAAAAATAAATGGCCGGTAAAATTGATTTATTTCTCATCTGACGTGATCAAACATGTCAGATGAGAAATAAATATGAGCCCTTAGTGCCCCCAAAGCCCCCGGTACCGGAGAGTCCCCCCACCACCCCTACCCCCCCTCCGGAAAATCCAAGATGGCGCCGACGCACGCTGAAAACTCCCGCCGCCGCCGGCTCTGCATTCATTTCCCTCCGATCTGAAATGATCAAACATTTCAGATCGGAGGGAAATGTCCTCCCCCTGACCTCTCCTCCGGTACACCGGAGATCTCTGGTCCCCGGAGCCCCCTCCGGTTCTCCAGAGCCGCCTCCCCCCTCCCCCCTCCGGAGCGTGGAAGATGGCGGCCGCATTCATCCTGCTCTTTCTGCCCCATGTGACACGTCACATGCGGCAGAAAGTTGTCCCCAGGTCCCGCCGTCACCCCCCGTCACCCCCCCCAGCCCCCGGTTTTACGTTACCTGGCTGCTGGTGCTCCGGCCCCGCGATCACGCTGCCTCCTTCTTGAAAGCTGGCGGCGCATGCGCAGACAGCGGCTGTCAGCTGGATCCCTGCAAGCAGGGATGCTGACGTCGCTACTGCACAGGCTGCTCCACTGTGGACCGGGGGAGGGTGAGTGCGGTAATCTGCAGCCACACTCCTCACATGGAGAGACTGCTGTTCTAGAAAATGGGGGGTACGTTCTGTGAGCGTGCCCCTCATATTCTAGAATGAGGTTACTGCAGGTCACTCTGCCCTAGGTTGGACCGGGGCAGTGTGAGTGCAGTATTCTCAGATTACTGCACCCACACTGCTCATGGAGAGCTTGCTCTTCCAGAAAATGGGGGATACGTTCCCTGAACGTGCCCCCCATATTCTAGAAGATCCAGAGTCGGCGTGGGACCTCCAAAATGGATTACAGCGACCGAAATTTATTTATTTTCAATAAATTGGTAAAAGAGGAATGTTTCGGAGAGTTTTTTTTTCAAATAAATTTTTTTTGTCTTTATTTTTTTCTATTACTTGACTGGGTTAGTAATGTCGGGTATCTGTTCAGATGCCGTGACATCACTAACCCCAGGGCTTGATGCCAGGTGACATTACAGCTGGTATCAACCCCATATATTACCCCGTCTGCCACCGCACCAGGGCGCGGGATGAGCTGGAGCGAAGCGCCAGGATTGGCGCATCTAATGGATGCGCCACTTCTGGGGCGGCTGCGGCCTGCTATTTTTAGGCTGGGAAGAGTCCAATAACCATGGCTCTTCCCACCCTGAGAATACCAGACCCCAGCTGTCCGCTTCACCTTGGCTGGTGATCTAATTTGGGGGGGACCCCACGTTTTGTTTTTTTTAAAAAACGCCTGGGGAGCCCTCCAAATTGATCACCAGCCAAGGTGAAGCTGTCAGCTGTGGTTTGCAGGCTACAGCTGTCTGCTTTACCCTAGCTGGCTATCAAAAATAGGGGGGACCCCACGTCGTTTATTTTAATTATTAATTTTTTCGGGGGCTAAATACAAGGCTAGGCACCCTTTAGTGCCACATGAAAGGCACTAAAGGGCGCCAGCTTAGAATATGCAGGGGGTGGGACGTTATATATGTTTGACATCTATCCATTCATCCATTGTAGCATTTTAGGCTGTGCGCCCACAATCGGGATTTGCAGCGTTTTGGGCGCAGAGTGTTTTCCCTGCGTCCATAGCGCTGCGTTGTGCAGTAGAAGCACAGTGGAAGGATTTTTAGAAATCCCATGCCCACTGTGCTTCTCTTCTCCGCAGCATAAACCGACCTGTGGTGCAGCTTCCCGAGCCTCAGCATGTCAATTTATGCTGCGGAGATGAGTGTTCTCTGCAGGTAGCATAGAGCTCCACAGCGGCCTGAACCCAAATCGTGGGCATGGGCAGCTGCGTTCTCCCGTGGACAACACTCACATCTCTGCAGGAAGGCTGACACTGTATACTAGACGCCGTGTCGCTGGATCATGGCCACATAGCCTAAAAGTGAGACATTTGTTGCTACAGCAACATTTTTGTGAAGTACCTGTGGATTCAAAATGCTTACTATACTCCTGAATAAAATCCAGTTTCCAAAATGGAGTCACTTGTGGGGGTTTTCTGACGTATAGGTACCCAAGGGGCCCTGCAAATGTGACATGGTGCCCGCAATTTATCTCAACTTTTCCAGAATTCAAATGGTGCTCCTTCCATTCCAAGCCCTCCAATTTATCCAAACAGAGGTTTTTGGCCACATGTGGGGTATCCCTGTGCTCATAAGACATTGGATAACAACCTGTTGGGTCCACGGTTTGTTGTTGTCTCTTGAAAAAGTGAGAAATTTGATGCTGAAGCAACATTTTTGTGAAAAAAATGAAAATTTTCAATATGGCAACCTAAGCTTATCAAATTCTGTTAAGTATTCGTGGATTCAAACTGCTCACTATACACCTAGATAAAAGCCTTGAGGTGTCTTGTTTCCAGAATGGAGTCACTTGTGGGGGACAGCCACTGTTTAGGCACCTCAGGGGCTCTCCAAATGCAACCTGGCGTCCGCTATTGATTCCAGCCAATTTTGCAGTCAAATGGCACTCCTTCCATTCCGAGCCCTGCCATGCGCCCAAACAGTTGATTTCCACCACATATAAGGTATCGCCAAACTCAGGAGAAATTGCACAATAAATATTATGCTGAATTTTTTCCCTTTACTCTTGTAAAAAAAAAAGCTACCTGGTTGAAATAACAATTTTGTGGTAAAATTTTATTTTTTTTTTTTTCATGGCTCAACGTTATAAAATTCTGTGAAGCACCTGGGGGTTCAGGGTACTCACCAAACATCTAGATAAATTCCTTGAGGGGCCTAGTTTCCAAAATGGGGTCACTTGTGCGGGGTTTCTGCTGTTTAGGTACCTTAGAGGTCCTCCAAATGTGACATGGTGCCCGCAATCTTTTTCAGCCAAATTTCCTTTCCAAAATTCAAATATTGCTCCTTTCGTTCCAAGCCCTCCCATTTGTCCAAACAAAGGTTTCAGACCACATGTGAGGTATCACCGCGCTCATAAAAAAGTGGTTAACAAACCTTGAGGTCAAATTTTTGGAATTACCTCTTGAAAAAGTGAGAAAATTGATGCTAAAGCAACATTTTTGAGAAAATTATTAAAATTTTCAATATGACAACGTAACGTTAACAAAATCTGTGAAGTACCTGTGGATCTAAAATGCTCACTATACCCCTAGATAGAAGCCTTGAGGGGTCTAGTTTCCAAAATGGTGTCACTTGTGAGGGATTTCTTCTGTTTAGGTACCTTAGCGGACCTGTAAATGCAACATGGTGCCCGCAATCTATTTCAGCCAAATTTGCTTTCCAAAATTCAAATATTGCTCCTTCTGTTCCGAGCCCTCCCATTTGTCCAAACAGAGGTTTCTGACCACATGTGGGGTATCAGCGCGCTCATAAGAAAGTGGGGAACAAGTTTTGAGGTCCATTTTGTTGTGTTATTTCTTCTAAAAGTGAATAAATTTGGGTTAGAGAAACATTTTTAGGTAAAATTTAATTTTTGCTTTTTTTCATTCCACATTGCTTTTGTTCATGTGAAGCACCTGAAGGGTTAATAAACTTCTTGAATGTGGTTTTGAGTACTTTGGGGGGTGCAGTTTTTATAATGGTGTCACTTTTGGGTATTTTCTGTCATCTAGGCCTCTCAAAGTCACTTCAAATGTGATGTGGTCCCTAAAAAAATGGTTTTGTAAATTTTTATGTAAAAATGAGAAATCGCTGATAAACTTTGAACCCCTCTAACTTCCTAACGAAAAAAAATTTTGTTTCCAAAATTGTGCTGATGTAAAGTAGATAAGTGGGAAATGTTATTTATTAACTATTTTGTGTCACAGAAATCTCTGGTTTAACGGTATAAAAATTCAAAAGTTGAAAATTGCAAAATTTTCAAAATTTTTGCCAATATTCAATTTTTTTCATAAATAAACGCAAAAAATATTGTCCTAAATTTGGTACTAACATGAAGTCCAATATGTGACGAAAAAACAATCTCAGAATCACCGGGATCCGTTGAAGCGTTCTAGAGTTATAACCTCATGAAGTGACACTGGTCAGAATTGCAAAATTTGGTCTGGTCATTAAGGTGAAAATTAGCTCCGTCACTAAAGGGTTAATTACCCAGAAAAGCCGTACATACTACACAGAAGTCCCATGCTACTGTATTCACCCTCTTCTGAGCTCTTTAGGGCACATAAAATTAGGCCAAAGTCATATTACTCTGCCCTTCTTGTTTTCAGTGCATCAAGATTAAAAAAAAAGTATGTTATTTTTAAAGGGAACCTGTCCCCTACTCACCTGCTGGGCAGTCTGGCCCTATGGTCTTGATCCAGCGCCTCTTCACTGCTTGTGATCACCATCCCTTTTCTTGCTTTGTGTGGATGACTCATCCTATGTCTTCCACACAGTGTCCTCCAATGCCCGTGCGCAGGAGGAGACTGTGTGGATGACATAGGATGCGTCATCCACAAAAACCAAGAAGGAGGACGGCGATTGTAAGAAGAGAGGAGGCACCGGATCAAGATGAGAGATGCCTATCGGTCTGTACCACCCCGCAGGTGAGTAGGGGACAGGTTCCCTTTAGTAACACCATACTTTTTTTTATTCTTGATGCACTGCAAAGAAGAAGAAATTGCAAAAAGAGTGGAGGTCCCGGATCAAGACCAGCAATGCCCATCGGTCCAAACCGTCACGCAGCTGAGTAGGTGACAGGTTCTCTTTAAGGTGCAATTACTGCAGTATATCAGATCAATAAATTCAGTCACACAGACTCTGCAGGTCCAGCACCTCCCCATGTGTAATACTCACAGACAGAGAATACGACTCCCATTTACAATGTTTTTCAGCACTGCAGTAGAGCTCCATAATCAGATTTAAGCATCTATATTTCGTATCTGTAATGGTGAACTCTGATCTATCTGTAGGATTTAAAATTCAAATCTGGCTACTTATTTCCCTACCCTAACCATTCATAGACCTGGTGATAGTCCTCCCAATCTGTTACACTAGACCATGTGATGTAATAGCAGCAAGGCATTATGGGGAAGCCTCTGCAGCCGCACCTGGTCTCGTGAACCCACTCTCTGCCTGATGCTATCCTCAGTAGTTTGCGAAATGGTGACGGACATTTTTCATGAATTTACTTGCAAGTTTTTCCTGCCAATTTCAGACAGTCAATTTGCAGCAGCTCGATCCCCTCATCTCTAATATATACAAATTATATATTGAATATAAGACTTTCAGCACAATTTTACTGTTCAACCCATGCACAAATAATCCATGCACCTTAACATTTCAGTGCATCTTCCCATCTGATCATTATTCCATCTGTTGTCAGTCTTCTCAGGCTCCTGCAAAGCCAAAGCTAAAGACCAAGGTAAAGAAGTACAGAGATACAGGAGATGCAAAACAGGATGATGGGAAGGTGCATTGAACAATTTGACAACTCCAAGGGTGCACTAAGTGCCTTTTTCTTGGTTTGAACAGTCATTTTTAAGAAATCTTGCAAATTGTATGATTTTTTTTTAATTATGTCTTCCTTTCTTAAAGGTTTTGCAATATTGAGATTCGCTGTGAACTGAATGTTTTGGAATTTCAATTTGAATTTGAATTTCAAAAGATTTGCTCATCTCTAGTACATACAGTGCCTTGCAAAAGTATTCGGCCCCTTTGAATTTTTCAACCTTTTCCCACATTTCAGGCTTCAAACATAAAGATAAAAATGTTAATTTTATGGTGAAGAATCAACAACAAGTGGGGCACAATTGTGAAGTTAAACAAAAATTGTTGCTTATTTTAAACTTTTGTAAAAAAGAATAAACTGAAAATTGGGGCGCGCAATATTATTCGGCCCTTTTACTTTCAGTGCAGCAAACTCATTCCAGAAGTTCATTGAGGATCTCTGAATGATCCAATGTTGTTCTAAATGACTGATGATGATAAATATAATCCACATGTGTGTAATCTAGTCTCCGTATAAATGTACCTGCTCTGTGATAGTCTCAATGTTCTGTTTAAAGTGCAGATAGCATCATGAAGACAAGGAACACAACAGGCAGGTCCGTGATACTGTTGTGGAGAAGTTTAAAGCTGGATTTGGTTACAAAAAGATTTCCACAACTTTAAAAATCCCAAGAAGCACTGTGCAAGCGATCATATTGAAATGGAGGGAGTATCATACCACTGCAAATCTACCAAGATCCGGCCGTCCCTCAAAAATTTCATCTCAAACAAGGAGAAGACTGATCAGAGATGCAGCCAAGAGGCCCATGATCACTCTGGATGAACTGCAGAGATCTACAGCTGAGGTGGGAGAGTCTGTCCATAGGACAACAATCAGTCGTATACTGCACAAATCTGGCCTTTATGGAAGAGTGGCAAGAAGAAAGCCATTTCTCAAAGATATCCATAAAAAGTGTTGTTTATAGTTTGCCACAAGCCACTTAGCAGACACACAAAACACGTGGAGAAGGTGCTCTGGTCAGATGAAACCAAAATAGAACATTTTGGGCACAATGCCAAATGATATCTTTGGCGTAAAAGCAACACAACTCATCACCCTGAACACACCATCCCCACTGTCAATAATGGTGGTGGCAGCATCATGGTTTGGGCCTGCTTTTCTTCAGTAGGGACAGGGAAGATGGTTAAAATTGATGGGAAGATGGATGGAGCCAAATACAGGACCATTCTTGAAGAAAACCTGTTGGAGTCTGCAAAAGACCTGAGACTGGGACGGAAATTTGTCTTTCAACAATACAATGATCCCAAACATAAAGCAAAATGTCCAATGGAATGGTTCACAAATAAACGTATCCAGGTGTTAGAATGGACAAGTCACAGTCCAGACCTAAATCCAATTGAGAATCTGTGGAAAGAGCTGAAAACTGCTGTTCACAAACGCTCTCCATCCAACCTCACTCCGCTCCAGCTGTTTACAAAGGAAGAATGTGCAAGAATTTCAGTCTCTCGATGTGCAAAACTGATAGACACATACCCCAAGCGACTGCAGCTGGAATCGCAGCAAGAGGTGGCACTACAAAGTATTAACTTAAAGGGGACGAATAATATTGCACGCCCCAATTTAATATTTTTTATAAAAAAAATGTTATCGTTATGTTTGAAGCCTGAAATGTGGGTAAAGGTTGAAAAATTCAAAGGGGCCGAATACTTTCGCAAGGCACTGAATATATGATCATTTTCAGTTTTTCTCAATGTATTTCTTTTCTCAACCTCGAGTGTAAAAGAAATAGTAAAATTGCAGAATTTATTGTAAAATGTAATTAATCTCAATATTGTAAGCCATTCCTTAAACACTTATTCCTTTGGGGGAACTTTGCAGAATCAACATAAACAAAGTTTTTCTTCATGTCTGAAATTTACCTAGTGGCTCTATGGGAATTTCCATTGCAAAACAGCCTTATTTAACTTATACTAAATAAATTCTGCCTGTCTAGCTAAGCTCTGTAAGGGAGAGCGATGAGATTTGTTTGGATTCATGGAAAGTGTAGCTGATTGCGAAAGCTGGAAATCTGCAAAACCAGTTTTCAACACACGATAAACAATGATTGGTCTTGAACTGAAGTTGATATCGTTAGTATAAAATCTAAATTGTATAATTGCTATAAGACAATTATAATAAAGGGAAATCAGTGTACTCATTATGAAATGAGAGAAGGTCTTTGCAGAAGAATACAAATTTTATCAAATTTAGTATATGCAGGTACAATAATGCCTTCACTTAACGTGATGTACGTTTCATCAGTATAATGGGTGCAGGTGTATGGTGTGGGCTCAGGAACTGTTCAGAAATGCCTATAACCTTCAATGACCCCACTGCCCCATCACCATGCGGAGCTGCCGCCCCACCACCGTGCGGAGCTGCCGCCCCACCACCGTGCGGGTCTGCCGCCCAACCAACGTGCAAAGCTGCCGCCCCACCACCGTGCGGAGCTGCCGCCCGACCACCGTGCGGGTCTGCCGCCCAACCAACGTGCAAAGCTGCCGCCCCACCACAGTGCGGAGCTGCCGCCCAACCAACGTGCAAAGCTGCCGCCCCACCTACACCCCACCTACTGTCTCCTCCCCAAAATCCTTTAGAATGTAAGCCCGCAAGGGCAGGGCCCTCTTCCCTCTGTACTAGTCTGTCTATTGAAACTTGTATATGTATTCTGTATGTAACCCCTTCTCATGTACAGCACCATGGAATTAATGGTGCTCTATAAATAAATAATAATAATAATACCAGACAGGTGCAGACTGTGTTGTACAGCCGACACCCTCCTCTAACATTACCGATTTGAGCTAGATACTACTAGTACTGAAGGCCAACAGAATGAAGGCTTGCTTCCATGTTTGTTCTCACATGAACGCAATTCCGGAAGTTCAGTAATTTCCATATATATTGAAATACTCAAATATTAGGGTATATGGTACAATATCTTTAATAATTTGAAACAATTCAAATATAAAGACATTTAAAAACAACATATACTGAACAAAAATATAAACTAAGCTGAACTCAATAATCTAAGACTTTTTTCTATATACACAAAAGGGTTTTTTCTCTCAAATATTGTTCACAAATTTTGTCTGAATCTGTATTAATGAACACTTCTCATTTACCGAGATAATCAATCCACCTCACAGGTGTGTCTGATCAAGATGCTGATTATACAGCATGATTATTGCACAGGTGTGCCTTAGGCTGGCCACAATAAAAGGCCACTCTAAAATGTACAGTTTTATCATATAGCACAATGCCACCGATGTCACAAGATATTACATCTTTGAGTTCAGCTCATGAAAAATGGGAGCAAAAACAAAAATGTTGTGTTTATATTTTTGTTCAGTAGATTTGGTATCTCCTCTCAAAGTCCATAAAAGTTTGATTTATCAAAATATACATTTATTTATTTCTAAGATAAAAGCCTTAAAGAGAAACTGTCACCAGGTTTTTGATACCTAATCTGAAAGCAGCATAACATAGGGGCAGAGACCCTAATTCCAGCGATGTGTCACTTAGTGGGTTGCTTGCTGCAGTTTTGATAAAATCACTCTTTTTTTCTGCTGCAGATCTAACAGTTCTCGGAATGCTGGGCACTATAATACTCCATCCATATCATTGATTTGCAAGTTTCTACCTACGTACAATATACACTAAAACCTGCCAATCAGTGATGGGGCTGGGGTCTTACAGCGCTCATGAATAGATATGAGTGAACTTGAGGTTTGGTGTTTAGTTTTCAATTGAGCACCGACTTTTTTTAAAAAAAGAAAAAACAAAACAGAGTTCAGGTTCGGAGTTCAGGTGCTTTAAGTATGAACTTCACTCAAACGAGGAACGCTGTGCTTGGGTATACTTGGTGCTCCGTCCATTGTGAGCTGCTTGCAGTGTTTGAACGGCTCGCATTGGAGGTAACAACAGCATTGTCAGATGTAGTTTACAAAACCCCCCCCTCGGAAGGGATCTGTTTATGGTTGACTGCATGTGGGTGAAGACACGCACTGCCAATCAGTGACTTTCATTGTGGTTCGGGCCAAGTCCGAACCCATGGATGTAAGGTTTGGCGGCACGTGTCGAACAAAACTTCCACGGGATCGCTCATCTCTAGTCATTACTATGGAGGTCTACATGGCAATAGATTTGCTAGTCCTCTAGTCATAATCTCCTGCTGATAAAACAGTGATTGTGAAAAAATACATTAAGTAGCCAGTAAGTGATACACTGCTGGAATCAGTCCTGAAATGGGCTTTAGTGATTTGGTGGTAAGAACCCAACCATCATTACTAAATGTTCAAGAAGCAGAGTTTAGTGAAATAAGATGAAGTTGAGATGGGGTTTAGGGCTTTGGTGGTAAGAACCCAACCACCATTACTAAATGTTCAAAAAGCAGAGTTTAGTGAAATAAGATGAAGTTGAGATGGGGTTTAGGGCTTTGGTGGTAAGAACCTAACTACCACTACTAAATTTTCAAGAAGCAGAGTTTAGTTAAATAAGATGAAGTTGAGATGGGATTTAGGGCTTTGGTTGTAAGAACCCAACCACCATTACTAAATATTCAGGAAGCAGTTTAGTGAAATAAGATGAGGTTGAGATGGGGTTTAGGGCTTTGGTGGTAAGAACCCAACCACCATTACTAAATGTTCAAGAAGCAGGGTTTAGTGACACAAGATGAAGTTGAATTGGGGTTTAGGCCTTTGGTGGTAAGAACTCAACCACGATTAGTAAATGTTCAAGAAGCAGAGTTTAGTTAATCAAAATGAAGTTGAGATGAGGTTAAGGGCTTTGGTAGTAAGAACCCAATCACCATTACTAAATGTTCAAGAAGCACAGTTTAGTGAAATAAGATGAGGTTGAGATGGGGTTTAGGGCTTTGGTGGTAAGCACCCAATCACCATTACTAATTGTTCAAGAAGCAGAATTTAGCTAAATTAGATGAAGTTCAGATGAGATTATGGGCTTTGATGGTAAGAACCCAACCATCATTACTAAATGCTCAAGAAACAGAGTTTAGTGAACGAAGATGAAGTTGAGATGAGGTTTATGGCTTGAACCCAACCAACATTACTAAATGTTCAAGAAGCAGAGTTCGGTGAAATAAGATGAGGTTGAGATGGGATTTAGGGCTTTGGTGGTAAGAACCCAACCATCATTACTAAATGTTCAAGAAGCAGAGTTTAGTGAACTAAGATGAAGTTGTAAACAATTTTCCCTTTTCTAGGCAAACAACCGAACGTTGCAGGAGAAGATTTTGCAGGTGAATAATTTGGTGGAAGCCTTTGGAAATGCATGCACTATCATTAATGAAAATTCAAGTCGCTTTGGGAAATACTTAGAGATGAAATTCATCAACAATGGAACAGTTGTGGCAGCCCAAATCTCCGAATACCTTCTAGAAAAATCCAGAGTTGTCCACCAGGCGATGTAAGTGGTTAAAATGTTGATTTGTAGTTATCAGTTAAGTTAGAAATGTATCTTTTTTTTCTTTAGAAGTATTATTGGAAAAATAAGATAAATGCAGGAATTGTATTAAGATATTAAGCTAACCATTACTCATATATTCAAACCTGCCCTCATCAAGTGGTCTCCTCCAGTCACCAGTCACACCTACCACACACATGACAGATGCAGCCAATCATTGACTTCAGTGGTCACATGTTGCACATGCAGACGTCCCCTCTGAGGCCAGTAATTGGCTACAGTGATCATGTGAACAATGAATATGATGTAATCACTGCTGAACCAGCAGGGACCATTAAAAAAGAGGGGGTTGGAATAAGTGATTAGTGGCTATATCATTAATTTAAGATATTTAATGCTATTAGTCTGTTTGGTCAAATATCATGAACAAATATTTTTTAAAAGTCATTACTAAGTCTTAACATATTTATCAAAGCATAGTATTATATATTTCCCTAATATATTACGTAAGTTACTACATATGTGCAGCTCTGGCTGATGTAACATGAGTGTCATTACACATCATTACAATTGTAAAGAAGAAGAAGGTCATACATATCTACAAGCTTACCACCCTGCTTCACATATCTGACTGGCTCATAGCAGCCAGATCCTGTAACTGTCAAACACCCAATGTAGACGTAACCTTGGATAGAGCCAAGCTGACAATATTCTGTACATTGAGCCCTCAGGCTGCTCTTTCTGATCGCTACATTCTCCATTGTTTTGGTAGACAGCAGTTGAATGAATAGTCGGGTAGGAGATTTTAAAAACTTTTGTTTAATGACCATATTGGACCAAAAAAATTAAGATTTTATGAATCAAAACTAGTGATATGGGTGACTAAGTGTAAAATGGGTCGTAGTAGTAGTAATAATCATTTTTATTTCTATTTCGCTAACAAATTGAGCAGCACTTTACCATTCAGAGGGTACTTATTAAATCAGGATAAGTAGTGATGGGTGGACCCGCAGATACCCGGGACCGGGAGGTCTAACCGGACTTAAAAAATAAAAAAAAATTATTCCAGATGCCAGTCCCCATATAAGTTTATGGGGACCAGAAGCCGGCACTTAAAAGTGGTGGTAGAAGGGATAGGGTAATTGGAGCAGGTGCATTATACATACCGAGTCTCCATCCTGGCTCTAAGGCCTAAGACACATTGCATGAAAATCGGAACGAGTGGAGTGCGATAAAACAGCGCATTTAACTCGGACCAATATTAACCTATGTATCAGCGCACATGAGCGATTATTTTCTCAGACCTAGAAAACAATTGCAGCATGCTGCGACTGTAATGCGAGATTCTTTCTCTCGCACCCATTCATGTCTATGGGGCGAGAGAAACATCGCACTGCACTCGCAGTACACCAGTGTACCATGAGTGCAGCGCGAGAATGGCAATAGCGGGCTACGGAGGAGGGAGGGAGATAAATCCCTCCCTCTCCTCCTCCGTGCTGGCCTGCCACTCCTCAGCACCAGCCCGCCCCTCCTCAGAGCCAGCCTGTCCCCCACAGCTTAGGTCCGATCGCATGACTCACATGACACTCGGCTCCTGCTGTGCTGCCAGCGTGAGCCGAGTGTCATGCGAGGATCACATAAGTCCCCGTGTGGCCTCGGCCTAAGTTTACTTTCAGGGCCACTCATTTACCTTCATGCATAAGCACTGCTTCCCCCAACCCCCTGAAGTCCTGGCATCTTTTATTGGTTGCAGTCAGATGCGCCCCACCCTGTGCAATAGCATATCTATCTGACTGCTTGCAATCACAGACCCTGTCTGCGGCTCTCTTGGTGTAAAAATAAATGAATAAATTGGCGTAAGGGCTTCTCATATAATGATACCCAGCACAGATAAATCATACGGCTAAAGGCTGCAGCCCCAAGCCGAGCGCTTATCTTGTTGGCTGTATATCAAAATCAGAGGAACTGCTTGAGACTTTTTAAAAATTATTTAAATAAATTATTTTAAAAAACAGTGTGCAATTCCCCCACAATTTTGATCCCCAGCTATGATAAAGCCCAACATCTTGGGCTGGTATTTTCAGGCTGGGGAGACCTATTCTTATTGGGCTGTCAGCCTAAAAATAGCAGCTTGCAGCCACCCAGGATTGTCGCATCCATTAGATTACCAAGAGGTCCTTTATCGTAAGCTTACAATCTTTGAGGAAATATAGGAAACAAAAAAAAAGTAAAAGGTAAAAATAAAATGCTTGTCATGTAAGTTCCAGCCATAAGTGTAATAAATAGGGGCAATCACAGAATTGATCACCAGGGAATACCTATACAAGTACAGGTACAAAGAAGAGAGAACAGGGCATAGTTACATTAGTGAGGTGAGGTGATAGACCAGCCTAAAGAAATGTGTTTTAGGGCACGTTTGAGACAGTAAATATTGGAAATTATTCATATTATATGGGGTAGAGCATTTCAGGATATTGGCGCAGCATGAGAGAAGTCCTG
Source organism: Anomaloglossus baeobatrachus (assembly GCF_048569485.1). Taxonomy (NCBI): domain Eukaryota; kingdom Metazoa; phylum Chordata; class Amphibia; order Anura; family Aromobatidae; genus Anomaloglossus; species Anomaloglossus baeobatrachus. The sequence continues at coordinate 528,251,269 of NC_134358.1, read as the reverse complement.
GAGACAGGAATGGGAACTTCAGATTATAGAGGATGTCAGTCTTAGATCATTAGCAGAACAGAAAGGACAGGTAGGGTGGTAGACAGAAATAAGTGAGAAGATGTAGGATGGTGCAGAACTATGAAGAGTTTTGAGGGTGACAGTGATAAGTTTTTATTGGATTCTACTGCTTATGGGTAACCACCAGTAGAAATTAATAGTGTAGCAGTTGGACAAAAATATGATCCTGGCTTCTGTATTCATGGTAGATTAGAGAGGGGTAAGTAAAAGTGAAAACTGTAAATTGTATACATCGATAAATCGATCTTTTAGAAATGTTGAGACTGTTGTGCTTACTTAAAAACCCATGTACGACTGGATGGATATTAAAATTTAGCTAAATAAAGCTGAAATGTTCAATTTAATATTAGGTGGGAAAACCTTCATAAAAGATCATACTACCATTCCTCTGGCTGTAAAAGGTTATATACTTTGTGTCCACCCATAACCTGTCCACCGCCATTAACTTGAGAATGGCAGCAGCTATAGGCATAGAAGTGGTGTCTAGGTATAGTAAAGTAGCCATGTGCTACGCAATTAAACCACCTATAGCGCCACCTGGTGGAAAACAACGAAGTTAGCATTTTTATCTCGAAAACAGAACGAGATAGAGAAAAAAAGTGAATTAAAAAATTGTAGGGCATCATCAATTCAATACGAATCGACACCTTGCATACAGAAATGCTATAATATGAAACCCATGACCCCCAAAACATTGAATGCTGGTCACGCATATGGTGCTCATTTAACTTTGATGCTCAAAGTGGCCACCGTCAGCTGCAATGCACATCTGGAGTCTGGACAGCATACTGTATCTTGCTGCACGTTGTGCAATACGGTAGGTGACACATTTGCACAAGCATCAGTAATACGTCATTGTAGGTCCTGCAATGTTGGTGGAGGGGTCGCATACACCTGCTGTTTGATGTGACCTCACAGAAAGAAGTCCAATGGGGTCAGGTCAGGAGAGCGTGGAGGCCACTCCATGCAGCTAACATACCCAATGACTTGTAGGAAGGTCTCCATGAGGTATCGCTTCACGTCCGCAACCTTGTGAGTTTTAAACATTCTAATCATAGCATTTCTGTATGCAAGGTGTTGATTCATATTGAATTGATGATGCCCTACAACTTTGTAATTCACTTTTTTTCTCTATCTCGTTCCGTTTTTAGGATAAAAATGCTAACTCTGTTGTTTTCCACCAGGTGGCGCTATAGGTGGTTTCATTGCGTAGTGCATGGGTACTTTACTATACCTAGACACCACTTTTATGCCTATAGCTGCTGTCGTTCTCAAGTTAATGGCGGTGGACAGGATATGGGTGGACACACTGGATACTCTAGCGCTGGTGCCCCTGCAGGTACACTGATTTGCTCACCGCCTCCGAGTTGCGTCCTCCCCTGCAGCTCTGCCACACATGTGCACATCTGCCACCTTCTCCCCTGGGGCCTGTGCACATGAGAGGCAGGGGCAGGGGCTGCGGTTCCAGGTCTTTAACTCACAAGTACTTCAGGCGCTGCCCCAGAGTACCGTTCTCTGCCACGATGGGCTCCAGCCGATCCCGGATAGTCGGTGGTCACCGCCGGTGCCCGTGAAAGTCTTTCTACTCAAGTGTCCCTCGGTTGCTGTCCGGAACCCGGGCTGAGCCTCCAGCTCCAAGCCGCGGGCCCAAGTTGAGAGAGAAACGCTAAACTCCAGTTATCAGTGCTAAGTGTTATCCCAAGCTGTGCCTAGGAAGGTTCTGCTCTGGTGAGATGGTTGCGCCTACTCCTACCCCCAGTGGTGCTGCCCACCAGTGATTGTCCTAGCGACTGGGGAAGTCCCATGCTTCGTGATGGCTGACCACTCTGTCTGCCCTAGTGCACCCCTCTGTGGGAAGCACCTTTATTTTTTTGTATGTGTTTTGTGAAGGTACCGGCAATTAACCCCCTCCTGACCCAGGATAGATATTACTCCATAAAAGTGGTGTAATATCCTGTGGCGCATGAAGCTCAGGGGTGCCACAGCCTTCCCATACCTATCTGTCCCTGCTGTGCCCACCATATCTGTCCATACTCACCTGCCTGTCTGCCTCAGTCATTCCTGCCTGTACCTGCCTGCACCTGTATCCATACCTGAGTCCGTCTGCTGTCCTGGGGGTTTACTGCCACAGTACCGATCACTGCCCTGGTAGTGGTACCTGGCGTCCACCTCATTGTAGGCGCTTAGTTAATCCCCTCCTACTAAAGGGTAAGCCCAGGTCCCCCCTGTGGTTCAGTGGGTCTACTAATTCCACTCGTTACCCTTACATCAGCTGCAAGCATACATATACTATACAACAGAAAATTAATTAAAATGGTAGTCCCTTCTGGAGAGCCCCTATCCCTAAGCTCCAGTGGAATAATCTCAACCCAATCTAAAGCCTCCATCACTCTAGCTCTATTCATCAGCCAGCACCGCCTCTTCCTGCTTGACTGATGGCTCTTTTGCCTGAAGTCACACAGCATAGAGGCTGACAGTAAAGTAGTTGGAGGAAGTGCTGGGTAGGGAATAGAGCTGGAGTGACGGAGGCTTCACATCTACCATAGTCTATCCGGCTCATTTTCAAATCAATTCAAATGTTGATTTCTCGGTAACAGAGGAACGGACTGGCCATGTAAATGTATCGCTAGACTTTTTTATGAAAAAAGTGCATGAGCATATAAATAGTTTGGGGAAGAGAGAGAAGTCTGCTGTCAGATTCCCTTCAAGATTTACTCTCTGTTCCTGGAATTACAGAGCATATTTATGGACAGTTCTATTGTATTTCTGGAAATCTTGATAAGCCAAGACAGAAAAAATATAGACTGAGCACACATAAGTCCGGGGCCACACGGGGCACTAGTGCGATCCCCACATGACACTCGGCTCATGCTGGCAGTACAGCAGAGCCGAGTGTCATGTGAGAGTCCTTACAACTGAGGTCTGACTGTATGAGCGGACCTCAGCTGCGGGGGGCGGGCTGGCTCTGCGGAGGGGCGGGCCGGCGCTGAGGAGGAGAGGGTGGGATTTCTCTCCCTCTCTCCTCCGTAGCCGGCTACTGCCATTCTCGCCCTGCACTCGCAGTGCACCGGTTTACCAAGAGTGCAGTGCGATTTTCCTCTTGCCCCATACACTTGAATGGGTGTGAGAGAAAGAGTCTCGCATTACAATCGTAGCATGCTGCGATTGTTTTCTCGGTCCGATTAGGGCTGAGAAAATAATCGCTCATGTGCGCTGACACACAGGCTAATATTGGTCCGAGTGGAATGCGATGTTTTATCGCATTCCACTTGCACCGTTTTTCTTGTTGTGTGTCTTAGGCCTAATGTGGGCTTTACATGAGTCGTCCGATCGTGCGATTTCACGATCGATCGTACCCGACCCCGTCATTTGTGCGTCATGGGCAAATCGCTGCCCGTGTTGCACAAAGTCGTTAAACCCCTATCACACGTACTTACCTGCTGAGCGACCTCGCTGTCGGCGGCGAACATCCTCTTCCTGAAGGGGGAGGGACGTTCGACGTCACAGCGACGTCACACAGCCGCCGGCCAATAGAAGCGGAGGGGCAGGGATGAGCGGGACGTAAACATCCCGCCCACCTCCTTCCTTCCGCATAGCTGGCGGGTACCGCGGGACGCAGGTAAGCTGTGTTCATCGTTCCCGTGGCGTCACACGGAGCGACGTGTGCTGCCACGGGAACGATGAACAACCTGCACCAGGAAAAATAAACGATATTTTAAAATTAAACGACGAGTACACGACTCACAATTTGTGAGCGATACTGCGTCGCTCGGAGGTGTCACACGAGACGACATCGTGTACGATGCCGGATGTGCGTCACGAAAACCGTGACCCCGACAATGCATTGCATAATCAGTCGTCTCGTGTAAAGCCCGCATAAGGGTCTTTATCCTGTTCCCCACCCGCTCCCTGATCCTCATTACTCTGCAGTAATCTATGAAATTTCTTTGTCTCCCATTCATTTCAGCTGCCATAAATCTTCGCTTTCTTTAAAGATAATACAGGAAGGAAATGTGTGTCTCCAATATGTCCGCCCTTAAGAAAGTTTCTAAAAAAAAACCAAAAAAATGAACAAAATGAAATCTCCGAAAATAAGACTAAAATCAAATATATCAGCCGTTCCTTTTAATAACCTAATTTTCACCTCTTTTTTTTTATGTTTTGTTCTTTTCAGAGGAGAAAAAAATTTCCACATTTTCTATTACATCTACGCGGGACTGTCAGAAAAGAAAAAACTTGTACATTATAAACTGCCAGAAAACAAACCTCCCAGGTAACGCGAAAGATTAGACTGAAACATGTTACTCAACGACGGCAACTTATCACTATTCCACTCTCATTTACGTGTTAATCATTTGTCTCTCAACTTTTAGATACCTACAGAACGAGCACATTAAAATGGTACAAGATTTTATGAATAACGATTTCTATAAAACTCAGTTTGACTTAATTGAACAATGTTTCAAAGTAATAGGTTTTACATTGGAGGTGAGTGATTACATCTCTTTGTTGCGCTTTTTGTTTGACTTATGCCAGCGTCACACGGTACGATATATCGGGCGATATGTCGTCGGGGTCACATCGTTAGTGACACACATCCAGCATCGTTAGACATATCGTACCATGTGACACCACCGAATGACTGTGAACGAGCAATAATACTCACCTTATCATTGCTAGTTGACACGTCGTTCATTTTCAAAATGTTTTTCCTCCTTCTGTGCTCCGGTTGTTCATCGTTCCCGAGGCAGCACACATCGCTCCGTGTGACACCTCGGGAACGATGAACTGCAGCTTACCTGCATCCTGCCGGCAATGCGGAAGGAAGGAGGTGGGCGGGATGTTACGTCCCACTCATCTCCGCCCCTCCACTTCTATTGGCCTTCCGCTGTGTGATGTCGCTGTGACGCCGAATGTCCCTCCCCCTTCAGGAAGAGGATGTTCACCGCCCACAGCGACGTCGCTCAGCAGGTAAGTGCGTGTGACGGGGGTTTAACGATTTTGTGCGCCACGGGCAACTAATTGCCCGTGACGCACAAACGACAGGGGCGGGTACGATCGCACGATAGATCGTACCGTGTGACGCCGGCCTTAAGCATTGGACATATTTGTATTGTATCTCCAAGTGGTAACGATTTATGTAAAGTATTTTTTATTAGCTATAAAATTATATGCCCCCCTTCCTTTCTGATGTCCCGTATTGGTGACTAGGGGTCAAAATAGATGATTTATAATTTTTATTTGAAAGATGGGACAGTGAAACCTCTAAAAAGGATCACCACTAAGGCTTCTATAATCCATACAAACAACCTCAGTTTTTCTGGATTTTGTAGACTGCAGTGTCAAAAATTATACCCCATGTTCAAGTTGAAAGAGAAATATGTGAATATGTATTTGTTTTTACCTTGTATAAATGTCATTGTACTTCTGAATCTGACATTATTGTTGTTGTTATTATTCCTGAAATATGGCCTCTTTCTTTCTGAATAGAATTCTAGCCAAGTTATCCAGGGAATGTGATCATCAATGCTACTCTGTGGTGGTACACTGCACTAAGACGTGGCCCGGGTAGTACAGCGGAGTCACCAAGAGTTGGAGGCAGAGTAACATCACGTTATACTAAGACGTGACCTGGAGTAGTACAGTAAAGTCACCACAAGGTGCCAGCAGAGTAGTCAGAGAGCCGAGTCAGCAACAGGAAGTCAAATCAATGTACAAGGGATGAACGAACTTAGAGTCAGAAGCAAGCAAAGGGGTCAAGAGTGAACGGTAATAGAGAAAGCCGAAGGTAGAAACGGAGCCAAGTCAGGGACGGAAGCGTAAGTCAAGTACTGGGAAGTCGAAAATAAAAACAAAGGTATGACAAGTGGGACAAGGCCGGGAGAGGACAGACAGACACAGATTAGGGGGGAGAGGGTGCACGACAGGACAGATTGGGCACCTCAGCAGAGCCAACTACCCACACTATGAGACATATACTATCACTGGCGCTGAACCAGAGGTGCAGCACCCAGATATAGCAGCCCAGAAACCAGAATGAGGCAGAGAGAAATTAACCCCTGACATGACCAGGCTGGAGCTGGGAGATACCACAGCGGCAGAGACCGGCCTGGATTATGACATATGGAAGTCTTCTTGATGACCATGACCCCGTCAGAAAAAAAAGGCAAGATTTACAAAAAGGGAAGCGGGGACCATCCAGTGCCATGTAAAAGTTTGACCACCCCTCGTCAAAATTACTGGTACTGTAAACAGTTGATCAAGTTTAAGATAAAATGATCTCTGAAAGATATAAAGTTACAGATGACACATTTCCTTTGTATTTTAGGCAAAAAAATGAAAATTATTTTCATCTTTTACATTTGAAAAATTAGAAAAAAGAATGTGGGCCAATGGAAAAGTTTGGGCACCCTTTGAGGTTTGTGTGCTCAGATAACTTTGACCAAGGTTTCAGACCTTAATTAGCCTGTTAGGGTTATGGCTGGTTCACATCATCGTTATGAAAGGCCGGGTGATGGAAATTTCACAGGCTCTTCTATACTTGTGCCAAAAAACTGCAGACATGGGTTCTTCTAAGCAGCTGCCGAGCACTCTTAAAATGAAAATGATGGAGGACCACAAAGCAGGAGAAGGCTATAAGAAGATAGCAAAGCGTTTTCGAGTTCCCTTTCATCAGTTCAAAATGTAATTAAGAAATCACAGTTAACAGGAACAGTGGAGGTCAAGATAAAGTCTGAAAGACCAAGCAAAATTTCTGGGAGAGTTGCTCACAGAATTGCTACAGAGGCAAATCAGAAACACCACTTGACTGCAAAAGACCTTCAAGAAGATTTAGCAGACTAAAGTTGTGGTACATAGGTCTACTGTTCAGAGACACCTACACAAACATGGCCTTCATGGAAGAGTCATCAGAAGAAAACCTGCACCCTCAACATAAAATTCAGCATCAGAAGTATGCAAAAGAACATATAAACAAAGCTCATGAATTTTGGAAACAAGTCTTGTGGACCGATGAGGTTAAAAAATAACTCTTTTGCCACAATGATCAAAGGTATGCGTGGCAAATAAAGGGCACTGAATTCTGGGAAAATAACATATTGGCAACCATTAAGCATGGGGGTGGATCACTCATGCTTTGGGGTTGTGTGGCTACCAATGGGAACAAATTAGATTTCATCAAATTCTTGATACAAACATAACATCATCTGTAAAAAAGCTGAAGCTGAAAACAGGATGGTTTCAGCAAATGGATAATAATCCTAAACACATGTCAAAATTCACAATAAACTACCTCAAAAGGTGCAGGCTGAAGGTTTTACAATGGCCCTCACAGTCCCCTGATCTGAACATCAGTGAAAATGTGTGGCTTGACCTCTAAAGAGCAGTGCATGCAAGACGAGCCAGGAATCTCACAGAATTGGAAGATTTTACCAAGGAAGAATGGATGGAAATCCCACAAACAAGAATTGAAAGGCTCTTTGCTGTCTACAAAAAGTGTTTATAGCTGTGACACTTGCCAATGCGGTGGGGGGGTGGCTAGGTGCTAACCATGCAAGGTACCAATTTTCCTTTTTTGTTATTTTAAAATTTAAAAGATGAAAATAAGATATGTTGCTTTGCCTAAAATACAAAGGAAATGTGTCATCTTTATCTTTGTGCCCGTTGGAGTTCATCTTAAACTTTTCACAATAAGGCTATGTTCATACTGGACTTTTTTGGTAGATTTAGCTGCGCCTTTTTAGCTGCAGATTTGCCTTGGTTTTATGCAAATCCATGCTAATAAAAAGCTGCTTTTTACAGTCCCAACAAAGTCTATGAGATTTCTGAAATCTCATGCGCACGCACGCACACACACACACGCGCACACACACACACACACACACACACACACACACACACACACACACACACACACACATCAGGCTTTTTTCCTGACTATTTTGTCAAATACCTACGTTTTTGGTCAGTTTTTTAAAGAATGAGCATGTCAATTCTTTGCTGCAAATTTGCTGCATTTTTTTCATTGATACAACCCATTTTGTAGAAAAAAAGCAGCAAATTCGCACCGAATCTGCAGCAAAAACGCCACTTAAAAAACGCATGCAAAATGCACCAAAAACACAGATGACTCAAAGGAGATTTCCTGCTACAAGATCAGGTTTTGGTCAGGAAAAAAACGCACTAAAAAAGCCCTGTGTGAACATAGCCTAAGGCAGGCTTTACACGTTGCGACATCGGTAACGATATATCGTCGGGGTCACGTCGTTAGTGACGCACATCCGGCGCCGTTACCGACATCGCAGCGTGTAAAACCTTGGAGCGATGATCACCGATTGCAAAAACGTGAAAAATCGTTGATCGGTGACACGTCGCTCCATTCCATAATGTCGTTGCTGCTGCCGGTACGATGTTTGTCGTTCCTGCAGCAGCACACATCGCTGTGTGTGAAGCCGCAGGAACGACAAACATCTCCTACCTGCGTCCCACCGGCAATGCGGAAGGAAGGAGGTGGGCGGGATGTTATGTCCCACTCATCTCCGCCCCTCCGCTTCTATTGGCCGGCCGCTTAATGATGTTGCAGTGACGTTGCGGTGATGCCGAACGTACCTCCCCCTTGAAGGAGGGATTGTTTGGCAGTCACCGAGACGTTGCCGACCAGGTATGTGCGTGTGAAGCTGCCGTAGCAATAATGTTCGCTGTGGCAGCTATCACTGCATATCGCATGTGCGACGGGGGCGGGTACTATCGCGCTCAACATCGCTAGCAATCGCTACCGATGTCGCAGCGTGTAAAGTACCCCTAAGAGTCATTTTAACCAGGGGTGCCCAAACCTTTGCATGCCTTGTTATCTCAGGAATGTAGAGAAACAGGAAAAAAATTGAACAATGCCAGATGCAGAAAAACAGCAACATTAACACCAGCGGGAAAAAAAATTACATATTTATGGAACTTGATAGGTATTCTTTAAAATGATTAATGTAGAATTGATATAATACACTTTGATGTGTTTTATTCTGCTTGCTTTTGCAACTGCTACTTGGCATTGAGTGATAAATTGTTCTGCTGAGTTTTGCTAGTTGCATAATGTCAACTAAATCCAATTAGAAATGGTTGATTGATTTCTTAATGATTCTGAAATAAAATGTTTACACTTTTGTATGCATCTGGAATGAGGCAAATCATGTTTTACAGCATATATTTTTGGTGAACATAGAATATACTGTAAAGTATTCAAAATTAATATCTTACATATTATTTCTCTCCATATTTAAGGGGCACAATGTGTGAGATTTCCATTTTATCAGAGTGACTGCAAAATCTGGTGACATGTTTCTGTGTGCAGTATAGGGGAAACTATATGCAACTGGGTAAGGAATTGGCTAAAGGATAGGAAAAAAAGAGTAGTCATAAATGGTACATTCTCTAAATGGGCTATAGTCAGCAGTGGGGTGCCGCAGGGATCTGTGCTAGGACTGATTCTCTTTATTAATGACCTTGTGGATGGGATTGAAAGTAAAGTGTCAGTCTTTGCTGATGTCACCAAACTATGTAGGATATTAAAAACTGACCTTAATAGTACAATATTACAAAAAGATCTGGATAAGATGTCAGAATGGGCAGAGACTTGGCAAATGAGATTTAATGTTGATAAATGTAAAGTAATGCACCTAGGACGGAGTAATCCTATAGCTGCGTATACATTAAATGGAAGTAAACTCGGGACTACAGAACAGGAGAAGGACTTGGGTATTCTAATTACAAATAAGCGGAGCAGCAGCACTCAATGGCAAGCAGCAGCTGCTAAAGCAAACAAGATTTTAGGGTGTATAAAAAGAGAGATTAGATCCCGGGATCCCAACGTATCGTTACCCCTCTATAAATCACTTGTAAGGCCACATCTGGAATATGGGATCCAGTTTTGCGCTCCGCATTTTAAGAAGGACATACAGAAGTTAGAATCAGTTCAAAGGCAACTAACTAGACTACTACAAGGAATGGAGGCCGCCCGTAGGATGAGAGGTTGAAAAAGTTAGATCTGTTTAGCTTAGAAAAAAGATGTCTCAGAGGAGATCTCATTTATTTGTATAAATACATGTGTGGTCAATATAAAGGACTGGCACATGACTTATTTCTTCCAAAGACAATACTAAGGACCAGGGGGCACTCACTGCGAGTGGAAGAAAAGCGATTCTGGCAGTTAAACAGGAAAGGGTTCTTTACAGTTAGAGCAGTCAGACTGTGGAATGCCGACCACAAGAGGTAGTAATGGCAGATACTATAACCGCTTTTAAAAAAGGGCTGGATGATTTCCTCAGTACACACAACATTGTTGGTTATAAGTGACTTAGGGACAAAATGTAGAATTGGTGGAGGAAGGATGAACTAGATGGACCTAGGTCTTTTTTCAACCTATGTAACTATGTAACTATGTATAGCATCTGTGAGGGTAGGGGTGAAGGTTACTATATATACAGAATTGGAATGCTAAATGGACCCTATACTTTTTGTTTGTCGAGTCATTGGTCTTTAGAAGGAAGTAATAGAATCCTTTTGACTATGTTTCTCATAACTTTGCTAAAAGAGAACTATAAACGAGGGGCGTTAATTCATTAATGCATTCCAATGGGCTATAAATCAGCAAAACATAAATTAGGCAATAATTTTCCATACTTCCCACCAAATATTGCTATCAGCTGTGTATTAAAGAGGTTGTCCACTACTTTTACATTGATGGCCCTCCCTTACCAAAGTAATCAATGTCTGATCAGCCAGGGTCTGACACCAGACAACCCCCCCCCCCCCCCCGATGAGCTGTTCTAGGTCCTGGCGGCGGTAACAGGCAGCTGGAAATGCTCAGTTCCGGAGCTGCACCGTCTTCTGATAGTGGCCGCGGCCGGCTACTGAACATCCCCCTTCTATTGATCTGAATGGAAAGCGGATGTGCAATACCCCACCGCGGCCACTATCAGAAGATAGAGCAGCTCCAGAACTGAGCATTTCCGGCTGCCTGTTGCATCCACCAGGATCGAGAACAGCTGATCGGCATGGGTGCGGGGTGTCGGATCCTGGCCGAATAGACATTGATGACCAATTCTAAAGGCCCTGTCACACACAGAGATAAATCTGCAGCAGATCTGTGGTTGCAGTGAAATTGTGGACAATCAGTGCCAGGTTTGTGGCTGTGTACAACTGGAACAATATGTCCATGATTTCACTGCAACCACAGCTCTGCCAAAGATTTATCTCTGTGTGTGACGGGGCCTTAAGAATAGGCCATCAGTGTAAAAGTAGGGGACAACCTCTTTAAGATGTCCCTGTGTATTATGCAGGCCAGATAGAGAAAGAGGACATAGCTGCTTCAAAAGGAATAATCTATAAAAGAATAACAGAGCTGCCTCTAAAGGGTCTGTAATGGGTTTTCTGAGTCTTTCACTATATTATATATTAAAGTGAAGGGAAGGTTTGGAGAAACAATTTATATATATAAACCCTTAAAACATAATTTTATTGGTAAGCTAAAACCTATTATGGTATGTCTTTATTGCTGCTTCTTCTAGCCTTTTCCTCCTGCCTCCATTGCTCCCTAATACAGAGGAACTATTTTACAATACGTCTTATATAATAGCACTGACTAAGACTTAATTAATTGAGCAAATCTTTATTTCATTACCATATTGCTCACTTATAGTTCCCCCTCCAAAACAGTGGTATTTTCCCAGCTTAGAAGCAGCAAGTCTCACAAAGCTGTTAAAATAGTAAGGCAATGAAGAGCCTGTCGCACTCTTAAAGTTTTTATCAGTATTTATCAGTATATTAGAAATAGAAATGTTTAGTTTTCCAATTTTTATATACATGTATATTGGAAACAATAGATTGTAGTTTGCATTTACATCAGGAAGTTTGTTTCTCCAAGGGTGACAGGTATTTTTTAATACAATTTTTCATTTACCATTGGTAAGTATTGCTTTCTGTACACTCTCTGTAGTTATAAAATTAATTGCTGACAAGGTATTTAACATTTACTTGAAGGAACTCGAAAGTGTGTACAGTATCCTGGCTGCTATCTTGAATGTGGGAGATATAGACTTCACTTCGGTGGCATCAGAACATCAGATAGATAAGAGCAACATCTCCAATCCATCAGTGCTGGAAAACTGTAAGATCCAATTATGTTAAGTCTTTTTAATGTAAAGTATCACTGCACGTCATGCGCTGATACCATATTGGCAGATTATATAGTATGCCATGTTTTCTGAATGTAGATGATGGAATTCAAAGGGTTAAAAACCATGCTGTCATTATTATTACTATTATTATTTATTATTATAGAGCCATTTATTCCATGGCGCTTTATATGTGAAAGGAGTACACATAATAGGGACCAATACAATAATCATAAACAATACAAGGCACAGACAGGTACAGGAGGAGAGAGGTCCCTGCCCACGATGGCTCACAGTCTACAAGGGATGGGTGAGGATACAGTAGGTGAGGAGATGGTCATGTGGCGCTATAGAGGACTGAGGGTTACGGCAGGTTGTAGGCTTGTCGGAAGAGGTGGGTCTTAAGGTTCCTTTTGAAGCTTGTCAAGGTAGGCGAGGGTCTGACATGTTGTGGTAGAGAGTTCCAGAGTATGGGGGAGGCACGGGAGAAATCTTGGATGTGATTGTTGGAAGAGGAGATAAGAGAGGAGTAGAGAAGGAGATCTTGTGAGAATTGGAGGTTATTTGCAGGTGAGTACCGGGAGACTAGATCTCAGATGTGTGGAGGAGACAGATTGTGGATGGCTTTGTATGTCATGGTTAGGGTTTTGAACTGGAGTGTTTGGGCAATGAGAAGCCGGTATAGGGATTGGCAGAGACTAGATGTCGTGGAGTAGCGGGGGGAGAGGTGGATTAGTCGGGCAGCATACAGTGGTTTAGAATAGATTGTAGAGGTGCAAGAGTGTTAGAAGGGAGGCCAGAGAGCAGGAGGTTGCAGTAGTATAGGCGGGAGACGATAAGGGCATGCCAGTGAAGGGATTAGCAGAGAGGAGAGGTCAGGGAGTAGCGGGTGAACAGGAGGATTAGTTGGGCAGCATAGTTAGAATAGATTGTAGGGGTGAAAGACTGTTAGAAGGGAGCCCACAGAGCAGGAGGTTGCAGTAATCTAGGCGGGAGATAATAAGGGCAAGCACAAGTGTTTTTGCAGCTTCTTGGGAAAGGAATGTACGAATCCTGGAAATATTTTTGAGTTGGAGGCGGCAGGAGGGGAAGAGGCCTTGAATATGTGGCTTCAAGGAGAGCACAGTCAAGGGTTACCCTCAGACAGCGAGCACGTGGGACTGGGGAGAGTGAGCAGCCATTGACTTTGATGGATAGGTCAGTTGGGAGGTTTAGTGAGGAGGATGAAAGATAATGAATTTGGTTTTGTCATTACAAAGGAGATCGAAGAACCAAATTTTGGGATAGTGATTTATTCTACGCATTTTACAGTGGATACTCCTTCATCAGGATTGTCTTGAAGAAGGAGTATCCTCTCCACTCCAAAATGCGTAAAACACATCACTGTCCCAGGATTTGATTCTTTGATCTCCTTTACAGCAGCGCGATTTTTAACCCTTTTTATGCCGTCATCTGAGGCTGCAGTGTGTCGCCCTGGGCAAGCCAGGGGACACAGGTCACACACCACCACACCCTACATCCCAGGTAGGCACATCTAAGCTGAACCAAAAATCCTTGTTGCCTACCTCCAGAGGCTGGTGATTCACACCAGGGGGTGGGCCAGGCGGTTGGCTCCGCCCACCGAGGAGATCACAGTTCTGGAGGCGGGAGAAATCGGGGAGTCTAGAGTTGGAGTCAGCTCAGGGAAGAGCTTGAGAGTGGAGTCTAGTCAGGGAGGAGGAAGTGGAAGGAGTGGAGGAGTAGCCCAGACAGGGCTAAAGTAAACAACTAAGTGAAAGTAAGGAAAGTAAAGGAGAAACGGAGGAAAGCAAGAGTGGTGACAGAGAGAGAGAAAAGCCTGAAGAGTCCAGCTAAGTGCAGGGCAGGTCAGCAAGGTCAGCAACGGCGGTGACTGTCTGGAGGGGGACCGTTTGGAAGTTCCTGGAAGGACCCCGTAGGCTGTGTGCCCGGTGGTCTGGAGCAGTGTTCCGAAGGACAGTCAGCACCAGGGCAGGGGCCTCTCGGACCCCGGCAAGGCTTGGAGTCACCGTAAATTGCCGAATCCGTCAGTGAAGGGGACGTAGATCCCCCAACAACCAAGACCCGAGTGAAGGCAACAGCCCACCTGTACAACAGAGACACCGCCACCGCCAGGGCATCAGTTTCTGAGGGCCAGCGCCTGCGGGCAAAGAGTAGAGCTCCCCCGGTCCAGCTTGAAGCTCCAGCTTCGTAGACACATGACACTGGAGTTCTCTTGGCAAAACTTTCATGACAGACATGGCCACATTTCTACTTTCCTGCTACCTCTTTCTCCTGTGGTACTCTACCTGGCCTATCCCACTAACTGGGACCTAGTCCTCAGCTGTGAGGTCTATGCCGCCGCTTCCCTCAATGGCTATCCATGGTCTTCTCACTGCTCCTGGCTTCTAGTCACTCAACTTCCTTTGGCCCGTCGCAGGTTCTCTCTGCACTGATGGCCATCTAGTCCCTGCACTCTTCTAAGCCCATCCTGAAGTGAGCCGTAAGCTCTGGACCCTTGGAGAATACGTCTGGGTTCCCAAATGGGCCAAGTTACAAGTCCACATCCTCAGGCTATGTGCGCACGTTGCGTAATTGCATGCAGTTACGCTGCGATCTGCACCGCAGCGTAACTGCATGCGTCTTGCGTCCCATGCATAATCTATGAAGATTATGCAGGAGATGTGCGCATGTGGTGTATTAGAGCGCAGCGCTTCGGCTGCTGCCCGAAGCGCGCATTCCAAGAAGTGACATGTCACTTCTTTCGTGCGCTCTGCATGCAGCGCCCGCTCTGTCTATGGGACGGGCTGGGAGGGGCTACATGCAGAGCACATGAAATCGGCTTTTGTTTCTGTAGCGATTTGAAGCGCCCGTGTACTGTTCAAATCGATGCAGAAATTTCTGCAGGGCCAGTACGCAACGTGCGCACATAGCCTCACTCCAGGAACAGCACTGGAGAACTGGCACCTCACAAGGCCCATCTTCCTGCTACCTCTTTCTCCCAGGGTACTCTGCCTGGCCTATCCCGCTAACTGGGACTGAGTCCACCAGCTGCTGGGCCTATGATGCCACTACCCCCTCTTCTCTTTTCAGCTACCTGTGGTCCTTTCACTGCACATGAAGGCTTCTTGTCACTTGACGTCCTTTGGCCTGTCACGGGTTCTCTTTGCATCTACAGCTGTCTGATCCCTGGACTCTTCTAAGCCCGTCTGGAGGTGAGCTGTAGGCTCTGGATCCCTGGAGAATACCTTTTGGTTCCCTGACTGGACTAAGTTACAAGGCCACGTCCTCACTTTAGGAACCACACTCCAGGATTGGCACCTCACATGGCCCATCTTGTCAACCAACCCACTGGCCACCTGTCACACCTTCCACCTTGCCCTAAGCTCCTTTACAGCCAGGATGTGTTTAAAGCCTGCTTTATACCTTGCAATTAAGCATACGATATCGTATGCGATCGTACCCGCCCCCATCGTATGTGTGGCACGTTCAATTTGGTGAACGTGTCGCACAAACGAGTAACCCCCATCACACGTACTTACCCGTCCATACGACCTCGATGTGGGCGGCGAACATCCACTTCCTGGAGTGGGAGGGACGTTCGGCGTCACATTGATGTCACGCGGCAGCCAGCCAATAGAAGCGGAGGGGCGGAGATGAGCGGGACATAAACATCCCGCCCACCTCCTTCCTTCCGCATTGCCGGCGGGAGCTGCAGGACGCAGGTAAGATCTGTTCATCATTCCCGGGGTGTCACACGCTGCGATGTGCGCTACGATGAATAACCTGACGTTCAATTTTTAGGAAATGAACGACGTGCATGCGATGAACGTTTTACTGTTCAATCGCAATCGCACGTAGCTGTTACATGCTACAATGTAACTTACGATGCCGGATGTGCGTCACTTACGATGTGACCCCGCCGACACATCGTAAGATATAGCGCCCTTTACACTACTACATCTATACAACCCACACCCTCAACTTACTTGGCTAAGATATATATATATATATATATATATATATACAGTCATATGAAAAAGTTTGGGCACCCCTATTAATGTTAACCTTTTTTCTTTATAACAATTTGGGTTTTTGAAACAGCTATTTAAGTTTCATATATCTAATAACTGATGGACTCAGTAATATTTCTAGATTGAAATGAGGTTTATTGTACTAACAGAAAATGTGCAATCCACATTTTAACAAAATTTGACCGGTGCAAAAGTATGGGCACCTCAACATAAAAGTGACATTAATATTTTGTAGATCCTCCTTTTGTAAAAATAACAGCCTCTAGTCGCTTCCTGTAGCTTTTAATGAATTCCTGGATCCTGGATGAAGGTATATTTGACCATTCCTGTTTACAAAACAATTCCAGTTCAGTTAAGTTTGATGGTTGCCGAGCATGGACAGCACGCTTCAAATCATCCCACAGATGTTCAATGATATTCAGGTCTGGGGACTGGGATGGCCATTCCAGAACATTGTAATTGTTCCTCTGCATGAATGCCTGAGTAGATTTGGAGCGGTGTTTTGGATCATTGTCTTGCTGAAATATCCATCCCCTGCGTAACTTCAACTTCGTCACTGATTCTTGCACATTATTGTCAAGAATCTGCTGATACTGAGTTGAATCCATGCGACCCTCAACTTTAACAAGATTCCCGGTGCCGGCATTGGCCACACAGGCCCAAAGCATGATGCCACCAAATTTTACTGTTGGTAGCAAGTGCAATTCTTGGAATGCCGTGTTTTTTTGCCTCCATGCATAATGCTTTTTTGTATGACCAAACAACTCAATCTTTGTTTCATCAGTCCACAGGACCTTCTTCCAGAATGTAACTGGCTTGTCCAAATGTGCTTTTGCATACCTCAGGCGACTCTGTTTGTGGCGTGCTTGCAGAAACGGCTTCTTTCGCATCACTCTCCCATACAGCTTTTCCTTGTGCAAAGTGCGCTGTATTGTTGACTGATGCACATTGACACCATCTGCAGCAAGATGATGCTGCAGGTCTTTGGAGGTGGTCTGTGGATTGTCCTTGACTGTTCTCACCATTCTTCTTCTCTGCCTTTCTGATATTTTTCTTGGCCTGCCACTTCTGGGCTTAACAAGAACTGTACCTGTGTTCTTACATTTCCTTACTATGTTCCTCACAGTGGAAACTGACAGTTTAAATCTCTGAGACAACTTTTTGTAGCCTTCCCCTGAACAACTATGTTGAATAATCTTTGTTTTCAGATCATTTGAGAGTTGTTTTGAGGAGCCCATGATGCCACTCTTCATAGGAGATTCAAATAGAAGAACAGCTTGCAAGTGGCCACCTTTAATACCTTTTCTCATGATTGGATACACCTGCTTATGAAGTTCAAAGCTCAATGAGGTTACAAAACCAATTTAGTGCTTTAGTAAGTCAGTAAAAAGTAGTTAGGAGTGTTCAAATCAAGAAATTGATAAGGGTGCCCATACTTTTGCACCGATCAAATTTTGTTAAAATGCGGATTGCACATTTTCTGTTAGTACAATAAACCTCATTTCAATCCAGAAATATTACTCAGTCCATCAGTTATTAGATATATGAAACTGAAATAGCTGTTGCAAAAACCCAAATTGTTATAAAGAAAAAAGGTTAACATTAATAGAGGGGCCCAAACTTTTCCATATGACTGTACATATCGTATTAATTAACTTATAATATAGTACGCATTATGCAATAAAACATTTCTACATTAGATTCTCGGCTGCTAGGTGGTGCCGGCCTTACCCAGTTCCGGTTCTGCTACATCGAGAAACCGCATTCTCTAGCAGCAGCACTTCTATCACATTCTCTATAAATACAGTATATACAATACATCCACATTAGACACATAGCATAGCATAAAACACAGTAGCAGTGGGATTAGTGCAACCACCTCCTACAAACACATCTGTATGTCCAAAATACTTTAAGTATAGTCACTTGACAGTCAATCTGCCCATACTTTGTTTTGTTGCAATAGAGAAGATAAAAGAAATCAATCATTTTTCTTTCTAGCTTCTTTTTTGTCAAGTTTTAATGTACATAAAACCGCATAGAAGATAATGGACATCTCTTATTTTTGTTGCCAGAAACAATTACGATATTGGAAAACTTGTTTCTCAGTATTTTGATCCTTGGAACCGTACATCTTCTTAATTATCCTCCCATTGCCCTGCAATGTTTCAGCTCATAAACCTTGATAATGACCCTTGTAGCCAAATTGTCACATAGTAAATGGTGAATAAATAAGAAAATCTATACATTTTTTTATTTTTATTTTTTTTTATTAAGCCATAACATTTTTTTCCCTTTTATTATGCATGTATTTCTTCATTAGAAGACTAATAAAATCACCAAGACAATAGTGGACTTCTTCTAGAAAGTCTTTTCCCTCTGCACTAGGCATAAACACATTGGACCTAATTTCTCAAAGTTCGCACCAAAAACAATCAACCCTCCATGAAGTTGTAGTAATATAGAAATGTGTCGCCCGGGGACCAGGGGTACTCAGATCCGGGCCACGGGGTCACTTCTGTGGGTATCACGGTGGCGTGACCCGGTCTGTGATCCCAGGCTCCACAGTAAAAGGGGATTTGGTAAGGGAGATTGTCCGTGACGCCACCCACGGTTGTGGTGAGATTGGAACACCACCGCTGCTCTGGACGGGGATCCCGGGAGTGATGGTATGGAGCAGCTAGATGTTAGTTCTCCCCTCCGTGGGTAGGGGGTTGGTTGTCCCGGGGCCCGGTGAGGTAGGTGGATGGGTAGCAGGCGGGTTATGGGGCCTGGTGAGGTGCAGGGTGGTCGCAGGGGCAGCGCTGTGCCGCACAGCACGGGGTACTCACTCAGCCAGTAATCACGACACAGTCCTTGGTAAAACACTCGGCTGGATGGACGGGTGCCCACAGACGGCTGCGGTTGTTGTTTCTCCCCTGACCCAGTTTGGTTGTGTAAGTCCTTTCTTCCACCTCCGTTCACGCTCCTCCTGCGCTCCGGCTTCCAGCTGGCTCCCCGGTTCGGTACCGGTGGGCCACCGCCCAGCCCCGGCTACCTACGGTTCCACCAACTGTCTCCCCGGCTCCCTGCAGATGGCCACTACCATCTGCCTGACTCTCTCTGCTGCACGAGGGCCCTAGGCTCCAATCCTAGGCCCCAGTCTGCGTCTGCCTCTCTGCAGACCTCCTCTCTCTTCCTCTCCTAGGACTTAACTGGGCTTATTTCCTGCCTCAGGCCAGCTAACTCCTGGGTGGGTGTCTCCATCTCCTGACTCCGCCCACCTGGTGTGTCAGTCTGAGCCCGAGGAAAGGAATCAAGTTTCACTGGGGATGTCTTCTGTGAAACTGCTGGGGTGGGGGTGTGTGTGTGTTGTTACCTGTGGCCCCTGGCTTGTCCAGGGCGCCACATTCCCCCTTAGCAAAATGCAGACCGTCCTCGGGCTGCCCGTCCATCACTGGTTTTATTTTTCTTTTTTAAACTGCAAAAGATTAAAACATTAAACACAAGCATTTTCAATCTTCCCACAACGGGATGCACATTACTTGAACGTTGCAACAGTAATCAAACATTTTTAATAATAACAGTGGAATGGGTCCTTTGGTCACCCACCCAAACAACCTGGCCCTGATGCTGCCCCTAAGAAATGGGCAGCACCCCTTGACCCCAGTCCAGAACCAGGCTGCCCAGATAGTTAACGGGATGGGTGCTTCGTTGCCGTTGCGGTCGGGCGGACTGCCGGAGCCGTCGTCATCTCCGTCGCGGCCGGGCGGACTGCCGGGGCCGTCGTCATCGGCGGTGTGGCTGGGATGGAAGCCGGGACCGGTGGCAGGGCGGTGACGATGGTAAGGCCTGGGCCCTCCCTCACAGACGCTGCGAGCTCCGCTACCGGTGACAGGGGTAACGGGTCGGTCGGGGCGTTGGCCGCAGGCACTGAGGTTTCAGTGGTGCCGGACGGACGGGACATCTCGTGCAGCGGTGTTCCAGGAACCAAACACTGGCAGAGTCCTGGCGTCCCTGCTTGCACAGCCGTGGTTCACATGCGGCCGGACGCCATCCCGTCCCCCTTAGCCTCTTTTTAGCACTTCCTTCTTCAGGGGGCGGGGCTCCACATTCGCGCCTTTCCTGCTCAGGGAAGACGCTCGAGCAGGAAATTTTTCGCGCCCAAGATGGCGGCTTTGCAAAACTTTCGGCCGGACACCTCCGGCGGTAACAAGGTGCACCTCTACCAAACGGCAGAGCGGTAGGATCCTGTTCGTGATGCCAAATGTGTCGCCCGGGGACCAGGGGTACTCAGATCCGGGCCACGGGGTCACTTCTGTGGGTATCACGGTGGCGTGACCCGGTCTGTGATCCCAGGCTCCACAGTAAAAGGGGATTTGGTAAGGGAGATTGTCCGTGACGCCACCCACGGTTGTGGTGAGATTGGAACACCACCGCTGCTCTGGATGGGGATCCCGGGAGTGATGGTATGGAGCAGCTAGATGTTAGTTCTCCCCTCCGTGGGTAGGGGGTTGGTTGTCCCGGGGCCCGGTGAGGTAGGTGGATGGGTAGCAGGCGGGTTATGGGGCCTGGTGAGGTGCAGGGTGGTCGCAGGGGCAGCGCTGTGCCGCACGGCACGGGGTACTCACTCAGCCAGTAATCACGACACAGTCCTTGGTAAAACACTCGGCTGGATGGACGGGTGCCCACAGATGGCTGCGGTTGTTGTTTCTCCCCTGACCCAGTTTGGTTGTGTAAGTCCTTTCTTCCACCTCCATGCACGCTCCTCCTGCGCTCCGGCTTCCAGCTGGCTCCCCGGTTCGGTACCGGTGGGCCACCGCCCAGCCCCGGCTACCTACGGTTCCACCAACTGTCTCCCCGGCTCCCTGCAGATGGCCACTACCGTCTGCCTGACTCTCTCTGCTGCACGAGGGCCCTAGGCTCCAATCCTAGGCCCCAGTCTGCGTCTGCCTCTCTGCAGACCTCCTCTCTCTTCCTCTCCTAGGACTTAACTGGGCTTGTTTCCTGCCTCAGGCCAGCTAACTCCTGGGTGGGCGTCTCTATCTCCTGACTCCGCCCACCTGGTGTGTCAGTCTGAGCCCGAAGAAAGGAATCAAGTTTCACTGGGGATGTCTGCTGTGAAACTGCTGGGGGTGGGGGTGTGTGTGTGTTGTTACCTGTGGCCCCTGGCTTGTCCAGGGTGCCACAGAAATCCTCACTAAAACTTGCTATCCAGTATTTTTAGTGGGCAAACTGTCTTTATCAGTATACTTCCAGCACTACTTTATAGATACCAATTTACACAAAAAAAAAACCTTACATGCCACATTTTGACCACATAGGGCCTTTATCAAGCCGAAAACAAAAAGGTGTGCACACCTTTTATATTTGGCTTTATAAATACCCTCTGTGGCCGAGATGTCACATATAAGTTTTTTTTACGGACATTGGTATCAATAAATAGTGATGAACGAGCCCTAAAATGCTCAAATGCTTGTTACCCAAATTGAGCATGTCGGACTGCTCAGGTGCTTGACTCGAGAAATAATGAAAGTCAATGGGAAACTTCAGAATTTTTTAGGAAGACCCTCCTAGGAAGTCTGGGGGACAGGAGAATTCGCGGCCCTCACTCATAATTTGTATCGTCCATGGAGTTGAGCCAAATCTGTGGCAGTCACAGCTGCCTCTCTATTTAATCTGATTCTAAAAGTTTTTAGTTCCGCCAAGAGTATAATAACTGATAGACAAGTGTGACGCCCTGGCCTATCAGCTCGTAACAGGGTATTGTGCAATCTGCCCTTCTGCATGATATCCAATCCTCCTTGGTTACGGATCCTGGTCCTTTGGTGTTGCTAAGAGCTTAGCTAGTCAAAATCCTAGGAACACTTTGCACTACACCCACCAGACACACCATTTGGGGGCCTGAAGGGAATAGGGCCACCCAGTCGGGGAGTTGGTAGGGGAACGTGAGAAAGTGAAAAGGAGTAGTCAGTCAACTGGTGACTCTCGAGAGGAGAGGTCACAAGGAGTCAAGTGGTGACTCTCAAGAGGAAAAGTCACATGAAGGAGCTGGGCTCCTCAGTTACTAGGTGGCAGACGTTGGTCTGGGCCCGGTAGGAGCTGGAACCCCGGTCGCAGGGGATCGTGTCAAGGGGCACGGACTGCCGAGGAGGGCAGCCGGCGGCCTTGAGCCATCTCCGGGCAGGGGCCAGGGCACAATGGGGTACGTGGACCCTAGGCCGGGAAGTAGCTTCAAGCGTCCTGGTAATTTACCCGACGGGGGTGAAGTCTTCAAGATTCATCCCTCACCCGCTCCAAAATCAGGGTACTAGCGCAACGAGGGGATAGGACTTTCCCACAATACAGTCCAGAAAACCCCAAGCGTGAACCCTGAGAGCAAGCTCACTCCGTTAGCCATACGGGTGAGCGGGACCCGATTAGTTCCATGCTATAGGGTCCAACAGTGAGAAGGTGCCACGGAAAAGGCCACAGGCTAACAGGCAACACCAAGGACACAGATCTACGCGTGCTCCCTCCCTGCTACAGTGGTGCTCAGGATTCTGGTTTACAAGCTGTGGTGTCAGTATTCTTGGACTGAGCAAGTACACAGAAAGCCCCTTCCTTTTCCCAATGGCACCCTGTCACCAACACCACCGGGACCCGGGGCGCAACCCCCTACCCACGGAGGGGTAAAACATCTTGCTGCCATACCACCGCCACTGGGCTCCCCAACGGCAGTGGTGGTACTCCGTATTACCACACACCGTGGGTGGCGTCATGAACTTCTAACTCCCCTGTATATACCCTCCTTTTCTCAAATTCGAGTGTCCGAACGAACCTCCGGGGGTCCGGAGACTCCTCGAGCCTCCGCGGATCCAGATCCAAGTAGCCCGGCTGGTGACGTGGGGGCAGCACACATGCATCCGGTTATCAACTGAGAATGCTGACAGGCTAACTGTCCTCAAAATGAACAAGGTCTGGATTAGGCCAGACTTCTCAACCCCACCGGATGACAGAAGCGGAACATAAAGCCAAATCAAATTATGCATTTTTTTCTGGTGTATTCCCATGCACCCTATTCCACCTAAAAAAAAAAGGATATATAGTTTATGGTTTCTCCTTTGTCTTGTCCTCTTCCAGCTACATCATATCAACAGGGTCATCAGGTGGCTCTTGCTCCCAATTTTTAGAGGGCCATCAGGCAACCCTCACTCATACATGATAGAGGGCCATCAGGCAACCCTCACTCATACATGTTAAAGCGCCATCAGGCGACTCTCACTCATACATGATAGAAGGCCATCAGGCAACCCTCATTCATGCATGTTAGAGGGCCATCAGGTGGCCCTCACTCATACATGTTAGAGGGCTATCAGGTGGCCCTCACTCATACACGTTAGAGGGCCATCAGGCAGTCTTCACTCATACATTTTGGAGGGCCATCAAGCAGCCCTCACTCATACATGTTAGAAGGCCATCAGGCGGCTCTCACTAATAGATGTTAGAGGGCCATCAGGCGGCTCTCACTCATACATGTTAGAGGGCCATCAGATAAACCTCACTCATACATGTTAGAGGGCCATCAGGCGGCCCTCACTCATACATGTTGGAGGGCCATCAGCCAGCCCTCACTCATACATATTAGAGGCCCATCAGACGGCCCTCACTCAAAATTATTAAAGGGCCATCAGGCAACCCTCACTCAACAATGTTAGCGGGTCATCAGGCAGCCCTCACTTATATATTTTTGAGGGCCATAAGAAAGGCTGTCATTCATACCTTTTGAAGGACCATTAGGTAGCCCTCACTGACACATTTTGGAGGGCCATCACATGGCCTTCAGTCATAATTTTTAAAGGGCTATCAGGTGACCCTTAAGGTACCGTCACACATAACGAGATCGCTAGCGAGATCGCAGCTGAGTCACGGTTTCTGTGACGCAGTAGCGATCCCGTTAGCGATCTTGTTATGTGTGACATCTACCAGCGATCAGCCCCTGCTGTGAGATCTCTAGTCGTTGCAGAATGGTCCAGGCCATTTTCTTCAAAGGCGATGTCCTGCTGGGCAGGACACATTGCTGTGTTTGACACTGTGTGACAGGGTCACAGTGACTGCTGAGATCGTTATACAGGTCGCTACTGAGACCTGTATTGTTCCTGCATCGCTGGTAAGGTCTGACTGTGTGACATCTCACCTGCGACCTCCCAGCGACTTACCTGCGATCCCTATCAGGTCGCATCGTTTTCGGGATCGCTGGTAAGTCGTTGTGTGTGACTTGCCCTTTACACTAAAATTTTACAAAGCTACAGATTTTGTTTTAAAATATAAAACAATAAAGTTTGCAGGCAGAAAAACAAAAAATGTGCTAATCCACGAGACCTAGCTTCCTGTCCCACTTTGCAGGGGGAACACAGACCAACATTCTTTAAGCCAGAATGATGCAAACATGTGGTCGTTGGTTGGATGGCAGATAAGTTCTAATGTTTTCAGTCTGTTTCCCAGCACCACCCTGTCTTCCACACAGTCCAGTCTCACTAGACAAGAGTTTGGACCACATAATCTTCACCCTGATTCTCCTTGCTCCCACTATGGTGAGTCCCAGGAAACAAGTGATCCCACACTTGGGCACTCCAGGGAGCGAGTCTTTACATTTACATTTATTGATACTGGCCTCTCGGCCTGCATATTTTAAGATTGACATGAGGAGATTGTGTATAGTGATTCCCACGGTCCGAAGAAGATGACGGTGGGCAACAGAAATTAGTGTCTCAAGAGGTAGATGATGATGAGACACAGTTACCAACAAGTGATGTTGTAAAGTCAACAAGTCAGGAGGACGACCAGAGTACAGAAGTGGAAGACGAGGTTCTGGACAATGAAGCCACTGACCCAACCTGAAAAGGCTACTCTCCCTACACTAAATGCAGCTATTAAAGGTATTAATAAGGAATAGAATAGAAAAGATGTAAGCCTGAAAAGGACCTTTGGTTGTACGCGGCACCATCACATACAACCAAAGGACTGTAAGGCGATGATTTCTGAACAGATGCCTCTAATGTGCTATTCCTTCTCCAGCAGCTAACCCTACACTACTCCTAGATAAGAGCGGTATTGTTATTGAGTAAAATCTATTTAAATTGGCCTGAAATAACTTTTGGTTGTATGTGGCAGCACCAAAGACTATAAAGTACAGTGCATGGAGCACTATATATTATAGCGCTATAATATATATACTATATATTATATAGCCTGGATGACGCTATGCGGCCAGCCAATCACAGTAATGCCTGTAGCCAACATGGGTACGGTATTAATGTGAGTGGTAGGCAATCCCTGAAGCTTAGTGGATAAAAATCAGACAAGAAACATGCAGAGCAGGGAATTGAGCATGACGCCCGAGTACCCAGATACTCGAATGACGACCGAGCAGTGTCGAGCACCTAGATACTCAATCAAGTACCGAGCAGTGCCAACCACGCTCGTCCATCGCTATCAATAAAGTGAATTTTTGAAGGAAATTGTCATGTGCTTGGATTCCTGCCTTCCAATTTGTCAAATTGCATACAAGCATAAAATTAGGCTTTCACATGACATGGTTTGCAGACTTTCTACCATCTTGGTGGCTTTTCTCTGGACTTGCTCCAATATATCGATGTCTTTCTTGAATTGGGACGCCCTGAGCTGTACGCAGTATTCCAGATGGGGTCTGACCAGGGCAGCGTATAGAGGAATAATGACCTCTCTTGAACTAGATTCAATGCTTGTCTTGATACATCCCAGAATTTTGTTGCCCTTTTTAGCTGGAGCTCCACATTGTTGGCTCATGTTGAATCTGGGATCGACTATTATGCCCAAAGTCCTATTCCCCGGTGCTATCACCTAGTTATATTCCTCCCATACTATATTTTTTTTTACATTTCTCTTTCCCAAATACATGACTTTGCATTTGTCCCTGTTAAACACCATTCTGTTCTCCTCGGCCCATTGTTCGAGTGTGTCTAGATCCTTTTGAATACGATCTCTTTCCTCTCTAGTGTTGACTACTCCTCCTATCTTTCACATTAGGACAGATAACCCATTACATAATGGTTGAAGCAATACATGCTGGAAGATATAGAACAGGAATTTCCAGCACATATACTGCTGGCAGAATATTAATAAAGATGCGTTGCCCACTAAAAATAGTGGATGGCAAGTTGTAGAGTATGGGAATCTGAGCTTTAGGCACTCACAGCTATGTGAACATTTTGTGGTACCCAAGGGCAGCAAGACAATGCTTAAAATCTCAGATTGGGAAAAATGAATGACACATTTTAAGTAAGTGGAAGTGACTGTCAAGAAAAGCTTAGTTTAGAAAATACATTTAAAACAAATTCTATAAGTACATTTTGAGTTAATGAACTACCGTAATCTCAGTGCTTTGATTTTCCAGTTCTTACAACCTCAGACCACTTTGAAAGAAAGACAAAACAGAAAGAAAAAGACTTATTTTTTACTATTTGAAGACTTTGCTCAGACTTTTTGCAAACCCAGTAAAAATAAAAAATATGGCGTAAACAACAGCTGTGCTTCATCTCCCGAGGTTTAATGCAGATTAACATAATGGATTCCTGATGGTACAAAAATGGATTTCCTTTTGAGCTAAAAATTTCCTGACACATCATCAGATAACAGCACAGAACCTGTAGAGAAAGGATAAAGCGGAATTATTTAGTATAAATGGTTTATAGGAAGAAGTGAGCTTATGTAAATTATAGACTTCATGTTATGTGATCAGATACATTTCTCCTTGGTTTTTTAATTATGCTATTCTCTTTTTAGAGTTCTTGATTGGTCCATTTATTACAAAGTACCATATATGATTACACAAGATAAAGTGAATCTGTCAGCAAGTTTTTTTTGCTTATGTAATCTGAGAGCAGCATAAAGTAGGGGCAGAGACCTTGATTTCAGTGATGTGTATCTTATTCAATAAAATCTGTGTTTTTTCAGCAGATTATCACTACTGAGATAGGTGTCTCATGCCTCCTGGTCAACTGCTCGCAACTGGTTAAAAAAATAAAGGGAACACTAAAACACCATTTCGTTGTTTAACTGTTCCCTTTATTTTTTTTGAGCAGTATATATATATATATATATATATATATATATATATATATATAATTATATATTTTTTAATATATATAAATATATATATATATATATATATATATATGTACAGTCATATGGAAAAGTTTGGGCACCCCTATTAATGTTAACCTTTTTTCTTTATAACAATTTGGGTTTTTTCAACAGCTATTTCAGTTCCATATATCTAATAACTGATGGACTGAGTAATATTTCTGGATTGAAATGAGGTTTATTGTACTAACAGAAAATGTGCAATCCGCATTTTAACAAAATTTGATCGGTGCAAAAGTATGGGCACCCTTATCAATTTCTTGATTTGAATACTCCTAACTACTTTTTACTGACTTACTAAAGCACTAAATTGGTTTTGTAACCTCATTGAGCTTTGAACTTCATAGGCAGGTGTATCCAATCATGAGAAAAGGTATTTAAGGTGGCCACTTGCAAGTTGTTCTCCTATTTGAATCTCCTATGAAGAGTTGCATCATGGGCTCCTCAAAACAACTCTCAAATGATCTGAAAACAAAGATTATTCAACATAGTTGTTCAGGGGAAGGATACAAAAAGTTGTCTCAGAGATTTAAACTGTGAGTTTCCACTGTGAGGAACATAGTAAGGACATGGAAGAACACAGGTACAGTTCTTGTTAAGCCCAGAAGTGGCAGGCCAAGAAAAATATCAGAAAGGCAGAGAAGAAGAATGGTGAGAACAGTCAAGGACAATCCACAGACCACCTCCAAAGACCTGCAGTTTCATCTTGCTGCAGATGGTGTCAATGTGCATTGGTCAACAATACAGCGCACATTGCACAATGAGAAGCTGTATGGGAGAGTGATGCGAAAGAAGCCGTTTCTGCAAGCACGCCACAAACAGAGTCGCCTGAGGTATGCAAAAGCACATTTGGACAAGCCAGTTACATTTTGGAAGAAGGTCCTGTGGACTGATGAAACAAAGATTGAGTTTTTTGGTCATACAAAAAGGCGTTATGCATGGAGGCAAAAAAACACGGCATTCCAAGAAAAGCACTTGCTAGCCACAGTAAAATTTGGTGGAGGTTCCATCATGCTTTGGGGCTGTGTGGCCAATGCCGGCACCGGGAATCTTGTTATAGTTGAGGGTCGCATGTATTCAACTCAACTCAGTATCAGCAGATTCTTGACAATAATGTGCAAGAATCAGTGACGAAGTTGAAGTTACGCAGGGTATGGATTTTTCAGCAAGACAATGATCCAATACACCGCTCCAAATCTACTCAGGCATTCATGCAGAGGAACAATTACAATGTTCTGGAATGGCCATCCCAGTCCCCAGACCTGAATATCATTGAACATCTGTGGGATGATGTGAAGCGGCTGTCCATGCTCGGCGACCATCAAACTTAACTGAACTGGAATTGTTTTGTAAACAGGAATGGTCAAATATACCTTCATCCAGGATCCAGGAACTCATTAAAAGCTACAGGAAGCGACTAGAGGCTGTTATTTTTACAAAAGGAGGATCTACAAAATATTAATGTCACTTTTATGTTGAGGTGCCCATACTTTTGCACCAGTCAAATTTTGTTAAAATGTGGATTGCACATTTTCTGTTAGTACAATAAACCTCATTTCAATCCAGAAATATTACTCAGTCCATCAGTTATTAGATATATGAAACTGAAATAGCTGTTGCAAAAACCCAAATTGTTATAAAGAAAAAAGGTTAACATTAATAGGGGTGCCCAAACTTTTCATATGACTGTGTATATATATATATATATATATATATATATATATATATATATATATATATACGGTGTATATATATATATATATATATATATATATATATATACGGTATATACATATATATATATATATATATATATATATATATATATATATAGTACAGACCAAAAGTTGGGACACACCTTCTCATTCAAAGAGTTTTCTTTATTTTCATGACTCTGAAAATTGTAGATTAACATTGAAGGCATCAAAACTATGAATTAACACATGTGGAATGAAATACTTAATAAAAACATGTGAAACAACTGGATATATGTCTTCTATTCTATGTTCTTCAAAGTAGTCAACTTTAGCTTTGATTACTGCTTGGCATTCTCTTGATGAGCTTCAAGAGGTAGTCACCGGAATGGTCTTACAGCAGTCTTGAAGGAGTTCCCAGAGATGCTTAGCACTTGTTGGCCCTTTTGCTGTCACTCTGCGGCCAGTCAGGTCACCTCTGCTGCGGAGGATAAGCTTATCTGAGTCACCAGCCTCAGAAATCACAGGTTAAGAGCAGCTCAGATTAGAGACCAGGTCAATGCCACACAGAGTTCTAGCAGCAGACACATGTCTAGAACAACTGTTAAGAGGAGACTTTGTGCAGCAGGCCTTCATGGTAAAATAGCTGCTAGGAAACTACTGCTAAGGAAGGCAACAAGCAGAAGAGACTTGTTTGGGCTAAAGAACACAAGGAATGGACATTAGACCAGTGGAAATCTGTGCTTTGGTCTGATGAGTCCAAATTTGAGATCTTTGGATTCAACCACCGTGTCTTTGTGCGACGCAGAAAAGATGAATGGATAGACTCTACATGCCTGGTTCCCACCGTGAAGCATGGAGGAGGAGGTGTGATGGTGTGGGGGTGCTTTGCTGGTGACACAGTTGGGATTTATTCAAAATTGAAGGCATACTGAACCAGCATGGCTGCCACAGCATCTTGCAGCGGCGTGCTATTCCATCCGGTTTGCGTTTAGTTGGACCATCATTTATTTTTCAACAGGAGAATGACCCCAAACACACCTCCAGGCTGTAAGCAGGAGTAAAGAAGGAAAAAATACAGGGCACTACTTCCAACTATGAAATCAGTCAGTATTCACATAAAGCGGTTACCTACCGCATTCTGGTATGACCAGCAAGACTCAGCTGAGGAAAAATCTACTACAGCTACGTGGTGCTCCCTCCAAAAGTCAGACAAGAAATCCAATAAGTAAATACGGAGAAAACAGAGTAGGCACTCACCGATTTTTGCTGTGTAGAAAAAAGCAGGCATTTATTTGTGCGCTGAAGTTACATATTGCGGCAAGCGGGGAGGGGGAGAGACAGGACAGCACGTTAGACGACGGCCGTTTCGTACTCTATGGAAGTGCTTCTACGGGTCTAATGAAGTCTGACATCACATCCTGCTTATTTAAATTAGCGGATCACGCTGACATCAGAAGTGAATTAAAAGGTAATTAAAAACAATACCAAAAAAGGTGTCAGCAATGTGGAGCAGACAACAAAGGCAACGCTAAAAAAATTATTATTGGCCTAAAAAGACCACCAAGTCATTTTTATCATTAAAGCCGATTTGGCTCATAGCGTTATATCTAATGATGTACTGAGCTACTTTTCGTAATAGTAGTCTATGAGTATCGCCATCCCCTGCTGGAGGTTCAATCAATTCCAGTCCAGCAAAAGTTAATAAATTGCAGTTAGCATTGTGTGCCATTCTCATATGATTAATTAATTTTGTGGCTCCAATGCCTGAAGAAATTGATTTGCGATGTTCTCTAAACCGTATGAACAGTGGCCTAATTGTCTTACCAATGTAAAATAACCCGCACGGGCAGAAGACAATATAGACCACCATTCTAGTATGGCATGTGATTACTTGCCTTGTTGTATGCCACACATCGCCCACCTTAAAGGACTTATCAGTGATATGAAATTGACAGAATGAGCAGTTTCCACATTTGTGGTTACCCACAGGGCTGAGACGATGAAGCCAAGTGTTAGGAGTAATGAAACGTTTTTTAACTAGCAAATCTCCTATATTTTTGCTACGCCTGTAAGTAATTAGAGGTCTATTTATAGCAATGTCAGCTAGCTCTTTTTCTTTTTCTATAATGTGCCAGTTTTTATTGATGACAGACCTGATGATTCAATCCATCGGGCCATATTTAAAATTAAACAGAAAACGCTCTTGCGTCTTAGTTTGCTTTTTCTGGCTATCAATATTATGTGATCGTTTTTTTCTATCATACAGGCGAGCGGTTCTATCTTTGGCTCGGTCTTGGGCTGACAAAATCTCTGCCTGCGAGTAACCCCGTTCTAAAAATCTCTGCTTTATGTCGACAATTTGTTCAGCCAATCTTTCTGGGTTATTGGTGATTCTATACACCCTCAAAAATTGGCTGAAGGGAATAGATCTCATGACATGTGCAGGGTGGGCACTTTTATGATGCAGTAACGTGTTCACTGCTGTAGGCTTTCTGTACAATTCACGTACAATTTTTCCCTCTGTAACAGACAATTTAACATCCAGAAATTCGATACATTGGTCTCCAAAGGAATGGGTAAAAAACATGTTGTACTTATTAATATTTAAATAGCTCACAAATGCTTCAAAGTCATTCCTGCTGCCATCCCATATAATACACCTCCCATATATACACCTCCAGGCTGTGTAAGTGCTATTTGACTAAGAAGGAGAGTGATGGGGTGCTACGCCATATGACCTGGCCTCCACAGTCACCAGACCTGAACCCAATCGAGATGGTTTGGGGTGAGCTGGACCGCAGAGTGAAGGCAAATGGGCCAACAAGTGCTAAGCATCTCTGGGAACTGCTGGAAGACCATTTCCGGTGACTACCTCTGGAAGCACATCAAGAGAATGCAAAGAGTATGCAAAGCATTAATCAAAGCAAAAGACTGCTACTTTGAAGAACCTAGAATATAAGACATATTTTCAGTTGTTTCACATTTTTTTGTTAAGTATTTCATTCCACATGTGTTCATTCATTCATAGTTTTGATGCCTTCAATGTGAATCTACAATTTCCAGAGTAATGAAAATTAAGAAAACTCTTTAAATGAGAATGTGTGTCCAAACTTTTGGTCTTTACTATATATATATATATATATATATATATATATACATATATACAGTGCCTTGCAAAATTATTCGGTCCCCTTGAATTTCTCAACCTCTTCTCGCATTTCAGGCTTCAAACATACAGATAAAAATGTTAATTTTATGGTGAAGAATCAACAACAAGTGGGACACAAGTATGGAGTTGAACAAAATGTATTGCTTATTTTAAACTTTTTTTTAAAAAAAAATAAATAACTGAAAATTGGGGCGCACAATATTATTTGTCCCCTTTTGTAGCGCCACCTTTTGCTGCGATTACAGTTGCAAGTCGCTTGGGGTATGTGTCTATCAGTTTTGCACATCGAGAGAGACTGAAATTCTTGCCCATTATTCCTTTGTAAACAGCTGGAGCTGAGTGAGGTTGGATGGAGGCGTTTGT
Organism: Anomaloglossus baeobatrachus; assembly: GCF_048569485.1. NCBI lineage: Eukaryota > Metazoa > Chordata > Amphibia > Anura > Aromobatidae > Anomaloglossus > Anomaloglossus baeobatrachus. The sequence continues at coordinate 528,218,643 of NC_134358.1, read as the reverse complement.
GAACAGCAGTTTTCAGCTCTTTCCACAGATTCTCGATTGGATTCAGGTCTGGACTGTGACTTGGCCATTCTAACACCTGGATACGTTTATTTGTGAACCATTCCATTGTAGATTTTCCTTATGTTTGGGATCATTGTCTTGCTGAAAGACAAATCTCCCTCCGAGTCTTAGGTCTTTTGCAGACTCCAATAGGTTTTCCTCAAGAATGGTCCTGTATTTAGCTCCATCCATCTTCCCATCAATTTTAACCATCTTCCCTGTCCCTGCTGAAGAAAAGCAGGCCAAAACTATGATGCTGCCACCACCATGTTTGACAGTTGGGATGGTGTATTCAGGGTGATGAGCTGTGTTGCTTTTACACCAAACATATCATTTGGCATTGTGCCCAAAAAGTTCATTTTTGGTTTCTTCTGACTAGAGCACCTTCTTCCACATGTTTGGTGGGTCTCCCCGGTGGCTTGTGGCAAACTTTAAACAACACTTTTTATGCATATTTTTGAGAAATGGCTTTCTTCTTGCCACTCTTCCATAAAGGCCAGATTTGTGCAGTGTACGACTGATTGTTGTTCTATGAACAGACTCTCCCACCTCAGCTGTAGATCTCTGCAGTTCATCCGGAGTGATCATGGGCCTCTTGGCTGCATCTCTGATCAGTCTTCTCCTTGTTTGACATGAAATTTTTGAGGGACGGCCGGGTCTTGTTAGATTTGCAGTGGTATGATACTCTTTCCATTTCAATATGATCGCTTGCACAGTGCTTCTTGGGATGTTTAAAGTTGTGGAAATCTTTTTGGAACCAAATCCGGCTTTAAACTTCTCCACAACAGTATCATGGACCTGCCTGTTGTGTTCCTTGGTCTTCATGATGCTCTCTCTGTACTTTAAACAGAACACTGAGACTATCACAGAGCAGGTGCATTTATACGGAGACTTGATTACACACAGGTGGCTTATATTTATCATCATCAGTCATTTAGGACAACATTGGATCATTCAGAGATGCTCAGTGAACTTCTGGAGTGAGTTTGCTGCTCTGAAAGTAAAGGGGATGAATAATATTGCACGCCCCAATTTTCAGTTATTTTTTTACAAAAGTTTAAAATAACCAATAAATTTTGTTCAACTTCACAATTGTGTCCCACTTGTTGTTGATTCTTCACCATAACATTAACATTTTTACCCCTAGGTTTAATATTTTGTGGAATAACTCTTGTTTGCAATTACAGCTAATAATTGTTTTTTATAAGACCTGATCAAGCCGGCACAGGTCTCTGGAGTTATCTTGGCCCACTCCTCCATGCAGATCTTCTCCAAGTTATCTAAGTTCTTTGGGTGTCTCATGTGGACTTTAATCTTGAGCTCCTTCCACAAGTTTTCAATTGGGTTAAGGTCAATAGACTGACTAGGCCACTGCAACACCTTGATTTTTTCCCTTTTGAACCAGGCCTTGGTTTTCTTGGCTGTGTGCTTTGGGTCGTTGTCTTGTTGGAAGATGAAATGACGACCCATCTTAAGATCCTTGATGGAGGAGCGGAGGTTCTTGGCCAAAATCTGCAGGTAGGCCATGCTATCCATCTTCCAATGGATGCGGACCAGATGGCCAGGCCCCTTGGCTGAGAAACAGCTCCACAGCATGATGCTGCCACCACCATGCTTGACTGTAGGGATTGTATTCTTGGGGTCGTATGCAGTGCCATCCAGTCTCCAAACGTCACGTGTGTGGTTGGCACCAAAGATCTCGATCTTGGTCTCATCAGACCAGAGAACCTTGAACCAGTCTGTCTCAGAGTCCTCCAAGTGATCATGAGCAAACTGTAGACGAGCCTTGACATGATGCTTTGAAAGTAAAGGTACCTTACGGGCTTGTCTGGAACGGAGACCATTGCGGTGGAGTACGTTACTTATGGTATTGACTGAAACCAATGTCCCCACTGCCATGAGATCTTCCCGGAGTCCCTTCCTTGTTGTCTTTGGGTTAGCCTTGACTCTTCGGACAAGCCTGGCCTCGGCACGGGTGGAAACTTTCAAAGGCTGTCCAGGCCGTGGAAGGCTAACAGTAGTTCCAGAAGCCTTCCACTTCCGGATGATGCTCCCAACAGTGGAGACAGGTAGGCCCAACTCCTTGGAAAGGGTTTTGTACCCCTTGCCAGCCTTGTGACCCTCCACGATCTTGTCTCTGATGGCCTTGGACTGCTCCTTTGTCTTTCCCATGTTGACCAAGTATGAGTGCTGTTCACAAGTTTGGGGAGGGTCTTAATTAGTCAGAAAAGGCTGGAAAAAAGAGATAATTAATCCAAACATGTGAAGCTCATTGTTCTTTGTGCCTGAAATACTTCTTAATACTTTAGGGGAACCAAACAGAATTCTTGTGGTTTGAGGGGTTGAATAATAAATGACCCTCTGAATAAACTTTTCACAATTTAAAAAAAAAAAAATAAAAAAAGAAATAACATTCTTTTTTGCTGCAGTGCATTTCACACTTCCAGGCTGATCTACAGTCCAAATGTCACAATGCCAAGTTAATTCCGAATGTGTAAACCTGCTAAATCTGCAGGGGGTTGAATACTACTTGTAGGCACTGTATATATACATATATATATATAATTTATTTTTTTACAATGTGCTCTGGTCTCCTTTGGTCCTTAACACCTTAGGTAGGAAAAACTAATTTGGTATGTTACAGTATATATACAAAAAAATTACCAAAATTATACCCACAAATCAGTTATTGTTCTAAAAGGAACCTTTTACTAAACAGTCACAGAATTTATTTTTTTTTTTAAATAATTTTGTCCAGTATATGAAATCATGAATTTTTGAGAATCACTCTATCAAGTGTCCTGCCTTACAGAGGAAATGCTGGGTGTGCCATGCAACAAGAAGGAAACACTAGGAATAGCCAAAAATGGAGGTCCTGGCAATAGGGAAAGATGTGAAGGATCAATCCCTAACACTCACCTTAGTCTGAAGCCTATGCTCCCTATCATTGCTAGATGGCTCCTTCATCCGAAGCGCGATCACAGGCCTAGGCCCTGGCTGACCCTGGACTAGCTCTAGCTAGTGTAAAATGCAGTAAGATACTAGTCTTACAGCTGCAATAAACTAATGCCGGCGTCACACGGTACGATATATCCGGCGATATGTCGGCGGGGTCACGGATTCCGTGACGCACATCCGTGATTGTTAGAGATGTCATACCGTGTGACAGCTACGAACGACTGTGAACAAGCAGAAATACTCACCTTATCGTTGCTCGTTGACACGTCGTTCATTTTCAAAATGTCGGTCCTCCTTCTGTGCTCCAGTTGTTCATCGTTCCCAAGGCAGCACACATCGCTCCGTGTGACACCTCGGGAACGATGAACTACAGCTTACCTGTGTCCTGCCGGCAATGCGGAAGGAAGGAGGTGGGCGGGATGTTACGTCCCGCTCATCTCCGCCCCTCCACTACTATTGGCCGGCGGCTGTGTGACGTTGCTGTGCCGCCGAACGTCCCTCCCCCTTCAGGAAGAGGATGTTCACCGCCCACAGCGAGGTCGTGAGGGAGGTAAGTACGTGTGACGGGGGTTAACGACTTTGTGCGCCACGGGCAACTAATTGCCCGTGAGGCACAAACCACGGGGGTGGGTACGATCACTCGTGCGATCGCACGATAGATCATACCGTGTGACGCCGGCTTAACACGTGGAAACAGACAAACAAGCGGGACAAAATACAAAAAGGAACTCCAAAAATTTTGCAGAGAGGGATTTCAAACCTTTTACTGGAACAACTTCACTAGAGTGGTCAGCATAGAAGATCTATAACCAGCATAGGATAATAATAATATTAATAATAATAATAATATTTTTTATTTATAGAACACCAACATATTCTGCAGCACTTTAGAATTCAGAGGAGACATGTACAGACAATATGAAATATTATACAATGACAACATTTAACAGATACCAATACCATGAGGAGTGAGGGTCCTGCTCACAAGCTGTGCAAATTAGCATTAAAATATACACCTTTAATAGTAAACCTTAAGAGAGCAACGTTAATTACTCTGATGCATACAGGTCAAGTTCAAAAAGCCATCACTATCTGAGGTGAACACACCCTGGCCACTTAAGTTAGCCAGATAGGGACACACCCGCCGGGGGTCCCGTCTAGTGATGGCCACTAGAAAAAACAAACACAAGAAAATAACAAAACAAACAAAACCAAAAAGTGATGTTGCTGTAGGCAAAGGACAATGGTCCAATTGACAAAAAACACAACAAAAGAAATAATACCTAAAAAAACAAATCAGTATGCACTCATCTTGCTGACAGTGGTCAGTCATACATGTACATAAGTATGCAGTAGACTTTTAGGTATTTAAAAAAGGAATGGTCTCACCCAATCCCTTTTCATGGGAGGTCATGCAGTCTCTTGATCCTGAGCAGTAGAGTCGTCCGCCATATACTGGCCCTACCACTTCTTGGATACAAAATAATAAAACTGCTGCCCCAAACTTCCGTCCTCACAAGGACGGACCACAACTAGGTCTCAAGCTGGACCCCTATGCTGACCCTGATGACATCCCGACGCGTTTCGTCACTCAGACTCCTCAGGGGACATAATAATCGTCAGTGAGGTCCTTGCTGCCAGCCCTCACCAAACCATAGTGTCATCTCTGAAACTATGGTTTGGTGAGGGCTGGCAGCAAGGACCTGACTGACGATTATTATGTCCCCTGAGGAGTCTGAGTGACGAAACGCGTCGGGATGTCATCAGGGTCAGCATAGGGGTCCAGCTTGAGACCTAGTTGTGGTCCGTCCTTGTGAGGACGGAAGTTTGGGGCAGCAGTTTTATTATTTTGTATCCAAGAAGTGGTAGGGCCAGTATATGGCGGACGACTCTACTGCTCAGGATCAAGAGACTGCATGACCTCCCATGAAAAGGGATTGGGTGAGACCATTCCTTTTTTAAATACCTAAAAGTCTACTGCATACTTATGTACATGTATGACTGACCACTGTCAGCAAGATGAGTGCATACTGATTTGTTTTTTTAGGTATTATTTCTTTTGTTGTGTTTTTTGTCAATTGGACCATTGTCCTTTGCCTACAGCAACATCACCTTTTGGTTTTGTTTGTTTTGTTATTTTCTTGTGTTTGGTTTTTTCTAGTGGCCATCACTAGACGGGACCCCCGGCGGGTGTGTCCCTATCTGGCTAACTTAAGTGGCCAGGGTGTGTTCACCTCAGATAGTGATGGCTTTTTGAACTTGACCTGTATGCATCAGAGTAATTAACGTTGCTCTTTTAAGGTTTACTATTAAAGGTGTATATTTTAATGCTAATTTGCACACTAACATTTTGGGATTGCTGATTTACTATTACGTCCTGCTCACAAGCTACAATCTATGAGGAAATAGGAGAGGCACAAAAAGTTTCAATAAATTAGAATATCATCAAAAAGTTAATCTATTTCAGTACTGTAATTCAATACAAAAAGGGAAAGTCATATATTATATAGAAACAAATTAAGAAATATCGTCTGGAACACCATGCTAAGTCTGAACTGGGTGCAAAAACCCTAAAAAAAACTTCACTATATGGAGAGAAGGGCTGCACACCAGTGACAGTGCAAGGGGAATAAATGTCAAGCAGAAACTCTGTATGAATACTGGCATGAAAAATACAATAGCTATATGTAAAAATGAAAATATGACAATGATATCTGCATAACTGCCATGAACTTTAAGAATAAGGAAAAATGTAGCTATTGAATTGATCAATGCAATAGAGCTCCAACACCTTGTCACGGTATTCTCTTACATTGGGGTCCCTAGCTAGTGTCCTCTCTTGCAGTTAAAAAACTTACCGTGTATGGGAAGCTGGGAACCTCTTGCTCTTTATTATTAAAGTTCATGGCAGTTATGCAGATTCCATTGTCATATTTTCATTCTTACATATAGCTATTGTATTTTTCATGCCAGTATTCACACAGCAGTTTCTGCTTTACATTTATTCCCCTTGCACTGTCACTGGTGTGCAGGCCTTCTCTTTACATAATATATTATATAGAAACATTACACACAGAAGGATCTATTCCTATATATTATATAGAGTCATTACACACAGAGGGATCTATTCCTATATATTATATAGAGTCATTACACACAGAGGGATCTATTCCTATATATTATATAGTCATTACACACAGAGGGATCTATTCCTATATATTATATAGAGTCATTACACACAGAGGGATCTATTCCTATATAGTATAGAGAGTCATTATTACACACAGAGGGATCTATTCCTATATATTATATAAAGTCATTACACACAGAGGGATCTATTCCTATATATTATATATATATAGACCTCAGCAGCTTGGATTGTGGCCTCTCCACTCTTCCTCCAGACTCTGGGACCGCGATTTCCAAATGAAATGCAAAATTTACTTTCATCTGAAAACACCTTGGACCACTGAGCAACAGTCCAGTTCTTTTTCTCCTCTCCTCGTAAGACGCTTCTGGCGATGTCTATTGGTCATGAGTGGCTTGACACAAGGAATGCGACAGTTGTAGCTCATGTCCTGGATACGTCTGTGTGTGGTGGCTCTTGAAGCCATCTCTGCCAACATCTTGCGCATGCACAGAAACAGGGATGTCTTGAGAAAGCTCTGGAAAAGCCGTATAATGCAGAGATACTGAAGAATGGTTTATAAATGAATACCATGCAGTTTGCGTAGACAGAATCCCTAATATTGAATGCTCTTGTCTCTGTTCTACTTATGTTTTTTTTCTATAATATCCAAGTCAGAGCAACATAAATTGAGCATGTTATATGCAGACTATTCCCAGGGGGAAAGCCGGACGTTTGTGAGGTGCAACTTCAGCCAATAGCTGCAGAGTACTGAGCCTATTAGTTGCCAAAATCTTTACTCAAGAGCCTTCCCTGCCATCAATTTTTATAGATCGAGACCATATTAAACCCGAGGTCCAAACTAGTCAAATACTCCAGTATATGAATGTGGCTATGGACCTAGTTATCTAAATATCACTAATTTGATGACTTTTTGTTTTATTTCTCAGCTGCCTCCTTACTCTGTATACAGCCCGATGAACTGAAAGATGCCCTCACGTCTCATTGCGTGGTCACTCGTGGAGAAACCATCATTCGCCAGAATACCGTGGAGAAAGCAGCCGATGTGAGAGATGCTATGTCCAAAGCGTTGTATGGTCGACTCTTTAGCTGGATTGTAAACCGAATCAATGTTCTACTGAAACCAAGCGAGGAAATAAGGTGAGAAGGATGTTCAGGCACTTTTATATACAAGTGCATTTCAATAAATTAGAATATCATCAAACAGTTAATTTATTTCAGTAATTCAATACAAAAAGGGAAACACATGTATTATATAGAGTCATTATACACAGAGGGATCAATTTCAAGTGTTTATTTCTGTTAATGATGTTGATGATTATGGCTTACAGCCAATGAAAACCCAAAAGTCATTATCTCAGAAAATTAGAATAATTACCACAAAACACCTGTAAAAGCTTGCTAAGCATTTAAATTGGTCCCTTAGTCTGGTTCAGTAGGCTGTTGTGAATGTTAGTTATGTCTTGGCTGCTGGGAGGCTCCCTCTGGTGGCCAGGAAGGGTTTGGACAGAGACCAGGTGGGTTGTGCAGTGAGTGTTTCCTTTCCTAACTCTCTGCTTATTTAAGTCCTGGTCTGATTGCAGGCTGTTGCCGGATGTCAGTCGTTCTTTGTATCTCTAGCCTGCTTAATCCTGCTCTACATCACATCCACTGCAGATAAGTTCTTGCTCTTTATACATTGCTCTGTTTTGGTGGGTCATCCTGGCATTTTTGGTACTCGGGATCTTGTGAGACGCTCTTTTTGGTGGCCTTCCCTGTCCCGAGATGTCCGTCGTTTTGTGCAGTCGTGTGGAGTTTGTTCTAGGTCCAATCCCTGTTGTTCACGTTCTAGTGGGCTATTATTGCCTTTGCCTGTACCTAAGAAACCTTGGACGCACATCTCTATGGATTTTATTTCAGAGCTTCCCGTCTCTCAGAAAATGACTGTGATTTGGGTGATCTGTGACAGATTCTCCAAGATGGTCCACTTGGTTCCCCTATCTAAGTTGCCGTCTTCATCAGAGTTGGTGCCTTTGTTTTTGCAACATGTTGTCCGTTTGCATGGTATTCCCGAAAACATTGTTTCTGACAGAGGGGTGCAGTTTGTATCCAGGTTTTGGAGGATTTTTTGCTCCAAATTGGGTGTTCAGCTGTCTTTCTCCTCAGCGTTTCATCCTCAGACCAACGGTCAGACTGAAAGGGCTAACCAGACCCTGGAGACCTATTTACGGTGTTTTGTTTCTGCGGATCAGGATGACTGGGTTTCGTTTTTGCCTTTGGCTGAATTTGCCCTTAACAATAGAGCTAGCTCTACCACGTTGGTGTCCCCCTTTTTCTGCAATTTTGGGTATCACCCTAGGTTCCTCTCAGGGCAGCTTGAGGTGTCTGACTGTCCGGGGGTGGATTCGGTGGTCGACAGAATGCAGCAGATTTGGGGGCAGGTAGTGGATAAATTGTTTCAGTCCCAAGAATCTGCCCAAAAGTTTGCCAACTGGCGTCGGACTGTTGGTCCCCGGTTTAAAGTAGGGGACATGGTGTGGTTGTCCTCTAAAAGTATTCCTATGAGAGTTCCGTCTCCTAAATTTAAGCCCAGATTTATTGGACCTTATAAGATTTCGGAGATTATTAATCCTGTATCTTTCCGTTTGACTCTGCCTGCGTCATTTAAGATTCACAATGTCTTCCATAAGTCCTTGTTGAAGAAACATGTGAAGCCGGCAGTTCCTGCAGCAGCGCCTCCTGACCCTGTTTTGGTACAAGGGGATCTGGAGTATGAGGTTGAAAAAATTCTGGATTCCCGTCGCAGTAGGTGTCAGCTTCAGTACCTTGTGAAATGGAAGGGTTATGGGCAGGAGGATAACTCTTGGGTTGTGGCTTCTGACATTCATGCGGACAGGTTGGTTCGCGCCTTCCTTTATGCTCATCCCGAGCGACCCGGTGGCGTGGGTGAGGGTTCGGTGACCCCTCCTCAAGGGGGGGGTACTGTTGTGAATGTTAGTTATGTCTTGGCTGCTGGGAGGCTCCCTCTGGTGGCCAGGAAGGGTTTGGACAGAGACCAGGTGGGTTGTGCAGTGGGTGTTTCTTTTCCTAACTCTCTGCTTATTTAAGTCCTGGTCTGATTGCAGGCTGTTGCCGGATGTCAGTTGTTCTTTGTATCTCTAGCCTGTTTAATCCTGCTCTACATCATATCCACTCCAGATAAGTTCTTGCTCTTTATTTATTGCCTGGTTCTTTTGCTTATCTGGGTTTGTCATTTGTTGTGGTTGGTTTCAGTTTATTTCCTTCCAGGGATTTTTCCCCTCAGTGGATTGTTGAGGAACTCCCTGCAGTTCTGTGTGGAGTATAGCTCCTTTGAGTCCATGTGTTTGTGGCTTGTTGAATTTGTTATAATTCTTGTTTTCTGTTCATTGGTATGACAAGGGCACCTGGTATAGGACGGAGTTCAGATCGAGCGATCTGAGGGCGTTTTTGTACTATCAAGAAGTTGGTATTTTGCAGGGTTTTTCTCTGGTCACCATCAGTCCCTTTCCTGTCCTTTCCTATTTTAGTCAGCGGGGGCCTCACCTTTTGCTAATCCTGTCATCTACCTGTGTATTGTGTTTTTCCTATATCACTGCAGTCTTTGAATGTGGGGGGCTTGCTATTCTTGTCTATTTTCTGAGGCAGAGAGTTATTCATCTTTCCTACCTTTAGGATAGTTAGTTCTCCGGCTGGGTTCACGGTGCACAGGATGTTAGTTCACCCCTCGGCTACTTCAAGTTGTGTTGGTTAGTAAGGGGATGGCGGCCAGATTAGTTGCCAAGGCTCTTGTCACCTTTTTGCCAATGATTTGTGGTGATCTTCCATGGTTCCGGATCATAACAGTAGGCTACACAATCATGGGAAAGACTGCTGCGTTGACAGATGTCTAGAAGGCAGTCATTGACACACTCCACAAGGAGGGTAAGCCACAAAAGGTCATTGCAAAAGAAGCTGCCTGTTCACAGAGTGCTGTATCCAAGCATATTAATAAAAGGTTGAGTGGAAGGAAAAAGTGTGGTAGAAAAAGGTGCACAAGCAACAGTGATAACCACAGCCTTGATAGGATTGTTAAGAAAAGGCCATTCAAAATCTTAAGGGAGATTCACAAGGAGTGGACGCTGCTGGAGTCAGTGCTTCACGAGCCACCACACACAGACGTATCCAGGACATGGGCTACAACTGTCGTATTCCTTGTGTCAAGCCACTCATGATCAATAGACAACATCAGAAGCGTCTTACCTGGGCAAAGGAGAAAAAGAACTGGACTGTGCTCAGTGATCCAAGGTGTTGTTTTCACATGAAAGTAAATTTTGCATTTTATTTGGAAATCGCGGTCCCAGAGTCTGGAGGAAGAGTGGAGAGGCCACAATCAAAGCTGCTTGAGGTCTAATGTGAAGTTCCACAATCAGTGATGTTTCGGGGAGTCATGTCATCTGCTGGTGTAGGTCCAGCAGGACTTGGCCCCTGTCCATACTGCCAAAAGTACCAATACCTGGTTTAATAACCACAGTATCACTGTGCTTGATTGGCCAGCAAACTCACCTGACCTAAACCCCATAGAGAATCCATGAGAGACACCAGAGCCAACAATGCAGAAGAGCTGAAGGCTGCTATCAAAGCAACCTGGGCTTCCATAGCACCTCAGCAGTGCCACAGGCTGATCGCCTCCGTGCCACACCGCATTGATGCAGTAACTCATCCAAAAGGAGCCCCGACCAAGTATTGACGCACTTAATGTACAGACTTTTCAGTAGGTGCCAACATTTCTGAGTGTAAAATCATTTTTTCAGTTGGTCTTATTTAATATTCTAATTTTTTGAGATAATGACTTTTGGGTTTTCATTGGCTGTAAGCCATAATCATCAACATTAACAGAAATAAACACATGAAATAGATCCCTCTGTGTGTAATGACTCTATATAATATATAGGAATAGATCACTCTGTGTGTAATGACTCTATATAATATAGAGGAATAGATCCCTCTGTGTGTAATGACTCTATATAAGGCCCGTTTCACACGTCAGTGAAAAACACTGACGTTTTTCACTGGCGTGTAAAACACGCACATGTCCCTCCGTGTGCCGTGATTCACACACAGCAACATCACACACAGCAACATCGCTAGCAACGTCACAAAAGTTGTTCGTTAGCAGCGATGTTGCTAGCGATGTTGCTTAGTGTGACGGGGCCTTAAGGCTATGTGCACACGTTGCTTTTTTTTCAGCGCGGAAAAAAACGCACCCTCTGGCAGAGGGGAGAATTGTAAACAATGCTTTTTGAGAAAAACGCATCGAAAATGCATGCATTTTCCATGCGTTTTTCATGCGTTTTTTTAGGTGCGTTTTTTAAGACTTGTCAGTGTTAATAAAGTTGGTTGAACACAGACCTTTGGAAAAAAAAACCTGTGATGTCATTTCCTTCTCTACATTCTGTTTGGATAAATGGGAGGGCTTGGAATGGAAGGAGCACCATTTGAATTTTGGAAAAGTTGAAATAAACTTCGCGCACCATGTCACATTAGCAGGGCCCCTTGGGTACCTATACGGCAGAAAACCCCCACAAGTGACCCCATTTTGGAATCTGCACCCCTCAAGGATTTTATTCAGGAGTATATTAAGCATTTTGAATCCACAGCTACTTCCCCCAAAATGTTGCTGTAGCAACAATATTCTCACTTTTAGGCCCGTTTCACACGTCAGTGAAAAACAGTGACATTTTTCACTGGCGTGTAAAACACGCACATGTCCCTGCGTGTGCCGTGAATTACGGCACACGTGGGTTGTCTAAGTGCAATCCGGGCTCCGTTCTCCGTGGCACGTGATTGCACTTAGAGATTAACTCACCTGTGCGCGCTCCCGCTCTCCATGGTGCTGATCGCTCCCGCGGTGCAGCATCCGGCCGGCGCTGACCCCCGCAGCAGCTGCTTCCGGGTCGGCTGTGTCGTGCATCATGAATATGCTCGACAGTATTGAGCCGGCTCAGAAGCAGCAGGCTGCACGGGCTGCAGAGGACATCGCTGGAGCCGGGTGAGTAAAAATGATTTTTATTTTAAAAGCACATTTTTTTCTGGCACGTGTTTCACGGATCACACCACTGCGTGGTCCGTGGGACATCAGTAATGCCAGAAAAAAATGGACATGTCTCTGTGCGGCAATCACGCACACGCGGGTACGCCGTACGGAGACATGGTCAGTGAAAAATCACTGATGTGTGAGCAGACCCATTCATTAGAATGGGTCTGCATATGTCAGTGATTCTGGTACGTTTAAAAAAAGCACAAACGTACCAGAATCACTGATGTGTGAAACAGGCCTAATATATAGAACTAGATCCCTCTGTGTGTAATGACTCTATATAATATATTTGTTTCCTTTTTGTATTGAATTACTGAAATAAATTAACTTTTTGATGATATTCTAATTTATTGAGATGCGCTTGTATTGGCATCATTTCATAATTTTATATCAAGCTTATAAATAAGTTTTTATTTACAGGAACATTTATGGTTTTCTGTGTAACTTTGCACTTAAAGGTAATTGCACCTTGCGGCACCAGCATGACTGTATAATGATCCACCTGTAATGTCACCTGCCTACATAGAAAATAAATCTTCCTTGGAAACAAAATTATAGCAAATTAAACTGCAGCTGATTTAACGGTGATAAAACAGAATTTACAATCTCGACAGGTGGTACGTTCCGGCGTTACTGTATGGATCCCGCTCCAATCATAGCTTATTATTATTATTTTGGAAAGAATACAAGCACTTACTAAAAACAGACATGTCAGACACGTTACACCTTAGCGGATTTTTATAGATTAGTGAAGCAGCTGTTTTTCGTTTTCCCAAAACTGCACCAGTTTTGTCCATGAGATGTGCTTGATGTTACAATTCTACCCCATTTATGTGAATGCGTCAGAGTTGCAAAACTGCACACTGGTCAAGGACAAGAGTGCGCTGGTGTAAACTCCTCCGACTAGTGATTTGTATAGAAGTGAAATTATGTTTTCTGCGAATTCTGCCCAAACATTTCCTATTTAAATGAACAGATTTGCTATAATAAGACGCCATGTTTTTCTAAACTCATAAAATCTTTTAAAGGGAACTTGTCATCAGGATTTTCCCTTATAAGCTGTAGCCAAAACCTGTAAGCCCTTATATACAACATTCCAGAATACTGTATATAAGAGCCCAGGTCGCGCTGTAGAACGTAAAAACGACCTTTATTATACTCACCTAGGGGGCGGTCCGATCTGATGGGTGTCTTTAGTCTTGATTTGGCGCCTCCTCCATCTTGTGCAGTTGCTGTCCTCCTTCCCAGCCCAGTGTGCACAACGCATCCTGCGTCATTCACATACAGTCCTCCATTGTGCTCCTGTGCATGTGTAACGGGGGCAGGGGGCGCCTCAGGGGGTGTAGTCGGGTCCCCTCGCCTTGTGGGCCACAGGCTGAACCCCGGCCCGGCCGTTACTTGCAAAACAGGTGTGTTGTTGGGGCAGAGTGTGGATGCATGGGGCCCATTCATGACAGCGTTCTTTCTGTGCTCTCCAGCTCCTTCTTCACTTTCAGGAAAGAGACAATTGTAGGCAGCGGATAAACCAAACACCGTTTTATTAAACAAAGCTTCCATCTTATTGTTTGCAGCAGGCTTACTTTAGTACGTTACAAGTTACAGGTCCTTTTCTACAAAAACGGTTTCCTTTTTCTCTACGGGCACTTTCCTTTGCCTGCAGGGGACATACGTTAACCCCCTAGTAGCTGCGCTCTAACCCGGATTTACTGTAGGGCAGATCCAGCACACACTACCGGCTCTGGATAAGTTCTCACCTCTCCACTTCTTTGTCAGGGCACTAACCTTCGCCTGCAGGGGCCACTTGTTATCCCCCTGATAGCTGCACTCCACTCTAGTACACACCACCGGCTCCGGACTAGTCCCAACTCTTCCACCGTTTCTCATGGGTTTCCTCTGCTTTCGAGCCAAGAGTACTCACTCAGGCTGACTGCCTCGTCTCACTCCCACACTCTGCCCCGTCACCTCAGACCGAGCTTGCTCGCCTCTCACATCTCACTGCACACTGGACTCTGCCTTCAGAACCCTTCCTTCCCCACCTAGGCTGCCCTGCCCCTTCCTTCCCTGCCACTGTTACCAGGGGAACCACTGCTCTACACTGGCACCTAGTGGGGAAACAGTTTATAACAGGTAACATTTTACCATCAACATTTACAATTTGCCACCATACTACTGTGGCGTCTTCAGGGGGGGAAAAACCGCTCCTTCACTACCAGGGGTCCGACTACCCCTTACATTCCTCCCTTCTTTAACCTCAGCCTCCTGGCGAGGTTCGTACCTGCAAAACAACACATGTAGGAAAACACAATACTTAAAACACACAGACTGGCACACAAGTTTGGTGCCCGGAGTCCATCCAGGGAAGCTCCCGGTCTTAGTCGCACATCTGCTCGGAGGCCCTCCTCAGGCGCTCCCGGTCTTAGCTGACCTTCTGCCCGGAGGCTATTTCCAAGCGCTCCCAGTCTTTGGGTGGGCAGAAAACAACAGGACAACAAGATTCCTTCTTAACAGTCACGGAAGGAGTCCACGCACAGTTCTGCATTAAGCTCCTCCCGGGTTCAGTACTTTTAACGTTGCTTGAGCTGTAACATTCGCTGGCTCCTAACAGCAAACAAACGTCTCTTCCGGATGACCAACTCTTCACGCTGGGTGGTATGCACGCAGCCATTCGGCCCGCTGGGCCCTCACATGGTTGGAGAGGGACTGTCCAGGTAAGCGGGGTAGCCTACGAAACGGCTCATAACCCGGTGGCTCCGGTACTTCCTTCACCGGTTCAGGCCCTTCAGTCTCCTGCGGGGGTGAGGGGGTAGCTGGACGGGACCGCAGTGGGCTGCTGACAACAACTACCGGGTGCGACACCATACTCTGATGTATCACCAGTAATGCCGATGCTTCCCTTGGCTTGTCTCCAGCCGTAGGTTCGGCGGCCGCTTTTGGCGCGACCGTCGGGGTACTCTTCAGCCCACAGGCTTCAGCGAGCGCTTGCTTATGCTGAGCGCGCCACGCTCTGTTCTCCATTCTGCTTGGTCCAGGTATTGGAGTTTGCTTCTTCTTCCACTGCCGGGGTTGCAATTGCGCCGGGGAAGGTGGAGGCGGTTCTTCTTTTCCCGCTTCTGCCCATACTCCGCCCCCGGCCTCACCCACCAGGTCGGCACAGCGTTTGCGACGCCTCTTCTTTCTTGCGGCGCCGCCCACGTCTCTAGACCTCTGCAGTATCTCGGGGCAAGCACCTCCCCTCTTTGGGCGGTGCACTCTGGGCTTCTTCCTTACAGGCCAGCCCAGCGCTTTTCGTTTGGCGCCCACTTTTCGCGCCTTCACTGAATCCATGAGGACGGCCGCCATCTTGCCGCCATCTTGTGGCCTGTTCAGTACATCAGGCACCACTTGGTCTCTACTCGGGGTTTCTCTTCTGCAGGCTTGATCCTGCCGACTACGCCAAAATGTAACGGGGGCAGGGGGCGCCTCAGGGGGTGTAGTCGGGTCCCCTCGCCTTGTGGGCCGCAGGCTGAACCCCGGCCCGGCCGTTACTTGCAAAACAGGTGTGTTGTTAGGGCAGAGTGTGGATGCATGGGGCCCATTCATGACAGCGTTCTTTCTGTGCTCTCCAGCTCCTTCTTCACTTTCAGGAAAGAGCCAATTGCAGGCAGCGGATAAACCAAACACCGTTTTATTAAACAAAGCTTCCATCTTTTTGTTTGCAGCAGGCTTACTTTAGTACGTTACAAGTTACAGGTCCTTTTCTACAAAAACGGTTTCCTTTTTCTCTACGGGCACTTTCCTTTGCCTGCAGGGGACATACGTTAACCCCCTAGTAGCTGTGCTCTAACCCGGATTTACTGTAGGGCAGATCCAGCACACACTACCGGCTCTGGATAAGTTCTCACCTCTCCACTTCTTTGTCAGGGCACTAACCTTCGCCTGCAGGGGCCACTTGTTATCCCCCTGATAGCTGCACTCCACTCTAGTACACACCACCGGCTCCGGACTAGTCCCAACTCTTCCACCGTTTCTCATGGGTTTCCTCTGCTTTCTAGCCAAGAGTACTCACTCAGGCTGACTGCCTCGTCTCACTCCCACACTCTGCCCCGTCACCTCAGACCGAGCTTGCTCGCCTCTCACATCTCACTGCACACTGGACTCTGCATTCAGAACCCTTCCTTCCCCACCTAGGCTGCCCTGCCCCTTCCTTCCCTGCCACTGTTACCAGGGGAACCACTGCTCTACACTGGCACCTAGTGGGGAAACAGTTTATGACAGGTAACATTTTACCATCAACATTTACAATTTGCCACCATACTACTGTGGCGTCTTCAGGGGGGAAAAAAACGCTCCTTCACTACCAGGGGTCCGACTACCCCTTACACATGCGCACTTTAATCTGTCCTACTGAGGGTAGAGCAAGGCAATGTAATGCGCAGGCGCGAGGAAAGGACAGTGACCACCTGTGCATGCGCATTGCAGCACTTTGAACTGCTCCCAGCCGGTCCTGTCCAATAGGCGTTACAGGTCTCAGTCCAGTGCCTCCTCTACCTTGTGCAGTCACAGTCCTCCTATCCAGTCCTAAGTGCATGAAGCATCTTGCATCATACACAGAGAGGCCTTCATTGAGCTCCTCCACATGCGCACCTTGTTCTGTCCTATTGAGAGCAGAGCAAAGCAATGTAATGCCCAGGCACAAGGAAAGGTCAGTGACAGCTCATGCATGTGCACTACAGTACTTTGAACTGCTCTCAGCCAGTAAAGTCCAATGGGCGTTACTGATCTCGGTCCAGTGCCTCCTCCACTTTGTGCAGTTGCCATCCTCCTTCCCAGCCCCATGTACATGACGCATCCTGCATCATTCACAGAGAGGCCTTCATTGTGCTCCTGCGCATGCGCACCTTGATCTGTCCTATTGAGGGCAGACCAAAGCAATGTAATGCACAGGCACAAGAAAAGGTCAACGACAGCCCATGCATGTGCACTACAGTACTTTGATCTGCCCTCAGCAGAGCAGATCAAAGAGGGCGTGCGCAGGAGCGCAATGGAGGCCTCTATGTGAATGACGCAGGACGCATCATGCAGAGGGGGCTGTCAAGGAGGACGGCAACTGCACAGGATGGAAGAGGTGCCGGACCGAGAGCAGTGATACACGCGGATCGGTCCGCCCCCTAGGTGAGTATAATAGAAGCTGTTTTTTACATTATACAGAGCGGCCTGGGCTCTTATATACAATATTCTGGAATGCTGTACATAATGGCTCACTGGTGATGGCCGCAGCTTATAGTGGAAAAAACCTGGTGACAAGTTCCCTTTAAACAACCAACTATAAAACTTTCAATGCATCACCTAAATACAAATTCCTCCTCCTCGTACTTCTGTGATCAGATAGTCGCTCCGCACAGTTTGCATGCCGGGTGAGATCGCTTTATGACTGATTTAAACATAATACATAAAATGCCTTCAATTTGATAGATTAGTACGGCAAATAGCGGCCATAAATAGAACACAATTATAGAAATGCGTTTGATCTTGCAGCGAGGAGGAAGCTGGCTTCAGCATTGGGATTCTTGATATCTTTGGCTTTGAGAATTTTAAAAAGAATTCCTTTGAACAACTGTGCATTAACATTGCCAACGAACAAATACAATTCTACTTCAACCAACACATCTTCGCTTGGGAACAGGTAAAGGAATATCTTTTTTTACTTCAAGGCACACTGTGTTCATTAACCATTTCATGACCCTTTTTTGGGAATGTTTTAAGTTTTTAGTTCATTTATTTTATTTATTAATTTTACTTTGTGCAAATTGTTCTTATTTTTTTTTATGTCAGAAATTTTGACCTTCCACAACTGCTGATCGCTCCAGATAGGAGACCTGTAGAAGAGCTAGAAAAATAACTTTTCGGTAGCGATTTTAGCAGACGCAAAAATGATAAAGTTCTAATCTGGCGCTCACCTCTATCCAAACTATTTAAAGGTAGAGTAAATGACATTTAAAAAGTTATCTTAAAGGGGTTTCCCAGTGTAATTTGTTTAATTCCAGCTCATTTGAATCCATACATTTGCAATCTATTTGACCCTTTCCCACCCCCTAAGCTTCACTCTCCTTGTTTCTTAGCATTTCCCCTCCATGCTTACTAAAGAGAAAAGCCCTGATGATAAGGTGTGGGGGTTGAGGTGCTTCCTGATACCTGTTTTTGAACTCTGAGCTCTCCTAATGTCCCTATACGGGTCCTTTCCTCCGTCGCTGTCACATGTCTAGTCCCTAATTGTCCCTGCACTCGCCTTGTATAGTGCCAAGACTTGTGAGTGCACTAGACATCACTACTACTGTAATAAAACACAAGGGAAGGGAGACAGACAGGTGGACATAGACAAAACGATATGCATCAAATGCTGCAGCCAAACACCAGGGCTACAGGAGACTAGACATCAGCAACTTCACTGCTACAGCCTACCACCAAGGCTGCAAGCAGCACGGCTCCAGGAGATTCCACAGACTTCCTCCTTCAGCGGTGGTCAGTTCATAAAGGGAGACAATTCTTTAACTGGCATCAAGTGATGAGACATGTGACTGTTTAAAGGGAATGGGAGGGGTCACAAACTGGTTGCACCACCAGAAATGAACTAAGAAAAAGCTTCCAGCAAGGGAAGAATCCTTAAACCTCACCACACTAAAAGAAAGCAAATACATTTAATATCCAGAGTATCACAAGGAAATGTGAAACTCAGATCCCAAACACCTGTTACACGTCTCCCCAGGACAGGAGACCCTCGTGACAAGCATCCAGTGCTGCAAAGCAACAGTGCTAACCACCGACCCACCCTGCTGCCCATATTTGGTGTCCATTATTTTATCTAAAAAAATACTGCTGCATGTTTCACCTATTTATGGCACTTCTGATGACCTTTGTGATGGAGATGTATAATATAAATGTGAATTATATGTCAAGAACCATGATATAATAGTTGTGTACTAAAAAGAATTATCTATAGAGTTCCAAAACTCCAGTCACAAATACTGCCTAAGATATCTGTGCATGTTGTGAGTTGAAACTCCAGTTTATTCCATTAGACGTATCTTCAGCCTCTTCTCTGCCTCCTTCTTGTAAGAGCCACAGGAAGAAATCTATCACAAGCAGGAGGCAGGAAAAGAGGTTGAAACTGCATTACAAATATTCTGAGACTCTGTAAAGTGAAGATACATCACCATGAATACACTGAGACCATGCAGTATAAGAGTCAGAGGTTGGTCAGGGGATGGCAGTACTAGAAGTTCCTAGAAGTCTGAAATTCTGCACCTATAAGATTCTATTTCAGTTCTTGGGCTTGTGCAGTGTAGTGAGGATTATTCTTCACAGCTTTACTTGTGAACTGTGCATGCATAAAGTTTTGCAAATTTTGTTTGCAACTTTCCATTAAACGTCCGATAAAATTGATGCATTTTGTGTTCTTTTAAATAATTGCTATAAATAAAATTAAAGGACATTAATTGCATCCTACTTGACTGCCAACTGTTACCCTCATCATTGTCGTATTTCTCTCAAGTAAAAATATATAAACCTGACAGATCACACTAAAGTAAACAGGAGTGATTTAGTAATATTGGTAAAGTCCACCAGTATATTTCTCCCATGTAGTGGTGAGCGGGCACTAGCATGCTCAGTACTCGTAACTAGTGATGAGTGAGCACTACCATGCTCGGGTGCTCAGTACTCGTAACTAGTGAAGAGTGAGCACTACCATGCTCGGGTGCTCAGTACTCGTAACTAGTGATGAGTGAGCACTACCATGCTCAGGTGCTCGGTACTCGTAACTAGTGAAGAGTGAGCACTACCATGCTCGGGTGCTCAGTACTCGTAACTAGTGATGAGTGAGCACTACCATGCTCAGGTGCTCGGTACTCGTAACTAGTGATGAGTGAGCACTACCATGCTCGGGTGCTCAGTACTCGTAACTAGTGATGAGTGGGCACTACCATGCTCAGGTGCTCGGTACTCGTAACTAGTGAAGAGTGAGCACTACCATGCTCGGGTGCTCAGTACTTGTAACTAGTGAAGAGTGAGCACTACCATGCTCGGGTGCTCAGTACTCGTAACTAGTGATGAGCGGGCACTACCATGCTCAGGTGCTCGGTACTCGTAACTAGTGATGAGCGAGCACTACCATGCTCAGGTGCTCGGTACTCGTAACTAGTGAAGAGTGAGCACTACCATGCTCGGGTGCTCAGTACTCGTAACTAGTGATGAGCGGGCACTACCATGCTCAGGTGCTCAGTACTCGTAACTAGTGATGAGCGGGCACTACCATGCTCAGGTGCTCGGTACTCGTAACTAGTGATGAGCGAGCACTACCATGCTCAGGTGCTCGGTACTCGTAACTAGTGAAGAGTGAGCACTACCATGCTCGGGTGCTCAGTACTCGTAACTAGTGATGAGCGGGCACTACCATGCTCAGGTGCTCAGTACTCGTAACTAGTGATGGGCGGGCACTACCATGCTCAGGTGCTCGGTACTCGTAACTAGTGATGAGTGAGCACTACCATGTTCAGGTGCTCAGTGCTCGTAACTAGTGATGAGCGGGCACTACCATGCTCAGGTGCTAGGTACTCGTAACTAGTGATGAGCCGGCACCGAGCGTCCAACTGCTTGTTAAGAGTACTGAGCATCCGAGCATGGTAGTCCTCGCTCATTACTACTCCCATGTAGTCTAACCTGTCCATGAATTCAGTGCTTCTGAAACAAATGCCAGGAAAGTCCTGACATAATTTTTCATCACTTTACTGGTTTGAGAAGTGGTGGAAATGATAACCAAATGGTATCATTTGCGATTCAGAAGCACCAATCACTTTTCTATATACATTATGACTCGTTTTCCAATCAATCTCTTTAAAAAAATGGGATAAATATGTTGAAAATACTTCCCCATCTCCAGTGCATATGCTGCAGCTTCAAGGAGATTTTTTTATTAATCCATTAGAAATGGAGACCATGACATTGGTATGAACAGAGCCTTACGGTATCACTCACGTCCAATCATATGCAATGAAAACGTCTCCCACTAGGATTAACCAAGTTATTTATATGACAATTATACTCTTCAAGCCTAGAACAGATCCTATTGTTCTAAGCACCGACAGCTTGCAAATGAGCTGCAAAAAGCTTGGATATGAACAATTTCATACCTAATGTACTGTGAAATCTCATATCTCACATATATAGTATCAGGACAAATACGGTGCTGGATGCAGCTTTCCTTTGTGTGCACAGTGAGAGTATTTGCAATGCAAATCCTTATTTATTCATTTGCATTTCTAATGCACATAGCTACAGTATACATAATTGGTGTGACCTTTAGAATTACTCCAGATAGGTCAATCAGAAGGAATATGTTTGCATGTATACATGTGTAAGGATGTATAAATCACTGATATCATTATAAATGTTCTGCTTGGCAAATAATCACTTTTTTGTATAGCCTTAGATATGCTGCATGGTAGATTATTTTCTAATTTCACGCCCCAATATATATGACTGTCATATATAATTTATCATTTGTATATGAAGAAAAGAAGATATGGTCCTGCACCACCGCACAATACCTTAACAGGTGCTGTAGAGGAGAAGGTCCGCTCAGGTACTCCAAGTGGAAAGCTGGCAGGGGGTGCTCGTCTTGCAAAAGGAGTGAAGCGGCACAACCCACAGTGTTGCCAGAAAGTCTTGTTTTATTGCAAAATGTGCATTAAAAATGCGGGAGAGGAGCTGGGTGCAGACCCTCTACAGACGACGGTCATTTTCCATAGAGGGCCTTCTTCTGACCTTGTGGATTATTCATACAATATATCATTTTTGTGCTACAGTTTTACCATTTTACAAGTATTCTTATGTGTGACGCCCCTGGCCTATCAAGTCGTCACAGGGTATTGTACAATCTGCCCTCCCGTGCAATATCCACATCCTTCTTGGTTACGGGACCCCAACTATATGGTGCTGCCTACATCAGCTGAATAAAATCCTAGGTACACTCTGCACCACACCCACGAGACACACCAGTGGATGGCCTGAGTGGAATAGGGTCACCCACTTGGGAGGGTAGGTTAGGGGACGTCAGGAGTGTCAGGAAGAAGAGAAGTAGTTTGGAAGTGAAGGAGAGAGGAGGTCGGGAGCGGTGCTCCTAGGAACTGTCTAGGTAACAGACGGTGATCTGGACCTAGAGGAGCTGGACCCCGGCTTGCAGGGGATCGTGACAAGTGACACGTAACTGTCGAGGACAGCCGGCGGCCCTGTACCATCACCAGGCTGGGACCAGGACAC
The DNA here is from genome assembly GCF_048569485.1 of Anomaloglossus baeobatrachus. Lineage (NCBI taxonomy): Eukaryota > Metazoa > Chordata > Amphibia > Anura > Aromobatidae > Anomaloglossus > Anomaloglossus baeobatrachus. Next base: position 528,196,129 of record NC_134358.1, on the reverse strand, counting down.
GACGGGGTACGTGGATCCTAGGTCAGGGAGTAGCTTCATACAACCTGACAATTTACCCGACGAGAACGGAGCCTTCAAGATCCGCTCTCCACCCGCTCTAAAATGGGGTACTAGCGCAATGAGGGGGATAGGATTTTCTAATAAAACGGTCCAGAAAATCTCAAGCGTGAACCATGAGAGCAAGCTCCCACAGTTAGCCATACTGGGGAGAGGGACCCAGCAAGTTCCATACTACTGGGACCAATAGAGAAGTAAACTTAGTGCCAGGAGGCAGGTCATGGATCACCAGGCAGCACCATTGGGGACGGGACCCGAACTAGCTGCCCTCAGCTGCAGTGGTATCCAGAACTTTGGTTTATCCAGTTGTCGGTGTCAGCTTTATGGACTGAGTGAGTACGCAAGTGACCCCTTCACACCCCCACGGCACCCCCCGAACACTATGACCGAGTCCCGGGGCATCCCCCCCACCCGTGGAGGGTTCTAACACCTGGCTGCCCCACTCCATCACCCCCGGGTACTCCCAACTACAGCGGTGGTACTCCACATTACCACATACCATGGGTGGCGTCACGAACTCTAACACAATCCCCTGTAAATACCCCCTTCATTTGAGTGGCCGCACGACCCCCGGGTCCGGACACCCTTTGAGCCACCGCAGATCCGGATATGAGCAGCCTGGCTGCTGACACAGGGGTGGCACATATGCAGGATGTCAATCATGAGCAGGGAGGAGTGGTTTGAAGAGATGCCAAGCCAGACTAGTCAGCATTTGCAGGATAAAACTACGGTCTTCACCCAAACTGTAATAGTGGTTGGGGATTGTCAGGCTCTCTTTAAATGCAGACACATGGTGCTCTTTGTAGCAAAATTATTAGTTCTATGGATAATTGAAATGTAAGTTTATAGTATGTGTCATGCACAGACTTGAGGAAGGTCGCCATGGGCTCAGACACACAACAACAAGGGGTACACCAAGAACAAAGAAGGGGTATACCACTTTAACAATGGTGAGCCCTGGTGCTAGTGAGAGGGATGAAATTTGATAAGCAAAACAGCAAAATAGTATAAATAGACTGAAATGACAAGAATCTATATTACTAATCATATGCTAAACAGTTGCAAGTCAAATTTATGTATGAGATAGCCAAGATGATTGTCTATAAAATGAAGGTCGTCTCACGCTCAAAGCTGTAGTGGATGGTGAGATATGGAGACTGAAAGTCAAAAGTTCAAAACATTGTTACGCTTTTGCTCATCAGTGTATAATAAAATGTTATTTATTGATGATTTGCTATATGTATGATTGTAATTATAAACTCTTCATATATTATGTGCGCTAAATTACCATCAATTGTGAGAAAGTCATATTGTCATATTTTCCCTAGTTCATCTTTAGGGACCTAGAGAGCTTAGATGCAGTTTATATATTATGTTTATTAAATTCTCATGAATAGTGATACAGTCTTAATGTTTCCCACCTTTATGGAGTTAATGCTATGTTCGGACTGCGAGTGTCTAAAAATTGGTGTGACAGATGCACATGGACCAACAACTGTCTGGTGCATGGCAAAGTACATGGGTATCAACGGGGATGGTACAGTAAAAGACCCTGATGATAGGCAGCGGGGAATAGGTCATCTCCTGGCACTAACCTGTGCCTGCTCCCTGAGGTCCTCTAATGTCCCTATACGAGTCCTTCCCCTCATTGCAGTCATGTGCCTAGTCACTTTCTATCCCTCCACTCACCCTTGATAGTGGCAAGGCCGGTCAGTGCACTAGATGTCACCTCTATTGTAAAGACATACTATGGAAGGAGGACAAACAGGGGGACAAAGGTAAAAGGATACACATACAAACTTCACTGCTGCAGCCAGACACCAAGGTTGCAGTCAACTAGGCTCAAAAACATAGCACTGCAACAGCTAAGCTCCAACAGCTCTAAGAGATCTTCCTCCCTCAACGGTGGTCAGAACAGAATGAGACTCTATTACCGGCATCAGGTGATGGATCATGTCACTATTTCAAGGAGATGGGAGTGGTCATAAAGTGGCTACACCTAAGGTGAACTAACCAGGAGCTCCAAGCAAGGAAAATATCATTAACCCTTGCTGCACCAAAAGAATGCAAAACACATGTAAAATCACAGATCAATGTGCAGCTCGAATCCCACAACAGAAACTTGTGACAGTTAGAGAGCTTAAATGCTATTATGAGTACTAAATTCCCATTAAAAGTTAATAATTGTAATGTCATTATTTGCAAAGTATACCTCTAAAAATATCAAATCAAATAAAATGAGGATGGGGATGTAACTGCAGTCTCCCTTCCTCAATATTTCAGTGCAAAAGCATGAGGGAGAGGAGAAACAGGGGAAAGATTGGAATAGGGCACACCACAGCTCCTTTATTGCATTGGTAAGAGCATATGATGGCATGGAGATTATAGAATGCAAGTCAGCAGGGGGAAGGAAAAAATGTACATGTGATACACACAACATATTTGTGCTAATATACATTCAAAAACTGTCAGCCAGTCCCTTTATAAAACAAACTTGTTCCTTTTGGCTGAACATGAATGTACTCTCAATAAAGAGAATAAAATGCTTCTAGGCAGCTGCAACACATCTGTCAGTGGCTTATCTACCAGAAAAACTATGGTAAGTATAGGGCATGTTAAAATCAAACATGCCCAGTCCTTTATCTCCAAACATCTCTTTTTGTGGAAGTGTCGCATATTCTCATACAGCAATATCGTTTGTTTTTACACTGTGTCACCATAAAGATGGTTTACCCCATTAGTATACAATCAGGCCTAAGACACACGGCATGAAAATCGGAGCGAGTAAAATGCGATAAAACATCACATACCACTCGGACCAATATTAGCCTGTGTGCCAGCGCACATGAGTGATTATTTTCTCAGCCCTAATCGGACCGAGAAAACAATCGCAGCATGCTGCGACTGTAATGCAATCCTAGTTTTTCTTGCACCCATTCAAGTCTATGGGACGAGAGAAAAATAGTACTGCACTTGCACTACACCGGTGTACTGCAAGTGCAGGGCGAGAATGGCAATAGCCAGCAATGGAGGAGAGAGGGAGATAAATCTCTCCCTCCCCTCCTCAGAGCTGGCCCTACCCCCGCAGCTGTGGTCCGATCACATGATCGGGCCTCAGTCGCAGTGACACTCACATACACTCGGCTCCTGCTGTGCTGCCAGCGTGAGCCGAGTGTCATGCGAGGATCATATTAGTCCCCGTGTGGCCCCGGCCCAACTGTTTAACTGTCTGATGAGAGTAGACACTAACAAGCTGTGTACACTGCCTAGATTATAAAATGTGTTATGATTCCAATCCCATCATAATGTTAATATATATATATATATATATATATATATATATATTATTTCATTTTTTTACATTTTTCAGAATGAATATCTAAATGAAGATGTGGATGCAAGGGTTATTGAGTATGAGGATAACCGGCCACTGTTGGATATGTTCCTGCAAAAACCAATGGGTTTACTTTCTCTTCTTGATGAGGAAATTAGATTTCCTAGGTCAACTGATCAAACCCTTGTAGGTATGTAGCGTTACAAAAGTGTAAGCAATGGCCATGAAGTGAATATAAATGATATGAATGGGTTAATCTCAAAACACATTTTGGACCATGCCAGGATGTGTCCCTGCATGAATATTGCAACCTAATCTATAAAATACAGCTACACAAAGAATAGCAGTTATTAGAAGCATCAAGTATGGAATATTGCTAAATTTCTGGGGCCGGTGTAGGAGCCCTGATCCCTGCTCTCCCCCGGTCACTATGACAGGTGGATAAGTAGCCCAAATTAAGTTCATAAGAAATTGAAGTTGTCTTGCAGTGTCATTGCACAGCAATGTCAGTGCGAACTGTCTATCCACATTTGAATGAAATGAAACGTTATGGCAGGAGACCCAGGAGGACCCCACTGCTGACACAGAGATATAAAAAAGCTAGACTGTGGTTTGCCAGAATGAACATGAGTAACCAAAATGCTTCTGTAAAAGCATCTTTTGGACTGAAGAGACCAAGATAGATTTTTTTGGTGCAATGTAGTGCCCAGTGTCAAAAAGCTCAAAAAGGGTCAAAAAGGGTTTGCATTCTAGGGCATGTGTCTTTCAGCAGGACAATGACCCAAAATATAATTCATCAAACTCCCAGAATGGATGGAAAAAAAGGGCTAGAGAGTTCTTCAGTGACAAGCAATGAACCCGGATCTAACTCTCATTAACACCTCTGGAGAGATCTTAAAATTGATGTTGGGAGAAGACGCCTTCAAATATTTGAGACCTGGAGCAGTTTATAAAGAAGAGTCCAAAATTACAGTTGAGAGGTAGAAGACGCTTATTGATGGTTATAGCAAACAATTTATTTCAGTTATTTATTTCAAGTGGTGTGCAACCAACTATTAAGTTAAGGGTCCTGTCCATTTTTGGTGTTTTGTGTGAAATTATGTCCAATTTGCTTTTTTTTCTGTTTTTTTTGTGTTCTTCCAATACACAGAAAGAAATAAACATGTGTATAACAATATATCTGAAATTGCCATAATTTTCTCAACGTAATACTAGATTTTGTGAAATAATTTCAAGGGTTCCAACATTTTTGGCCATGACTGTGTATATTATGTGTATTAAATACTAACCAACAGTGGGATTGTCATAACGTTATAATTTGCAAAATTCACCTTTGGGGAGTTAGGGAGCTTAGATATTTTTGCGTTAAAGCAACCCTTTATTTGAATTACTTATTCTGTTCAGAAAGATAATCCATTATGATTATTTACTTTCTAAATATGTTTACATGAAGATCATCTATTGATGTCCTAAAGGGAACTATGCAAATTCTCTCTTCAGGGAACCTGACCCAAAATCCCACAATGTCTGTCTGCTATTTCATTCTTTTTTTCTGCTCAATTTCTAAAACAGAACAGGGACAACAGAGAATTCATGATCTTTCCCCCACCTCACTCTTCTACTCCACCTGACCTATCCATCAAAGTCGATGGCTGCTCACTCTCCCTAGTCATGCGGGCTCGCTGCCTGGGGATAAGCCTTGACTACGCTCTCTTCTTCAAGCCACATATTCAAGCCCTTTCCACCTCCTGCCGACTCCAACTCAGATACGTTTCCCGAATCTGTACATTCCTTGACCAAGACTTTGCAAAAACTGCAAAAACACTAGTGTATGTCATTATTATCTCCCGGCTTGACTACTGCAACCTCCTGCTCTCTGGCCTTCCTTCTAACACTCTTGTACCCATAAAATCTATCCTAAACTCTGCTGCTCGACTAATCCACCTGTCCCCTCACTATTCCGCCAATCTCTTTCTGACAATCTCTTCACTTGCTTCCCATTGCCCAAAGACTCTCCACAACCTGTCTCCGCCATACATCTGTGACCTAGTTTCCTGGTACTTACCTACACACAACCTCCGATCTACACAAGATCTCCTTCTCTTCACCTCTTTTCTCCTCTTCCAACAGTACATAAAATATTTCTCCCGTGCCTCCCCCATACTCTGGAACTCTCTGCCATAACATATCAGACTCTTGCCTACCGTGGAAACCTTCAAAATGAACCTGAAGACCCACCTATTTAGACAAGCCTACAACCTGCAGTAACCCTCAGTCCACTATACCGCTGCCCGACCAGCTGCACCCTCACCTACTGTATTCTCACCCATCCCCTGTAGACTGTGAGCCCTCGCGGGCAGGGTCCTCACCTACTGTATCTTCACCCATCACCTGTAGACTGTGATCCCTTGCGGGCAGGTTCCTCATCTACTGTATCCTCACCCATCCCCTGTAGACAGTGATCCCTTGCGGGCAAGTTCCTCACCTGCTGTATCCTCACCCATCCACTGTAGACAGTGATCCCTCGCGGGCAGGATCCTCACCTACTGTATTCTCACCCATCCCCCATAGACTGTGATTCCTTGCGGGCAGGTTCCTCATCTACTGTATCCTCATCCATCCACTGTAGACTGTGAGCCCTCACAGACAGGGTCCTCACCTACTGTATCCTCACCCATCCCCTGTAGACAGTGATCCCTCGCAGGCAGGATCCTCACCTACTGTATTCTCCCCCATCCCCTGTAGACTGTGATCCCTTGCGGGCAGGTTCCTCACCTGCTGTATCCTCACCCATCCACTGTAGACTGTGAGCCATCGCGGACAGGGTCATCACCTACTGTATCCTCTCCCATCCCCTGTAGACTGTGAGCCCTCGAGGGCAGGGTCCTCACCTACTGTATCCTCACCCATCCCTTGTAGACTGTGATCCCTTGAGGGCAGGGTCCTCACCTACTGTATCCTCACCCATCCCCTGTAGACTGTGAGCCCTCGCGGGCAGGGTCCTCACCTACTGTATCCTCACCCATCCCTTGTAGATTGTGATCCCTTGAGGGCAGGGTCCTCACCTACTGTATCCTCACCCATCCCCTGTAGACTGTGAGCCCTTGCGGGCAGGGTCCTCTCTCCTCCTATACCAGTCTGTGCCTTCTATTGTTCATGATTAGTGTACTTGTCTATGTATGCCCCTCCACCTTTTTCACATGTAAAGCGCCATGGAATGAATGGCGCTATAATAATAAATAATAATAACCAAAAGGGAACTAGGTATTTTGAACTTGATGTTTGATTGCAATCTTTTGCAAAAAGACTATATATTAATTTGCTCAGCTCCACCAGTTCTGTACCTTGCTGCCCACAGATAGGATCTCATGTACAACATGAAAGGTTCCATTCTTTCTGGAAACTCCAGACAGAAATATTTCTCTTCATATCATAAATTAAGGTTCCACCATTTCCAAGGTTTTATTTTTGGTTTTAGAGATAGAGCTTGACCTAAGTGGAGTGTTTCAGCTCAGACATGAAACTTTCCTAACATCTATATAATTAGCATTTTGTCTCATTTACAGAAAAATTTGAAGATAACTTGAAATCCAAGTATTTTTGGAGGCCAAAGAGAGTGGATCTAACATTTGGAATTCATCATTACGCAGGAAAGGTAAAATGATGCATAATGTATACATAGCAAATTGCAGTAGTTTGTTACGTATTGTGTAAAACTATTACTAAACTAATATATGTTTTGTGCACATTATTACTTACAAAGGTCTACTAATTTACACGTTAATGGAGTAATGCATCATCCAGGACAACATACATTAACATCTAATGCAATATGAATTGATTAGCAGTGGACTAGAAACTGCTGTTTATAGACAATAGGCAGTAAAAGGACTTCTTTCCTAGACAATATGTTGCATTCCTGTTGTTCCTGGGGACAGATTACCATAAAAACATTGCATGAGAGAATTCCTATTTAAAGTTCACTTGTTATTATCCCTTGTTTAAATCAGAAGTATATACAAAATTATTAAACTATGTAATATATTCTTAGAGTTTTAAGTGTTGTCTTCCTTAGCTTCCAGCATCTTGAGATTCCACTTTTTTGGCTTTCTGAAAATGTTCGGGAACCTTTTTAATCTCTAAAATAAAATATCCGGCCAGATTGAAATGCTAAATATAAGATATTAAGAAGGGGAGAGGAGGGGGATGAAGCTGCAGTCTCTTTAAATTTATGTGTGTTATTGTTCCTCTGTAGGAAAAAGGTCCACAGTAAAGTCCAGTTATTTAAATTAATTTATATTTTCTCCCAATTTCTACAATCATCTCAGGACCCCATATTTGTCTTAAAATTTCAGTTTCCTGTTATATTCACAGCTCTATATAAAGGTCAAAAAAATTGTACTCATTTCTAGCCGTGATACATACAACTACAACTGAAGGAATTACTGCACATTCCAACCATTTATTTAGGCTTAAAGGGGATGAATTGCAAGTTAAAGGGGTTGTCCACTACTTTTACATTGATGGCCTGTCCTTAGGATAGGTCATCATTGTCTGATCGGCCGGGCTGTCGCCAATCAGCCATCCTTGGTCCCGGCGGCGGCAGCAGGCAGCCGGAAGTGCTCAGTTCCGAAGCTTCTCCATCTTCTGATAGTGGCCGCAGCCGGATTCACATCCACCTGCTATTGATCTGAATGCGAGGCGTATGTGCAGTACCCGGCCGCAGACACTATCAGAAGACGGAGCAGCTCTGGAACTGAGCATTTCCGGCTGCCTAAGCCAGGACCGAGAACAGCTGATTAGCCGGGGGTGCCGGGTGTCGGACCCTTGGTGATCAGTCATTGAAGACCTATCCCAAGGACAGGCCATCAATGTAAAAGTAATGGACAACCTCTTTAATAAAATAAAATCTGTCACCAGGGCAAAAGTGGTACATTTTTGTTTTGTTTTGTTTTTTTTGTTTGTTTTCATTTTTGTTTTATTTGTTCTATGGGACCATGAGAGGTAGAGCTAATATTTTGTTGGCCGTACCTGATGTGTTTTTTGTGGTCTCTCATTATATGGAAAATGGTCACTTTTATTTATAACTAGCTGTAGTATCTGGGCGTTGCCCGGGATCGTAATTATCTCTCTGTCTCTCACACAGTCTCTTTCTGTGTGTCTCTGTCTGTCTCTTTGTCTGTGTCTTTCTTTGTGTGTGTGTCTGTCTCTGTCTGTCTGTTTCTATCTCTCGGTCTGTATTTGTATCAGTCTGTCTCCATCTCTGTGTCTGTCTCTATATGTGTGTCTGTCTGTCTCTCTCTTTACCCATCTGTCTCTTTCCCCATCTGTCTTTGTCTGTCTCTTTCCAGGTCTGTCTCTTTCCAGGTCTGTCTCTTTCCAGGGCTGTCTCTTTCCAGGGCTGTCTCTTTCCAGGGCTGTCTCTTTCCAGGGCTGTTTCTTTGCCCGGCTGTCTCTTTGCCTGGCTGTCTCTTTGCCCGACTGTCTCTTTCCAGGGCTATCTCTTTCCAGAGCTGTCTCTTTCCAGGGCTGTCTCTTTGCCCGTCTGTCTCTGTCTGTCTCTTTCCACGTCTGTCTCTGTCTGTCTCTTTCTGTCTCTCTCTATCCATCTCCCCACCAACATCATATTACCTCACACATCTGCTTCTTATACTAACAGTTTATTATAGCTCCCACCTCCATTCAGTTTAATGGAAGCAGGATTTTGGAGATTAAATGTAAAGTGCGGGGTTAAATTTTACCATCAAAACATAGTCTATGACGTTCCCTGGGTCAAATAAGGCGTCTGTGTAAAATTTCATGATTGTAAATGCGACGGTGCGGATTCCTTTAGTGGACATACACACACACATACACTGAGCTTTATATATTAGATTTTATCTTTGTTATTATCAGTATACTCAAAGAAAATATCACCAATAAGGTCTAATAGGTTTATTAATAAGAAATTGACCTTTGTGACAATTTTTTGGCATTAGGTAGTTCCAGAGATGGTTGCCTTGAGTTCGCCTGAGTCCCGAAGAGCAATCTTTTATAGTTCGTTGGGCCAATAAACCCATTTAAGATTAGGCTGAACTCCATCCATTCCTACCTGGACAGTATATGGCTGACATTGAGCAAATAATCCTGAAGAAGTAGTTTAACACTTCAAAACGCGTAGAATAATAAAATTACAATTTTAATCTTCAGCTGATCGTCTACTTGTCCCACACAGTAGCATGGCTTAACCCTGTCCTATTGTCTTTACATCCTAATAATACTGATATTTCCGAAACTATTTTATGTGATTTTATTATAACGCAGCTGTAGAGTCTGTGGTCATTGTACATTTTATTCCGTGTTGAATACTTTTGTTTTAAGTACATTTTCAGACATAAATCAGAGGAGAAAACATTGAGTATAAAGCTGTGCCTCCCTGAATAACTCTCCATTGCTGAAACCAATTGCTTGAGGAATTGAAATGTCTTGGGTCACAATGAAACCCTTTAATCAGTTGCTTTACTCCCGGCTTTTACCAATGTGCTTTATCTTAAGGTACTCTACAATGCAGCTGGTTTTCTTGAAAAGAACAGAGACACGTTGCCAGCTGACATTGTGCTTCTCCTACGGTCATCTGAAAATAATCTCATCCGCATACTGGTAACTAATCCCCTAACAAAAACAGGTAATTACATCTCCATGTCATGGTTGTCAACTGTCCAGAAATTCCTGGAAAGTCTCTAAAAACAGGACACCTCTCCGTGAAAAAAAAATGTGCCCTGTTCGTGATTTTTTGGAAGCAGACAAAACTTTTATAGATCATTATGAATGTAATTTTTATCACTTTACATTTTACAGTGAACGTAGCTAAGGTCATCATATGAGAATTAGGGACTGCAGACATGTATCACTTAAAATCTTAATTATTTAATAAAGTTTCCCAATGTGTCCATAAAAAATGTTAGTTGCCCATGATTATTTGAAAGGCTGTCCAAAAAAATAAAATTTTCCTTGCTTCATCTGAAAATTTTAAAGTGCACCTATCATCAGGATTTTCCTATATAACCTAAAGCCAGTGCTATACTGGCGCTATCAGGCTGATTCTATATATACCTTTAGTAGTCGGCTAGAAGGTATAGGTTTTGAAACACAAGCAAGTAACATTTGTAAAATGAGAAGCTTTTTGATTGACAGCTGCTACCGATCAGCGGATAGCTAGAGTGGGTATTCATAGTGATGTCCGCCCCCGCGCCTGTCCATCTTCCCCCTGTTATTTATGCTAATTCTATTAGAGAATCGTTTTACTAAGTGACTAGAAGGACCTGTGCTGATGTCATACCCATAGGAGCAGAAGGAGCGGGGCCTCAGCCAACATAGCTGATACCAGAAAGCAACATTATTTTTCTGTTGGCTGAGGCTCTGCCCCTTCTGATCACATGGGTATGACATCAGCACAGGTCCTTCTAGTCACTTACTAAAGCAATTCTATAATAGAATTAGCATAAATAACAGGGGGAGGACGGACAGGCGGGGGGCAGGAATTACTATGGATACACACCCCAACTATCATCTGATTGGCAGCTGCTGCCACTCAAAAAGCTGCTCATTTTACAAAACTTTACTTGTGTTTCAAAACCTAAACATCCGAGCTGACCTGACAACTAAAGGTAGCAGTGGTATTAGGTTTTCGAGGAAAATGATGGTGATTGGTGTGCTTTAAAGAAACATGAAATCTTAAAATAAATAAACAAAAATGGTAAACTAAATTTTGCAGAGTTCAAAATTAACAATAATACCATGAAATAATCCTTCACTTTTCAGCTGATTGACTGATAAGGACCAGGGATGATCGAATACTTCGATTATCCGGTTTCGCGAATATTTTCCGAATAGGTCGCCACTATTCGATACGCAATTTAAGTCTATGGGAAGCCCGAATAGTTGTTATTCGGGTTTCCCATAGACTTACATTGCGCATCGAATATTCGCGAATAGTCGAATAGCGGCGAGGAATTCGGAAAATATTCGCAAAGCCGGATAATTGAAGTATTCGATCATCCCTAAGGACCCATTCACACTCATTCCTGTCTAAACAAGCCGCTTATCACTCGACAAATGTGTAAACCACTTGTAAATGAGATGGGATATTTTTTAAGCTTACCTAAAAATTATTCTTCTCAACAGCAAATTGTCCATTGTAAACAGGTCAAAGGCTGTTGACTTGAGAGCATTATATTTATACTTGAATCCATTTGCAGTTAGCGCCCCCTCATGGTGAATGCATGCATCCAAAATGTAACAATTTCATTCTATGAGGGAGCGTGGATAGGCCCTTTCTTGGTATTGCTTTGTTCTTCTGTGATAATACATTTGGTTTGACCTATGTCTACTAGTAAATATATTTTGCCTTTACTCCGGAATATAAAAAGAAGAGAAAGCTCATGTCAACCTTTATTGCATTTTAGTCCCGGATACCATTATTCAAGGGTAGAAATTACTACACGTACTAGTAATGCAAAATATCCAATGTCCAAATTAGTTTTGATTGAAAGTTTTTAATTTTAATAGAATCTATCAGTTGGATCAACCCAAGCCATCTATCTACACATGTAAGTCAATGGAAATTGAATAAAATACCTTAATATCTGCGATCCGATGTCTTATTCCAGAGAAATCACCATTTTTCTTAATATGTAAATAAGCTTGTCAAGGGAACAACTCGAGAGATCACGCAGATATCTCACCGCTGCAACAATTTGTCACAAACAGCATCACATATGCAATTGACTGACCACTGATGGCTGCTTTCACTACTAGGCCAATTACAATGGACAGTGAAGACTTTACTTCCTGAACACTTTTGGGTGTATCTTATATAGAGAATATAGAACAATCCTACAGAGACCTGTAAATTGCAGCAATAAACAATGGCAAAAACTCAGATTCTTTATTTATTAGATATCAGTCACCATCACATAGGTGACTTTAGATGGGTACAGAGAGGGAGGAGCCAGCACTGCCTATGAATGGCATGCAACAAATAAAAAGTGCAAAATTCACAAATTCATTCCTACTGTACTATAATGCAAAATGAGATTTTTCGCAAACAATTGATCAATAATTTGAGCCACCCCTGCCACGTCAAATCTCAATAGGGGGGGTCTTACTCTATATTATATAATTTACCATTGAGCCATACAGCCTCCTAAATATTTTAATAAGCAGAACCATATAAAAGCAACACAATATACCTGTGACATCTCAAAACCGCTTCCATGTTGCAAAGACAGATTTTATATAATATAAAGAAGCACCCCCCTATTGAGATTTGCCGTGACATGTCAGGGGTGGCTCAAATTATTGATCAATTGTTTGCTAAAAATCTCATTTTGCATTATAGTACAGTAGGAATGGATTTGTGAATTTTACACTTTTTGTTGCATGGCATTCATAGGCAGTGCTGGCTCCCCCCTCTCTGTAATGACTTTAGATGGGGTCTGGTCATTAGGATTCAGTTCGGTTCCCAAAAAAATATGGGCATCCTTGGAGGTCCTAGGTGGAAGATATTAATGCAGTATTACCCATCATGATTTTATCCTTTTATAGATGCTAAACATGGCATATAGAACCTCATGGAATGGGATGATATGAACTTGGGGTTGATGCACAGGCTGTACAGTTATGTAAGAATATATCCCTTGAGATAACGATGTAAAAAATGTGTCTCTCATAACTGTAGATGGGTCAAGTCTGGCCCAACTGTCTGTTGTGGTGCCCAGAAGTAAATCGTCAGACCAATCCAAAATAGTAATAAACTTTGGCCCTCGTGAAAAGAAATGAGAAGTATGAAAAAATTATCTTTATTTATTTTGCTTTTTATTGTAGTGTATACTCTAAGGGGTACTTTGCACGCTGCGACATCGTAAGCCGATGCTGCGATGCCGAGCGCGATAGTCCCCGCCCCCGTCGCAGCTGCGATATCCTTGTGATAACTGCCGTAGCGAACATTATCACTACGGCAGCTTCACATGGACTCGCCTGTCCTGGGACGTCGCTCTGGCCGGCGACCCGCCTCCTTATTAAGGGGGCGGGTCGTGCGGCGTCACAGCGACGTCACACGGCAGGCGGCCAATAGGAGCGGAGGGGCGGATATGAGCGGGATGCCCACCTCCTTCCTTCCGCATATCCTACGGAAGCCGCGGTGACGCCGGTAGGAGATGTTCCTCGCTCCTGCGACTTCACACACAGCGATGTGTGCTGCCGCAGTAGCGATGAACAACATCGGACCGTCGCGTCAGCGTAATTATGGATTACGCCGACGCTGCCGATGATACGATTACGACGCTTTTGCGCTCGTTAATCGTATCATCGAACCTTTACACACTACGATGTCGCATGCGATGCCGCAAGTACGTCATTTTCAATTTGACCCCACCGTCGTAGTGTGCAAAGCCTGCCTAAGACATTAATCCAATTTGACATTTCACTCGTGCATGAGCCTTTATCAAGGATATTAAGTCTATAGGAGCAATGGAGGTGTAAAATGTTATGTATGCACGTAACTGTATAGGGTATAACGCATGACCAGGAGGAAAGCACTGCCTTCTTAATGTGAATCTCTACAACAGGCACCTACCAGGGCTCCTCCTCCCTCCCTTACCCTGGCTTGTTGCCAGCACATTTATTCAACCTTGCTTCCCTCCTGGTCATGCATCATACCCTATACAGGAGTAAAGACTGTCATTCATTACATGTCTCACACTGGTATTGCCTCCTTTTATTTACAATAAGCAGTGGTGGCAGCTTCTCGGGGAGATCTAGATCATAAATCCTAAGAGCTCATTTTCATATTAAGAAAAATGTGAATTTCACTGGAATAAGATATTGTATCACAGATAATTTATATATATTTCTCTGACTTATACAGTGGGTACAGAAAGTATTCAAGACCCCTTAAAATGTTTCACTCTGTTTAATTACAGCCATTAGGTAAATTCAATAAAGTTCATTTTTTCTCATTAATGTACACTCTGCACCCCATCTTGACAAAAAAACCCCAGAAATGTAGACATTTTTGCTAACTTTTTAAACACGAAAAACTGAAATATCACGTGGTCATAAGTATTCAGACCCTTTGCTCAGTATTGAGTAGAAGCACCCTCCCTTTTGAGCTAGTACAGCCATAAGTCTTCTTAGGAATGATGCAGCAAGTTTTTCACCCCTGGATTTGGGGATCCTCTGCCATTCTTCCTTGCAGATCCTCTCCAGTTCCGTCAGGTTGGATGGTGAACGTTGGTGGACAGCCATTTTCATTTCTCTCCAGATATACTCAATTTGGTTTAGGTCAGGGCTCTGGCTAGGCCAGTCAAGAATGGTCACATAGTTGTTCTAAAGCCACTCCTTTGTTATTTTAGCTGTGTGCTTATGGTCATTGTCTTGTTGGAAGGTGAACCTTTGGCCAAGTCTGAGGTCAAGAGCGCTCTGGAAGAGGTTTTCTTCCAGGATATGTCTGTACTTAGCCGCATTAATCTTTGCTTCAATTGTAACCAGTCTTCCTGTCCCCACAGCTGAAAAACACCCCCATAGTATGATGTTTCACTGTTGGGATTGATTGTGTTGTGATGAGCAGTACCTGGTTTTCTCCACACATACCTCTTAGAATTATCACCAAAAAGTTCAATCTTCATCTCATCAGACCAGAGAATCTTATCTCTCATAGTCTGGGAGTCCTTCATGTGCTTTTTTGCAAACTGTATGCAGGCTTTCATATGTCTTGCACTGAGGAGAGGCTTCTGTCTGGCCACTCTGCCATAAAGGCCCGACTGGTGGAGGACTGCAGTGATAGTTGACTTTGTGGAACTTTCTCCCATCTTCCTACTGCATCTCTGGAGCTCAGCCACAGTGATCTTGGGGTTCTTCTTTATCGCTCTCACCAAGGCTCTTCTCCCACGATTGCTCAGTGTGGCTGGATGGCTAGGTTTAGGAAGTGTTCTGGTGGTCCCAAACTTCTTCCATTTAAGGACTATGGAGGCCACTGTTCTCTTAGGAAACTTGAGTAATGCAGAAATTCTTTTGTAACCTTGGCTAGATCTGTGCCTTGCCACAATTCTGTCTCTGAGCTCCTTGGGCAGTTCCATGATTCTCATTTGGTCTGACATCCACTGTGAGCTGTGAGGTCTTATATAGACAGGTGTACGCCTTTCCAAATCCAGTCCTATCAGTTTAATTAAACACAGCTGGACTCCAATGAAAGGGTAGAACCATCTCAAGGAGGATCACAAGGAAATGGACAGCGTGTGACTTAAATATGAGTGTCTGAGCAAAGGGTCTGAATACTTATCCCCATGGGATATTTCAGTTTTTCTTGTTTAAAAAATTTGCAAAAATCTTTACATTTCTGTTTTTCTTTTCTGTCAAGATGGGGTGCAGAGTGTACATTAATGAGAAAAAAAATTACCATTTACCAAATAGCTGCAATGAAACAAAGAGTGAAGAATTTAAAGGGGTCTGAATACTTTCCGTATCCACTGTATGTCCATATAGTTAGCTTCGGAAGGTTGATCCTACTGACATGCTCTTTAAGAGAAATAGGCAAGCAAGCATTCTGCTGTAATGAGTGCCTATCCTAATTGGGCAGTGCATGATTCAACATCCCTGCCCATGTAGATCCTGTAATTTGCATAATACACTGGTGTACCTATACTAAATAAGTGCTATATTTAAATAGCGCAGACTAAAGGGGGCTTTACACGCTCCGACATCGCTAATGCGAACTCGTTGGGGTCACGGAATTGGTGACGCACATCCGGCCGCTGTAGCGATGCCGTTGCGTGTAACACCTATGAGCGATTTTGCTTCGTCGCAAAAACGTGCAAAATCGCTCATCGGTGACATGGGGGTCCATTCTCAAAAATCGTTACTGCAGCAGTAACGAAGTTGTTCCTCGTTCCTGCGGCAGCACACATCGCTCTGTGTGACACCGCAGGAATGAGGAAGCTCTCCTTACCTGCCTCCCGGCCACAATGCGGAAGGAAGGAGGTGGGCGGGATGTTACGTCCCGCTCATCTCCGCCCCTCCGCTTCTATTGGTTCAGTGACGCAGCTGTGAAGTCGCTGTGACGCTGAACGAACCGCCCCCTTAGAAAGGAGGCGGTTCGCCGGTCACAGCGACGTCGCCGGGCAGGTAAGTATGTGTGACGGGTCTGGGCGATGTTGTGCGCCACGGGCAGCGATTTGCCCGTGTCGCACAACAGATGGGGGCGGGTACCCACGCTAGCGATATCGGTACCGATATCGCAGCGTGTAAAGCGGCCTTTAGGCTGAATGTGTAACCAAAGATTATTGTCCTCAAGAGTTTGTAAAGATGTTCATTTCATGATAATTTTTCAATGTCAACAGGTTGCCATTGATCGGGTGAAATGATCTTTTGCGCAGTGCAACAGATCTTCGTTGTTAGTAGCACATCACCCTGTGTAAACAGGATTCACACTGCCGAGAACAATGGCAGCCTATGTGAACTGAATGATCTATTACACATCTTGTTTACTTTGGTCTGCCTTTGTAAACAAACTATTATACAACCGCCGATCGTCCAAGGTTTACTAATTGGCGGTCGCTTAGCACTGGCGGTCAGTCCGTGTAAACGTATCCTTAAGCTTGACCAAAGTTGACAAGGTGTACGACAAATTCTAGTTGAATTTTACAACATGCCCCTCTTCGTCTCGGTCGAGATCTCTTTGTGAAGTCCACTTTTTTTGAGTGAGGCGAGAGCAGTGCTCCAAACTCAGAAAAAGTAGATCC
Organism: Anomaloglossus baeobatrachus; assembly: GCF_048569485.1. NCBI lineage: Eukaryota > Metazoa > Chordata > Amphibia > Anura > Aromobatidae > Anomaloglossus > Anomaloglossus baeobatrachus. The sequence continues at coordinate 528,178,960 of NC_134358.1, read as the reverse complement.
AAAACTCGATGCAAATATTTGTACCAAATGAGCCATATCCACAGTAATAAATCTCTAATGTATTAGTTTGCTGTCATAGTTTAGCTTCCCCATCCGGATGGCTAGAGGGCGGAGCCTTCTCTCGGGCCTCACTTCCGGAGTTAGGATGCTTTAAATACCATCAGCTCCGGTGAACCAGCACCGGCTATAAGCTTAGCGCTGCTTTGCCTGTGATTGCTGGTCCTGTAAGTGTTATCCTGATCTGTCTCCTCCCTGTGCCCCCTTTCTCTGTCTGTGTTCTGTCCCCTAGTCGTTCCTCCATTCCTACCTCCCCACTTGGTTGCTTCCTTTAGTACTGACCTCGGCCTGACCTCGACCCCACTTCTGCTCATTCCTCCTGTCCTCCTTCTGCCCGTACAGAGCTTGACCTGGCCTGCCCAACCACTCTGCTCCCCAGCTGTGCTGCGAGGCAGTGTACTAGCACACACTGTGTATCCACTTCCTAGTTCTTGTTGCTCCGTGTAGTGTATTCTCCTACAGAGCTTCAGCTCCCCCTGGTGGCAGCATGATATTGGCATAGAGTATTCGGAATAAAGAAATCCTGTGAATAAAGTGATGGGGCGGCATGGTGGCTCAGTGGTTAGCACTGCAGTCTTGCAGTGCTGTAGTCCTGGGTTCACATACCACCAAGAACAACATCTGCAAGGATTTTGTATGTTCTCCCCATGTTTGGATGGGTTTCCTCCAGGTTCTCTGGTTTCCTCCCACACTCCAAAAACATACTGATAGGGACCTTAAATTGTGAGCCCCAATATGGACAGTGTTGCTGGTGTATGTAAAGTGCTGTGGAATTAATAGCTCTATATAAATGAAAAAATATTATATATATTATATTTTTTGCTGTTTATACAGGCAATTTAGCCCATACCAAGACAAAAGCCAGAATAGATTCCCAATCATGGGCCACACAAAAAAAGTGCAGCCACAACAAGGTAAGAAGTCTTTTTTTTTTGTAAAGCACATGACACTATTAAAGCCAGTGATATCTTCCTGTAACATCTCGGTTTATTTTTTTTTCCATCTATCAAGCTCGATATCTATGTTATAAAGTCCTTGTTACTGTTGTATGGTAAACGCATTCACTGGTTGTGTCCTCTATCATCTCGGCTTTGTAGAATTACACACGTGTTATAAATATTTACACCATATGGATGAGTCTGCCGTGTATCACATTGCGGAAACGTATATGTGGCTGTGTGAAATAATTCACAAGCGTGGTTTATACTATTCACTTACTAAAAACACTAAACGTCAAAATCAATGATGATGGGTGTCGCGGGCGGGGAGGAGGGTGCCAGCACACTACGCTCGCCCCCTTCTGCTCGGGTCCAGCGGCCGCTGCTCAGTGGTGGCTCGAGCCGTAGGCCGGATCCCGGGGGTTTCTCGAGCGGCACGCCTCGCCCGTGAGTGAAAGGGGTCTGTTGTGTGCGGGGATTGTTATAGTTCATGACGCCACCCACGGTTGTGGTGATTTCACCACCGCTGCTCAATGCGGGGATCCCGGGGATGGTGAGGTGGAGCAGCCAGGTGTTGTGTTGCCCCTCCGTGGGCAGGGGTTGGTGATCCCGGGGCCCGGTGATGGTTTGTGAGGTGCAGGGCCTGGTGGGCGCAGGGACGCGGGGGCAGCGCTGTGCCTTGCGGCACTGTGGTACTCACTCAGCCTCAGACACGGACACAGTTTGTACGGTAAACCAAACGGCTGGTAGGACGGTCCCACAGACGGCTGCACCTGCACTCCCGGTAGGTGATGGTGATGTCCCTCTTCCTTGCACCTATGGTTGACTTGTGGTAGCGGTGGATTCCCTCCGGTTACCCGCTCCCCGACTACAATCTGGGCCGGAGGAGCTCTACACTTTGCCCGCAGGCGCTGGCCCTGAGAAACTGGTGCCTTGGCGGTGGCGGTGTCTCTCTGCTTCAGGTTGAGCTGTTGCCTTCAATCGGGACTTGGTTGCTGGGGGATCTACGTCCCCTTCACTGACGGATTCGGCAAATTTGGCGACTCCTAGCCTTGCCGGGGTCCGAGAGGCCCCTGCCCTGGTGCTGACTGTCCTTCGGAACACTGCTCCAGACCACCGGGCACACAGCCAACGGGGTCCTTCCAGGAACTTCCAAACGGTCCCCCTCCAGACAGTCACCGCCGTCGCTGACCTTGCTGTTCTGGCCCTACACAAAGCTGGACCCTTCAGGCTTTCCTTCCTTCTTGTCACCTCACTTGCTTTCCTCCTTTTCCACTTTTCCACTTTCACTTAGTTGTTTACTCCTTTCTAGCCCTCAGCTAGACTTCACTCTTGCCCTGCCTGGGCTACTCTGCCTGGTACTTCCCGCCTCCAGAGCTGTGATCTCCTTGGTGGGCGGAGCCAACCGCCTGGCCCACCCCCTGGTGTGAATCATCAGCCTCTGGAGGAAGGCAACAAGGATTTGTAGTTTAGCTGTGATGTGCCTACCTGGAGTGTGGGGTGTGGTGGTGTTGTGACCTGTGACCCCTGGCTTGCCCAGGGCGACACATTCCCCCTTAGCAAAATGCAGACCGTCCGCGGGCTGCCGTCCTACACCGGTTTTATTTTTCTGAAAAAGATAACATTTGGAAATTAACATATATACATTTTTAATAACTCTTCCCAAGACGGGAGGCACATTTACTTTTAACGTTGCAACGGTTTACGGTTACGGTTTCCGCTCTCTCCCACCCAAGCAACCTGGCCCTGATGCTGCCCCTAAAACCCAGGCAGAACCCCTTGACCCACAGTCCAGCACACGATACCCGAGCGGGATCTGTCCTTCCCTCCAGAGGGTAGCCACCGGTTCCTTTGGTGGCTGGGCCCCAGCCTGCTCTGCTGAGGGCCCTCCCTCCAACCTGCCTCTCCGGAGGCGGCATTGTGGAAAACGGTAACGGTAACCAACATATTTACAAGCCACTAACGTTTGTGGTTGCCCTGCAAGTTCACGGGCTTGTCCATGGATAGTTCCCATGCATTTTTAAACGGTCCCCACGGGGACAACGGTGCCGGCTCCAGCCGGTTGCAAATCACACGGTGAATCAGGTGAAACTTCGGTCATCATCTTTTCATATCATTTTTCAAAACTTTTCAAACAACAAACAAAGTGGTGGTCCCAACGGGGACTGTGCAGCGGGCATCCGCTGCCCTTTTGCGGCTCAACAGTCCATTCCCACTCGTGGGACTCTAGTGCCACCTTCACATGGTGCACCGCTCTGGACCCCAATGGTAGCTCGCTGCAGGCGATCTTCCTCCATATACATGCGGGCATGCACATCCGCTCTACACCCCTCTCGGGCATCGATCTCCCCACGCAGCTGCTGTTGCCGTCGCTCCCAGCCGGGAGCACTTTCTGTTTGCTCTGGTTCAGCGTGTGCGGGGAACGGGCCCAGACAGAGTCCCTCCGTGTCGGCTACGACCGGCACCTTCAGTAATGAGGGACCCCGCTGTGACATGGCCTGCTCTGCCTCCTGGCAGCCGCATCCCCGCCGTGCCTCCGGTGCATCTTTGCTGATGGCTTCAGCCTTCGGCTTCTTCCATGGAAGCGGATCAGGGCGGTCACGAGCTTCTGCTGCAGGTCGGTCCGCCGGGGCGGATTGGCAGGGTACCGCTACCGGTGGTGGTGGTAGCGGGCCTAGTGGCGGGGCAGCAGCAGCTAACGCGGATAGCGGGAGAGGCAGCAGGGTGAACGGGTGTAGGCCGGGCCCCTCAGCCGCAGCGGCCGATCCCTCGGGAATACAGGGACGTGGATCTCTTACCCATTCCTCCAAATCTTCCTCCACCTCGCATCTCCGCATAGCAGCCACCGCTTCCACCATGTCGGCCTCCCACTCCTCCAGGAGGAGCTGCATGCGGACCTGCAGACGGCTGCTTAGCTGGGCGGTCCGGACTTCCACCCACGCCGCCATGCCGGGCGCGGGGACCACGGTGTTGTTGGTTGGACTCAGCATCTTTAGCAGCGGCCTCTTCCTGGAACCAGTCAATGGCCGCAGGGTCCTGGCGTCCCTGCTTCTATAGCCGCAGCTACATGTGGCCAGCCGCCATCGCGTCCCCCTTAGCTCTTTCCGGCCCCTCCTCTCTCGGGGCGGGGTCTTGGCCTTCGCGCCTCTACTGCTCGAGAAGACGCTCGAGCGGGAACTTTTCGTGCCAAAGATGGCGGCTTCTGCAATTTTTCTGCCAGATACCTCCGGCGGTAACAAGGCGCACCTCTACCAGACGGCAGAGCGGTAAGATCCTGTTCGTGACGCCAAGTTGTCGCGGGCGGGGAGGAGGGTGCCAGCACACTACGCTCGCCCCCTTCTGCTCGGGTCCGGCGGCCGCTGCTCAGTGGTGGCTCGAGCCGTAGGCCGGATCCCGGGGGTTTCTCGAGCGGCACTCCTCGCCCGTGAGTGAAAGGGGTCTGTTGCGTGCGGGGATTGTTATAGTTCGTGACGCCACCCACGGTTGTGGTGATTTCACCACCGCTGCTCAATGCGGGGATCCCGGGGATGGTGAGGCGGAGCAGCCAGGTGTTGTGTTGCCCCTCCGTGGGCAGGGGTTGGTGATCCCGGGGCCCGGTGATGGTTTGTGAGGTGCAGGGCCTGGTGGGTGCAGGGATGCGGGGGCAGCGCTGTGCCTTGCGGCACTGTGGTACTCATTCAGCCTCAGACACGGACACAGTTTGTACGGTAAACCAAACGGCTGGTAGGACGGTCCCACAGACGGCTGCACCTGCACTCCCGGTAGGTGACGGTGATGTCCCTCTTCCTTGCACCTATGGTTGACTTGTGGTAGCGGTGGATTCCCTCCGGTTACCCGCTCCCCGACTACAATCTGGGCCGGAGGAGCTCTACACTTTGCCCGCAGGCGCTGGCCCTGAGAAACTGGTGCCTTGGCGGTGGCGGTGTCTCTCTGCTTCAGGTTGAGCTGTTGCCTTCAATCGGGACTTGGTTGCTGGGGGATCTACGTCCCCTTCACTGATGGATTCGGAAAATTTGGCGACTCCTAGCCTTGCCGGGGTCCGAGAGGCCCCTGCCCTGGTGCTGACTGTCCTTCGGAACACTGCTCCAGACCACCGGGCACACAGCCAACGGGGTCCTTCCAGGAACTTCCAAACGGTCCCCCTCCAGACAGTCACCGCCGTCGCTGACCTTGCTGTTCTGGCCCTACACAAAGCTGGACCCTTCAGGCTTTCCTTCCTTCTTGTCACCTCACTTGCTTTCCTCCTTTTCCACTTTTCCACTTTCACTTAGTTGTTTACTCCTTTCTAGCCCTCAGCTAGACTTCACTCTTGCCCTGCCTGGGCTACTCTGCCTGGTACTTCCCGCCTCCAGAGCTGTGATCTCCTTGGTGGGCGGAGCCAACCGCCTGGCCCACCCCCTGGTGTGAATCATCAGCCTCTGGAGGAAGGCAACAAGGATTTGTAGTTTAGCTGTGATGTGCCTACCTGGAGTGTGGGGTGTGGTGGTGTTGTGACCTGTGACCCCTTGGTTGCCCAGGGCGTCACATGGGCAATGGAAAAAAAATTGTAGGATTTTCTGCTGCTCAAGTTTGTAGAGCAAGGGTTAATGGGGATGTCCAGCCACCCCAAAAATATAAATGAGAGTGAAAAAACAGGTTCTGTGGAAGCACAAGGAGTGTGAAACGACCCGCCGTCGTCCGGCGTTGTGAGCCTCCCTCACCCTCCCCTATCAAATTAAACCCCTCTTTCCTGAATGAAAATGCTTAATTAAATACCGCTACTTGGATGCCGATGAGTGCCGCCTGCTTCTGTCTCCCCTTGGATCTTATACATGGTCTGTTTTTTTGGGATGTGCACCCGGCTTTTTTACTACAAGGAATTATTCAACAGCACCACTATGTTTTGAATTAGCTGTGCTGAGTTTTTCTACCCTTGCTACTTTGGACTGATAATTTAATTACCTCCACAGGTGATAATGCCAATACTAAGGAAATTCTGAAAATATGCAATGTTGGTGGGCCTTGAGGACTGAAGTTGGGGAACACTGGATTAGAAGACTCAGTGTGAGGCCTCTGCCACACTCACGTGCCTCCGGTACGTGTTTGGCAGCTTTTTCACGTACCGGAGGCACATACACACGTGGACATATGATTTCATAATTGTTTGGACACATGTAAGTATTTTGGAACGGAACGTGTGTCTGTTCCGTACTTACGTGTGTCCGTGTGTCCCGCACGCTGACATGTCCACGCATTCTCCGGCAGCACGGGTGTCACATGGCCCGCACCCGTACCATACGGATGTAGTGTGGATGCGGTCCTGTGTGACATGCGCCGGAGAAAACGCACGTGTCAGAGAAAAAAACCTTTACTCACCTTCTCCTGCCCTCCTGTCTCTGCCGCTGCTGCCACTTGCTGCCGACCGCCGCTCATTATGCTCATTTAATATTCACTTCACTGCGGCCGGCAGCAGCAGCAGCGGGGATTCGGCAGGGCTGGAGACCAAAGATCAGCACCCTGGACAGCAGGAAGGACCACGTGAATATGTAAATTACTAGTTCTCCGTGTGTTATCGCGGATAGCACATGGATAATACACGTGGCCCCCAAGTACCGGAGACACGTAATTACCTAACGCAACACGCAGGGAAAATATGTGTCTCGTGGCACGTGCGTGATTTTCACGTGAGTGTGGCAGAGGCCTGATGTCATGGTTGTAGCGTTCTGCAGATATGCTGCCTCGTACGGCTTTAGTCTGGCAGCTACGGACTACCAATGTGGCCACTAGATCAGAGTTCTAACAATCCTTTATGCTAAACTTCATGTGACAAATTTCTCTCCAGAATCCTTCATACAAGTACATCTCAGTAAATTAGAATATCATCAAACAAATGAATTTATTTCACTAATTGAATATGAAAAGTGAAACTCCTATTACACACCGAGGGGTCATTACACACAGAGGGGTCTATTTCAAGTGTTTATTTCTGTTAATGTTGATGATTATCAATACAAAACAATCACTGATCTTGGGGAGACCAGCTAGAGAAAACACTGCCGGCAGCCAACGAGGGCGCTCAACACAGTGAAATCCTAGGTGCATTGCCCCCTGGGAAATATGCAAATCAAAAAAGTCCGTGGAGCCTCTGTTAGGAGTCTCGACACAGAAATTAGCCAGATATCCCTCCGGGAAGGACGTAGCCAAGGAGTGGCTCCACGGTCCTAATCTTTCTTCCCCAAACTGATTAATTCTGTGGGCGGAAAAGAAAGATTAGGCAGGGTTTGCTCTGATGCATCTAATTCATACAATAAAAGAACATATTGTACCCTAGATGAAGAGAGCATAATTGTATGTAAAAAATGTACTTCTATATCACAGTAAATTTCTTTGCATTATTTCAACAGGGCGATTTTGGAGATGCCCGTCATCCCGGAGAGACGACCAACATGAAAACACAAACTGTGGCATCCTACTTTAGGGTAATGTTTTCCACTTTGTGTTTAGCTAAGCATCAGTTCTACTAACTTTAAATAAAAGTTTAAATTTAAAAATGTAGGGTTTTTTGCATACATACTATAATAGCCTTTGTGTTTCCATCAAAATTTTTAGTTTACTTTAGACCAATATCTTACATAAAAATTTTGGAGACATTTTAAGTCTTTCCATACATCTAGAGAATCCACTCCAGTTCTAGATACTTTTAAGAACTGTTTAGTGTGGAGCAAAATTTGTCTAAAACACATAATAAATCTGGTGTATGGCATGCAGGCTAACATTTTGGTGCAAATACAGACAATTGAGGCACATTAATGTTGGTAAATTGGCCCCAATATTTTAATGGAACATCACATAACATGCACTTAAGGGTGCTTTACACACTGCGACATCGCTAACGATCTAACGTCGGGGTCACGGTTATGGTAACGCACATCTTGCGTCGTTAGCGACATCGCAGCATGTGACAGCTAGGAACGACGATCAACGATCGCAAAAACGGCAAAAATCGTTGATCGTTGACTCATCGCTCCAAATCATAATGTCGTTGGTGTTTCATTAGGCAGGTTGTTCGTCGTTCCTGCAGTACCAACACATCGCTGTGTGCGACACCGCAGGAACGACGAACATCATCCTACCATCGGAAAGGAGGAAGGAAGGAGGTGGGCGGGATGTTCCGGCCGCTCATCTCATCCCCTCCTCTTCTATTGAGCGGCCGTTTTGTAACGCCGCTGTGACATCGCTGTGATGCTGAACGCACCTCCCCCTTGATGGAGGGATTGTTAGGCAGCAACAGTGATGTCGCTGAACAGGTATGTGCGTGTGACGCTGCCGTAGCGATAATGTTCGCTACGGCAGCGATCACCACATATCGCACGAACGACGGAGGCGGGTGCTATCGCTCGCGACATCGCTGACAATCGCTAGCGATGTCGCAGTGTGTAAAACACCCTTAATTTGGTAGATCTAAGAAATCATTTTGGTGAGTAGGGAATGGAATAAAAAATGAAATAAAAAAGGAGGAAAAGATAAACCTGTAAAAAAACAACCAAAATAAAATATGACCAATGGAATACTGGAATTCCGAAAGAGAAAGTGTTATTTTGGTTCTAAAGGTTCAAAATGGCCTTTTCTTCAAGTAATTGTACCTTAAAACTTCACTAATGTATTATAGTGTATATTAGTAGATTTAGTTTAGAGCATACTATACAGTATATACATCTGTGCAATCATAGTAAATGTTTCCACTGTGTCCCTGTTCCCCGCACACAGACGGCCATTGATTATACAGTATACGTATTCCGACTTCTGTTTTCTCTTGCAGTATTCTTTAATGGACTTATTGTCAAAAATGGTGGCTGGTCAGCCGCACTTTGTGCGTTGCATCAAACCAAATAATGATCGTCTGCCAAGTAAATTTGATCGGGAAAAGGTATTGGTGCAGCTTAGATACACAGGGATTCTGGAGACGGCGAGGATTCGTCAGCTGGGATACTCACACCGCATCTTGTTTGCCAATTTCATAAAGAGGTAAGATTGAACATTATATGACTGTATCGTCAAGATCCGATTTGTTCAATATTTGCTGTTTTATTAAGCAACTAGAAGGTGGCCCGATTCTACACATCGGGTATTCTAGAATTTACGTATTGTGTAGTTAATGTATGATTTTTGTTATCTATATATATAATTGCCTTATTCTGTCTGTCTGTCTGTCTGTCTGTCTGTCTTGCTCCAGGCCAATCCGTGCGAGGGGGCGGAGCCGAGGTGAGGCGAGCGGCCAATCCGTGCGGGGGGGGCATGTCGAGCCCAGCGGCCAATCCGCTGTTTGTCACCGTAAGGACACAGGACACAATTTTGGAGCAAGACAGACAGACAGACAGACAGAATAAGGCAATTATATATATAGATAGGACTTCTCTTTGCTTGGACTACATTGTCTGTGCGGGATGGTCCGGCACACTTCCTCATTTGATTGACACCTGACTGTCAATGTGCAAGCTCTGTAGAGAACCTGGTGAGGGCGGGACAGCTCTCTCAGCACTACTATATGGCTAAATCTAAAAATTCTGATTCTATCAGAACAGAAAGCCATGGAACCCATAGGGTGGAGGGGCGACATGACTAGAGGGAAGGGAAGGAGTGATGGGGTTAATAGGAACAGGAATGTTTGTGTATAGGGCAGAGTAAGGGATTGGTGGGTAGGAGGAGTTCCCTGGAGGAAGAGGTGGGACAGATGAGGGGTGTAAGTATAGGAAATTTGGCTTACCCCCTCTCTTGATTTCCGGATATGGAGCGATCCGGACGTTCGACAGGATGGCTGCAATGCAGGACCAGCAGTGACTATCCCATGGCAGTGCACGGGCCCCTGGCAGCGCGGTCCCACGTCAGGGCTGCTGGGGTTAACCCGTCGGCACTTTCCCCTCGCTCCCCGGGCTGCAGCAGGCGGCGGTATCCCCCCCCCTCTCCTTCAGGTATTTGCAGTGTGCGTGGGGGAGCGAGGAGGACATGTGAGAGCCCCTTCGGGGACCCTCGACGGCAGCGATGTGGGCAGCGGCGGTACTCAGCAGCTGCTCCGGCCGTGGGAGGAATCTCCGTCCGGGCCGCGGCAGCCGGGAGGGGGGCGTGGCTAGTCTGCGGGGGGAGGGCCCCGCAGTCGGAGGCTTTCTGGGCCCAGGAGGGAAGGATGCGGCGGCGGCTCTAGATGGGAGTCTGCTGGCAGCGGGTCGGGCCACAGGTACCCCCCCTCCCTTGCAGGTGGCGGGGGGGGGGGTCGGGCCAGAAAATGATGAGGCCCGTGGTGGCAGCCCATGGGACGGTATAGTGTCCAGGGTTGTTGCCGCAGGGCAGAAGACGGAGCCTGGAGGACAGTGCCCACGCGGCGTACCAGGAGGACGGCCGTGGTGGTAGCGGCGCTTCGACGGAGTCTGCATTACCTGAGCCAGAGGCGGTCGGCTCCAGCGAGGAGGAGGATTGAGCGGCGTCGTTGGAAGACTCGGATGTCCAGATGGCTTGACTTCTACTTCAGTATTCGCCGGGTCGCGGTCGGGTGAGACAGCCGTGGATTCGGCGGGGTTTTGGGGCGCACCTGGGGGTGCAAAAAGGGTACTGTGGGGGGGGGGAGGCTGCGGATACGGCAGCGCCAAAGGGGGTCTGTGATGTTGCCCCGGGTAGGGGGTTTTCCTGACAGGGTCTGTTGTGGTTGCGGGGAGTGCGTGTGCGCCGCCGGCGGCATGGATGGGAGAGGCGATGGTAGGCGCAGGTATGGCAGGCAGAGTGAGGGCGCATGAGGCGGCGGGGGAGATTGTTCTGGCAGAGTCGACGGGGGGGGCTGTGATAGAGAAAGAGATGTGGAGGAAGAGGGGGATGAGTTGGTGCGTCTGGATGACAGAGGCACTTGAGAGAGGTATGTGTGCGTCAAAAGCCCGCTGGGGGGTTTACCTGTTGGCGGATGTGAGGGATAAGATTTGCAAGGGGAGACTGTTGAAATATTCTCCCTGCTGCCCCTGGAGCAGTTTCACTTGGATAAGGTCAAGCTAGGTGACTCTAGGAAGGAGGGGGAGGAGATGCGCCGTTATAGGTCATCTCTCGTATATTTGCAACTTGGCGGCGGGCATTTTTGCGTTCTTTTGGTGAGTGTATTGGGGAGAGGGAATTGGGAAATTGTTCGACATTATTTGGTTATATGGTTACATTTGGGGGTGCTTGTAGGTCAGTTGGCGGTGAAGCCTGGTTTCGGTACGCCAAGCAATTTTGGCAGGGGAAGGTGTTGGGTACGAGTATGCGGTAAGATCAAAGAGGCATATCCTTATGGATGCGGTGATGGCGGCTCCTGGTCAACCCCCTCCCCCCTTTTCCGGGGGGCAGCCGGGTGCTTGAGACTTGGAACCCCGGCGAACCGGACAACGGGTGTCGGGGTTTGCGGGCAGTATAATGACAGGCAGTGCAAATTTGGCACCTCCTGTCGCCTTATGCACAAGTGTTCGGGCTGTGGAAAGGGACATAGTACTTCCCGCGTTTTTTGCATTCTGCCGGTGTTGGTGGATCTTTGCCCCTTATTGGAATTGGCGCTTTGCTAGGGGAGGCCCGGATGTGGTCAGTGGACAGTTGGGTAAGGAAGTGGCTTTGGGCAGGTTGGGTGGGCCATTCGAGGCCCTCCTTGTCATGATTGGGTTTCGCCGTTGGGGGGTGGTGCCAAAGGTGCCGAACTTCTTTCGGCTTATTCCATTTCATCTTCTACGGAGGAGTCATCGGGTATGCCTGCTTTGCTCCGGATTTGTCGACGGTTTATAATTGCGTCGCGGGACGGAGTGTGGGATTTGGTAAAGGCGGTGTGCCGTGGAGCATTGATGGCAAAGGCGGCTGTGGAGGCGGCATTTAGGTTGTCATTGGTCCACCCCTGCTATCCAACATTTCTGGTGTTGCTGTGGGGATGTGACTTATTACGTTGTTCGCTGTTGGGCGGTTCCATTTCGTGTTCCTATTTGAGGCGGTTATTTCTTTGTTGAGTGGGTTGTGCGTGGTGTGTCCAGGATAACATCGCTCAGTCATTATTGGATGATTGCGTTTGCATCGGGTCGGTGGGTCCGATGTTTCGTGTGGGTTTGTTGTCTCATTGCCGAAGGTGGCGGTTACTCTTTTAGCGTCCCGTGGGCGCAGGAGGAGACTGAAGGTCCAGCGTCAGTGATGCGGTTTATGGGGGATAAAGATTGATGTTCTGACTATGGAGCGTAGGCTCCGTGGGTAATAGTGTGGTCCTACGGGCTGCGCTAGAGGCAGTAGATCAGCTAAGGCAGTGTGGTTTAAGGTGGTGCAGGTTTCGCTGGGGCAGTGGAACTGCGGGTGTTGAGTTCCGGCATTGGGGAGTGCGTTTGCTGGATGGCTGTTGTCAGCTACACCAAGGGTGCAGCCATTGGGTCATTTTGTGGGGGGTAACGAGGGAAATCATGGACAATCTAATGGTATAGGATGTTTTCTTGCGGCGATTCAATAGCTGCGCGTGGTGGCTGGGTAAGGTGGTACCTGATGGAATGTTGCAGCGGTCCTCGGATACGGCAGGATCGGCTGTTTTGGTTTAGCATGGTGGGTATTGCTTCCAATTTGTGGTGGTGGTTGAGTCGTGAGGGTTAGCAGTTTTTGCGAGAGGAAGGTGTGCTGTCAGGGTGTTTATTAGTCGCTCGTGGATTTGATTATTGGTTTGTTGGCTAATTCTGGGCAAAGGGTGGTGTACTTGCGGCATTTGGTTCTCAAATGTATGTGGTATAAAAAAAAAAAAAAAAAGAGAGAGAAATTTTAGATGTGGCACGACCCGTGCCGGGGGTCAACAAAGGGGTAGCTGCTGCTTTGTTTCGTTTCAGTTTCGCAGGTTTCGGGAGTTGAAGCCGGGGGCGGACGAGGTTGGAACGGTGTTTTTCAGGGAGCTTGTGGAGTCTGGTGAGGCTGTGTTTTGGGAGCTTTTCAGGAACTCGGTGACTGAGGTTACTTGGTGCTGATATATAGAACTGTGGGCGGCATTGATAACGTTGTTTGGGCCAGGTTTAGGGGGTGCCCGGTGGTGTATTGGGTGGTCTTGTTGACAGTGGTGAGTAACGAATTTTTCGGGTTGGTAGGTCGGCATCAGCAGTGGTCCATGGGATGGCGGCTGTGGTTTTTTAGTTGAACTTTAGGGTTGAGAGGGATGTGATCGGTGGAGTTTCGGGTGCGGCAAGGCCTTGAAGGGTTTTTTCGCAAGGGTGTGAAGGAGCCGGACACAAGGATCCGATCTCCTTTGTGGTGTTAAAGCGTTTTGGGAGTGATTTGTGGTTGATATGTTCATCTGATTGTGAGCGGGTCTGTGTTTCCTTTTCCCCAAAACAGTTGGTGTTAGCCTTGTATGGGGCGTTGCAAATCGGGGGTTGGTCGGCCCATCTACGGTTAGGGCCGGTGGTTTGATGTTGAAAGTTGGGCCTGCGGTGGAGCAGGGGGTTGAGCGCTGGCTTCGTCGCGCACAAACAACGGATTAGGCAGGTTGTGAAGGTTGGTGATGTTATATGGGGTCCGGGGTGTGGAAAGCATATCGGGAGGACGCCCAGGCCTGTTGTTGTGTCATGTGGATGGTTCCCCCCCCCCGTTTTGTTAAGGTACCAGTTTTGGCAGTGCTGGAGACTGGCTTGCATGGGGGCGGGGGTGGGCGCCCGGAGTACTACGGGTCGCATTCCTTCTGGATTGGGGCTGCCACGGAGGCCCCTCGGTGTGGTCTCGGGAAAGTGTTTGTGAGCTGTATTGGGAGGGAGGAGCCCTCTTGTTTTCGTTGTTACGTTCGGCCTCAGTTGTTATCATGTTAAGGCCAACGGGGGGGTTTTGAGTCTTTTTGGAAGGGAACATGTTTGGTTAGCATAACCGGTTGGTGTTTTATCTGTGGGGTTTATAACCTGTAGGTTTGTGGTGCGTGTGTGCCTCATTTGGTTATTCGGGCACTAGTTTGTCAGGGGGTTTCGGCGGGCTGAGGCTCGCCAAAAAATTTTGCCAGCTGGGTCTGGACGGGGCTGATGGTGCTGGTCTTATATGTGGGAGGCAGCGACTTGGTGGACCAGGCATCTCGGGAGTTAATTAAAAAAAAATGATACTTATATTGATTTGTTGCATCTGTGGAAGATATACCCCGGCTTCACCGTGGGTGGTTTTGATAGTGTGGCCAGGTGGAGTGGAGGGGGCTCGTTCGGTAGCTAGTATTACTCGAGCCTATTGAGTTGCGGCACTGAGAGTTGGTGTCGCTGATCTGGTAGTTTCGGAGAGGCAATGAGGGTGCATTTTAGTGATATTGGTGCTGTTTGTGGCGCTGGGATTGCGTGAAGGTGTGGCACAAGCTTTTGGTGTGTGGCGGGTCCAGGCCACGTAAGGAGTCACATGCCCTGTCCTGTGGCGGGGGGTAGGTCTGGTCCAGAGGCCGTTGAAGGCAATGGTAACTGGACTGAGGGACACCATCTTGGTATGGTGGCTCCGGGTTCCAGGATGTTGCAGACACGGGGTTCTGCAAAGTTGGGGGTATTAATCCGTTGGTGATTAATACCTCCTCTCTGGGTCGGTGTGTTGCGGCCAGGGATATTGGTGTGAGAAGTTGTTCCTGGACAGGGCCTACTCAGGGTTATATATTTAATGTATTGATTACTGTGTTAACTATTATTTGTTGGGGTCGCCCGTTGGACGGCGCCCCCTTGTGTTTAGAATGTAAATAATAGGTAATAAAGGCTGCTGTGGCCAATTTGAACCAAGTCACATGCAGTCCGTGTATTATTTACAGATGGTATTGGTGGGTAACACATACACACAGCACGACTGGAGAATCTTTCCTCAATGGTCATGCTGCACCCAGTAAACTAAGTGATACATCGTTGGATTGAGAATCTCTCTTTAATCAATGTGATTTTATATATATATATATATATGCATATATACATACAGTACAGGCCAAACGTTTGGACACACTTTCTCATTCAAAGAGTTTTCTTTATTTTCATTACTCTGAAAATTGTAGATTCACATTGAAGGCATCAAAACTATGAATTAACACATGTGGAATGAGATTCTTAACAAAAAAAAGTGTGAAACAACTGAAAATATGTCTTATATTCTAGGTTCTTCAAAGTAGCCACCTTTTGCTTTGATTACTGCTTTGCACACTCTTGGCATTCTCTTGATGAGCTTCTAGAGGTAGTCACCAGAAATGGTTTTCAATTCACAGGTGTGCCCTGTCAGGTTTAATAAGTGTAATTTCTTGCCTTATAAATGGGTTTGGGACCATCAGTTGTATTGTGCAGAATTCTGGTGGATTCACAGCTGATAGTTGTTGTGGTCAGAGGGGTTGGGAACGCCGCTTGCCTGGGAATCGCTGGCGCTCGGGTCGAGTGCTTCTGCTCCTCGGTGGCTCGAGCACGGGGCCGGACCCGGGGCTCGAGCAGCGCCTCCTCGCCCGCGAGTGAAAAGGGGGGAGGTTTGTGGTGGGATGTCGGTTGTGACGCCACCCACGGGTTGTGGTGATGGTGGGCACCACCGCTGCTAGTGACGGGGGATCCCGGGAGCGATGGCGGAGAGCAGCTAAGGTGTTGACCCCTCCGTGGGTAGGGGCTGTTGGTCCCGGGGCCCCGGTTGGGGAGCAGGGAGGCGGGATAGGTGCAGGTGCCGATGCCGGGAGGCAGTGTGGATGCGGGTGCAACGTTGCGGTGCAGCGCGGTGCCGGATGGCACTGGTGTACTCACTTAGGTAGACAAGGACAGAGTCTCTGGTAAACCAAACGGCTGGATGGACGGGGCCCACAGTCGGCTGCGGTGTTTCCACTCTCCCCGGACGGGTTGATGGTGGCTGTCGTTTCCTGCACGTATGTGTATGTGTTTGACTCCTATGGCTTCCCACGGGTAGTCCGCTCCCCGGCGTGTACGTGTCGGGAGAGCCCGTTTTGCCCGCAGGCGCTGGTCCTTGGATCTCTGGCCCTTGGCGGTGGCTCTTATCCGGACGGGTTGGGCTGTTGCCTTCTGATGGGACTTGGTTGGGAATGAACCCCTGAGGTCCAGACCCCAATCAGAGAAGTTGACCTTTACGGCGGCTTCCGAGGCTAGTTGGGGTCTAAGTAGCTTGCCTTGGTGCTTGGCTTCAATTTGCTCCCTGGTTCAGTACCGGCGGGCCACCGCCCAATCCCAGTCCTATGGTTCCGCTGGCCTCCACCAACTCCTGCAGACGGCCACCACCATCTGCCGACCTTGCTGATTGTGCCTGGGCTCCGACCCAGACACACACAGTCTTTGCTCCTCTCACTTCCACCTCTCCACTTCCACTCCAAAACTAAACTAAACTACTTTTCCCGCCTCCAGGCCTGTGAACTCCTCGGTGGGCGGGGCCAACCGCCTGGCTCCGCCCCACCTGGTGTGCACATCAGACCGTGGAGGGAGGCAACAGGGGTTTTGTTTGACTGGTGTTCCTGACCAGGGGAGGGGGTGTGTGTATGTGGTGTTATTCTGTGACCCCTGGGGTCCAGGGCATCACAATAGTCCTACTGAATAGACTGTTAGAATTTGTATTATGGCAAGAAAAAAAGCAGCTAAGTAAAGAAAAACCAGTGGCCATCATTACTTTAAGAAATGATGGTCAGTCAGTCTGAAAAATTGTGAAAACTTTGCAAGTGTCCCCAAGTGCAGTGCCAAAAACCATCAAACGCTGCAAAGAAACTGGCTCACATGAGGACCCCAGGAAAGGAAGACCAAGAGTCACCTCTGCTGCGGCGGATAAGTTTATCCGGTTCACCGGCTTCAGAAATTGCAGGTAAACAGCAGCTCAGATTAGAGACCAGGTCAATGCCACACAGAGTTCTAGCAGCAGACACATCTCTAGAACAACTGTTAAGAGGAGACTTTGTGCAGCAGGCCTTCATGGTAAAATAGCTGCTAGAAAACCACTGCTAAGGACAGGCAACAAGCAGAAGAGACTTGTTTGGGCTAAAGAATACAAGGAATGGACATTAGACCAGTGGAGATCTGTGCTTTGGTCTGATGAGTCCAAATTTGAGATCTTTGGATCCAACAACCACCGTGTCTTTGTACAATGCAGAAAAGGTGAATGGATGGACTCTACATGCCTGGTTCCCACTGTGAAGCATGGAGGAGGAGGTGTGATGGTGTGGGGGTACTTTGCTGGTGACACTGTTGGGGATTTATTCAAAATTGAAGGCATATGAACCAGCATGGCTACCACAGCATCTTGCAGCAGGATGCTATTCCATCCAGTTTGCGTTTAGTTGGACCATCATTTATTTTTCAACAGGGCAATGACCCCACCTCCAGGCTGTGTAAGGGCAATTTGACTAAGAAGGAGAGTCATGGGGTGCTACGCCAGATGACCTGGTCTCCAGAGTCACCAGACCTGAACCCAATCGAGATGGTTTGGGGTGAGCTGGACCACAGAGTGAAGGCAAAAGGGCCAACAAGTGCTAAGCATCTCTGGGAACTCCTTCAAGACTGTTGGAAGACCATTTCCGGTGACTACCTCTTGAAGCTCATCAAGAGAATGCCAAGAGTGTGCAAAGTAGTAATAAAAGCAAAAGGTGGCTACTTTGAAGAACCTAGAATATAAGACATATTTTCAGTTGTTTCACACTTTAAGTATTTAATTCCACATGTTTTAATTCATACTTTTGATGTCTTCAATGTGAATCTACAATTTTCAGAGTCCTGAAAATAAAGAAAACTCTTTGAATGAGAAGGTGTGTCCAAACTTTTGGTCTGTACTGTATATATATATATATATATATATATATATATATATTGAACATACATACTGTATTATTCTGCATCCTGTTCATATTAAAATAATAATCTCTGTGTCTTTTAAGATACTACCTGATTTGCTTTAAGTCCTATGAAGATCCTCCGGTCAGCCCTGAATGCTGTGCATCTATACTGGAGAAAGGAAACGTACACCACTGGGTTTTAGGGAAAACAAAGGTATTAATGACTAGAGACTCTGCTTACTTTTTTATCTGACTTGATAAATAATCTAATACTATAAACCTGATCATGCTAGTTTATTATAAGGTGAAATACTTAGTTTACCTCCATTTATGCTGCTTAACGCTTTTTCTTACAGAAGTATTAGTGGGGTGCGGGGTCCACTGAATGGACCTTGTAAAAGAGGATTTGTAACGCAGGAGCTGGAGAGATAAAACCAGATCAGATCAGGCCTTACCTGGGTGGAGATAGGTTGAAACATGAGATAAGATGTTGCTCACCTGGGGTGGTTGTGAGCAGGGCTGTATTTTGCCTTCGTGCTGCCCTAGGCACTTTAAGTGGTCGCGCCCCTTAGTGACAACGTAAAACTGAGTTTTCGCACACGACATCTGTTTAAGGCAGATCTACTCTGTAGCACACTTTAAAAAGTATCAATAAGAAACGAACCCCCCCCCCCCCAATGGGAATCACCACAGGCACATCAAAACATAGCATGAGTATAAAATATTCCCACCACACCGTCCCCACTTATATACTGTGACTGTGACACTGCCCCTAATAAACACCACACTGCCCTCCCTTATAAACTACTGTATATCCACCACACCTTCCTCGATTATGAAATATGATCTGTACATTGTGAGGAGGGAGCAGCATGATGTGAGGACAATGTCCCATGCATGCTGCCCCCTCCTCACAATGTCCCATGCATGCTGCCCCCTCCTCACAATGTCCCATGCATGCTGCCCCCTCCTCACAATGTCCCATGCATGCTGCTCCCTCCTCACAATGTCCCATGAATGCTGCTCCCTCCGCACAATGTCTCATGCTTGATGCTCCCTCCTCACAATGTCCCATGCATGCTGCTCCTTCCTCACAATGTCCCATGCATGCTGCTCCCTCCTCACAATGTCTCATGCATGCTGCCCCCTCCTCAGTGTCCCATGCATGCTGCCCCCTTCTCACAATGTCTCATGCATGCTGCCCCCTCCTCAGTGTCCCATGCATGCTGCCCCCTTCTCACAATGTCCCATGCATGCTGTCCCTCTCCATGAGCTCCTAATGCTGCCTTCCTCTTTTCCATAATGAGACCTTCATGTTGCCCCACTCATGCTAAGACCACCACACTAACGCTTATGCTGAGACCCCCCCCCACACACACTACCCCACTCTTGATATTGACTCCCCTACATTGCTCCACTCCATACTGATCCCACACATGCTGCCCCTTCTTCACAATGAGCTCCCAATGCTGCCCCCTCTTATTCTGAGTCCTTACACTCCCCCCACCCAATCGATTTTGTCATTGCACTATCCCACATCCCTTGTCCTCTGTCTCTAGCATTAGCCCCTCTCTCCCACTCCCCCAGCATCAGCCTCTCTCCCCCAGCATCAGCCTCTATCTTCCCTCAGCATCAGCCTCTCTTCCCCAGTCTCAGCCTTTGCCTCCCCCCCAGCCTCAGCCTGCCCCAGTCTCCGCCTCAGCCTCCCTCCAGCCTCCCTCCAGTCTCAGCCTCAGCCTCCCTCAAGTCTCAGCCTCAGCCTCCCTCCAGTCTCAGCCTCAGCCTCCCTCCAGCCTCCCCCCAGTCTCTGCCTCTGCCTCCCTCCAGCCTCCCCCCAGTCTCTGCCTCCCTCCAGCCTCCCCCCAGTCTCAGCCTCAGCCTCCCTTCAGTCTCAGCCTCAGCCTCCCTCAAGCCTCCCCCCAGTCTCAGCCTCAGTCTCCCTCCAGCCTCCCCCCAGTCTCAGCCTCCCTCCAGTCTCAGCCTCTGCCTCCCTCCAGCCTCCCCCCAGTCTCTGCCTCTGCCTCCCTCCAGCCTGCCCCCAGTCTCTGACTCTGCCTCCCTCCAGCCTCCCCCCAGTCTCTGCCTCTGCCTCCCTCCAGCCTCCCCCCCAGTCTCTGCCTCTGCCTCCCTCCAGCCTCCCCCCAGTCTCTGCCTCTGCCTCCCTCCAGCTTCCCCCCAGTCTCAGCCTCTGCCTCTCTCCAGCCTCCCCCCAGTCTCAGCCTCTGCCTCCCTCCAGCCTCCCCCCAGTCTCTGCCTCTGCCTCCCTCCAGCCTCCCCCCAGTCTCTGCCTCAGTCTCCCTCCAGCCTCCCCCCAGTCTCAGCCTCTGCCTCCCTCCAGCCTCCCCACAGTCTCAGCCTCTGCCTCCCTCCAGCCTCCCCCCAGTCTCAGCCTCTGCCTCCCTCCAGCCTCCCCCCAGTCTCTGCCTCTGCCTCCCTCCAGCCTCCCCCCAGTCTCTGCCTCTGCCTCCCTCCAGCCTCCCCCCAGTCTCTGCCTCTGCCTCCCTCCAGCCTCCCCCCAGTCTCTGCCTCTGCCTCCCTCCAGCCTCCCCCAGTCTCAGCCTCTGCCTCTCTCCAGCCTCCCCCCAGTCTCAGCCTCTGCCTCCCTCCAGCCTCTTCCCAGTCTCTGCCTCTGCCTCCCTCCAGCCTCCCCCCAGTCTCTGCCTCTGCCTCCCTCCAGCCTCCCCCAGTCTCAGCCTCTGCCTCCCTCCAGCCTCCCCACAGTCTCAGCCTCTGCCTCTCTCCAGTCTCAGCCTCTGCCTCCCTCCAGCCTCCCCCCAGTCTCAGCCTCTGCCTCTCTCCAGTCTCAGCCTCTGCCTCCCTCCAGCCTCCCCACAGTCTCAGCCTCTGCCTCTCTCCAGTCTCAGCCTCTGCCTCCCTCCAGCCTCCCCCCAGTCTCAGCCTCTGCCTCCCTCCAGTCTCAGCCTCTGCCTCCCTCCAGTCTCTGCCTCTGCCTCCCTCCAGCCTCCCCCCAGTCTCTGCCTCTGCCTCCCTCCAGCCTCCCCCCAGTCTCTGCCTCTGCCTCCCTCCAGCCTCCCCCCAGTCTCAGCCTCTGCCTCCCTCCAGCCTCCCCCCAGTCTCTGCCTCTGCCTCCCTCCAGCCTCCCCCCAGTCTCTTCCTCTGCCTCCCTCCAGCCTCCCCCAGTCTCTGCCTCTGCCTCCCTCCAGCCTCCACCCAGTCTCAGCCTCTGCCTCTCTCCAGCCTCCCCCCAGTCTCAGCCTCTGCCTCCCTCCAGCCTCCCCCCAGTCTCTGCCTCTGCCTCCCTCCAGCCTCCCCCCAGTCTCTGCCTCTGCCTCCCTCCAGCCTCCCCCAGTCTCAGCCTCTGCCTCCCTCCAGCCTCCCCACAGTCTCAGCCTCTGCCTCCCTCCAGTCTCAGCCTCTGCCTCCCTCCAAACTCCCCCCAGTCTCAGCCTCTGCCTCCCTCCAGCCTCCCCCCAGTCTCTGCCTCTGCCTCCCTCCAGCCTCCCCCCAGTCTCTGCCTCTTCCTCCCTCCAGCCTCCCCCCAGTCTCTGCCTCTGCCTCCCTCCAGCCTCCCCCCAGTCTCTGCCTCTGCCTCCCTCCAGCCTCCCCCCAGTCTCTGCCTCTGCCTCCCTCCAGCCTCCCCCCAGTCTCTGCCTCTGCCTCCCTCCAGCCTCCCCCAGTCTCAGCCTCTGCCTCTCTCCAGCCTCCCCCCAGTCTCAGCCTCTGCCTCCCTCCAGCCTCTTCCCAGTCTCTGCCTCCCTCCAGCCTCCCCCCAGTCTCTGCCTCTGCCTCCCTCCAGCCTCCCCCAGTCTCAGCCTCAGCCTCCCTCAAGTCTCAGCCTCAGCCTCCCTCCAGTCTCAGCCTCAGCCTCCCTCCAGCCTCCCCCCAGTCTCTGCCTCCCTCCAGCCTCCCCCCAGTCTCTGCCTCTGCCTCCCTCCAGCCTCCCCCCAGTCTCTGCCTCCCTCCAGCCTCCCCCCAGTCTCAGCCTCAGCCTCCCTTCAGTCTCAGCCTCAGCCTCCCTCCAGCCTCCCCCCAGTCTCAGCCTCAGTCTCCCTCCAGCCTCCCCCCAGTCTCAGCCTCCCTCCAGTCTCAGCCTCTGCCTCCCTCCAGCCTCCCCCCAGTCTCTGCCTCTGCCTCCCTCCAGCCTGCCCCCAGTCTCTGACTCTGCCTCCCTCCAGCCTCCCCCCAGTCTCTGCCTCTGCCTCCCTCCAGCCTCCCCCCCAGTCTCTGCCTCTGCCTCCCTCCAGCCTCCCCCCAGTCTCTGCCTCTGCCTCCCTCCAGCTTCCCCCCAGTCTCAGCCTCTGCCTCTCTCCAGCCTCCCCCCAGTCTCAGCCTCTGCCTCCCTCCAGCCTCCCCCCAGTCTCTGCCTCTGCCTCCCTCCAGCCTCCCCCCAGTCTCTGCCTCAGTCTCCCTCCAGCCTCCCCCCAGTCTCAGCCTCTGCCTCCCTCCAGCCTCCCCACAGTCTCAGCCTCTGCCTCCCTCCAGCCTCCCCCCAGTCTCAGCCTCTGCCTCCCTCCAGCCTCCCCCCAGTCTCTGCCTCTGCCTCCCTCCAGCCTCCCCCCAGTCTCTGCCTCTGCCTCCCTCCAGCCTCCCCCCAGTCTCTGCCTCTGCCTCCCTCCAGCCTCCCCCCAGTCTCTGCCTCTGCCTCCCTCCAGCCTCCCCCAGTCTCAGCCTCTGCCTCTCTCCAGCCTCCCCCCAGTCTCAGCCTCTGCCTCCCTCCAGCCTCTTCCCAGTCTCTGCCTCTGCCTCCCTCCAGCCTCCCCCCAGTCTCTGCCTCTGCCTCCCTCCAGCCTCCCCCAGTCTCAGCCTCTGCCTCCCTCCAGCCTCCCCACAGTCTCAGCCTCTGCCTCTCTCCAGTCTCAGCCTCTGCCTCCCTCCAGCCTCCCCCCAGTCTCAGCCTCTCTCCAGTCTCAGCCTCTGCCTCCCTCCAGCCTCCCCACAGTCTCAGCCTCTGCCTCTCTCCAGTCTCAGCCTCCCTCCAGCCTCCCCCCAGTCTCAGCCTCTGCCTCCCTCCAGTCTCAGCCTCTGCCTCCCTCCAGTCTCTGCCTCTGCCTCCCTCCAGCCTCCCCCCAGTCTCTGCCTCTGCCTCCCTCCAGCCTCCCCCCCAGTCTCAGCCTCTGCCTCCCTCCAGCCTCCCCCCAGTCTCTGCCTCTGCCTCCCTCCAGCCTCCCCCCAGTCTCTTCCTCTGCCTCCCTCCAGCCTCCCCCCAGTCTCTGCCTCTGCCTCCCTCCAGCCTCCCCCAGTCTCTGCCTCTGCCTCCCTCCAGCCTCCCCCCAGTCTCAGCCTCTGCCTCTCTCCAGCCTCCCCCCAGTCTCAGCCTCTGCCTCTCTCCAGCCTCCCCCCAGTCTCTGCCTCTGCCTCCCTCCAGCCTCCCCCCAGTCTCTGCCTCTGCCTCCCTCCAGCCTCCCCCAGTCTCAGCCTCTGCCTCCCTCCAGCCTCCCCACAGTCTCAGCCTCTGCCTCCCTCCAGTCTCAGCCTCTGCCTCCCTCCAAACTCCCCCCAGTCTCAGCCTCTGCCTCCCTCCAGCCTCCCCCCAGTCTCTGCCTCTGCCTCCCTCCAGCCTCCCCCCAGTCTCTGCCTCTGCCTCCCTCCAGCCTCCCCCCAGTCTCTGCCTCTGCCTCTCTCCAGCCTCCCCCAGTCTCAGCCTCTGCCTCCCTCCAGCCTCCCCCCAGTCTCTGCCTCTGCCTCCCTCCAGCCCCCCCCCAGTCTCTGCCTCTGCCTCCCTCCAGCCTCCCCCAGTCTCAGCCTCTGCCTCCCTCCAGTCTCAGCCTCTGCCTCCCTCCAGCCTCCCCCCAGTCTCAGCCTCTGCCTCTCTCCAGTCTCAGCCTCTGCCTCCCTCCAGCCTCCCCCCAGTCTCAGCCACTGCCTCCCTCCAGTCTCAGCCTCTGCCTCCCTCCAGCCTCCCCCCAGTCTCAGCCTCTGCCTCCCTCCAGCCTCCCCCCAGTCTCAGCCTCTGCCTCCCTCCAGCCTCCCCCCAGTCTCAGCCTCTGCCTCCCTCCAGTATCTGCCTTTGCCGCCTCCCCCCCCCGCATGCGCAGATCTCTGGTCTGCATTAGAGACACTCCCACGCTCCTTATGAATCCACTTACCTGCTCCAGTGCCCGCCGCCATCTTCCTGGCTCACGTGAGTATCCTCTTCTGACACCGGCTTCCATCACGGCGTCCTCCGCGGCGTCCTGCTGTGAGCTCTGCATGTGACGTCCACACAGCAGTGGACGCAGCACAGAGGAAGGAGCTGATTGGCGCGCGCCTTTGACCCCGGAAGTGCAGGCGCCGGCAGTTCCGGGGTCAATCAGCTCCCTGTGCTCGGCGGCCACAAAAAAAAAAAATGTAAAAAAAAAAAAAAAAAAAAAAAAAAATTTTTTTTTTTTTTTTTTTTTTTTTTTTGCTGCCAGAAGGTGCCGCCCCTCACAATCTGCCGCCCTAGGCACCGGACCACGGGTGCCTAATGGTAAATACGGCCCTGGTTGTGAGAGTCACAACCACTATAAGGGCATGTGGGAGAAAATCCTTGGCTGCCGCAGTCCGCGTGGCAAAATATTCAAAAGGGAGTTGGAGGAGAAGGGGTTACCGTATAATATATGAGGCTGGATACTTTTTTTTGGAAATATGGTGATTTATTTCCTTTGCATTTCGGAGAAATAGCTCCTTCAGGATAAAATCACAGATGTAGATTGGTGCATCTGTGATTCCATCCTGAAGAAGGAGCTATTGCTCTGAAACGCATAGAAATAAATCACCATATTTTCCAAAAGAAGTTTCCAGATTGATACGGCAGCGTGGTGTTTAACCCCATCTCCTCCTATTCCCTTTTAAAAGAGAATTTGGGCATTGTCTGGGTATTTAAATAATAGGACGACACCCGCTGCCAGTTCAGATTAGAAAATTTTTTTACTCTGACACTGGTATATGTTATTAATCTAAAGGCTGGACTGGTTTAGAATAAATATATTTTCAAATATTCAGTAAGGTACTGAAATTTGGAATTGCATGGATTTTCTCATGAAAACCCCATTAAAATGCAAGCACCAAGTCCTGCCCCTATTGCAGGGGACAAGTAGTTGTCACGGGTGGCTGGGGAACACAGTGAAACCTATACTGTCCCTAAAGCTGGGGGCCCTGCGCTCACTCTAAGGGGTACTTTGCATGCTGCAACATCGCTAGCCGATGCTAGCGATGCCGAGCGCGATAGTCCCCGCCCCCGTCGCACATGCAATATCTTGTGATAGCTGCCGTAGCGAACATTATCGCGACGGCAGCTTCACACGCACTTACCTGCCCTGCGACGTCGCTCTGGCCGGCGACCCGCCTCCTTGCTAAGGGGGCGGGTCGTGTGGCGTCAGAGCGACGTCACACGGCAGGCGGCCAATAGAAGCGGAGGGGCAGAGATGAGCGAGACGTAAACATCCCGCCCACCTCCTTCCTTCCGCATAGCCGGTGGAGGCAGGTAAGGAGATGTTCCTCGCTCCTGCGGCTTCACACACAGCGATGTGTGCTGCCGCAGGAACGAGGAACAACATCGTATCTCCTGATGTAGCGACATTATGAAAATGTCCGACGCTACACAGATCACCGATTTACGACGCTTTTGCGATCGTTTATCGGCGCATCTAGGCTTTTCACGTTGCGACGTCGTTACCAGCGCCGGATGTGCCTCACTTTCGATTTGACCCCGACGATATTGCAGTAGCGATGTCGCAACGTGCAAAGTACCCCTAACACCCTGAGGTACCCTTGAATGGAGGTCCGGGCCCCCAACCTAGGCCCTATCTCCTGTCCTTGTCCCTGATGGTAAGACCCCCCGCCCCTCCACAACCCACCACCTGGGGGGGAAGGGACAAGAACTGAAGTCTACAACCCCAACGACAAATAAAGACCAAACAGGGGTAACCAATACAACAACTCCAACACACGGCAACCACACACAAAGTAGACCCTAAAAGTGCACAAGGAGAAACAACATAAACAGGGGGGGGGGGAGAAAACAGACTACTGGGTAACATCCATACTGTACAACCAGCACACCTAGAACTGCTGCAGCAAGCACCAATGCTGCAGCCCACAACACAAGTCTCAGAGAGGGTTTTCCAGCTCCTTTCACCGCCTGGCCAAGATTCCAAATGAATGAAAATAACCAGCACTCTCTACTGGGAGTAGGTGGTATATATAGGACCTGGGAGTGGTCCCAACCAAAAACAACTGACCAGGAGTCAGGAGCTGCTGGAAGTTAAACTGACATTAACCCTCTCCTCCCCAAAAGAAAGGGAATCCATTTTATCAGCAGAGTCTCACAAGGTAAAGTGAGACTGTGACCCAGAACATGTCATTAAACTCTGCAACGGAGGAAAGACCGTGACAGTAGTAAGACATGTCGGCATATTAAATTCAATCAGAACCGTGTAATTTTTTGTTTCTCCTGTGGGGGTGCTGCAGGGGAATTGAACATTTGTTGAGCGGTTCTCCCACTTGTTACCACTAGTTGGCACGATTCCTAGGAGCAGGTCATCTGGTGATCAGGTTGTTGTAAGTGAACTATACTAAGGAAAAGAGATCCATGTTCATGACCCCTTTAAATATATTAATATGACATTAAAAAAACTTTTTAAAACACTGATGTAGTGCTTATTTTGTCCCATTGTTAGCCATTGCCTAAAGTTTTATGTATATTTTTGTCACCTTTCATGTTTGCAATGCATAAATCTCATTCATGTAAATTTTATGCTGGTTTAAATCAGAAAAAAAATAATATTAATTAATATTGTCTTACTTATTGCTATTTTTTAGGTCTTCCTTAAATATTACCATGTTGAACATCTGGATCGTATGGTAAAGAACATAGTCAATAGAATTGTTCTTTTTCAAGCTTGTGTCAAAGGATGGCTGGGAGCGAAAAGATATCAGAAACTAAAGTATCAACGAGAGCAAAGTGCAGTGAAAATACAGTCAGGTAAAAACTTCCAGCATCTCATAAGGTTTGTGCACTGTGGTTGGTAAGGCCTCTTTCACATGACAATGAAAGACACACACGTTTTTCACGGCTGTGTTGAAGGTGCGTATGGCCCATCCGTGTGCCAAAATCACGGAGATCACGTCAAAAGATCAAATGGAAGTGGACTCCCGCGCTGTTGTAAGAAGATGGTCAGCAGTAATGGTTAAAATTATAAATCATACTTGTGCACAGCGTCGGACTGGCTACCGGAGGAATCTCCAGTAAGGCCAGCCCTGGAGTCAGGTACCTGCATTGCACTCCGGAGCTCTCACCTGAACTCCGGAGATCAACCCGGCTTGTCTGCAGCTGTCATGAACTGAACCGCAAGCGCCTGGGAATCAATCACTCGGCGCTCGCGGTACAGTCTAATCTGCTCTCCGGAGCTCACGTGAGAGCTCCGAAGTGCAATGCAGGTACCTGAATCCAGGCCTGGCATTACTGGAGATTCCTCCGGTAGCCAGTCCGACGCTGCTTGTGCATGTGTGATTTATCTGAGGAAGGAGATGTGATCTCTGAAACACATAAAATCACGTTTAACCATTGCTGCTGACCATCTTCTTACGACAGAGCAGGAATCCACTTCTATTTGATCTTTTGATGCCAACTCCTCGTGGTGCCTGCTGCAGCCATAGCCTACACGCTTTCAATAGCAGTTGTGACTATTTTAACAACTGTATCAGGTGAGTACATCTGATTTTTACCTACAAACGCTTTTGAACATTAGTACCCTATTAGCGCCTTTTGTCTTTTCAGTCTTCTTCACATTGAGCACACCGAGATCAGGAACTTTTTACACATCTGTCCCCAGCACTGCTGTCCGTGGTGCTGATGTCTCCGGCGCTGCGACCAAACTTGCTTCCGAGTCCGTGGTGCAGGGAATAGCAATGAGCATAATGAGTGGGCCCTGAAGCAAGTGACAGCCAAAGACAGCAGGGCTGGAGACTAGAGCTGATCGAACTCCCCAAAAACCGGGACCGGCAGATCACTGCCAGATTTTAAAGAGTCCAATCCACTCCGGAATCCGGTGCCCATATAAGTCAATGGGGACCGGAATCTGGAGATTAAAAATGTTTATGGAGAGGATAGGGGGGGTAGGAGCGAGTGAAGTATACTCACCGAGGCTGTGTCATGGCGGCACACTCCTTCCGGGTCACTCATTTCCCTTCTGGATCCGACAATTCAATATTCACTACTTTGCCCACCCACCGGCGTGTAATTGGTTGCAGTTAAATGCACCCCCATCCTGAGTGTCATCGTGTCAGCTGACTGCAACCAATCACAGGTGGCAAGACAGCCGGTGGGCGGGAAATGCAGCGTATCCCTCGCAAGCGTGACTCCGGCTTTTTTTTTTATGTAAATAAATAATTAAAAAAAAAACGACATGCGGTTCCCCCTAGTTTTCATCCTCAGCCATGATAACGCTGGCTGGGGGCTGGTATTCTCGGCCCGCAGCTACCCGGTATTGCCGCATCTATTACATGTGACAATCCCGGTGCATTACCGGACCTTCCCGTTGGCCTGATGCAGTGCCAATCAGGGTAATAAGGGGTTAATAACAGCGCACAGCTGCTACTAATCCCTAGGTTTGTGATGGCACAGGCATCTATCATGTTCCTGCATCACACTAACCTGTAAGTGAATGTAAATAAGCACACACAGAGAGAAAAATCCTTTATTTGGAATAAAGTACAAAACACACACCCTCCTTCACCACTTTATTAACCCCCAACATCCTGCAGCTCCGGCGTAATCCACACGAGGTCCCACGAGGTCCCACGAGGTCCCACGACACATCCAGCTCTGTTACATCTCACAGCTAGCTGCCATAGAGAAGACTGCCAGCTATGAGTGTAGCCTATTACTGAGCCGCGATGAGCGATGACTGCAGGAGATACTGGCACAGGCTGAGGGCCCGTCAGCCTGCAACCAATCACAGACAAAAGGACGGCCGGCGGGCGGGGAAAACACGGAAAGCTGTGTCTATACATGCACAGTACAGGAAGTGAATGCGCGACCCGGAAGCAGGGTGCCGCCATGACACCGAGTCTCGATAAGTATGAAACTCTCACTTATTTCTTATTTTGTTTATTTTTACTTTAATTGCCGAATCCGGATCATGCACCCGGAATCCCAGATCCGGCACCCAGATAGCGTTGAAACCGCGCAGATACAGACTTTTACAGTCCGGATCTGCTCAGCCCTATTGGAGACAGGTGAGTATAGAAAATAATTTTATTTCAAAGACACGGGTTTTATCCAGTAAGTGTTACATGGATCACATTAGTCTGTGGTCCGCGTGACATGCGTGCTGCCGGAGAAAAATTGACTTGTCTCCGTTTGGAACACACGAACACGCATGTGCTCCATGCGGACTCAAGGTCCATGAGAAATCTCTGATGTGTGTGCAGACCCATTGATTTTAATGGGTCTGTGTATGTCCGTGATTCCAGTATGTATAAAAATGCCATCATACGTACCGGAATCACTGACGTGTGAAGGAGGCCTTAAGCTGCTTTTAGAACAGGCCCATTTTTCATCCAATAATGAGCGCAGATCCACCATATAGTCCACATACAAGACGACTGCCCTGTATATACAGGCTGCTGAATATTGATATCTCCATAGAGGATCATGTTATCCTCATCATATCTCCTGTTTACGTGGGGGTAATGGCTGTTGCACACATATATACACACGTATACAATACAGGCAGAGCAGCTTTCACCTGTTCACATTTGCTTCATGCTTTTCAGAGATTTTGCTCAGATTCATTGACGGGAAGTTAGGTCAGTAGATAATATAAATGAATCAAACCAGCACCTGTCATTACTAACAGTGAGCAACAGACCGTAGGTCATAGCCCTACAACGCTTCATATGAAAATCCAAAACCAAAAGCAGCACTAATGGTCCATGTGAACAGGGGCAATGTATCGGCTCAGCTCACAAGGTTTGACAAGGGTTCTCCTGAGCTGATATATTGTCACTATTCACATGGACCATTAAATTCTGCTGGAATTCTGCCTGCTTTTTTAGATTTAGATAGATAAATAGATAGATATTTAGTGTAGAAATTGGTCAATTCGCGTGAGCTCGACTGCCACATCAACGTGGGCACCCGTAAGAGCAAATTTAAACTTAAAGGAGTTTTCCCACAAAGTTGATTTTAATCAATAGATCTTGGAATAATAATTATTTCCACAATTTGATGTATTTAATAAAAAATGTTCCTGTGCTGAGATAATCTTATATATGTGTCCCTGCTATGTACTGTGTAATTGACATGCCCACCAGGGCCGTGGGGCACCCGTTACCGGGCCAGTTCCGTTCTGGGAGGATGTTCACGGTGGCAGGGCTTGGCTCCGTGACCCTAGCAGTGTCATTACAGACAGGGGGGATTATTTACAAGAGGAGATAATGAATTTGTGACGCCACCTGTGGTACTCGGCCACTTATAGCCGACGCTGCGGGATGGGACCGCTAGGGCAGATGATGACGCAGCTGAGTTTGTATAGCTCTCCACAGGTAAAGCTGGGCCCCAGGGCTGTTAGGAGTAGTAGTCTTTACAAATTATGGAGGGACCTAATGTTGGGGTGCAGGCAGGGACGGATCCAAATTTGCGTGGGCCCCGGGCGAAAGAGTCTCAGTGGGCCCCATCCACACATAGAGACGCATATGCGCAGATACATACACTTACAGGCATACATACATATACATATTTAAAGACAAATTCACAAAAAATACATATAGACAGACATAAACTTATATAGTTATATATACTGACATACATAGATACACATCTTGGAAAATCTCCAATTCGGCAAACAGTCCTCACCAATCAAACATTAACCGTTAGATGCACAGTTACACACACTATACATTGCTTCACCTTGCAGTTCCTGATCGGTGCAGAGCAGGAGAGAGAAGCCACTGGGACATGCATGGAGGCTGCAGCAGGTGAACAGCAGGACCTGCCACTTCATCGGTCATGTGATTAGGCACATGATTAGTCAGATGACATGAAAGGTCCTTCACCTCAGCCTCCGTTTTGGTCTAGTACATTTCCTGTCCTGCACCGATCACATTCAGTGCAGAGCAGGAAGGGCCCCACTCCCTGGGGCCTGGTGAGCAGAGGAATGAAAGGGGAGGGGCCAGGGCTGTCAGTAGCGGGCCCCCTTCTGGCTTCTGCTCGCGGGGCCCCTTACAGGAATCATGGTTGAAATGCCCTGATGGCGGCCCTGAGTACGGCTGCCAGCGCAAGCACTGCAGTCGCTGGAACTCAGCCTGTGGCCTGCAGGACTGAAGACTGTGAGGGGGCCCCCCCAGCTGTTCAGGGCCCCGGCATTTGACCATGTGTGCCGGGTGCTGACACCGGCCCTGGGTGCAGGACCGGACAACACAGGAGCCGTAGTTTCCTTTATCTTTTACTTGGTAGTAGATGATACAGGCCCGGGAGACTGGAAGCAATTGAGGGGATCCACCTAGCCAGGTGGATTCAGAGGCCTACCTTCTTGCGCCATAATTTGTGGGTCCCTGCGGCTTGAAGCTACGCTGCGGCCCTCTTCTTTGTATCGGTACTAGTTTTCACCCATATAGTAGGCAGCTGTTGGGACTTCAGTACCCATGCAGCCTAGGACCCCATTGTCCTGTCTTCTGCGCTCGGCCCTGAGGAAGCTCCTTTGCAGCTCCCTTCTCAGAGACTGTCTTCTCTCTCTCTCCTTTCAGTTTCAGTTCTCTGTGAGTGTAACTAACTCCTCCCCCAGGCCAAAATGCATAGGGAAGCTCCCTTTAAACCAGGTTCTTGAGCTCCCCCTTCTGGTCTGGAGTTAGGAAAGTGTTGACTGCTGGTGCCACCTAGCATGGGGGACCCCCCTCTAGCTTCCAAGCATAGCATCACCCCCTGTGAGGAGGGCAATGTTACTGTGGCAACTGGACCATTGGGGTGCCATTTAATGGCCGTGTCTGACCATACAGGAACATGGTCTGATCATACCACAGCTGCTGGACAGGGGAGGACGCAAAAG
Organism: Anomaloglossus baeobatrachus; assembly: GCF_048569485.1. Lineage (NCBI taxonomy): Eukaryota > Metazoa > Chordata > Amphibia > Anura > Aromobatidae > Anomaloglossus > Anomaloglossus baeobatrachus. The sequence continues at coordinate 528,147,266 of NC_134358.1, read as the reverse complement.
AGATAATAAACATAGCACAGCATGGGATTGCAAATTATTCTTTCTTTGAGGTAAAACTTTTTTTAAAAAACAGGCAGGGAAATGTTTTACCTCACAAAAAGAATCAGCTAAGATCCCATGTTGTAATGTCTTTATACTCTTTTGCGTCCTCCCTGGCTCAGGAGCTGTGGTATAACAAGACCATTTCCCTGTACAGTCAGACATGGCCATTACACAGTACATAGCAGGGGCACATATATAAGATTATCTCAGCACAGGAACATTTTTTGTAAACTCATTCAATTGTGGAAATTATTATTTTTCTAAGATCTATTGATTAAGATCCACTTTAAAATTAACTTTGTTGGTGGAAAAACCTCTTTAACTCTACTTGGACAAGGCCTAAAAAGTTTAAAAGACTGGTAAGATCCAGGTCAAATTAAAGGGAATCTGTCAGTAGAATCAACCTACCTAGCCCATCTGCATAGGCATGTAGATCATAGAAAGTTGATAGAAAATTGAATAAAATAATACCTTGATATCTGTGATCCAAAGTCTTATTACAGAGAAATCCACATTTATCTTATATGTAAATTAGCTGTTAAGATCTATAGGTCAGATATAGAGCTCCCTGAGAATCTGCCTCCAGAGCATATTGTAAATGAAAGAATGAGGCATGTAATGACTGACGCTCTGCTCTCCTGATCTACATGTCTCACACTGATTACTTACCTTTCATTTAGAATACGCACTGGAGGCAGACTCTCAGGGAGATCTATGTCCCTCCCAAAGATCTTAACAGCTTATGAACATATTAAGGAAAACGTGGATTTCTCTGTAATATAACATCAGATCGCAGATACCAAGGTATCATTTTTTCAACTTTCTATGACCTGACAGATTTTAAGAGTTGAGCATACTGACAGATTCCCTTTAAATGCAGCCTTAAGCCCCCTTCAAACGTCCGTGAAAATACACGCACGTGTGTTACGGGCCGTTTTTCGTGTCCGTGTCCCATTTTTGTGTCCGTTTTTAAGGTCCGTGAGGCATCTGTGTGAACTGTGTATGCTAGCCGTGTGTGCGTGTGTAATGTCCGTGTGTGCGTGTGAAACTTAACTGACATGTGAGTGTGTGTTGTCCGTGTGAAATGTCCGTGTGTGATGTAACATGTCGTTGATACATACCCGCTGTCTGCGACAGCAGACAGAGTCGCGCGCTGAGAATGAACTCGGGTGAACTTCACCCGACTTCATTGTCATACCGCGGCTCTGTCGGTGTCGCGTACTGATTAGCGGTCACCCGTGAAGGACTCACCAGTGACCGCTAATCTCCTGAGTGACTGAATTGAGCAGCGCGATTAGCGCTGCTGTCACTCAGGTTTCCCGTGGCTAGCTGGATCCTCCACTCGTGACCGCAACTCACCTGTGACTTCATCGCTGTCACTCGAGCGACTTGCTCTTACAGTTGGAGGATCCAGCAGTGGCAGCGATTAACCTAAGTGACATCATCGCTGATCGCGATACTCACCTCAGTTGCTGCGTGGAGGTGACAGGAGCGGCGGTGTTCTTCGGCAGCTCCTGTCACCTTCATGTAGCAGAGCTGTAAGCGATGAGGGACCTCCGTGGATTACGTCGGACCTGGAGGGCTTTTTGGGGCTTAATAAATTGGTGAACGCGGGTTTTTTGTAGTGTTTATTATTTCAAATAAAGGATTTTTTCACTGTGTGTGTTTATTTACTGTAACTTACAGATTAATCATTGGGGGTGTCTCATAGACGCCTGCAATGATTAATCTAGGACTTATTGGCAGCTATGGGCTGCCAATAACTCCTTATTACCCTGATTGCCAATGCACCAGGGCAAATCGGGAAGAGCCGGGTAGAGTCCCAGAACTATCGCATCTAATGGATGCGGCAATTCTGGGCGGCTGCTGGCTGATATTGTTAGGCTGGGGGGCTCCCCATAACGTGGTGCTCCCCATCCTGAGAATACCAGCCTTCAGCCGTGTGGCTTTACCCTGGCTGTTATCAAAATGGGGGGGACCGCACGTCGTTTTTTTTAAATTATTTTTTTTTTTCTGCACAGTATAGACCCGCTCACCCGCGGCTGTGATTGGTTGCAGTAAGACAGCTGTCACTCAGCGTGAGGGCGTGTCTCTCTGCAACCAATCATAAGCGCCGGTGGGCGGAGAAAGCAGGGAATACGAGATTGATTAATGAGCGGCTTTTTCAAAATAATAAAAGCCGCCGGAGTTTATTTTACAGCTGTGCAGCGCCGCGTCGGTGATCGGGGAACGGTGAGTATGAGAGAGGGGGGAGACTGACCGACAGACTGAGAGAGGGACAGACAAGACAGAGAGTGACCGACCGAGGGACTGAGGGAGATTGACCGATATACACAGAAATAGAAAGAATGACCAACATCGCTAGAAAAAAAACACCAAACGGACACGGACCATAGGGAGATGTATACGTGTTTACTAACGTGTGCGCACATACCCATAGACTTTCATTGGGTCCATGTGTGCGTCCTCCGTGCAGAAAACGGACATGCTTTCGTTCAACACGGAAACACATACGGATCACGGACACGCACACACGGACATTATGAAATAACGCACGTGTGACCTCAAACATAGATTAACATTGGTGCACGCTTGTCCGTGTCTCCGGTATATACGGAAATGGAACAAATACGCACGTGTTTCATGGACGTGTGAAGGGGGCCTAAACCAGTTTCACACAGTTACACCATAGTGCACAGACTGACTGCAGGTTTATAGACATATTTTAGGCATTCATGCTTAGTCCAGAACCCATAGCCACACTGTACATTGCTGTCTACACTCAGACCGGGAAATACTTGCTGTGTGGAATTGACTTTTGAGAGGTGGGAGAAGTGCTCAACCAAATATAGATGCCATAAAACCTACAAAAATACACGACTGGCAGCACCTACTGACATAAAGAGTAGATCGATGGGTGAGAACCATAAAAAAGAAAGGTCACTTTCTGTTGGTTTCATGCTATGTCAGCCCTCTTTTGGATATGAGAAGAGCTCAGAGTTTCTTGCTCTCTATCCCTAATTATAAGGAAATATTTTCTCCTCACTTGAATATTATTGTCATGATTTGGACCAGAGAAAGTCCTTAACTGGTTCACGTGGATAAGTAGCTAGCCTAAGCCGTATGTACAGTTCTCATGGGTCCCATAGTACCTTCTAGGGTTATCTCTATGGTACACTCCATGGTCTATAAGGATAGTGTCACATACGGACAAAACGGTAACACCACAACAAACTAAGGGTACACAGGGGACACTTTAACAACGGTGGGCCATAGCGCTAGTGAGAGCGAAGATGGGCACCTCCTTACCTACCTGCCTCTTCACCCTGCACTCCTAGCCAGTCCCTATACAGGTTCCTCACCTGTCGCCCAGCCGGAATCTGAAGCCGTGAGATGACCCTACAGTGGTCCCTGGCTAGGGAGTGGGCAGGTGATGGATGTCAGCCTCACTGCTGCACTGAATCAACACACCAGTTAAGGAAGACATACAGGGAGAAAACACCACAACAGGTTGCTCCAGTCAGAACCGAGACTGGAGCCACACCAGCTCCTTCCACATCTAAGACCAGAATCCTAATGAATCAAGAGGGTAGCAGAGGGTATATAAAGGGACTGGGAGAAGTCCACAACTGAAAACACGTGGGATCGGAATTGGCCTGCTTGCTGTCAAGGAATACTGCAATTAACCCTACAACTGCAACTACAGGGGAAAGTGAGACTCAGTCCCAAAACCTGTCACTAGTCTCATAATGCAGAGAGACAGCCATGACAGATAGAAATATTTACCTGAAAAAATAAGTTGGACAGCAATATTTCAAACACTAAAAATTATGTGACTTTCTGCTCTTGGCCATGTAAGAAAAAGGAGTAGGAACATATTTTTAAGTCTGGCACGCACAAACGCACACTGCTACCAGGCTCAACTATTGATCCATGTGGCCATTTTGAAATTCTGTAAGGCCAAAATCAATGGCATAATCTAAAGTTTCCCAGCATATCGCCTCAAGCCATACCTCTGTCCAGCTACACAAGACTGTAAACACTTAGCAGTAGTGGCTAAGATAGATTATCAAAGTCAACGACCATAACTGAATCAATGTAGTCTTAAAACATAGCTATTAATAAGATCAGCGGGAAAAAATAGTGCACGGATCAACTGCAGAAAGGATAGACCCAATCAATTAGTAGATCTCATATCCGGGTTTCGAGACAATTTCCAGTGGTAATGGACAAATTTTACAGATGTCACCCTTTTCTTTCTGCAAATTATGTGAAGAATTCCAAAGTCTCATGATATATGCTTATCCTTACATTTATAGCATAAGGAAATCTCAATCGAAAATTGGTGATCTCGCATCACTGATCTCAGAGTATAGTCAGGAAAAAAGAGAGGTAATTGTGAGTTTAGACGTGCTGAATTTGGCCCGCCAAAGCACCTTAAGTAGTGTCAATCCACTATATAGCAAGTGATTTGATGAAACAAGCCAAAAAAGGGGCAGATAATCAGGAACAAGTGTTCCTATAAATGCTCAGTCGCCAATTATACGCATGTCTAAATGCAAAAAGAACATACGCATCTGTAGGAAAAATGGATAGCCAGAAACCTAGTTTGGCCTGATCCTCACCTTGTCCTGTCTTTAGCAAACCTGAAGCAAGTTCATCAAGTCCAACCTATCATCCTAATGTGTTTATCCTAAAAAAGGATAGAAAGGAATATTCTGTGGTGTACCCTGGTTAATAATTAGGGATATTTGGATCTCGAATTTCCCCCCCATGTTTGATGTTGGACCTTAGTGTTTTTCTGTCAGGATCCTCCCTGTGTACTAAAACCTGTATGTCATTTGTATAATAATTCTTTGAATCGACTTGAATCTTGCTGTAACGTAATTTTTGAATAAAATTTTTTTATACTTTTGCAAGATATTAGTTTACGTTCATCATTATCTTATTATTTGGACTATGATTCCCATTCTCTCTCCTGTTTAATGCTATGACTTTATTGGGTTTAGTCCCTTAATAAGAGACAATGGTCCTATATTCTGTCCTTTTTTGTTATATTTATAAAATATAACCTCGTTGCTCTTGCTCTATAAATCACACCCCTGAAGCAATACACCACCTGTAACTGGTGTCCAGTGGTCAGCCTGTATAAACGATTGGTGGTGGCAGCTAGTGGTTTTCCTTTTGTATATATATATATATTAGCTGGAATTAGAGGTGTGTATACCACGTGTTGACTGTGAGTTCCCCAATAATTGGCCTTGTAGTGTAAACAGCCGCGACTTCATCCATCACGTCAGACAATTTTGTAATTGTCCTGACGATTGGAGGGGGTGGAGAACTTTCCTTAAGTTGGTGGCAGCAGTGGGATATATGTGTGTGATCTCCTTCCCGAGCTGTCTCCTTAACAGTTGGTGGCCGTAGTGGGATATCTGCGTGATCTCCTTCCCAGGCTGTCTCCTTAACAATTGGTGACAGTGATGGGATACCTGCGTGATCTCCTGGGCTGTGATCTGTCACAAGATGGTACTTATACATGTACAGTACAGTGCACGTGCACTGGGTGAAAGGAGGACACTTGAGGAGGAATAAAACAACCAGTGGATGGCTGCAGAGAGTGCTAAATGGAGCAGTAAGATCAGACAAACATTATAGAGATCCTGTTTTAAAAGCCCATTTTCATACACCCTATTAGGGAATTCTCATTTCTTATCCAGAATGGAGAGCAGTTCCAAAGAGAATATGTCACTTTGGAGGACCTGTCCTATGCAGTATTGTACAGACATCCCATAAGTTTGAATGGACAGCCTACTATGTTTAGTTTCACTAGCGATGGTGCTGCAGAGAAACTGAGCACTTGTGCCTGGTTTTCCCACAGATTATAGTTAATCTCTCTGCAAAGGGACACTTTGTGATGAATTTATTGTCAAAAGACCCATATATACTGTTAGGGATCACCCAGAGCAGAGAAGCCCTTTAAGTTATGGCAGTAACATGGAATGGATCCACTAAGCCCACTGGTCTAGGTGGCTAGACTGGCACCAATGCAGCAGTCAAAAGAGGCTTATGGAACACAGGTGTAAAAAATCAAAATAACAGTTTAATAAAGAGTCCAGCGAATAATAAACTGATAATGGACAAGAACAGAATGGTAGAACAAAACGGACAATAAACCTGAGACGAAACGGCAGGGATGCAGACGACTAACCGGGCATCTAAAAGCTCAAGGGTTAGTAATGGAGAGGCGTCTATAAGACACTCTCATTACTAACCTGATAGGTATGGAGTTAAAAATCACACACAGGGAAAAAATGTTTATTTGGATAAAAACTACCCCCACGCTCCCTCGTTCACCAATTTATTTAATTCAAAAGAAATCCTGGGAGTTCCAACATAATCCAGTGGAGTAATATCCCATGATGTCCTATGGAGCTTCGGTTTGAGAATTTTCTCTAAATGAGGCTCCATAAGTCACTGCCGCGGGAAATTTCGTACCTACTGCTGACAGAATCATGTGTAGTAGTATATACATTATCCTAGCATATAATACATATATTATAAAACTCATATCTGTATGTGTAACTGTACATTTTATGTGTGTTGGTAAGCTTACAGAGGCCATGTTGTGCGAAAAGAAATTCATGCAAAATCTGAGAAGATGGAGAATTTTGTTATCCAGTTCCAAGCATGTATGTATGCAATTTTTAACCCATTATACAAATCATAAAAAAAATATTTTCAGTTTATGATCATTTATGTGTACTACATTCCAGGTGCTAGAGGATACTTGGTTAGGAAGGAAATGAAAGACAAGTTGCAAAAAGAGAACGATGCCGCCACGGCGATTCAGTCTCATTATCGTGGCTTCAAGGAAAGAAAGAGCTTTCAAAGAAAAAAGTAAGAAAATCAGGGTATTTCTAAAATATATATTTTATTTAATGGGACATTATTATGTATTTTTTGTCCTATTGCCTCTCCTTCTGAGATACACCAAGTTACAGCAACTCTCCTCCATCCTGGTCTACATCTTTTAGTAATGTCCCCCATCTTGGTCCTCATCTTGAAGTAATGACTCCCATCCTAGTCCCTCACCAATCTGGAGAACAGGACTCTAAAATACCCCGTTTGAATGAAACAATGGCAAAACGTGTTCTACTACTCATTTCAATAACTCTGGGACTGTCAGAGAAAGGCGAGTACAGCACCCAGCCTTCTATCTCTGACGGTGACAGAAACATCACCGGCAATCCTAGAGACAATCAATGGAGTCCTGACATGCAACCATTGCTTTAGTTCTTGGGATCTGTGGAGGTTCAAAGAACACCGGCGATCAACAAGTTAACACTTATCCCGCGTCTAAGCAGGTACTTAAATGCAATGGCGCAGACAATGGGGAACAGTCTGATTAAATAAAATAACTTCAATTACTATATAAAAAAAAGGAATGATTGCCCTACATGTAAGATGGGGGAAAGGCAGAAGAATGGCAGTAATTAGGTTATGCCACAATACAGTATTTAGTGATACAGATATATGAACTATCACTTCACAATATTAGTCACACGTTATTGTTCCTTTCACTGAATAACGGTCACTGCAAAGAAATCTTAACCTAAATCCTTCTACCAGGAAAGTGTCAGTGCCACTCTACTCATCACGGGGTCAGAGACACTACTCGCTAGGCCACTAGTTCAAGTTGGTGGGTACTTTCACACACTACCAGGCAGACTACCTTCATTCTCTGAAGCGCAGCCTCAGTCCCCACTCAGTACTGTATTTTTGCACAGGAAGCTATGCCCCAAGAAACAGTCCTACACTGCAGCCAGATTGTCTCTCAAGCCTGGACTGCATCTGGTCATGGTCTTGCTCTGCCACTGGGCATAGTCTTCCTCTGGAACTAGTATAACTCAGGCCTCGTCTGGGATCTGATAGTTCTCTGTCCCTATCAAAGGCAATGGTGCCTATAGCCCCGCTCTACTGCTACACTAATTTTCTGTTAAAGGTTTTAGCGCCTACTTCCCCCATCTCAGCTTGGCCGAATCTTTTATATTTAGCAACTGTGCCATAACAGCATTTGACACTGCATCTCTTCTCTTCACTGGGGGAACATGTGCTTCACTCTTCAGTTCCTCCTATTGACATTCCCTCCAATCTTCTCTGTTCTTATTACCTTCGACCAGCAGATGGCGATGTTTACTTGCCTTGACTTCTGCATCCTCTTACTAGTGGAAAAGTGGTAATTTACAAAATTGAGAAAGCTCCATTCAACACTCATTCAACATTCATCTGATTTAGAAAAAAACATTTTCAAGACCCTGATTTTTGTTTCTGAATTAATAGAGCAGAGAGACCCCATGGAGGACAAAATTAAGAGGGCTTTATTTTTCTCTGGAGGACTGAGTACATCTTCTGTGTAAGGGAACATTATAATTTTCCTTGAGATGGTGTTTCTTACTTGCTGTGGGTTCTCTTTACCAATAAAGTCATTTGTATTATGTGGGGAACTATCAGCAGGACACCTTGTCATCTAACATTCATGAAAAGATCCTTCTAAATTTAAATGACTTGTTTTACCAGGTACTATGTTTAAATAGGTGTTCTAGTTATGACATCTGTAAATTAATAACATTCGGACATGGGACCCATAGTCTGACTGTCCCATATCTTATATGAGTGACCATTTGTAAGGAGTTGGAATGTTTGCTGTTGTGTTCTTTTCCCTGAAGACTCCAATTTTGTTGTATTTTTATATGAATTGATGTGTAATGTACAGTAAAATTGTATGTGTTTGCCAGACTGTAAGGGCGGCTTTGCACGTTGCGACATTGCACGTGCGATGTCGATGGGGTCAAATCGAAAGTGACGCACATCCGGCATCGCAGTCGATATCGCAACGTGTAAATCCTTTTTGATACGATGAACGAGCGCAAAAGCGTCGTTATCGTATCATCGCTGCAGCCTCCGACATTTCCATAATGCCGGTGCAGCGACAGGTGCGATGTTGTTCCTCGCTCCTGCGGCAGCACACATCGCTGTGTATGAAGCCGCAGGAGCGAGGAACATCTCCTTACCTGCCTCCCGGCTGCAATGAGAAGGACGGAGGTGGGCGGGATGTTTACATCATGCTTAAGTAGAGTTGAGCGCGGTTCTAGGTTCGAGGTTCTCCAGTTCTAGGCTCGAGTGATTTTGGGGCCTGTTCTAGATCGAACTAGAACTCGAGCTTTTTGCAAAAGCTCGATAGTTCTAGAAACATTCGATAATGGTTCTAGCAGCAAAAAAACAGCTAATTCCTAGCTGGCTTTCCGCTGTAATAGTGTAAGTCACTCTGTGACTCACACTATTATGACATTTCAGTGTATAGTGTGCGGGAACAGCGCCTTCAGATCACTCCTGTTTGTATAATGGCGATCGCCATTTTTTTTTTTTTTCCTTGTCTTCCTTCCCTAAGCGCGCGCGTCTTGTGGGGCGGGCCAGCATGTCAGCCAATCCCAGACACACACACAGCTAAGTGGACTTTTAGCCAGAGAAGCAACGGCATGTGTGATAGGATGTCCATGTCACATGTCGCTGCATTATAAAACCGGACATTTTCCTCCAGGACGCCATTATCTCTTCTGCGTCCTTGGTGTCAGACATCACTGGCGCAGCTCCGTCCTGAGTCCTATCGCCGATACTGCTGTATGCGCTCCATACACAGCGTTAGACAGCTTAGGGATAGCACTTTCTATAAGTCCTTTTAAGGGCTCGTACCGGCAGGGTCAGAGCCATAGGTGACAGGTCCTGAAAACAGAGACAGCGTCTGTGTAGCTAAGGTCAGGGATTTCCTCGCTGCATTTCCCCATTAGGAGGGAATAGAAAGGCAGGCTTCCTTTCCTCTACCCAGAGCCCCACAACCCTGGCACTGTACCCTCCTGTCCTCTGCACACTCCAACTCATTATAACTAAGCCATTATACTAGCAAACACTCAGTGTACCTAGTGGCATCCTAAACGTGGCTATTGGACTTTTGTCTAGTCCCACTAGTGCAAAGATATTTGCAGCACGTCTGCCTGCATTGCACACTCCAACTAATTATAACTAAGCCATTATACTAGCAAACACTCAGTGTACCTAGTGGCATCCTAAACGTGGCTATTGGACTTTTGTCTAGTCCCACTAGTGCAAAGACATTTGCAGCACGTCTGCCTGCATTGCACACTCCAACTCATTATAACTAAGCCATTATACTAGCAAACACTCAGTTTACCTAGTGGCATCCTAAACGTGGCTATTGGACTTTTGTCTAGTCCCACTAGTGCAAAGACATTTGCAGCACGTCTGCCTGCATTGCACACTCCAACTCATAGTTACTAATCCATTATACTAGCAATTTATGCTGCCAGTTTAAGGGCCGTAGTTGCATTGTCAGGGATATTTATTCTTTATTATTCTGCTGTTAATAAAGCTAGACCACCTCTGCAATGTACACCACCTCTCAATTTTTACTACCACATTTTCAGTGCACAATCTTGTCGCAATCAACATGAGTGGCAAAATGACAGATGCTGGTGGAAAGGGGAAGAGGCGTGGTGGAAAAGGAAAAAAAGGTTTTGTCCGTGGGGAAGGTGGAAAAGCTCCATTATCATCTGCTGAAGATAGACCATCTACCAGCAAAAGTAAGATGTCTACTACTTACCGTGGACAATCCGATGTGCTCCCTTTTTTACGGACACGAACAACAGGAACAAAGGTAGATGATGGCCAAAAAAGGAAAATGCTTGAATGGATCTCAAGTGGTCCAACAAGTGCCCTCTCAGCCACTTCAAGTACCGCATCCAAAAAACAGCAGTCCTCTGAGTTGTCATCCCAATCAAACTTGCTTTCTCCCAGCTCTGAAGTCTCCATCAGCCCTGCACAGTATGGTGGAACTGAGATGGCTGAGTCTGCAGAGCTGTTCAGTCACACTATAGCCTGGGAATCAGAGGTCTGCTCCCAAGCTACAGTGAGTACAGAACATGAAATGGTCTGCAGTGATGCCCAGAACCTTTGTGACTCTGATTCAGGCCGTGAGGACCAAGTTTCTGAGCATAATGTTGACCCTTTGTCACAAACTGTAACACCTGTGGTTATAGACAATGAGGAACATACTGATGAAGATGAGACGCAGATACCCGATTGGGATGACAACTTAAATATTCGGTTAGGGCAAGAAGAGGCTCGGTCTGAGGGGGAGGGGAGTGCAAACACAACAATTGATGATGAAGTTCTAGATCCCACCTACTGTCAACCCACAGTCAGGCACTCGAGGAGGTCAACAGAGGTGGTGGAGGAGGATGCAACTGATGACGAAGTTACCTTGCGCCTTCCTGGACAGAGTCGGAGTACTGGTAGCACGTCTACAACTGCATCCTCAGCCACCACTTTGCCTCTGAGCACTAGTCGGGGTGGATCAACAGGTCGCATGCCCTCTAAGCCTTGCCTAGCCTGGTCCTTTTTTGACATAGCAAAAGATCGCCCAAATTATGTGATCTGTAAAATTTGTCATGGTTCTATTAGTAGAGGTCAAAACCTCAGCAGTTTGACAACTTCTTCCATGAATCGTCGCATGAATAAATATCATATGTCCCGGTGGGAAGCTCACCTTGCTGCAATGCGGCCTAGCGGAGCGAACCATCCACCGCCTGCCCCTTCCAGTGCATCCGCGCGCTCTTCATCTTCTAGGACTGTGGGGACAGCTGTCACACCTGTTTTTCCACGCACAACTTCCACCACTGTAACCGCAACAGGCAGTTTGCTTGGTAGGTCGTCAGTTGGTTTGGAAGGGGAAACAAGTGAGTGTGTACAGCTCTCTCAGACATTGATAGCACCAACGTTGGATGAAGGCAACATCATGTCTCCGCCTGCACTTTCCTCACAAACCTGCATTTTTCCAGGGACACCCTACTCAACACCGTCTACACACAGCAGCCAGATCTCTGTTCCTCAGATGTGGTCAAATAAAAGGCCACTTCCTGCGACCCATGACAAAGCTAAGAGGTTGACTCTATCCCTCTGTAAGCTCTTGGCTACCGAAATGCTGCCTTTCCGCCTAGTGGACACACAGGATTTTAGAGACCTTATGTCTGTCGCTGTGTCCCAGTACCAGATGCCTAGTCGCCACTACTTCTCTAAGAAAGGTGTGCCCGCGCTACACCAGCATGTCGCACACAACATCACCGCTTCCTTGAGAAACTCTGTGTGTGAACGGGTGCATTTCACCACCGATACTTGGACCAGTAAGCATGGACAGGGACGTTACATGTCGCTGACTGGGCACTGGTTAACTATGGTGATAGATGTTGAAGGGTCTGCTGCACAAGTCTTGCCGTCCCCACGACTTGTGTGTCAATCCTCTGTCTGTCCAAGTTCCGCCACTGCTTCTGCCTCCTCCACCTCATCTGGGTCCTCCACCTCCGCCCCAAGCCTGCCTGGTCAGGCCACCAGCGTTCTCACTGCGCAGAAGGAATCACGCACGCCTCATTACTATGCTGGCAGCAGAGCGCAACGGCATCAGGCGGTCTTTAGCTTGACATGTCTTGGGAATAAGAGTCACACAGCTGAGGAGTTGTGGTCAGCTCTGCGGTCCGAGTTTAATAAATGGTTGTCTCCGCTCAACCTGCAGCCTGGTAAGGCCGTGTGCGACAATGCTGCAAACCTGGGTGCGGCCCTTCGCCTGGGCAAGGTGACACACGTGCCTTGTATGGCTCACGTGTTGAACCTTGTTGTCCAGCAATTTTTAACACACTATCCCAGCCTAGATGGCCTTCTGAACAGGGCACGAAAACTGTCTGCTCACTTCCGCCGTTCAAGCGCCGCAGCTGAGCGACTTGCATCGCTCCAGAAGTCTTTCGGCCTGCCGGTTCATCGCCTGAAATGCGATGTGGCGACACGCTGGAATTCAACTCTCCACATGTTACAGCGACTGTGGCAGCACCGCCGAGCCCTGGTGCAATACGTCATCACGTATAGCCTGGGCCAACGAGATGCAGAGGTGGGGCAGATCACCCTGATGGAGTGGTCTCAGATCAAGGACCTATGCACCCTTCTGCACAGTTTCGACATGGCGACGAATATGTTTAGCGCTTACAATGCCATTAGCAGCATGACAATTCCAGTCATTTACATGCTGGAGCACACGCTAAACACTATTCGGAGTCAGGGGGTGGGACAACAGGAAGGGGAGGAACTACAGGAGGATTCATATGCGCAAGGGACAACAACATCACCAAGGTCCAGACGTTCATCATCACCAACGCGGCAGGCATGGGACCATGGGGGACAGGGATCAACAAGGGCGCATGGTAGCAGGCTAAATGTTGAGGAAGGTGCAGGAGAACATGAAGAAATGGAGGACGAACTGTCCATGGCCATGGAAGACTCAGCGGATGAGGGAGACCTTGGTCAAATTTCTGTTGAAAGAGGTTGGGGGGAGATGTCAGAGGAAGAAAGAACGGTTAGCACCTCTATGCCACAAACACAGCGTGGACTTGGTCCGCATGGCTGCGCAAGACACATGAGTGCCTTCTTGTTGCACTACCTCCAACATGACCCTCGCATTGTCAAAATTAGAAGTGATGATGACTACTGGATTGCCACACTATTAGATCCCCGGTACAAGTCCAAATTTTGTGACATAATTCCAGCCATAGAAAGGGATGCACGTATGCAGGAGTATCAGCAGAAGCTGTTACTCGATCTTAGCTCGGCTTTTCCACCAAACAACCGTGCAGGTGCAGGGAGGGAATCTCTCAGTTGTAACTTGCCAAACATGGGATGGTCTCATCATCTTCAACAGTCTACCCGTACCAGTAGGACCGTATCTGGTGCTGGTAACAGCAATTTTATGGAATCTTTTCATAATTTTTTTAGACCCTCCTTTGCAAGGCCACCAGAGACAACAAGTCTGACACATAGTCAACGGCTGGAGAGGATGATACAGGAGAATCTCCAAATGAACATCGATGCCATGACTTTGCAAATGGAGCCTTGCTCCTTTTGGGCTTCAAATCTAGAAAAATGGCCAGAGCTCTCCAGTTACGCCTTGGAGATTTTGTCGTGTCCAGCTGCCAGCGTTGTCTCTGAACGTGTCTTCAGTGCTGCTGGGTGTGTGCTGACAGATAAGCGCATGCGTCTGTCCAGTGACAATGTGGACAGACTGACGTTCATCAAAATGAACAAGTCATGGATCCAGAAGGAATTTACTACCCCTGTGTCATCCTGGGGAGAGTAAATGCTTGTGGATTTGGAATGTGCTTGATGCAAATCAAAACATCCTGTTTGCAACTAGGGCACAAGTGCTGCCACTGAAGGGGTGGGTGTGTGTGGGGCCCAATTTTTTGAAAAAAGGGAGACTCCGCTTGGAGTAACCCTTGCTTACATTGTTTTTTAAAAGGAGCCAAGATGAACAGAGCTGGGATCAGGAAAGACTTTGCTACCTACCCCGGTGTCATCCTGGGGACGGTTAATTATGGCGTATTTTTGAATGTGCTCGATGCAAATCTAGCTGTGAAGTGTACAACTGGGGCACAACTGCTGCCACTAAAGGGGTGAGTGTCTGTGTGGCCCAATTTTTGGAAAAAAGGGAGAATCCGCTTGGAGTAACCCTTGCTTACATTGTTTTTAAAAATGATCCTAGATGAACAAATCTGGGATCAGGAAAGACTTTGCTACCTAACCCGGGGTCATCCTGGGGACGGTTAATTATGGCGTATTTTTGAATGTGCTTGATGCAAATCTAGCTGTGAAGTGTACAACTGGGGCACAAGTGCTGCCACTGAAGGGGTGGGTGTGTGTGGGGCCCAATTTTTGAAAAAAGGGAGACTCCGCTTGGAGTAACCCTTGCTTGCTGTGTTTTTTAAAAGGAGCCAAGATGAACAGAGCTGGGATCAGGAAAGACTTTGCTACCTACCCCGGTGTCATCCTGGGGACGGATAAGAATGGCGTATTTTTGAATGTGCTTGATGCAAATCTAGCTGTGAAGTGTACAACTGGGGCACAAGTGCTGCCACTGAATGGGTGGGTGTGTGTGGGGCCCAATTTTTGGAAAAAAGGGAGACGCCGCTTGGAGTAACCCTTGCTTGCTGTGTTTTTTAAAAGGAGCCAAGATGAACAGAGCTGGGATCAGGAAAGACTTTGCTACCTACCCCGGTGTCATCCTGGGGACGGTTAATTGTTAATTATGGCGTATTTTTGAATGTGCTTGATGCAAATCTAGCTGTGAAGTGTACAACTGGGGCACAACTGCTGCCACTGAAGGGGTGGGTGTGTGTGGGGCCCAATTTTTGGAAAAAAGGGAGACTCCGCTTGGAGTAACCCTTGCTTGCTGTGTTTTTTAAAAGGAGCCAAGATGAACAGAGCTGGGATCAGGAAAGACTTTGCTACCTACCCCGGTGTCATCCTGGGGACGGTTAATTATGGCGTATTTTTGAATGTGCTTGATGCAAATCTAGCTGTGAAGTGTACAACTGGGGCACAACTGCTGCCACTGAAGGGGTGGGTGTGTGTGGGGCCCAATTTTTGGAAAAAAGGGAGACTCCGCTTGGAGTAACCCTTGCTTGCTGTGTTTTTTAAAAGGAGCCAAGATGAACAGAGCTGGGATCAGGAAAGACTTTGCTACCTACCCCGGTGTCATCCTGGGGACGGTTAATTATGGCGTATTTTTGAATGTGCTTGATGCAAATCTAGCTGTGAAGTGTACAACTGGGGCACAACTGCTGCCACTGAAGGGGTGGGTGTGTGTGGGGCCCAATTTTTGGAAAAAAAGGGAGACTCCGCTTGGAGTAACCCTTGATTGCTGTGTTTTTTTAAAAGGAGCCAAGATGAACAAGTCATGGTTCAGCAAAGACTTTATCTACCTACCCCGGTGTCATCCTGGGGACGGTTAAGGATGGCGTATTTTTGAATGTGCTTGATGCAAATCTAGCTGTAAAGTGTACAACTGGGGCACAACTGCTGCCACTGAAGGGGTGGGTGTGTTTGTGGCCCAATTTTTGGAAAAAAAGGGAGACTCCGCTTGGAGTCACCTTGCGGTGTTTTACATGATTTTAGAAGGACGTGCCATGCCTATATCTGTGTGTCCTCCTCTTTTTCCTTGTCCTGCTCTTTTATTTTCGCATGAGTATATGTCCTTGTCATTTTCCCATGTGTTTGTGTTGTGTTGTGAGTTGTTTGTCACCTTTTGGAC
Organism: Anomaloglossus baeobatrachus; assembly: GCF_048569485.1. Lineage (NCBI taxonomy): Eukaryota > Metazoa > Chordata > Amphibia > Anura > Aromobatidae > Anomaloglossus > Anomaloglossus baeobatrachus. Next base: position 528,131,023 of record NC_134358.1, on the reverse strand, counting down.
ACCTTTGAGGGTGTTTTCTAGGTGTTTTTATGTGTTTGTGAATGCCTGCCATTGTTTCCTATGCGGTTCGAGTTCGGTTCGTCGAACGTTCGACGAACCGAACTCGAACGGGACCTCCGTTTGGCGAACCGACCTCGAGCCGAACCGGGACCGGTTCGCTCATCTCTAGCGTTGAGTGAAGACCCAGTGTGTGACAAGAGTGGACATATAGTCTGAAGGTCATCAAGGCCGCATGCAATGGGTGATATGTGGCAAGAGAAGTAGAAAGTAGATCAGTGTTGAGATTTTGTGATCAGGATTACATTTAGTCTAGACACCGACCTTCCTACAGAGTAGCTCCTAGGCAAAAATATCCGGAGGACGGGACTCTAGCAGCAGAGCCCCAGGTTATGTATAGTTTAAAGGTAATGGGCCAAGATGTACTAGTGCATGAGCAAAGTTGACTTTCCAGGAGGTGTCTTCCTAAGCGTCTGAGAGCTAAAGGCTCTACTCTGGCCCTTCTGGCAAACCCTTTGGCCCTCTCTTCTACAAGGAGAATAGACATGGAGCCGTGGAAAGGGAAAGTGACTGTCATGAGCTGGACTACAGTGCTAGGTTGGGTTGTGATGGGACAAACAGGGCCAGTAGAAACAATAACAATCTAGAGGGAACTTAAAGTGTGACTGAATATGATTTGCACAACTGACACTGGAAGTTATGTGCCCACTAAGTAAAGTCTCATTGTTTAAACTGAACTGGTGGTCTTCTTGTCAGTACGAGTCGTCAACTGGTCCTGGCCAACTGAAACCACAGGCACCATGCAGAGTACTGCTCACAGAGTGAAAGCCAGCACACCCCACTAGAACTGTGTGTTTGATGTAGTGTGTTGGGGCATTAGGAATCAACACCTCGCACACGACTACCGCCTGGCGGCACTCTACACATTCATCTGCATGGTCAATATGTAATGCTTCATTTCCTCTGCTGTGGACTTTGCCCTAACAGCAGCTCACGGGGCTACGTGAGCCTGAATTCATTGTACTCAGCCAGCTTCTTTTTAAAAATAATTTCAATCCTTACATATTATTACAATTCTGTTTCACCAGGGAATCGATAAAGAGAAAACAATGTCTAAATACGAGTGAAGATACAAAGACTGATGAACCAGAGGAAACAGCAGAAGTTATTGAAACCAACTATGGTAAAAGTGAAGAAGAAGCAGCCGTAGTAATACAAAGTCATTTACGTGGATATCAACAAAGAAAACAATTCAAAGAAGAACGCCAAAAACTACAAAATGAAGACAATTCACAGCAGCCTGACAATCAAAATGAAGATGCAATGGAAATACAAGAAGAAGAAGGTGAAATTGACAAGGATGATGAAGAGGAGAGTAAAGCTGCCATAGTCCTCCAAAGCAACTACCGTGGTCACAAAGAAAGGAAGAGACTCAAAGACGAGAGAGAGAAAGATGAGAAAACTGAACCTGTGCCCAACACCACTCAAGACTCAAACTGTTCCTTAGAAGAGAATATCCAAGAACTTGACCATCCACATGCTTGTGAAAACACTTCTGAGACTGATGTAATTATCAATTCAGAGAGTAATGGACATGCTGAAAATAACGATGATGAAGAGAAAGCAGCCGTTGTCATACAAAGCAATTACCGAGGTTTAAGAGAGAGAGAGAGACTGAAGAAAGAAGGGAAAATTTCAAACAAAAATAAATTGGAACCAAATGGCACAAATAATGGAACAACTGGCATATTAAAAGAAATGGAGGATCTGGCATTCTTCACGGAGCAGGTGAGGACCAAACTGGTGCTATAAAGTTTACAAAACAATATGTCATTGCTAGAGAAAAATTAATGTACAGACGTTTCATTTCTTATCTTCCTTATGGCTCGAATTCAGTGGTTTTGGTAACCAGCTTTGGAAGATGCACGATTTTGTGATACTCTGTTAGGAGATGGTATACTATATGTGTCTGTCTTTGGCCATTCAGTGGTTGCAATGTCAAGAGTTTTGCTAGAATGTTGCAATAATGGATTGAATTTATCTTGTGAGAAATTTCTCAACAGGTGAAAGTGTACACATCTACAAAGATTAAAAAATAAGGCACTTCTCTGCCTAGGACTCCTGTAAGGGGCAAACAGAGAGTCACGTGGTACTAGGGCATTAAAGCTTATGTTATTCAACAACTATAGCCATGATACATTTGGCTTGAGTAGACTGACTCTAGGGTACATGTCATATGAAATGAATACTTATGATTTTAAGTACCGGCATATTGGCTGTGATCTTATGACTCTAACACACACCAATTTAGTGGTCTCTGCCAGGAAAGAAATTGATAATGTGACGCCCTGGGCAAGCCAGGGGTCACAGGTCATAACACCACCACACCCTACACCCCAGTTAGGAACACCAAGGCTAACCAAAAATCCTTGTTGCCTTCCTCCAGGAGCTGGTGTTCACACCAGGGGGTGGGCCAGGCGGTTGGCTCCGCCCACCGAGGAGTTCACAGCCCTGGAGGCGGGAAGAACCAGGCAGATCAGTTTAGGAGGTGAAGGAGTAAACAGTAAAGTGAAAGGAAGCAAAGTGAAGTGGTAAAGGAGGAAAGTAAGAGCAGTGACAGTTTGTAAAGCCTGAAGTTGGTCCGGGTGTGTGCCCCGGACAGTGACAGCAAGGTCAGCAGACGGCGGTGATAGTCTGCAGGGGGACTGCTCGGAGGTTGCTGGAAGGACCGCGGACGGGTGGTGACCCGGCGGTCTGGAGCAGTATACAAGGAACAGTCAGCACCAGGGCAGGGGCCTTTCGGATCCCGGCAAGGCTAGGAGTCGCCATAATTTGCCAAATCCGTCAGTGAAGGGGACGACTGTCTCCCAACAACCAAGTCCCGATTGAAGGCAACAGTCCAACCGTTACAGAGAGACACCGCCACCGCCAGGGCACCAGTTTCTCAGGGCCAGCGCCTGCGGGCAAAGTAGGGCTCCTCCGGCTCATATCCAAGCCGGGGAGCGGGTTACCGGTGGGAACCCATCGCAACCATCATCATCTTAGGTGCAGGAAAAGGGACCGTCACAGTCAACTACTGGGGAAAAGCAAGTGCAGCCGTCCGTGGGAACCGTCTTTCCAGCCGTGTGTTTTACCGAGAACTGTGTCATCGTCTCAGGCTGAGTGAGTACCACAGTGCCACAAGGCACAGCGCTGCCCCCGCGTCCCTGCGCCCACCAAGCCCTGCATCTCCCACCTCATCACTGGGCCCCGGGACAACCAACCCCCTACCCACGGAGGGGAGGACAAACATCTAGCTGCTCCATACCATCACTCCCGGGATCCCCATACAGAGCAGCGGTGGTGTCAACAAATCACCACAACCGTGGGTGGCGTCACGGACAATAAACTATATCCCAAAACCCAATCCCCTTTCACTCACGGGCGAGGAGCGCCGCTAGAGTCCCCGGGATCCGGCTCATCGCTCGAGCCACCGAGCAGCAGCAGGCCGCAGCAGCCGCGGCAGCCGGACCCGAGCAGTAGGGAGAGCGCGGCGTCCCCTCCTCCGCCCGCGACAATAACATCCTTGTTTGGGGGCTCACTTGGGGAGGTAGATCCTCTAAGCCCACAGTCCGAGTGGGAATATGGGTCATGGGCGTCAATGCAGCAGATGGGTGAAGCATGCAACCCACAGACAGCAGAGACTGCAAACTGCAGGCAAGTAGTAACTGTGGAACTGGAGGCCACAGACAGTCAGGAAGACGTCCTGAAAACCACAGGTGGACATCTAGGAGAGGTCCTAGAAGAACAGGGAGATGTTGTAGACAGAACACTGGAGAAATTAGAAAGTATGACTACCATGGAAGCCCAGACAGCCATGAAGATGTCCTGTAAATTGTAGACAGGTAGCAGACAAAACTCCAGAGTAACTAGAAAGTCTTAATATCATGGAAGTTGTACACGGTCAGGAAGACATCCTAAAAAATGCAGATGGACATGTAAATGGGGTCCTAGCAGAGGAGTGACAGGTAGCACTCATACATCCAGAGAAACTGGAAAGCCTGAATACCATGGGAGCCACAAACAGCAGGAAGATTTCCTGGAATCTGCAGGCAAATAGGTAGTGATACTGGAAACCATAAGCAGGTAGGTAGTGATACTGGAAACACCAAGCAGGTAGGTAGTGATACTGGAAACCCCAAGCAGGTAGGTAGTGATACTGGAAACCCTAGGCAGGTAGGTAACTGTGGAACTGAAAAATGCCGACAGGTTGTAGAGGTACTAGAAGCTGTAGGTAAACAGGAGACGTCCTGAGGACTGTGGACAGGCTGCTGTGTACAAACAAACTTAAAGTCTTAGTACCAGGCCCCAGATGTATGTCTGGGAAGCCCTTATGTGGTCTTAGGGCATTCACAATGTGGCGCCTCTGACCTGGTCAGGCACCACTGAGTACTGCACCCATGCTGGGTCAGTACAACACAGGTAATCCAGAAGGTTGACCGGGGTGTGGACACACAGGCGCATAGTAACCAGGTCTCCCACACTGACCTTTGAAGGGACCCCTGGGGAATCCAGGAGGGGGCGTGGCCTCCATCTCCACTCAAGGGGTGTGGTAGAGAGGCTGGTTGCTAAGTTGCGGAGGCAGGCACAGAGGGGAGGGAGTAGTGAGCCAGTCAGTTAGTGAAGCTGAGGGAGAGAGAGCAGTCGCAAGGAGGCTCCCTGCAGGCTGTCACTAGTCAGACACCGCAGGTGCAGTGGTTGCTGGCGGGGGAGAATGGTCACTTGGTAGTTCCGCCCGAAAACCACCCGAGGCCGGAGCGCAGAGGGGTGGCTGAGTACGGGGACTGCCAGGTGAACCAGGCCCGCACGGGGTTACAGGTCCCCAGAGCAGGGGCCCATTCAGTTGGCCTGCTCAACCTGCAGGTGAGGGCACTTCATGCCCTTTGCCAACCAAACACAGAGTCCGCAGCCACGTAGCAACGAGAGGGCCCATAGGTGACAAGAGGCAAGCAGCCGGAGTTTCCTGGTCCAGGCTAAAAGCAAACAAGCCAAAAAGGGGAGAACAGGCGGAAGCAACTTCCCTGGGTGACCCCATAGGACTACAAGTCTGGGTCACCACAAAAACAAGAGGGCTAGGAAGGCGAGTCAGTAGCCACCCCCTAAGTCAGCCTGAAGGATCCTGGTTCTCACTTGGAGCATCACAGCATCGCCCGGGTTAACTCACCACTGCCATCTGAAGTGAGTAAAAACCCTGAAAGACATGAGTGTGAGTTCTTCTGCGACCTATGGTACTACACACCTACACCGGGCCCTGGGCCCAGCCTCACTCTTGGGAGGCCACCACATCTAACTGCACTCAACATCAGCCCCAGGCGTTCCCTAATCTGCAGTGGCGGTCGCCTTGACCGCAATACCGACAGTGGCGTCACGAATCCTATAGAAGTCAACCTACCTGAGACCAGAAGGACCCAGGGCGTGCAGTCCCTGAAGACCCTGAGACGACCTAAAGGTAACGGGGCCACGGGACGGCACAACAACAAGGGAGCATGCCGGGCTACTTGCAAAGCCCAACGTGGAGCACAAGCAAGTCTAGCAGACCATGATGGAAGAAGCAAAGCCCTTACAAGGACAGGTGTATAACATCATGTTCTTCAGTCACCGGATCACTCAGGCCTCTAATTGGCTAGACTAGTTATGCATCAGAGAATGTCTTGTTCCAGCCAATCACAGCTCCCAGTGATCAGGTCAATGAAGAATATTATGTTGTCTTTTCCTTTCCTGAAGGAGACCACCATAGAGACTGACCGCAGGGTTTAGAGTTAGTGACTATACTTTCTATTTTAATTCTATAATATGAAATGGCTTTTTAAAAGTAATTTTAAGTCTGACAGCCCTTTAATACTATGGTAAGCACATCACCAGGGCTTGGTCCCTAGAGAAAAAACCAGCACATTCCTAATATATGGCATACCGGTATAAAATAATCTCTTATAATGTTAAATTGTGGCCATTGAGGGATGTGTTTAATTGTTTGCACTGTTTGGGTATATGCCTCAGTGTAAATCCCATTATATCTTTCCAGATCACCAGATTGTCAGAAAACTATTTAATTTTGCAACAAAAGCTGAATGATATGATTTTGTCTAATCAGCTGAATCCAGAAACTACAGCAATAGTAATGAAAGAGAAGATAATGAATGATGCCCATACAAATAACACAGGTAAGGAATGTACCATTTGATCTATGAAAGAACCGCAAATTGTCACTGATAAATGAAGACTAATGAGTAGTGATTAGTGAACCCGAACTGTAAAGTTTGAGGTTCATATCAAACAACCTAGTTTCTGTGGCTGGAACTAGAACACAGAGTTTTTACGGAAGTCCATGTCCAAGTTTGGAGTTCGGGTGCTCAGTTAAGTTTGCTGAAAGGCTGTAGCGCAGCCAATCATCAAGTTTTTCAGCATGGTGAAGATGCCTGGATGCTGCTGGGAAGAAAATACCATAAATAAAAAAAAAATCCCATGGGGTCCCCCTATTTTTGATAACCAGCTAAGGTAAAGCAGACAGCTGGGGGCTGTTATTATCAGTCTGGCAAGGCCCATGTTTTCTTGTCCCATCCCAGCCTAAAAATAGCAGCCCACAGCTTCCCCAGAAGTGGTACATCCATTAGATGTGCCAGTTGTGCCGCTTTGCCCGGCTCTTCCCGATTGCCCTGGTGGTTGGCAATAGGGGTAATAATTTGGGGGGTTGATGTCAGCTGTGAATTGACAACTGGCAGTAAAACCAGGAGTTAGTAATGAAGAGTCATCTATCAGCCACTCATGTTGATAACCTAGTAAGAGGTAAAACACACACAGGGAAAAATAGTTTATTTGGATAAATACGCTCCCACACTCCCTCGTTTACTAATTATATTCATTAAAAAGAATTCCTTGAACTTCCAATGTAATCCAATCAAGTATTGTCCCACAACATCCAATGAATCCTATGGAGCTTTGTTCTGAGAACAAGGCTCCATAGGTCACTCAAGGTATGCATGATATTATAGTCCCAGCAATGATAAATCCTACTGTGTCATGCTGCTTTAATAAACTTAGCAAATAAACAGATCAGACCTTGACAAGACAGGTATACCTGAATTCTATGTTTTAACCCTTGCAGCATGCTGTCTTCAGATTACATAGCAAAAACCTGCTTACAGATTCCCTTTAAGTCAGGGCCAGAATTTCAACTCTTCTGGGTTTTCTCAAAGGTAACATCAGGCTATAGAGCCTGTTTCTATTAGGAATCTATGGGTCTCTGTGGGGCTTATCCTCGGTCACAACCTACTCTGCTGATATGCTCCTCATGGGCATGCACCAGCCTTATTGAAATGAATTTCCCTGCACCTCCTTGGCTCACAAGGGCCACAGTGCCCTACCTTTCCCAGATTCTGTCCTTTCTTGGCCACAAATGTGGAACATACACATCACAAAATGTTTCACAAAAGAAAATTATAGTTAAAGGGAACCTGTCACCAGCATTCTAACATGCTGTATATAAAAGCCCAGGCCACTGTGTAAAACATAAAAAATGCTTTATAATACTCACCTAACGGTCACGCTGTGGTGGATTCTCTGTTCTCCGTTACCGGTGCCTCCTCTTTCGGCCATCTTCGTCCTCCTTCTGAAGCCTTTGTGCATGGCGCATCCTACGTCATACACACTCGCTGATCACCGCGCGGGCGCACTAGAATACTTTGCTCAGGGCAGATCAAAGTGCGCTTGCGCAGGACTTCAATGCCAGCGAGTGTGGATGACGTAGGATGCGTTATGCATCGTGGCTACAGAAGAAGGATGACAAAGATGGCTGAAAGAGGCGGTGTCGGCACCGGACAAGAATCTGACTAGAATCCACTACAGCGCGACCGTTGGGTGAGTATTATAGAGATGTTTTTTATATTTTACACAGTGGTCTGGGCACTTATATACATCATGTTAGAATCTATATATATAATTGCCTTATTCTGTCTGTCTGTCTGTCTGTCTGTCATGCTCCAAAATTGTGTCCTTCCGGTGACATTGTGTCCTTACGGTGACACAAAGCTGATTGGCCGCTGGGCTCGCCATGGCCCCGCCCCCCCACACGGATTGGCCGCTCGCCCAGGCTGCGCCCCCACACGGATTGGCCAGCCGCTCGCCCAGGCTCCGCCCCCCCAAAGATTGGCCTCTCGCCCCGGCACCCTGCAGGCATTGGCAACTCAGCCACGCCACGCCCCGCCCTCCTCACGCAATGCACGCTAGCTCTGGCGCCCCCCCCCCCGCGCATTCCCCGAACTGACACGGTCATGGCTCCCAGGTGAGTACTGTACTCCCCCCCCCCCCCGCCCCCCCCAACGGGAGCCCAGATCAGCGTACGCCGCCAACCCAGCCGACACTTACCCTCGCATTGCTGGCCTTGCCGCCGTATGCTGGTGTGGGCTCCCGTGCGAGCGGGGGACGGGATACGTTGGTAACCATGCTAGCATAGTTACCAGCACATCAAGGTCCTGCAGCGGCGGAAGATCCACACGCACACACATAACAGCACACACACACACATACACACACATCAGATCACACTCACTCACAAACACCTCACACACACCTCACACACACATCGCATCCACACACTCACAGCATCCGGCGATATCGCTTGCTTCTCGGCCTCAATACTGTGCTGTTGTGACCTTCCAGGACCTGCCGGAGGATCACATGGCCAGAAGCATGTGGTATCTCCGGATGTTGTGAGTATGAGCGCGTATGTGCAATATCGTCAATGTGTGTGTGCGTGAGTGTATGCGATCGGGTGTGTGTGAGTGTATGCAATCGGGTGTGTGTCGGTGTGTGTGAGTGTATGCGATCGGATCTGTGAGTGTCGGCAGAGGAGCATGGCGTGCTGGAGGAGGCTGGGAGGAGAGAGGCTGATCCTGGGGAAGGCTGGGATGGGGAGGCTGATGCTGGGGACAGAGAGGCTGATGCTGGGATGAGAGAGGCTGATGCTGGGATGAGAGAGGCTGATGCTGCGGACAGAGAGGCTGATGCTGGGGACAGAGAGGCTGATGCTGGGGACAGAGAGGCTGATGCTGGGGACAGAGAGGCTGATGCTGGGGACAGAGAGGCTGATGCTGAGGACAGAGAGGCTGATGCTGGGGACAGAGAGGCTGATGCTGGGGACAGAGAGGCTGATGCTGGGGAGAGAGAGGCTGATGCTTGGGACAGAGAGGCTGATGCTTGGGACAGAGAGGCTGATGCTTGGGACAGAGAAGCTGATGCTGGGGACAGAGAGGCTGATGCTGGGGACAGAGAGGCTGATGCTGGGGACAGAGAGGCTGATGCTGGGGACAGAGAGGCTGATGCTGCGGGGAGAGAGGCTGATGCTGGGAGGAGAGAGGCTGATGCTGCGGGCAGAGAGGCTGATGCTGCGGGTAGAGAGGCTGATGCTGGCGCAGCATGGCAGATGGAGCACGTTTGGGAGTGCGCAGCATGGCGGATGGAGCACGTTTGGGAGTGCGCAGCATGGCGGATGGAGCACGTTTGGGAGTGCGCAGCATGGCGGATGGAGCACGTTTGGGAGTGCGCAGCATGGCGGATGGAGCACGTTTGGGAGTGCGCAGCATGGCGGATGGAGCACGTTTGGGAGTGCGCAGCATGGCGGATGGAGCATGTTTGGGAGTGCGCAGCATGGCGGATGGAGCACGTTTGGGAGTGCGCAGCATGGCGGATGGAGCACGTTTGCGAGTGCGCAGCATGGCGGATGGAGCACGTTTGGGAGTGCGCAGCATGGCGGATGGAGCACGTTTGGGAGTGCGCAGCATGGCAGATGGAGCACGTTTGGGAGTGCGCAGCATGGCGGATGGAGCACGTTTGGGAGTGCGCATTATGGCGGATGGAGCACGTTTGGGAGTGCGCAGCATGGGGGATGCAGCACGATGGGGAGTGCGGAGTATGGCGGATGGAGCACATTTGGGAGTGCGCAGCATGGTGGATGGACCACGTTTGGGAGTGCGCAGCATGGCGGATGCAGCACGTTTGGGAGTGCGCAGCATGGGAGATGGAGCACGATGGGGGGTGCGCAGCATAGGGGATGGAGCACGATGGTGAGTGCGCTGCATGGGGGATGGAGCACGATGGGGAGTGCGGAGTATGGCGGATGGAGCACCTTTGGGAGTGCGCAGCATGGCGGATGGAGCACGTTTGGGAGTGCGCAGCATGGCGGATGGAGCACGTTTGGGAGTGCGCTGCATGGGGGATGGAGCACGATGGGAAGTGCACACCTCCCCCCAACACACACACGCGCGCGCACTGCACAACACACCACACACACACACTGCGAACCACAAACAACTGCCCTACACAGACACCCACACACAAACAACGCTGCACACACAAATATACGCACATACCGCACAACACACACATTGCACAAAACATACCTCCCCCCAAAACACACCACACACACACAAACCGCGCAACACACACACAACGCTACAGACACACAGCGCTCCTCAAACAACGCAACACACAAACAACACCGCTCTCACCCCCCATCACACCCAGACAACACCCAGAACATGTACAGCGCCCTACACAAACACTTGGTAACTACACACAACAACATCTATATATATATATATATATATATATATAACAAAAATCATATATGAACTACACAATACGTAAATTCTAGAATACCCGATGCGTAGAATCGGGCCACCTTCTAGTGCTGTATATAAGAGCCCACTGGTGGTGGCCGCCGCTTATAGGCCGAAAGACTGGTGACAGGTTCCTTTTAAGTCCTAACAGAAAGAACTGTCATTTTAAAGGCAACATAGAAATTCCACCTAAGTTACAAAATAGCGGTAAAAACACAGCTAGATATAGAAAATAAGTGTTGCAAATATAAAACGTTAGAAACAAGTTGGTTCTTAACACTCAGAAGGAGGAGTAAGATGGTTGCTCTAGGCACGGGAGTGCTGGCGGACCCAAGATCTAAAGGGATATTAGTGCTACATTTTGAAGAACCACCGGACGTACCATGGACACCAATTACCGTGACCCTGTGAAGAAGGCCATACAGGCCGAAACGTCAGTTTGTCACTCTTCACGTGGTCCCATGTCCACCTATGGTTTCACTATTTAACATTTTTCACAATTTTTGGCAGAATTAGAGTGTGCAGTGCTTTTTTTAAACTATCCATGTTTTTCACAGATATAAAACATTATAGTTACTGTTATAGTCTATGTGCATGTTCAAATGCTCTTTTTTATTTCCCAGACTACAAAAACAAAAAAACAAACAGAGACATCCAATTTTGAGCTAATCTATGGATTAGAATTGTCCATTGAAGTCAATGATTCAATGAAAAAAAAATTGAACATGGATGACATCTGTCTAGCATCTTAGTACTGTGCTATTTACTGCCTAATCAATAGGAAAAACTTAAAAACTTATTTTTTTGCATACCAGAAAATTAAGTCACAGGCCAAAAATCACATCCAGCACACTAATAAGAAATGGTCCTTTTTTAACTTGTATGCAAAAATCCTGAAGTGTGAATGAGGCTTAACGGGGTATTCCCGCAAACAAAATTAATTTTAAAGTTTTTTTTTAATCAATAGATCTTGGAATAATATTACGGTAATTTCCACAATTTGTGTTTAAAAAAAATGTTCTTGTGCTGAGATAATCTTATATATGTGTCCCTGTTATGTGCTGTGTAATGGCCGTGTCTGACCGTACAGGAACATGGCTCGATCATGCCACATCTCCTGAGCAGGGGAAGGAGTATAAAAGCATATAAACATTACAGCAGGGGATTATAGGTGATTCTTTTTGTGAGGTAAAACATTTCCCTGTCTGTTTTTTAAAAATATTTTACCTCATAGTAAGATATGTTTGCAATCCTGTGCTGTAATGTCTTTATACTCTTTTGCTTCCTCTCCTGCTCAGGACTTGCTGTGATATGATCAGACCATGTTCCTATACGGTCAGACATGGTCTGATCATACCATATCTCCTAGGCAGGGGATGGAGTATAAGATTATACAGACATTACAGCAGGGGATTATAGATAATTATTTTTGTGAGGTAAAACATTTCCCTGTCTGTTTTAAATTTTTTTTTTACCTCAAATAAAAAATAATTTGTGATCCCAAGCTGTAATGTTTGTATACTTTCTTTTGCATCCTCCCCTGCCCAGGAGCTGTGGTATGATCACACCATGTCCCTGTATGGCCAGACACGGCCATTACACAGCACATAGCAGGAGCACATATATAAGATTATCTTAGCACAGGAACATTTTTTTTAAACACATCCAGTTGTGGAAATTATTATTATTCCAAGATCTATTGATTAAAATGTACTTTTTTTTGTGTGGGGAAACCCCTTTAAGGAGAGCCTGCTGACATGCTTCGCCATGCTTGACTTCTATATTAGACACTAAGGGGTACTTTGCACGTTGCGACATTGCTACTGCGATCTCGTCGGGGTCAAATCGAAAGTGACGCACATCCGGCGCCAGTAACGACGTCGCAACGTGTAAAGCCTAGAAGCGCCGATAAACGATCGCAAAAGCGTTGAAAATCGGTGATCATTGTAGTGTCGGTCATTTTCATAATTTAGCTGCAGCGACAGGTACGATGTTGTTCCTCGTTCCTGCGGCAGCACACATCGCTGTGTATGAAGCCGCAGGAGCAAGGAACATCTCCTTACCTGCGACCCGCCTGCAATGAGGAAGGAAGGAAGGAGGGCGGGATGTTTACGTCCCACTCATCTCCACCCCTCCGCTTCTATTGGCCGCCTGCCATGTGACGTCGCTGTGACGCCGCACGACCCGCCCCCTTAGGAAGGAGGCGGGTCGCCGGCCAGAGCGACGGTCGCAGGGCAGGTAAGTGCATGTGAAGCTGCCGTAGCGATAATGTTCGCTACGGCAGCTATCACAAGAGATCGCATCTGCGACGGGGGCGGGGACTATCACGCTCGGCATCGCTACAATCGGCTTGCGATGTCACAGCGTGCAAAGTACCTCTTACTGTATAGCAGGGATATTGCTGTTTTATCAGTCATGTAATTTGTGCTTTTCATTACTTCACGTGGGTGGTAAAACTTCATTTTCATCTGACACCACTATATGAGAAAACTTTGATCTTGTAGTAGTATTACGGTACAGATTATAGCGAGTATTATATAATGCAGAGCAGAGGTTGTAGTCCATAAAATAAATGTATTTCCCTGCATGCTCGTACGAGCTCATTACTTTTGTACAGTCATCACGCTGCGTTTTCTTCCGCATAATTTAATGCAAAATACGCGGTACTATTTCCAATATATCACCTGCTCGGCATCCAAAAACAAATTAACGTTTTCAGAAATCCTTCGCTCGGTACTTCTTCTGGCGCTCTACTTGTGCGCTGCTACCGTGTCAAGGCGAGATCTAAGGGTATTTACAGGTTCATTTAGTATTTTTGCTATCTTCTGTCAGATTCCATTATCGGAAATGTTTTGAGGCAGAAATTGCTGTTACCTGACAACTTTTCAGCTGATGCAATGAATAATTTCTTTCCCTTTGCTATTTATAAATCAAATTGGAGGAAAAGCAAATGATGTTATTTCATAAAAAAATGTGATATGTCCTCTCATCCGTTGTTTTGGATTATTTTTTTTTCCTGGAAATACTACACAAATCTAATGTCTGAAAAGGCAGATGGATAAGATTTTTCTTGGTGGGAACCTAAATGATGCAATATAGCCTAAAGCCTGCTTTACACGTTGCAATTTTGCATTCGATATCGTATGCGATTTGCAATGCCCCCATCGTATGTGCGGCACGTTCAATTTGTTGAACGTGCCGCACAAACGATTAACCCCTGTCACACGTACTTACCCGTCCATACGACCTCGCTGTGGGCGGCGAACGTCCACTTCCTGGAGTGGGAGGGACGTTCGGCGTCACATCGACGTCACGCTGCGGCCGGCCAATAGAAGCGGAGGGGCGGAGCTGAGTGGAACGTAAACATCCCGCCCACCTCTTTCCTTCCGCATTGCCGGCAGGAGCCGCGGGACGCAGGTAAGATCTGTTCAATGTTCCCGGGGTGTCACACATTGCGATGTGTGCTGCCTCGGGAACATTGAACAACCCGACGTTCAATTCATGAGTTTTAACGTTCAATCGCAATCGCACGTACCTGTCACACACTACAATGTACCTTACGATACCGGATGTGTGTCACTTATGACGTGACCCCGCCGACACATCGTAAGATATATTGTAGAGTGTAAAGCGGGCTTTAGGCCCGTTTCACACATCCGGCATTTCGCCGGATTGCCGAATCCATCATACTCCAATACAGTGTTAATACTGTACAATGGCATCGCGGCAAGCTCGGGTCACATGCCCCGTCACATGACAGCATGTGACCAGAGCTTGCCGCGATGCCATTGTACTGTATAACACTGTGCTGGAGTGTGTCGGATCCGGCAAAATGCCGGATGTGTGAAACAGGCCTAAACATAATGCAATGCACAATATAAATACACAACAATAAGCATATCACTGTATTAAGAATTGTGCACATTTTTAATACATTTTTTGAACATTTGGTAGGTTTTTCTATTACCATCCAATAGTTCAGAATATTCAGTAGCCATATCCAAGTAATGGCAGATTAAAGAAATTTTGCAAAAAGGCTACATTCTGTAATGCAAGTCACTAGTTACTGATAGTATAGACGGAAGAGTAGTCAGGAAAGCCGGGGTGAGGAAACAGGAGGACCCAATAGGACACAGGGAGTAAGCAGAAACGCAGTCAAGTCATGGGCCGAGGGTCAGAATTCTTATTAGATTCAGGGAGCAGACAGAGACTTGGTCAGGTAACGGTCCGAAGTCCAAAGCCAGAAGGTCATGACAGAAGAGGGAGCGCTGAAAAAAGTAGTTTCGGCACACTCAAACAATTAGACGGGATGCGTAATGTTTCTGCAGGTGATTTTATTGCAAGGCAAGGAGGAAGAGGGAGCAGGCAGAGAAGAGTTAAATAACGGTCTGGGGTCAAGAAACTAAGATCAGAACACTTGCAGAAACACAGGCCAACAGCACAACTGCAGAACCAGAAAGTAAGAATGGCAAGGTTCTGGGAGAGCATGCTCAGTAAAGAAGCCTAGCAATTACCCGGAAGATGGAACATTTGAGTAATCAGCACCTCCCAGAACCTGCATGGAATCTTTCGCTGTCAATCAACCTGCCAGCTAGTGGTCAGAGAAACACAGCAGAGCATCTCCTAATATACAAGAAGCTCTGCACAAAGGAATCATGTCACTGCCGACTCTGTAGTTTAGGAAAGTACAGCAGAGCATCACCTGTGTGCAAGATGCTCTGCACAGAGGAATCGTGACACATTCCAAAAATGAGTTTTTGTTAAGTTTTTGATGCTGCATATTTTGGCTGCGTCAAAAACCTAGTGACTTACCATTCCAGTAAAATAGATGGTATTTATACAAATCTCATGTCCAGCATGTCAATTTCTCTTGTGCGTATGCTGAGTTTTCTGAAAGAATTGCATTAGATGTGGGAGATTTACTGGTAAAATAAAGCACCTTTATTGTGTTTCCACTGAGAAAACGCTCCAAAAACACATATAATCCGCATATGACTGTATCAGTAAGGTATTGTCAAAGCCAAATACCAGGAAGTATCAAAAATAAAAGAGCATTATTTAAAGAACGACATAACAAGAAGAGATCTACATCAAAAACGTGATAAAAACACATGAAAAAAAAACCACTCAAAGATGTGTGGCGCCCTGGACAAGCCAGGTCGTCACAGGTACTACAACAACACACCCCACACCCCGGCTAGGCACACCGAAGTCAAACACAAATCCTTGTTGCCTCTCTATAGGGGCTGATGTCCACACCAGGGGGTGGAGCCAGGCGGTTGGCCCCACCCACCGAGGAGTTCACAGTCCTGGAGGCGGGAAAAGGAAGTCAGATCAGTTTTGGAGAGTGAAGTGGCAGTAGAGGAGACTGACCGTGTCCAGGTGCGTGGCCCGGACACATACAGCAAGGTTGGCAGACGGTGGTGACCGTCTGCAGGAGAGGTCGATTGGAGTGAACCGTAAGGACCGGGGACAGGCGGTGGCCCGCCGGTACCGGACCAGGGAACGAAGAGAAGCCAGCCCCATTCGGCAGAGCCTACGGACCCCAACCAGGCTTGGAGTCGCCGTAAAACCGGTCAAATCCGTTAGCGAAGGGAATCTCCTGGGTTTCCCAGCAGTCAAGACCCGATAGAAGGCAACAGCTCACACCGTGAAGGGAAACACAGTCAACGCCAAGGCTACAGTTCCCAGGGCCAGAGCCTGCGGGCAAAAGGGGCTCCCCCAGCATCCATCCAAGCTGGGGAGTGGGTTACCGGTGGGAAGCCATTGGAACCGTAAACACAACACAGGTGCAGGGAAAGGCAGTCACCATCAACCTACCGGGAGCAGAAACCACCGCAGCCATCAGTGGGACCCGTCCATCCAGCCGTCTGTTTTACCGGAGACTTTGTATTCATCATTGGCTGAGTGAGTACCACTGTGCCGTGCGGCACCACGCTGCCCCCGCGACCCTGCACCTCCCCAGGTCCCGTAACCCACCTGCCACCTTCCTCCCTCACCGGGCCCCGGGACAACCAACCCCCCCTACCCACGGAGGGGAGAAACAGCAACTTAGCTGCTCCCTGTCATTGCTCCCGGGATCCCCGTCCAGAGCAGCGGTGGTGTCACAACCTCACCACAACCGTGGGTGGTGTCACGGACAATATCCCTAGACCAAACCATTCCCCTTTTCACTCACGGGCGAGGAGCACCGCTCGAGTCCCCGGGATCCGGCCCACCGCTCGAGCCACCACCGAGCAGCAGAAGCCGCAGCCGGACCCGAGCAGTGGGTGAGTGCAGCGTCCTCCTCCATGCCCGCGACAACTTGGCGTAACGAACGGGCACCGCGGCGTGGGTGGAGGACCGAACCGCCCCGCTGAGTAACCATCTGCAAGCCCGCATGCAGCTCCTCCTGGAGGAGTGGGAGGCCGACATGGCGGACGTGGTGGCTGCTATGCGGAGACGCGAGGTGGAGGAAGATCTGGAGGAGCGGGTAAGAGACCCACGCCCCTGTATCCCCGAGGGATCGGCCACTGCGGCTGAGGGACCCGGCCTGTATCCGCTCACCCTGCTGCCTCCCCCGCTACCCGCATCAGTCGCTGCCGCCCCGCCACTAGGCCCGCTACCCGCCCAACCGGTAGCGGCACCCTGCCCGTCCGCCCAAGCGGACCGACCGGCTGCAGACGTTCGGGGCCGCCCTGAACCGCTCCTCTGGGAGCTGCTGAGATCGTGGCCCCTTAACGACAATGTATCGGAGGCCCCGGCAGGGATCGCGCCAGGTTCCGTGCCCGAGCCCGGGACCGCGGCGTGGATGAAGGCCAGAGTGATTGAATTTAACCAACGCCAGCAGAATCAGATATACCTTATGATGGAGCAGTGGACCAACGAGGTGGAAACGCTGGTTGCGACTGCCCCGATGTATGCGATGGGAGCCGACGTGACAGAGCCGGCGAGTGACCCACGCCCCCATGTCCCACAAGGACCGGCCACCGCGGCTGAGGGGCCCGGTCCGATCTCGGCCCCTGTATAGTCCCTGCCATTGTACATGGGGCGCCTCAGCGTTGAGCGGCCTGACCTGCTGCCCCATGCTACAACAGTGGAATCTGATGGGCTGAGTGCCGGGAACCCGGAAACTGCGGCAGCTGACGGCAACCCGCCTGGCGCAGGGACAGGTGATAATGACTCCGGCCCCGGCCCCGGGCATTCCTCTGAGTCCGAAAGGGCGAGTGAGCGTTTCCGTTACGAAGGAGAGCCCGTGGTCTTCTATAGCCCGCGCAACGGTGGAAATGGATACCGGGCACCCCTCTCCCAACCGGCCTGTCACTGCATGTTCGAAATGCTGGTAGCAGAGGATGAGGCCACCGCAGCAAAAGAGTCAGAGTGATGGCAGCGAGCCCTGATGCAAGTTGTCCCCGTTGGGACTATCAGCACCGTTGTTGTTTAAAAGTTCTGAATGATAAGAAAAATCAACCGATGAAGTTTACCTGATTGAACCGTGATTGAACCGGCCGTTGCCGGCAACTAGTCCCCGAAGGGACTGTCTGCAACCGTTTGCGTAGAAACTGCTACGGACAAGCCCGAGAACTTGCAGGGCAACCACAAACTTGTGGGATGTAAATATTTGTTGGCTTAACCGTTACCGCCTCCGGAGAGGCAGATTTGGAGGATGGGCCTGGAGGGAAGAGATGGCCCAGGCCCGCCACTACCGTAACCGGTGGCGATCCTCCGGGGGTTCAGGGGTCCCCATGGACGCGGGTCCCCTGAAAGAGACAGAACCCGCTCGGGCAACTTGGTGCTGGACTGGGGTCAAGGGGTGCTGCCCACTTCTTAGGGGCAGCATCAGGGCCAGGTTGTTTGGGTGGAAGAAGAGCGGAGGCCGTACCGTTTTAATAAAGACAACCGTTAAGTAACGTTAAAGTAATGTGCCTCCTGTTGTGGGAAGATTGAAAAAATGCTTATGTTGTTTTACATGTTTTTACTCTTTTTCAGTTAACAAAAATAAAACCGGTGATGGACGGGCAGCCCGCGGACGGTCTGCATTTTACTAAGGGGGAATGTGGCGCCCTGGACAAGCCAGGTCATCACAGGTACTACAACAACAAACCCCACACCCCGGCTAGGCACACCGAAGTCAAACACAAATCCTTGTTGCCTCCCTCCAGGGGCTGATGTCCACACCAGGGGGTGGAGCCAGGCGGTAGGCCCCACCCACCGAGGAGTTCACAGTCCTGGAGGCGGGAAAAGGAAGTCAGATCAGTTTTGGAGAGTGAAGTGGCAGTAGAGGAGACTGACCGTGTCCAGATGCGTGGCCCGGACACATACAGCAAGGTTGGCAGACGGTGGTGACCGTCTGCAGGAGAGGCCGATTGGAGTGAACCGTAAGGACCGGGGACGGGCGGTGGCCCGCCGGTACCGGACCGGGGAACGAAGAGAAGCCAGCACCATTCGGCAGGGCCTACGGACCCCGACCAGGCTTGGAGTCGCCGTAAAACCGGTCAAATCTGTTAGCGAAGGGAACCTCCTGGGTTTCCCAGCAGTCAAGACCCGATAGAAGGCAACAGCTCACACCGTGAAGGGAAACACAGTCAACGCCAAGGCTACAGTTCCCAGGGCCAGAGCCTGCAGGCAAAAGGGGCTCCCCCAGCATCCATCCAAGCTGGGGAGCGGGTTACCGGTGGGAAGCCATTGGAACCGTAAACACAACACAGGTGCAGGGAAAGGCAATCACTATCAACCTACCGGGAGCAGAAACCACCGCAGCCGTCAGTGGGACCCGTCCATCCAGCCGTCTGTTTTACCGGAGACTTTGTATTCATCATTGGCTGAGTGAGTACCACTGTGCCGTGCGGCACCGCGCTGCCCCCGCGACCCTGCACCTCCCCAGGTCCCGTAACCCACCTGCCACCTTCCTCCCTCACCAGGCCCCAGGACAACCAACCCCCCCTACCCACGGAGAGGAGAAACAACAACTTAGCTGCTCCCTGTCATCGCTCCCGGGATCCCCGTCCAGAGCAGCGGTGGTGTCACAACCTCGCCACAACCGTGGGTGGTGTCACGGACAATATCCCTAAACCAAACCACCCCCCCTTTCACTCACGGGCGAGGAACGCCGCTCGAGTCCTCGGGATCTGGCCCACCGCTCGAGCCACCACCGAGCAGCAGCCGGACCCGAGCAGTGGGTGAGCGCAGCGTCCCCTCCCCGCCCGCGACAGATGCAATAAAAAACACAAGTAAACTATGAAAATCTAAGTAAACTATGTATCTAAGCCTTATGTAAATTAGATTACTTGTGCTTTATATAGCGTAGTGCGCTTTATTGTGTTTTTATCGCTTTTTTTTGTTGGAATGTCATGCTTTACTTAAAGCGTAACTGTCATTTTAATTTTTTATCTACTAATAATGTAGAGCAAGTGATTTTAAGAAACTTACAAATATACTTTATGAATCAAATCAGGAAGTAAACCTTTCACAAACCTTCTGGAAGATGTCCCACTAGACTGTTTCTAAACCAGACAGAAACTTGTTGTCAAGGAAAATCCGTCTTCAGCGCCACACACATTGAATACGGCCTTTTTAGGGGGTGGGAGCGTAGCCTACACAGTGTGGGAGCTCCCAGCAGCAGCTGATGCAGGGTCAGTTTACCTCAGGCTATGACACAGTGCTGAGCTCTGTCAGGGTGTCAGCACAAGCTCCTCTGCCCTTCCTCACACAAGCTTTTCTGATCTGACATCCTGCTCTGCTGGGCAGTGACTTCTCAGTGCTCCATTAGCTACTGGCTTGGCACACAGCCTCCCTGCCCTGTGCATACATCTCCCACCCCCATGCCCTGTACACAAGCTTCTCTGATGTCATCTAGCCCCTGCTCTGCTCAGTAACAAGGCAATTCTCAGCTGCTACCTCCTGTGTTGTCTGTATCTGTGATACAATTTCAGACAATGTCTCAGTACTCAATAACTGTATTATGCACTACAGACAATAACTCAATCCACACTCTGCTAACATTAGAGAGAGATAGTATTTAGATACATATCTCTATATATATCTATTGATATTTGTCTTATCTATCATATCTATCTATAACCTATAATAATATATATAATCTATGTGGAGCACCCACGGAGTAAGGGGTTAAGTTACTCGTCACCGGGCTGGTGATGTCAGGTCAGGGGGATGTCATGGGGTGGCCCTTTTGCCCGGTTTCATGGTCCCGAGGTGTACAATAGAGACTGAGCTGGATGCTCCAAGCCACGGGTCCTATGGCGCTCCCAGAAGTGTGAGGTAAAAGAAGAATGGACTGAGGTCCCAGGTGTGTGTCTCACCCCAAGCTGTGCCTGGGGCTAACTGACCGTGTGTGAAGATGCTCCTTCCCTTTTCCCCAAGTAGTGTTCACCCCCCAGGTGGTTGTCCTAGTGACTGGGAAAGTCTCATGCTTTGTGATGGCTACCCCCCTATCTAACCAGGCCATCCCTCCGGTGCTAAAGCACCTAACTGTTTGTGGTTTATGAATGTGAGAATCACCAGCGATTAACCTCTCCTTACCCGGGATGAGTACTACATCTTAAGGGAGATGTAGTACCCTGTGGCGACTGAAGCCTCATGGGCGCCACATATGCCCCGATATATATACTGTACATGTTTTTCTATCTGTAGGTCTAGTAAATCTATTTATCTATCTATTATATATCTCATCTATCTCTCTCTCTATCTATCCATCTATCTATTTGAGGCATAGAAAACATATAGATATATAGAGAAATAGTGATAAATAGAAATATGAGATACCGTATGTACAGTATAACGAGGGAGATAGACAGATAAATATAAGCGTGATATATAGAGAGAGGGAGAGAAAGAGATAGATCCAGTAGATATAGAAAGGTAGATAAAATATAGATATAAGTAAGAGATACTGTACATATGGGATAGAACAATATATAGAGAGTGAGAGAGGGCAATGCATTATGGGAGGTGAGGGAAGCTGCGTAACTAAGGAGTGTAACTAAGGAATGTAACTAAGGCCTACACAGCCCTCAAGGAAAGTTTTTAAAACAGCACAAAAAAGTAGAGAAAATATGTCATATGGCACAAAAAAGCAAAATCTTAGCAGCCATGTGACCCATCACTAGCAACAAGCATAGTCTTGCGTTTTGTTTTTTTTTTCCAACGAAATGGCAGTTCCACTTTTTGTTTTTTATACTTCCTGCTATTTGGCTTTGACAAAACTTTATTGATACAGCCATGTGCAGATTACATGCGTTTTGTATGCTTTTCCGTAGCATATGAGTTTTTTCCCCACATCTAATGTTATGGGGAAAATCTGGACATAAAGCTTCGCCTTCTCACAACGGAATTTGACATATTACAGATTTGAAACCCACACCACAGGTCAGTTTACAATGCGGAAAAAAAGCAGAATGGGCAGGAGATTTCTATACATCCCATCCACTTTGTTTGGACTGTAAGATGCTGTGTTTTGACGCAACAAAAATATGCTGGGTTTCAGGCTACCACCAGGGGGAGCTGGAGCCCTACAGGAAAAGACACTACACCGAGCTGAATCAGCATGGAGGTGGACACACAGTGTGTGCTGGAGAACTGCCCTGCAGAGTCAGCCAGAATACAGAGGCCACGGGGCGTGCGGGGGATGGTCAGGCAGGCCAGGTCATACACAGTACAGTGAGAAAGAAGACTAGAGGAACGAGCAAAAGTGGGGTCGAGGTCAGGCCGAGGTCAATACCAGAGTGAGGAGGTAGGAGGAGGGGAAACGACTGGGGCTATTGTGGGAAGGAAGGAGGTGGAACGAAACACAGACAGAGCACAGGGGAAGGACGGATCAGGAAACACTTACAGGGACCAGAAATCACAGGCAAAGCAGTGCTAAGCTTATAGTCGGTGCTGGTTCACAAGAGATGACAGAATTGAAAGCATCCAAGCTCCGGAAGTGAGGCCCGAGAGAAGGCTCCACCCCCTAGCCATGTGGACGGGGAGGTGGAACCATGACACTGGGTCAAAAACGTACCAAAATTCATCTAGAGAACACGCTTAAGGGGAGGTTGGGACCTGAATACAGATATGCATTGGCACGCAAAGGTTTGGTCAGAATTGCTGTTATTGTGAACAGTTAAGCAAGTTGGCGATAAATGATCTCTAGAAGGCATACAGTTATAGATGACACATTTTCTTTGTATTTCAACAAAACATTTTTTTTTTCTTATTTTAATCTTTTCAATTTTAAAATTAAGAAGAAAGGAAAATGGGCCAATGGAAAAGTTTGGGCACTCTGCATGGTAAGCACCTAGTAGCACTCTCTTTGGTAAGTATCACAGCTTGTAAATGTAATCCACAATAAACTATCTCAAAAGGCACAAGCTGAAGGTTTTACAAAGGCCCTCACAGTCCCCTGATCTGAACATTATTGAAAATCTGTGGCTAGACCTCAAAAGAGCAGTGCATGCAAGACAAGCCAGGAATCTCACTGAACTGTAAGACGTCCCCAAGGAAGAGCAGTGGATACAAGATGAACCAGGAATCTCACAGAAATGAAAGACGTCTCCAAGGAAGAGCAATGCATGCAAGATGACCCAGGAATCTCACCGAACTGGAAGACATCTCCAAGGAAGAGCTGTGCATGCAAGACGAGCTAGGAATCTCACCAAACTGCAAGACATCTCCAAGGAAGATCAATGCATGCAAGATGAGACAGGAATCGCACCTAACTGGAAGACGTCTCCAAGGAAGAGTAGTGCATGCAAGACGAGCCAAGAATCTCACAGGAATGAAAGACGTCTCCAAGGAAGAGCAATGCATGCAAGATGACCCAGGAATCTCACCGAACTGGAAGACATCTCCAAGGAAGAGCTGTACATGCACGATGAGCCAGGAATCGCAGCAAACTGGAAGACGTCTCAAAGGAAGAGCTGTGCATGCAAGACGAGCCAGGAAGCTCACCAAACTGGAAGACGTCTCCAAGGAAGATCAGTGCATGCAAGATGAGCCAGGAATTTCACAGTAATGAAAGACGTCTCCAAGGAAGAGCAATGCATGAAAGACGAGCCAGGAATCTCACTGAACTGGAAGATATCTCCAAGGAAGAGCTGTGCATGCAAGACGAGCCAGGAAGCTCACCAAACTGGAAGACGTCTCCAAGGAAGAGCAGTGCATGCAAGATGAGCCAGGAATCTCACTGAACTGGAAGACATCTCCAAGGAAGAGCTGTGCATGCAAGACGAGCCAGGAATCTCACTGAACTGGAAGACATCTACAAGGAAGAGCTGTGCATGCAAGACGAGCCAGGAATCTCACTGAACTGGAAGACATCTACAAGGAAGAGCTGTGCATGCAAGACGAGCCAGGAATCTCACAGAAATGTAAGACTTTTCCAAAGAAGAATTGATGAAAATTCCTCAAACAAGAATTAAAAGACTCTTGGCTGTTACAAAAAAGCATTTACAACCTATGACACTTGCTAAAGGGGGTGCTACTAGATACTAACCATGCACGGTGTCAAAACTTTTGCATCAGCCCATTTTCCTTTTTTCCTAAGTTAAAAATGTAAAAGATTTTTATTTTTTTTTGCCTAAAATACAAAACAAATGTGTCTTCTTTAACTGTATGCCTTTTAGAGATCATTTCATTTTCAACTTGCTTAACTGTTCACAGTAACAGTAATTTTGATCAGAGGTGCCCAAACTTTTGCATACCACTGTATATAGCTTTTCTAATAGAGGTTTATTGCTGTTCAGAGCTGCTGACTGTGATTTACCATATTACTCTACAAAAACAAAAAAGTGTTTTCTTTTCAAACCCATCTTCTGCCCTCATAAACACATTTTTGTCCGTCCTTTTTGGGAAATTATTTAGTGATTTGTATTTCAACCCTTCTACCTTAAATCTCTTAGGATACGATAACATTATTTTAATAGATCTGTCATAGCATTGCTAATACCCAATTGCCATAGCATTGCGGGAAGAGACAACGGGCTTAAGGCCCCGTTACACGCAACGACATCGCTAACGAGATGTCGCTGGGGTCACGGATTCCGTGACGCACATCCGGCCTCGTTAGCGACGTCGTTGCGTGTGACACCAACGAACGACCGTTAACGATGGAAAATACTCACCAAATCGTCCATCGTTGACACGTCGTTTCTTTTAAACAAATCGTTGATTGTTGATGACGCAGGTTGTTCGTCGTTCCCGAGGCAGCACACATCGCTACGTGTGATACCTCGGGAACGACGAACTACAGCTTACCTGTGGCCGCCGGCAATGCGGAAGGAAGGAGGTGGGCTGGATGTTCGGCCCGCTCATCTCCGCCCCTCTGCTTCAATTGGGCGGCTGCTTAGTGACGCCGCTGTGACGCCGCACGAACCGCCCCCTTATAAAGGAGGCGATTCGCCGGCAACAGCGACGTCGCTCGGCAGGTAAGTCCGTGTGACGGCTCCTAATGATATTGTGTGCCACGGGCAGCGATTTGCCCGTGACGCACAAACGACGGGGACGGGTGTGATATCGCTGCGTGTAACGGGGCCTTGACAGTGTCCCCCATTCTGCACTATTATGGCACTAGGCAGGAAGGGGTTAAAAATGTCTCTAAAATCCTGCAGCACAAGGGATCTATGATGCTGCCAGTTCGGCTCATTAGATACGTGGTCAGCCACAGAAAAATGATTGTGTGAAAGTGGCCTAAGGGAGGAAAAGACAAAGCAGTGACTATGATAGTCTGCACCTTTTTTGGACACAATCTCTGCGTCTATTGGCCATTGATTAGATGGGCCTTCTTACAAATTTCACCCCATAAATATTTATTGCAGCCCTTCTTCAATAACACTAAGCAGAATTTTCTGAAAATATTACTGGCCCTTTAAAAATAAATAGATGATTACAACAAACCTCAGGTTAGGATCAGTAGAGACCGTAGATCTTGCTGTATTCATTCCGATCAGTTGACTATTGAGTTAAATAACCACCGGACCACCCAAAAGGAAGGAGACGAAAACCCCCAAAGACTTACAGCAGAGACCACAAAGTGCCGTATACAACCTGCTCCTAATAGCTTACAATTAGTAGAATAATAGACACCCTGACCCTAAAAGCTTGCAATCTAATAAATTAATATTCTTCCGCTAACACCATAATATTATTGCATGGTAACAGACAGGATTGCTGGCAGGAAATTTACCATTGCTTGTATAAAGGCGGATAGACATATTAGATAAATCCCCGCTCACAACTATCTCGGAACTGTCCCGCTGTCCCACAAGGTCAGGGCTATGTTCCAGCTTCCACTCACTCTGCGAGTGCTCCTGCTGACTTCAGTAGTTCCTTCTCACTTGGCTCTTGGGGCAAAGTCAGCGTCTCAGGATTCTGATACCCCATCTGAGAACAGCATAACTTAGTGGCCAAGTGTCACGATAACTCTGGGATAGTGGGGAATCGAGGCACCTAAGCTGTCCCACAAGCTAAGGGGTCCTCTGCTGTCCTTATTGTCAGGGATACTCCTAATGGTTGAGAGGTCTGAGCCTCTATCCTGACCCTGCTGCTGACCAGTCCTCATTTGATTCCCCCTTCCCTTTCCCCCAAAGAGAGATGGAACAAAAATGTAATGCAAATGACAGATATAGACAGACAAGGGAAAACCAAAACTCTGTCACACAACACGCACACACAGAGGTATAAGACAATACGAGATTCAGTAGGAAACACAAGAGCAGGAAGCAAGCTACAAAACAACAGGGGTAAACTCCACAACCACAACAAGCCAAGCAAATAGCACAATTTTCACAAGAGAATCTGGGACAGCACACCTCACAGACCAAAAGAAACTATAGTTGGCATGGGTAGAAGATTGCATCCAGCTTAAATAGGAGGGGAGCAGATGTGATTGGCTTCACTACCACATGTGATCTAAGAAACGTAACAAGCAAACTAGCAAGCTAACCTGCCTATGAATCAGCACCTAGCAGGTTGATGCCAAGTCTGCTTGTGTTGACCCCATGCACCAGAGAAACCATCAGGTGGAGTGAAAGAAACTGCAATGTAAACAGAATGTTGCACCGCCATGACAATCAGCAAAGTTTGTGCAAAATTTGTTGTGACACAGAGACCCTGATAAAAGTGACGTATCACTTACATTACTGGGTGCTGCAGTTTTGATTAAAAATTGATTTATCTGCTACAGATATAGCAGTTCTCTGAATCCTGAACTCTGTATAATCCCGCCCAACAGCACTGATTGGCAGCTTTCTGTGTACACTGTTCATAGGCAGAAAGCTACCAATCAGCACATTTACTAATTCACCAATGATAATCTCCTGCTGATAAAATAGTGATTTTATAAACTACACTAAGAAGCCCAGCAAGTAACACATACAAAATACAGGCATCTTTTTTTCACCAGTGTGTTTTTTGCATTTCACTCGTATGAGCTCCCAGCCTTCAGCACGGACATAATAACACTCTTTTCTAAAAGCCTTCAGACTAACCCATAAAATAATACCCTATGGTGCAGTCGTAGTGGTTTTCTAACCTGTTCTCAGTTGCACATATGCTGCTCTTTTTCTATAACTGTAAGTGTAGGGCAGGAAAGGAGAACCATTATATACCAGTTTGGAATGATTGGGCGCAGCATGTGCGCTGAGCCATGTGCTCGGCTCTGGATACATTTTTGCTTAATATTAGTAGTGGCCGTCTATGCCACATATAACAAAATATCACTGAAAGGAGTAAAGAGCTTGAAAATATTGCATCTGGTGAAATCAACTCTGTGCTATATTGTTGCATTGTATATAATCCTCTTAATATCTTTTAGAAGTGGTTGTAGTCGAGTATACTAGTGGAAACACTTAAAGGGAACCTATCACCTTGAGAACCACTATTTACCTGCAGATAATCTTGTTATAGGTTATGCGTGATCTTTTATTTTTCCGCTATAGGGCTAAGGGGTACTTTGCACGTTGCGACATCGCTACTGCGATATCGTCGGGGTCAAATTAAAAGTGACGCACATCCGGCGCCGGTAACGACGTCGCAACATGTAAAGCCTAGAAGCACCGATATACGATCGCAAAAGCGTCGAAAATCGGTGATCTGTGTAGCGTCGGTCATTTTCATAATGTCGCACCAATAGGAGATACGATGTTGTTCCTCGTTCCTGCGGTAGCACACATCTCTGTGTATGAAGCCGCAGGAGCGAGGAACATCTCCTTACCTGCCTCCACCGGCTATGCGGAAGGAAGGAGGTGGGCGGGATGTTTACGTCCCGCTCATCTCCGCCCCTCCGCTTCTATTGGCCGCCTGCCGTGTGATGTCGCTGTTACGCCGCACGACCCGCCCCCTTAGGAAGGAGGCGAGTCGCCGGCCAGAGCGACGTCGCAGGGCAGGTAAGTGCGTGTGAAGCTGCCGTAGCGATAATGTTCGCTACGGCAGCTATCACAAGATATCGCATGTGCGACGGGGGCGGGTACTATCGTGCTCGGCATCGCTAGCCGATGCTAGCGATGTCGCAGCGTGCAAAGTACCCCTAAGAACTTATCAGCAGGTAGTTGATAAGTTCATGTGCACTGAGCCGAAATCCCCCGTCTGACATGATGGCGGAGGAGAGTGAGATCATCCTATGATGATCACAGGGGCGAACTAACATACTAATAGGGGCCACTAGCAAGGGAAGCAACGCTCTTGGGGCTAGTGCCCTCGCTCATTAGCATACAATAAAAGATCTTTAGAAATACATTTTCTAAAGATCTCTTTATCTATGCTAGTGTATATGTGACGCCCCAGGACTATCAGGTCGTCACAGGGTATTGCACAATCTGCCCTCCCCCCTCCTGTGTAGTATCCACCTCCTTCTTGGTTTAGTGTCCCTAACCATATGGTGTTGCCTACATCAGCTAATCAAATCCTTGGAGAGGGGAGGTCAGGAGTGTCAAGGAGAGAGTTGGGCCTGAGAAGTGAAACGAGAGGAGATCAGGAGCAGGGCTCCTGGGAAGCAATCTAGGTGGCAGACGGGGGTCTGGGCCTAGAGGAGCTGGACCCCCAGTCGCAGGGGATCGTGGCAAGGAGCACGGATCTGTTGAGGAGGACAGCCGGTGGCCTTGCACCGTCAAAGGGCTAGTACCAAGGCACGACGGGG
The DNA here is from genome assembly GCF_048569485.1 of Anomaloglossus baeobatrachus. NCBI lineage: Eukaryota > Metazoa > Chordata > Amphibia > Anura > Aromobatidae > Anomaloglossus > Anomaloglossus baeobatrachus. The sequence continues at coordinate 528,102,265 of NC_134358.1, read as the reverse complement.
TACGTGGACCCTAGTTCGAGGAGTAGCTTCAGGCAACCTGATAATTTACCCGAGGAAAACGGAGTCTTCAAGAGCCATTCCCACCCGCTCCAAAATCGGGGCATTAGCGCAACGAGGGAGATAGGACTTTCCAATTCAAAATGGTCCAGAAAATCCCAAGCGTGAGCCCTGAGAGCAAGCTCTTAGCCATATTGGGGAGCGGGACCCGGCATGTTTCATACTACCGGGACCACCAAAGAAGTAAACTTAGTGCCAGGAGGCAGGTCACGGATTACCAGGCAGCACCATTGGGGACAGGACCCGAACTAAGCTCTCCTCAGCGGCAGTGGTGTCCAGAGACTTGTTTGACCAGTTGTTGGTGTCAGCTTAATGGACTGAGTACAACAGTGACCCCCGTTGCATCCAACGGCACTCCCCCTACCATCATCGAGTTCCGGGGCATTCCCCCCTACCTATGTAGGGTCACAACACCCGGCTGCCTCATTCCATCATACCCGGGTACTCCCAATTCCAGCGGTGGTACTCCTAATTACCACATACCATGGGTGGCATCACGAACTCTATAAAATCCCTTGTAAATAACCCCCTTCATTTGAGTGGCCCCGGGTCCGGAGACCCTCGAGCCACTGAGAACCCGGATCCGAGCAGCTCAGCTGCTGGAACGGGGGCGGCACATATGTAGGGACAGTTAGGCAAGGATTAGCAATATGCACACAGAGCTACTCGTGGTTTTGGGTGCATATTGCACCTGACAGGTTTCCTTTAAGCAGAGGTGATCATTCCTTTAGCAGCAGCACAGCTTCCTACTGGAGAAGATCCTAGAGCCCTGTCATACTATATTGCCTTGCCTGGATAACCTGTCTGTTTCCTTGCTCTCCTGCCCCTTTATTCCCTTAGCAGGGGTGGGGGACATTTAGGTGAACCGTATCTTGGAGCTTACCAAGGTATGAGACTTGGGCATCTCCACCGTCAGGGGTAATTCTGAGGACAAGGATTAGCCTAGTACCCCTAAGCTTGAGGGACAGCTTAGGTGCACACTGTCCTTGCTACCTAACTGTCGCTGGCGTGACATACAGGATATAATTCATATAATGATCTGATTATTTCTCATGTACACACATATATAATCTTTTCCAAGAAAAATAATCTATATCTGTATGAGCAAGGGCCAGTTTTGTGTACAGCAAACTGGGTAATTCACCAGGACTTCATAGTTTGTTTTTCTCCTAAAAGAGCGCTACTCTTGTAGTATGGAGCTGCCTCTTTGACCATTCAATATATTCATAGCTGTGACATGAATTTGACAATGACGCGCCCACGCGGTCGGGGGTAACTCGTCACCGGGCCGCGGTGCTTCTCCTGGGATGCCACGGTGGCCTTGCCCGGTTCCGTGATCCCGGGTATCAATAAAAGGCTGGGGATGGGGGCGATGGGGGTAGTTGTTTGTGACGCCACCTGTGGTGTGCCGCCAGTATTGGCCGCCACTGTGGGACGTCTCTGCTGGGGCGGATGACAACGCAGCTCAGATGGTTCAGCTCTCCAAAGGCAGAGCTATGGCCCCAGAGAGGATGGTGGTGGGAGTTGTCTCTCAGGCACTGTTGGCGCGGCTGCGCGATGGAGAGGGCGCCGGCAGTAAGAGGACGACACAGGCGGAACAGTTCAAGGTCTTTTACTCACTGTTCACACACTGCCGTTGGAGCACGGGGCTACGCTGTGATGGGCCTCATCCAATCCCGGATACTTCAGAAGTCGTGGTCGGTGATTCCTTCTGTGCATCTCCCTTCTATGGTTTCCCTCCACCCCAGCTTCTGGGCCATGGAACGGGTCACGGGTGCCTTCTGAACTCCCGAAAATTCCTTTTCTTTCCTTAGAACCCGGGTCGAGCCTCCAGCTCCAGACCACAGGCCGCGAACTTTCCATGTTTTTGCTTGCTAGTCTGTTCCGGAGTCCAACCTGACTCGGACACCGTGCAGTGCTAACTGCTTGTAGTGTGTCAGATGGCTCCTGACTCCGCTGTGGGTGCCCCGCCTCCTGAGTCCCTGAACTAGTGGGCATGAGGTCCCATACCTCGTGATGGTTACCCCAGCTACTCCTAGCCCGGTCCCAGTGACAGAACCCCCATGTTATATGTTGGTTGAGTGTGGTTGTGGTTGTTACCAGTGACGACCTCCTCCGTGTCCGTGATTAATACTGCACCTCAGGTGCAGTGCAGTACCCTGTGGGGCCTGAGACCGCAGGGACGTCGCAACTACATCCTAAAGCTAAATTAGGTATCATATGCATCTCAGCATTACATCCTCATAATGTATCATTTATTTTACGAGGAACAGCAAATAGTGAAATAGTTAACGGATGCTCTGAGCTCCCCGCTGTGTGTCCTCTCTGCCCTTCTCTATCTCTGTCCATCACCTTTGTATATTTCCACTGCTGATCTCAGTGAATTGATCGTGCAGCTGCCAGCAAGGAAAGTGTAAGAGGATTTAAAGAAATTGCCGTAATGTCATCTCAGCCAACCGGCCGAGCATCAGGCTCCGCTAATTGTAGATTGTGGGGGTTGTAGGGTTCTGCTTAGTAATCATAGATGGTTAGTCATCTGGTTTGTGCCTTGTGATGTATGAATCACCTCCCGTAAAAGTCGATTATTCTCAACTGTCAAACTTTTACTTTTTTTTTATTATATGAACTACTACTAATGCATTTACAGTACGTGCTACATAATTACACATTGTCACTGTGCGGCGATGAGATAATAAGAGGCTTCTGTGTGATTCCGGTGCCGTTTGGCTGAATGCCACCACATACTCACCGGCTAAATGTAGTCATTGAAGTATAAAATGGCAAAAAAAATAAAGTACAATTTTAAGAAGGTTTTATGTTTTCGATTTTTTTGTTTTGTTTTGGGGTTTCTTGTGTTTATTTTACAATGTAATTCTGTGAATTTTAAGGTTTTTGGTTTTTTTTTTATGTTTTGTTTTTGGGTATGTTTATCATACAATGGGTTTATGTGTTTCCTACAGTGAATTTTTGATTATGCTCTGTTCTATGCTGCCATAAATATTGCAATGGATTATTTTTTGATCAATGTCTTGGATCTGTTTTTCATAGATTTTTATTTGGGCAGTGCATCAATTTTTATTGTCCATGTTCTATTAGTTTTTCTTGTATGCTTAAAAAAAAGATCATGAAGGTTTTCCAAGTTTCTCTGATCAGTGACTTAAGGCCACTTTACACACACACAGATAAATCTGCGGCAGATCTGTGGTTGCAGTGAAGTTGTGGACAATCAGTGCCAGGTTTGTGGCTGTGTACAAATGGAACAATATGTCCATGATTTCACTGCAACCACAGATCTGCCAAAGATTTATCTGTGTGTGTAAAGTGGCCTTAAGTGAAAAATTTGCAACTCAGATGGTATTTGTGCTGGGTAAGATATGCTGTAAGGTTAGCCTAGGGCTGGGCCATGTCCTAGGGCTCAGCAGTCAGGGAGGAATATACACAAAAGAAGTAACAATCAATTTTTTACACATTTTTCAGTATAAAAAAAGCTGTTTTTTAAATGTACAGTCATATGAAAAAGTTTGGGCACCCCTATTAATGTTAACCTTTTTTCTTTATAACAATTTGGGTTTTTGCAGCAGCTATTTCAGTTTCATATATCTAATAACTGATGAACTGAGTAATATTTCTGGATTGAAATGAGGTTTATTGTACTAACAGAAAATGTGCAATCCGCATTTAAACAAAATTTGACCAGTGCAAAAGTATGGGCACCGCAACATAAAAGTGACATTAATATTTTGTAGATCCTCCTTTGGCAAAAATAATAGCCTCTAGTCGCTTCCTGTAGCTTTTAATGAGTTCCTGGATCCTGGATGAAGGTATATTTGACCATTCCTGTTTACAAAACAATTCCAGTTCAGTTAAGTTTGATGGTCGCCGAGCATGGACAGCACGCTTCAAATCATCCCACAGATTTTCAATGATATTCAGGTCTGGGGACTCGGATGGCCATTCCAGAACATTGTAATTGTTCCTCTGCATGAATGACTGAGTAGATTTGGAGCGGTGTTTTGGATCATTGTCTTGCTGAAATATCCATCCCCTGCGTAACTTCAACTTCGTCACTGATTCTTGCACATTATTGTCAAAAATCTGTTGATACTGAGTTGAATTAATGCGACCCTCAACTTTAACAAGATTCCCGGTGCCGGCATTGGCCACACAGCCCCAAAGCATGATGGAACCTCCACCAAATTTTACTGTGTGTAGCAAGTGCTTTTCTTGGAATGCCGTGTTTTTTTTGCCTCCATGCATAACGCCTTTTTGTATGACCAAACAACTCAATCTTTGTTTCATCAGTCCACAAGACGGACCTTCTTCCAAAATGTAACTGGCTTGTCCAAATGTGCTTTTGCATACCTCAGGTGACTCTGTTTGTGGCGTGCTTGCAGAAACGGCTTCTTTCGCATCACTCTGCCATACAGCTTCTCCTTGTGCAACGTGCGCTGTATTGTTGACCGATGCACAGTGACACCATCTGCAGCAAGATGAAGCTGCAGGTCTTTGGAGGTGGTCTGTGGATTGTCCTTGACTGTTCTCACCATTCTTCTTCTCTGCCTTTCTGATATTTTTCTTGGCCTGCCACTTCTGGGCTTAACAAGAACTGTACCTGTGTTCTTCCATTTCCTTACTATGTACCTCACAGTGGAAACTGACAGTTTAAATCTCTGAGACAACTTTTTGTATCCTTCCCCTGAACAACTATGTTGAATAATCTTTGTTTTCGGATCATTTGTAGTTGTTTTGAGGAGCCCATGATGCCACTCTTCATAGGAGATTCAAATAGAACTACTTCAAAGTGGCCACCTTAAATACCTTTTCTCATGATTGGATACACCTGCCTATGAAGTTCAAAGCTCAATGAGGTTACAAAACCCATTTAGTGCTTTAGTAAGTCAGTAAAAAGTAGTTAGGAGTGTTCAAATCAAGAAATTGATAAGGGTGCCCATACTTTTGCAGCGGTCAAATTTTGTTTAAATGCGGATTGCACATTTTCTGTTAGTACAATAAACCTCATTTCAATCCAGAAATATTACTCAGTCCATCACTTATTAGATATATGAAAGTGAAATAGCTGTTGCAAAAACCCAAATTGTTATAAAGAAAAAAGGTTAACATTAATAGGGGTGCCCAAACTTTTTCATATGACTGTACATCGATATACGTTAAACAAATTGAGCTGTACATGTACGTTGCCCATCTCTACAGCTTAGTCACAGAGGGAAGCACTGCAGTTACATATTACAGTTTCTTGCATCGCTGCTTCCTCTCAAAACGCCCTGTGTCCTGGGTGATAGACACTGATGGAGATTTGAGTGCAGTGCCAGCTATCTGCTTCTATCTCTGCCACTGTATCTTCTACCTGTGACAGTAGAAGTTGTAAGGGGGCAAGTTAATAGTGGTGAGTAACACCAGTGGCAGGGGGAGTTTCTTGCATCGCTGCTTCCTCTGAAGACATCCTGTATTCTTGGTGATAGACGCTGTGGAAGATGTGAGTGCAGCGACGGCTATCTGCTTCTGTCTCCGCCGCTGCCATATCTTCTAGCTGTGACACAAGACATCATTAGGGGGCAAGTTAATAACAGTGATAGAAGCCAGCAGCAGGAAGAGGGGATGCAGAATTAAGTGCTTTGGCCTAAGGCCCTGTATTCGTATTCAGTCATTTTTCCTTTTTTTAGGACCTATTCACTTGAATGGGAGAGTTACATGTGAATAGCTAAATAGATTATAATGTCTGTGTACTGTTAGTGTGGTGTCACACACAGCAGCGACGACGACAACAACGTCGCTGCTACGTCACCATTCTCTGTGACGTTGCAGCGACGTCCCGTCGCTGTCGCTGTGTGTGACATCCAGCAACGACCCGGCCCCTGCTGTGAGGTCGCCGCTCGTTGCTGAATGTCCAGCTTCATTTTTTGGTCGTCGCTCTTCCGCTGTGACGCACACATCGCTGTGTGTGACAGCTAGAGAGCGACGAAATGAAGCGAGCAGGAAGCAGGGAGACGGCTTCTGGCAGCTGCACTAAGCTGTAACCACGGTAAACATCGGGTAACCAAGGGAAGACCTTTCCCTGGTTACCCGATATTAACCTTCGTTACCAGCGTCTACCGCTCTCGCTGCCAGTGCCGGCTCCGGCTCTCTGCACATGTAGCTGCAGTACACATCGGGTAATTAACCCAATGTGTACTGTAGCTAGGAGAGCAAGGAGCCAGCGCTAAGCAGTGTGCGCGGCTCCCTGCTCTCTGCACATGTAGCACAGCGATGTGTGTCCCAACAACCTAGAAATAGGCTCAAAGATGTGGCTGCTGCGGCCCCTCGGATTGAAAAAAAATAGATAACAGGAGATGAATTGTTAAAATCTGCACTTCCAATGGACAAGATGCACAAGACGTGAAGAGGACAAGTTATAATTCTAGTAGTCTACATAGTTTCCTGGCCTGTCCTCTTCACATACTGTGCATGTTGTCCATCAGCAGCTTGGTTTTCAACCCATCATCTCCTATTTAGCGATGGACAGACTCGCAGAAAAATGGGACTAGCAGACCTCACCAGGTAAAATAAAAACCCCGGTTCCAGCCCGGGATTTGTCCAGGATATCTGGCTAATCACCTGTCCCTATATAAGTCTATGGGGACCAGAATCAGGCAATTAAAAATGGTGGTAGAAGGGATAGGGGGATAGGAACAAGCGCGCTGTACTTACCGAGGCTCCGGCGTGGCTGTAACTGCTTTCAGGCTGGTCATTCACTTTCGGGGCCCGCTCATTACATTCATTGCATATGCATGGCTTTCCCCGCCCACCGGCATCTGTGATTTGTTGCAGTCAGACCGCACCTCCACCCTAGTTAGGATCAATGAAAATATCAGTTCTTTCTTAAAGGGGTTGTACCATCTTCTGGCCACTGGCCCTAACTGTACGCTCTACCATGCTTCTAGCAAAGGCAGCTTTTGCTCTGTACCATGGGAATCCGACTATGTGGCCAGAATGTGCCAGTAACCAAGTACACAATAAAAAATAAAAAAAACTTGGGAACGAAGGGGAATTTTCATTAATCACGAATTGCAAAGTTGCTTGTTTTTGTGAGCACATTGCAATTTTATCCAATTAATAAGATGAAACAATTTCACCAATGGCCACATTGCAAGATGTGTAACAGAACACAAAACCTGCCGGATGCATAACAAGGCACATCAAGGTTTTTTTCATATTGATTGTACAAGAGACAATTTCTCTTCTCATGACAAACACATGGATTTCCCCTTCAAGCATTGCTTCATGGCTTTGCTGTATGCATTGACCCTTAATTTGATACTTCGTTCCAGCAATGACTACAGGCCATTTTCTCTTATTTGGCCTCTGGTGTAACAATTGATAGTTGATGCATTAGTAACAAGCACTTTTTATATATGTGATGTATATGAAATGATGCGCTATAATTGCTGTCGTATCTTCACAACAACTTAAGTTGACACATAGTATCCTAGGCTTTACTAACACATGAAAGCACTTGCTAAACATTATTGCATTTGCACCTTTTTTGTCTTGTTTTTATAAATTTTCATCTATTTGATTTTGCGAAAAATTCATGCACCATTTTGAAGGATTTGGTCAAGGTGTAACACAAGATATAAAATTAAATGTGACTTAAACAAATGCAAATAATTTTTTTTTTTTTTTTTTTTTTTTTTTAGTTCTTTGTTGGTTAAGTGTTTTATTAATGCTTAAAGCATATTTAAAGGAGTATTCTCAAGTTTGGAAGTTATATGCCTTCCTGATCAATTTTATGCGCCTTTACAGTTGTCAGTCCCAGTTCAGCACGAAAAAGCCTTGGTCCAGGCTGCATGTCAGCGTGTGATATGAAAAGAAAATCCAACAAAGGGAATGGAGCCGGTAGCAATGACATTAAAAGCTTGACTTTAATATATCCATAATAAAAGAAATGTACAGATTAGACAGAACAATCAGCAAAAAACACATAAACTGACGCGTTTCGACATTGCCTTTACCATGATTAAAGCAAAGCTTGAAATGCATCGGTTTTTGGGGTGGTTTTTGATGGGTGTTCTATCTAATCTGTACATTTTTTTTATTATGGATATATTAAAGTCAAGCTTTTAATGTAATTGCTACTGGCTCCACTCCGTTCACTGGATTATTTTCTTATATCGCTTCCTGATCAATTTGGTTTTGACCACTTGGACCCCCGCCAATCGCGAGAAACAACGTTCTCTCCCATATGATTGGAGTAGTGGTCAATGGAGTGCACTGCTACTCCATTCACTTTTATGGGAGTACCAAAGATCAGCCGAGTGCTGCACTCAGCTATCTCCGATGGTCCCGCTAAAGGGTGCTTTACACGCTGCGACATCGCTAGTGATTGCTAGCGATGTTGAGTGCGATAGCACCCGCCCCCGTTGTTCGTGCGTCATTTGGTGCTCGCTGCCGTAGCGAACATTATCGCTACGGCAGCGTCACACACTCATACCTTGTCAGCGGCGTCGCTGTGACCGCCGAACAATCCCTCCCTCAAGGGGGAGGTGCGTTTGGCGTCATAGCGACGTCACTGCGGTGTCACTAAGCAGCCTACCAGTAGAAGCGGAGGGGCGAAGATGATTGGGACGTAACATCCCGCCCACGTCCTTCCTTCCGCATTGCCGGTGGACGCAGGTAAGGAGATGTTCGTCGCTCCTGTGGTGTCACACATAGCGATGTGTGATGCTGCAGGAACGACAAACAACATCGTACCGGTGGCTGCAGCGATATTAAGGAAAGGAGCGACGTGTCAACGATCACCGTTTTTGAACGATTTTGTGATTGGGGCTGAGTAAAAGTCTGAAATGGATGCATGAGTTTTTAAAAGCCGGCTTTTTTAAGCAATCAGCTAATGCACGCTCCCCACCCGGGTCCTTCGCTCCCCGCTCCCTGGTACTGCGCTCCCCACCCGGTCCTAATTTAGGATCGGGCGGGGAGGCGACTGGCGAGCGAAGCACCGGGCAGCGGGGAGGGAAGCACCACATAGGAAAGCGAGGCAGCGAGGAGTGAAGTATCGGACGGGAAAGTCGTCGGTGAAGTCTTCCCTGGCTCCCCGCTGCTGTTCCTCTACGTCCGGAGCTGCTCATTACACCTAATGTAATATGCACTGCATCGCCCCGCCCACTCCATGTGACACCCGAGTTTGTAAATAAATAAATTTAAAAAATGACGTAGGGTCCCCCCAATTTTTTATAGTCAGGCAAGAGAAAACAGACAGCTGGGGGTTAGTAGTCTTCCCCTGGGGGAGGCACATAGTTATTGCCCCCCCAGGGTAAGAATAGCAACCGTCAGCCGCCCCAGTTTTAGCGCATTCATTAACTTTGACATGCATTACCACTAAGAAAATACATTTAAAACTTGAGTCATTTAGAGCATATAAAGGCCAGATATATGTGAGCCCAGCAGCCAGCGTCAAGATGTATCTATTTTGCTGAGTCGTTACCTAAATGCCTCTACCTGGGCTGAACAGCCTACAATTTTATGGGGCTGACAGGAACCTGCTAATAAGAAATTTAAAATCATATTAAGCTGATGGGAAGGTGGGCTCAGTCAGAAGGCATGACCCTATAATCTAAAATGAGTAGAGGAATTTAGGTAGGGAGTCAGCATAAGAAATACGCCTTGACGCTGGCAGCTGGACTCACATAAAACTGGCCTTTTCATGAGTTAAGTGTCTCAATTTTAAATATATTTCTTTAGCAGTAATGCATGTACAAATTCCTGCATTCAATGTTTATATACCTTAGCATTTCAGAATGCAGCTGTATATTTGTTAAAGAATATTGCATGTTCAGTTTGTACCTGTTCACATTTGTCTGTTAGGCAGTGTCACCAGTTTTCTCATTTTAGGTTCACTTTAATGCCTGCATGTCTTTAAATTGGTTGTTCCATGAACAATATTTACAACCTATTCGGGTGATAAACGTATAATTGATCACTGAAGGTTTAATCTTTCGGACCATAATTATCACAAAAGTAGGAGTTTCAAAGTACCCTGGATGAAAGGAAATGTGCAAGCATGACCACTGCGTTATTTAATTGTAGGGGACAGATAGAGGTAGATAGCCATTCCCTTCACTTGCAGTCATCAGACCCCTAATGTATACACCTACAATTTGTACACAACTTTATACAAGATATCTATTTAGTATAGCAAGAAGACAGAACCCTTCTCTTTTCTTCTAAAAACCACAGCTAAAAAAAAATAGTAATCCAAGTTCCAGGATTGTAAGCAAATGGAGGGGTCAGAAATACTGTAAGCATCTATGTAACTCCCCAGCAGGGGTCGAACCGCTCAGATCCGGACGTCGCTACTCGTGGCTCAAGAGTCTCTGGACCCGGGTGCTCAGGGTCACACCCAAATGAAGAAGGGGGGTATTTACAGGGGAGATGAATAGTTCGTGACATCACCCTGGTGTGCGGTAATAGGGAGTACCGCCGCTGCCGTTGGGAGTAGCTGGGGTGATGGAGTGGAGCAGCTAGATGATGTTACCCTCCAAGGGCAGGGAAAGGCCCCGGGACCCCGGATGGTGGTATGGGGTGCAAGGGGAGCACAGGCTTTCTGGTGGCAGGGGTTAATCAGGTACTCACTCAGCAATAAAGCAGACGCTGACAACGTAGTAAACCAAGTATCTGGGTGCCGCTGCCCTCTTGGGGAGCTCGTCCGGGTCCCGTCCTCTGCAGTACTGCCTGGTGGTTTGTGGCCTTCCTCCTGGCACCGTATTTTAGAGTGTTCAGTTGACCCGTCAGCTTGGAGCTTTCCGGGCCCCGCTCCCTGCTAAGAGTACCAGATGAGCTTGCTCTCAGGAGCTCACGCTTGGGACTTCAGTGGGCTGCTTTGCTTGGAAAGCCTTACCCCCCTCGTTGCACTAGTGCCCACGATCTCTGAGCTTCGTGGGAACAGTCCATACAGGCCCTGTCCTCATTAGGTTAATTGCCGGGTTGCTTGAAGCTTCTCCCCAACCATGTACCCCGACGTGCCTTCGTCCCCAGCCCGGCTATTGAACTGCGGCTGCTGGCTATCCTCCAAGACTAGCCAAGCACCCAGTCCCAATCTCCCGTGACCGGGTCTCCGACTCCTCCTGGTCCAGACCACTGTCTGCGACCTAGTCTGCTTTTCCCCTGGGAGCTCCAACTCCCAGCTTCCTCTGGGCTCCTCACAGCTCGAGGGCTACCACTGAACTGACTTGTCACCTTCCGCCTCCCTGCCTTATCCCTAGGTGGGTGGCCTTATTCCAGCTTAGCAGCCCACTGGTGTGAGGTGTAACTAGGATTTTTGGATGCTGGTGGAGGCAGTACCGCAAGATGAGAACCAAGAACCATGGGGGTTTGAGCCCTGCACAGGGAGAGAAAGATTGTGCAGAACCCTGTGACAACCTGACTAGTCCAGGGCATCACACCTATTGGTACCTTGCACTAACCCTTCTCAACGTAGCATGTGCCACCGCAGAACTACGATATTATCTATGAGAAAGACCAAGTGAGTTAAACCAAAGTACCGATACCTACAGGGGTCCAAAGACCCTTTTGTCCTTCAAGAAGACACCACGATTAGAAATTTTCACATACCAGATGAGTTTTGTATTGGGACCCAGTTTTGTTTTGAGACAAATGTCAGCTGTCATTTCATGGATCAGCCAACCTCATTAGGGTGTTGCATTCAAGCAGAAGTGTTGTCCATTGACCACTGGTGGTAAAGGTTGTAGGTAATGGAGGCCCCTTGGGCAACTTCCTTTTATGTCTTTTCTAAAATTAAGCTTTATTTAGCCTTAAAGAAAAGATTAATTTTAGTGTGTCTGTTTTGGGGGATTGTAGGCTGCAGTATTTTACTTCTAAAGCTAATGAAATAATATGATAATTCACCAGCAAGTTACAACACGATTCCGAAAGTCTCTGAGGCTCCAATGATAAATATTTACTTGTGACCAGGGGTTTACAAAACTTTTAATGAACTAAACTGTTTAATTAGAAAGCTGCCACAATCAGTAGAACGATCTGCAGCAGCAAAAGAATAAATTGAAGACATTAATAGAACTGGTACTAGGGAAAACATGATGTGGCCCATAACATAACCATCAGATGTTTGTTTTTTTTTCAAGCTACAAAAAAATATATAGAACATGATTAATATGTGGCAGCTATCTGCAATGTTTACCAGATTGGATCTAACTAGATGGGCTATTGATGTTTTAGGGAGACTTAAAATGGAGCCTAAGGAGGCCCAAATGTCATCCTGGGACCCAAGGGGGGTGACTGGATTGGGAGCCTTGCACTGGCCCTTAGACAAATATACCCTGAGCTTTCCCTCAACCCAGAGGTATACTTGAAGGTAGTGATGTCTGGGCTCCCAGCGTGTCCCTGACTCCTGTCCAAGCACTGGTGTTACTCCCTCCACACCAACCACCCAAAAAAACCCAACTACTAAAAGACAGACAGGGGTCACAACCAAACTCCCGCACATAGGATCAAACACCAAGGGGACCACAAAAACATGTACAGGAACTGAATAAGGTATAGAGGAAGTAGCTAAGCAATGGAGTAACTTCCAAATCAAACCACAGCAGACAGCAGCAGCAGAAAACACCTCCTTCACTCTTCAGAACAAGCTCCAGAATGAATTCTAAATAACCGGTGCCCTCTCTTGGGAGCAGATTGTATTTATCCAGGTGGGGAGTGGTCATCAGCAGAAACACCTGAAAGGAAAAAAGACACATTTAATATGTAGAGTCTCCAAAGGTAATAAGAGACTCTGGGCATGAGCCTGTCAAAGAGAGACGACCGTGACATCAAATGAGGGAGACTAGTACCATGATAGTTGTGGGTCATCACATATTTTTACTACGATCTAGTAATTTCACATTAGCTGCCTGTTTTGGAGTTTTTAGTTACTGTTTCCTTGTTTTGTAATTCTTATTGCTTTGTATTGTCCCAAATTAGAAGATATTAAACACCAAAGGGCTCCGAGAAGACAAAAGCCAAAGACCTTAATCAGCCCGGATGAGTCTACATACTACAGCCTCCTACATGTAAGTCAATTTGATGTCAATATTTGAATTTGATGATTAATAGAGATGATCGAATACCTCCAATATTCGGTTTTGCAAATATTTTCCGAATAGGTCGCCGCTATTCGACTATTCGCGAATATTTGATGCGCAATGTAAGTCTATGAGAAACCCGAATAACAACTATTCGGAACTATTCGGGGTTTCCCATAGACTTACATTGCGCATCGAATATTCGCATAGCGGCGACCTATTCGGAAAATATTCACAAAGCCGAATATTTGAGGTATTCGATCATCCCTAATGATTAACTGAATGGGTTTTCGATCATCAGACCTATCAATTGTTTCACTACCATTGATGTAGCCCTTTACAGTGTTTTTTTTACCTAAATATGGTGAAAAATCAATTTAGAATTTCTTTCAAAACAGTAAAAACATTTTTAAAAATGAATGTAGCAGTGAATCTTATCTTGTTTCTCCTGCTCTACAACCATACTGGAATTGGACAATTATACATGAGCATTTCTGACTCTTCGGACAGCACATGTCCTATCTAAATTAAAAAACATCCTAATATCGATTAAATAAAAGTTGGTTAAACCCATTAATGTTGACAGTACTAGCTGACCATGTGAATTGTATGGGGGACATTGACAAATTATGTTGTGGTAGAGAAGGATCAGAGAGATACGATTTAGACACCACAGTCTTTTGTCCTCTCTCCAGATAATCCAATGCTAGAGGTGTTTGGCAGCTGCGTACTCCATCCTACATACTGAAAACATATGAACACTCCTCTATATTGATCATTCATGTCTACGGGGGAGATGGGAGAGAGCTGTTGGCCAAATGGGTAGAGGCAACTTAAAGGTGCGGCCACTACCGGACAAACTCCTTCCTAATTGCTCTACTGCCCAACTTCATATAAAAACACTGAATACTTACAGCATGACTGGTGTCATTCCTCCGATATGCAGTCTTTTTTTATATTATAATAGTCAGTGGAACTATTAAGAAAAGAAAGGGTTGTCCAATAGTGAGAAGCAACTTTAAAGGGAATTTGTCAGTAGGATCAACCCTCCTAAGCATTGTTAGGAAATGACAGGTGAGGCAAATTTCACAGTTTTATAAAAACCCACCTTGTGCCAAAAAAAAAGCAGCCATGGAATCTTCTAAGCAGTTGCCTAGCACTCTGAAAATGAAAATGGTGGAGACCCGCAAAGGAGAAGAAGGCTATAAGAAGATAGCAAAGTATTTCAAGTTGTGCTTTCTCCAGTTCTAAACGTAATTAAGAAATGGCAATTAACAGGAACAGTGGAGGCCAAGATAAGGTCTGGAAGACAAGCAAAAGTTCTGTGAGAGCTGCTTGTAGGTTTGCTAGAGAGGCAAATCAGAATCCCTGCTTGACTGCAAAAGACCTTCAGGAAGATTTAGTAGACTCTGGAGTTGTGGTACATAGGTCTACTGTGCAGAGACACCTGCACAAATATGGCCTTCATGGAAGAGTCATCAGAAGAAAACCTTTCCTGTGTCCTGACCATAAAATTCAGCTTCAGAAGTATGCAAAATGACATCTAAACAAGCTGATGCATTTTGTAAACAGGTCCTGTGGACAGATGAGGTTAAGATAGAACTTTTTGTCCACAATAATCCATATCAGGTATGTGTGGAGAAAAAAGAGCGCAGAATTTCAGTAAAAGAATATATCGCCAGCCAATAAGCATGGGGTGGATCAATCATGCTTTGGGGTTGTGTTTCACATAATTGCAAAGGGAAAATTTCACAGATAGAATGAATGGAATGGATTCAATGAAATTTCAACAAATTCTTGATGCAAACATAACACCATCTGTAAAAAAGCTGAAGTTGAAAAGAGGATGGCTTCTACAAATGGATAATGATCATAGACACACATCAAAATCCATAATAGATTACCTCAAAGGGTGCAAGCTGAAGGTTTTACAATGGCCCTCACAGTCCCCTGATCTGAACATCATTGTGGCTAGACCTCAAAAGAGCAGTACATGCAAGAAAACCCAGGACTCTCACAGGACTGGAAGACGTTTCCAAGGAAAAATTGATGAAGATCCCCCAAACAAAAATTGAAAGATTCTTAGCTGGCTACAAAAAGCATTTGCAAGTGGTGATACTTGCCAAAGGGGGTGCTATTAGATACTAACCATGCAGACTGCCCAAATGTTTGCATAGGCCCAATTTCCTTTTTTGTTAATTTTAAAATATAAAAGATGAAAACATTTTTTACAAAGGAAATGTGTCATCTTTAACTTTATGCCTTTTAGAGATCAGTTCATCTTCATCTTGCTTAACTGTTTACAATAACAGTAATTTTGACCAGGGGTGCCCAAACATGACATGCCATTGTATATCTTGACATCGGCTATCCAAGGTCTTATTGCAGAGAAAACGACATTTTTGTTAATACATAAATGAGCTGTTAAGATCTATGGGCTGGGCATAGATCTCCCTGAAAATCTGCCTCCAATGCTTATTTTAAATGAAAGGAGACGTTACCAGTGTGAGACATGTAAGTCAGGACAGCAGACTTAGTCATTACATGTCTCACCCTGGTAACTTCCCCTTTCATTTAAAATGAGCTCTGGAGGCAGATTCTCATGCAGATCTGTGTCCGGCCCATTGATCTTAACAGGTCATATACATAGTAACAAAAACGTGAATTTATCAAGAATAAGACATCACATGGCAGATTTTAAGATATCATTCTATTCAGCTTCCTATGACCTACATGCCCATATAGATGGCTTAGGGTGGTTTCACACATCTGGCATTTTGCCGGATCCGACACACTCCAGTACAGTCAATACAGTACAATGGCATCGCGGCAACCTCCAGTCACATGCTGTCATATGACCGGAGCATGTGACCGGAGCTTGCCGCGATGCCATTGTACAGTATTGCACTGTACTGGAGTGTGCCGGATACAGCAATCCGGCGAAATGCCAGATGTGTGAAACCACCCTTAGGAGGGTTGATCCTACAGATGGATTCCCTTTAATACTCAATCCTGCATTTATAAATGTTGTTGGTGGTATTTTGAGGGTAAAGGGATGCTCTGAAGAATCAGGACCACTACAGGCTATGCTGGGAATTGTACTTTTTCAACGTCTGAAGAAACACAGATCGAACATCTTTGATATAGTCCTAGGCTTTGTACACTTGCTTTATTTTTCTTCATTGGAAAATTTTTTGCAGATTATGACATACATATATTTTTTCTCATTTTGCTTCTATATTCTACCATTCCATTTGTGACATCCTTTACAACTATTTCTCAAAAATCTCAGGCATTTAGAAAGTTGTTTGACAAACAAGCTAAAAGCCATTCTGTCTCATTTAATGTACCAATCTAAAAATACATTCAGTTGAAGCATTTAAATTATGGCCTCATTCAACCTATATCATTTAATGCTTGTTGGGTGTATTCAGAGTAAAGGGGGCTTTACACGCTACGACATCGCTAATGCGGAGTCGTTGGGGTCACGGATTTGGTGACGCACATCCGGCCTCATTAGCGATGCCATTGCGTGTGACACCGATGAGCGATTTTGCATCGTTGCAAAAACGTGCAAAATCGCTCATCGGTGACATGGGGGTCCATTCTCAAAAATCGTTACTGCAGCAGTAACGAGGTTGTTCGTCGTTCCTGCGGCAGCACACATCGCTCCATGTGACACCGCAGGAACGAGGAAGCTCTCCTTACCTGCCTCCCGGCCGCTATGCGGAAGGAAGGAGGTGGGCGGGATGTTACGTCCCGCTCAGCTCCGCCCCTCCACTGCTATTGGGCGGCCGCTCAGTGACGTCGCTGTGACGCCGCACGGACCGCCGCCTTAGAAAGGAGGCGGTTCGCCGGTCACAGCGACGTCGCCGGGCAGGTAAGTATGTGTGACGGGTCTGGGCGATGTTGTGCGGCACGGGCAGCGATTTGCCCGTGTCGCACAACAGATGGGGGCGATATCACAGCGTGTAATGCCCGCTTTAGATAAGGAAAAAAAGAGGACGGTACATGTAATAGGCTACTGTTTGCTCTGCCGCACTGCAGGACAATCTTTGTTCGGTCCCAGAAATGATTAGATTTATAGTCAAGTGAATTTGGCTGAGCTGCAATTACTAACACTGACTATGGACTAAAGGGGGCTTTACACGCTGCGACATCACTAATGTGGAGTCGTTGGGGTCACGGAATTTGTGACGCACATCCGGCCGCATTAGCGTTGTTGCTGCGTGTGACACCGATGAGCGATTTTGCATCGTTGCAAAAACGTGCAAAATTGCTCATAGGTGACAAGGGGGTCCATTCTCGATTATCGTTACTGCAGCAGAAACTATGTAGTTCGTCGCTCCTGCGGCAGCACACATCGCTATGTGTGACGCCGCAGGAACGAGGAAGCTCTCCTTACCTGCCTCCCGGCCGCTATGAGGAAGGAAGGGGGTGGGCGGGATGTTCCGGCCACTCATCTCCGCCCCTCCGCTTCTATTGGGCGGCCACTCAGTGACGTCGCTGTGACGCCGCACGGACCGCCCCCTTAGAAAGGAGGCGGTTCGCCGGTCACATCGATGTCGCCGGGCAGGTAAGTATGTGCGACGGGTCTGCGCGATGTTGTGCGGCACAGGCAGCGATTTGCCCGTGTCGCACAACAGATGGGGGCGGGTACCCACGCTAGCGATATCGGGACCGATATCGCAGCGTGTAAAGTAGCCTTAATGTAGCACTGAATTAAAGGGGTGGTTCACCCATATTTATTATTTGCTAGATCGATATTATGTTGAGAAACAATGTTTCTCTCAAATACCTTATGTTGGCAATAGTGCCTGTGAGAGGTGCTATTGCGGACCGCTGTTCCCCATTGCGTGACCCCGGGCTCCATGACCTTGGGGATCCGGTGATGTCACGTCAAGTTCCGGATCACGTGACATCACCGCAGCCGGCCGCAGTCTTCCTAAGTCACTGGGCTGTGGGTGGTGTTTCACCGCTCAGCACAGCCCAGCGTGACAGCCCATCAGCTCCCCTGCTCCCTCACAGCAGAGCGCTGCAAGCAGGAGACACACTGGGCTGTGATCAGCGGTGAAACACCGCCCACAGCCCAGTGACTCAGGAAGACTGCGGCTGGCCATGGTAATGTCACGTGATCTGGAACGTGACATGACATCACCGGATCCCCGAGGTCATGGAGCCCGGGGTCACGTAATGGGGAACAGAGGTCCGCAATAGCGCCTCTCACAGGCACTATTGCCAACATAAGGTATTTGAGAGAAACATTGTTTCTCAACATAATATTGATCTAGCAAATGATAAATATTGGTGAACCACTTCTTTAAGAGACAATCACCCCAATTCATCAAGACCAACCTTGTTCACACCAGTCTTGATAAGGGGGCATATTGGAGTCAAATGCTGACAATTGTTTAAGAAGCACATGCCTCTTAATAAATCAGGTGCATTTGATGAGTGGCATGCACCTCGCCACAATTGTTAGGGGGGCTCTACACGTTGCGACATCGCTACTGATATATCGTCGGGGTCACGTCGTTAGTGACGCACATCCGGCGCCGGTAGAGACATCGCAATGTGTAAAGCCTAGGTGCGATGATGAACGAGCGCAAAAGTGCCAAAAATCGCTGATTTGTGTCACGTCATTCATTTTCATAATGTCGCTCCTGCTGCAGGTACGATTTTGTTTGTCGTTCCTGCGGCAGCATACATCGCTGTGTGTGAAGCCGCATAAGCGACAAACATCTCCTTACCTGCGTCCACCAGCTATGCGGAAGGAAGGAGGTGGGCGGGATGTTATGTCCCACTCATCTCCGCCCCTCCTCTGCTATTGTCCGGCCGTTTGGTGACGTCCCGGTGACGTCGCTGTGACATCGAACGAACTTCCCCCTTGAAGGAGGGATTGTTTGGCAGTCACAGCGACATCGCCGACCAGGTATGGTATGTGCGTGTGAAGCTGCCGTAGCGATAATGTTCGCTATGGCAGCAAACACCATATATCGCATGTACGATGGGGACTTGTGCTATCGCTCTGGACATTGCTAGCCGATGCTAGCGATGTCGCAGCGTGTAAAGCCCGCCTTAGTCCAGTCTGGGACTGGCGTAAGATACCTGGAGCAAGGAATACCACAACTCGTCATGAATTAGATGTACTGTGGCCTTTCGCCTCCACCACTGTTTCACCTATTTTGGCAGAGCTGGGAAAAACTGGTTAGAAAACACCAAAAGTAGCAAAACATTTTGTGCAATTTCATGTTGTCTAAAAAATGTGCAGCCTCTCCATTTAACACCACAATTCTGGCTTAATTGCTTTGATGAATTGGGGCCAAACAGTCAATCCTTTGTTCAAAGGACAAAGACAGAATCATGGAACTCCAAGACAAAACTGGGCAGTAACAAATATGTTTTGAGAATTAGTATTGTCAGGGATAATTCTTTGTTTTTACTAATCTCCTCAACAATATCTAGAGAGGTAAAGTGACGGGATTGTCGCATCGTGACAATTCTGGGCGGCTGCTATTTTTAGGTTGGGTGGGGGGGCAACAATCATGGGTCTCCCCAGTCTGAGAATACCAGCCCCTAGCTGTTGGCTGTATCATGGCTGAGTATCAAAATTGGAGGCGACTGCACATCGTTTTTCTAAATTATTTATTTAAATATTTTAAAAAAATCCGCATGTGGTCCCTCTTATTTTGATACACAGCCAAGATAAGCCCACGGCTGGGGGTTGCAGCCTGTAGCTGTATGCTTTATCTGTTCTGGGTATCACAATATAGGGGGACCCTACACCAATTTTTCATGTATTTATTTTTGCACCACTATAGAGACTCAGACAGCGTGTGTGATTTCAAGCAATCCGACACGCTGTCACACAGAGTAAGGGTGCAGTTAATCACAGACACCGGGCCTACCGGTGGGCAGGGAAAACAGTGAATATGTATGAGGGTAATGAGTGGCCCTAGAAATAGTTTTACAGTCCAACGGGAGATGCGGTAAGTAAAACACTGCTGCTCTAATCCCCCTAGCCCTTTTTAGCCCTATTTTAAAGCACAATATATGGAGAACGGCGTCCAGGCAGACATTCAGGATTAATTCTGGTCCCGAATCGGGTTTTGTTTGTAAATCCGGTTGGAGTCGCCTATCCCGAATATCTGCGGGTTCGCTCATCTCTATTCTCCACAACTTTTATCCCAGACCTGTCTGGTGTGTTCCTTGGTTTTCATGTTACTGTTCGATCCCTAGTGTTTTCAAATAAACTTTTGAGGCCTTCAGAGAACAGCTGTAGTTATGTATACCGAGAATTAATTACACACAAGTGTCATTAGATGACTTCTAGAGGCAATTGGTCACACAGAATTTTATTTAGGAGTATTAGACTACAGGGGGCGGTGGATTAAGTAGCATGTATCAGCTGTCAAGTTCACTTGAAGTATTTTAACATTCTCCCTGGCATATTTTGACTAGGAAGCCCCTATGCTATATATATAACAACAATTATAGTAAAATGGCTAATTATTGTAATATGTGATATACCCTAGAATTAAGTATTTATCATTTATAACGAAACATTTAATAACTACAACATATGACTTTTTCAGTTGCCATACAAAGATGAAAAACGAAAACCAAGAAAAGAAGGGTGAGTTTAGTAATGGATGCTTTGTATGTCAAGTTTATCAATATAACAAATCTAACAATCTTCATACAATACTGTTTTCTAAAAATGCTTTTCTTTAACCATTTAACTTTATGTCAATGTTGTGGATTTCAATTTCTGTATGAATTAAAATGCCAACCCAATAGGGGCAAGTTTACAATTTTGAACTTATTTAGATTAAAAAAAAAATTAGTATGTGCCAAATTATAAATAGTGTATAAGATTAAGATGTGGATTTATAGTTTCCTATTATATAAATTAGTATTGTTCATATTTTCTTAGCATAAGCTGTTTATATGCTGCCAAGACACAGAGGAAAATCCTGATAGTCCGGTTGCCTTTGCCCATTTGTTATGACCGTAAACACTCTCACACATGGTTATCGGAAAAAGGGAAGACCTAATAAAGGGAGATGCCGTACCCGAACCCAACTGGTACCTGTACAGTCTACAAAGACCCTAGCCACACAACTCCAGACTTAATTCCCTAAAATGTCATCGAGGGGTTTCTTGTACCTTCTGAAGGACCAGAGGGGAGGCCGCAACACACTGCCAACAAGGGGAGTGAAAGGTTTCCAGGAAGATACAAAAACCCCTAGTGAGAAAACTAAAACACATTCATATAATATATATAGGGAAAGCTAAATAGATGTGAAAGGAGAAGGTGTTGGGAAGGAAAACAAACCGACTCATTGCAAGAACTAAACTGGTTTTTACCCCTAAGCTGAAGAGCTGGAAATCCTAAACACAAGTCCACCTAGAGGTATGGCCAGCAAGGAAAGGCAGTGAAAGGTCAACATATAAAATGCAAATCAGAATGTGATAGGGCAGACCAAAACTGGAAAATAAACACCTGGAGAGAAGCAAACCAAGAAGAGAAAACAAAGATTAATGGAACCATCAGCATTCCGACAGGTAAGAAAAGTCAATAGCCCAGCAGACAGAGGAACTGAACATGTGGCAACAGGTCACCAGATTCAATTTCCAAACCAAGTCATGACATAACTATAGAAAAAGCCTGAGTCTTGCTGCCCCTACCTTCTTATAGAGAAACCATGAGTGTCCTGCTGTGTCTACCAACTTATAGAAAGTGTATGAGTCCTGCCTCACCTGACCACTTATACACAAAGCCTGAGAATATTACTGCTCCCACCCTCTTATAGGCAAAGCTATGAGAGTTCTGCCGCCAATTCCTACTAATTAACAAATCCTAAAGGGTGCTTTACACGCTGCAACATTGCTAGCGATATCGTGAGCGATAGCACCCGCCCCCGTTGTTTGTGCGACATGTGGTGATCGCTGCCGAAGCCAACAATATCGCTTCGGCAGCATCACACGCACATGCCTGTTCAGCAACGTCGCTGTTGCTGACGAACAATCCCTCCTTCAAGGGGGAGGTGCGTTCGGCATCACAGCGACGTCACAGCGGTGTCACAAAACGGCCGCCCAATAGAAGAGGAGGGGAGGAGATGAGCGGCCGGAACATGCCGCCCACTTCCTTTCCTCCTCCTTTCCGATGGACGCAGGTAGGATGATGTTCATCATTCCTGCAGTGTCACACACAGCGATGTGTGGTGCCGCAGGAACGACGAACAACCTGCGGAATGAAACACCAACGACATTATGATTTGGAGCGACATGTCAACGATCAACGACTTTTGCCGTTTTTGCGATCGTTGATCGTCGCTCCTAGCTGTCACACACTGCAATGTCGCTAACGACGCTGGATGTGTGTCACAAACACCGTGACCCCGACGATATATCATTAGCGATGTCGCAGCGTGTAAAGCACCCTTAAGAGTCTTGCTGCCTCAGCACAGATATACACAAAGCCTTAGAGCCCTGCTTTCTCAGCGCAGTTATAGACAAAGCCTGAGAGCCTTGCTGCCCCAGCACAGTGATAGACAAAACCTGAGAGTCCTTCTGCCCCAGCACAGTTATAGACAAAGTCTAAAAGTCCTTCTGCCCCAGCACAGTTATATACAAATGCATAAAGACAAGAGGACACAAAGTGGTTGAGATGCAACAATATGTATCAAAATTTAATAATACATACAAATATAGTAGTGCACAATAAGTACAGTAAGGATAAAAAAGAGAGACAGAGGTTGCAAAAGGCACTGAAAAATGGAGGATATCACATGGCATAAATAAATTTATATAGATAGAAAGCTAAGGACCATGTGATTGTCCAAGATATTCGCTGGTGAAACAGAAGTTGGCATACAGCAAAAGCTAATATGAAGCAGTATACAATGCAATGCAATTTAAATGCAAAATCGTATCAGGGCTGTATCAAAATATACAAAAAATCAGCAGCGTAACATGGCATCAAACAGCCTATATGAATAGAAATATATGGACCATGTGGTTGTCCAGAGTGATCACTGGTGACCCAGGGGTTAACATACAGCAATTGCCGATATGGAGCAGTATATAATGCAAATACAACATCAATGGAAAAACATACCACAGCAGTATCAAGGTAGAAAAAGAGTCAGCAGCGTGACATTAAAGTGCCGAGTGCAAGGCTACAGGACCAGAAGTCCCCCCCTAGGTGGTAACGCGCGTTTCACGTGTTAAATAAACGCTTCATCAGACCGAAGGAGGGGTAAAGATTCCTCTATCCAAGGACCTTTTGTATGCACCATGTGAGGTGTCACATGGGTAAGAGCAGCCAATTATTATATATTACTGTTATTATGCCATTCAGTCCTTCATAGGTCTCTATGCATTTCTGTCGTATTGGGAGTTTCCGTTCCCATGTGTTAGCAGCTGATGTGTGCGCTTGCGTGGTTCACTCCTTTTCCCTGGCATGCTTTGCGGTGTCTGTGGGGTGGAGCTGCGCTCGAGTGGGGGCGGTACCTGACATTTTGGGATTCCCCCTCGAGCGCTCCTCTACCTGACGCCGCTCGCAGTGGCTGGGGATTCTGATGTGAACTGCGCATGCGCCGATACAAACATCGATGATTGGGTGCTCTTACCCATGTGACACCTCACATGGTGCATACAAAAGGTCCTTGGATAGAGGAATCTTTACCCCTCCTTCGGTCTGATGAAGCGTTTATTTAACACGTGAAACGCGCGTTACCACCTAGGGGGGGACTTCTGGTCCTGTAGCCTTGCACTCGGCACTTTAATGTCACGCTGCTGACTCTTTTTCTACCTTGATACTGCTGTGGTATGTTTTTCCATTGATGTTGTATTTGCATTATATACTGCTCCATATCGGCAATTGCTGTATGTTAACCCCTGGGTCACCAGTGATCACTCTGGACAACCACATGGTCCATATATTTCTATTCATATAGGCTGTTTGACGCCATGTTACGCTGCTGATTTTTTGTATATTTTGATACAGCCCTGATACGATTTTGCATTTAAATTGCATTGCATTGTATACTGCTTCATATTAGCTTTTGCTGTATGCCAACTTCTGTTTCACCAGCGAATATCTTGGACAATCACATGGTCCTTAGCTTTCTATCTATATAAATTTATTTATGCCATGTGATATCCTCCATTTTTCAGTGCCTTTTGCAACCTCTGTCTCTCATTTTTATCCTTACTGTACTTATTGTGCACTACTATATTTGTATGTATTATTAAATTTTGATACATATTGTTGCATCTCAACCACTTGGTGTCCTCTTGTCTTTATGCATTTAATTTGAGTGGTTTGCATCCTTATTGTTTATGGTAGCCCACACAGGTCTTTCCATATGATATTTATAATGCTTACTAGCATATTATACCTATGATTATTACCCCGTTATCACTCCTATGGATATTTTTGTATTTCCAGTTATATACAAAGCCTGAGAGTCCTGCTGTCCCAGCACAGTTATATACAAAGCCTGAGAGTCCTGCTGTCCCAGCACAGTTATATACAAAGCCTGAGAGTCCTGCTGCCCCAGCACAGTTATATACAAAGCCTGAGAGTCCTGCTGCTCTATTAGACAAAGCCTGAGTCTCCCCCCA
This sequence comes from Anomaloglossus baeobatrachus, assembly GCF_048569485.1. NCBI lineage: Eukaryota > Metazoa > Chordata > Amphibia > Anura > Aromobatidae > Anomaloglossus > Anomaloglossus baeobatrachus. Next base: position 528,077,501 of record NC_134358.1, on the reverse strand, counting down.
TCCCCACTTATAGGCCACACCTGAGTGTCCTGCTTCCTCTGTCCACTTAGAGACAAAGCCGGAGAGTCCTATTGCCCCCGGCTACCCACAATGATAGATTTTCATACATTCCTTTGAATACAAAGGAAACTGTCAATTACTATGTAAAGGAGGGAGAGGCATGTCTAAGGCTTTTTTTTTTGAAAATTGGCAGCATAGAAACAGCTTTTTACATGAAAAAAACACATCTTAAAAAAAACTATATATCCCCAAACTAAGTGACTTCCTGAAGTGTTTACCTGCAAACTCTAAATATCCAGAACGCTCAATAAAATGGACAAAGGAAATTTTCTTTTTTCCGCAGTCAAGGCAAAGTGTTGGAATCAGAAGATTATTATAGAGAGATTTATTCCAAACACTCAATGTCAATAACTAATCCAAAAGCTCATGATGGTTTTTCAGCCATGGAATTTTCTCTCCTAAACCCAAGTGAGAGGTAATGATGAATGCTTTTTCTTGCAAAATCAGTTGCTCATAGAGTCCAGTGCTGCTGCTCATGCATCCTAACCATGAAAAAGTCACTGGAAATCTTCAGAACTGGTTAGAATGGATGAGTCTTAAGGCCGCTTTACACGCTGCAACATTGCTCAAGCGATCTCGTTGGGGTCACGGTATTTGTGACGCACATCTGGTCGCTTTAGCGATGTCTTTGCGTGTGACACCTATGAGCGATTTTGAATCGTCACAAAAATGGTCAAAATCGCTCATCGGTGACATGCCCCCCTATTCTCGAATATCGCTGCTGCTCGATGTACGAAGTAGTTCGTTGCTCCTGCGGCAGCACACATCGCTATGTGTGACACCACAGGAACGAGGAACCTCACCTTACCTGCGGCCGCCCGCAATGAGGAAGGAGGGAGGTGGGTGGGATGTTACGTCCCGCTCATCTCCGCCCCTCCACTTCTATTGGGCGGCGGTTCGGTGACGCTGCTGTGACTCTGAACGAACCGCCCCCATAGAAAGGAGGCAGTTCGCCGGTCACAGCGACATCGCAGAGCAGGTATGTGCGTGTGACGCTGCCGTAGCGATAATGTTCGCTACGGCAGCGATCACACGATATCGCATGGACGATGGGGGCGGGTGCTTTCGCGCTCGACATCGCTAGCAATTGCTAGCGATGTCGTAGCGTGTAAAGCGGCCTTTAGTGCTAACTTTGCAAACTGCTGTGTTACTGCAAGGGCTATTTCTAGGTACAATATCCAATGAAATTCCATACAATGGGGCGAGCTGATGTAATGCATATTATATATGCACTGATGGTTAATATCCAATTACCCAAGAATTCATGTTTTGTTACTTTTGTATTCTTATAAAATTCAGTTAATATTTTATAACACATAAAATATACAAAATATTGAACCTGTGCTATATCTCTCACTATGTTCCCCCATATGTTCATCCATTATTTGAGGTCTCTTATTGATAATGGTCTAAACCAGTGTTTCTCAAACTCCAGTCCTCATGGCCCCCAACAAGTCATGTTTTCAGGATTTCTTTACTATTGAACAGGTGATGGAATCATTATCAAGGTATCACCTGTGTTATATTAAGGAAATCCTGAAAACATGACCTGTTGGGGGTCGTGAGGACTGGAGTTTGGGAACCACTGGTCTAAACGTTGATTTCCTAGAATTTGTGATTTTCTTTTTTTCTAGTTTTTAAAAGCCAAGGAAATTAAGCAAAGCGGGATTTACAACTCGGATTCCTCTTGACAAATTGTCAGAAAAACGTAAATTATCCATAGGATAGGTCATTACTTGCTGATAGATGGTGGTCCTTCTGCTCCAATGTAAAGTTACCCTTCTCAATGCATGGTCTACATGGCTTCATTCATTGTCTACATGATGTCATGAGATAAGTACCATGCCAAATCTCCATTGAAACGGGGCACTGTAGAACCACATTCTGGATCACTGAGGGTCTTGGTGGTGGGTATCGCATAAATCAACAGGTTATCACCAATATTGTGGTTAGGTGAAAAGTTAGCACAACTTCCAAGTACTCAGAGTCCTAACTCTGCAGTTACTCTGTTTTAGTTATCTTGTATTTAGTTATCCAGTATACATGAGTGAATGTGTATAACATTCGTTTCAAATTTATACTTTGTGCATCTCAATACTTTGTTATTCACTTTATGTGAAATCCGATGGTCACCATTTTGCTGATTTGTAAAAGGGCAGGAAAGAGGTGGGGGAAAAAATTATACTCACTTTGCTGCTGACCTCTCCCTCCACAATCACCCGCCCCATTCTATGGACAACTCCCTCTGGCTTTTATTTTACTTCTCCACGGCATAACAATGGGGAAAAACTGAAGAATGTAATTAGTGAACTTTGAAATTTGAATATGCATTACTGCTCAGAAAACATGAAAAAAAAAAAAAGAAAAAAATGAGTTACTTTGCAAATAAAAATGGCCAAATTTACTTGAGCCTAATTAACACGCCAAGGTGTAACTCTCTCATCTAAATCCTAATCTAATTTTATGCCATCTCTTCCTGTCCAAACTGACCTCTTATATGGACTAGAAAAGAACAATTAAAACACATGAAGTAACTGGGAGGAGTGCACAAACAAGGAACATGACTCCAAAATACAAAGAAGTAGAATTGCTGGCACTTCATAAACTTATGGTCTGAACTGGTGCAAACTGAACTGTCGGCAATTCTATTATTTTGTATTATGGAGTTGTGCACTCCTCCCAGTTACTTCATGTGTTTTAATTGTTCTTTTCTAGCCCATATAAGAGGACAGTTTGGACAGGAAGAGGGGCATAAAATTATATTAGAACCCAGTTAAGAGTTACTCCTTGGTGTGGTAACTGGGCTCAATTAAATTTGGCCATTTCTATTTGCAAAGTAGCTCAGTTTTCAAAAAAAACATTTTTATGTTTTCTGGGCAGTAATGCATAGGCACATTTCAATGTTCACTATTTACGTCCTTCAGTTTTTTCCCTACCCCTTACTTGAGTGCAACTGTTATTTTGGATAATGTATGCTATTTTCAGTTTGCACCAGTTCAGTCCATAGGTTTAGGAAGTGCCGGCAATTCTACTATTTTGTATGATGGAGTCTCCATGGCATATCACAGTCTCATCCTCCATCATCATGATAAACTAAGCACCAAGTTGTCCTCTGATGTCCTGACAGACAGAAGTCCCAGTGCAGAGTGATAATGGAAAAGGAGGATGTTGTGTGCCATGGAGTAGTATAGAAGAGTTTGGAAGGTGCTTCATGGATCTGTGGTCGCAGAACAGGTGAGCGGCGAGGTGAGCATTATTTTTGTATTTTTGCACCCTACATATATATTATGCCCTGGAATTTAGACACAGAGTATCATAAGGCACATTTTGATCAGAATTTCATAAATTCCATGTGGATTGAGCACATTCAAGAGAACTGACAAATTCAACTTTTCGTCAGACTGGCTTATCACTATTATCCCGCAGATTGCTGAGCTCATATTTCCTAATATCTTCCGCTTATTCAGTGTCTGCAGAGAACAACCTGTAAAATCTGTAATCTTGACACTCGTCATAACTAAGTAATCTGCAGAACAAAATCCATACTGTCATGTAGCAAAGAACATTGCATTATAGAAGCTTGGTAAAGTTTTATAGAGAAACTGTATCAAGTAAATTGTAACAAAAAGCAGGGACTGACAACGGTGGGTGCAGAGGTACAGTAGCCCCCATGTTCTGGTGTGTGCGGGGGCTGACAACCTTTTTTGTAGATTATATCTAGGTATGTATTATTAAATAATTTTAACATATAAACATAAATTTGGATAAAAAGACCGTTAAATGCCCGTAGGCAAAGCCTAATTTTAAAATCTAGCTCTGCTTAACTAATAGTCATGGCATTTTACTGAATTCCTAAAATGGTAAAAGTTTGAACTTCTAGGAAGGCCCCTGTCACACTGTGTTCTGATCTGTGTTCACTGGTCTCGTCGGGGCCTCTGACCAAACATCCCCCCACCCCAGCAAAACGGGTTTTGGACGCATGCACCAACGGGGCTATTGACTATAATGGTGCACTGTGTCTGGATGTCCGTCTCCAGAAACTGCATATTCCCAAAAATGGGGCAAGACAGAGCACACGCTGACTCGGTCTGCACCATTAAAGTCAACGGCCTTGTCGGTGCATGTGTCCGAAACCTGTTTTGCGAAGGGTTTGGACAAAAGCCCCAACGGGATCAATAAACGTAGGTCAGAACGCAGTGTGAAAGGGGTCCAAGTGATGAACTGATTAATCTCTTTGAAGGGGACCTGTCAGCAGGTCAAAAAGAACCAGTTTTTACTCATAAATTATTCCAACTGCTCCTCTGATTTTTTGGTTTTTGTTTTTTGTTTCTTCAAATCCACCATACAGTTCCAGAGATCTGAGACTTTTTGTTTCGTGCTAATTTTTATGGTCTTTTCAAAGTGGGTGTGGCTCACAGGACTCTTTAGGGGTGTGGCTATAGGTTGCGCTACAATATTACCCTGTGAGTGACACCCCATGGATATAAACCACACATATTATCACTAAATAAAAAAAACATAAAAAAAAAACAAAAAAATACTTTATTTGCAGGATCGGGAATAAAAAAGAAAAAAACCTGGCTTTTGCCCTTTTGACGGGGGCTTTTTAAACATTAGATATTTGTATGTCTGCAAAATCACATGACAGAACGTATGTTTATGGTCTGTAACCATGTAAACACATAGGTCCCGATTCATCATAGCTTTTGCTCATGGTGTAAAAAGCTTTGAAAAGTCGCATAATTTTGTTGCAACTAAAATCAAGCAACATTTGGCATTCTCACGTGATTATTGGATGGCAAGAAGGTGGCAGGATGGGGGCATGGCATTCGCTAGACTACAAATACAACAGGGACTTGAGCGGGATTTGTGGCAAGGCGCAAACATAGATGCACGCCACTTGTCCGATGCTCCTGATTCATGAAGAGGTATACAAGACGTGTGCTATTACGAGGCTCAGTGGCCAAAGTGAAAACTGCAAGATTTCAGTTTTTGTTGCTTTTTTTTTTAAAGATGAAAAAATAAAATTATAAAACAATATATTAAACATGTTCAACATATTTTCATAAGTTATTTTTTATTACACATTTTAATTAATATATCAAATTGATTAACAAATGTATTGAAAATATGTGCACTACCTTTAGATATTAGAACACCATATCCTGTATACTTGTATTTATCCTTTAGAACTGTCTTCTTTAAAAATGGAGTTTAAAGCATTTTTTTTATTATTATTATTATGCTGATCCACAATGTAATTTTAACCATTTCAAAATGATTATGGATATTCTTACAGGTAAGTCTGAAAATGGCTCCCAGATGTGAGCCTAGTTCTGCTTCCCGATCAATTCCCCCTAACTTATAGAATAGAATGTATTACTTAGTAATTAGATATTTAAATTTGACTTATGATAAGTTACAAGAGGATTTAAAGGAGTTTTCCACTACTTTTTTTACCCCCTTGCCATATATCATAGTTCTTCTAAACAATAGCTTTTGTAATAGACTTGTATTGGATGTATACAGTGGGTACGGAAAGTATTCAGACCCCTTTACATTTTTCACTCTTTGTTTCATTGCAGCCATTTGGTAAATTCAAATAAGTTCATTTTTTTTCTCATTATTGTACACTCTGTACCCCATCCCACATCTTGACAGAAAACAACAGAAGTATAGAGATTTTTGTAAATTTATTAAACAATAAAAACTGAAATATCACTTGGTGATAAGTATTCAGACCCTTTGCTCAGACACTCATATTTAAGTCACATGCTGTCCATTTCCTTGTGATCCTCCTTGAGATGGTTCTACTCATTCATTGGAGTCCAGCTGTGTTTAATTAAACTTATAGGACTGGACTTGGAAAGGCACACACCTGTCTATATAAGACCTCACTGCTCACAGGGCACACACCAAATGAGAATCATGAGGTCAAAGGAACTGTCCAAGGAGCTCAGAGATAGAACTGTGGCAAGGGACAGATCTGGCCAAGGTTACAAAATAATTTCTGCAGTACTCAAGGCTCCTAAGAGCACAGTGGCCTCCATAATCCTTAAATGCAAGAAGTTTGGGACCAACAGAACTCCTCCTAGACCTGGCCATCCAGCCAAACTGAGCAATCGTGGGAGAAGAGCCTTGGTAAGAGAGGTAAGGAAGAACCCCAAGATCACTGTGGCTGAGCTCCAGAGATGCAGTAGGGAGATGGGAGAAAGTTCCACAAAGTCAACTATCACTGCAGCCCTCTACCAGTTGGGCCTTTATGGCAGAGTGGCCTGACGGAAGCCTCTCCTCAGTGCAAGATATATGAAAGCCCGCATAGAGTTTGTAAAAAAACACATGAGGGACTCCCAAACTGTGAGAAATAAGATTCTCTGGTCTAATGAGACGAAGATAGAACTTTTTGGTGATAATTCTAAGTGGTATGTGTGGAGAAAACCAAGCATTGTTCATCACCTGCCAAATGCAATCCCAACAATGAAACATGGTGGTGGCAGCATCATGCTATGGGGGTGTTTTCAGCTGCAGAGATAGGATGACTGGTTGTAATTGAAGGAAAGATGAATGCGGCCAAGTACAGAGGTATCCTGGAAGAAAACCTCTTCCAGAGTGCTCTGGATCTCAGACTTGGCCGAAGGTTCACCTTCCAACAAGACATTGACCCTAAGCACACAGCTAAAATAACAAAGAAGTGGCTTCAGAACAACTCTTTGACCATTCTTGACTGGCCCAGCCAGAGTCCTGACCTAAACCCAATTGAGCATCTCTGGAGAGTCCTGAAAATGGCTGTCCACCAACGTTCACCATCGAACCTAATGGAACTGGAGAGGATCTGCAAGGAAGAATGGCAGAGGACCCCCAAATCCAGGTGTGAAAAACTTGTTGCATCATTCCCAAGAAGACTCATGGTTGTACAAGCTTGACAGGGTGCTTCTACTTAATACCGAGCAAAAGGACTGAATACTTATGACCATGTGATATTTCAGTTTTGCTTGTTTAATAATTTTGCAAAAATTTCTACATTTCTGTTTTTTTCTGTCAAGATGGGGGATGGGGTGCAGAGTGTACATTAATGAGGAAAAATGAACATTTTGAATTTACCAAACGACTGCAATGAAAACAAAGTGTGAAAAATTTAAAGGGGTCTGAATACTTTCCGTACCTACTGTAGCTTCTATTAGTGAATCTCAGTAGGGATCAAATAGTACTGGATTGTTATGCAGATTCTTCTTCCTTTTCTGTTATGCCTGATACTACCTTTTAAAGCACAGAAATCAGACACAATTAAAGGAAGTTGTAACTGGGCTCCTGATGGTGGGTGTAGATGTTTTGGAGTAAATCATAATTAGTCTGCCTCACTGTCTCATGCAAGCTGAGCTGACAGTTTCATTCATCAGTAACAGCAGGGGCCGACACCTAGTGAAGTAATCCACTGGACAGCTCAAAAGTGCTGAAATTTGCATAACAAACAAAGTGGGAGGGCTGCATTGCCATCTGACAATTGTCAGATGGGTTGGTACCTATCCTGGGGTGCTCTGATACTTGGTATGTCCCCATGTCTTCAGCAGCACAAGGTGGAGAAGAGAGAGGATATGCTAAGTTCTCTTTCACAGGATGCAGCATTGCAGGATGGACCTTGTAGTACGGTATTAGCACACAGTAAGCCTAGGGAGGGGAAGGGATGGATGTAAATGTGTCGCCCCATTACCTTCAGGTAGTCTTCGGATCCTCTGGGACTTCACGTGATGGCAATCTTCTGGCCGTCGGTAGGTCAGGTTAACTTCTATGGGAATCGTGATGCCATTCTCGGTATTTGCGGTCAGTGGGTGACCGCCACTGCAGTTTAGGCAGCGCCTGGGGTGGATGGTTGATGCAGTCAGTTGTTGTGGCCTCCCGAGAGTGAGGCTGGCCACAGGGCTTGGTGTAAGTGTGTAGTACCACAGGTCGCAGAAGAACTCACACACAGGCAGCAATGTCTTTCAGGGTTTTTACTCACGGTTGATGGTGGTTGTAAGATAACCCGGGCGATACTGTGATGAACCAGGAGGGGAACCAGGTAACCTTCAGGCTGATCCAGGGGTGACTGCTAACTCGCCTTCCTAGCCCTTCTTGTTTTGAGGTGACCCTGACTTGGAGTCCTACGGGGTCACCCAGGGAAGTTGCTTCCGCCTCTTCTCCCATTTCTGGCCCGTTTGCTTGCAGCGTGGACCAAGTAACTCCGGCTGCTTGCCTCCTGTCACTTATGGGCCCCCTCGTTGCTGCGTGGCTGCGGACTCTGTGTGGTTTGGTGAGGCACATGCAGCACCCTCACCAGCAGGTTTAGCAGGCCAATGTAGATGGGTTCCTGCTCTGAGGACCGGTTTCCCCATGTGGGCCTGGCCTACCGGTAGTCCCCTTACTCAGCCACCTCTTGCTACTGCCTAGGTGGTTTTCAGGCGGCACTACAGGGTAGCCGTTCTCCCCCGCCAGCAGCCACTACACCTGCGGGGTCTGACTAGTGACGACCCGCACGTCCTCCTCCTGCGACTGCTCACTTCCGACTTCACTTCAGACTGGTTCACTACTCCCTCCCCTCTGTGCCTGCCACCGCACCCTAGCAGCCAGCTTCTCTACCACACCCCTTGAGTGGAGATGAAGGACACGCTCCCTCCTGGGTCTCCCAGGGGTCCCTTCAAAGGTAAGTGTGTGAGACCTGGTTACTATGTGTCTGTGTGTCCACACCCTAGTCAGCCTTTGGGATTACCTGTTTTGTACTCACTCAGCCTGAGTGCAGTACTCAGTGGCGCCTGACCAGGTCAGGGGCGCCACATAAACACCAGAGCTGCTGCTGGCAGACACCAAGTGATGCTATCTGCATGATAAAAGGTTTATATTACTGTAAGAAGAGTATAGCTGAATTTAGTGGCACATAATAGCACAATTGATGAATCAAAATAAAAAATGAAATTAGTTAGTGGATAACTTCTCGTTATTCTAATTAGGCAACTTATCACCTTTCCTCAGAATAGATGATAACTCGCTAGTTAGCAGGGGGAAACTACTTGGCTCCCTCTGATTCCAAGAGCAGAACTAGGAGATAGTTGAGTTATCCAGTTTCATAGACATTGAATAGAGCTAATGCATGTGTTGTGCCCCTGAACCCATCAGGGCACTACTAGATACTGCATCCTGGCAAAGATGCAGGGCCTACCCCCAGGGACCTGGAAGACCAGTGCTGATACCACCAAAACACATAACATCCCCATTTTCCCACTCCCCATTAGGGATGACTGACTAGTTCAGGACCCAATGGATGGCCATCCAGAGGCGGAGCCAGTCCAGTCCACTAGAAGGCAACCCGGTGGGAGGGGACAGACAGTCAGACACAGTCAGACACTCAAAGAGTCCGTTAGTGACAGTTGAAGGGGACGGACGTGTCTCCAGATGGGGTCGTGTAATAGTGACCTAGGTGGAAGGAGAGTGGTTGCCAGAGAGGGTGCAGCCAGGTACCTCTGGAACCAGAGCACCGATGGGGCACAGGGCCCTAGGTCAGGCGACAGCTTCAGGCAACCTGACAAATATCTGCACAGTGAGGGGACCTTCACGGACCTCACTGACTCAAGAATCTGGTGGCACCAGCAGTAAAGCTTGAGCCATGGACCGGAACAAAACACCGACCCTACATGGTTCGCACTGCCCGCCGTATGGATGAGAGACTGCCAACAGACAGTAAGGGACCCACAAATGCTCCAGGCTACGGGGTTCCACCATCCATTTAGCGGTGCCGGGGAAAGAGACTACCAGGCCACCACACCGGCACTGGAACAAAAGGGACCAGGGATCTGAACCAGCTGTCCTCAGTGCCACAGCTCAACATCACTGTGAGTAAACAGAAGTTACACTGCATCCCCATCTTGTGGTCTCCCTTCTTTCTGCGCCGGATCCCACCATCCACTACCTGGGGCCTGGCCCTGCTTGCAGAGGGCCTACCATCCAGGCTGCCACCACCATCAGCCCCAAAGATAACAGACCTTGCTGCGGCGGTCCCACCACCATAATCGCAACTCGCAAGTGGTGTCACAATACACTACTTCTTTCATCTCCCCTGTACATATTCCCCATTAAAAAGCGTCCCCAGGGTCACAGGACCGGGCAATGGCCATTATACAACCGTGACACATTATCCCCGTACATATACGGCTCAGGACTGAGTACCCCATAGCCCTGGGCGACACACATGCATGTGTTGTCACCACCCAATTCTGACAAGGCAATTCAGAGCTCCATTTTATAGATTAATAAGGGTCCCATGTTGTTCCCGGGAATAAGAGTTTATCTGGGACTATTTTATTTTTTCTCTCATGGGGCTACAAACTAACGGGCAGGTAGTTTCTAGTGACCTGCATGCTCTGCCCATTGTCAGCTCAGAGCGGTCACAGACCGCTCCTACTGGTGATCCTGTTGCTTCACATCAAAAGAACAGCTCTTCCTCTTCCAGGCTGCTCTGTCCATGATGCATGACTGCCAACGTCACAGTCAGCTCCATTCAGTTAGGCAACATGGAGATGGCTGTCAATCAGGATGACACACCTTCAATACAGCAGAACAGAAAAAAGCAGTTGCTCTGTTGACATGATGTCAGCAGAAGTCATTTAAACATCAGTGACTGATCTGAACTGGCAGAGATCAGCACTGGGCAGAAAAGGCAGGAAGTTAGCGACTACCTGCCTGAAACTTCTTAGGCCCATAGGTAAAAAAAAAAATAGTCCTAAATATATATGCACATTGTGATGTCAAAGTACTGGGATTATGCGGATTTGGTGCGGAAATGCCAGTAATACCAGGCCTGGCCGTGGTTACCTGCACTGAACTCCGGAGCCCTCACCTGAGCTCCAGAGTGCAGCCTAGACTAAACTGCGAGCGCCGAGTGATTGATTCCCCAGCGATTGCAGCCTAGACTAAACTGCGAGCGCCGAGTGATTGATTCCCCGGCGATTGCAGCCTGGACTAAACTGCGAGCACCGAGTGATTGATTCCCCAGCGATTGCAGTTTAGTTCAGGCCGGACTGATCTCTGGAGCTCAGGTGACAGCTCCAGAGTGCAGCCCGGCATCTCTACAGCTGTCACCTGAGCTCCGGAGATCAGTCCGGCCTGAACTAAACTGCAATCGCTGGGGAATCAATCACTCGGCGCTCGCAGTTTAATCTAGGCTGCACTCCGGAGCTCAGGTGACAGCTCCGGAGTTCAGTGCAGGTAACTGTATCTAGGCCTGGCATTACTGGAGATTCCTCCAGTAGCCAGTCCTGCAGCTATCTGCAGAAAAGAATTGACATGCAATTATTTTTGCTGCGGGAATCCCGCAGCAAAACATGCAGCTGTCAAAATCTGCCAAGTGCGCGCAGCATTTTTTTCCCCATAGGATTTGCTGGTGAATCACTGCAGAGATGTTATGAACATTTTCTGCAGCGAAACATGCAGCAAATCCGCGGGTAATCCGCGGGAAATTCCATCTAGTGCGCACAAGGCCTTATAACTTCAAGGCCCCTCTGGGTAATATTCAAATTGCCTCTTCAGGGAGGAAGGAGACAAACTCTAGTGCCACCTATTGAAAGTAGCAATCCTACTGACTTTTAGGATTGCTACTTCCAATAGGTGGCACTAGAGTTCGTCTCCTTCCTCCCTGAAGAGACAATTTGGGTATAATGATGTCACAATGCAAGAATAATTTGTATAGTGATGTCACGGTATAAGAATAATAACACTTTAATATCACAGTATAGGGATAATAAACACAGTGATGTCACAGTACAGGGGTAATAAACACAGTGATGTCACAGTACAGGGGTAATACACACGATGATGTCACAGTACAGGGGTAATAAACACAGATGTGACAGTACAGGGATAATAAACACTATGATGTCACACTACAGGGATAATACACAGTTATGTTACAGTACAGAGATAATACACACAGTGATGTCACAGTACAGAGATAATAAACACAGTAATGTCACAGTACAGGGATAATAAACACAGAGATGTGACAGTACAGGAATAATAAACACTGTGAAGTCACACTACAGGGATAATACACAGTGATGTTACAGTAAAGGGATAATATACACAGTGATGTCACAGTTCAGGGATAATACACACAGTGATGTCACAGTACAGGGATAATACACACAGGGATGTGACAGTACAGGGATAATAAACACAGTGATGTCACAGTACAGGGATCATATACACAGTGATGTCACAGTGCAGGGATCATACACACAGTGATGTCACAGTACAGGGATAATACACACAGGGATGTGACAGTACAGGGATAATACACACAGTGATGTCACAGTACAGGGATAATATACACAGTGATGTCACAGTACAGGGATAATATACACAGTGATGTCACAGTACAGAGATAATACACACAGTGATGTCACAGTACAGGGATAATACACACAGTGATGTCACAGTACAGGGATAATATACACAGTGATGTCACAGTGCAGGGATAATACACACAGTGATGTCACAGTACAGGGATAATATACACAGTGATGTCACAGTACAGGGATAATAAACACAGTGATGTCACAGTACAGGGATAATAAACACAGTGATGTCACAGTACAGGGATAATACACACAGTGATGTCATAGTTCACGGCTAATACACACAGTGATGTCAAAGTGCAGGGATTATGCTCTGTACAGGTATAATAATGGTTTTATTAGTTACCCTCATGATCTGTATTGCATTTTACATGATCACCTTTAGTCATCTTTATTTTTCATTAACTCCACTTGGTTGGCCCCCTTTCTTTGCTCTATCACATATGCTACGGTACCACTCATGAGTTTTTTGCCTGGATGACTAATTTAGTGGGAAATTACTGTAATGAGCTTTTCCAAAAAATATTTTTATATCATGTCCCTAATTTTCTTTACATCATTTCTCCAATTTTAACTATTTTAACAAATTTTAATATCTAACTTTCTGAAACATTTACATTTATATACAGTCATATGAAAAAGTTTGGGCACTCCTATTAATGTTTACCTTTTTTCTTTATAACAATTTGGGTTTTTGCAACAGCTATTTCAGTTTCATATATTTAATAACTGATGGACTGAGTAATATTTCTGAATTGAAATGAGGTTTATTGTACTAACAGAAAATGTACAATCTGCATTTAAACTAAATTTGACAGGTGCATAAGTATGGGCACCTCAACATAAAAGTGACATTAATATTTTGTAGATCCTCCTTTTGCAAAAATAACAGCCTCTAGTCGCTTCCTGTAGCTTTTAATGAGTTCCTGGATCCTGGATGAAGGTATATTTGACTATTCCTGTTTACAAAACAATTCCAGTTCAGTTAAGTTTGATGGTCGCCAAGCATGGACAGCACGCTTAAATTATCCCACAGATTTTCAATGATATTCAGGTCTGGGGACTGGGATGGCCATTCCAGAACATTGTAATTGTTCCTCTGCATGAACGCTTGAGTAGATTTGGAGCGGTGTTTTGGATAATTGTCTTGCTGAAATATCCATCCCCTGCGTAACGTCAACTTCGTCACTGATTCTTGCACATTATTGTCAAGAATCTGCTGATACTGAGTTGAATCCATGCGACCCTCAACTTTAACAAGATTCCCGGTGCCGGCATTGGCCACACAGCCCCAAAGCATGATGGAACCTCCACCAAATTTTACTGTGGGTAGCAAGTGCTTTTCTTGGAATGCCATGTTTTTTTGCCTCCGTGCATAACGCCTTTTTGTATGACCAAACAATTCAACCTTTGTTTCATTAGTCCACAGGACCTTCTTCCAAAATGTAACTGGCTTGTCCAAATGTGCTTTTGCATACCTCAGGCGACTCTGTTTGTGGTGTGCTTGCAGAAACGGCTTCTTTCGCATCACTCTCCCATACAGCTTCTCCTTGTGCAACGTGCGCTGTATTGTTGACCGATGCACATTGACACCATCTGCAGCAAGATGATGCTGCAGGTCTTTGGAGGTGGTCTGTGGATTGTCCTTGACTGTTCTCACCATTCTTCTTCTCTGCCTTTCTGATATTTTTCTTGGCCTGCCACTTCTGGGCTTAACAAGAACTGTACCAGTGTTCTTCCATTTCCTTACTATGTTCCTCACAGTGGAAACTGACAGTTTAAATCTCTGAGACAACTTTTTGTATCTTTCCCCTGAACAACTATGTTGAATAATCTTTGTTTTCAGATCATTTGAGAGTTGTTTTGAGGAGCCCATGATGCCACTCTTCATAGGAGATTCAAATAGGAGAACAACTTGCAAGTGGCCACCTTAAATACCTTTTCTCATGATTGGATACACCTGCCTATGAAGTTCAAAGCTCAATGAGGTTACAAAACCAATTTAGTGCTTTAGTAAGTCAGTAAAAAGTAATTAGGAGTGTTCAAATCAAGAAATTGATAAGGGTGCCCATACTTATGCACCGGTCAAATTTAGTTTAAATGCAGCTTGCACATTTTCTGTTAGCACAATAAACTTAATTTCAATTCAGAAATATTACTGAGTCCATCAGTTATTAGATATATGAAACTGAAATAGCTGTTGCAAAAACCCAAATTGTTATAAAGAAAAAAGGTTAACATTAATAGGGGTGCCCAAACTTTTTCATATGACTGTACTGTACTTGGCAGGTTAGATTGTATTGGTGATAGTTGAACCCCTCTGGTGTCTGAAATGAGTATTAATGTACATTGGCAGCTGGGGGTCCTGTGTTACAGGTTTCGGATTGAGGACAGGCATTTTTAACTTCCTTTTCTTTAGACATAATGTATCTTAACTCTGTAGTAAATTGTTCCAATATTTTATGAGGTATGACCAGTTAAAGTTGTCTGCTTTATGCAAATCTCTTTTTGTTAGAGGGATCCCCTAAAAATACGTAAGGTGATGACAAATAATCCTGCTATATTTCCAGCGTTGAGCTGTAAGGCTGCAGAGGAACCTCAGTTCAAGGGTTAAATTCCCCTACAGCAGTCCTATTGGAGAACGTACACATCGCATCATGATGACAGTTAGGGCGGCTTTGCACGTTGCGATATTGCACGTGCGATGTCGATGGGATCAAATCGTAAGTGACGCACATCCGGCGTCGCAGTCGATATCGCAATGTGTAAAACCTTTTTGATACGATGAACGAGCGCAAAAGCGTTGTTATCGTATCATCGCTGCAGCCTCCGACATTTCCATAATGCCGGTGCAGCAACAGGTACGATGTTGTTCCTCGCTCCTGCGGCAGCACACATCGCTGTGTGTGAAGCCGCAGAAGCGAGGAACTTCACCTTACCTGCCGCCGGCTGCAATAAGAAGGACGGAGGTGGGCGGGATGTTTACATCCTGCTCATCTCCGCCCCTCCGCTTCAATTGGCTGCCTGCCGTGTGACGTCGCTGTGACGCCGCACGACCCGCCCCCTAAGGAAGGAGGCGGGTCGCCGGCCAGAGGGACGTCGCACGGCAGGTATGTGCGTGTAAAGCTGCCGTAGCGATAATAATCGCTAGGGCAGCTTTCACTAGATATCGCACGTGCGACGGGGGCGGCACTATCGCTGCAGCATCGGTAACACATTGTTACCGATGTCACAACGTGCAAAGCCCGCCTTAGAATCAATGGGATTTCAATGTAATATGTGAATGGATATTTCCGAATTCCTCAATAGTGAATTTGGATTTACTTTTCCAAAACAAGACAACTCCTTTAATAACCTCTAGAATAGCATGCTTTATAGAGTTTATAGTCTTGCCTGTCTACAGAATTGCCTGTATTACTTTTATACATTTCATAAATGGGAGTAATGGATATTGCACTTTATAGCAAATGCACAGAACCCGCAGAGCCACTTGATGTGTTATTTTTATCTCACTGATCGTAAATGGGAAAAGAACACAAGACTGTGTCCATCTGACCCATCTAATCATAGATCCGCATCCTTTCTCTCCAGATCTTCGGCCGCTGATGGGCCAGAACAAGAAAATGCAATGGAAAATAACCCATACGACTACAGGAAACTTCTTCGGAAAACATCTCAGCGAGATCGCCTTTTACATCATTTTTAATGCATTTTTTAATACAATTATTTGCGTAGTTAGAAGGGTCTTTCAATATTCTTAGATCTTACAAATTCTATTTAACTTTTTATTTATACACTTCTTTTTTTCTGCCGTCCGAAATTTTGTAATATTTTTCTAATTGTATTTTATTTAAGTTGGTGCTCTTTCCCTTCATGCCATAGGTTTTGCATTTTCAATCTCTGATCAATGGCTAATAATAATAATTTTTTAAAAAAAAATCTGCAGTGGATGAAGCATAGAAAGGTTCCCCATTGATCATCAGTTACCTAGGTAGGAAACTGAATATTAATGGATGAAAAAAAAAAAAAAGGACTTAGATGAGTATATCTCTTAGGAATGAAGAGGTCTGTAATTCTTATCATAGGTATGCTTCAACTCTGACAGACAGAATATATATAAAAAAAAAATCACAAAAAAAATCACAAAATTGATTTTTAATTGATGAAGTTTCATTTTCTTGCATGAAATAAGTATTTGCTATACCGTATTTTTCGTCTTATAAAACGCTCCGAATTATTAGACGCACCCCAAATTTAGAGATAAAAAAGGGTAAGAACAAAATGGGGTCCTTCTTATACTACAGTGTTGTCTTACCGGAGGGGGGTGGCAGCGGTGGGGAGCGGGGTCACAGGAGGTAGAGCTTGTGCTGGCAGTGGGCCTGTGCTGCAAATTTCTTGGGAGGAAAAATGCGTCTTATAATCTGAAAAATACGGTAATAAAAAAAAAGAACATAATATTTGGTACAGAAACCTTTGTTTGCAATTACAGAGGTCAGACTTTCCAGTAGTTCTTCACCAAGTTTGCTCACACTGCAGAAGCGATTTTGGCCCACTCCTCCATACAGATCTTCTCCAGATCTTACAGGTTTTGGGGCTGTCACTGGGCAGCATTGAGTTTCAGCTCCTCCAAAGATTTTCTATTGGGTTCAGGTCTATACACTGGCTATACCACTCTAGGACCATGAAATACTTCTTTGTCCCTGGTGTCTTTAGACAGCTTTTTGGTCTTGGCCATGGTGGAGAGTTTGGAGTGTGATTGATTGAGTGTGTAGACAGATGTCTTTTATACAGTTAATGAGTTATAATAGGTGCAATTAATACAGATAATAATTGCAGATGTCACCCTAGGTACGGGAAGTAACAAGCGAACGTCGAAAGGAAAGGGAAGGGAAACCCTGTGTCTAGGCAAGGGGGAGCTGGTGACCCCTGACCAAACCTACCTCTGGGCCCTGGGTTCCCTCACCGCCCTAGATAGGTTCCACACCTATGCATTGAGCCAGATACCTGACCCTAGGCTGATCCTGATCTGGGCCCTAGGTAGGAAGGGGATGGGATGAGCTCTTTATCAAAGAAGACTTGATAAAGATGTATCAAATATCACCAGCACCGAATAATATTAAGAGAAGATTATACATATATATATATATACATATATATATTGATGAACAGCAGGTGACAGGCTGAACAACTTCTCAGGGTCCTAAAGGGATAAAACCCAAGCAGGAACTATAGAAGGTCAGGGAGCAGTTTGTGCAGCCAAATGCTGTGACCTTCTGTAGCCGGACACCACAGGACTGTCTGTCACTCGTGACACACACGTAACAGCAATGTAGGAGGGCTTCTTAAAGAAAAACTAACAGGTCTGTGAGAGACAGAATTCTCGCTGGTTAGTAGATGATCAAATACTTATTTCATGCAATAAAATGCAAAATAATTATTTAAAAATTGTACGATGTAATTTTCTTAATTTTTTTTTTTTGGGTGGGGGGATTCTGTCTTTCACAGTTGATGTGTACCTATGATAAAAAATTACAGGCCTCTCCATTCTTTGTAGCCGGAAAAACTTGCAAGTTGCCAGTGTATCAAATACTTATTTTCCCCACTGTATACGATCTCCCTGAGCGTATGGGAGGAAAGTCGAGAGCATTTGAGTATTCTTGCTAGAACAGCAGTTCAAAGCAGCTTCTAAAAGAGCATCAGTTAGGCATTTAAACAGCACTTTCAGCATTTTATTTGAGAGAGAAAGACATTACATCCAATCACAGGCATCTCCATCCCATTTTCATGACTCGGCTATAGTTTCCAACACATTGCATGTAGAGGCTACACATCTTAACTATGGTCCAGGCATATGTAAAGAAATGAAGGAATAGAGCATAAACAACCTCTGAAAGTTCCATAAATTTTATTTATGAGAAAAAAGAAAATAGGTCAGTTCACTATCGGAGTTAAAATTGAATGGGATCACAGTCATTGCACGGGTTGCGACACAATAGAAAAAGAAAGGATCTCCAGTGGTGGAAGGACAGGTTGTAGAAATTCATTAAAACTTGATATTTATTGAAGAGAATACAAACTGATGAAACAGGTACAAAATATCATGGAAAAATGAACTAGTCCTACGCGTTTCGGTGACAAGTCTTAGTCATCCCTGGAGATCCTTTCTTTTTCTACAAATTTTATTCAGTTATTTCATAAAGCTTATATTTTTGTGCCACATGTTTTGGGATATGCTAAACCAAGGGAAAAAGGCAAGGAATGACACAACTGTACATATATATTTGTTGGTCGTCATGAAATGCTGTTCAGACTGATACTTTATTTTGCTATTTCACTTTACGTAGTGGATAGGGTGGTCAACCAGGCTTTCCTTCCAGTCACACTACCGGTATAGAAAAATTGTAGTTCCAAACATCCAGCACAGTGCGCAGTGTAATGTGAGCTTAGATTGTTTCAGTTGGGCCTAAAAAAGTGGGGTTCTACAGTGATGTATTTTTGCTTTAGGTGGTACAAGGATATGGTGGTTAGTTGAAACAGCCTTTCAGTGGTTTACTCACATATTACCTCTCCCTGCAAAGGAATTTGTTCCATTTGTGCCTTTTTGAGCCATAGCTTTAAATAATAAAAACATTATGGACCCGATTCATTTAAATTGCGCCTTTTTAGTCTAGTTTTGGTAGTTTACACCTGTTTTTAACAATCATATTGTTCTTTTCATTTACACCTTTTTTAAAAGTCTACTGTATATGTGTCACACTTGCAAGTGACTCGCACGTAACTCACGCAAGTCTCGCATCGCATCACCTGGCACGGCCTGCAGCTCTCAGGACTAGAGCGGATCAGTGGCATAGAAATGCATGCAGCTGACCCGCTTCTGTCCGGAGAGCGGCAGGCAGTGCCGGGTGATGAGATGCGAGACTCATGTGAGTTACTTGAAAAAGTGACTCCAGCCTTAGTCTGAGGTTTTTTTTATGGGCGTCATTGTGCAATGTATTTGAGATTTCCAGACGTTTTCTATTTTTGCGCTAATAGAATAAAAATAAAAAATAAAGACGATTTCTGATTTTGCATAAAATTCATGAAGAACAAGCGCAATTTTGAAAACATTTTTATGACCATCACAAGAAAAAAAAGTGACAGATTTGTCTTCCATAAGCTGCGGCCACAACCAGTGAGCCCTTATATTCAGCATTCTAGTATGTACAGTGCCTACAAGTAGTATTCAACCCCCTGCAGATTTAGCAGGTTTACACATTCGGAATTAACTTGGCATTGTGACATTTGGACTGTAGCTCAGCCTGGAAGTGTGAAATGCACTGCAGCAAAAAAGAATGTTATTTCTTTTTTTTTTTTTAAATTGTGAAAAGTTTATTCAGAGGGTCATTTATTATTCAACCCCTCAAACCACAAGAATTCTGTTTGGTTCCCCAAAAGTATTAAGAAGTATTTCAGGCACAAAGAACAATGAGCTTCACATGTTTGGATTAATTATCTCTTTTTCTAGCCTTTTCTGACTAATTAAGACCCTCCCCAAACTTGTGAACAGCACTCATACTTGGTCAACATGGTAAAGACAAAGGAGCATTCCAAGGCCATCAGAGACAAGATCGTGGAGGGTCACAAGGCTGGCAAGGGGTACAAAACCCTTTCCAAGGAGTTGGGCCTACCTGTCTCCACTGTTGGGAGCATCATCCGGAAGTGGAAGGCTTATGGAACTACTGTTAGCCTACCACGGCCTGGACAGCCTTTGAAAGTTTTCACCCGTGCCGTGGCCAGGCTTGTCCGAAGAATCAAGGCTAACCCAAGGACAACAAGGAAGGAGCTCCGGGAAGATCTCATGGCAGTGGGGACATTGGTTTCAGTCAATACCATAAGTAACGTACTCCACCGCAATGGTCTCCGTTCCAGACGAGCCCGTAAGGTACCTTTACTTTCAAAGCGTCATGTCAAGGCTCGTCTACAGTTTGCTCATGATCACTTGGAGGACTCTGAGACAGACTGGTTCAAGGTTCTCTGGTCTGATGAGACCAAGATCGAGATCTTTGGTGCCAACCACACACATGACGTTTGGAGACTGGATGGCACTGCATACGACCCCAAGAATACCATCCCTACAGTCAAGTATGGTGGTGGCAGCATCATGCTGTGGAGCTGTTTCTCAGCCAAGGGGCCTGGCCATCTGGTCCGCATCCATGGGAAGATGGATAGCACGGCTCCTCCATCAAGGATCTTAAGATGGGTTGTCATTTCATCTTCCAACAAGACAACAACCCAAAGCACACAGCCAAGAAAACCAAGGCCTGGTTCAAGAGGGAAAAAAATCAAGGTGTTGCAGTGGCCTAGTCAATCTCCTGACCTTAACCCAATTGAAAACTTGTGGAAGGAGCTCAAGATTAAAGTCCACATGAGACACCCAAAGAACCTAGATAACTTGGAGAAGATCTGCATGGAGGAGTGGGCCAAGATAACTCCAGAGACCTGTGCCGGCCTGATCAGGTCTTATAAAAGACGATTATTAGCTGTAATTGCAAACAAGGGTTATTCCACAAAATATTAAACCTAGGGGTTGAATAATAATTGACCCACACTTTTTTGTTGAAAATTTATTAAAATTTAACTGAGCAACATAACTTGTTGGTTTGTAAGATTTATGCATCTGTTAATAAATCCTGCTCTTGTTTGACGTTTGCAGGCTCTAACTTATTTGCATCTTATCAAACCTGCTAAATCTGCAGGGGGTTGAATACTACTTGTAGGCACTGTATAATGCCCAGGCTGCTCTGTATAATGTAAAAAACAGCTTTTACTACACTCACCTGCGGCACAGTTGGGTTTAGTGGGTGTCGCTGGTCTCAGTTCAGCACCTCTTATTTTCCTTTCATTGCCGTCCTCCTTTCCAGCTCCGTGTGTATGACACATCCTACATGATTCACAAAGAGGCCTCCTGCGCATGCGCACTTCTCTTTGTCCTGCTGCGGGCAGAGCAAAGTATGCACTACAATATGTTGATCTGCCCTCAGTAGGGCAAAGTGCGTGTGCGCAGGACTGCAAAAGAGACCTCTGTGTGGATGACGTAGGACGCGTCATCCACACGAAGCATGGAAGTAGGACGATGAAGAAAAGATCACAAGAAGAGAGGAAGCACCAGACCAAGAGCAGCGACGCCCATTGGACTGGTGAGTATATTAAAAGCTGTTTTTTATGTTATACAGAGCGGCCTGGACTCTTATATACAGTATTCTATAATGTTGTATAGAAGGACTAACTGGTGGTGGACACAGCTTATAGGGGACAAATCCGGTAACAGGTTCCCTTTAAAAAAAATGAAAATTATCAATCAGGCTTTATATTTTAAGTGTATTTTTCTGAAAGTAGATTGTTATGCATTTTTTGTTAAAACTTATAGAAATGCCAAAAATGACATGGACACTTATGTTGTTGTATGTGAGGTAATAATAAAAATAAAAATCCAATATATAATTTATATCGTTATGTCTCTCTGTAGTGAATTAAAAATTCACAGTAACAATAAAATTTGGTGATTTACATTTAGAATATGGGATCCAGTTTTGGGTACCACATTTTTAAAAGGATATTCTGAGGATAGATTAAGATCAAAGGCAACTAGATTATAAGAAGGGATAGAAGATCTCTCCTATTATGAGGAGGTGGAAAAGTTAGGCTTGTTTAGCTTAAAAAAAAGACACAAAGATACTCTCATTAACACTAGAAGTCCCAGAAATTTCGAGCTCCCCCCTGAAGTCCCGAAAGAGGGTCAAATGACTCTTAGACTATCTTTTTTATTTAGAACCAAAACAAAATGTTAATTTGAAATTTTTTATCTTGCAGAAGAGGAGACTCCTCCTCTACCAAAAAAGAGAGCTCGGTTGGCGAGTGAGCCGACAGAGACCACAAATCCTTCAGGTCATTCGACCCGTCTCTGGGTTCCAAAGGTAGAAATGTTAAATGACCCCTCTCTGGGACTTCTAGTGTTAATATGTACAGTATACATGTGTGGTCAATACAAAGGACTGGCACATGGACATTCCTTTCAAAGACAATACTAAGGACCAGGGGGCACTCATTACGGGTGGAAAAAAGGTGATTCCAGCAATTATATAGGAAAATATTCTTTCCAGTTAAGGCCGCTTTACATGCTGCGATATCAGTACCGATATCGCTAGCATGGGTACCCGCCCCCATCTGTTGTGCGACACGGGCAAATCTCTGCCCGTGCCGCACAACATCACCCAGACCCGTCACACTACTTACCTGCCCGGCGACGTCGCTGTGACCGGCGAACCACCTCCTTTCTAAGGACGTCACAGCTGCGTCCCTGAACCGCCGCCCAATAGAAGTGGAGGGGCGGAGATGAGCAGGACATAACATCCCGCCCACCTCCTTCCTTCCCCATAGCGGCCGGGAGGCAGGTAAGGTGAGGTTCCTCATTCCTGCGGTGTCACACGGAGCGATGTGTGCTGCCGCAGGAACGAGGAAAAACTTCGTCACTGCTGCAGTAACGATATTTGAGAATGGACCCCTATGTCAACGAGGAGCGATTTTGCACGTTTTTGCGACGATGCAAAATCGCTCATAGGTGTCACCCGCAACGGCATCACTAATGCGGCCGGATGTGCGTCACAAAATCCATGACCCCAACGAGTTCGCATTAGCGATGTTGTAGCGTGTAAAGCCCCCTTTAGAGTTGTCAGACTGTAGAATGGCCGACCACAAGGGATAAAGATGGAAGATACTATATCAGCTTTTAAAAAAGGGCTGGATACTTTTCTCCCAACAAACGACGTTGAAATAAATCTTAGGTTTGTGTTGTTTTTTTTCACTGGGCCCTTGTCATGTATTGGCAACAGGCACCATAGTAGGATATATCTCCAATTTCTTTTTTTGCAGACAATGGGTTGGTAAAAAAAAGTCATGTACAAATGGGTCTGATCTATCTATAATAATAACATACCGCAAAAAATGGATGTGTAAAACTGTTCTTAGCTCAGAGATATAGTTTTCTAACATTCGGAGAGCCATAGATAAGGGAATAAAAATAAAGTTTAAAGTTCGCTGACTGTGAATATATCCTAACACTGATTTCTGTTGGACTCGATAGTCTTTTGCAAGTGATCTACAGCTTTATTGGAACAACACAAAAAAATGAGAAAAAAGGCAATTTGGACATAATTTCACAAAAAAAAAAATGGGTCAGACAAAATTATTGGCACCATCAACTTAATATTTGGTTCCACACGCTTTGTAACTAATAACTGCAATCAATCTTCTTTTGCAAATTGCTCCAGGTCTCTCATATATGAAAGCATTTTCTCCCGATTAGCAATTTTAAGATCTCTCCACAGGTGTCAATGAGATTTAGGGGTACTTTACACGCTACGACATCGCTAGCATTTGCTAGCGATGTCGACAGTGATTGCACCCTCCCCCCTCCGCACGGCCGATATGTGGTGATCGCTGCCGTAGCGAACATTAACGCTATGGCAGCGTCACACGCACATACCTTCCCTGCGACGTCGCTGTGACCGGCGAACCGCCTCCTTTCTAAGGGGGCGGTTTGTTCAGCGTCACAGCGACGTCACAACAGCGTCACTGAACCGCCGCCTAATAGAAAAGGAGGGGAGGAGATTAGCGGCCGGAATATGCCGCCCACCTCCTTCCTTCCTCCTTTTCCGGTGGACGCAGGTAAGGAGATGTTTGTCGTTACAGCGGCGTCACACATAGCGATGCATGCTGCCGCAGGAACGACAAACAACATCGTATCTGCAGCAGCAACGATATTATGGAAATGAACGACGTGTCAACGAGCAACGATTTTGCACGTTTTTGCGCTCGTTGATCGTTGCTCAAAGGTTTTACACGCTGCGATGTCGCTACCGGCGCCGGATGTGCGTCACTAACGATGTGACCCCGACGATATATCGGCAGCGATGTCGCAGCGTGTAAAGTACCTTAGATCCGGATTCATTGCTGCCACTTCAGAACTCTCCAGTTCCATCCATTTCTGGGGGCTTCTTTAAATATGTTTTGGGTCATTGTCCTTAATCTAGGACGTAAATCCAACTTTCTGATACTTGTCATTACATTGTGACCCAAAATCATTTAGTAATCTTCAAATTTTATGATGTCTTGGACACAGACAAGGCAACCAGTGCCAAAGGCAGCAAAACAACCCCAAAACATCTTTCAACCTCCACCTTATTTGACTGTAGGTCCTGTGTTCTTTTGTTCGTAGGCCTCATTTCGTTTTCGGTAAATACCAAAAACCTTTACCTTAAGCGTGCTTTACATACTACGATATCGTTAATGAATTATCGTCGGGGTCACATTGTTAGTGACGCACATCCGGCATCATTAACGATATCGTAGCGTGTAACAGTTATGTGCGACCTAAAACGATCGCAAAGCTGCAAAAATCGTTTGCCGCGGAGAGATCGTCCTAAAACAAAAAATCGTTTTCTTTTTATTAGTGATGTTGTTAGTCGTTCCTGCGGCAGCACACATCGCTGTGTGTGACACCGCAGGAGCGAGAAACATCTCCTTACCTGCCTCCACCGGCAATGCGGAAGGAAGGAGGTGGGCCGGATGTTTACGTCTCGTTCATCTCCGCCCCTCCGCTTCTATTGGATAGCTGCCGTGTGATGTCGCTGTGACGCCGCACGACCCACCCCCTTAGAAAGGAGGCGGATCGCCGGCCAGAGCGACGTCGCAGGACAGGTAAGTCCGTGTGACGGGGGTAAGCGAGGTTGTGCGCGACGGGCAGCGATTTGCCCGTGTCGCACAACCAACGGGGGCGGGTACAATCACTTGCGATCTCACTAGCGACATCGCAGCGTGTAAAGCCCGCTTTAGTCTCATCTTTCCACAAGACACTTTCCAACAAGAATTTTAGCTTTATAATGTACATTTTAGTAAACTCTAGTCTAGTTTTTTTCTGTTTCTGTGGCAGTGGGGTCCTCCTGAGTCTTCTGCCATCGCATTTTATTCAAATTTTGAAAGTTTGCACTGATACTGATGCCCCTGAGCCTGCAGTACTGCTTGAATTTCTTTGGAACTTGTTTAGGGCTGCTTATCTACCATCCGGAGTATCCTGCATTGCAACCTTTTATCAATTTTTTTCTGCCGTCCACTTCCAGGGAGATTAGCTACTATGCAATAGGTTGTAAATTTCTTGATTATGTTGCCCAGCTTGGATAAAGGAACATCAAGATCGCTGAAGATGGACTTGTAATCTTGAGATTGTTTATATTTTTCAACAATTTTGATTTTCAAATCCTCAGACAATTCTCTTCTTCTCTTTCTGTTCTCCATGCATGGTGTGGGACTCAAATGCACAGATTGAGTCAACTTCTCCCCTTTTTATATGGTTTCAGATGTGATTTTCATATTGCCCACACCTATTACTTGCCAAAGGTATGTTTATGCACAATTTTGTAAAGGTGCCAACAATTTTATCTGGATTTTTGGAATTTTGTGTGAAATTATGTCCAATCTGTCTTTTTCTCTCTTTTTTAGTGTTGTTCCAATACATACAAAGGAAATAAATGTCTATTTCTAATTGCAATATATCACAAAAGTTAGTAAACCCCTCATATTTTTGTAAACGTTTCATGGAAAAACACTGCAGATATTACCATACAGCGGTTTAACGAGACAGGTTCCACACAGACCAGGTTCACCATGGTCGATCAAAGAAGTTGAGTGCGTGTGCTCAGCATCATATCCAGAGGTTGTCTTTTCAAAATAGACAAATGAATGCTGCCAGCATTGATGCAGAGGTTACAGGGGTGGGGGATCTGCCTGTCAGTGCTCAGATCATACCCTGCACATTGCATCAAATTGGTCTACATGGCTGTTGTCCCAGAAGGAAGCCTCTTCTGAAGATAATGCACAAGAACGCCTGCAAACAATTTGCTGAATTTGGTGTTCTGATGAGACCAAGATAAATTAATTTGGTCCACATAGTGTCAAGTGTGAGAGAGGGGAGCCAGCACGATCTGAAAATGGCATGCATCATATAAAAAGTGCAAATTCACAGATTTATTCCAACTGTACTGTAATATAAATGAGATTTTTAGCAAATAATTGATCAATTCTTTGAGCCACCCCTGCCAACGTCACGGCAAATCTCAATAGGGGGGTCCTACTCTATATTCTGTATTTCATGTGCCATGCGGCCTCCTAGATAAAGTTAAAAGCAGAACCATAATGGAGCACACATACCTGTAACCTGTATATATAACCGCTTCTATGTTGCAAAAGAGGCAATTGTGGATAGAGGCCAGCCCAGGTCCCAGCATGTGGAGCAAGCTCTACACATACCAGGACTATATCAGAACTGATCCTCCCAGTGCCAGAGAGCAACCATTGATAAAGGCGGACCAGCTCAAAGTATGGTGCTTAATTAGCAATGCCTGTGGAAAGGGTGAGGCAACTGAATGTGTACAGCTACCAACAGGAGGAATATATTGCAAACCAAGATCAGGCGTGCATAGCATGGTGGTGACCAGCCACCAGACATTTGTAGCATAACTACAACCAAACAGAGAGAGAGGGGAGCCAGCACGATCTGAAAATGGCATGCATCATATAAAAAGTGCAAATTCACAGATTTATTCCAACTGTACTGTAATATAAATGAGATTTTTAGCAAATAATTGATCAATTCTTTGAGCCACCCCTGCCAACGTCACGGCAAATCTCAATAGGGGGGTCCTACTCTATATTCTGTATTTCATGTGCCATGCGGCCTCCAAGATAAATTAATTTGGTCCACATAGTGTCAAGTGTGTGTGGCAGCAACCAGGTGAGGGACAAAGACAAGTGTGTCCTGCCTACAATCAAGCACAGTGGTGGGAATGTCATGGGGAGCTACAGTTCATTGAAGGAACCATGAATGCCAAAATGTACTGTTACATAGTGAAGCAGAGAATGATCCCCTAAATTTGGAAACTGGGATTCAGGGTACATATATATATATACATTATGGAACAGAAAAATGTTTATGAACTAAAGTGAAAATTAGAGAACAAGTTTAAAAATCTAAAAAATGTGAGCTTCAATCATTGCTCATTTTACAATTCAAAAATAGATAACTTAAAAAAAATCCAATTTGTTATCACATTGAATGTAAAAGCTTATAAATAAATTGAAACTCAGCCCATTTTTTTGTTTCAAGCACCTCAACTAAAATGCAATCCACAGCGATTGCAATGACATATACTGTATACCGCCTAAATTGTACCAATAAAAACTACAGATCAGCATGCAAAAAATTAAACCCTCATCCAGCTCCACTGATGAAAAGACCATTTTGTTTTTTTGTTGTTTTTTCACCATTTTACTTCACTTGGAGTTCTTTTTCCAATTTTTCTGTATATTATTTGGTGAAATTAATGGTGTCATTCAAAACTACAACTCATTCAGCAAAAACACTGCTCTAACCTGGATATATCAAGGAACAAATAAAAAAAGTTATGGCTCTTGGAAGAGGAGAAAAAAGCAAAAGCGCAAAAGTGTAAATCTTCTACGTTCTTAAGGGGTTGTTTAGTATGAGCAAAACATGTCTGCATTTTACACCAAACAGTGACACACCTTTCTATAGGTTGCGTGTGGTATTACAGATCCGTCTTGGTCTTATAGCTACAGATGACTTGTAAGACCAGACATAATGTCATGCTAGGTACGGGGAAGTACCAAGCAAGTGGCAAAAGGAAAGGGAATGGACCCCTGTGTCTAGGAAAGTGGGAGATGGTGGCCCCTGATCAAGCCTATTGCTCATCCCTGGGGTCCCTCACCCCCCCTAGATAGATTCTGCACCTATGTGCCAAGCTGGATACCTGACCTACAGTGCTGGCCAAAAGTATTGGCACCCCTGCAATTCTGTGAGATAATACTCAGTTTCTTCCTGAAAATGATTGCAATCACAAATTCTTTGGTATTATTATCTTCATTTATTTTGCTTGCAATGAAAAAACACAAAAGAGAATGAAACAAAAATCAAATCATTGATCATTTCACACAAAACTCCAAAGATGGGCCAGACAAAAGTATTGGCACCCTTAGCCTAATACTTGGTTGCACAACCTTTAGCCAAAATAACTGCGAACAACCGCTTCCGGTAACCATCAATGAGTTTCTTAAAATGCTCTCCTGGAATTTTAGACCATTCTTTGACAAACTGCTCCAGGTCCCTGAGATTTGAAGGTGCCTTCTCCAAACTGCCATTTTGAGATCTCTCCACAGGTGTTCTATGGGATTCAGGTCTGGACTCATTGCTGGCCACTTTAGTAGTCTCCAGTGCTTTCTATCAAACCATTTTCTAGTGCTTTTTGAAGTGTGTTTTGGGTCATTGTCCTGCTGGAAGACCCATGACCTCTGAGGGAGACCCAGCTTTCTCACACTGGGCCCTACATTATGCTGCAAAATTTGTTGGTAGTCTTCAGACTTCATAATGCCATACACCCGGTCAAGCAGTCCAGTGCCAGAGGCAGCAAAGCAACCCAAAACATCAGGGAACCTCCGCCATGTTTGGCTGTAGGGACCGTGTTCTTTTCTTTGAATGCCTCTTTTTTTCCCCTGTAAACTCTATGTTGATGGATTTTCCCAAAAAGCTCTACTTTTGTCTCATCTGACCAGAGAACATTCTTCCAAAACATTTTAGGCTTTCTCAGGTATGTTTTGGCAAACTCCAACCTGGCTTTTTTATGTCTCGGGGTAAGAAGTGGGGTCTTCCTGGGTATCCTACCATACAGTCCCTTTTCATTCAGACGCCGACGGATAGTACGGGTTGACACTGTTGTACCCTCGGACTGCAGGGCAGCTTGAACTTGTTTGGATGTTAGTCGAGGTTCTTTATCCACCATCCGCACAATCTTGCGTTGAAATCTCTCGTCAATTTTTCTTTTCCTTCCACATCTAGGGAGGTTAGCCACAGTGCCATGGGCTTTACACTTCTTGATGACACTGCGCACTGTAGACACAGGAACTTTCAGGTCTTTGGAGATGGACTTGTAGCCTTGAGATTGCTCATGCTTCCTCACAATTTGGATTCTCAAGTCCTCAGACAGTTCTTTGGTCTTCTTTCTTTTCTCCATGCTCAATGTGGTACACACAAGGACACAGGACAGAGGTTGAGTCAACTTTAATCCATGTCAACTGGCTGCAAGTGTGATTTAGTTATTGCCAACATCTGTTAGGTGCCGCAGGTAAGTTACAGGTGCTGTTAATTATACAAATTAGAGAAGCATCACATGATTTTTCAAACAGTGCCAATACTTTTGTCCACCCCTTTTTTATGTTTGGTGTGGAATTATATCCAATTTGGCTTTATGACAATTTTGTTTTTCATTGAAGACAAATTAAATGAAGATAATAATACCAAAGAATTTGTGATTGCAATCATTTTCAAGAAGAAACTGAGTATTCTCTGCCAGAATTGCAGGGGTGCCAATACTTTTGGCCAGCACTGTAGGTATCCCCAGTGCTGGGCCCTAAATAGGGAACGGATGGGATGAGCTCTTCGTCAAGCCCACTAAAGAAGACACAAGGAAGACACAGGGGAGAAAAGTGCATGAACTACTTATCCACAAATGACTCAGGTAGAAGGTCCGCAAAGCTTCAGCAACGATACCACAGATGAGTACAAGCCACCTGCTTGCATCCATAGCTTGAGTGAACTAAATAATATCACCAACACAAGTCCAGGGAAGATGGAAGAATTTAAGCACAAAGAGAATATTGATAGTCAGCAGCTGGACAGAAGTTTCTCTCTCCTGGGTCCTAAAGGGAAACAGATGAAAATCCAGCAGGAAAGCTACCTAGTACAATGAAACAGCAGAAACAACAGAACGTCAGGGAGCATTCTGCACAGCCAAACACTGTGACCTTTTATTGCCAGAAACCACATGACACACAGCCCTTGGACAAATGTAGCGCTGTTATGCTAGAAAGTAGCCATGTTTTTCTTATCCTTTAGGGCTCATGCATACAGCCGTATTTTCTTCGTCCGAGAAATCGGTCCAATTATGCTAATCAGATTTTGATCATAGTAGGATCTGTTTTTCCCAGAGGTGGAGAATAAAAAAAAAATCTCCATCTTCTCCCTTCTGTTGGCCTGTGAAAATCGGACCGAACTCCGATATCACCTGTACAGTCTGAGTTTATTTCGCGGACCCATAGACATGAATGGCCGAGTGCGATACAATTATAAGAAGGCAAATAATACATGCTGCGTTCCGAGGAAAAAAAATGGACTTGTGCGTTCATTGACTAACATTGGTCCAAGTGCCCTCCGATGTTTTGACGGTGACCATTCGGACTGAAAATCTGGTCATCTGTACGAGCCCTTACAAGCAGGACATAAATTAAGACAGTGAGATGATATACATATTTTGTGTACAAGATCAATACCCTATTTCGACATATGAATCATTAAAACCTGTGTAAGAGAAACAATTTAGATTTCCTTTTTATTGAACCCTCAAGAAAAATCAATTACTGCACGGAGCTAAAAACCTTCCAATGTTAGAGGTAAATTGCTTTTCACTTGTAGTTGGTTGGATGAAGTATTACAATGTGTATTTAAATCCAAAAACTGCATGCGATTGACAATGGATTGAAACATCATCACAGACAGTCTCTGAAATAAATTGTTAGCTGTCAAATATAATGAAGCTGCCAGTCACATAGTCAGGAAAAAAAAGAAGTTAAAAAGAAGTTAAAACTCATCACCATCCAATGCAGCAGATAAATTGCATCAGTTGTATACATAAAACATACGGTCCACACACTTGTGCTTAAAATGGACTAATGCGATCCGTTAAAAAATCAAATTACACTCTCACCAATGTTATTCAATGAGATAGTGTTCATTTGTGAGTTTTTCCTCAGCTGGAATCGTCCTGAGGAAAAAAATAACCAGCAAGGGTAAAGTAGACAGTTGGAGGTTGATATGATCAGGCTGGGAAGGTCCATGGATATTGGGCCCATACCAGACTAAAAATATCAGCCCGCAGCCACTGCAGAAGTAGCGCATCAGATTAGATGTTCCAATTCTGGCTCTTTTCCTAGCTCTTCCCGATTGCCTTGGCGTGGTGGCAATTGGGTAATGGTAGCTGGGATTGATATCAGTTGTGTAGTATTAGCTGTCATCAAGCCTTGATGTTAGTAATGGAGAGGCATCTATAAGACACCCCAATACTAACACAGTGAAACAAAAGAAAAGCACACACACACAACATAATGTTATTTGAAAAAAATACTCTTTGACACTTCTGCGGTTTCACCAATTTGTTAAACAAAAACAAAGCCATGCAAGTTCGCCGTAGTCTAAGGGATCCGCCGTATTCCATGGAAGACAATGTAGTCCACAAATGAAAACCTGAAAGACATGAAAGGAGGGAAATATAAACAAAACTGTCCCTTGTTCACCAATTTATTTGAAATCCAAGTTGTCAGGTCTGACATAGTCCTGTTATTCCCACGGCGCTCCTCAATTACCTAGATCAATGGCTATTGACCATCAAAACCAGGCTCTAGATGCTTTGAGTGGCAGCCACTCCCGGTTCAAGCTGTGCATGGCAACACCCGGTGACTGTGATGAGCGGTGACTTCAGGAATATTACCCATCTGATCAGTGGCGTTCACAGGAGATCAGCATTTCTGCTGTTCAGAGGGATGCTGAAGCATCGCTCTGAAAAACAAAAGCGATCGGATAGTGCATGCTTCAAGTCCCCTAAGTTGACTAGTAAATAGAGCTGAGTGGACCCGTGGAAGTTTGGTTCAGCGGATTCAGCGTGACTTTAGATAAAGTTCGGTTTGGGACCCGGACTTGACATAAACTCAAATGGAAACTACTTATTGGGCAGCTCGGGTCTCCACCCACATGCAGCCAGCCATAAACAGATCTTTTCCGGAGGACAGGTGGGCAGAATTTTTTTTCTTTTTCTTTTTTTTTGGTGCACACTACATCCAATCACGCTGCTGTTACACTCAGTGCTGAGCCTTTCAAACACTGCATGTGGCTCGCACTGGGATGAGCACCCAGTGTACTCGAGGTACCTGAGCACAGCAATGCTCACGCAAGTGGTTTGCATACATAAATCAACCCAACTCTGAACCCAAATCTGTTTTTTTTTCAAATCTGTGTTTGGTACGAACATCAAACACCAAACCTCGGGTTCGCTCATCTCTAGCAGTAAGAAAAATAAAAAGTGTAAAAAAAGTTTTTAAAAATATGAAAAAATAAAAAAACATAAAAGTTCAAATAATCCCCCTTTTGCCCCATGGAAATTTGGGTACACCACACAGACTTCATAGCCATGATCACACCAAGGTGGCTTGGGTTTTGGCTAACTTAACATAGATGACCGATTGAGCCCTTCAAGCGACATTCACCACGGCCAGGGCCTGGCGCCTCAGGGAATTCGGCCAGGACTCCAGTGCAGATCTGTGGAAACTAGCATCCATACCCCGCTAAGGTGGCAGGTTCTCAAGGTTAGCATCGCCAGGGCACCAGCTCTCATTATGGACCCATCGGGCTGTGGCACCTCTCAAAAGGCCCACTCTGCCATCACATGGACCACTGCCACCACACAATACCCCTATTGCCGTCCTCCTTGGCAAAGCAGACCCAGTTTCCCCCAGTCAGAGAGAGGGACCTTTGCATACCGATCTGATATGCATGTACACCTTAGCGCTATTCCCCCCCTCTTGAAAAAGTTGATGAATTGCCTCATGGGTAATTCGACCGCCAACTGCACCACTGCCTAGGAGCACCAACTGGGTCTGGACCCAAGCTTCCAGGTTCTTTATCCCTTTGCTAGTTTCGGGTAAGGGTCACTCAGCAAAAGGTGCACTCACAGTTGGAGTAGTTGGTGGCAACCGCAGCCTCTAGTCACCTCCTGGCCTAATGTCTCTCCCTTGTGTCTGCATTTTTTCACCTCTCATTTTGCTTGCAGCTGCCAGAAGTGTTCTCCGCAGCTTTAGGGCTGCTTAGAGAGCGTCAACTTGAATGGTGGGACTGGGCCTTCAGATGGCACCACCCATTGCCATGATTCCTGTCCTCCAGGGGCCTTTTCCCTAGCTGTAGATCTCCTGGCTGCCTTTCATTTGCCTCAGCGGTCAGCTGGTTGATCAAATCTTTCCAGCTATGGTGGCTACAGCCAGTACGTACTATCTGCTGTCTTCAGCCAGGAAGGGTTCAATTCTCCCGTCTCGGTCCATCTCGCTCTGTCTTGGGCAAAGAAATATTACTGAGCTGTATTGTTGGGGGAGTCTCCATATTTCAGGCTGCACCCTCTAGGGTGGGGCCTCGTCCGGCTCCTCCATCTGTTTCTTCAAAGCCGTCTCTGTTCGGTTCATCCACCAGAGGAGGGCACCAATGAACATGGGGTGTTTCTTATTCCCCAGCTTCTGAACACACAGAGTCCAGCTTTGCGCTCTTTTTCCTCTTTACCATCCATGATGGATGGGGCTCGCTTCCGGTCCCAGGTCATGTCCTGCCATATTTGTTTCAACAGCCATTAATCCTTTAGACTTAGGTGTTTACCCCACAACCATTCTTGGAGGGTTGTGCCAGGAATGATCCTGCTCACAGAACCACTTGAAGGAAGGCACGGACGCCAGATGGTGAAGGGGCTACGCTCCTTCGCCAAGGAGACTCCGTGTGCGGGTGTGACTTTGGGTGCAGTGCACAACACTTACTGGTTTCTTATGGCTTGTGGCCATCACCCCTCTTTTGTTTTCGTTGTAAATTAAATGGTAATTCACACAACAACGGAGTTTACTTGGCAACCTAACTTGTTCAGTTTATTCTACACACCGTTATGACATAGCTTTACTCATTGTACGCTTCTTGGTCCCGATGGCTTCTTTGGTCACATGACTCTCTAAACCTGTTATGGTGAGCCATAGGCTCTGGACCTCACAAAGTTACCTCAGCGTTCCCTGACTGGCCCTGACATCTTAGCCCTGTCTTCTCTTAGGAGGGCTTTACACGCTGCGGCATCGTTAGCAATTGCTAGCGATGTCGAGCGCGATAGCACCCGCCCCCATCGTACATGCGATATATGGTGCTTGCTGCCGTAGCGAACATTATCGCTAGGGCAGCTTCACACGCACATACCTGGTCGGCGACGTCGCTGTGACCGCCGAACAATCCCTCCTTCAAGGGTAGGTGCGTTCGGCGTCACAGCGACGTCACCGCAACGTCACTTTAGCGGCCAACCAATAGAAACGGAGGGGCAGAGATAATCGGGACATAACATCCCGCCCACCTCCTTCCTTCCGCATTGCTAGTGGACGCAGGTAAGGAGATGTTTGTCGTTCCTGCGGTTTCACACACAGCGATGTGTGCTGCCACAGGAGCGACAAACCACATCGTTCCTGCAGCAGTAACGTCATTATGGAAATGAACGACGTGACACAGATCAACGATTTTTTTATGCTTTTGCGCTCGTTCATCGTCGCACCTAGGATTTACACGTTGCGATGTTGTTACTGGCGCTGGATGTGCGTCAATTTCGATTTGACCCCGACGACATCGCAGTAGCGATATCGCAACGTGCAAAGTACCCCTTAGTCCTATTCCAGGTTCTCACGAGGTTACCTCAAGGTTCTCCGACTGGCTCTGACACTATAGTCATATCTTCTCTGACTCAAATCCATTCAGAACTTGCACCCCACGAGGCCCGCACTACCAATCTACCCACTTGCCATCTTTCACTCCTTTACATTGACTGTCCTATCTGATATCTAATGTATCGCTGCTCCAGCCCTTTTGCTAGTTGGCACCCGCTGACAAATGGCCCCGACTCTACTACATCGAGAATGTACCATCCACTAGCAGCATTTAGATGTAAACACACATTTATAGCAATCAACACCATGTATTACATTTAGTATAAAACATCTTTCACAGTAGAGGTAGAAAACATATGGCATAAAGCATCGTAGGGACTCAACCACCTCGACACACACTCCAAAGACACAATAATGGGGAATTTAGATTGTGAGCCCCAATAGGGACAGTGATGATCATGTCTGTAAAGTGCTGTGAAATTAATGGCGCTATATAAGTGAGTAAAATAAATAAATTACCCCTATATTAGTCACCCACTTAGTAAGCATGGATAGAGAATGCACATTTATGGGAACCAGCAGGAGGAAGAAAAATGACCTCGATCTAATATACAGCTTTCATGATTTTGTCCTGGACTACAAGACTTTTTTTAATGTTGAGTTATCTTGCCGTGGCATAACTAATAGACTATTTACACCGCTGACAAATGAACCAATCACCGGAGATGCTCAGTCCCGTAATGATCTTTATTTGCTTTCCCGCAGCCCGGAGTAGATTGCCTTTTTACATACTGCAGGTAAATGCTTTAATTTAACATGAAAGCACTTAACATGAAAGACATGAGAGCTCCTATTTGCTGCATTAGGCAACTAGAGTCTGCGATTGATGGGGGAAAAGCATAGCATTAACTATTTGAGTGTAGCTTAAATATCTCAGCTTTAAAGGGACAGGGGACATTGCCCAATATCCATTCTCTAGGGTAGTTAATCTTGGACCTAAACCGCACTATATGCACATGGACTCTACGTGTGATCTGCTGTAGCAACGAGGGCGCCAGAATAGAAAGGAGATGACTCTGGGTTAAATAACGTACATTAGCATTCTGAGGAAGTATTGGGTTTTGCTAGAAAATAATGGAGTGATATCTGCTGAACGGTTTGACTCAGCCTCACTCTGCACTCCTTACCATCTGCAGAGAATCCATTATGAATTAATTCCTATAATTACCTCCTTGGGGCTGCTTTGTTGCGTTGCTCCCCGGCTGCTAGAGACGTAACTGTCTAAAAATCAACAGTTTCATTAAAATACACTTGAAGGAGGGGAAAGGACTGTATGGGAGAGCGCTCAATTATGTATGAACCTAAAAACTCTCCTTTTTTCTGTCTTGAGAACATTTTATTGTAAACCCGATCTTCATTTGGATAAATTCATAAAGTATCGCGAAAGCGGAACATTGGTTCCCATCAACCTGCGAAGGCATTGGTGGCATATGCTCAACTTTTTGGATAAATCTTCCCCAATGCTCAGTGGTCGTTATTTACTATATTTATACCTGGACAATAATATTGTGAAATACGCACATTAAAATTATGGCGTTCAGGCCAAATGACATGTCTATAAAGCAACGACACCATTTTTCCTGACATTTTTGACTGTGTCTGGAAAATATTGAAGTGGTACTTAAAGGGAAGCTGTCAAGTCAAAAAAATGCTATTAACCTGTAGATATGAGGTTAATCTACAGGTTAATACTGTTCTAAATCTGCGCTGCGCCTGCAGATTAAACCCTGCTGCCAGGAGGAAAATAACTTTTATCCTCCTGGCAGCGTTCTGGTTTCAGCAATAGAGTCGGTGCCGCTGTAGAGGGTCTACCCCTATGAAGGACTTTGATGCTCTGTATCTTTAAGGAAACAAGTGTCCCCCTGTTGTGTGGATTGGACGCCCCTTCTGTGTGCTGTCTGTTAGTCTGGCCTAGAAAGGTCAGGAAGAGGAAGAGAAACTTCTGAGACTGTGTGAGAAGGAGCTGATATCAGATAGCAGGAGAAAAGCAGGTTTAAATACCGCGCCAAACCACAGGAGTCCAGATGATGTTATTAAATTTCTTCCCTTTATTTTCAATAAAAAATAAAGGGAAAATAAAGGGAAGAAATTTAATAACATAATCTGGACTCCTGTGGTTTGGTGCGGTATTTAAACCTGCTTTTCTCCTGCTATCTGATATACCTCTTTGTTGCGGGACTGCTGCCTTCCACGCTACATATATGGTTGCTAAGGGGTTGTGACTGGCACAAGCCTATCAGGTGAGTGCTTTTATTTGCATTCACCCCCTTGTGTCATACCGGGTAAGACCCTATTGCGCCTTCTCTTTCCACAGCTCCTTTTGCCTCCTGAGAAGGAGCTGAGGGAGATAGTCAGCACTTGATTGATTAGCAGAGCTGAGGGAAGAGCCCAGCTCTCCGCAGGAGCCGAGGGAAGAGCCCAGGTGTCCAGAGAAGCCGAGGGTAGAGCCCAGCTGACCAGAGGAGCCGAGGGAAGAGCCCAGCTGTCCAGTAGAGTCGAGGGAAGAGCCCAGCTGTCCGGAGGAGCCCAGGGAAGAACCCAGCTGCCCAAAGAGCTGAGGGAGAAGTCCTTCACCACCCATCCTGAGGGAAGTGCGCACCAATGCACAGCAGAGTTGAGAGAGGACCGGTCCTGTGAACTGCTCTGTGAGGGCGCACCTGGGTGTAGCAGTTAGGGAATAGTATAGGCCTCAGTAGGCACAGTGCGGTGTTCGCACGGCTCCCTCTAGGGGAGTAGGGGAGGCCAGTGAGGCTAGTGGACAGATCAGAGCTGTTTACTGAAATCTATTGTCTGTTTGTTGTTAACTATATATGTGATGCCCTGGACTAGCCAGGTAGTCACAGACAGGCCCTTGCACAAACACCAGTCCCCTAAAAATGTAACAGCAGCCAACCTAAAAAACCTGAGTCACCCCTCTCAGGCTTTGACAACCGGGGGCGGAGCTAGGTGGTTAGCCACGCCCACCGAGGAGTTTGGGTAGCCTGAGACGGGAAAAACAAGAAGATGAAGTTAGGGAGGAGAGTAGAGTAGTCGAGTAGGAGAAACGTCTGTCGGGAATCTGGGTCATAGCCTGGATACCCTGTGGCCAGTAGGGAGACGGTGGTTGCCGCCTGCAGGAGCCGGGAAGACGGCTGGTGGAACCGTAAGGAACCAGGACAGGGTAGTGGCCCGCCGTTACCGAAGCGGGAAACCAACTGGAAACCGGAGCACCAGGAGGGGTACTCAGACCCAGAACGAGGCCCAGAGACCACTGGATCGAGTCAAATTCACTGATTGGGGTCTGGACCTTAGGTTCTTTCCCACCCAAGTCCCGACTGAAGACAACAGCCCAACGAGGGGGATAGAAAGCCACCGCTCAGGCAGAGAGATCCCATGGGCCAGCGTCTGCGGGCAAACAGGCTCTCCCGACACACACACAAAGCCGGGGAGCGGACTCCCGTCGCGGAAGCGCAGGCAGTCAAAATCTACAAAACGAGGTGCGGGAGAAAAGCGGGAACCACCAAACCGGGTGGGGGACCAGACGCAGCCGACTGCGGGCACCGACCACCATCTTTTTGGTTTACCAGAGACTCCGGTGTATCTGTCATAGTGAGTACAAGAGTGCCCTCGGGCCGTGCATCGCCCCGCATCGCACCAACGCGCCCGCACCCCCATATCCTAATCCCCAACAACCGGGCCTCGGGACCATCAACCCCCTACCCACGGAGGGGTTAACACCTGGCTGCACAACACCGTCCCCAGGAGCCTAGTCAACAGCAGCGGTGGTGTCCACACTCACTACGACCCGTGGGTGGCGTCACGAACTTAAACCCAAAACCGTGGCTCCGGCCGTGAACCTCCCCACCGAAACCCCTCACGTAGCGCCAGCCTCCCTTCAGAGCGACGTGACCCCCCGGGTCCGGAGGCACTCGAGCCACCCACCGACGTGCCCGGATCCGAGCGGCTCGGTTGTGTGTCATTGAATGACCCCTCTCTACTCTTCTCTGTTATCAGTATTGCAGTAAAACACCTTACATGCTGCTGTTTCTGATAGAGACAGAGAACAGGAATCCTTTATGTCTGTGTGTGTTGTATATAGGAGATATCATAGCCGTTAATGTCACCCACCAGCTCAGAGACAACTGTAACTTAGAAATAGAGACTGCAGAAGAGAAAACTGGTGGAAAAATATATATTATTCCTCATGTGCACACACATGAACAGCTTATTCTGGATAATAACCTGAAATAACAGGTTCACATTATGAAAAATGTACATTTTGGCCAAATGAAGAAAAAACATTTTGTATGTGCTAAATTATGGCAATGGATTGGTTTTGTGGAGAATTTTCCCCTCAGTGTTTAGATAGTTTGGTGTGTTACCAGTCTACATATCAAGTGAAAGGTTAAGCATATATTTCTGTGGTATTGTCATGTGGTGTTCAGTTCCACACTAGTGGGGTGCTGCTACGGTGTCGGACCCTGTTCAGATTGTAGCATCTGACAGGCAATCTGAGGTCTCCTAGTTGCTCAGCATGAGCCGGGCATCGGCTGATTCCTTTCCATTGCCCCACAGCCCTGCAGGCGTTCCTTCTTGTGGATTTGTGTGCAGCTCCAAGGAGCAGGTTGCTAATGTCACCCACAGCTGTTTCTTCCCTATTTAAGGTATGGGAGCCTATGGTTCTGAGCCGATATTAGCTTCAGCATAGCTCCAGCGATTCCGGTCTTAGTGGTGATCCAGCCTTTGGTGATCTGTAGTTGCTATTTTGAGTGGTGTGGAAGTTTCCCTGTCATGTATTTATTTCCTTCCTTTTTTCTTTATTTTCCTGAACACATATTGTCTCTCCTTTGTGACTGAGCGCAGTGTGTACGGGTTTTCGTTCTCCCTTGTCCGTGTCACTTCTGTGGGGTTTTGTTATTGTGTTTCCTTTCCTGCCCCAAGGGTGGGGGAGAGGGGGAGTAAGATCAGGGCTTGGACAGGAGTCAGGGTCATGCTGGGGGCTCAGACCTTGCTACTTTGAGTGTACCTCTGAGATAAGTGACAGCGCAAGATCTCATGTCTGAGGACCAGCTTAGGAGCCCCTGTTCTGTCATTTCTTACCCTGTGATAGTTATATATGGTTTTACCCTCTCTAGTTTTTTTGTGTCATCAACTGTCAAGTCCTAAAATCAAAAGCATAAAATGAAAACACTTCCTGAGACAATGACATTAATGATACCATTTTATGAAGATAAGTGGATATGATCTTGGATGGTGTCTCTTCTACAGGAAGAAAATTAGACTGGTTTCACCTTGATCCCTTTGATGATCCATATGAAAGGTTTGGAAGTCCATCTTTCTTTCTGCAAACAAGAAAGCGCAGTGACCCATGCAGACATCACAGCAGACGGGCCACACAGTCTTTAGTAGAGGGGGAAAAAATGGAGAGTTTTGAGATGAGCGTTCTGTATATGGAGGTCGGTTTTCTCCTCTGCACTCCGAACAAAGCAGGATGTTATTATGCCCAGTACTTCTATATAATTGCCCTAATTATGTACTAGCGGCTTCCCAAGCTGTAACTATCCAGCTGTGGTGAGACATCAATGCCCGGCATGGCCTGTCTGCCTGTTGGGGGCCGCTCATGGGTTGTATTTTACAGCTTGAGAGCCACACACTCTTCTATATTGTATATACATACATCACATGAAACATACAATCTTCATGTAAATAGACCCAGATAGAAGCAAAGGTTAATATCTGGGCGCTGGTGATGCCATATTGTAATACAGGATCGTCGTCGCTGATTATATATTTTTTTATTAATTTTTTTAAATAAAATATGCAAATTGCTTCAACATAAGATGCTAAGATTTGCTTTAGAGCAGACACATACAG
This sequence comes from Anomaloglossus baeobatrachus, assembly GCF_048569485.1. Taxonomy (NCBI): domain Eukaryota; kingdom Metazoa; phylum Chordata; class Amphibia; order Anura; family Aromobatidae; genus Anomaloglossus; species Anomaloglossus baeobatrachus. The sequence continues at coordinate 528,036,549 of NC_134358.1, read as the reverse complement.
TATAGACCAAAAGTTTGGACACACCTTCTCATTCAAAGAGTTTTCTTTATTTTCATGACTTTGAAAATTATAGATTCACATTGAAGGCATCAAAACTATGAATTATCACATGTGGAATGAAATACTTAACAAAAAAGAGTGAAACAACTCAAAAAATGTCTTATATTTTAGGTTCTTCAATGTAGCCACCTTTTGCTTTGATTACTGCTTTGCACACTCTTGGCATTCTCTTGATGAGCTTCAAGAGGTAGTCACCGGAAATGGTCTTCCAACAGTCTTGAAGGAGTTCCCAGAGATGCTTAGCACTTGTTGGCCCTTTTGCCTTCACTCTGCGGTCCAGCTCACCCCAAATCATCTTGATTGGGTTCAGGTCTGCTGACTGTGGAGGCCAGGTCATCTGGCGTAGCACCCCATCACTCTCCTTCTTAGTCAAATAGCCCTTACACAGCCTGGAGGTGTGTTTGGGGTCATTGTCCTGGTGAAAAATAAATGATGCTCTGTTGTATGTGCGTAGGTCACTGTGCAGAGATGGAGGACCATGGAGACACTTCCCGTCCTCATCACCTATTGACAACAGCAATCCTTTTTCTATCCAGCATTATAAGACTTTCTATGGGAATGCTGCCTTCTATGAATATTGAAATAACTATTGATAATATTCTACATGTATACAGTACAAACTGAAAAACACTATAACTTATATTCCTGTATAAATATATTAATCAGTACTATACAGTCTTGAGTACAAGCTGATAGATGGCAATGTGTCAGAATATTGTGATGACTTGAGATGAGTAAATATTTTCAAATTAAAATTTTCTAACTTTGCACAATGTTTCTCCACAATTTGACTTATGGTAATATATTTTCACAAATATCAATACTGGAAAGTTTGTAATTGCTCGATAAATAGATGAGGGGGAGAGGAGAGTCAGAAGACCCCGCTGACCAAAGAACTTACATTCAAAAGAAGAGAGAGACAGAGAGGACCCCGCTGAGCATAAGAGCTTACAGTCTACAGGAGAGAGAGAGAGAAAGGACTCTGCAGATCATAAGAGCTTACAGTCTACAGAAAAAAAAGATCCCACTGAACTTAAGAGCTTACACTCTACAGGAGAGAAAAGACCCTGCTGACCATAAGAGCTTACACTCTACAGGAGAGAGAGAGGACACTGCTAAGCACAAAAGCTTATATGCTACAGAAGGGAGAGAGGACTCTACTAACCACAAGAGCTATTATTATACAGGAGGAGAGAGGACCTCGCTAACCACAAAAGCTTACATTCTACTGGAGAGAGAAAGCCCCACTAAACACAAGAGCTTACACTTTACAGGAGAGAGGGAGGACACGTTGACCATAGCTACTTGCACTCTACAGAAGAGAGGAAAGATCCTGCTTACCATAAGAGCTAACACTCTACAAGAGAGAGAGGACCCCAATGACTATAGGAGTTTACACTCTACAGAAGATAGAGAGGACCCCACTGACCATAGAGCTTACACTCTAAAGGAGAGAAGACCCAAATGACCATAAGAAATAAGCACTCTACAGAAAACACAGGACTCCGCTTGCCATAACAGTTTACACTCTACGTGACAGAAGAGAGGACCCTGTTAACCATAAGAGCTAACACTCTATAGGGGAGAGGGGACTCTGCTGACCATAAGAGCTTCAACTCGACAGGGGAGAGAAAGAGAAAAAGAGAGAGAGGACCCCATTGACCATAAGAACTTATGCTCTACAGGAGAGAGGGGACTCTGCTGACCATAAGAGCTTACACTCTACAGTAGAGAGAGCACTCCACTAATTATAAGAGCTTACACTCTACAGGAGAGAAAGAGGACCCTACTGACTATAAGACCTTCACTCTGCACAGGAGAGGATCCAGTTGACCCTCAAGGCTTACACTTTACAGTTGAGAGGGGACTCTGCTGACCATAAGTACTTACACTCTACAAGAGAGAGAGAGCAGGAAAGAGAGAGCACCCTGCTGACCATAAGAGCTTACACTCTACAGGCGAGAGAGAGGACCCTGCTGACCATAAGAGCTTACACTCTACAGAAGAGTGATCCACTGATCATAAGAGCTTACACTCTAAAGAAGAGAGGACCACACATACCAAAAGAGTTTACACTCTACAGAAGAGAACCCCGTCGACCATAAGCGCTTATCTTCTACAGGAAAGAAAGAGAGAGGACCCCGCTAACCACAAGATCTTACACTCTAAAAGAAAGAGAGATCCCCACTGACCATAAGAGCTTACACTCTACAGAAGAAAAAAAAGACACTGAGAATAAAAGCTTACAGCCTATTCTACAGAAGAGGGGACCCTGCTGACCATAACAGCTAACAGTCTACAGAAGAGAGAGAGAACCCCACTAACCATAAGAGCTTACACTCTACAGGATAGAGAGAGGGGACCCCGCTAACGATAAGATCTTACAGTCTACAGGTGAGAGATAGGACTCCCTCTGACCATAAGAGCTTACACTCTAAAGAAGAGAAAAGACCCCACTGACCATAAGAGCTTACCCTCTACAGTAGAGAGACTTACTCAGTGAATCTAATGATGTAAAACAACTCTACTGTACAATCTGTGCTGACCCGGATACCACTGTACAAGGTATGATAATCCACTACATGTCATATCTGTAGGGCATTATAGGGAGTCCCACGCAACCGCACAAAATGACATAAACCACTCTCTGATGCTTCAGGAGTGTGGAAATTGGTGCCATTTTTTTTTTTGTTTTTGTGTTGTTTTTTTTTTTAAAAAAACGCAAAATTCATTCTGAAAATGTCTGAATTAACGTGAAACCACAAATTTCAGGAAATTCAAATCAAATTTGATCTCTGCAGATCGCTCCACTCATCTCTAGTGGTGACCCAATAGCTTTTGTGGAGTTTAGAATGTTTTATATATTTTTTCTAATATAAATGACTTCTTTTGTAGCATAGAAAGTGATGATGATCTGGGAAAATATTGCTTTTTAAAATAGGCAAAAAACCATATATTTACTAACCAGGATTATCTAGTTTCTATACCTATTTTTGATTCATTATTGCATCATTCATCATCTCTATGTTGCGTTCAGTTTTCTCCAGTTTTGTATGATAACATGCGGAAGTCCATTAATCAATGCCAGATGGACCCTGATATGTGTTTTCAAGGCATACTGTTAAAAAACACAATATTTCAATGTCTTAGGGCAGCACAGTATGTACACACTAATTGCTGCATCATTTTTTTAGGGAGGGAGTTCATTTTATTTATTAGAGGTGTATTTGCTCCTAAATACTTAATCAGAATTACAATATAAGGATTGAAGAACAGCTAAGGATCTTAAAAGGGTTGTACCGCCCAAGTGTACAAGTCTGCAGTCCCTCTATGTGACGCTCTATGTGATTGCAGACTTGTGAATCGACAGATCGTACGCACCATTGCTTTGACTATTCTTCGGTGCTGGCGCTGGGAGCGGGCAGTCATGTGACCACAAGTATATGATTTTCATACATGCGGTCACATACAGACTAGACATACCTGGTCTTGCTTAATACAACTGTATGCCGACTAGTTGGAATGTGGCCGTAAATATGCAAATCACATACTAACATTCCCATGATTACCTGCTCCCAGCTCCGACATCGGTGATTAGTCATAGCGCGGAGTGCGAGTGATGTGAATATTCAAAAGTCTACAGTCACATAGAGTGACTGCAGAATTGTAGACTTAGGTCAGACAACAGCTTTAAGAAATAAAAGGGTTTTCTGGACAGGTTATTTGAACGTTTGAAAGATGGATACTTTTGTACTACCTAGATTTATTAACATGTCGGTTACTTCCTTTGTGGGAACCCAATGGTTTTCTCTTTCAGTAATAAGTGCCATAAATACTGCCCACCTTATGTCTCATCACATGCAAATATCCTCTTCAGGGTGGACTGAAGCTATTGAATGTAGCAACCCTATATGAGGCTACACTTGGTGGAAGCGCAATGTGATGGGTCTTTCTACTCCATCATCTCTTTGATCTTCCCCATCTGCATTTAAGTAACTGTTATTCATCATGTGGTATAGATCTCTCTCTTTTTCACTAATTTCTACATGCGAACCTGTGAGGGGTAATCTTGGGAACAGGGATTAACATAGGGACCTCTATCTTGAGGGACAGTTCAGATGCACACTGTCCCTGCTACCTAACCATCACTGGCGTGACAGCTGCCAATTTTTGTGTGCACTGAAGAACATCAATCAAGCTGCATATTTCAGGGGTGTGGTCACAGGTACTACAGGACATCATACCATCATGCCACTCTCTTTTTCTAATGATTGGATTGGAATCTATTTCTAACGATTGGAGAGCAACATGCACTCCAGTAGCTAGAGTTTGTTTTGTAGGCCTTTGGCTGTGCTTATGTGGCACTGTGACGCCCTGGGCAAGCCAGGGGTCACAGGTCATGACACCACCACACACCCCACATTCCCTGCAGGAACACCAAGGTCAGAACACAAAACCCTTGTTGCCTTCCTCCAGGGGCTGATGTCCACACCAGGGGGTGGGCCAGGCGGTTGGCTCCGCCCACCGAGGAGTTCACAGTCCTGGAGGCGGGAAAACCAGCAGATTAGTTTTAGAGTTGAAGTGAAGTGGTAGAGGAGCAAGAGAGAGGCGTTAAGGTGGAAGAGAAAGTGACAGTTAAGAGCCTGAAGTTGGTCCGGGTGTGTGCCCCGGACTGAGACAGCAAGGTTGGCAGACGGCGGTGACCGTTTGCAGGAGAGGCTGATCGGAGGTTGCCGAAAGGACCGTGGACGGGTGGTGGCTCGGCGGTACCGGAGCGGTATACGAAGAGAAGCCAGCACCATTGGCAGGGGCCTTTCGGATCCCGGCAAGGCTAGGAGTCGCCATGAATTTGCCAAATCCGTCAGTGAAGGGGACCTCCTGGGTCTCCCAACAGCCAAAGTCCCGATTGAAGGCAACCGTCCAACCATATTGGAGAGACACCGCCACCACCAAGGCACCAGTTTCTCAGGGCCAGCGCCTGCGGGCAAAAGAGGGGCTCCTCCGGCTCATATCCAAGCTGGGGAGCGGGTTACCGGTGGGAATCCATCGCTACCAACAACCGTATTTAGGTGCAGGAAAGAGACAGTCACCGCTAACTTGCAGGGAACATCAACACCGCAGCCGTCCGAGGGAGCCGTCCAACCAGCCGCTTGTTTACCGTGAACTGTGTCATCATCCTTGGGCTGAGTGAGTACCTCCGTGGCGTGCGGCACAGCGCTGCCCCTGCACCCCTGCACCCCAACAGGCCCCATAACCCGCCTGTCAACCATCTTAACTCCCCATCATCGGGCCCCGGGACCACCAACCCCCCTACCCACGGAGGGGAGGGCCAACATCTAGTTGCTCCATATCATCACTCCCGGGATCCCCATACAGAGCAGCGGTGGTGTCCACACAATCACCACAACCGTGGGTGGCGTCACAGACAATAAATCCCCAAAACCAATCCCCCTTTTCACTCACGGGTGAGGAGCGCCGCTCGAGTCCCCGGGATCCGGCACATCGCTCGAGCCACCGAGCAGCAGAGGCCGCAGCAGCAGCGGCAGCCGGACCCGAGCAGAGGGAGAGCGCAGCGTCCCCTCCTCCGCCTGCGACAGCACCCCTGCGGCTTCAGGCGCCACAGGGTACTGCACCTCCATTAGGGTGTAGTACTCATTTTGGGTCCAAGGAAGGTCGAGGCCGGTTTACACATACACAAAGATACAGTCACTGGGTTGCCCTCCCCAATGGGGACTGGGTCGGATCACAGTAGGGGGTCACTACAGTGGTGGGTTTACAGCACGCCACCGCACCAGGGGCTCCCCAGATCCACTGGACTGGGGACTCAGGGTCAGGGAGAAGCAACCACCAGGGGGAGTTAGGAGCACAGTGGGAAGAGCAGGTTGACCTAATGAGTAGAGATGAGCGAACCGGTCGCGGTTCGGCTCGAGGTTGGTTCGCCGAACGGACCTCCCGTTCGAGTTCGGTTCGTCGAACGTTCGACGAACCGAACTCGAACTGCATAGGAAACAATGGCAGGCAATCACAAACACAGAAAAACACCTAGAAAACACCCTCAAAGGTGTCCAAAAGGTCACAAACAACTCACAACACATGGGAAAGTGACAAGGACATATACTCATGCGAAAACAAAAGAGCAGAAAGCCACGGACCCACTTGGGGGGAGGGGCGACATGACCAAGGGGGAGGTAGGGAGTGATGGGTTAATAGGGACAGTGGTATATGCCTAATATGGCTTTGGGGGATGGTTTTAGCCGGGGAGGAAGAGGAGGAGCAGGGAAAGGGTTAGCTGGGAGAGGAAGGAGTTACCTCCTCTTCTGTTTCCGGACGCCGAACGATCTGCACGTGCACCTCCATGGCAGATCTTCAGGAGCTCCAGCGTCTGATTCAGGCAGCGGTCGCAGCGCACGGGCCCCTGGCAGTGCAGACCCACATCAGGGCTGCCGGGGTTAACCCGTCGGCGCTTGCCCCTCGTCCCCCCAGCAGCGGCGGGCGCCAGTCGCGGCCCCCCCGCAGGTATTCCCCGGGCGCGGGGGGGGGCGAGGAGGAGATGTAAGAGCCCCTCCAGGGACCCTCCGCAGAGTGCAGCGCAGCAGCAGCGTCTGGCTGCTGCAGAGGCCGGCGGGAGGAATCTTCGTTCCAGCCGCGGCGGTCGGGAGGTGGGAGTGGCCAGCACGGGGCCTGCTTCCGGTCCCGGCCTCCGGGCTGGAGTTACTGAGACTGCAGCGGCTCCAGGCCGGGAGCGCGCTCGGCGCAGGAGAGAGGCCAGCAGATCCCCCTGCAGTCGGCGGGGGGACCGCGGGGCTGCACGTGGCGGTAGGTCCGGCGCCGGGGGGGGGTCTGCGGTGCCTGACCCCGGTGCGGCTGAGAGAAGGAGTGACGGCGGGAGCCCTGCGGCAACCGCCGGGTCACTCAGTACCGCTGTGCAGCCCCCGGATGTGGCAGTCTCCCGTGGGAGCGGGAGGACTCGGCGGATGGAGGCCTGCAATAGCCCAGGAGGGCCAGAGGCGACGACGGCTGAGATCCGGAGCCGGGCGTCTGGTCGTCCGCGCCCAGAGGCCCCTTGCAGTCGGCAGGGGGGCGGGCGCAAGAGGTCGAGGCCCGGGGTGCCGGCGCGGGGGACAGGACGGTCTCCTGGGTTGTCACCCCGGGGCAAGAGATGGAGCGGGGATGACTCTGCCCACGCGGCGGCCCTGTCTGGCGGCCGTGGTGGGGGGGGTGCTGCGGCGGCGCCCCCCGGATGTCGGATGGAAGATGAGGCCAGCGGCGAGGAGGGGGAAGAGGCTTTCGGTTCGGAGGAGTCGGATGGACGACAGACGGAGGACAGCGAGGCGGCGGTCTCGGGAAACGCCGAGCGGCGGTCGGGTGAGACGGCCGCGGAGGCGGCAGGGGCTGCGCTGGCGGGGGGCTTCGGGGGGGGGGCGGCTGCGGCTACGGCAGCGCCCGCTGGTTTCGCAGTGTGGAGTCAATTGTTGGGGCTGTTGCAGGGGCTGGCGGCGGCTTCGGGAGCGGGGGGGGAGGGGGCCCAGGCGCCGGTGGCGGCGTGGGTGGGTGCAGCCGGTTTAGGGGCCTCGGCGGCGACGGGGGGTGACGGAGCGGGTGCGAGTAGAGGGGGGGGCGAAGGGGGGAGTGAGACGGGGGGGGGAAAGGAGAAGGAAAAGGAGAAGGAAAAGGAGAAGGAAAAGGAGAAGGAGGATGAGGTGGTGCGCTTAGATGATAGGGCTAAAAGCGAAGTTTATGTTTGTTTTGAGGGCCCGCTGGGGGCCCATTTAAAGAAGGAGGTGCGGGAAAAAATTTGGAAAGGGGAATATGTGGAGATATTTTCTCTGCTTCCCCTGGAGAAATTTAATTTGGATAGGGTTAAGCCGAGTGATTCCAAAAAGGAGAAGGACGAGGAGGAAAAGCGCCGTTATAGGCTTATTCCTCGGACTTTTGCCAACTGGCTGCAGGCATTTGCGATTTTGGCGAGCGTGGTCGGGGAGAAGGAGCCGGAGCATTGTTCGGCTTTGTTCGGCTACATGGATGCGATAGGGGAGGCTTATCGAGTTTATGGCGGACTGGCGTGGCTGCGCTACGACGAGCAATTTCGGCAGCGGAAGGCATTGCGGCCAGATATGCGTTGGGACCATAAGGATATTTCCTTATGGATGCGATTGATGTCGGCACCGGCTCAGCCCTTTCGGGGGGGCGCCGGGGGTTCGGGGGGGGCCGGGTCCCCGGCAAGTTTCAAGAAAGGTTTGTGTTGGCAGTACAATGAAGGGCAGTGCAGGTTTGGAGCGGCGTGCCGTTTTAAGCATGAATGCTCCGGATGTGGGGGGGGACATAGCTTGTCCAAATGTTTTAAAAAAGGAAAAGGAAAGGCTGGTGATGGGGCTGGTAAGAGGGACGACGCCGGTGATGGTAGAAGTGATGGTTCCGTTTTTAAATAGGTATCCGGACAAGGAGGCGGCGGCGTTGTTAAGTTCTGGTTTTTCGGATGGTTTTCATATTCCGTCGGTTGTTAATGCATCGGTTCCGCCGTATCGTAATTTGCGTTCCGCTCGGGATCACCCGGAAGTGGTGGATGAGAAGCTGGAAAGGGAGGTGGCTTTGGGCAGGATGGGCGGCCCTTATGTCGCCCCGCCGTGCGGGAATTTGGTGGTGTCACCGTTGGGGGTGGTACCAAAGAAGGAGCGGAATAAATTTCGGCTGATTCATCATTTGTCTTACCCGGAAGGGTTATCGGTGAATGATGGCATTGCGCCGGAGTTGTCGGCGGTATATTATGTGTCGTTCGATAAGGCGTTGGACCTGGTTAGGGCGGCGGGGCGGGGTGCATTGATGGCAAAGGCGGATGTGGAAGCAGCGTTTCGGTTGTTACCGGTTCATCCAGATAGTCAGCATTTGTTGGGTTGCTGGTGGGATGGCAGTTATTATGTTGATCGTTGTTTGCCAATGGGCTGTTCCATTTCGTGTTCGTACTTTGAGGCATTTAGTTCGTTTGTTGAGTGGGTGGTTCGGGACGTGTCCGGGCTTACGTCCATCATTCATTACTTGGATGATTTCCTGTGTGTCGGGCCGGCGGGTTCGATGGTTTGTGCGGGTTTGCTGTTTGCGTTGCAAAAAGTTGCGGCCAGTTTCGGGATTCCTTTGGCGCCGGATAAGACGGAAGGCCCGGCGCCGGTGATGTGTTTTCTGGGAATTGAAATTGACACCATTGCTATGGAATGCAGGTTGCCGGCGGAGAAGGTCCGTGATTTGAGGTCCGCAGTGTCAGGGGTGAAAGCGGCGAAGAAGGTGCGGCTTAAGGCGGTGCAGTCTTTGCTTGGAAAATTGAATTTTGCTTGCAGAATTGTGCCAATGGGGAGAGTGTTTGCGAGGCGTTTGGCGACGGCGACGGCCGGGGTACGGTTGCCGGCGCATTTTGTGCGGATCACAAAGGCGATCAGGGACGATTTGGAAGTATGGGATCAATTTTTGCAGCATTTCAACGGCCGGACGCTGGTGATGGAGAGGGTGGCGTCTAACGGGGCGTTGCAGCTGTTTACGGATGCGGCGGGGTCGGCCGGGTTTGGGGCTGTCTTCAGAGGTCATTGGTGTGTCGGGCAGTGGCCACAGGCGTGGCGGGAGAGCGGCTTGGTTAGGAATTTGGCTCTGTTAGAGCTATTCCCCATTGTAGTGGCAGTGGAGCTATGGGGGTCGCACTTTGCCGGAAGGAAAGTGTGTTTTCATTGTGATAACCAGGCGGTGGTGCACGCGATTAACAACTTGTCTGCTAAGTCGGAGCCGGTGGTGGTGTATTTGCGGCATTTAGTGTTGAGATGTCTGCAGTTGAATGTGCAGGTAGTGGCAAGGCACGTTCCGGGTGTTGACAACGAGGTGGCTGATGCTTTGTCTCGTTTTCAGTTCAGCAGGTTTCGGGCGCTGTTGCCGTGGGCGGACGAAGTTGGAGTGGAGTGCCCCGAGGATTTGTGGCATCTGGTGAGGCGGTGATCTCAGACTTGATTCGGAACTCGGTGACCGAGGTGACTTGGTGCCGGTATGCTAAGGTGTGGGCTGAATGGGAGGAGTTGTTGCGTCTGATGTTTGGTGGGGAAAGCGTGGATTACTTGGTGGCTTTGTTGTCATTGGTGGGTACGGATTTTTCAGCCGGGCGATCGGCATCGGCTGTGGCACATCGGGTGTCGGCAGTGGCATTTTGGTTAAAAATGAGAGGGGAGCGTGATGTTTCACAGGATTTTCGGGTTCGTCAGGCTTTGCGGGGCTTTCGCCGTGGCGTACGGGAGAGGGACAAGAGGCGCCCTGTATCGTTTGGTTTGTTGAGACGGATGGTGGGTGGCCTGAGCGGCATTTGTGAGTCTGTGTACGAGACGGTTCTATTTACAACGGCTTTCGGTCTCGCTTTTTATGGGGCGTTCCGGATAGGCGAGCTGGTGAGCCCGTCCAGGGTGACGGGTGGTGGTTTGATGTTTGAGGACGTGCAAGTGAGCAGTAGTCAGGTGGAGTGCCGGATTCGCCGGTCAAAAATGGATCAGCTGGGCCGTGGTAGATTGGTGGTGTTATATGCGGTTCCAGGAGAGGAATTGTGCCCTGTGCGTTTAGTCGAGAGATTTTTGGCCGTGAGGGGAGGCTTACCTGGCCCGTTGTTGCGGCATTTGAATGGGTCGTTTTTGTCGAGGTTTCAGTTTGTGGCGGTGCTGCGGCTAAGTCTACGTAACGCGGGGGAGCGCCCGGAGGAATTCGGGTCGCATTCATTCCGAATTGGTGCAGCAACGGAGGCAGCCCGTTGGGGGCTTGGAGATGAGGTGGTAAAGCGTATTGGTAGATGGGAATCTTCTTGTTTTCGGCGGTATGTGAGACCGCAGTTGTTGTAGCATCATGGGACTTTGGTTACGTGCGGAAGGTTTGAGGCAAGGGGTGTTTTTTGATGTGTTGGTGGTTGTGCTGTTATTGGTTTTGATATTTTCGTTTTGTTTTATTTGTTATAGGGAAGTGCCTGATCTGGATCTTGGGGCACTCCTTCGTATTTTGGGGTGCCCGTCGGGCGGAGGTCCGCCCGAATGGTCGACAGCTGGGTTTGGATCGTGCGCAGGCGACTGTTCGATGGATCGGAGTTCGGGGCATGGAGTGGGGCAGGGTGGTCCCGGAATTTCGTTCCATTGTAAAGTTGAGCGGCCCCCGGATGTGCTGGTATTGCATGTGGGGGGTAATGATCTTGGTGCCAGGGCGTCGCGGGATTTGATCCGAGACATAAAGATTGATTTACTGCAGTTGTGGAAGCGGTATCCTGGTTTGCTGGTCGTATGGTCTGACATAGTGACCAGGTTGGCATGGAGAGGGGCTCGGTCGGTGGAGAAGGTTAATAAGGCAGGGCCCAGGTGAATAGGGTAGTGGCTAGGTTTGTGACCAGGAATGGTGGGATTGTGGTACGGCACAGGGATTTGGAGCCGGCTGATTGGCGATTTCGGAGGGGTGATGGTGTGCACCTCAACGAGGTCGGTCTGGATTTATGGGCGTTGGGTCTGCAGGATGGTGTGGAGCGTGCTTTTGGTGTGTGGCGGGTCCAGGCCACGTAAGGTGTCACGTGGTCTGTCCTGTGGCGGTGGGGGTAGGTCTGGTCCAGAGGTTTGGAAGTGATTGGTGGCTGGACCGGGAGTCATTGTCTTGGTATGGTGGCTCTCGGTTTCCGGGATGTGGCAGGCACGGGGTTCTGCCAAAGTGTGGGGGTCAATCCGTGGGTGATTGGCACCTCGTCTCTGGGTCGGTGTGTTGCGGCCGGGGACAGGGGGAGTAGTAGTAGTGGACTGGGCCTACCCCGGGGGGTATTGTAAATGTTATTGTCTATTGTTACCGTTATGTGGTTGTTTTGGGTCGCCCGTTGGACGGCGTCCCTAAGGTACTAGTCTGTAAAACAATAGGCAATAAAAAGGCTGCTGTGGCCATTTGAACCAAGTCGCATGCAGTCCGTGTGTTTAATTTTAGAGGATAAGGGGGTTTGGTTACACAGACATCATGACCGGAGAATCCTCCCTCAGCTGGTCAAGAAAGCCACGGACCCACTTGGGGGGAGGGGCGACATGACCAAGGGGGAGGTAGGGAGTGATGGGTTAATAGGGACAGTGGTATATGCCTAATATGGCTTTGGGGGATGGTTTTAGCCGGGGAGGAAGAGGAGGAGCAGGGAAAGGGTTAGCTGGGAGAGGAAGGAGTTACCTCCTCTTCTGTTTCCGGACGCCGAACGATCCCCGCCCACCCTCCCTTTGTGTTGTCATGTGGGAGATGTTTTTGGGTAGTTGGGATACCTTTTGTCACAGTAGCGGTGGGGGTAGGTCTGGTCCAGAGGTTTGGAAGTGATTGGTGGCTGGACCGGGAGTCATTGTCTTGGTATGGTGGCTCTCGGTTTCCGGGATGTGGCAGGCACGGGGTTCTGCCAAAGTGTGGGGGTCAATCCGTGGGTGATTGGCACCTCGTCTCTGGGTCGGTGTGTTGCGGCCGGGGACAGGGGGAGTAGTAGTAGTGGACTGGGCCTACCCCGGGGGGTATTGTAAATGTTATTGTCTATTGTTACCGTTATGTGGTTGTTTTGGGTCGCCCGTTGGACGGCGTCCCTAAGGTACTAGTCTGTAAAACAATAGGCAATAAAAAGGCTGCTGTGGCCATTTGAACCAAGTCGCATGCAGTCCGTGTGTTTAATTTTAGAGGATAAGGGGGTTTGGTTACACAGACATCATGACCGGAGAATCCTCCCTCAGCTGGTCATGGACAAGGAAAAAGAGGAGGACACACAGATATATGAGTATATGCAAGGAAACATCGATTCCATTAATGTGCAACTTGAGCCCTGCTCATTCTTGGCTTCCAATCTTGATAAATTGCCTGAGCTCGCCACGTACGTCTTGGGGATCTTGTCGTGTCCTGCAGCCAGCGTTCTCTCGGAACCTGTCTTCAGTGCTGCTGTGGGTCTGCTGGCAGATAAGCACACGTGTCTGTCCACTGACAATGTGGACATGGCTCTCAGAGGACTTTTCTTCCCCTGGGTCAGCCAGGGGACGGGAAAGGCACGCGTATTTTTGAGAGTGCTTCATGCAAAGCATCTTTTTCTTTTTCAAAAGGGAGCTCAACCGATGCCAGTCAAGTGGGGTGTGTGTGGCCCAGTGAGTGGCAACCAGGGAGACTGTGGTTGGAGTCCCCTCGCTGTGTCTCTAAAAGAACCAAGATGAACAAGTCATGGCTCTCAGAGGACTTTTCTTCCCCTGGGTCAGCCAGGGGACGGGAAAGGCACGCGTATTTTTGAGAGTGCTTCATGCAAAGCATCTTTTTCTTTTTCAAAAGGGAGCTCAACCGATGCCAGTCAAGTGGGGTGTGTGTGGCCCAGTGAGTGGAAACGAGGGAGACTGTGGTTGGAGTCCCCTCGCTGTGTCTCTAAAAGAACCAAGATGAACAAGTCATGGCTCTCAGAGGACTTTTCTTCCCCTGGGTCAGCCAGGGGACGGGAAAGGCACGCGTATTTTTGAGAGTGCTTCATGCAAAGCATCTTTTTCTTTTTCAAAAGGGAGCTCAACCGATGCCAGTCAAGTGGGGTGTGTGTGGCCCAGTGAGTGGAAACGAGGGAGACTGTGGTTGGAGTCCCCTCGCTGTGTCTCTAAAAGAACCAAGATGAACAAGTCATGGCTCTCAGAGGACTTTTCTTCCCCTGGGTCAGCCAGGGGACGGGAAAGGCACGCGTATTTTTGAGAGTGCTTCATGCAAAGCATCTTTTTCTTTTTCAAAAGGGAGCTCAACCGATGCCAGTCAAGTGGGGTGTGTGTGGCCCAGTGAGTGGCAACGAGGGAGACTGTGGTTGGAGTCCCCTCGCTGTGTCTCTAAAAGAACCAAGATGAACAAGTCATGGCTCTCAGAGGACTTTTCTTCCCCTGGGTCAGCCAGGGGACGGGAAAGGCACGCGTATTTTTGAGAGTGCTTCATGCAAAGCATCTTTTTCTTTTTCAAAAGGGAGCTCAACCGATGCCAGTCAAGTGGGGTGTGTGTGGCCCAGTGAGTGGAAACGAGGGAGACTGTGGTTGGAGTCCCCTCGCTGTGTCTCTAAAAGAACCAAGATGAACAAGTCATGGCTCTCAGAGGACTTTTCTTCCCCTGGGTCAGCCAGGGGACGGGAAAGGCACGCGTATTTTTGAGAGTGCTTCATGCAAAGCATCTTTTTCTTTTTCAAAAGGGGGCTCAACCGATGCCAGTCAAGTGGGGGGTGTGTGGCCCAGTTAGTGGCAACGAAGGAGACTGTGGTTGGAGTTCCCTCGCTGTGTTTCTAAAAGACCCAAAATGAACAAATCATGGCTCTCAGAGGACTTTTCTTCCCCTGGGTCAGCCAGGGGATGGGAAAGGCACGCGTATTTTTGAGAGTGCTTCATGCAAAGCATCTTTTTCTTTTTCAAAAGGGAGCTCAACCGATGCCAGTCAAGTGGGGTGTGTGTGGCCCAGTGAGTGGCAACCAGGGAGACTGTGGTTGGAGTCCCCTCGCTGTGTCTCTAAAAGAACCAAGATGAACAAGTCATGGCTCTCAGAGGACTTTTCTTCCCCTGGGTCAGCCAGGGGACGGGAAAGGCACGCGTATTTTTGAGAGTGCTTCATGCAAAGCATCTTTTTCTTTTTCAAAAGGGAGCTCAACCGATGCCAGTCAAGTGGGGTGTGTGTGGCCCAGTGAGTGGCAACGAGGGAGACTGTGGTTGGAGTCCCCTCGCTGTGTCTCTAAAAGAACCAAGATGAACAAGTCATGGCTCTCAGAGGACTTTTCTTCCCCTGGGTCAGCCAGGGGACGGGAAAGGCACGCGTATTTTTGAGAGTGCTTCATGCAAAGCATCTTTTTCTTTTTCAAAAGGGAGCTCAACCGATGCCAGTCAAGTGGGGTGTGTGTGGCCCAGTGAGTGGAAACGAGGGAGACTGTGGTTGGAGTCCCCTCGCTGTGTCTCTAAAAGAACCAAGATGAACAAGTCATGGCTCTCAGAGGACTTTTCTTCCCCTGGGTCAGCCAGGGGACGGGAAAGGCACGCGTATTTTTGAGAGTGCTTCATGCAAAGCATCTTTTTCTTTTTCAAAAGGGAGCTCAACCGATGCCAGTCAAGTGGGGTGTGTGTGGCCCAGTGAGTGGAAACGAGGGAGACTGTGGTTGGAGTCCCCTCGCTGTGTCTCTAAAAGAACCAAGATGAACAAGTCATGGCTCTCAGAGGACTTTTCTTCCCCTGGGTCAGCCAGGGGACGGGAAAGGCACGCGTATTTTTGAGAGTGCTTCATGCAAAGCATCTTTTTCTTTTTCAAAAGGGAGCTCAACCGATGCCAGTCAAGTGGGGTGTGTGTGGCCCAGTGAGTGGCAACCAGGGAGACTGTGGTTGGAGTCCCCTCGCTGTGTCTCTAAAAGAACCAAGATGAACAAGTCATGGCTCTCAGAGGACTTTTCTTCCCCTGGGTCAGCCAGGGGACGGGAAAGGCACGCGTATTTTTGAGAGTGCTTCATGCAAAGCATCTTTTTCTTTTTCAAAAGGGAGCTCAACCGATGCCAGTCAAGTGGGGTGTGTGTGGCCCAGTGAGTGGCAACCAGGGAGACTGTGGTTGGAGTCCCCTCGCTGTGTCTCTAAAAGAACCAAGATGAACAAGTCATGGCTCTCAGAGGACTTTTCTTCCCCTGGGTCAGCCAGGGGACGGGAAAGGCACGCGTATTTTTGAGAGTGCTTCATGCAAAGCATCTTTTTCTTTTTCAAAAGGGAGCTCAACCGATGCCAGTCAAGTGGGGTGTGTGTGGCCCAGTGAGTGGCAACGAAGGAGACTGTGGTTGGAGTCCCCTCGCTGTGTTTCTAAAAGACCCAAAATGAACAAATCATGGCTCTCAGAGGACTTTTCTTCCCCTGGGTCAGCCAGGGGACGGGAAAGGCACGCGTATTTTTGAGAGTGCTTCATGCAAAGCATCTTTTTCTTTTTCAAAAGGGGGCTCAACCGATGCCAGTCAAGTGGGGTGTGTGTGGCCCAGTTAGTGGAAACGAGGGAGACTGTGGTTGGAGTCCCCTCGCTGTGTCTCTAAAAGAACCAAGATGAACAAGTCATGGCTCTCAGAGGACTTTTCTTCCCCTGGGTCAGCCAGGGGACGGGAAAGGCACGCGTATTTTTGAGAGTGCTTCATGCAAAGCATCTTTTTCTTTTTCAAAAGGGAGCTCAACCGATGCCAGTCAAGTGGGGTGTGTGTGGCCCAGTGAGTGGAAACGAGGGAGACTGTGGTTGGAGTCCCCTCGCTGTGTCTCTAAAAGAACCAAGATGAACAAGTCATGGCTCTCAGAGGACTTTTCTTCCCCTGGGTCAGCCAGGGGACGGGAAAGGCACGCGTATTTTTGAGAGTGCTTCATGCAAAGCATCTTTTTCTTTTTCAAAAGGGAGCTCAACCGATGCCAGTCAAGTGGGGTGTGTGTGGCCCAGTGAGTGGCAACCAGGGAGACTGTGGTTGGAGTCCCCTCACTGTGTCTCTAAAAGAACCAAGATGAACAAGTCATGGCTCTCAGAGGACTTTTCTTCCCCTGGGTCAGCCAGGGGACGGGAAAGGCACGCGTATTTTTGAGAGTGCTTCATGCAAAGCATCTTTTTCTTTTTCAAAAGGGAGCTCAACCGATGCCAGTCAAGTGGGGTGTGTGTGGCCCAGTGAGTGGCAACGAGGGAGACTGTGGTTGGAGTCCCCTCGCTGTGTCTCTAAAAGAACCAAGATGAACAAGTCATGGCTCTCAGAGGACTTTTCTTCCCCTGGGTCAGCCAGGGGACGGGAAAGGCACGCGTATTTTTGAGAGTGCTTCATGCAAAGCATCTTTTTCTTTTTCAAAAGGGAGCTCAACCGATGCCAGTCAAGTGGAGTGTGTGTGGCCCAGTGAGTGGAAACGAGGGAGACTGTGGTTGGAGTCCCCTCGCTGTGTCTCTAAAAGAACCAAGATGAACAAGTCATGGCTCTCAGAGGACTTTTCTTCCCCTGGGTCAGCCAGGGGACGGGAAAGGCACGCGTATTTTTGAGAGTGCTTCATGCAAAGCATCTTTTTCTTTTTCAAAAGGGAGCTCAACCGATGCCAGTCAAGTGGGGTGTGTGTGGCCCAGTGAGTGGAAACGAGGGAGACTGTGGTTGGAGTCCCCTCGCTGTGTCTCTAAAAGAACCAAGATGAACAAGTCATGGCTCTCAGAGGACTTTTCTTCCCCTGGGTCAGCCAGGGGACGGGAAAGGCACGCGTATTTTTGAGAGTGCTTCATGCAAAGCATCTTTTTCTTTTTCAAAAGGGAGCTCAACCGATGCCAGTCAAGTGGGGTGTGTGTGGCCCAGTGAGTGGCAACCAGGGAGACTGTGGTTGGAGTCCCCTCGCTGTGTCTCTAAAAGAACCAAGATGAACAAGTCATGGCTCTCAGAGGACTTTTCTTCCCCTGGGTCAGCCAGGGGACGGGAAAGGCACGCGTATTTTTGAGAGTGCTTCATGCAAAGCATCTTTTTCTTTTTCAAAAGGGAGCTCAACCGATGCCAGTCAAGTGGGGTGTGTGTGGCCCAGTGAGTGGCAACGAAGGAGACTGTGGTTGGAGTCCCCTCGCTGTGTTTCTAAAAGACCCAAAATGAACAAATCATGGCTCTCAGAGGACTTTTCTTCCCCTGGGTCAGCCAGGGGACGGGAAAGGCACGCGTATTTTTGAGAGTGCTTCATGCAAAGCATCTTTTTCTTTTTCAAAAGGGGGCTCAACCGATGCCAGTCAAGTGGGGTGTGTGTGGCCCAGTTAGTGGAAACGAGGGAGACTGTGGTTGGAGTCCCCTCGCTGTGTCTCTAAAAGAACCAAGATGAACAAGTCATGGCTCTCAGAGGACTTTTCTTCCCCTGGGTCAGCCAGGGGACGGGAAAGGCACGCGTATTTTTGAGAGTGCTTCATGCAAAGCATCTTTTTCTTTTTCAAAAGGGAGCTCAACCGATGCCAGTCAAGTGGGGTGTGTGTGGCCCAGTGAGTGGCAACGAAGGAGACTGTGGTTGGAGTCCCCTCGCTGTGTCTCTAAAAGAACCAAGATGAACAAGTCATGGCTCTCAGAGGACTTTTCTTCCCCTGGGTCAGCCAGGGGACGGGAAAGGCACGCGTATTTTTGAGAGTGCTTCATGCAAAGCATCTTTTTCTTTTTCAAAAGGGGGCTCAACCGATGCCAGTCAAGTGGGGTGTGTGTGGCCCAGTGAGTGGCAACGAAGGAGACTGTGGTTGGAGTCCCCTCGCTGTGTTTCTAAAAGACCCAAAATGAACAAATCATGGCTCTCAGAGGACTTTTCTTCCCCTGGGTCAGCCAGGGGACGGGAAAGGCACGCGTATTTTTGAGAGTGCTTCATGCAAAGCATCTTTTTCTTTTTCAAAAGGGGGCTCAACCGATGCCAGTCAAGTGGGGTGTGTGTGGCCCAGTTAGTGGAAACGAGGGAGACTGTGGTTGGAGTCCCCTCGCTGTGTCTCTAAAAGAACCAAGATGAACAAGTCATGGCTCTCAGAGGACTTTTCTTCCCCTGGGTCAGCCAGGGGACGGGAAAGGCACGCGTATTTTTGAGAGTGCTTCATGCAAAGCATCTTTTTCTTTTTCAAAAGGGAGCTCAACCGATGCCAGTCAAGTGGGGTGTGTGTGGCCCAGTGAGTGGCAACGAAGGAGACTGTGGTTGGAGTTCCCTCGCTGTGTTTCTAAAAGACCCAAAATGAACAAATCATGGCTCTCAGAGGACTTTTCTTCCCCTGGGTCAGCCAGGGGACGGGAAAGGCACGCGTATTTTTGAGAGTGCTTCATGCAAAGCATCTTTTTCTTTTTCAAAAGGGAGCTCAACCGATGCCAGTCAAGTGGGGTGTGTGTGGCCCAGTGAGTGGCAACCAGGGAGACTGTGGTTGGAGTCCCCTCGCTGTGTCTCTAAAAGAACCAAGATGAACAAGTCATGGCTCTCAGAGGACTTTTCTTCCCCTGGGTCAGCCAGGGGACGGGAAAGGCACGCGTATTTTTGAGAGTGCTTCATGCAAAGCATCTTTTTCTTTTTCAAAAGGGAGCTCAACCGATGCCAGTCAAGTGGGGTGTGTGTGGCCCAGTGAGTGGCAACGAGGGAGACTGTGGTTGGAGTCCCCTCGCTGTGTCTCTAAAAGAACCAAGATGAACAAGTCATGGCTCTCAGAGGACTTTTCTTCCCCTGGGTCAGCCAGGGGACGGGAAAGGCACGCGTATTTTTGAGAGTGCTTCATGCAAAGCATCTTTTTCTTTTTCAAAAGGGAGCTCAACCGATGCCAGTCAAGTGGGGTGTGTGTGGCCCAGTGAGTGGAAACGAGGGAGACTGTGGTTGGAGTCCCCTCGCTGTGTCTCTAAAAGAACCAAGATGAACAAGTCATGGCTCTCAGAGGACTTTTCTTCCCCTGGGTCAGCCAGGGGACGGGAAAGGCACGCGTATTTTTGAGAGTGCTTCATGCAAAGCATCTTTTTCTTTTTCAAAAGGGAGCTCAACCGATGCCAGTCAAGTGGGGTGTGTGTGGCCCAGTGAGTGGAAACGAGGGAGACTGTGGTTGGAGTCCCCTCGCTGTGTCTCTAAAAGAACCAAGATGAACAAGTCATGGCTCTCAGAGGACTTTTCTTCCCCTGGGTCAGCCAGGGGACGGGAAAGGCACGCGTATTTTTGAGAGTGCTTCATGCAAAGCATCTTTTTCTTTTTCAAAAGGGAGCTCAACCGATGCCAGTCAAGTGGGGTGTGTGTGGCCCAGTGAGTGGCAACCAGGGAGACTGTGGTTGGAGTCCCCTCGCTGTGTCTCTAAAAGAACCAAGATGAACAAGTCATGGCTCTCAGAGGACTTTTCTTTCCCTGGGTCAGCCAGGGGACGGGAAAGGCACGCGTATTTTTGAGAGTGCTTCATGCAAAGCATCTTTTTCTTTTTCAAAAGGGAGCTCAACCGATGCCAGTCAAGTGGGGTGTGTGTGGCCCAGTGAGTGGCAACCAGGGAGACTGTGGTTGGAGTCCCCTCGCTGTGTCTCTAAAAGAACCAAGATGAACAAGTCATGGCTCTCAGAGGACTTTTCTTCCCCTGGGTCAGCCAGGGGACGGGAAAGGCACGCGTATTTTTGAGAGTGCTTCATGCAAAGCATCTTTTTCTTTTTCAAAAGGGAGCTCAACCGATGCCAGTCAAGTGGGGTGTGTGTGGCCCAGTGAGTGGCAACGAAGGAGACTGTGGTTGGAGTCCCCTCGCTGTGTTTCTAAAAGACCCAAAATGAACAAATCATGGCTCTCAGAGGACTTTTCTTCCCCTGGGTCAGCCAGGGGACGGGAAAGGCACGCGTATTTTTGAGAGTGCTTCATGCAAAGCATCTTTTTCTTTTTCAAAAGGGGGCTCAACCGATGCCAGTCAAGTGGGGTGTGTGTGGCCCAGTGAGTGGCAACGAAGGAGACTGTGGTTGGAGTCCCCTCGCTGTGTTTCTAAAAGACCAAAAATGAACAAATCATGGCTCTCAGAGGACTTTTCTTCCCCTGGGTCAGCCAGGGGACGGGAAAGGCACGCGTATTTTTGAGAGTGCTTCATGCAAAGCATCTTTTTCTTTTTCAAAAGGGGGCTCAACCGATGCCAGTCAAGTGGGGTGTGTGTGGCCCAGTTAGTGGAAACGAGGGAGACTGTGGTTGGAGTCCCCTCGCTGTGTCTCTAAAAGAACCAAGATGAACAAGTCATGGCTCTCAGAGGACTTTTCTTCCCCTGGGTCAGCCAGGGGACGGGAAAGGCACGCGTATTTTTGAGAGTGCTTCATGCAAAGCATCTTTTTCTTTTTCAAAAGGGAGCTCAACCGATGCCAGTCAAGTGGGGTGTGTGTGGCCCAGTGAGTGGCAACGAAGGAGACTGTGGTTGGAGTTCCCTCGCTGTGTTTCTAAAAGACCCAAAATGAACAAATCATGGCTCTCAGAGGACTTTTCTTCCCCTGGGTCAGCCAGGGGACGGGAAAGGCACGCGTATTTTTGAGAGTGCTTCATGCAAAGCATCTTTTTCTTTTTCAAAAGGGAGCTCAACCGATGCCAGTCAAGTGGGGTGTGTGTGGCCCAGTGAGTGGCAACCAGGGAGACTGTGGTTGGAGTCCCCTCGCTGTGTCTCTAAAAGAACCAAGATGAACAAGTCATGGCTCTCAGAGGACTTTTCTTCCCCTGGGTCAGCCAGGGGACGGGAAAGGCACGCGTATTTTTGAGAGTGCTTCATGCAAAGCATCTTTTTCTTTTTCAAAAGGGAGCTCAACCGATGCCAGTCAAGTGGGGTGTGTGTGGCCCAGTGAGTGGCAACGAGGGAGACTGTGGTTGGAGTCCCCTCGCTGTGTCTCTAAAAGAACCAAGATGAACAAGTCATGGCTCTCAGAGGACTTTTCTTCCCCTGGGTCAGCCAGGGGACGGGAAAGGCACGCGTATTTTTGAGAGTGCTTCATGCAAAGCATCTTTTTCTTTTTCAAAAGGGAGCTCAACCGATGCCAGTCAAGTGGGGTGTGTGTGGCCCAGTGAGTGGAAACGAGGGAGACTGTGGTTGGAGTCCCCTCGCTGTGTCTCTAAAAGAACCAAGATGAACAAGTCATGGCTCTCAGAGGACTTTTCTTCCCCTGGGTCAGCCAGGGGACGGGAAAGGCACGCGTATTTTTGAGAGTGCTTCATGCAAAGCATCTTTTTCTTTTTCAAAAGGGAGCTCAACCGATGCCAGTCAAGTGGGGTGTGTGTGGCCCAGTGAGTGGAAACGAGGGAGACTGTGGTTGGAGTCCCCTCGCTGTGTCTCTAAAAGAACCAAGATGAACAAGTCATGGCTCTCAGAGGACTTTTCTTCCCCTGGGTCAGCCAGGGGACGGGAAAGGCACGCGTATTTTTGAGAGTGCTTCATGCAAAGCATCTTTTTCTTTTTCAAAAGGGAGCTCAACCGATGCCAGTCAAGTGGGGTGTGTGTGGCCCAGTGAGTGGCAACCAGGGAGACTGTGGTTGGAGTCCCCTCGCTGTGTCTCTAAAAGAACCAAGATGAACAAGTCATGGCTCTCAGAGGACTTTTCTTCCCCTGGGTCAGCCAGGGGACGGGAAAGGCACGCGTATTTTTGAGAGTGCTTCATGCAAAGCATCTTTTTCTTTTTCAAAAGGGAGCTCAACCGATGCCAGTCAAGTGGGGTGTGTGTGGCCCAGTGAGTGGCAACCAGGGAGACTGTGGTTGGAGTCCCCTCGCTGTGTCTCTAAAAGAACCAAGATGAACAAGTCATGGCTCTCAGAGGACTTTTCTTCCCCTGGGTCAGCCAGGGGACGGGAAAGGCACGCGTATTTTTGAGAGTGCTTCATGCAAAGCATCTTTTTCTTTTTCAAAAGGGAGCTCAACCGATGCCAGTCAAGTGGGGTGTGTGTGGCCCAGTGAGTGGCAACGAAGGAGACTGTGGTTGGAGTCCCCTCGCTGTGTTTCTAAAAGACCCAAAATGAACAAATCATGGCTCTCAGAGGACTTTTCTTCCCCTGGGTCAGCCAGGGGACGGGAAAGGCACGCGTATTTTTGAGAGTGCTTCATGCAAAGCATCTTTTTCTTTTTCAAAAGGGGGCTCAACCGATGCCAGTCAAGTGGGGTGTGTGTGGCCCAGTTAGTGGAAACGAGGGAGACTGTGGTTGGAGTCCCCTCGCTGTGTCTCTAAAAGAACCAAGATGAACAAGTCATGGCTCTCAGAGGACTTTTCTTCCCCTGGGTCAGCCAGGGGACGGGAAAGGCACGCGTATTTTTGAGAGTGCTTCATGCAAAGCATCTTTTTCTTTTTCAAAAGGGAGCTCAACCGATGCCAGTCAAGTGGGGTGTGTGTGGCCCAGTGAGTGGAAACGAGGGAGACTGTGGTTGGAGTCCCCTCGCTGTGTCTCTAAAAGAACCAAGATGAACAAGTCATGGCTCTCAGAGGACTTTTCTTCCCCTGGGTCAGCCAGGGGACGGGAAAGGCACGCGTATTTTTGAGAGTGCTTCATGCAAAGCATCTTTTTCTTTTTCAAAAGGGAGCTCAACCGATGCCAGTCAAGTGGGGTGTGTGTGGCCCAGTGAGTGGCAACCAGGGAGACTGTGGTTGGAGTCCCCTCGCTGTGTCTCTAAAAGAACCAAGATGAACAAGTCATGGCTCTCAGAGGACTTTTCTTCCCCTGGGTCAGCCAGGGGACGGGAAAGGCACGCGTATTTTTGAGAGTGCTTCATGCAAAGCATCTTTTTCTTTTTCAAAAGGGAGCTCAACCGATGCCAGTCAAGTGGGGTGTGTGTGGCCCAGTGAGTGGCAACGAGGGAGACTGTGGTTGGAGTCCCCTCGCTGTGTCTCTAAAAGAACCAAGATGAACAAGTCATGGCTCTCAGAGGACTTTTCTTCCCCTGGGTCAGCCAGGGGACGGGAAAGGCACGCGTATTTTTGAGAGTGCTTCATGCAAAGCATCTTTTTCTTTTTCAAAAGGGAGCTCAACCGATGCCAGTCAAGTGGAGTGTGTGTGGCCCAGTGAGTGGAAACGAGGGAGACTGTGGTTGGAGTCCCCTCGCTGTGTCTCTAAAAGAACCAAGATGAACAAGTCATGGCTCTCAGAGGACTTTTCTTCCCCTGGGTCAGCCAGGGGACGGGAAAGGCACGCGTATTTTTGAGAGTGCTTCATGCAAAGCATCTTTTTCTTTTTCAAAAGGGAGCTCAACCGATGCCAGTCAAGTGGGGTGTGTGTGGCCCAGTGAGTGGAAACGAGGGAGACTGTGGTTGGAGTCCCCTCGCTGTGTCTCTAAAAGAACCAAGATGAACAAGTCATGGCTCTCAGAGGACTTTTCTTCCCCTGGGTCAGCCAGGGGACGGGAAAGGCACGCGTATTTTTGAGAGTGCTTCATGCAAAGCATCTTTTTCTTTTTCAAAAGGGAGCTCAACCGATGCCAGTCAAGTGGGGTGTGTGTGGCCCAGTGAGTGGCAACCAGGGAGACTGTGGTTGGAGTCCCCTCGCTGTGTCTCTAAAAGAACCAAGATGAACAAGTCATGGCTCTCAGAGGACTTTTCTTCCCCTGGGTCAGCCAGGGGACGGGAAAGGCACGCGTATTTTTGAGAGTGCTTCATGCAAAGCATCTTTTTCTTTTTCAAAAGGGAGCTCAACCGATGCCAGTCAAGTGGGGTGTGTGTGGCCCAGTGAGTGGCAACGAAGGAGACTGTGGTTGGAGTCCCCTCGCTGTGTTTCTAAAAGACCCAAAATGAACAAATCATGGCTCTCAGAGGACTTTTCTTCCCCTGGGTCAGCCAGGGGACGGGAAAGGCACGCGTATTTTTGAGAGTGCTTCATGCAAAGCATCTTTTTCTTTTTCAAAAGGGGGCTCAACCGATGCCAGTCAAGTGGGGTGTGTGTGGCCCAGTTAGTGGAAACGAGGGAGACTGTGGTTGGAGTCCCCTCGCTGTGTCTCTAAAAGAACCAAGATGAACAAGTCATGGCTCTCAGAGGACTTTTCTTCCCCTGGGTCAGCCAGGGGACGGGAAAGGCACGCGTATTTTTGAGAGTGCTTCATGCAAAGCATCTTTTTCTTTTTCAAAAGGGAGCTCAACCGATGCCAGTCAAGTGGGGTGTGTGTGGCCCAGTGAGTGGCAACGAAGGAGACTGTGGTTGGAGTCCCCTCGCTGTGTCTCTAAAAGAACCAAGATGAACAAGTCATGGCTCTCAGAGGACTTTTCTTCCCCTGGGTCAGCCAGGGGACGGGAAAGGCACGCGTATTTTTGAGAGTGCTTCATGCAAAGCATCTTTTTCTTTTTCAAAAGGGGGCTCAACCGATGCCAGTCAAGTGGGGTGTGTGTGGCCCAGTGAGTGGCAACGAAGGAGACTGTGGTTGGAGTCCCCTCGCTGTGTTTCTAAAAGACCCAAAATGAACAAATCATGGCTCTCAGAGGACTTTTCTTCCCCTGGGTCAGCCAGGGGACGGGAAAGGCACGCGTATTTTTGAGAGTGCTTCATGCAAAGCATCTTTTTCTTTTTCAAAAGGGGGCTCAACCGATGCCAGTCAAGTGGGGTGTGTGTGGCCCAGTTAGTGGAAACGAGGGAGACTGTGGTTGGAGTCCCCTCGCTGTGTCTCTAAAAGAACCAAGATGAACAAGTCATGGCTCTCAGAGGACTTTTCTTCCCCTGGGTCAGCCAGGGGACGGGAAAGGCACGCGTATTTTTGAGAGTGCTTCATGCAAAGCATCTTTTTCTTTTTCAAAAGGGAGCTCAACCGATGCCAGTCAAGTGGGGTGTGTGTGGCCCAGTGAGTGGAAACGAGGGAGACTGTGGTTGGAGTCCCCTCGCTGTGTCTCTAAAAGAACCAAGATGAACAAGTCATGGCTCTCAGAGGACTTTTCTTCCCCTGGGTCAGCCAGGGGACGGGAAAGGCACGCGTATTTTTGAGAGTGCTTCATGCAAAGCATCTTTTTCTTTTTCAAAAGGGAGCTCAACCGATGCCAGTCAAGTGGGGTGTGTGTGGCCCAGTGAGTGGCAACCAGGGAGACTGTGGTTGGAGTCCCCTCGCTGTGTCTCTAAAAGAACCAAGATGAACAAGTCATGGCTCTCAGAGGACTTTTCTTCCCCTGGGTCAGCCAGGGGACGGGAAAGGCACGCGTATTTTTGAGAGTGCTTCATGCAAAGCATCTTTTTCTTTTTCAAAAGGGAGCTCAACCGATGCCAGTCAAGTGGGGTGTGTGTGGCCCAGTGAGTGGCAACGAGGGAGACTGTGGTTGGAGTCCCCTCGCTGTGTCTCTAAAAGAACCAAGATGAACAAGTCATGGCTCTCAGAGGACTTTTCTTCCCCTGGGTCAGCCAGGGGACGGGAAAGGCACGCGTATTTTTGAGAGTGCTTCATGCAAAGCATCTTTTTCTTTTTCAAAAGGGAGCTCAACCGATGCCAGTCAAGTGGAGTGTGTGTGGCCCAGTGAGTGGAAACGAGGGAGACTGTGGTTGGAGTCCCCTCGCTGTGTCTCTAAAAGAACCAAGATGAACAAGTCATGGCTCTCAGAGGACTTTTCTTCCCCTGGGTCAGCCAGGGGACGGGAAAGGCACGCGTATTTTTGAGAGTGCTTCATGCAAAGCATCTTTTTCTTTTTCAAAAGGGAGCTCAACCGATGCCAGTCAAGTGGGGTGTGTGTGGCCCAGTGAGTGGAAACGAGGGAGACTGTGGTTGGAGTCCCCTCGCTGTGTCTCTAAAAGAACCAAGATGAACAAGTCATGGCTCTCAGAGGACTTTTCTTCCCCTGGGTCAGCCAGGGGACGGGAAAGGCACGCGTATTTTTGAGAGTGCTTCATGCAAAGCATCTTTTTCTTTTTCAAAAGGGAGCTCAACCGATGCCAGTCAAGTGGGGTGTGTGTGGCCCAGTGAGTGGCAACCAGGGAGACTGTGGTTGGAGTCCCCTCGCTGTGTCTCTAAAAGAACCAAGATGAACAAGTCATGGCTCTCAGAGGACTTTTCTTCCCCTGGGTCAGCCAGGGGACGGGAAAGGCACGCGTATTTTTGAGAGTGCTTCATGCAAAGCATCTTTTTCTTTTTCAAAAGGGAGCTCAACCGATGCCAGTCAAGTGGGGTGTGTGTGGCCCAGTGAGTGGCAACGAAGGAGACTGTGGTTGGAGTCCCCTCGCTGTGTTTCTAAAAGACCCAAAATGAACAAATCATGGCTCTCAGAGGACTTTTCTTCCCCTGGGTCAGCCAGGGGACGGGAAAGGCACGCGTATTTTTGAGAGTGCTTCATGCAAAGCATCTTTTTCTTTTTCAAAAGGGGGCTCAACCGATGCCAGTCAAGTGGGGTGTGTGTGGCCCAGTTAGTGGAAACGAGGGAGACTGTGGTTGGAGTCCCCTCGCTGTGTCTCTAAAAGAACCAAGATGAACAAGTCATGGCTCTCAGAGGACTTTTCTTCCCCTGGGTCAGCCAGGGGACGGGAAAGGCACGCGTATTTTTGAGAGTGCTTCATGCAAAGCATCTTTTTCTTTTTCAAAAGGGAGCTCAACCGATGCCAGTCAAGTGGGGTGTGTGTGGCCCAGTGAGTGGCAACGAAGGAGACTGTGGTTGGAGTCCCCTCGCTGTGTCTCTAAAAGAACCAAGATGAACAAGTCATGGCTCTCAGAGGACTTTTCTTCCCCTGGGTCAGCCAGGGGACGGGAAAGGCACGCGTATTTTTGAGAGTGCTTCATGCAAAGCATCTTTTTCTTTTTCAAAAGGGGGCTCAACCGATGCCAGTCAAGTGGGGTGTGTGTGGCCCAGTGAGTGGCAACGAAGGAGACTGTGGTTGGAGTCCCCTCGCTGTGTTTCTAAAAGACCCAAAATGAACAAATCATGGCTCTCAGAGGACTTTTCTTCCCCTGGGTCAGCCAGGGGACGGGAAAGGCACGCGTATTTTTGAGAGTGCTTCATGCAAAGCATCTTTTTCTTTTTCAAAAGGGGGCTCAACCGATGCCAGTCAAGTGGGGTGTGTGTGGCCCAGTTAGTGGAAACGAGGGAGACTGTGGTTGGAGTCCCCTCGCTGTGTCTCTAAAAGAACCAAGATGAACAAGTCATGGCTCTCAGAGGACTTTTCTTCCCCTGGGTCAGCCAGGGGACGGGAAAGGCACGCGTATTTTTGAGAGTGCTTCATGCAAAGCATCTTTTTCTTTTTCAAAAGGGAGCTCAACCGATGCCAGTCAAGTGGGGTGTGTGTGGCCCAGTGAGTGGCAACGAAGGAGACTGTGGTTGGAATCCCCTCGCTGTGTTTCTAAAAGACCCAAAATGAACAAATCATGGCTCTCAGAGGACTTTTCTTCCCCTGGGTCAGCCAGGGGACGGGAAAGGCACGCGTATTTTTGAGAGTGCTTCATGCAAAGCATCTTTTTCTTTTTCAAAAGGGGGCTCAACCGATGCCAGTCAAGTGGGGTGTGTGTGGCCCAGTTAGTGGAAACGAGGGAGACTGTGGTTGGAGTCCCCTCGCTGTGTCTCTAAAAGAACCAAGATGAACAAGTCATGGCTCTCAGAGGACTTTTCTTCCCCTGGGTCAGCCAGGGGACGGGAAAGGCACGCGTATTTTTGAGAGTGCTTCATGCAAAGCATCTTTTTCTTTTTCAAAAGGGAGCTCAACCGATGCCAGTCAAGTGGGGTGTTTGTGGCCCAGTGAGTGGAAACGAGGGAGACTGTGGTTGGAGTCCCCTCGCTGTGTCTCTAAAAGAACCAAGATGAACAAGTCATGGCTCTCAGAGGACTTTTCTTCCCCTGGGTCAGCCAGGGGACGGGAAAGGCACGCGTATTTTTGAGAGTGCTTCATGCAAAGCATCTTTTTCTTTTTCAAAAGGGGGCTCAACCGATGCCAGTCAAGTGGGGTGTGTGTGGCCCAGTTAGTGGAAACGAGGGAGACTGTGGTTGGAGTCCCCTCGCTGTGTCTCTAAAAGAACCAAGATGAACAAGTCATGGCTCTCAGAGGACTTTTCTTCCCCTGGGTCAGCCAGGGGACGGGAAAGGCACGCGTATTTTTGAGAGTGCTTCATGCAAAGCATCTTTTTCTTTTTCAAAAGGGGGCTCAACCGATGCCAGTCAAGTGGGGTGTGTGTGGCCCAGTTAGTGGAAACGAGGGAGACTGTGGTTGGAGTCCCCTCGCTGTGTCTCTAAAAGAACCAAGATGAACAAGTCATGGCTCTCAGAGGACTTTTCTTCCCCTGGGTCAGCCAGGGGACGGGAAAGGCACGCGTATTTTTGAGAGTGCTTCATGCAAAGCATCTTTTTCTTTTTCAAAAGGGAGCTCAACCGATGCCAGTCAAGTGGGGTGTGTGTGGCCCAGTGAGTGGAAACGAGGGAGACTGTGGTTGGAGTCCCCTCGCTGTGTTATACATGCTTTTAGAAGGGCATGACATGGCTTGGAGGTTGACTTTCATAAAATGCAAACTGTTGGCTACCAAAATGCTGCCTTTCCAACAACTGTGGTTATAGGCAATGAGGAACATACTGATGAAGATGAGACGCAGATACCCGATTGGGATGACAACTTAAATATTCGGTCAGGGCAAGAAGAGGCTCGGTCTGAGGGGGAGGGGAGTGCAAACACAACAATTGATGATGAAGTTCTAGATCCCACCTACTGTCAACCCCCAGTCAGGCACTCGAGGAGGTCAACAGAGGCGGTGGAGGAGGATGCAACCGACGACGAAATTACCTTGCGCCTTCCTGGACAGAGTCGGAGCACTGGTAGCACGTCTACAACTGCATCCTCAGCCACCACTCTGCCTATGAGCATTATTCGGGGTGCATCAACAGGTCGCATGGCCTCTAAGCCTTGCCTAGCCTGTTCCTTTTTTGACATAGAAAAAGATCGCCCAAATCATGTGATATGTAAAATTTGTCATGATTCTCTTAGTAGAGGTCAAAACCTCAGCAGTTTGACAACTTCTTCCATGAATCGTCACATGAATAAATATCATAGGTCCCGGTGGGAAGCTCACTGTGCTGCAATGCGGCCTAGCGGAGCGAACCATCCACCGCCCGCCCCTTCCAGTGCATCCGCGCGCTCTTCATCTTCTAGGACTGTGGGGACAGCTGTCACACCTGTTTTTCCACGCAAAACTTCCACCACTGTAACCGCAACAGGCAGTTTGCTTGGTAGGTCGTCAGTTGGTTTGGAAGGGGAAACAAGTGAGTGTGTACAGCTCTCTCAGACATCGATAGCACCTACGTTGGATGAAGGCAACATCATGTCTCTGCCTGCACTTTCCTCACAAACCTGCATTTTTCCAGGGACACCCTACTCAACACCGTCTACACACAGCAGCCAGATCTCTGTCCCTCAGATGTGGTCAAATAAAAGGCCACTTCCTCCGACCCATGACAAAGCTAAGAGGTTGACTCTATCCCTCTGTAAGCTGTTGGCTACCGAAATGCTGCCTTTCCGCCTAGTGGACACACAGGATTTTAGAGACCTTATGTCTGTCGCTGTGCCCCAGTACCAGATGCCTAGTCGCCACTACTTCTCTAAGAAAGGTGTGCCCGCGCTACACCAGCATGTCGCACACAACATCACCGCTTCCTTGAGAAACTCTGTGTGTGAACGGGTGCATTTCACCACCGATACTTGGACCAGTAAGCATGGACAGGGACGTTACATGTCGCTGACTGGGCACTGGGTAACTATGTTGATAGATGGTGAAGGGTCTGCTGCACAAGTCTTGCCGTCCCCACGACTTGTGTGTCAATCCTCTGTCTGTCCAAGTTCCGCCACTGCTTCTGCATCCTCCACCTCATCTGGGTCCTCCACCTCCGCCCCAAGCCTGCCTGGTCAGGCCACCAGCGTTCTCACTGCGCAGAAGGAATCACGCACCCCTCATTACTATGCTGGCAGCAGAGCGCAACGGCATCAGGCGGTCTTTAGCTTGACATGTCTTGGGAATAAGAGTCACACAGCTGAGGAGTTGTGGTCAGCTCTGCGGTCCGAGTTTAATAAATGGTTGTCTCCACTCAACCTGCAGCCTGGTAAGGCCGTGTGCGACAATGCTGCAAACCTGGGTGCGGCCCTTCGCCTGGGCAAGGTGACACACGTGCCTTGTATGGCTCACGTGTTGAACCTTGTTGTCCAGCAATTTTTAACACACTATCCCGGCCTAGATGGCCTTCTGACCAGGGCACGTAAACTGTCTGCAGTGCTCACTTCCGCCGTTCAACCGCCGCAGCTGAGCGACTTGCATCGCTCCAGAAGTCTTTCGGCCTGCCGGTTCATCGCCTGAAATGCGATGTGGCGACACGCTGGAATTCAACTCTCCACATGTTACAGCGACTGTGGCAGCACCGGCGAGCCCTGGTGCAATACGTCATGATGTATAGCCTGGGCCAACGAGATGCAGAAGTGGGGCAGATCACCCTGATGGAGTGATCTCAGATCAAGGACCTATGCACCGTTCTGCACAGTTTCGACATGGCGACGAATATGTTTAGCGCTGACAATGCCATTATCAGCATGACGATTACAGTCATTTACATGCTGGAGCACACGCTAAACACTATTCGGAGTCAGGGGGTGGGACAACAGGAAGGGGAGGAACTACAGGAGGATTCATATGCGCAAGACACAACAACATCACCAAGGTCCAGACGTTCATCATCACCAACGCGGCAGGCATGGGACCATGGGGGACAGGGATCAACAAGGGCGCATGGTAGCAGGCGAGATGTTGAGGAAGGTGCAGGAGGACATGAAGATATGGAGGACGAACTGTCCATGGACATGGAAGACTCAGCGGATGAGGGAGACCTTGGTCAAAATTCAGTTGAAAGAGGTTGGGGGGAGATGTCAGAGGAAGAAAGAACGGTTAGCACCTCTATGCCACAAACACAGCGTGGACTTGGTCCGCATGGCTGCGCAAGACACATGAGTGCCTTCTTGTTGCACTACCTCCAACATGACCCTCGGATTGTCAAAATTAGAAGTGATGATGACTACTGGCTTGCCACACTATTAGATCCCCGGGACAAGTCCAAATTTTGTGACATAATTCCACCCATAGAAAGGGACGCACGTATGCTGGAGTATCAGCATAAGCTGTTACTCGATCTTAGCTCGGCTTTTACACCAAACAACCGTGCAGGTGAAGGGAGTGATTCTCCCAGTTGTAACTTGACAAACATGGGATGGCATCGTCATCTTCAACAGTCTACCCGTACCAGTAGGACCGTATCTGGTGCTGGTAACAGCAATTTTATGGAATATTTTCATAATTTTTTTAGACCCTCCTTTGCAAGGCCACCAGAGACAACAAGTCTGACACATAGTCAACGGATGGAGAGGATGATACAGGAGTATCTCCAAATGAACATCGATGCAATGACTTTGCAAATGGAGCCTTGCTCCTTTTGGGCTTCAAATCTAGAAAAATTGACAGAGCTCTCCAGTTACGCCTTGGAGATTTTGTCGTGTGCAGCTGCCAGCGTTGTCTCTGAACGTGTCTTCTTCAGTGCTGCTGGGTGTGTGCTGACAGATAAGCGCACGCGTCTGTCCAGTGACAATGTGGACACACTGACGTTCATCAAAATGAACAAGTCATGGATCCAGAAGGAATTTACTACCCCTGTGTCATCCTGGGGAGAGTAAATGCTTGTGGATTTGGAATGTGCTTGATGCAAATCAAAACATCCTGTTTGCAACTAGGGCACAAGTGCTGCCACTGATGGGGTGTCTGTGTGCCCAATGTTGGGAAAAAAGGTAGACTCCGCTTGTAGTAACCCTTGCTTGATGTGTTTTTTAAAAATGATACAAGATGAACAGATCTGAAGGCAAGATGAAGGCAACATCATGTCTCCGCCTGCACTTTTCTCACAAACCTGCATTTTTCCAGGGACACCCTACTCAACACCGTCTACAGACAGCAGCCAGATCTCTTTCCCTCAGATGTGGTCAAATAAAAGGCCACTTACTGCGACCCATGACAAAGCTAAGTGGTTGACTCTATCCCTCTGTAAGCTGTTGGCTACCGAAATGCTGCCTTTACGCTTAGTGGACACACAGGATTTTACAGACCTTATGTCTGTCGCTGTGCCCCAGTACCACATGCCCAATCACCACTGCTTCTCCAAGAAAAGCATGCCCGCGCTACACCAGCATGTCGCACACAACATCACCACTTCCTTGAGAAAATCTGTGTGCGACAGGGTGCATTTCAACACAGATACTTGGACCAGTAAGCATAGACAGGGTCATTACATGTCACTGACTGGGCACTGGCAAACTATGGTGAGAGATGGAGAAGGGTCTGCTGTACAAGTCTTGCCGTCCCCACGAGTTGTTTCAATCCTTGTTCTGTATGTAGAAGTTAATACACTGCTTCTGCCTCTTCAACCTCGTGTGGGTCCTCTACCTTGGCGCAAACCCTGTGTGGTCAGGCCACCCTTCCTTGCAACTGCGCACAAGGACTACCACACACCTCCTTACTATGCTGGCAGCAGAGCTCAATGCCATCAGGCGGTCAAAGCTTTACTTTGAAATGTATGGGAAATGTGAGTCACACCGCTATTACAGAGAATAGTAGTCAGGCAGGGTCAAAACATTAATTGAGGAACAGGAACAGAATGGGACGGCCAGGAAAGAATCAGAAAACAAGCAGAGTTGAAATGCGTATCGGCCAACAAGGTACATAAACAGCAAGCAGGAAAAGTAGTCAGGTAACAAGCACACAAAATCATAAAACTGAACTGGGGGTAAAATTAACCAGAGGTTCATAGCTATGTCTGGCAGTGGTCTGCAGACAGGATGGGCATAAAAAAGGGTGTGGTGTCTTCCCATTGGTTGTAGCTGAATGATGGTATTTCATCTGTGAGATACCCACCAGCTACATTCAGCCAGAGATTCTGCATCTGTCAAGGTAATGCAGCCCAGTGGGTGAGCATAACCTGCGTCCACCTGCGCCGCTGGCATCGACTACTCTCCCATCATCAGCACTATTCATGAAAGGAACACGTTGTCACCTGGCAACCGGAGTACAAATTGACGGAGCGGACTACGTTGGTGACTTAACAGCCGTGTGCGGCAATGATGCAAACCTGGCTGCGGGCCATCCTCAGGGCAATGTGACACACGTGCCTTTTAGGGCTCACGTGTTGAACCGAATTCGCCAGCAATTTTTAAAACACCATCACGGCCTACATGGCCTTGTGCAGTGGGCACGCTCGCTATGTGCTCACTTCCATCGTGCGCACACAGCAGCTCAACAACTTTCATCACTCCGGAAGTCTTAGGGTCTGGCAGTTAAACGCCGTAAATGCGATGTTTCGACACGCAGGAATTGGAATCTGCACATGTTGCAGCGTGTGTGGCAGCACCGCAGAGCCCTGCTGAAATACGGTAAGACATATAGCCTGGGATAACTTGATCCAGAGGTGGTGCAGATCACGCTGCTGGAGTGGTGTCAGATCAAGGACCTATGCACCCTGCTACACAGTTTTGAAATGTCGACGAAGATGTTTAGCACTGGCAATGTCATTCTCAGCGTGACAATTCTGGTCATCTACATGATGGAGCACACTGTAATTATTATTCGGAGTCAGGTGTTGGGACAAGAGGAAGGGGAGGAAGTACAGGAGGAGTCATATGCGGAAGGGATAACAAGATCTACGAGGTCCAGATGGTCAGCGGCACCTATGCGGCAGTCATGGTGAGGGAGAGGGATTAACAAGGGCGCATAGTATCAGCAAAAAGTGTTGATGAAAGTGCAGGAGCCCATGAAGAAATGGAGGACGAACTGGCGATGGGCATGGAAGACTCAGCAGATGAGTGAGAGCTTGCTCACATTTCGGTTGTGCGAGGTTGTGGGGAGAGGGCAGAGGAAGGATGCACGATTCTCACCTCTCTGCCACCAACACACCAAGGACTTGGTCCTCCTGGATGCACAAGACACATGAGCGCCTTCTTGCTGCACTACCTACATGACCCTCGGATTGTATGAATTTGAACTAATCCTGAATACTGGGTTGCCACACTGTTAGATCCCCGGTACAAGACAAAATTTGGCGAACTAATTCCTGCCATAGAAATAGACGCACGTATACAGGAGTATCTGCAGAATGTGGTACGCAATCTTAGATCTACTTGTCCACTAAACACCAGTGCTGCACAGAGTGAATCTCAACGCTTTGTCATGGATAGGAGGAAATGGTCTTTTACTTGTCCACATCGGAGGGACCGAGGGATGGCTGCTGTGCTGAGATGGCGTTGAGTACGGTGTCCCTGCACAGTTGCACTTTTGGTCATACCCCAAAATGAGTTGAAAAAGGACAGATGCTGTTGGAAAGGGGAACAGGTGTGTTGGAAAGGGGAAAAAAGTTTTGGTCCGTGGATTTGGTGGTTAAGCAACTGTAACATTTGCTGAAGAAACAACATCTGTTACAGTGGGACTGGCAGATTTGGATAAAGTGGTATATAATCTGTGACCGCTATATAACGAAAATTAATAAGAAAAGAAAGAGAAAGGTATATATCCCCATCAGCAGTCAGTGTCACCCGTGCTCCCAGTTGGAAAAGGAGAGGTTGGCAACTTGAAGGTTTGGTGGAGGATACAGAGCTGTGTGGCTATGAAACTAATAGTAGCCTGAACCGAGTTAGACGCCATTCGGATCTGGAGACTGTGAGCCCTGTTAGCGTCACAGGGTCCACATGCCCACCCAGCCCAGGAACTCCCTGTTAACAACACAGGGGCCATTGAGTACGCTGACCGTGTGCGTAGGGGCCACACCTGTGGACAGCAGGCGCATCAGCAGCAGCAGGCCTGTTAATGCCACTGGGCTGCACAAGCAGGACTGTTAGGACAGGAGCTGGTCTTAACCGTTCTACGTTACCAACTGTGGTGGTGGCCTGCATCCACCACCCGATCCCTGCCTACCTCTGGCCTAAAGCCGCAATGGGTTCAACACATGGAGGTGTGCTCTTTCGGAGCATAATAGAAGACTGCGCACCTCCTTGTTGGCTCCAGCCCCTTTTATAACCTGGGTCCGCCCCAAACCAGGGTGAACCACAATGCACCTCCTGGAGACAAAAGTAGAGTGACACGTCATGAGTGGCATAACTAGCGTCCTATTTGGAAACGCAACTTCAATGATGACCTCATGGCTGCCATGACCCAAACACCTCACCAGTCATCGTCTGAGCATCAATAATGCGGTGACAAGTCATAGGTGTGGGCCTCTGCAAGCCATTTGGGAGGACACCTGATGCCCTGTGGTCTATATGGGACCCCCACATCAGGGCCAGGGCCAAAGAGTTCATTACCGGACCTAGTCTCTGATGCAGGAAGTGCCTGAGCATGCTCAGTAGCATGAAATACAGTCTCTGAAAAAAGACTATCAGCTTTAGCATGGTGTCTATGCCCAAAACAGGACTTAGACCCGGCACGGAATGCAAGCACCTGTGCAAAGAGGCTTTTCACACTTAGTGTGGGAGCATGCGCTGTATCCCGAAATGAAAACTTAGCGTCAGGAATGGCACAGTCAGGCTGAGCATACTCACTAGGCGAAACACTGTAATTATGCTGCAGCTGGGGTACATCGGCACACGCATGCGCACTAGCTGCCTCTCCACACTTAGACGTGGAGGCGAAATTTGTCTTGGAGATGCTGTCTATGAACAGAAGGAAAAGCTAAAGGAAGCCTGACTTTCTATCCCTCCGAATTATGAAATGCAGCAATGAATTCCATGAGTTTGCTATAACATTAGCGTAGCAAAATGTGCATGAGGGTGTGATGTAGAGGTGCTAGAAATAGCTTGTCACCAGTGGGGCACTAATGGAATACAACAGCCAGTTCTATGATGCCACAAAATGGCAGTATTTTGTGCTATCATTATAGCTTATTAAAAACAGAGCACGAGGTTGTCATGCAGAGGTGCTGCACATAGATTTGCAGTAGTGTGAATTGACAAAAGTACAATAGCCACGTTTAGGATACAACTAGGTACAGTGAGTGTTTGCTAGTAAAATTGCTTAGTTTAAAAAAGTTGTAGTGTGCAATGCAGGCAGACGTGCTATGCAAATGTCTTTGCACTAGTGGGACTATAGCAAAGTCCAATAGCCACGTATAGGATGCCACTAGGTACACTGAGTGTGTGCTAGTATAATGGCTTCGTTATAATTTGTTGGAGTGTGCAACGCAGGCAGATGCGCTCTGCAAATGTCTTGGCACTAGTGGGACTATAGCAAAGTCCAATAGCCACGTATAGGATGCCACTAGGTACACTGTGTGTTTGCTAGTATAATGGATGAGTTTAAAAAAGATAGAGTGTGCAATGCAGGCAGACGTGCTGCAAATAACGTTCCAATACTGTGAATTGACAAAAGTACAATAGCCACGTTTAGGATACAACTAGGTACAGTGAGTGTTTGCTAGTATAATGGCTTCGTTATAATTAGTTGGAGTGTGCAACGCAGGCAGATGCGCTCTGCAAATGTCTTGGCACTAGTGGGACTATAGCAAAGTCCAATAGCCACGTATAGGATGCCACTAGGTACACTGACTGTTTGGTAGTATAATGGCTGAGTTTAAAAAAGTTAGAGTGTGCAATGCAGGCAGACGTGCTGCAAATAACGTTCCAATACTGTGAATTGACAAAAGTACAATAGCCACGTTTAGGATGCCACTAGGTACACTGACTGTTTGCTAGTATAATGGCTGAGTTTAAAAAAGTTAGAGTGTGCAATGCAGGCAGACGTGCTGCAAATAACGTTCCAATACTGTGAATTGACAAAAGTACAATAGCCACGTTTAGGATGCCACTAGGTACACTGACTGTTTGCTAGTATAATGGCTGAGTTTAAAAAAGTTAGAGTGTGCAATGCAGGCAGACGTGCTGCAAATAACGTTCCAATACTGTGAATTGACAAAAGTACAATAGCCACGTATAGGATGCCACTAGGTACACTGACTGTTTGCTAGTATAATGGCTGAGTTTAAAAAAGTTAGAGTGTGCAATGCAGGCAGACGTGCTGCAAATAACGTTCCAATACTGTGAATTGACAAAAGTACAATAGCCACGTTTAGGATGCCACTAGGTACACTGACTGTTTGCTAGTATAATGGCTGAGTTTAAAAAAGTTAGAGTGTGCAATGCAGGCAGACGTGCTGCAAATAACGTTCCAATACTGTGAATTGACAAAAGTACAATAGCCACGTTTAGGATGCCACTAGGTACACTGACTGTTTGGTAGTATAATGGCTGAGTTTAAAAAAGTTAGAGTGTGCAATGCAGGCAGACGTGCTGCAAATAACGTTCCAATACTGTGAATTGACAAAAGTACAATAGCCACGTTTAGGATGCCACTAGGTACACTGACTGTTTGGTAGTATAATGGCTGAGTTTAAAAAAGTTAGAGTGTGCAATGCAGGCAGACGTGCTGCAAATAACGTTCCAATACTGTGAATTGACAAAAGTACAATAGCCACGTTTAGGATACAACTAGGTACAGTGAGTGTTTGCTAGTATAATGGCTGAGTTTAAAAAAGTTAGAGTGTGCAATGCAGGCAGACGTGCTGCAAATAACGTTCCAATACTGTGAATTGACAAAAGTACAATAGCCACGTTTAGGATACAACTAGGTACAGTGAGTGTTTGCTAGTATAATGGCTGAGTTTAAAAAAGTTAGAGTGTGCAATGCAGGCAGACGTGCTGCAAATAACGTTCCAATACTGTGAATTGACAAAAGTACAATAGCCACGTTTAGGATGCCACTAGGTACAGTGAGTGTTTGCTAGTATAATGGCTGAGTTTAAAAAAGTTAGAGTGTGCAATGCAGGCAGATGTGCTGCAAATAACGTTCCAATACTGTGAATTGACAAAAGTACAATAGCCACGTTTAGGATGCCACTAGGTACACTGACTGTTTGCTAGTATAATGGCTGAGTTTAAAAAACTTGGAGTGTGCAATGCAGGCAGATGTGCTCTGCAAATGTCTTGGCACTAGTGGGACTATAGCAAAGTCCAATAGCCACGTATAGGATGCCACTAGGTACACTGAGTGTGTGCTAGTATAATGGCTTCGTTATAATTAGTTGGAGTGTGCAACGCAAGCAGATGCGCTCTGCAAATGTCTTGGCACTAGTGGGACTATAGCAAAGTCCAATAGCCACGTATAGGATGCCACTAGGTACACTGAGTGTTTGCTAGTATAATGGCTTCGTTATAATTAGTTGGAGTGTGCAACGCAGGCAGATGCGCTGTGCAAATGTCTTGGCCCTAGTGGGACTATAGCAAAGTCCAATAGCCACGTATAGGATGCCACTAGGTACACTGAGTGTTTGCTAGTATAATGGCTTAGTTATAATGAGTTGGAGTGTGCAACGCAGGCAGATGCGCTCTGCAAATGTCTTGGCACTAGTGGGACTATAGCAAAGTCCAATAGCCACGTATAGGATGCCACTAGGTACACTGAGTGTTTGCTAGTATAATGGCTTAGTTATAATGAGTTGGAGTGTGCAACGCAGGCAGATGCGCTCTGCAAATGTCTTGGCACTAGTGGGACTATAGCAAAGTCCAATAGCCACGTATAGGATGCCACTAGGTACACTGAGTGTTTGCTAGTATAATGGCTTCGTTATAATTAGTTGGAGTGTGCAACGCAGGCAGATGCGCTGTGCAAATGTCTTGGCCCTAGTGGGACTATAGCAAAGTCCAATAGCCA
Source organism: Anomaloglossus baeobatrachus (assembly GCF_048569485.1). Taxonomy (NCBI): domain Eukaryota; kingdom Metazoa; phylum Chordata; class Amphibia; order Anura; family Aromobatidae; genus Anomaloglossus; species Anomaloglossus baeobatrachus. The sequence goes on along the minus strand of NC_134358.1, from coordinate 527,997,375 downwards.
CGTATAGGATGCCACTAGGTACACTGAGTGTTTGCTAGTATAATGGCTTAGTTATAATGAGTTGGAGTGTGCAACGCAGGCAGATGCGCTCTGCAAATGTCTTGGCACTAGTGGGACTATAGCAAAGTCCAATAGCCACGTATAGGATGCCACTAGGTACACTGAGTGTTTGCTAGTATAATGGCTTAGTTATAATGAGTTGGAGTGTGCAACGCAGGCAGATGCGCTCTGCAAATGTCTTGGCACTAGTGGGACTATAGCAAAGTCCAATAGCCACGTATAGGATGCCACTAGGTACACTGAGTGTTTGCTAGTATAATGGCTTCGTTATAATTTGTTGGAGTGTGCAACGCAGGCAGATGCGCTCTGCAAATGTCTTGGCACTAGTGGGACTATAGCAAAGTCCAATAGCCACGTATAGGATGCCACTAGGTACACTGAGTGTTTGCTAGTATAATGGCTTCGTTATAATTAGTTGGAAAGTGCAACGCAGGCAGATGCGCTCTGCAAATGTCTTGGCACTAGTGGGACTATAGCAAAGTCCAATAGCCACGTATAGGATGCCACTAGGTACACTGAGTGTTTGCTAGTATAATGGCTTCGTTATAATTAGTTGGAGTGTGCAACGCAGGCAGATGCGCTCTGCAAATGTCTTGGCCCTAGTGGGACTATAGCAAAGTCCAATAGCCACGTATAGGATGCCACTAGGTACACTGAGTGTTTGCTAGTATAATGGCTTAGTTATAATGAGTTGGAGTGTGCAACGCAGGCAGATGCGCTCTGCAAATGTCTTGGCACTAGTGGGACTATAGCAAAGTCCAATAGCCACGTATAGGATGCCACTAGGTACACTGAGTGTTTGCTAGTATAATGGCTTCGTTATAATTAGTTGGAGTGTGCAACGCAGGCAGATGCGCTCTGCAAATGTCTTGGCCCTAGTGGGACTATAGCAAAGTCCAATAGCCACGTATAGGATGCCACTAGGTACACTGAGTGTTTGCTAGTATAATGGCTTAGTTATAATGAGTTGGAGTGTGCAACGCAGGCAGATGCGCTCTGCAAATGTCTTGGCACTAGTGGGACTATAGCAAAGTCCAATAGCCACGTATAGGATGCCACTAGGTACACTGAGTGTTTGCTAGTATAATGGCTTAGTTATAATGAGTTGGAGTGTGCAACGCAGGCAGATGCGCTCTGCAAATGTCTTGGCACTAGTGGGACTATAGCAAAGTCGAATAGCCACGTATAGGATGCCACTAGGTACACTGAGTGTTTGCTAGTATAATGGCTTCGTTATAATTAGTTGGAGTGTGCAACGCAGGCAGATGCGCTCTGCAAATGTCTTGGCACTAGTGGGACTATAGCAAAGTCCAATAGCCACGTATAGGATGCCACTAGGTACACTGAGTGTTTGCTAGTATAATGGCTGAGTTTAAAAAACTTGGAGTGTGCAATGCAGGCAGATGTGCTCTGCTAATGTCTTTGCACTAGTGGGACTATAGCAAAGTCCAATAGCCACGTATAGGATGCCACTAGGTACACTGAGTGTTTGCTAGTATAATGGCTTCGTTATAATTAGTTGGAGTGTGCAACGCAGGCAGATGCGCTCTGCAAATGTCTTGGCCCTAGTGGGACTATAGCAAAGTCCAATAGCCACGTATAGGATGCCACTAGGTACACTGAGTGTTTGCTAGTATAATGGCTTAGTTATAATGAGTTGGAGTGTGCAACGCAGGCAGATGCGCTCTGCAAATGTCTTGGCACTAGTGGGACTATAGCAAAGTCCAATAGCCACGTATAGGATGCCACTAGGTACACTGAGTGTTTGCTAGTATAATGGCTTAGTTATAATGAGTTGGAGTGTGCAACGCAGGCAGATGCGCTCTGCAAATGTCTTGGCACTAGTGGGACTATAGCGAAGTCCAATAGCCACGTATAGGATGCCACTAGGTACACTGAGTGTTTGCTAGTATAATGGCTTCGTTATAATTAGTTGGAGTGTGCAACGCAGGCAGATGCGCTCTGCAAATGTCTTGGCACTAGTGGGACTATAGCAAAGTCCAATAGCCACGTATAGGATGCCACTAGGTACACTGAGTGTTTGCTAGTATAATGGCTGAGTTTAAAAAACTTGGAGTGTGCAATGCAGGCAGATGTGCTCTGCTAATGTCTTTGCACTAGTGGGACTATAGCAAAGTCCAATAGCCACGTATAGGATGCCACTAGGTACACTGAGTGTGTGCTAGTATAATGGCTTAGTTATAATTCGTTGGAGTGTGCAACGCAGGCAGACGTGCTGCAAATGTCTTGGCACTAGTGGGACTATAGCAAAGTCCAATAGCCACGTATAGGATGCCACTAGGTACACTGAGTGTTTGCTAGTATAATGGCTTCGTTATAATTTGTTGGAGTGTGCAACGCAGGCAGATGCGCTCTGCAAATGTCTTGGCCCTAGTGGGACTATAGCAAAGTCCAATAGCCACGTATAGGATGCCACTAGGTACACTGAGTGTTTGCTAGTAAAATTGCTTAGTTTAAAAAACTTGGAGTGTGCAATGCAGGCAGATGTGCTCTGCAAATGTCTTTGCACTAGTGGGACTATAGCAAAGTCCAATAGCCACAGATAGGATGCCACTAGGTACACTGAGTGTTTGCTAGTATAATGGCTTACTTAGAATGAGTTGGAGTGTGCAGAGGACAAGAGGGTACAGTGGCAGGATTGTGGTGCTCTGGGTAGAGGAATGGAAGCCTGCCTTTCTATTCCCTCCTAATGGTGAAATGCAGGGAGGAAATCCCTGACCTGGGCTACACAGACGCTGTTGCTGTTTGCAGGACCTGTCACCTATGGCTCTCTGACCCTGCCGGTACGAGCCCTTAAAAGGACTGCTAGAATGTGCTCTCCCTAAGCTGTCTAACGCTGTGTATGCAGCGCATACAGCTGTATCGGCGATAGGACAAAGGACGGAAGTGCGACAGTGATGTCTGACACCAAAGACGCAGAAGGCAGATAATGGCGATCGTGAAGAAAATGTCCGGTTTTATAATGCAGGGACATGTGACATGCAGATCCTATCACACATGCCGTTGCTTCTCTGCCTCAAAGTCCACTTAGGTGTGTGTGTGTCTGTGATTGGCTGACATGCTGGCCAGCCCCACAAGACGCGCGCGCTTAGGGAAGGAAGACAAGAAAAAAAAAAAAAAAATGGCGATCGCCATTATAGAAACAGCAGTGATCTGAAGGCGCTGTTCACGCACACTATACACTGAAATGTGATAATAGTTTGATTCACAGAGTGACTTACACTATTACAGCAGAAACCAAGCTAAGATTTAGCTGTTTTTTGGCTGCTAGAACCGTTCTCGAACGTTTCTAGAACTATCGAGCTTTTGCAAAAAGCTCGAGTTCTAGTTCGATCTAGAACATGCCCCAAAATCACTCGAGCCTAGAACTGGAGAACCACGAACCACGAACCGCGCTCAACTCTACTAATGAGAGTAGTGAACCAGCGGGTAGCAGCAACTGGGGGCAACAGCTCAGAACACACAACTACACCACAGAAGGGAGAACAGCTTTAGACACAGAGCAGAGTGGACGTGCCATGCGCTGCTCTGTGGGCCAAGGCGTTCAACACATGGTCGCTGGGGAGAAGCAGGGCAGCTGCTTACACAGGACTGGCGCTGTCGGGATACAAATTTTTAGGGCACGCATACTCCGAGTTGTCTACCAACTTTGCAAGGGTCACAGGGAATGGCTACAGAAAGTCTCCGGACCTGTCCCATGAGTCTGCAGGAAATAGCACATAGGATCCGGGGTTGAGGACCAGCCCCATAACGGAACTGCGCTATCAGCATACAGAATGGGACACTTTACTGACACCGGGACCCTCAAGTGCTTCACGCCATGGCGGTCCGAAACTTATAAAGGAGAAAAGAGTTCACAGGATGACACACACACCGGACTTGACCTTTCACGGATCCGGGATCGGCTGGAGCCCATCATGGCAGAGAACGGTATCTCGGGCAGCGTCTCAATGACTTGTGAGTAAAAAGACCTGGAACTGCAGCCCCTGTCTCTGCCTCTCCTTTAACCGGAGCTGTCGCCCAGCGCTGCGGCGCCAGTGGAGACTACCACTACGACCCCCGCCATCCTCCCGGGGTAATCCTGCTCTGCCTGTGGGGAGCAACACTATCCCGGCTGCACCCCGACATCTGCCCCGGTGAGAGACCCTGCAGTGGCGGCTTCCATCCCTGGCCGCATACCACAGGTGGCGTCACGATCCTACTAGACTTTCCTAAACCTCCAACTACTACCTCGATTCTCCCTGCCACCTTCCAATCCCCCTTCCTGTATGCCTCGGGGCAATGGAACCAAGCCAGGCCACCACGTGACGACGCAGAAGGATCTGCACCCTGGCCCGGCAATGAGTAGGTTAAAACACCTGCTCTTCTCAAATTTGTATTGAAACTTGAGAGAGATTTTAGTACCGATTATACCAGGAAAAATCTTGGAAGGGTGGGCAAAGCAGTTGGGGGATCAGGAGGGGGAGGATAAGATCTTAAAAGGTTGGATGGTGATGAGAAAGAAGGTGGTGAATGAGAATTTGAGAGACACACAACTTAGATTTATGCATAGGGCGATCTATGGTTTCAACTTTGTAAGTGCAAGACGTCCGTAAAAATTAATGAACTGCCCAAAAAGTGACGCAGAAAAGTCGGATTTATATCACGGAATCTGGGACTGTGAGAAGATCATAGAGTTCTGGCAGCAAATACAGGGGGTGGGGAGGAAAATATGGAGTAGGAATATAGAGTTGGATCCGATGATATGGATATTTCACTATTTGTAACAGAGTGAAGAGGGAGGAGAGGAGGGCAAATTACCATCTCTTTTCCATGAGATAGCAATGACTAGCAAAAAAGTAATCCTCCAAAAATGGTTACAAAAGGAAGCACCTTCAAAGGACGAGATGATTAAACAATTAAAAAAATCGTTATTGTTGGAAAAAACGGTGGTGGAGAGGAGCAAAGAAAGGATGACAGCAACATTTTTTGACAAATGGAGAAAATTTATAAGCAAGATGTGTTCAAAGGAAGAAATCACACAAATAATGACCATTTTCAGGTCTACTGAATGGTATCTGAAGGAAGATATAGCAGGGTCCCTTGGCAGGTTGAAAATATAATGAGAAGGGTTTCAGGTCGTGTCACATGTAGGTGGGAGGAAGGGGGGGTAGCGTTTATAGGAGAGGTTTGTTTAAACTTAGGGGAACTTTGCACGCTGCGACATCGCTAGCCGAGCCGAGCGCGATAGTCCCCGCCCCCTCGCACATGCGATATCTTGTGATAGCTGCCGTAGCAAACATTATCGCTACGGCAGCTTCACACGCACTTACCTGCCCTCCGACGTCGCTCTGGCCGGTGACCCGTCTCCTTTCTAAGGGGGCGGGTCGTGCGGCGTCACAGCGACACGTCACACGGCAGGCGGCCAATAGAAGCGGAGGGGCGGAGATGAGCGGGACGTAAACATCCCACCCACCTCCTTCCTTCCGCATAGCCGGTGGATGCAGGTAAGGAGATGTTCCTCGCTCCTGCGGCTTCACACACAGCGATGTGTGCTGCCGCAGGAACGAGGAACAGCATCGTACCTGTCGCTGCAGCGAAATTATGAAAATGACCGACACTACACAGATCACTGATTTACGACGCTTTTGCGATCATTTATCAGTGCGTCTACACTTTACACATTGCGACGTTGTTACTGGCGCCAGATGTGCGTCACTTTCGATTTGACCCCCGACGACATCGCAGCAGCGATGTCGCAACGTGCAAAGTACCCCTTAGAGGGAGTTTAGCAGAAGTGTGGCCAAGATAGAACAATTCAATGGTCTGTTTAATTAAATGGGGTTTACAATTTAACCGATTAGGAGAGCCAATTATTTAGTTTTTAATGTGAAAGGGAAGTTACAGGATATTGAATGTTGTTGTCCCCTTCCTTCTTTTCTTCATTCTGTACCCCTTTATAATGATTATCAGAAAATCAATAAAAACTGGTTTTAAAAAAAAACACCTGCCCTGTGGGGCACTACACTAAAGGCTGCTTTACACGCTGCGACATCGCTAGCGATAGCACCCGCCTCCGTTGTTTGTGCGTCACGGGCAAATCGATGCCCGTGGCGAACAATATCGTCAGTACGTGTCACACCAACTTACCTTCCTAACGACATCGCTGTGAACGGCGAACAACCTCTTTTTTAAGGGGGAGGTTCGTGCGGCGTCACAGCGACGTCACATAGCGGCCCACCAATAGAAGCGGAGGGGTGGAGAGCAGCCGCATTAATGACACGCCCACCTCGTTGCCGGAGGACGCAGGTAAGCTGTTGTTTGTCGTTCCCGGGGTGTCACACGTAGCGATGTGTACTGCCTCAGGAACGACAAACAACCTGCGTCCAAAATGAGCAACGATATTTGGGAAATTAACGATGTGTCAATGATCAACGATTTGGTGAGTATTACTGATCGTTAGCGGACGCTCGTAGGTGTCACACGCAACAACGTCGCTGATGACGCCGAATGTGCGGCACGAATTCTGTGACCCCAGCCATATCTCGTTAGCGATATCGTTGCATGTAAAGCAGCCTTCCAAAAAGCATATACCAGTCCTACTGCTAGTATGATGCTCTGTTATCAAGCGTTACGACCTGGGTATTCTCTAAAATCTCCACTCTCTTTTCAGTGTAGATGTACTCAAAATCTATTAGCCTCTTCTCCCTTATTTAGCCTTATGGCAGATTGCTTGGTGCCCAATATGTCCACAGCACCAGAAGGCCGTTGCTACACACATATGTCTAAAAGTGATAGATGGAGCAAAGGTTAACTTGACTCTGTTAACACAGGACTGGGCACTAACATCACAAAATATTTAGGGTGCTTTTAGGATCGTGAGAGGATGTCAAAGTGCATAGCTCATCAATAGAGATTGGAAGAAAAAGTCTTAGTACAGTGGACAAATACTCCAGATAATATGTTGAATAACTGTAGGAGTGAAAAGATGAAAGTAGTAGTCTGGGAATACTACAGAGATTTAAGTGATAGGGACAGAGAGAGATAGGAGAGTTGTCAGCAGCAGTCCCAGACACGATGTTATTGATCAGTGATATGGTGTCCTGATGCATTTGAATTACAATTACACATTTTTTTATTCACTTTTAGTGCACTAAGAAGCAGAAGGAAGCAGCACAATAGAAAATAAATTCTGAAGTTAGTGTCAGAGGATATGCCTACTTGTATGTGCTTGCTTGTCACTAGTGACTGTACAGAGTTTTTGCATGTCTTGTGCAATCATTTTTGTGACTGGGGAGAATAGTGGCTTTTTTTAAGTACAAAATAACTGCATGTTGTATGCATTTTTTCAGAGCAATTTTTTTTTTTAAAATTTGCCAAACTTGTTGAAATCAAATATGAAAAGATTTGATCATGTATAAAAATTATCTTTTTTTTCCAGAAATAACGTGTCATGTCAGACATGTCATAAAGTCAGATGTGCCTGTGACGCCCTGGCCTATCAAGTCGTCACAGGGTATTGTTCAATCTGCCCTTCTGCACAGTATCCGCCTCCTCCTTGGTTACGGGTCCCTAACCATTGGTGTTGCCAAGAACAAGCTAATCAAAATCCTAGGAACACTCTGCACCACACCACCAGACACACCAGTGGACGGCCTGAGTGGAAGAGGGTCGCCCACTTGGGGGGTTGGTTAAGAGGAGGTCAGGAGTGTCAGGAGTCAGTCAGTGAGTCGGTTGATGACTCTCAAGAGGAGAGGTCACAAGTCAGGACCTGGGCTCCTTGAAACTACTAGGTGGCAGACGTTGGTCTGGGCCTGGTAGGAGCTGGACCCCGATCGCAGGGGGATCGTGACAAGGGGCATGGACTGTCGAGGAGGACAGCCAGCGGCCTTGTGCCATCACTGGGCAGGGGCCAGGACACGACGGGGTAGGTGGACCCTAGGTCAGGGAGTAGCTTCAAGCATCCTGACAATTTACCCGATGAGGACGGAGCCATCAAGATCCATTCTCCACCCGCTCCAAAATCAGGGTACTAGCACAACGAGGGGGATAGGACTTTCCCACTACACGGTCCAGAAAATCCCAAGCGTGAACCCTGAGAGCAAGCTCACCCAGTTAACCACACTGGTGAGCGGGACCCGACCAGTTTTATACTCAAGGGACCAACCAGAGAAACTAGGTGCCAAGGTAAAGGCCACAGACTAACAGGCAACACCAATGGGCATGGGACCCAGGCATGCTCCCTCTCAGCGGCAGCGGTATCCAGAACTTTGGTTTACCACAGTTGTCGGTGTCAGTGTTATTGGACTGAGTGAGTACGCATGTGACCCTTACTGTCCCAACAGCACATCCCTGTCACCATCACCGAGTCCCGGGGCATCCCCCTACCCGTGGAGGGGTTAAACACCTAGCTGCCCACACCATCGCCACCGGGTACTCCCAGCCGCAGTGGTGGTACTCCACCTTACCACACACCACGGGTGGCGTCACAAACTGTCCACACCATACCCTGTACATAACCCTCCTTCTTTTAGAGGAGCCGTGCGACCCCCGGGTCCGGAGCCCTCTCAAGCCACCACAGATCCGGATCCGAGCAGCCCGGCTGCTGACGCGGGGGCGGTGCATGCCCATAACTTGTGTCCCATTTTGCAGCATTAAAGTGAATGGGCATGAACTGCAACACCAAGCACAGCCTATGTAAAATAGTGACGCTGATCTGGAATTCACAAAACATTTATTTTTATTCTATAGAACTTGTACCAGTAACTAGGAATGAATGTCTTTGTCGTTCAGTTGAATTTTGTCCTCTTTTGCATTTTTCATTCTCTGGTCCTTCCTTTGTATGAAGCGTTACCGGATTTTCTCTCTATCGTCTATCTGTGAGGCTAGTGGGACAGGGAAATGGCAGTGCTGCCTGCAGGGTCCCATCTAGATGTGAGGGTATAAATCTGTTTCAGCCTTGAATCCCACGCTTCATTGGTCACCTAGCTAGAATTTTCACAAAGGATCACTATGTGACAATCCTAATGATGACTAAGCTCAACCGTGGCATTTCAGCTTCTGGGCTCAAGATAATGGGGGGAGGCGATTCTCCAAAATATTTCTAGAGCACAAAGAGCTGCAAAGCAGCAAAATAAAATTCTGTGCTAAGCAAAATAATAGCTGATGACAGAAAATTGGCATTTCTAAAAATGTTAAAGAACCTCGTGACTCTTATGCTTAATATGATGTAGATTGTTCAACAATATTGTAGGATGTGGAAATATGGAGCTTTAACATTGTAGAGCTGTCATAATAGGCACCCTAGCCCATTTATAGGGAGGCCAAAAGGAAAAGGTGCCTGAGTACCAATGAAAAAATTAAAATTAATCCCGGACCACTCTGTAATTACTGGTGACATTTTTATACCACCATATACGCTGAAGATATTATATCATATGTAGTGAGGTAACTATTCGTATTCGGATAATGCTTACGAAATACTATTCCGGAATTTGTCCCGGCAAGAAATATGTTCAGGTTCCCCATTGACTTGCATTAGGTTCGTTATTCGTGACTAATACCGGAATAGTACTTAGGGATGCATTGCGAATAATCCAAACACAAAAAGTTACTACTCGCCCATCACTAGTCATACGGTGACATTATATTGTATACAATCTATAATGAGGGATGCATGATATATGCACTATGAATCCATTTAAAGTGATCCTGGCCCTAGGGGCACAATAAATGTATATATTGTATATATGCAGTTATGGCCAAAAGTGTTGACATCCTTGATATAGCTCCAGAAAATAAAGCATTTCTGCGAGAAAATTATTGCAATTACATGGTCTCATTAACATGTTTATTTCCTTTGTCAGTATTGGAACAACACAAAAAAAAAAACAAGGAAAAAGAATGCAAATTGGACATGATTTCACATAAAACCCCCAAACTAGAAAATTGTTGACACTTTTCCAAAATTGTGGGTAAACAACTTTGTTTCAATCATGAGATGCTCGTTCAAACTCACCTGTGGCAAGTAACAAGTGTGGGCAATATGAAAATCACACCTGAAACCAGATAAAATGGAGAGAAGTTGGCTCAATCTTTGCATTGTGTGTCTGTGTGTGCTAGAGTAAGCATGGACAACAGAAAGAGAAGAGAACTGTCTGAGGACTTGAGAAGCAAAATTGTTGAAAAATATCAACAATCTGAAATTTACAAGTACATCAGATCTTAACATTTCTTTGTCCACGGTGCGCAACATAATAAAGAAGTTTACACGCCATAACATTGTAGCTAATTTATCTGGACGTTGACAGCAGAGCTAAATTGATGAAAGGCTGCAATTCAGGATAGTCCAGATGATTCCTTCTGGGAAAGCATCTTGTGTACAGATGAGACCAAGATAGAGCTTTTTGGTAAAGCGCATCATTCTACTGATTATCAGAAATAAAATGAGGCCTACAAAGAAAAGAACACAGTGCCTACAGTCAAATATGGTGGAGGTTCGAAGATGTGTTGATGCTTTTCTATTGCCTCTGGCACTGGGTGCCTTGATTGTGTGCAAGACGCCATGAAATCTAAAGATTACCAAAGGATTTTGGGTGTCAATGTAGTGCTCAGTGTCAGAAAGCTGTGTTTATGTCCTAGGTTATGGGTCTTACAGAAGGACCATGACCCTAAACATACTTCAAGAAACCTCCAGAAATGGTTGGAAACAAAGCTCAGGAGACCTCTGAAGTGTCAGTAATGATTCGAGATCTAAATTCCATTGAACCTGTTGAAAGATCTTAAAATTGCTGTTGGGAGAAGACGCCTTCAAATAAGAGAGACCTACCTAGAGCAGTTTGAAAAAGTAGGGTCCTAAATTCCAGTTGAGTGTTGTAAGAAACTTGGTGATAGTTATAGGAAGCGATTGATAGCAGTTATTTATTCCAAAGGGTAAAGGGTGTGCAATCAAATATTAAGTTGAGAGTGCAAACAATTTTGTCTGGGCCATTTTTGGAGTTTTATGTGAAATTATGTCCAATTTGCATTTTTTTCTCAGGTTTTTTTTGTGTTGTTCCAATACACACAAAGTAAATAAACATGTGTATAACAAAACATGTGTAATTGCAATAATGTTCTTGGAGAAATACTTTACTTTCTGGGACAATTTCAATGGTGGCAACAATTTTGGCCATTACTATACATGTATACAGTGTGTCAACCCATATCCCGTCCACCGCCAGTAACTTGAGAATGGCGGCAGCTATACTCTTAGAAGTGGTGTCTAGGTGTAGTAAAGTATCCATGTGCTACGCAATGAAACCACCTATAGCGCCACCTGGTGGAAAACAACGGAGTTAGCATTTTTATCTCGAAAACGGAACGAGATAGAGAAAAAAAGTGAATTACAAAGTTGTAGGGCATCACCAATTCAATACAAATCGATACCTTGCATACAGAAATGCTATGATATGAAACCCATGACCCCCCCCACCCCTCCAAAACATTGAATGCTTGTCACGCATATGGCGCTCATTTAATATTGATGCTCAAAGTGGCCACTGTCAGCTGCAATGCACACCTGGACTCTGCACAGCATAATGTATCTTGCTGCACGTTTGCAATATGGTAGGTGACACGTTTGCACAAGCATCTGTGATACGTCGTCGTAGGTCCTGCAATTTTGGTGGAGGGGTCGCATACACCTGCTGTTTGATGTGACCTCTCAGAAAGAAATCCAATGGGGTCAGGTCAGGTGAGCGTGGAGGCCACTGCACGCAGCCACCATACCCAATGACTTGTAGGAAGGTCTCCATGAGGTATCGCTTCACATCCGCAGCCTTGTGAGTTTTACACATTTTAATCATAGCATTTCTGTATGCAAGGTGTCGATTCATATTGAATTGATGATGCCCTACAATTTTGTAATTCACTTTTTTTCTCTATCTTGTTCCGTTTTCGAGATAAAAATGCTAACTCCGTTGTTTTCTACCAGGTGGCGCTATAGGTGGTTTCATTGCGTAGCGCATGGATACTTTACTATACCTAGACACCACTTCTATGCCTATAGCTGCCACCGTTCTCAAGTTAATGGCGGTGGACAGGATATGGGTGGACACACTGTATACAGTATGTCATGTTTAGCCACAATATTTCAATTAAACGGAATCTGTCACCACGTTTTTGCTCCCCCATCTGAGAGCAGCATAATGTAGAGACAAAGATGCTGATTCCAGAGATGTGTCACTTGCTGTTTGCATATATTTTCATAAAATCAATGTTTTCTCTGCTGCAGATCTAGGAGTTATTTGTATGTAGAGCAGGGTTTTAACGAGCTCATGCATTTGCTAGACTACTTGGCAGCACACCAAGTAGTCCTCTAATGATATCTCCTGCTAATTAAACTTAAACAGTGATTTTATAAAAGCTACACTATGCAGCTCAGTAACTGACACATCGCTGGAATCAGTGTCCCTTTTCGTTCATCATGCTGCTCTCAGATTACGTGGCAAAAACCTGGTGACAGAGTCCCTTTAAATAAGTTAGTCACTTCATATTGCCCAAACTAAAGGCAGCACAAATCAGATCTTGGCTGCACAATTTAAAACTTAAGGGTACTTTACACACTACGACATCGCTAGCGATCTCATTAGCGATGTGAAATTATAGATCGCAAGTACTATCTTTTGAGGCCGCACATAGGTCATTTTACGCATGTGAGATCTCAAAAGATCGCACTTGCGATCTAGAATTTCACATCGCTAATGAGATCGCCAGCGATGTCGCAGTGTGTAAAGTACCCTTTGGTGTAAAGATTCGTTGACAGAGTCAAGACTAGTCCAGCGCCGCTCCCGACCCGTGTCTCTCTGCACTGCTTCAGGTGGTTGATAAGTCTTTTCCTATACGTTGGAGAGACCTGACAATCAACTACAGCAGTTTGTGAAGAAATGGAGCACGTTGGACTAGTCTCATCTCTGTCTATGATCCCCAGCTACAAACTAAATTTTGTTTTCTCTTAAATTCTGAAACATTTTCAGAGATATCAAACCTGGAGGAAATAGTGCAGCCAGGCTTTTATTCATGTTACTGGGGGTTTTGGCAGCATAAATGAACTAACAGATACCCTTTAAAATTACTGAAATTAATAACATGGATTCTTTTTGACAATTGCAGCTCCAAAATAGCAGATCTTGGAGAATGTTCCCATTATATGACATTGTAATGCCCATACCAGCATCCCCGAGCTGTCCTGCCCCACTGTCCTGTCGGGGATGTTAGCTCTCTCACCTTCCCAGCTGCCCAGCTGTGGCTGCCCCTTTCTGTGTCCATGCTGCTGTCTCCCAGGGCCTGCACACGCTCCACAAGCCTCCTGGGAATGCCCATAGGGAGCACATGTGGACACCCCACTTTCCTGACCCAGAAGTGCTTCTCAGCTTGGCTGTGAGGCTACAGCTATTTAAGGCACCTTCCCATTTAGGAAGATGCCTGGGCAACAAGTTCCCAGGTCCTCAGTACTGCTGCTGTCTATATGCTATATGCTGTTACTGATATATATCTGTGTTTCAGTGCATTACAAGTCCACTGTTGCTGCTGCAGCTATCCACACCAGCCGCCTACCACGATATCCGCTGCTGCAAGTATCCACATTGGCCGCTGCTACTGTATTCATCCATCCAGACCAAATCCATGACACCGGCTGCTGCTGTTCTTACAACCAGAGACTGTTTGTATGTGTAGCGCCAGCTGCCAAGCTACTGTTGATGCTCCTGGGCTGCCCTCTGTTGGCTGCCTACCAGTGTGTGTACCTATTGCCACCTCCGGTGGCTTTAGTGAAGACTCAGTGACAGATCCAGTTTGCTTCTCTATGCCAATGATTGGTACTTTTGATCCAGTGGATCCATTAACCCCGTGCTAGCTCTGCGAGCATAACAGGCATCCTGTGGACTGGTGTCAGGGTTGTAGTTATGAAAGGCTCATTGAAACGAGTAGAGTATGGAGGAGTCTACCTCCTCCTATCCCAAACAGCTACTGTAAACTTGCACACAAAGCTAATATGGCAACAATAGAATGGTGTCAAAATACACAGGACACCACAGTTGCATGAATCACATTTTGATCTAGATCATGTGGACAGTCAGGTGCATGTGCATCTCTTACATGGGGAAGAGATGACTCTAGGATGCATTAGAGAAAATGTTAAGCTGTCGGAGTCAGCCTGGTGTTCTGAATAAGGTTTTTGCTGAGAAACGTTTGGTTGTGGCAATTATGTTACTTTGACATGTACCTCCAACAGATATCTCAGTACTCTTTCAGGGATCTTATGGAGGCCAGGCCTCAACAGGTCATGGCTGTCTTTTCTGTAATAGGGGGACCTACACAATTTTAGGCAGAGGGTTTTATAGTATGCTTTATATGTATATTGTCTAAAGATTGTTAAGGGATTGGAAACACTGCAAAAATTGTTTTGTGCTAAGTAGAAAGAATTGGGGTTCTAATTTAAGAGGGTGGCCAGAAGAAGGTACTCGTATCCATGGCTCCACGGATTTTGTACACCAACATCGCCATCTGCCAGAAGACCAGGGTCCCCAGGAACCAATCTGTAAGAAGTGTGTTTCCTCCAAGGAAGAGTTAAAAGGGGACCCCGAGTCAGATGCCAGCTGTGGTGCAGTTGCAAAATATAAAAGGCCAAGCCAGCAGCAAGAAGGCCGAGTTGGCACAAAGATTACCAGGGGAGCAGGCGTGTGCAAGGGAAGCATCTGGAAGTGTACTGAGCCCAGAGGATTGCAAAGACCGAATATTGTTGCCAGAGGAGCCCGATGACCAAATTTTATTGCTAGAGGAACCCAACAAATATCGTTGTCAGATGAACCAGAAGATTGAATATCATTTCCAGTGGAACCCATGACTCTGGAAATTAACATTTTGAGAAAAGTGGAGCAGGTCCTGAAAGACGAGTGACAAGGGCATGGACAGCCTCGAGTAGCACATTACTCAAGTAGAAAACTAAATTTACAGTTTATCCTGGTCAACCAATTTCAAAAGTTACCCACTGTCTCCAAATCTCTGGTAAACGTAGTGGTGCCCCCCAACTCTGCCTTGACGCTGTCCCGGGGACAGACAGTGCTCGCCATGCTGGTCTGTGCCTGGCAACCACTGGAGGGAGTGGAGGTACAGGCCAAGCCTCCAAATGAAGTGCATGAAAGAGGCGCACACTTTGGGGCACAGAGAACTTTTCTGTGGTTGCAAAAGCTCATGTATTGGCCTCATTTACATCAGGTAGTGGAAGGAGCTTGTCAGAGATGCCGACAGTGGGAACTAACCAAGCCGTCCAAACAAAGGGCCCTTACAAAAGGGATTAGAACACCTGAGCCACGTGAGGTCTTGATGATTGACCCCCTCATGATTGGTTCATCTGATGATGGCTATGAGTAAAGCTTAGTGACGACCAACCACTTCACTAAATTCACAGTCCTAACTCATAAAACAGACCAGATGGCAGAGCCAGCAGCCTGGCCCATCTGCCTGAACTTTATCTGCATTTATGAGTTCCTGAAGAGGATCCACTCTGATCAAAGGGTCTGCTTCCAGGGGAAAGTTATGGAGGAATTACATCGACTCTACTGCATCGATAAGTCCCAAACAACACGTTGCCATCCCCCTGGTAATGGAGCCTTTGAAAACTTCAACAGGATGCTGCTGCAGATGTTAAGAACTCTGGAGGAAGACCAGAAGATGAGATAGTCCAAATTTGTATCTGAACTGGTGTGGGTATACAACAACCGAGTTCATACCACCCCAGATACACCCCCTACATAATGCTGTTTGGTCAGAATAGTCGGAAGATCACCAAGTTTGGGCTTGTATATGAGGAAGATTGTCAACATCAATACCTGGGTGAAAAAACATCAACACTGACTACAAACACTTAGAAGATTAGTGGAACAAAAGTTTTGGGAAATGGACCATCTGGAAAGCACCCCAGTGCAAGTAATGCCCTTTCAACCAGGAGATCGGGTGCTGTTTCAGCCTAAGCATCCTAAGAACAAATTGGACTATTGCTGGGTAACCAAGAGCATTCAACCCGATAACCCAATCTAAGAAGGCTGATCTGAGGGGTAGTAGGAAGCGTAAGGTTGGGCAATGCATTATAAAATGCTCTGCCTTTGCATATCCAAAGAAGAGAACCACAGTGGAGCCCCCATATGAATTTCAAGAAATTGTAAAAGGTCTGCAAGTGAAGAGGATGAGTGGTTTGTAGTGCCTATTAGTTCTGAGGAGAAGAGCACCTGTCTTCCACTTGGTTAGAAGACAAACCTGAATCTGATCCTCTACTTGAAGCTTCCGAAGCCCTAATTGCCTCTGTGGAATCAGTCCAAGAAGAGTTTTGTAGAATTGAAAGCGCAAATACCTGTATCTGGCCCACAAGGTAAGCCCAGGATGAGTTTATCTGACAAAGTATCATACAAAATTCTCAGGAGTGCGAACAACTGCTGTCCAAATTAGAACCTTTCACTAAGAACATCAAGGTGTAGAAGGAGACTCTTCGCCCTAGGACTGACAAATTGAAAGAAGGAAGGAAAGTAAGGGGGTTGCCAAAAGAAGGTTCTTGTATCCATTGCTCCAAGGAATTTGTATGCCAATATTCCTATCTGCCGGAGAAAAAGGGTCACCAGGAACCAATGTGTAAGAAATGTGAAGTGTTAGAAGGGAATGCTGAGTCATGTGGCAACTGTGGTGCAATTACAAAATATAAAAGGCTGCTCCAGCAGTGGGAAGGTGGAGTTGGTGCCTAAATTCCAGGGAGCAGATGAATGCACAGCAGGACAGGTCCATGTTGTTTGCAGCGCAATCATCTGGAAGTGTACTTAGCCCAGAGGAACCCAAAGATCGAATATCATTGTTAGAGAAACCTGAAAAAAGAATATTGTCGCCAGAGGAATCCGAAGACCAAACAACATACTTCTTTTTGAGCAAGCATCATAATCTTCGTTTTCTTCTGTGCTGAGGTTATCCTTTATAATATATGTATAGTGCACAAATATACCCATAGGAGAAAACATATGCCAGCTAAAATATAACATAAATGTAGATGTGACAGTTTGAAGAAGCCCATAATTGCTCATGATGGTGCATGCTGTGATTTGGTGCATCTCGGTACATCTTACGAAAAGACACTTTTGCTTACACTAGCTGAAGCCTGTCTGAGTGATGCACACAAAAAGAATATCTGGCACAATTTATGAAGTCACACAACCTTTTCTAAGTACATAGAGGGGAAAATATCAAGACTTTTGCGCCACTTTTGGGATTTTACAATACCCTCACCCCTTTTGAAATGTGGGCGGAAAAGTGGGTGTAGTTAATTCCCCTCTTGATAAATGACCCCAATGTGTCTTGTGAATAGCAAAAAGTGTGTTAAATACTTTATAAATGTGATGCACAGCATGTAAGCCATAATTCTGTGCAGGCTCCGACTGGCCCACGGGAAGGCAGCTATGACCCCTGACCCACCCATATAAGCAGTTATTGGCACAATACACTTGATTCACTATCTACATTCACTTATTATTATATAGAATCAAAGGAAAATTTGTGAATGAGGGGGGTACTAGATTATTTGCATATAGATGAAGAGTGGGTCCCCAAAGTCCCCAATGTTTGATCGATGCATGCGTGCGTGTGCGTGCGTCTACTACACCAGACCTTAACAGTGGGCATTTTCCTTTTTTTATCTAGAGAATGATGTCAGGGTGACGTCTTGCGGTGTCACTTAATTGCTGCTCCAGCTTTTCCATGTCATTTGTCCCAGAAGTAGGCTATCATAAAAGACAGCGCGTCTCAGCCATAGGTAGAGGAGACTGCTTTGGGAGGGGGAGATGTGGTCTGTTTCCCACAAGGGTCTACAGCTTCTATGCTCCTAGTTCTGAGATTTCAGCAGAGGCAGCATTAGTGCAGTCAGGATCAGCACCATGGACAGCTCCACATAGACAGCAGCCTTCACTCCAGGTCTGCAGCTCACTGCCAGGTTCAGAACCACTGACAGCTCTTCATCGACAGCTGCCCATAGACAGCTCCTTATAGACAGCTCCACATAGACAGCTCCCCACTGACAGCTCCACATAGACAGCTCCCCACAGACAGCTCCCCACAGACAGCTCCTTACTGACAGCTCCCCACAGACAGCTCCCCACAGACAGCTCCTTACTGACAGCTCCTTACTGACAGCTTCCCATAGATAGTTCTCCATAGACAGCTTCTTATAGACAACTTCTCATAGACAGCTCCCCATAAACAGCTCCTCGTAGACAGCTCCTTATAGACAGCTTTCCATAGACAGCTCCTTATAGACAGTTCCCAATAGACAGCTCCTCACAGACAGCTCCCAATAGACAGCTCCACTTAGACAGCTCCTCATAGACAGCTTTCTATAGGTAGCTCCCCCTTATAGGTAGCTCCTTATAGACAGCTCCCCATAGACACCTCCTCATAGACACCTCCTCATAGACAGCTCCCCATAGACAGCTCCTTATAGACAGCTCCCCACTGACAGTTCCCCATAGACAGCTCCCCATAGACAGCTCCCCATAGACAGCTTCCCATAGACAGCTCCCCATAAACAGCTCCTCATAGACAGCTCCCCATAGACAGCTCCTTATAGACAGCTCCCCACTGACAGTTCCCCATAGACAGCTCCCCATAGACAGCTCCCCATAGACAGCTCCCCATAGACAGCTCCCCATAGACAGCTTCCCATAGACAGCTTCCCATAAACAGCTCCCCTTAGACAGCTATCCACTGACAGCTCCTCATACACAGCTCCCCATAGACAGCTCCCCATAGACAGCTTTTCATAAACAGCTCCTCATAGACAGTTCCCCATAGACAGCTCCTCATAGACAGTTCCCCATAGACAGCTCTTCATAGACAGTTCCCCATAGACAGCTCCTCATAGACAGCTGCATACAGACAGCTCCCCATAGACAGCTCTTCATAGACAGCTCCTCAGAGACAGCTCCTCATAGACAGCTCTTCATAGACAGCTCCTCACAGATAGCTCCTCATAGACAGCTCCTCATAGACAGCTCTTCATAGACAGCTCCTCATAGACAGCTCCCCATAGACAGCTCCTCATAGACAGCTTCTCATAGACAGCTCTTCATAGACAGCTCTTCATAGACAGCTCCTCACAGATAGCTCCTCATAGACAGCTCCTCATAGACAGCTCTTCATAGACAGCTCCTCATAGACAGCTCCCCATAGACAGCTCCTCATAGACAGCTGCATACAGACCTGCAAAGCCCTTGCCTGCACTTTCCTTCTCTCCGGTGTCTTTATTGCACACTGCTACTTATATCCTCCTCTCACAAGACGCCGCTCCACTTTCTTCTGCTACTTTCTATGCTCCCGTCCAGGCTGTTCAGCAGCAGCATTCCCATCAGCTGGTGATCTCAGGGGTCGGGATGGCTTCTCCCGGCTCTGGCTTTTGGTCTTTTGGGGCTGAAGAGGGAAACAGTGAATCTGAGAACCCAGGAACAGGTAAGGGCTGGATGTAATTGTACATGTATGTATAGTAGATCTGTGTGCATTAAATTGTTGGATATAGTTGGAAGTGCAGCAGTAATTCAGTTATTGAGAAGTATTTTAGATAAATAAGGATAAGAGAATGATTAAGGAATAGGAAGGAAGGTAGGAAGAAAGAGAGAGAGAAGGAAAGAAGAAAAGAAGGAAAGAAGGAAAGAAAGAAAGAAAGAAGGAAAGAAAGGAAAAGAAAAAAGAAAGAAAGACAAAAGAAAGAAAAAGAAAGAAAGAAGGAAAGAAAGGAAGAGAAAAAAGAAAGAAAGACAAAAGAAAGAAAAAGAAAGAAAGAGAAAAAAAGAAAGGGGCAGAAGGAAGACAAAGAAGGAGGAAAGAAAAAAGGAAAGAAAGATAGGAAGGAAAGAAGGAAGGGAAGAAGGGAAGGAAGAAAGAAAGAGAAAGAAAGAAGGAAAGAAAGAAGGAAGGAAAGAGAAAGAAAGAAAAGAAACTGTGAAGAAAGGAAAAAAGCAAGGAAGGCAAGAAAGGAGGGGGAAAAAAGAAAAGGAATACAAAAGAAAGGAAGAAAGAATAAAAGGAAAGAAAAAAAATAAGGAAAGAAAGTAGGAAGGAACAAAAGAAGGACAAAAAGACAGAGGGAAGAAAGAAAAAAGGTAGGAAGAAAGAAAGATAGAAGGAAAGACAAAAGGAGGATAAGAAAGAAAGGAGAAAGAGGGAAGGAATGAAGTAAAAAAGAAAAAAAAGGAATAAAATAAAAAATAAAGGAAAGAGAGGAAAGTAAGAAGGAAAAAAGAAAGGAAGACAGAAGACAGATAGATAGATAGATAGATAGATAGAGGGATAGATAGATAGATAGAGGGATAGATAGATAGATAGATAGATGATAGATAGATAGATAGAGGGATAGATAGATAGATAGATAGATAGAGGGATAGATAGATAGATAGATAGATAGATAGATAGATAGAGGGATAGATAGATAGATAGAGGGATAGATAGATAGATAGATTTCTAAATAACAGATATTATTTTGTTATTTTTCTTTACATTCTAGCAAAAGCCTGGTGCCAAGTTGCTCAAAAATTTACAGGAGGAATCAGCTCAAAATTATCTGGTAAGTATGGAGAATTGTCCTAGTTCCCTATTATATTATTCTCCAAAAAAGCATTGGTATTAGTGATGATTTTCATGAATTTCCATATTTGATCTAACTTTTTCATCTCTTTGTCCAGCTTTACTTTATGGAGAAGGGGAGAAATCAGCAGACCTTGCCAACAAAGATGAAATGTGTCCTGGCGACAAAGGAATTGCTTCCAACTATGACAAGAATTCATACAGCTGCGAGAAGGGCGAATTCAACTTCTCCTTATTGTACTCAACAGGTATGGGGGGTATAGTTACATTTTTTAAATGCATATTAGCAAAAAAATTGTACTCACAATAGTAAATGTATTTTTGGGGGCATTTTACATATGAATACATTCCATTTAGATAGCATTTCACTATATAGAAATAATAGATAGATAAATAAATGGATAGATAGATAGATAGATAGATAGATAGATAGACAGACAGAAGAGCTAATGGATAGATAGATAGATAGATAGATAGATAGATAGATAGATAGATAGAGGGATAGATAGATAGATAGATAGATAGATAGATAGATAGATAGATAGACAGACAGAAGAGCTAATGGATTGATAGATAGATAGATAGATAGATAGATAGATAGATAGAGGGATAGATAGATAGATAGATAGATAGAGGGATAGATAGATAGATAGATAGATAGATAGATAGATAGATAGATAGATAGAGGGATATATAGATAGATAGATAGATAGATAGATAGATAGATAGATAGATAGATAGATAGATAGATAGATAGATAGATAGATAGATAGATAATGGATAGGTAAATAGATAGATAATTGATAGATAGATAGATAGATAGACAATGGATAGGTAAATAGATAGATAGATATAGATAGATAGATAGATAGATAATGGATAGCTAAATAGATAGATAGATATAGATAGGTAGATTTTAAGAAAATTACACATTTTTCTATAACCACAAATTTAGAAAAAAAATTGTCAGCTTTAATATTAATTGCACAGGTTTTAACACAATTCTAACAGAATCATTCTTCTATTTGTTATATTTTAATATATGCAATTTATAAACAATCTATTACATATATTCCTTTGCTGTAAATATTAGAAAATGTTAGTATTTTCATATTAAATATTTGTAAATATAAATATATAAAGAATGATATATACAAAAAATAGCAGAATGTGAAATAACAATGTCGATTTTTACCTATAAAATAATGTTTGGAATAAAATATATTTCTGGGACAGGAAAAAAAACTAAATTTGTACTAAAACCAAATTTTTTCCAACATTTTTCTAGACCTGTTACCTGCAAAAAATGGAGAGCCAGAAACCCTGAGGTTCCTGCAAGAAGTTATAGACATTTTATTACAATATGTAGTCAATACCTTTGACAGGTCTACCAAAGTGATTGATTTTCACTATCCAAATGAGCTGCTTCAGGAATATAACTGGGAATTGTCAGACCAACCGCAGAATTTGGAAGGAATCCTACTGAACTGCAAGACTGCCTTAAAATATGCTATTAAGACAGGTAATATGCCTGCTTTTTCATGACACATTTTTACTTTTATGGTTATTTTATGTTTCCTTTTAGCATAAAATGAACAAAAATAAACTTTTGGGCTAAATATATACTGTATGTATATATATATATATATATACATATATATATATATATATATATATATATATATATATATATATATATATATATATATATAATATATATATATATTTTATTTATGGTTAATTATCAACATTGTTTAAAATAAATAAATAAATATTCATTTATTTATTAAAATGGTGTTAATAATAAACTATGAATTTTTAGAATTCTATGGAAGCTGTCAGGACTTTGGTCTCTGATATGGTAACATTTTTAGAATTATGTTCTGTGAAGTGAAATTTATACATGCACTATGCGATTTATGCGATTGCAGATTATTTTCTCCAAAGGGCTCTTCATCTCAAGTACACAGCAATGCACAGATCAAAAAGACAGCAATGTTTCAGTCTGGTGAACTCATTATCTGCAGTCATTTAGGTTTTTTCTGTATTGGCAAATGCCCATTCCTCATCTTATTGTGGAATAAAGTAATATTTTGAAGATATTTAGAAAAAAAAATATATATATATATTTACAATCCACATATCTTATTAAATAGATGAATAGAAAAAAATATTTCATTTTATTTTACTTTGTGCAGTATTTTTTTTTATTATTTAATATGCACCCTGTTGTCATAAATATTTGCCCAATGTTTTTGTATTGCTTTTCACAAATATCTTTTTATTTTTCATATTTATAGTTTATATTGTGTATTTATATACATTTTTAGTTGTTTTAGTTTTTTTTATTTTAATCTCTAGATTAATTGCATGTGTGGTTTTCATTTATATCATATTTTTCTGTTCCCTCAACATGAATGTATATTTTATTCTGTTTTTTTATCGTTTTTATATTTATAGTTTTATTTTTTCTTATCCCGGAATGCAAACAGATTAATTTATTTGCTATATCTATTTTTTTGTTTTTTGTTTCTTAGCCTGAAATTTGGATTTATCTGTCTATTTTCATGTTTACTGTTGGATTTGTTTTTCCAAAATATTATGATAGATATTTAGACCCTAGAAGATATTAAAATAAGTTTATTTTTGTGATCTATTTTTTATTTTCTTATACTGTAAAATCTTTTTTTAATTTTCTATTATGTATAGGCTTTTTAGTTTCTTATATTTTACATTTTTATTATTTTCTTATATTATATTTTCTATTATGTCCCTGCTTGACTTTTTATTTCTTATATTTTATACTTTTATTATTTTTTTTATAGTATATTATCTACTATGTCCATTCTCGGCTTTTTATTTTCCTATATTTTATACTTTATTTTCTTATTTTTTATCCTTTTATTATTTTTTTATATCATATTTTCTATTATGTCCCTGCTTGACTTATTATTTTCTTATATTATATTTTCTATTATGTCATTGCTTGGCTTTTTAGTTTTTAATATTTTATACTTTTATTATCTTCTTATATTTTCTATTATGTCCCTGCTTGTTGTTTTATTTTATACATTTATTATATCATATTTTCTATTATGTCACTGCATGGCTTATTATTTTCTTATATTATATTCTCTATTATTTCACTGTGTGGCTTTTTATTTTTTAATATTTTATACTTTTGTTATCTTCTTATATTTTCTATTATGTCCCTGCTTGTTTTTTATTTTTTTATATTTTATACATTTATTATATTATATTTTCCATTATGTCCCTGCATGGCTTTTTATTTTCTTATATTTTATACTTTTATTACATTCTTATATTATATTTTCCATTATGTCCCTGCATGGCTTCTTATTTTCTTATATTTTACACTTTTATTACATTCTTATATTATATTTTCTATTATGTCCCTGCATGACTTTTTATTTTCTTATATTTTATACTTTTATTATATTCTTATATTATATTTTCTATTATGTCCCTGCGTGGCTTTTTATTTTCTTACATTTTATACTTTTATTATTTTGTTATATTATATTTTCTATTATGTCACAGATTGGCTCAAGATACCTAGATTTATTTTTGGATATTTTTTTTTTTAGACATTTTTTTTTATTTTTTCAATAGTTGAATGAATTAGAAATATATTTAGTTGAAAGTTATGTGTTTTTCATGGTAGACTGTATGACTGTTTCCAATGTTATTTTTTTTCTGAGGTCGAAGCTGTCATCTGTGACCCATTTATTCACCCGTGTGTAACCGCCAGTGCTTTGTACCAGTTTTTACTATGGTACATTCCCTCATTTCAGGCAGAAATATGATATAGGTCATTATTTCAATCACCAACCACATTAGAAAAAGAGGTTATTTAGTCCGGGTTTTTGCTCTCGCACCTTCGGATGTGCAGCCATTTTCTCATTCCTATATGATGTAATGTAGAAAAAATAATATCTTTGTGTCCATGTATGACAGAGGGAGGAGAAAATGGCTTCCAACCAAGAAAATTGGATTTTTTCTTCTTGCAGGTGTTTTATGAATCCGCTAAATATACTGTAATTATAGGCAAACATCAAGCTTACTTATCATTAATATCCAGGCAGATGGCAAAAGCAAATGTATTGTTTGTGACTACTACATATATCATAGGTCTTTTTGATATCACTTATGGGTTTTTTTGTTATTTCTTTTTATATCTATATATATCTATACATATATATATATATGTATATATATATATATATATATATGTACTTGTGTGTATATACGGTATATATATATATATATATATTTTTTATATATATATATATATATATATATATACTTTGCTACCTATATGCAATTGGATAAGAATAATCATCATTTCTGATTGTAAAGAATATATGGTACATAGATTTGTAGATGTCACTGGCATGTAGGCAGCTGAGGGAGAGGAATGTAGATCTCTCTTCTGCCCCTGCTGGACAGGACTGGTACTGCTGTTTAGTTGTTGATTTTTTTATTTTTTTAAAGGGAATCTGTCTCCAGGTTTTCACCAAATAATCTGACAGCAGTATAATGTAGAGACAGAGTCCCTGATTCCAGTGATGTGCCACTTACTGTACATTTTTATGAAATCTGAATTTTATCAGCAAATCGTTATGACTAGTGATGAGTGGGCACTACCATGCTCGGGTGCTCAGTACTCATAACCAGCAGTTGGACGCTTGGATGGGCGAGACTCGAGTTCCTGAATATAATGGAAGTCATTGGGGAGCTTGAGCACTTTTCCTGAAGTGTTCCCCATTGATTCCATTATACTCTGTCGCACCCATCCAAGCATCCAACTGCTCGTTATGAGACTTGAGCATGGTAGTGCTCACTCATTACTAGCTATCACTTGAGGACTAGTAAATCTGCTGCCAGGCAGTCCTCCATATTCATAAACTTTGCATAACTCCGCCCCAACACTGATTGGCAGCTTTCTGCCTACGCACAGTGTGCACAGAAAGCTGCCAATCAGTGATATGGGCGGAGTTATACAGAGCTCAGCATTCAGAGAATAGGTTGATCTGCAGCAGGTAAAACTGTGATTTTACCAAAACTGCAGCAAAGAGCTCAGTAAGTGACACATCACTAGAATCAGGGTCTGTGCACCTACATCATGCTGATTTCAGATGGGGTAGTAAAAACCTGTTGACAAATTCCCTTTAATACCAGGGAACTATATATTTAGCACCAATCATCAGGATTTTCGTATATAACCTAATGCCAGTGCTATACTGGCACTATCAGGCTGATTCTATACATACAATTAGTTGTCAGCTCGGATGTATAGGTTTTGAAACACAAGCAAATAAAGCTTATAAAATCAGCAGCTTTTTGAGTGGCAGCAGCTGCTGTTCAGCTGATGCTGCTGCTCAGTTGATGGCTGAGGTGGGTATTCATAGTGATTCCCGCCCCCTGCCTGTCTATCCTACCCCTGTTATTTATGCTAATTCTATTACAGAATTGTTTTACTAAGTAACTAGAAGGACCTGTGCTGATGTCATACCCATGTGACCAGAAGGGGCGGTTCCTCAGCCAACATAGCTGATACCAGGAAGCAACATTATTTTTCTGTTGGCTGAGGCCCTGCCTCTGTTGTTTTATTGTTTTTTTATCAAACAATAATACAACAAGTACAATGTGCAACTGATATTGCAGAAGTCCTGATGAGAGATGATGAGGACTAGTAATAGCATTTCTAATCACTCAAGGTTTAAGAATGAATAGCTTAAAGAAATGTTTTTGAGGAGGAAGTTGTACTTGAATGTGCTCATTGAATAACAAGACAAAAACAAAGGTTGCCCTGAGGCTGATGATTTGTGAGACTAGGAAATATGTGCAGCCATTACCTGGGATTGATCACTATTGTGTTCTTTGCCAATGCAATTTCAGAATAATGTATCCATACTTGACTCCTATAGTGGGTATACTGTATACATTATTGCAATTAGTATCCATATACAAAAGCACTGGAAGCTGTGAGCGTGTGTATAAAGCATCTCAGTAATTATATACTGAGGATAAAAAATCCCTCTGCACCAGATCCTTTTAAAAAAATGTTTCTAAAGTAAAAATGAATCATTATTGTGGACAAAGCAGCTACACTTTGAATGGAGCTATGTTCAGCATTTCCGTGTAAAGTGTTTACATACAGAGCAAATAACAGCCTATTGGTTGGTTGGTTGTTAGTAGAGATGAGTGGACCCGTGGAAGTTCGGTTCGGCAAGTTTAGCTGGACTTTAGATAAAGTTAAGTTTGTGACCCGGACTTGACCTAAACCCCAATGGAAATCACTAGTTGGGCAGTTTGGGTCTCCGCCCACATACAGCCAACCACAAACAGTCACTTCTGGGGGCGGGTGGGCAGGATTTTTCCATTTCCATTTTCCATGCTTGGTACACACTACATCCATTCAAGTTGTTGTAACCCCCTGTGCGAGCCGTTCAGACACTGCAAGCGCCTCACATCTGACTGTTAAGGGCGCTTTACACGCAGCAACATCGCTAGCGATATCGCTGGTGAAAGCACCCATCCCCGTCGTTTGTGCATCACAGGCAAATCGCTGCCCGTGGCGCACAACATCGCTAGGACCCGTCTCATGGACTTACCTGCCTAGCCACATCGCTGTGGCCGGCGAACTGCCTCCTTTCTAAGGGGGTGGTTTGTGCGGCGTCACAGAGGCATCAATAAGAGGCCGCCCAATAGAAGCGGAGGGGCGGAGATGAGCGGGCGGAACATCCCACCCACCCTCTTCCTTCCTCATTGCCGGCAGTCGCAGGTACGGTGATGTTCCTCGTTCCTGCGGTGTTACACATAGCGATGTATGCTGCCGCAGGAACGACGAACAACCTGCGTCCTGCAACAGCAACGATAATTGGGATTAGAACGACGCGTCAACGATCAACGATTAGTTGAGTAATTTTGATCATGCGTTTCGCACACAACGACATCACTAACGAGGCCGGATGTACATCACGAATTCCGTGACCCCAACGACATCTCGTTAGCGATGTTGTTGCGTGTGAAGCCCGCTTTAGTTCTTAGCTCCATATGCAAAATTATTAAAAGTCCTGGATAACCCTTTAAAAGATGTATTCATCTTGCCTTCGGTTGGTGCCAAAGGTCTTGTGACTACAGATGAGTGAACCCGTGGAAGTTCTGTTCGGTGGGTTCATCCGGACTTTAGATAAAGTTTGGTTTGGGACCCGGATTTGACCTGTACCCCCAATGAAAGTCACTAATTGTTCATCCAGCCATAAACAGATCACTTCCAGGAGAGGACGGACAAGGATTTACTTTTGGTGTGTGTTTGGTGCACACTTCATCCGATTATGCTGTTGTTACCCTAGTGTGAGCCGTTCAAACACTGCAAGCGGCTCGCACTTGACTGAGCATCAAGCGTACCCGAGCACAGCGATAGTTGCGCAAGTGGTGTTCATACGTAAAGCACCCGAACTCCGAATCCAAACTCTGATTTTTTTGTAAAGTTTGTGTTTGATACGAACACCAAACCTCTGCTTCAGTTGCTAGTGTCGGACCCTCGCTAATTTGCTATTGATGACCTATCATTTAGGTAGGTCATCAAAACTGTTGGGGATAATGATTCCTCATCAAGGTTAAACATGGTTTACAGTGGATTATACTGTAAAGATGGATTGTGGATCTTTAGGTTTATATTCTCCAGTGGGCAGTTTTCTAAGGTGGTTTTAGTATAACTAGAGTCCACAGGCCTTGACTTTGGGTTTAAAGTGCACCAATCACCAGGATTTTCACATATACCCTAAATACAGTGCTATACTGGCGCTGTCAGGCTGATTCTATATATACCTTTAGTTGTCTGCTAGGATGACCAGAAGGGGCGGGGCCTCAGCCAACATAGCTGATGCCAGGAAGCAACATTATTTTTCTGTTAGCTGAGGCCCTACCCCTTCTGGTCAGATGGGTATGACATAAGCACAGGTCCTTCTAGTCAGTTAGTAAGATGATTCTATAGTAGAATTAGCATAAATAACAGGGGAAGGATAGACAGGTTGGGGGGCGGGAATCACTATGAATACCCACCCCAGCTATCAGCTGCTTGGCAGCTGCTGCCACTCAAAAAGCTGCTCATTTTACAAACTTTACTTGCTTGTGTTTCAAAACCTATACATCCTAGCTGACAACTACAGGTATGTATAGAATCAGCATGATAGTGTCAGTATAGCTCAGGCTTTAGGTTATATATGAAAATCCTGATGATTGGTGCACTTTAAGCAGATGTGCATTCATATTAGAGGAAAATTATCAAAAAAAAATGCAAAATGGAACAGCTGGCCATTGCAAACAGGTTCCATTTCTCATTTTTAGAGGCCACCTGGACCCTGATTAATTCCTATAGGCAACTTCTACCCAATTGGTAGTAAAATACTTTTCCTTGTTCCTCTCAAACCAAAAGGGGCAGATCATTTTTCCTACCTATTCATTTTGTGCACAGACCAGAACTCAATTTGGTTCAATGCCAAAGTCCTGATATCCCATTGATAGGCCAATACAAGCTGGCTACTGTTTGACTTAATTGGGCTTCCAATAGTTCTTTTATTGTCAACCAATTTTCCAAAAAAACAACTGTAATCACAGAAGGCTAAAAATATTTAAAAGGTGGTCTCAGACTTTAGCACTAAAAATCTGTTCAGAATACACTAATTACAGCATTAATCCTTCTGAATGTAAATAACTGTCCCTTAAAGGAATACTAAATCTATAAATTAATATTTACATTAATTAAAACCTCCACCTCAATAATAAAAAGATCACAATAAATGCCTTTGCGAGAAGGTGGGAATATCTCACTCTACCAAAGAATAGTATGTAAAATGTACAGTAACCAGAGATGGGCCAGCTCAAGGCAGGGGGAGTGTGTCAGACCCCGAAAGCACAGTGTGTGCAGAGAATGCTGAAAACAATATACATACATGAAGAGAGGATTGAGAATCAGAGGAGTGCCATAAAAATTAAAAAGAGGGTATTTTAAACAGAACCTGTCAGCACGAATTTGTAATGTAGAGTAAAGACCTGGCTGTAATATTGATTAAATTGATACCTTTGGTGAAAATATCTGCTTTGTTCCTCTTATTTAATCAGCATTTGAAATTTTCTGCTAACAAGATTTCGTGCACAAGGGCTGGGTCTTCTCCTCCCTGTCTATAATTTCTCGGCCTCTACTACCTTCCTTCGGTCTGTGATTCCTCGGCCTCTCTACCTTCCTCCAGTCTGTGATTCCTTGGCCTCGCTACCTTCCTCCAGTCTGTGATTCCACGGCCTCTCTACCTTCCTCCAGTCTGTGATTCTGCGGCCTCTCTACCTTCCTCCAGTCTGTGATTCCCCGGCCTCTCTACCTTCCTCCGGTCTGTGATTCCCCGGCCTCTCTACCTTCCTCCGGTCTGTGATTCCCCGGCCTCTCTACCTTCCTCCAGTCTGTGATTCCCAGGCCTCTCTACTTTCCTCCAGTCTGTGATTCCTCGGCCTCTCTACTTTCCTCCAGTCTGTGATTCCTCGGCCTCTCTACCTTCCTCCAGTCTGTGATTCCCCGGCCTCTCTACCTTCCTCCAGTCTGTGATTCCCAGGCCTCTCTACTTTCCTCCAATCTGTGATTCCTCGGCCTCTCTACTTTCCTCCAGTCTGTGATTCCTTGGCCTATCTACCATCCTCCAGTCTGTGATTCCTCGGCCTCTCTACCTTCCTCCAGTCTGTGATTCCCCGGCCTCTCTACTTTCCTCCAGTCTGTGATTCCTTGGCCTCTCTACCATCCTCCAGTCTGTGATTCCTCGGCCTCTCTACCTTCCTCCAGTCTGTGATTCCTCGGCCTCTATACCTTCCTCCAGTCTGTGATTCCCTGGCCTCACTACCTTCCTCCAGTCTGTGATTCCCCGGCCTCTCTACCTTCCTCCAGTCTGTGATTCCCCGGCCTCTCTACCTTCCTCCAGTCTGTGATTCCTCGGCCTCTCTACCTTCCTCCAGTCTGTAATTCCCCGGCCTCACTACCTTCCTCCAGTCTGTGATTCCTTGACCTCTCTACCTTCCTCCAGTCTGTGATTCCCCGGCCTCTCTACCTTCCTCCAGTCTGTGATTCCTTGGCCTCTCTACCTTCCTCCAGTCTGTGATTCCTCTGCCTCTCTACCTTCCTCCAGTCTGTGATTCCCTGGCCTCTCTACCTTCCTCCAGTCCATGATTCCTTGGCCTCTCTACCTTCCTCCAGTCTGTGATTCCTTGGCCTCTCTACCTTCCTCCAGTCTGTGATTCCCCGGCCTCTCTACCTTCCTCCAGTCTGTGATTCCTCGGCCTCTCTACCTTCCTCCAGTCTGTGATTCCTCAGCCTCTCATTTTCATAATGTCGCACCAATAGGAGATACAATGTTGTTCCTCGTTCCTGCGGCAGCACACATCGCTGTGTGTGAAGCTGCAGGAGCGAGGAACATCTCCTTACCTGCCCCCACCGGCTATGCGGAAGGAAGGAGGTGGGCGGGATGTTTACGTCCCGCTCATCTCTGCCCCTCCGCTTCTATTGGCCGCCTGCCGTGTGACGTCGCTGTGATGCCACACGACCCGCCCCCTTAGGAAGGAGGCGGGTCGCCGAGCAGGTAAGTGTGTGTGAAGCTGCCATAGCGATAATGTTCGCTACGGCAGCTATCACAAGATATCGCATGTGCGACGGGGGCGGGTACTATCGCGCTCGACATCGCTAGCATCAGCTAGTGATGTTGCAGCGTGCAAAGTACCCCTAAGATTCAATGTGCCGTGTGTTTCATTTTAGTATATTTAGTTAGATTTAGGTATAGCATCATGTAATATTGTTTTTTTGTCTTCTTTGAATGGGAGATGAGTTGTAGTACTCAGCAGCGGCCACTAAACAGTGTACAAATATGAGTTCTTCCACTCCATACACTGTCTATATCCGGCCGCTGCTGGAGCTTATAATACCCGATCAAGGGGATAGGTCTTCAGTGTCATTGTAATGGAAATCTTTCTGTCATCAGATGGACATTAAAAGCAAAAGATTAACGCAGATCCTTTTTGGTAGTATGCATGATCTGAACTAGGCAAAGGTTATTGTGCAGGATGGAGGAGTAGGTGAGCTGTAACATCACCTATTATAAATGGTGGACCGTGTATTATCTACTGTATGTAGATTGGTTAGCTTTCATTCTAATCTTATGCAACCAACCAATCTGGGATCCACCCCAGCTGGATAGGAAGTGGATATACACAGAATGTTTTTTTTACTAATATAAATCAATTTTTATTCATAATAAAATTAAATCACATTATAGAAACAGAAGAGCCACAATGAGTATCAGGTGTAACTCAATCTATCACACAACCTAGGGCTGGTAACATACAGTATATATCAGTGGCGGTTGAATGGTAGGTTAAAGAAACATGGCATTGGTGGCTATTGAGAAAGCATGTACCAATTATATAGCAGAAAAATATCCATAGATAGAACTTTCAAGCTGAAATAGCACAACATAACAGCAGAATTAATACTGGGTAAATCATTTGTGAATTAGCTACCTGAATAAGCGGTTCCTTGGTAGAGTATCTGGCCATGCGTCCCGCCACCCCTGACGTACGTTTCGCCGCTTGCATTCTCAGAAGAAGTGAGTTTCATAAACAAATTATGTTATATGATATGGTATTGTTGGATGAGTTTGCAGTTTTGTAATATAGCAATTGTGAATAAATAATATATATATAGGTTGTTCCTTTCACATTTGTTTATACGATTTGTAGAATTTTATATCTGGACTCTATTGCGCCCCCCAGGTGGCTCTTTTGTTTCTATAATGTGATTAAAATTTATTATTAATAAAAATGTATTTATATTGGTATAAAAAAATGTCTGTGTACATCCACTTCTTATCCAGCTGGGGTGGATGCCAGACTGGTTGGTTGTATTGGTGTTCAATGAAGTGTGCACAATAATTAAGGACTTTGAGTTGAATAATTATTTCTAATCCTGCCTGTGATGATATTGAAACTACTGAAAAAAAATGCTGCAAAATCTTCTGCATAGTACAGGAAGTGTTCTTCTACTTATTCTAGTGGCAAATTTGAAAACTGCAAGGTTTCTGTGTTTGTTCTTTTTTATTTTTATTACTTTTTTCTTTTTTTTTTTTTCAATAAATAGCAATACAAAAAATGTAAAAAAAATCATTATCAAAATGTAAAAAAAAATAACCATAAAGAACTGATTTAAAAAAAAAATAGGGCATATAACCCATGCGCCTAACTTGGCTAATATCCCCGGCAATATTGAAAGACTCGTTGGAGGATGGGACCTTGACTTGTAGGGTGGCTATTTCTTCTTTCTTTTTAAAGGCATGTTTTTGTTGTGGACTAGGCCCTGCAGATAATACACACATTAGGACGTCCTAAGAGTCCTTTTAACTAGATGACATACCAGATACCACATCGGTTACCAGACAGAAGGAGATGAATAGATCAGAGCTGCATGTGTGACGCCCTGGAGAATCCAGGTAGTCACAAATAGGCCCCTGCATAACACCTTCCCACACTTAGGAGACATTCAGCCAACAATTAAACTCTAGTCACCCCCTTAGGGACAGATAGACACACCAGTGGGCGTGGCCAGGCGGTTGGTGCACGCCCACCCACGGGTTTAGACAGCCCAGGGCGGGATAAACGAGAGATCAGTTCAGAGGAGTGGAGAGTGAGGTCAGGCCTGTGTGTCAGGCCTGAAGCAAACTGACAGGTACCAGGGTAGGAGCCCTGGTGCCACTGGCTAGGAGGCAGACGGTGGTCTCCGTCAGCAGGAGACGGGAAGAGCCGAGGTGGACCGGGACAGAGTTGTAGCCTGCCGGTACCGACACAGGGAACCGACCCGGAAACCGTAGCACAAAGGGGGGTACTCGGACCCTGAAGCCAGAAGCCAGAATTGTCTGGAGCTGGTTAATTAACCGATTGAGGCCAGGACTAGAGGTTCTGTCCCACCCAAAGTCCCTCATAGAAGACAACAGCCCACCGATTAGGGATAAGAGGTCACCGCCAAGGCCCATACATCCCACGGGCCAGCGTCTGCGGGCACGGCTCCTTAGGCCACATCCAGCCGGGAGCGGACTCCTACGTTTTACACTAGAACGTCATTTTCTACTTAAAAAGGTGCAGGAACAGGATAGAGACCACCAGCCGGGTGGGGGACCCTGAGTACAACCGACTGTGGCACCGGCCACCACCACCTTGGTTTACCAGAGACTTGTGTGTTATTTACCAACAGTGAGTACACCAACACCCCCTGCGGTCGTCATCCCCCCTGCATTGGAGCCATCGGGTCCCGGGGCCAACATCCCTGCCCACGAAGGGGTTAACAGCTTGCTGCACAACATCTCCCCCGGGTGTCCCGCAACAGCAGCGGTGGTGTCCCACTTCACCACACACCGTGGGTGGCGTCACGAACTTACAACGTACATATACGTACATCCCCTTTTTCACTCGGCATGTCCACGAGGCCCCCAGGTCCGAAGATCCTTGAGCCACCACCCCTGAAGGTCCAGACTCGAGCAGCGCCGGCTGCTGGCACGGGGCGGCACACATGCTCTTTAGGATAAGTGGGGATGTGACTCCAGCACCCCACCTATCAGCTGTTGCAATGTCAGGTGGAAGTTGTCGGATACCACCAGATCACAGCAGTTCCCTCAATACCATA
Organism: Anomaloglossus baeobatrachus; assembly: GCF_048569485.1. NCBI lineage: Eukaryota > Metazoa > Chordata > Amphibia > Anura > Aromobatidae > Anomaloglossus > Anomaloglossus baeobatrachus. Next base: position 527,962,937 of record NC_134358.1, on the reverse strand, counting down.
GGGTCTGTGGCCGGGTACTACAGATCCATCCCCATGTCATTTGAATCTGCAGTACCCGTGATCCACCCCCATCCAAAATATATTGATGGCCTATCCTAAGTGTAGGTCATTAATAAAAATAAGCAGTGGCCAACCCCTTTAAAGGGAATCTGTCACCAGGTTTTTGCTACTTCATTTGAGAGCAGCAAGTTGTAAGCAATGAGATTTGGAAAGTAACCAGCTTTTTCTTAGATAACTGTGTGCAGCTGTTCTTACTTTATCTCAGAATTGAGTGTAGCAGAGCTGATTAATCTTCCCCGCCCACAATAAGCTCTCAATAGAGATTGTGCATTGACTGTCAGATGTTAATCACAGCAGGGGGCGTGCTGGACTGGTCTGCACCTAGTCACACCAATGTTAATCACAAAGCAATAAACCCTTTAGTATGAGTAAACAATAGCTCAGACACAGATAAGAGAAGCACAGATGTTTTTACTTTTTTAACCCTGGCAGCATGATGTCCTCAGCTTACACTGCAAAATCCTGGTGACAGATTCCCTTTAAGAAGCCTTCAGACTGCACACATAGTGGGTTTTCTAAAGGAGAACCAGCCCCCTCCCCTGTTAAAGTTTATGAGGTGCACATTTTTCTATATGAATGTTAAATAAGAATGAAGAAATAGCATTACATTGTCTTGTCTGAGATATTTATATGTCTAGTATAGAAATCAATTTCCAAATAATCAGCGGTGAAAATGAACAGAAATAGAGTTTCAGCAAGAACAGCAGATGCTGAATACGTGATGGAATCGTCCCGGCCTGATGTTCTGCACAACATGTAGCCAGAGAGGGGTCCATATAGAAATAAGATTATTTACAAGACTTCATTGTCTTAATTCCAGATTTATCTAATATATAAAGCTGAATGTGTGTGTGTGTGTGTGTATGTCCGGGATTCGCATCTGCACTGTCGCATTTACAATCACGAAATTTTGCACACTCACACGTCTGGACCCCGAGAGCATCATAGGCTATGTTGTGAGGTGAAATTTTAACCCCGCGTGTTCCAATTTACCAATCAATTTTGTCCCTATCTACATAATGGGGAAAAAAGTGAAACGAAAAGTATATCCGTACCGCCGCATTTACAATCACAAAATTTTGCACAGACACCTCATGTGACCCAGGGAACGTCGTAGACTATGTTTTGACAGGAAAATTTAACCCCGCGCTTTACAGTAACTCGCCAAAAAAACATGCCTTCATTAAAGTAAATGGAGCCTGGAACTACAGATTATTAGTAGAAGCTGTGAGTGGTTGCTATAGCAACAAAGGACATTGTTAGTATAAGAAGCTTATATGTGAGGTAATAAGATGTCGGTGGGGAGACAGACAGAGAGAGACAGACAGAGAGAGAGACAGACAGAGACAGACAGGGAAAGAGACAGAGAGATAGAGACAGACAGGGAAAGAGACAGACAGAGACAAACGGTGAAAGAGACAGACAGAGACAGACTGTGAAAAAGACAGACAGAGACAGACTGGGAAAGAGACAGACAGAGACAGACCTGGAAAGAGACAGACCTGGAAAGAGACAGATGGGATAAGAGACAGATGGGGACAGAGACAGACAGACATGCAGACAGGGACAGAGACAGGCAGACAGGGAAGGAGGAGACAGCCAGAGAGACAGAAAGATAGATGGGGAAAGACACAGTCCTTGATAGAGACAGACGGGGAAAGAGACAGAGAAATAGAGGCAGACAAAGACAGGCAGACACGGAAAGAGACAGACAGGAAAAGACACAGACAAAGAGACGGGGAGACAGACCTGGAAAGAGACAGATGGGGAAAGAAACAAAGAGACAGAGACAGGCAGATGAGGAAAGAGGCAGACGAGGAAAGAGGCAGACGAGGAAAGAGGCAGACCTGGAAAGAGGCAGACCTGGAAAGAGACAGACCTGGAAAGAGACAGACGGAGCACATTACTTGGCCAATTTAGTTAAATCTGTGTGGAATATCTGTGGTGTTGAAATATATGTTGTGAAATGCTTCTATTAGCTTAGTTTTTGCCTTTTAATAATTACAGTTATATCTATTTGTTTTGTGTTTTTTGTGTGCAGAATACATTTTTGGTAATACATTCTATTTTGTTAACAGCAGTTATTAACCCGGGCAAAGCCGGGTAGTACAGCTAGTAAGTTCATAAAAATGTTAAAAAAAGAAGCATTATTTATGCTGATAAAGTTCCTGTCCACTGATTATTTCCTCTAATAGAAAATTAAGTATTAAATTAAAGTCAATGAGCGTTCACTTAATTTAGAGCCACTGCCTATAAGCTGTTCTTGGACCCAAATATTACCATAATACGGCAGATGTAATATTTAAGAGGGGGCTTTTCAAGTGGGAAATCTCCCTCATCCATGATGTAATATATATATATATAAATAAATATAAATATATATTTATATTAATATATATTAATATATATACCGTATGTATATATATATATATATATATATATATATATATATATACTGTATGTATGCCCAATCCACTCTGCAACACACAAAAAAGCGCTTTTATTATATTCACAGATAGAGAGGTCCAGTCCGATGGGCATCTTTGGTCTTAATCCAGTGCCGTTGTTTTCCTTTCCTACTTAGTGGATGGGGCAGATTGAAGTATTGTGGTGCGCATGCGCCAGCTTTATCTATCATCAGTGCTCTTTGGCCCCACACATTATTATTTATTATTATTAATATTTACTTATAGCGCACCATTGATTCCATGGTGCTATACATGAGAAGGGGTTACATACAACATACATGTACAAATTACAATAGACAGACTGGTACAGAGGGAAGAGAACCCTGCCTTTGCAGGGTTACATTCTATAGGATAAAGGGAGGAGACAGTGGGGGGGGTACGCTGGTAGCTCCAGTGGTGGTGAGGCGGCAGCACCAGCAGTGGTGAGGCGGCAGCTCCAGCGGTGGTGACATGGTGGGCTCATTGGAGACTGTAGGCATGCTTGAACAGATTTCAAGTTCAGTTTGAAGCTTGCCAGTGTAGCAGATAATCTGACATGTAGAGGCAACAGATTCCAGAGGGCAGGGAATACTCGGGAGAAGTTTTGAAGGCCGTCGGATGAGGAGCAGATAAGTGTGGAGGAAAGAAGGAGATCTTGGAAGGACCGGAGATTACATGTTGGAGTATATCAAAAGATTAGTTTGAAGATATATGGAAGAGACAGATTATGTCCATATGCACCCTACAGTACTCTGCTCTGCCCTTGGAAGGCCAGAGAGAAGTATGACACGCCCACACTGGGGCCTGGGGTGACTCCTTACCGGTTGGCGTCTCTGCTCCTGGGGCGCCGCGGTGGCGTGGCTCGGCTCCATGACCCCGGTGGGGTCATTTAGCAAATAGGGAGGGGATGATGACAGTGTATTTGTCATGCCACCTTTGGTATGCGGCAAGGTTGGTGCCGCCGCTGTGGGATGGGGACCTCTGGGGCAAATGGTGACGCCGCTTAGATGGTACAGCTCTCCACAGGTAAAGCTTGGCCCCAGGGCGGATGGGGGTGGTAGTAGTTTGTGATGGCGTGCGCAGGCGATTAACGGAGTGACACAAGGATGCAGTCTCAAGGTTTTTACTCACTGTAGCAGGTTCCAAGGTAACACGACTAGCCAGTGACCGCCTTTGGAGTGCTGGGGTTTCACAGTGATGGGCTCCAGCCGATACCGGGTAGTTCGGAGGTCGAGTCCGGTGCACCTTTCTTAAGTGTACCTTCCCTGGTCATCTTCCTGCGCTTCCTTCACCCTCCTGCCTTGCACCATCGCTCACTGAACCCTGTGCCAGTGCCCGTGGACCCTGTTGGGTGGCGTGAAGCTCTATCCTTTGGTACTTTTGGGTCACCTTCCAGCAAATTTGTGTGCGGATGTGTCTTCGGTGCTTGCAGTCACCTCAGCCGCTGGTTTTACTGGTGGAGTACGTAGGTTATTCTCCTTTAGCCTAGGGACAAGTCCCCATGTTGCGACCAAGTCCTTCCACCCGTAGATTATACGTGGAACAAAGCCACGGGAGGTTATGGCGCTCCCATGGTTTCTAGGACCCTTTCTGTCTGTGCACGGGCCGAGTGGTACCAGCTCCAGGCCTCGGGTCTTCGCTCCTCCACTGCTCCTCTCCTTTCCTTCTCTCTCCACACGCCACACTCACTGAATGTTCCCACTCTAAAGACTCCACCCCCCGGCCTGGCTTCGGGTATAATCACACCCTTGCCATGTTTGATGAGGTGTTGCTGAGTGAGGGTATTGTGCTTTACGTGAACCGGTGGTGAACTCCTTTTTACCCAGGATGGAATACCATTTCTCTGGATGAGGTGCAGTACCTCTGTGGCAACTGAAGCCTCAGGGGCGCCACAAGTGCACCTGTGCAAGAACAAGATGGGGGATACTAATATTAAGAAAGTGCCTTTTTGAGTCTTGCAGAATGTATACAGTATACAAGAATGCTGTAACAAAGCTGAAAGGTGCTGGCCGAACTTTATATTGGAAAAACCTGGTGACAGGCTGCCTTTAAAAGTATTTCCAAAATGTATAAATAGGCTTATAAATGCTGACAGTCAAAATAAAAAAAACCAAAACAGTAACGTCTTATTCTCTGGGACGCTCATCCAGCCAATCAGTTCTCCTGCTTTGCACTAATGAGGGGCAAAACCCCCAAAATATGTGTCTGCAAATGGAGTTCCTGGTTTGACTTCTTATCCGATGTCATATAGTAAGGTCCATTAAAGGATTGAGATTGAATTTTACGATTGATTCTTACAATAAAGGGTGCTTTACACGCTGCGACATCGCTAACGATATATCGTTGGGGTCACGTCGTTAGTGACGCACATCCGGCGCCGTTAGCGACATCGCAGCATGTGACACCAAGGAGCGACGATCAACGATCGCAAAGACGTCAAAAATCGTTGATCATTGACATGTCACTCCTTTTCTTAATATCGTTGCTGCTGCAGGTACGATGTTGTTCGTCGTTCCTGCGGCACCACACATCGCTACGTGTGACACCGCAGGAACGACGAACTACAGCTTACCTGCGTCCACCGGCAATGAGGAAGGAAGGATGTGGGCGGGATGTTCCGGCAGCTCATCTCCGCCCCTCCTCTGCTATTGGGCGGCCACTTAGTGACGCCGCAGTGATGCCGTACGAACCGCCCCCTTAGAAAGGAGGCGGTTCGCCGGTCACAGCGACATCGCTAGGCAGGTAAGTAGTGTGACGGGTCCGGGCGATGTTGTGTGCCACGTGCAGCGATTTGCCCGTGACGCACAACCGACGGGGGCGGGTACACTTGCTAGCGAACTCGCTAGCGAGATCACAGCGTGTAAAGTGGCCTTAAGGGGCACTATAATTCCTGTCATCCTCTTCTTTTCTGTAGAGACTACTCTTTATGCCATTTTTATGGAGCTGCATGTGAAGTCACATGCAAAGGGCAATTACTTCCCATCAGGTTGAAATTTTGGGATATGATGATATCACATCACTACTAGGTTGATGAGTGAATAGTAACTATTTGATTTTGGATTATTCGTAACAAATCCCAAAGTAATATTCCGATATTCATCATAAATAACAAATAGGGATGATCGGATACCTCAAATATTCGGCTTCGCGAATATTTTCCGAATAGGTCGCCGCTATGCTGTCACGCTCCCGGTGTCCCAGCACCGCTCCTTACCCACTGTTCCGGTCACACCATCCCGGCACCGTTCCGTACCCACTAATCCAGTCCACGTGTCCACCGGTCACGGCCACCGCTCCCGCTCGTGCACGTCCTGGTCCTGGTCTCATGAGTCTGACTCTGAGTCTTAGCCACATGTTTCTGTATAGGTCTGGGCCGCGCCCACTCTCCTGGTCTTATAGGCCCAGCACACCTGCAGCAGGAAATGACATGAGGCTGTGCTGGGTATATAAGACTGGCCTTTCCATGTGGGCGGCGCCTGATCAATGTGTCTTGAAGCTTTGTCTTGTGAAATAGGTGCTCAGGTCCCCTTGTGCCGTGTCCTGTACTACTGCCTGTCTTTACTACCCGGCACCTGTACCAGTGTCCTGCACTGTCTCAAGGAACTCTGACCTCGGTGACTTTGTTCTACCCGTCCCCGGAGGGATGCTGGTCCCCTAGTACCGTGTGACTTTGTTCTACCCGTTCCCTGTGGGACGCTGTCCCTGTCCCGTTAGTGCTCTGGCTACCATGCATCCAGGCCTCCGGTGAGGTGCACGGTCCAGTGGATCCACCTCCTGGACCTGACATATGCAAATATTCGATGCGCAAAGTAAGTCTATGGGAAGCCCGAATAGTTTAGAATAATTGTTATTCGGGTTTCTCCCAGACTTACATTGCGCATCGAATATTCGCGAATAGTCGAATAGCGGCGACCTATTCGGAAAATATTCGCAAAGGCGAATATTTGAGGTATTTGATCATCCCTAATAAACAAACCTAATGCAAGTCAATGGGGAACCCAAGCATTTTTCATGAAGATTTTCCCCAAAAATGCTTGGGTTCACAATTGACTTGCATTAGGTTAGTGACGAATACTGGAATAGTACTTTCGGATTCATTCCGAATAATATTTTACTATTCGATCATCACTAATCACTACAGTTTACATACAAGACCTACACCCAGGGGACATAGAAAGAGAACCAATTTGGTGAATATATTACAGTTTGAGACTTTTTCGCTCTATTTAAGATTTTTTTTCTTGTTTCAAACAGATTTAATTTTTCAACTTTGATTTGAGGAAATAGAAATGGTAATAATCTACGATACAATGACGTCCAATGCCTCTTTGTAGTTAGTACTGACATAGTAAACCTTCCAGGGACAAACATAATTTTCCGCCTCTTCTGAAAGGAGACATAACCCTCCCCGACTAATTCAGTTAAATGATAGGGAAAATTGCATCTCCAGTGTGGGCTCAGTCCTCCGCACATGTGCAAGGACGTGATAACGGGGCAGTGTCAGCTTTGCCATTGATAGACTGCATTGATGTTCATTCAGATTTCATCTTCCTTCCGAGTCTCATCTGCTCGGGACAAAGCAGCTCCAACGACAGACCGATGTATAGGATTAAAATAGGTTTTTAGGAAATAAACAGATTTCAGTGTGTAACGACACAGCGGCCCCAGGCTGTTCCATGTATTGAAGCCCGGGCGACTGATAAGATATCACTTTGGGACTCATTCATAATGAGCCATTTATATTCATAGCTTTAATTGCCTTCAGTTACAACGCTAACTGGAAATCAAGTCTCCGAAAAGAAAAGTCTTTCCGGATGAAATAGGGCTGGAAATTCTCCACCATCCATCATTTGCATGACATTAATGCTGATTATTAACTGTGTTTATTTAGATGAATAGTTGGATATTTATAATTGTCTATTGTGTAAGGAATGGGGACTTATTACGCTCCAAGTGACACAAGCCAGTAAAGATTTGTGTATGTGGAGCATGATTGCTTGTTATCGTGGCTGTCATTCATTAACGCTATTATCACCGGTTGGCACACAATGAACACGCATAGCAATGATGGAAAAAAGCAGTAACCATTCAATATGTGCACCCGACGTCTTTTAAATTTGGATGAACCCGCTGGCCAGAAGACGTTCCAGTCAAATACTGGTGGTGGTGGTGGTGTAGCGCCCCTGAGACCCTCAGGGCACTACAAGGAACTGCATCCTCTTGGGGATGCAGGACCTTACGCCCTGGGACCTGGAGTACCAGTGCCTTTTCCACCAAAACACAATGTAAATCCTAGTTCTCCTCTCCACACTGGGCATAGAGGGTTAACCACGTAATGGGATGGTTGCCATGGCAATGAGTCCCTGGGATTAGCCAACCTGGTGGGAGGGGTCAGTCAGAAAGGAGTCGAGAGTGGGGAGCACACAGGAGAGGTGTGCGGACATGCCTGAGCTGGGTCTGTGTAACAGTGACCCCAGGGGCACAGGAGAGAGGTCGCCAGGATGGGTACCGAGATACCGCTCGGACCAGAGCACGCATGGGGCACAGGGCTCTAGGTCAAGCACAAGTTTTAGACTGTTTGGCAAATAACTGCCCGGTGAGGACACCTTCACGGACTTCACCAAACCAAATAATCCGGGGGCATCAGCAGTAAACTAGGATCAGGGTTCGGACACTTACCTCCCCGCAGGGTTCGCACTGCCCGCCGTACGGAGAAGGAGACTGTACCCTAAAAGGGACAGTCAGGGTCCCCAAATGCTACATGCTATTGGAACTCAATCTACAGAGAGTGCCGGGGACAGAGCAACCTGGGTCACTACATTGGCACTGGTCCTCCTGGGACGTGAACCAGCAACCCCTGGGTCCACAGTGAGTAGAGACTGTTAAAGACAACCTGGTGTGGTCTCCATTATAGCCCCACTACAACTCCCAGGCACAGCCCTACCTGCGGAGGGCCTATCACAGCTGCCATTACCACCAGCCCTGGGAGTACCCACACTGAGCAGCGGCGGTTCTCCATCAATAACCGCAGCCTGCAGGTGGCATCACATGACAAAAACTCTTACCTCCCCTGTAAATATCCTCCATTAACAAAAGGGGCCAAGAGCACGGGACCAGGCAACGGCCACCAGAGTGACATTCCCATTTGTTATCGCCTGGGACCGAATACCCCCTTCTCTGGGTGCTACAGTGGTTTTTCCTGAAGCTTCTTTGTTGGCATCTTTTTGGTTGCTTTATGGTATTTTTTCTTTTACTAGCATTAATAAAATAATGAGCGGCTTCCAAGTTCCCTGTAGAAGGGTCACCTTGCATTTTTCCAAACGTGAATTGGGGAAAAAAATCTCAAAAGCCTGAACATATGACCAGTAAATTGTATTTACATTGAAATGTGTAACACTCGATGGTGTTGAGGCGAGCAGTAGTAGGAGTGGACCCACTGGACCACAGGGGGAACCCGGACGTACCCTGACATTGAAGGGGCTTGACTAAGCGATCAACAAGGTAGACACCAGGTGCCACTCCCAGCGCAGTGTTCAGGACTATGGCAGATGACCGCAGGGCAGGGAATGTAGGGAGGGACACAGGTGCAGGCAGGTGCAGCCGGGATGGCTGAGGCATACAGGAAAGTTGGAGCAGGCAGGTACGATGGGCATGACAGTGTCAGATAGGTATGGGAACACAGACACAGGTGTAAGAGGGACAGGGCAAGCAGTGCTAGTCATGTGTGCAGGGGATACCAGGCCGCAGCGCAGCCGTTCGGTAATCCCTTGCCTCCCGGTCGTCACCCCAGTGCGAGGATGCTTTCTCCTCAGTCCATTTGTTCTCTGAGTCAATAAAGCAGACACTGGTGTAGTTCCTTTAAACAGCCAATCTTTACAGAACTTCAAAACAGGGGTAGGAAGTGAGGAGGATCGAATACCTCAAATATTCGGCTTCGCAAATATTTTCCGAATAGGTCGCCGCTATGTGAATATTCGATGCGCAATGTAAGTCTCTGGGAAGCCCGAATAGTTCCGAATAGTTGTTATTTGGGTTTCACATAGACTTACATTGCACATCGAATATTCGCGAATAGTCGAATAGTGGCGACCTATTCAGAAAATATTCACGAAGCCGAATATTTGAGGTATTCCATCATTCCTAGTAGGAAGTGTCACAAAGATGTCAAGATAGTTAGACAGTGGAGAGCCCAACTTCAGTGTCCCTCTAAAGAGCCAGATCCTTTTTTACCTCATGATTCCCAGTAAGTGATAGGTCTTCTTTAACAATCATAGCTGAGAAATACTTTTTTCAGGTGTAATACTCTCTTGAAAGTTTTTAATTTCATACTACTTATCCAAAAATATTACAAGCATATTATGGTGCCCAGTGCAAAGTTATTTAGTAGCCCCCCTACCTCTTCTGGAAAATAAGGAATTTTCCCTACTACAGTAATTACAAAGCAATATGTAACGTGCCTCATTAACATGGTTTACATCATGAAATATCAGATGGTAAAGTCTTTAATTATTTGAAGCCCCATCATTACCATAACAGTTTTGGCTGACAGATCATTGTGCCAATTCCTTAGGTCCTGTTAGTCAGATCACACAATGTTATGCCATCATAAATAAATGTCCTTTCAGGTCAGTTTGCTAGATATGGCATTGCTTATCTAAAACTTTACTGATGGCATCTGTTTTCACATTTGACACATACTTAGTAGATCATAAAGATCGGTGACTTTTTACCTTGCATGTCATTTGAAGACAATCTGTTACTAAGTTTTTCCCATGTAATCTGAGAGCATCATTTGTTGAGACGGAGACCCTGATTCCTGCAATGTGTCACTTACTGGGCGGCTGGAATTCTTATAAAATCAGTGATTAATCCACAGGAGAATATCACTAGAGGACTAGTAAACTGTGGCCATGTAGTTCTCTTTATTTGTGAGCTCTGTATAACTCTGCCCCCACCACTGATTCCTGTGTACAGGCAGAAAGCTGACAATCCGTGGTGTGGATGGGGTTATACAGAGTTCAGCATTCAGAGAACTTGTAGATCTGCAGCAGATAAAGCAGTTTTTAACCCCTTCAGCCCCCGGGCACTTTCCGTTTTTGCGTTTTTGTTTTTTGCTCCTTTTCTTCCGAGAGCCGTGACTTTTTTATTATTCCGTCAATCTTGCCATATGAGGGCTTGTTTTTTGCGGGACAAGTTGTACTTTTAAATGAAACCATAGGTTTTACCATATAGTGTACTTGAAAACAGCAAAAAAATTCCAAGTGTGGAAAAACTGCAAAAAAAGTGTGATCGCACAATAGTTTTTGGGATGTTTTATTCACCGTGTTCACTTTATGGTAAAACTGATGTATCTATGTGATGCCTCAGGTCGGTGCGAGTTTGTAGACACCAAACATGTATAGGTTTACTTGTATCTAAGGGGTTAAAAAAAATTCACAAGTTTGTCCAATGAAAGTGGCGTACGTTTTGCGCCATTTTCCGAAACACGTAGCGTTCTCATTTTTCGGGATCTATGGCTCAGTGATGGCTTATTTTTTGCATCTCAAGCTAACATTTTTAATGGTACCATTTTTGCGCAGATGCTACGTTTTGATCACCTGTTATTGCATTTTGCGTAAAACATGCGGCGACCAAAAAACGTAATTTTGGCGTTTGGAATTTTTTTTGCCACTAAGCCGTTTACCAATCAGATTAATTGATTTTATATTTTGCTAGATCGGGCATTTCTGAACGCGGCGATACCAAATATGTGTATGTTTATTTATTTTTTAACCCTGTAATTTTCAATGGGGTGAAAGGGGGGTGATTTGAACTTTTAGGTTTTTGTTTTTTTTTTATTTTTTAAAACTTTTTTTTTTACTTTTTTTTTTTTATTTTACTAGTCCCCCTAGGGGGCTATAGCGATCAGCAATCCGATCACTGATCGCTATCTGCTGATCACAGCTATACAGCTGAAAACAGCAGAAATAGTCACTTTCTTTTTCCCTCTGCTCCCGGCCCAGGAAAAAGGAAAGTGAAACTTCGGAGCTGCAGGCATCATCACATGACCCTGTGCTACGATGGCAACCACCGATAATCACGTGATCACGCACATGACTTCCGGTGGGGGCGGCGGTAAGTAAAAAACATGGCCGCGCGCATTTAGATCTTGCTGCCAGACTTTGGCAGCAAGATTTAAGGGGTTAATGGCCGCGGGTGGAAGCGATTCCACCCGCGGCTAGCAGGCACACATGTCAGCTGTTGAAAACAGCTGATAGGTGTGCTGACCGCCGCCGCCTGCCCGCGGCAGGGGGCGGGGCTTAACGGGACACGATCCATGACAGATAGATCCGTCCATGGTCGTGAAGGGGTTAATTTATTTTGCAGCAACTAGAAAAGTAAGTGATACATCGCTGGAATCGCGGTCTCTGCCCCTACAGCAACTGGTGACAGATTCCCTTTAATCGTAATAGGCAAAAATACAAGTGTACAATTATTAAGCAATTTGTATTTTTAATAATTAATTTTATAGTTGAACAACTACAGAGCTATCAGTCAATCCAAAAGGTTAATAAACCTGAAACCTGAATATATAACAAAGTAACAGTGAGGTTTTTTCTTTCTTAGGCCCCCTTCACACGTTCGTGAAAATCACGCACGTGTTTCACGGACGTGTCAAAGGTGCGTTTTCCCCTCCGTGAGCCGTGTTTATGGCCTACGTGTGATCTCTGTGTGTTATCCGTGATAACACACGGAGAACGACAACTTTCAACTCACCTGTCCCTGGCGTCGCTATCCGTGGTGCTGAGCTTTGGTCTCCAGCCCTGCCGACTCCCCGCTGCTGCTTCCGGTCGCAGTGAAGTGAATATTCAATGAGTATAATGAGCGAGGGTCGGCAGCAAGTGACAGCAGCGGCAGAGACAGGAGGGCTGGAGAAGGTGAGTAACGATTTGTTATTTTTTTCTCTGACACGTGAGTTTTCTCCGGCGCATGTCACATGGGACCGCATCCACACTACATCTGTGTGGTTCGTATGCAGGCCGTGTGACACCCGTGATGCCAGAGAAAACGTGGACATGTCTACGTGGGGAACACACGTACATGCGTATGTGTCGCGGGCGGAGGAGGGGACACCGCGCTCTCCCCACTGCTCGGGTCCGGCTGCCGCGGCTGCTGCGCCCTGCTGCTGCTCGGTGGCTCGAGCGATGGGCCGGAACCCGGGGACTCTGGCGGCGCTCCTCGCCCGTGAGTGAAAAGGGGGGTTTTTGGGTGTGGGAATTGTCTATTGTCCGTGACACCACCCACGGTTGTGGTGATTTGTAGACACCACCGCTGCTCCGTATGGGGATCCCGGGAGTGATGGTATGGGGCAGCTGGATGTTAATCCTCCCCTCCGTGGGTAGGGGGGTTGGTGGTCCCGGGGCCCAGTGATGAGGTGGGTGATGCAGGGCTTGGTGGGATGCAGGGACGCGGGGGCAGCTCTGTGCCTTGCGGCACTGTGGTACTCACTCAGCCTGAGACGATGACACAGTTCTCGGTAAAACACACGGCTGGAAAGACAGTTCCCACGGACGGCTGCTCTTGCTGTCCCCAGTAGGTGATGGTCCCTTTTTCCTGCACCTAAGATGATGATGGTTGCGATGGGTTCCCACCGGTAACCCGCTCCCCGGCTTGGATATGGGCCGAAGGTTGTTGGGAGACAGTCGTCCCCTTCACTGACGGATTTGGCAAATTATGGCGACTCCTAGCCTTGCCGGGATCCGAAAGGCCCCTGCCCTGGTGCTGACTGTTCTTCGTATACTGCTCCAGACCGCCGGGTCACCACCCGTCCGCGGTCCTTCCAGCAACCTCCGAGCAGTCCCCCTGCAGACTATCACCGCCGTCTGCTGACCTTGCTGTCTCTCAGTCCGGGGCACACACCCGGACTAACTTCAGGCTTTACTACTCTCACTTTTTCTGTCACTTCAGCTTTTCTTCTTAGCTCCACTACCACTTCACTTCCTTCTACTTTCACTTCCTTAACTCATCTTAGCTATTTACTCCTTTACTTCCATAGCTTATCTGCCTGGTTCTCCCGCCTCCAGGGCTGTGAACTCCTCGGTGGGCGGAGCCAACCGCCTGGCCCACCCCCTGGTGTGAACACCAGTTCCTGGAGGAAGGCAACAAGGATTTTTGGGTTAGCTTTGGTGTTCCTAACTGGGGTGTAGGGTGTGGTGGTGTTTTGACCTGTGACCCCTGGCTTGCCCAGCGCGTCACATTCCCCCTTAGCAAAATGCAGACCGTCCGCGGGCTGCCCGTCCAACTCCGGTATTTTCTGAAAATATATAAAAAGGTAAACGGTAACATATTTACATCTTATGACATCATCCCACATCGGGAGGCACATTTCTTAAACGTTGCAAACTGTTTACGGTTACGGTTTCCGCTCTCTCCCACCCAAGTAACCTGGCCCTGATGCTGCCCCTAAAACCCAGGCAGCACCCCTTGACCCAAGTCCAGCACAAGTCACCCGAGCGGGATCTGTCCTTCCCCTCCAGAGGGTAGCCACCGGTTCCTGTGGTGGCTGGGCCCCAACCGGCTCTACTGCGGGCCCTCCCTCCAACCTGCCTCTCCGGAGGCGACACTGCGGAAACGATAACGGTAAACAACTTATTTACAAGCCACTAGTGTCTGTGGTTGCCCTGCAAGTTCACGGGCTTGTCCATAAGGAATCCCTTATGCAACTTTTTAAACGGTCCCCACGGGGACAACGGTGCCGGCAACGGCCGGTTTTCTCAATCACGGTGAATCAGGTTACTTTTCGGTAATCATCTTATCATTTGCAAAACTTTTTTCAAACAAACAACTCACACATGCTTCCTGACCCCCCTCCTTAAAGGACGGTCTCCCTGTACCTAAGTGGGGGTCTACCTAGGTTGGGACGGGTGGACCTCCGGGGCCCGGTGTCAGTGGGGCTAGACAATGGGGTAGTGGGAATAATCGGTTCCTCCTCCCTGCTATCGTGTGGGGCAGGCGGAGGCATAGGGGAGCTGGGTACAGGTTCATCCCTGGGCACTGGCACTGGTTCTGGCTCACGGTTGACCGCTTCCACCACTTCTTCATCCACGGGTTGTGGGAACAGTATCACTGGAAGAATTACCGCGCCGTTCTGTGTAGGCCAGTCTGCTGGGAAGTCACCCATCACAGTGTGGATTACCTCTGCTGCCTTCTCTGCTGGTGGAGGAACTGGTACTTCAGCCATTGCCCTCAATGCTGGTAGGCACCTTTTCAGATGGTCCCGGGAAACCGTGGCCAAGGTGCCCCCTTGGTCACGGCTGATCTGGTAGGCCTTTCCATCTTCCCATCCTGTGGGCTGGACGACGTACGGGATTTGTTCCCATTGATCATCCAGCTTGTGGGTTTTCCTCTTCCGCTTTAACACCACATCTACAGGCTGGAAAGGGCCCGCAGACGCTTTCTGATTGAAGCGTTGCTCCTGCTGTTCTCGACTCCGACTCAGGTTCTTCTCCACATACTCCTGGATCTGTCGGTACTGCACTCTCCGCCGGGTGTCCCATTCAGCCGTTGAGGGGAGTGTCTCTGGTGCTTCCAGTCCCATTTCCAGGTCCACCGGCAGTCGGCCAGGCCGAGCCCTCATCAGATACGCTGGGGTGCACTTCGTCGAGCTAGATGGGATATTGTTGTACATATCGACCAAGTCAGGCAGCTTTTCTGGCCACAAGTTCCGCTCCTCCAACGGCAACGTTTTGAGGAGGCCAAGGACCAGATGGTTCATCTTCTCACACATACCGTTGGTCTGGGCATGGTAAGGAGTGGTCCGGATCTTCTTGCAGCCGTACAGCTGACAGAACTCATGGAACACCTCCTCCTCAAAGGCTGGACCTTGGTCGGTAAGCACCTTCTCAGGGTATCCATGGGGTCGACAGAAGTAAGCTTGGAACGCTCTAGCGGCAGTACGGCCGGTTAAGTCCTTGACCGGAACAACCACCATAAACCGGGAGTAATGATCTACTATGGTCAGAGCGTAAGTGTACCCACTTCGGCTGGGGGTGAGCTTTACATGGTCCAAGGCGACCAGCTCCAGCGGTTGGTGTGTAACGATCAGGCGTAGGGGAGCCTTTTGGCTGGCTTCATCCTTCCTCCTCAACGTACAAGGACCGCACTCTCGACACCAGGCCTCCACAGACTCTCGCATCCCACTCCAATAGAACCGCTCCCTCAACAGCATTTCCAGCTTCTTCCACCCGAAGTGGCCGGCACCATCAT
Source organism: Anomaloglossus baeobatrachus (assembly GCF_048569485.1). Classification (NCBI taxonomy): domain Eukaryota; kingdom Metazoa; phylum Chordata; class Amphibia; order Anura; family Aromobatidae; genus Anomaloglossus; species Anomaloglossus baeobatrachus. Next base: position 527,947,185 of record NC_134358.1, on the reverse strand, counting down.
GGTACGCCTGCAGAACAGTGGGTACATCAGCTTGGGGAATAACCAACTGGCGGATTTTCTCGTGGGTCTTCGGGTTGATCAGCTCACGGTACAACCTCCCCTGATGTAGACACAGCCGGGTCCGTTCCTTCCACAAGCGTTGGGCTTCAGCTGGGGCGGCAGGGTCTATTCCAGTAGCGCCTTGCTCCATCAGGGTCTTGACTAGGCGGACAGCGGGCGCCTGATTTTGAGCTTCCTGCCACCCCTGACTGGGCAGCGGATCCAGGTTCACCCGTTGTTGGTGGACATGTACCTTCTCAGTTGGTGGCCGATGGAATGCAGGCAACTCGATCTCCTCGAGGTCATCATCCTCCCACCCACCTTCTGACAAGTGGGGCATCCGAGAGAGGGCATCAGCATTGATGTTGACACGACCGGCCCTGTATTTGATGGTGAAGTCATAGTTGGCAAGTCTGGCCACCCACCGCTGCTCCAATGCGCCCAGTTTGGCCGTGTCCAGGTGAGTCAACGGATTGTTATCCATGATAGCGGTGAATTTTGCTGCGGCCAAGTAGTGGCGAAACCGCTCGGTGATAGCCCACACCAGTGCCAGGAGCTCGAGCTTGAAGGAGCTGTAGTTCTCAGGATTCCTTTCAGTCGGCCGGAGTTTTCGACTAGCATAGGCAATCACCTTCTCCTTTCCTTCCTGAACCTGGGACAGGACTGCCCCCAAACCCACATTGCTGGCGTCTGTGTAGAGGATGAATGGGGAGCCGTAGTCAGGGTACGCTAGGACCTCTTCCCCAGTCAAAGCCGCCTTCAGCTGACGGAAGGATTCCTCATGCTTGTCCTCCCACACCAGTCGGGCTCCGATGGGTCTACCACCTTTGGTCTGTCCCACGAGGAGGTCTTACATGGGGGCAGCCATCTTCGTGTACCCCTTGATGAAGCGCCGGTAGTACCCCACCAGACCCAAAAACTGCCTCACTTCCCTCACGGTGGTTGGTCTTGGCCAGTCCTGGATGGCGGTGATCTTCTCAGGGTCGGGGGCAACACCTTTCGCACTCACCACATGCCCCAGGTACTGCACTCTGGGTTTCAGCAGGTGGCACTTGGAGGGCTTCAACTTCATCCCGTATTTGGCAAGGGACGCGAACACCTCAGCTAGGTGTTCCAGATGGGCTTCATACGTCTGAGAGTACACAATTACATCATCCAGGTATAACAGGACGGTCTTGAAGTTCAGATGTCCCAGACAGCACTCCATCAGCCGTTGGAAGGTTCCCGGGGCATTGCACAGCCCAAACGGCATACTATTGAATTCACAGAGCCCCATTGGGGTGGTGAAGGCGGTCTTCTCCCGGTCTTCCGGGGCCACTGCCACTTGCCAGTACCCACTGGTGAGGTCAAGGGTAGAGACGTAATTCGCGGTTCTCAGTGCAGCCAAAGATTCTTCAATACGGGGCAGAGGGTAGGCGTCTTTATGTGTTATCTGATTGATCTTCCGGTAGTCCACACACATCCGCATGGTACCATCTTTCTTCTTGACCAGTACCAACGGAGCGGCCCAGGGACTACAGCTGTCCCGAATAACCCCTGCCTCCTTCATGTTCCTCAACATTTCTTTGGCACACTGGTAATGTGCAGGGGGAATAGGCCGGTACCTCTCTTTGATAGGGGGGTGTTCACCGGTGGGGATGTGGTGTTGGACCCCTTTGATCTGCCCAAAGTCTAGTGGATGTTTGCTGAAAACCTGTTCATACTCCTGCACCACCCTGTATACCCCTGCTTTGTGATGTGTAGGGGTATCATCAGTGCCCACGTGTAGCTGTTGGTGCCACTCCTTTATCCCCCCTTGAGGCGGGGAAGTGCTGGTGGTAGGTGGGGAGACTGAGGGACTGGCTTCATGGATGGTGTGGGGATCCAGGGTGAGCAGCTTGGCAATGGTGGCATACCGGGGAAGCCTGACTTCTTCCTCCCCACAGTTCAGCACCCTCACGGGCACTCTCCCCTTCTTTACGTCCACCACCCCTCGGGCGGCCATTACAGTGGGCCAGTGCTCGGAAGGTATGGGCTCCATCATGGCAGGGTAGTCACGCCCCTGAGGCCCTACTGCTGCCATACACCAAATCATCATCTCACTCCTAGGGGGCACAGTCAACGGAGCAACATCCATCACTCTTACTCCACCAATCTCTCCTCCTGTTGAGTTTACATGCTGGCGGTACATCAAGGCTCGGATCTCACGCTGCACAGCTCGCTGCCGGCTTCCCGCCGCTGTGGCGGCCAGCTGTTGCAATAGGGTCAACACATCACCCATACAGTGCTCCATCACATTGGTTCCCAGCACTATCTTCGGGTTATGATCACTGGGTTCATTCATGATCACAATCATACCCTGGTGTTGCAGTTCAGCTTGCCCCACTGTCATAGCCACCTGTTTATACCCCATTTGGGTCAATGGGAGTCCATTAGCAGCAATTAGCGTTATACTAGTATCTGGGGGTGCCAGCTCGTCTATTCCCCAATACCGCTGGTACAACGTGTATGGTATGGTGGTTACCTGTGATCCAGTGTCCAAGAGAGCCATCACCGGTATGCCGTCCACAGCCACGGGGATGATGGGCCGGGCCCCGATATATCGGTCCCGCCAGTCTGGGGGGCCACGGTGTTCTACTCCTGAGGATTGGCCCGGGGCCCCAGGGGTTGCTCGTTTAACGGGCACCGTCGGAAGTAATGCCCAGGCTTACGGCACTTGTAGCAGATTGGAGGTCTGCTCCGCGGGTTGTTAGCACTTCTCCGCTGCATCCAGGGGACATCCTCAGGGCTGTCAGAAAGCTGTATCTGTGCTGGAGGCTGAGATCTGGTCAAAGGTTGGAGTGCAGCAAGGATCTTGGCGAGGTCTCCGTCCATGCGACGGACCTGGGCTGCCAGTTCTTCCACTGTGCTGCTTGGGGCTGCAGGTATTGGAGAGGTTGGTAGGGCAGGGGCCACCACAACGGGGGCCGTCTCGATGGGCCACGGGGCTGGCTCCAAGTTTTCTGAAGCTGGGGGCTGTAGTGCTTTAATGGCCCGCTCTTTTAACACGGCAAAGTCCACATCAGGGTGTTCCAGGGCCCAGAGCCGGAGTTGCTTGCGATCCTCAGGAGACCTCATCCCCTGCACAAATTGCTCTACTAACATTTTATTGCTGTCCGCCTCATTGATAGGATTCACCCTTTTTAGCGTGCGGAGGGCGGTTTGCAGACGTAAAGCATAGTCCCGAATGCTATCCACAGCCCGTTGCCGGCACTGGTAAAACTAGATCCTCAGCTCAGCTTCAGTTCGGGTCTCAAAGGCAGTCTGTAGCTTCTCAAAGATGGTGGCTACAGAGAGCCGATCCCCCTCGACCCAGGTCTCCGCCTCCTGCTCGGCCGCGCCGGTTAACTGGCCCAGCACTACCGCCGCACTTTGCTTATTGGTCAGGGGGTACAGTTCTAGCAACGGGTTAAGCTTTTTCCGGAAGACCTGTAAAGCATCAGGTTTCCCGTCATACTGCGGTAGCCAGGTAGCTCCGGGCGCATAGGGCAAGGAGAACGGCATCACCTGAGCGAGTGCGGGGGCCGCGGCACCTCCCGCCAGCGCGGCCGGGGCCTGGGCAGGCCCATTCCCATCCGCGGGTGCCACTGCGGCTGCGACCGCCGCTCCTCCAGCGGCTCCGTCGGGCGCAGACATCTTGTTTCCGTCCCCCTTAGCTTCTCTTTAGCCACTCCTATATCGGGGCGGGGTTTTGGCCTTCGCGCCTCTGCTACTCGAGAAGACGCTCGAGCGGGGACTTTTCGCACCAAAGATGGCGGCTTCTGAAATTTTCTGGCCGGACACCTCCGGTGGTAACAAGGCGCACCTCTACCAGACGGCAGAGCGGTAAGATCCTGTTCGTGACGCCAAGTTGTCGCGGGCGGAGGAGGGGACACCGCGCTCTCCCCACTGCTCGGGTCCGGCTGCCGCGGCTGCTGCGGCCTGCTGCTCCTCGGTGGCTCGAGCGATGGGCTGGAACCCGGGGACTCTGGCGGCGCTCCTCGCCCGTGAGTGAAAAGGGGGGTTTTTGGGTGTGGGAATTGTCTATTGTCCGTGACGCCACCCACGGTTGTGGTGATTTGTAGACACCACCGCTGCTCCGTATGGGGATCCCGGGAGTGATGGTATGGGGCAGCTGGATGTTAATCCTCCCCTCCGTGGGTAGGGGGGTTGGTGGTCCCGGGGCCCAGTGATGAGGTGGGTGATGCAGGGCTTGGTGGGATGCAGGGACGCGGGGGCAGCTCTGTGCCTTGCGGCACTGTGGTACTCACTCAGCCTGAGACGATGACACAGTTCTCGGTAAAACACACGGCTGGAAAGACGGTTCCCACGGACGGCTGCACTTGCTTTCCCCAGTAGGTGATGGTGACGGTCCCTTTTTCCTGCACCTAAGATGATGATGGTTGCGATGGGTTCCCACCGGTAACCCGCTCCCCGGCTTGGATATGGGCCGGAGGAGCCCTACTTTGCCCGCCAGCGCTGGCCCTGAGAAACTGGTGCCCTGGCGGTGGCGGTGTCTCTCTGTAACGGTTGAACTGTTGCCTTCAATCGGGACTTGGTTGTTGGGAGACAGTCGTCCCCTTCACTGACGGATTTGGCAAATTATGGTGACTCCTAGCCTTGCCGGGATCCGAAAGGCCCCTGCCCTGGTGCTGACTGTTCTTCGTATACTGCTCCAGACCGCCGGGTCACTACCCGTCCGCGGTCCTTCCAGCAACCTCGGAGCAGTCCCCCTGCAGACTATCACCGCCGTCTGCTGACCTTGCTGTCTCTCAGTCCGGGGCACACACCCGGACTAACTTCAGGCTTTACTACTCTCACTTTTTCATTGTGTTTTCGCTGCATCCAAAATGCTGCATTGTACAGTACAAGCACAGTGGATGGGATTTATAGACATCCCATGCCCACTGTGTTTGTTTTTCCTGCAGTGAAAACTGACCTACAGTGTGGCTTCCCGAGTCACAGATTGATAATATTTTACTGCATTGACGCGAGTGTTCTCTGCAGGGAGAACACAGTGAGAGACCACAACTGCCCGAGCCCAGATCATGGTTACAGGCAGCTGCGTTCTCCTGCAGGTCAGGACCCGCCGTGTCCAGGATGCAGTGGGTCCTGATCATGTGCACTAACCCTTATAAATACTTACGTGTGCAAAATTATTGGGTAACTATCAGTGTAGAGAATTATTATGAAACTAAATAAAAAAAATGAATTTTTCAAACTCAATTGTTTAATTTCATCTGTTAACGTGAGAATAATAACCAAACAACTAAAACCATTATAGGCGCCCTTCTTTTCAATAACAGTCATAGGCCTTCCCTCCGTGAAGTCTTTGTAGCACTGTAGGAGGGAAAGAAAGCGCAAATAGGGTTTTAACAGGTATGGGGGTAAAAAGTTAAAAAGGTATTACACTCACCTGGTCAGGTTGTTCCAGTCACAACCCCTTTCTCAAGCTTGTGAGTGTCTAGTGGTTTAGCAGCGGCCTCGAAAGAAGATATAGTATATATAGGAAAAAGAAACGGGTCTATCGCCGCGCCAAAAACCACAGATGCTGCAATCTAAAAGACCTCCTTCTCATCTTCACAGTTCTACGCGTTTCAGAGACATCTCCGTCTCCTTCATCATGCTCCATGAAGTCTGTCAGTTTCTAAATCTGTTGATGATCAACTTTTTGGGCCTCACCAACCACAGCCTCCCAGACACGGCTCTGAGAGGTAACAGTTTTCCTTCTCCCATTTAACACTAGAAGTCCCAGAGAGGGGTCCTTTAACATTTCTACCTTTGGAACCCAGAGACAGGTTGAATGACCTGAAGGATTTTAGCTAACATCCTATAATCACCGTCTTTTATTCTGTAATTAAGGCCATTACTGTCGCACCACAGGAGGTTGTTATTTTCCATTGAGTTTAGCCATTTGTTTTCTAGTTAGTTCTATTTAGTTTATTGTATTTGGTTATTTGACCCTCTTTCGGGACATCAGGGGGGAGCTCGAAATTTCTGGGACTTCTAGTTTTAAGAAGGACCCAAACATTCTCAATAAGGATGAGATCCGATGAAGAAGTGTCCTAGTAATTATTCCTTCATCTTTAAGGCCTTTAATGTCAGACAAGCAGTTGAGATTTCGATGCTTAGTTCTACATAAAAATGATGGTGTTCTTGAAAGACGCAACTTTTTTCCTGTACCACTGCTTGAAGAAAGTGTCTTCTAAAACCACCAGGAGTTAATTTTGAGGCGATGTTCAACCTGAAAAGGTCACGCTTGCTCATCTTTAATATCAGTCCATAGTAGTGCCCCACCTTGGCATCTGAGTTGAAGTGGAGGACTGTGCCCATTACTGATCCAGCGACGGACCTGTGGCGCCCCTGAGGCTTCCGTCGCCACAGGTCATTGCACCCCATCTGCGGTGTGATGCCCCATTCTGGGAGAGGAAGAGAGTGAACTCCGGTCCCCTGGTAAATTCACACTACACCCATTGTTAGGTACATACTGGGACCAGGGAAAGTGGCAGGCAACCCTCCCATGCTGCATGCTGAGAGGGGCTGTAAGACCCATCCCTGCTCCCATAGGGAGGTAGCTTAGCAACTGGGGAGGTGGGAGGAGCCACCAGAGAGCAGATAGAGAAAGGAAGGTCAAGTTAGTTTCAGTTTACCTCAGGGAGTGAGAGAAGCAGCATGTAGTTGGAGGAGAAGAACGAGAGAAAGGAGGGAGGAGGAGGCCTGCTGAGGCAGGCAAGGAGGAGAAAGAAGAGAAGGAAAGAAAGGGTCGCAGGGCCACGGGTAGTCCTGTAAGGTACCACGAGCAGTCCTTGTTGGGTACCGCTGCCGAGGGCCCAGAGGCGCTACGGGTAGCTGCAGGCTGCGGTGGCCCGTTCCACAGTGACATCAGTGGAGTGATCGGCTGCGACAGGGGACGGTCCCTAGAAACTGAAGGAGTTTAAAGACAGTCTCCAGACAGTAAAAACCGAGGCCCAGGGAATTGCAAGCTCCCAGGGCCAGAACCCAGAGCAGATCTTCAGAAAAGGGGTAATCAGCCGACAGGTGACCCCCCAGCCTGGAGGCTGTAATGGAGGCCAAGCCAAGTCCATCTACCTAAGGCGAGGCTAGTGAAGTCAGCAGAAAAAGGGACACTAAAGAGAGGGAACCGGATTTCACGCTCGGAACCATCCAGAAACGGCGGAGGTCCCTGACAGTGGTCCCAGCAGTCTGAGGGTCCCCGCAAGTGTGACAGAAACTGTGAGTAAAAGAACTGGAACTGCACCTTCGGACTCGTCTCTGTTATTCCACCTGCATAGACACTCACAAGCACCAACTGTGCCCCGGGCGTTGCTCCACCTGTGGGGAGCAGTACTATCATTGCTGCCACGACATCGTCCCGGAGGCCTCACACAGCAGCGGCGGCTTAATAGCCGTATACCACAGGTGGCGTCACGAACACAACCATTAACAAGCAAGCCACATATTCAACTGACACCCACCAGGGCCACGGAGCCGGGCCCAGCCACCACTGACTACCACCGGATTAGTCCGGCCCGGCACCGGGTGTCCCATAGCCCTGGGGTGGGCGAGTCAACTTTTGGCGTCACGAACAGGATTTCGTGCCCGGTCCCACCGGGTACTGTGTGCCTGAAGAACCGTGTGACAGACTGTACTTTACTGAGAAACCGCCGCCATTAGCGCTGCTGAGAGCGGGAAGAAGGGGGGCGTGTAAGAAGAAAGGGCGCGAAGAGAAGCCCCGCCCCCTTGTCCAAGAAAAGAGCGCGAAGCGGTGCCCGCCATGGAAGGCGGAGGAAGAAGAAATGGCGCGCTAAGAGTGCTGCCTAGAGGAAGAGAGAAGATGGCTCCTGTAAGCGGAGGCCAGGAAGAGCTCACCTGGATCAGGCCTGTGACCGCCGCTGAGCTGGAGGCTGAGGTGATGCATCAGATCCGGCAAGCGACGCGCGGAGCAGCGACCGCCAGAACACCGGAGATGCTACTGAGGGGTGAGTCATTTAATGCCCCTGCCGGCGCGAGTGCCCCAACCCCCGCTGCCATGTCCGCGGTCCCTGGAGAGATGCCCGGCATGGCGACGCCGATCCCGGCCGCAGCCACGCCAGGTGCGGCCCGCCAAGATTTCGCCGCCGGAGCGACGCCCATCCACACCGCAGCAGCGACGCCAAGCCCGGCCCGTCCGGCTCAGGCCCCAGCAGCGATACCCCGCTCGGACCAGCAAGATCCCGCCGCAGCGGCGACGTCAATCCACGCCGCAGGTGCGACCCGCCAAGCCCAGGCCGCAGCCACGCCAGGTGCGGCCCGTCAAGAATCGGTCACAGCAGCGACTCCAATACAGGCCGCCGCCATGCCAGGCGCGGCCCGCAAAGACCAGCAGACGCAGACTGTGCTGACCGCTGTCTACCTGCTGACAGGTGGGGAGCCGGAGAAGAATCCCTACATGTAAAGAAGTAAAGATGAAGAGATGCTGAACTGTATATAGCCCCTGTCGGCCCCTCATTCTTTTTGAAGAAGTCCCTCGTGTTTTGCCCCTGATTCTTTTCGAAGATGACACCCTTCCCTGCTGTGCTGCCCCTGATGCTTTTTGAAGACGTCACCCCCCATGTTATGTGTTACCGGGCCACTGAACTGGAATGTGGGCCCCGGTGGAAGTGTATGTGTCATGTCCTACCAGGCCACTGGACTTAGTGGCTGGTATGTTGTTTATGTGTCCTATGTAACCAGGCCATTGGACTTAATGGCTGGTTGAAGATGTCACTTTAGTTTGATTGAAAGAAACGAACTGCCGGGCTACTGGACTTGTAGTAGCCAAAAATGTAATTAGTTGCACCCGTTGTGCCCCCTACCAGAATTATGGGGGATTTGCTTGAACCGTGCAATGAACTGGAAGTGCACACTTAGAGTTTTCTTTATAAGAAGTTTGCAACGTTTATGATATGTGCCTCCCATAAAGGGAAGAAATGTTTTACTGTTTTATGTTATTGCATACAAAAATGTTTTGCAGTGTCTCCATATGTTTTTGTTGTTTTTCAGCCCGAGGACGTGCTGGGATTTGCTGTGGGGGAGTGTGGCGCCCCTGAGGCTTCCGTCGCCACAGGTCATTGCACCCCATCTGCGGTGTGATGCCCCATTCTGGGAGAGGAAGAGAGTGAACTCCGGTCCCCTGGTAAATTCACACTACACCCATTGTTAGGTACATACTGGGACCAGGGAAAGTGGCAGGCAACCCTCCCATGCTGCATGCTGAGAGGGGCTGTAAGACCCATCCCTGCTCCCATAGGGAGGTAGCTTAGCAACTGGGGAGGTGGGAGGAGCCACCAGAGAGCAGATAGAGAAAGGAAGGTCAAGTTAGTTTCAGTTTACCTCAGGGAGTGAGAGAAGCAGCATGTAGTTGGAGGAGAAGAACGAGAGAAAGGAGGGAGGAGGAGGCCTGCTGAGGCAGGCAAGGAGGAGAAAGAAGAGAAGGAAAGAAAGGGTCGCAGGGCCACGGGTAGTCCTGTAAGGTACCACGAGCAGTCCTTGTTGGGTACCGCTGCCGAGGGCCCAGAGGCGCTACGGGTAGCTGCAGGCTGCGGTGGCCCGTTCCACAGTGACATCAGTGGAGTGATCGGCTGCGACAGGGGACGGTCCCTAGAAACTGAAGGAGTTTAAAGACAGTCTCCAGACAGTAAAAACCGAGGCCCAGGGAATTGCAAGCTCCCAGGGCCAGAACCCAGAGCAGATCTTCAGAAAAGGGGTAATCAGCCGACAGGTGACCCCCCAGCCTGGAGGCTGTAATGGAGGCCAAGCCAAGTCCATCTACCTAAGGCGAGGCTAGTGAAGTCAGCAGAAAAAGGGACACTAAAGAGAGGGAACCGGATTTCACGCTCGGAACCATCCAGAAACGGCGGAGGTCCCTGACAGTGGTCCCAGCAGTCTGAGGGTCCCCGCAAGTGTGACAGAAACTGTGAGTAAAAGAACTGGAACTGCACCTTCGGACTCGTCTCTGTTATTCCACCTGCATAGACACTCACAAGCACCAACTGTGCCCCGGGCGTTGCTCCACCTGTGGGGAGCAGTACTATCATTGCTGCCACGACATCGTCCCGGAGGCCTCACACAGCAGCGGCGGCTTAATAGCCGTATACCACAGGTGGCGTCACGAACACAACCATTAACAAGCAAGCCACATATTCAACTGACACCCACCAGGGCCACGGAGCCGGGCCCAGCCACCACTGACTACCACCGGATTAGTCCGGCCCGGCACCGGGTGTCCCATAGCCCTGGGGTGGGCGAGTCAGACCCTTCCAACTGGTCCGTCAATAGTCACTCATATCACACCAGTCCATAAAAACGTTGAAAAGTCTGTCTTCAGATATTTCCACTTGTGTCTTGTTCAGTGGTGGCTGGGTCTCAGCTTTCCTTACCTCGGCCTTGACTCTGGCACTGAGCACCTTGTGCTTCTCAACTCTCCAGGGAGGTTGCAGTTCTGGAATATGACTGCTCTGGAGGATAATGGGCCAAGGATCGCTTTACTTTTGATTCTTGTCATAGTTTCTGTATTAATATATTTTTTTCTCAACACACTTTTTGTCACCCTGTTGACTATTTGCAACAAAACCTTTGATGGTTCTGTGATCACATCCCAAAATCTTAGCAATTTCAAGTGTTGCTCCCCTCTGTAAGTCTTTTAACAATTTTTAACATTCTCTGACTATTCAGTCAGTCAAAACTATTATTAGAAAGTTTCTTATTTTCATATGAGCTATTGATTTATAAACAAAATAACAATTACAAAGACAATTTGCTTAAAAAAAAACAAAAATCAGTCTTAAGTTGTATTTAACTTGGCTTATTGGGTCACTGAAATTATTTCTCTTATTTCTTAGGGCATCCAAGATATTTCAATCAACTATCTACTGGTCTTGACATGGTTGGATTGGCAGCGGATTGGTTGACCTCAACAGCAAACACCAATATGTAAGTTATTATCTACAAAAATATTATTTGCTAAAGAAAACATGGAAAATCTGATATTATGGCTGACTTGCTTCAGTACAAAGAGTACCAAACCATTGTATGCACCTCCTAAGTCAAAAACAGTCACTGAACCAAGATCTGGACTGAGACTTCCTAGATTGAGTCCTTGGATGAGCTACAAACACCTTTCATGATTTGTTTTGGTTCTTTTCAAGTAACTTGTACTGTTCTCCTTGGGTATCCATGCAGCGTATACTATGAACCATCTGATATGGAGTTAATGTAGTAGGTAATAAAGACCAAGTACCTTGTGTTGTTGCCGGTTGCTGGTTGTGGATCTGTGTCTGACGCCCACCCCAACGCATGTTTCGGCGTCACCTTCATCGGGGGGACGAACCATTATTTGTCCAGCACTCAGCCACTGAATCACTTTCACCCTGTTCTTCTTCAGAAATGCAACAGTTGTGTGTTTTGGATCATTGTCATGTTGGAAAAGTGCATGTCTACCAAACTGATGGCAGCATCTTCTCTTTTAATATAAGAGCAGTAAATCTGTGAAATCATGATATCATCAATGAATTGTAGCTCCCGACACCAGCAGAACTCATGTAGCCTCACATAAAAACATTTCACTGTAGGCACCATGCATTTAGAAAAATTAGTTTAGAAAAATGTATAGTGCCTACAGTGAAACATAATGGTGGCAATGTCCTTTTTTGAGGCTACTTAAAATCTGCTAGAGGAGACCTACATTTCATTGATGGTATCATAAATTCACAGATTTAGTGCCCTTATATTAAAAGAGAAGATGCTGCTATCACTCCATGCCTTTGGTAGATGTGCACTGTTCCAACATGACAATAACCAAAACACACATCTATTGCATTTCTTCAGCTTCTAAAAAATGCACTAGTTTGCACTAACCATAGCAATACAAAGGATACATATCTATAATCGATAGCTGGAACCAATGTGTAACAAGAATATTTTCAATCATCTTATATTAGTACTGTAATTAGTGGCCTTGGACACATTATAATTAGTGCCGGACTGATCAAGATTAATCTGTAGCTTGTAGCTTTCCAAAATAGGGGCAATTAGGAACAAATTACAAGTCAATTACACTTAGGAAGTAAAATAATAGCAAAATTGAATAGCTAAAGAAAGATAATAGGAAGATAATTGAGAAAAAGTAAGTCTTAATTTTAGTGTAGTATTTATGGTTTAGTTTTATTCTGTCTTCAGCTAGTCCAGCAGTGCGCTCATGCAGATGGTATATAGTCAACAATCCCATTTCCTACTTGACACCAAGTAATCAGTCTGCTCGTGTCTCCTGTTACTATGATGAGGTTCTTTATTAATACAGTATCTTATCTCTATTGGAGCAGGTAGCTATACTCCTCCAATACTGTGCCAGCTGCTAACCTGAGCTTGTTGCATGTGGTTGTCCACAATATATTGCTTTTGTCAGCCATTATACTGTGACTGGTGAGCTTCCAGTATCCCCTAAGGGTACATTCCCACAATCCACACACACTGCATCAGCAGGAGAACGCAGCATCTGTGGCGCCCTGGACTAGCCAGGTCACCACAGGGACTACAACACGACACCCCCACCCCGAGATAGGTACATCAGCCAGACACAAAATCCTTGTTGCCTCCCTCCAGGGTCTGATGTCCACACCAGGTGGGGTGGAGCCAGGCGTTTGGCCCCACCCACTGAGGAGTTCACAGTCCTGGAGGCGGAAAAAGGAAGGCAGTGAAGTTAGGGAAGTCAAAGTGAGAGGAGTGAAGTAGGAGTAGAGGAGCAAACTGACTGTTTCCGGGTACGTGGCCCGGGCACCAAGAGCAAGGTTGGCAGACGGTAGTGGCCGTCTGCAGGAGAGGCAGATCAACGCGGAACCGTAGGATCGGGGACGGGCGGTGGCCCGCCGGTACCGAACCGGGGAGCGAAGTGAAGACAGCACAAATCGGCAGGGCCTGCGGACCCCGACCAGGCTTGGAGTCGGGGTCCGCAGCTTGAAGGCAACCGTCCAACCAGCACAAGGGAAATACAGCTACCGCCACAGCTAGAGTTCCCAGGGCCAGAGCCTGCGGGCAAAAGGGCTCCTCCGGCCCATATACACGCTGGGGAGCGGGTTACCGGTGGGAAGCCATCAGGACCGAAGATACACAAAAGGTGCAGGGAAAGGCAGCCACCACCAACCGTCCGGGAGAAACCACAGCAGCCGGCTGCGGGACCCGTCCATCCAGCCGTTTGTTTTACCAGAGACTTTGCATCCATTTGTGGCTGAGTGAGTACTACCGTGCCATCCGGCACCGCGCTGCACAGTCCAAGCGACCCTGCACCTTGCCAACCCTGCTTCCCCGACACCTCACCGGGCCCCGGGACCACCAACCCCCCTACCCACGGAGGGGAGAGAAACATCCCAGCTGCTCCCTACCATCGCTCCCGGGATCCCCGTCAATAGCAGCGGTGGTGCCCAACCTCACCACAACCCGTGGGTGGCGTCACGGACTGAAATCCCCCAAACCAACCACCCCTTTCACTCACAGGCGAGGAGCGCCGCTCGAGTCCCCAGATCCTGCCTACCGCTTGAGCCACCGAGCAGCCATCGCAGAAGCGCCGGACCCGAGCGTTAGCGAGCGCAGCGGCGTCCTTCCCCGCTCGCGACACATCTGTACCCACAATCAGGATTCTGGGCACTGTGGACTTTCACTGTGTTCTCCCCGCTGAGAACAGTTGCGTGCCTCTAAGCAAGCAACAGTTTTTATAGGATAACCTTGAATGCAGCTTGATTCATACGTCCTTTGCAAAGTTTAACCTGCCCAATTCCAGCCTTGCTGAAGCAACCCAAGATCATCACCGATCCTCCACCAAATTTCAGTGTGTGCAAAACACTGTGACTTGTACACCTCTCCAGGTCTTCGTCTAACCATTAGACGACCAGGTGTTGGGCAAAGCTGAAAACTAGGTAAAGAAAATTCCAGAAACATCTTTGCGAAGAACGTATGAATCAAGCCGCATAAAAGGTTATCCTTAAAAAAAATTAGTTGCCTTCTGCTCAGGCAATGTTCCCCAACTATGAGGACTGGTTTTTCTAGCAGGACAATGCGCCATGCCACACAGTTAGGTCAATCAATGTGTGGATGAAGGACCACCACATCAAAACCTTGTCATGGCCAGCCCAGTCTCCAGACCTGAACCCCATTGAAAACCTCTGGAATGTAATCAAGCGCAAGATGGCTAGTTACAAGCCATCAAACAAAAAATAACTGCTTACATTTTTGCACTAGGAGTGGAATAAGGTCACCCAAAAGCAGTGTGACAGACTGGTGAAAAGCAGCCAAGACACATGAAAGTTGTGATTAAAAATCATGGTTATTCCACAAAATATTGATTTCTGAATCTTCCTGAGGTAAAACATTATTAGAGTTAGTTGTTTCTAAATTATTATGAACTTGTTTTCTTTGCATTATTTGAGGTCTGAAAGCAATGCATTTTTTTTTATTTTGACCATTTCTCATTTTCAGAAAATAAATACAAATTTTTTGGCTTGGAAATTCGAAGACGTTGTTAGTAGATTATAGAATAAAAGAACAATTTACATTTTACTCAAAAATATTCCTATAAAAATAATAATAATAAATAATTTTTACCAGAGCTGTATGTTCACTAGTGTGTGAACTCATGTTTCATAGGAATCCAAAAGAGCTGGCTCCTTTGATGAATAGAACCAAATAATGCAGGTCAACAAAAGGAACCATCACTACTGATAACATTCCTGAATTTGCCATGACTGTTTTTTTTCCTTAACATTGCCAAAAATTGGGAGGGTCCCATCCTATTTGAACATTACAGGGTGTGATCAGGAGCATTACTAGGTAGAACTGGGGATGGATTAAAATGCCTTAGGCCCCTTTCACATATCAGTTTTTTGCCATCAATCGCAATCCGTCGAATTTTGAAAAAAACGGATCCAGCGCTGGATTCGTATTCTTCTCATTGACTTTTACTAGCGACGGATCGCGACGGATGGCATGACGTTACATTTGTTGCACAATGGATCCGTTGAAAAATTTGTGTCCGTCAGACGGAGACGACGTCTATAGTAACGTTTTATGTATACGTCAAAGAAATGGACACATGACGGATCTGTCACCGTCAGTCGTTTGGTGTAATTGAAGCCTATGGGCGCAGCATCCAGCGACAAATCCGTTTTTGTAAACCGAGCATGCTCTCTCTCTTTCTCTCTCTTTCTCGTTTTGGCATTAAATATAATTGAACGACAGATCTGCTTTTGACAGGGATCTGTCGCATCAGTTTTACCACAATCTGCAACGGATCCGTCACATCAGTCACACAACGGATTGTGACTGATGAAGAAAAACTGATGTGTGAAAAGGGCCTTAAAGGGAACCTGTCACCAGATTTTTCCCTTATGAGCTGCACCCACCACTAGTGAGCCCTTATATACAACATTCTAGAAATACTGTATATAAGATCCCAGGCCGCTCTTTATAATGTAAAAAAACACCTTTATGATACGTAATATGCATGGGGCTGGGCAGGAGGACGATGATCACACAAG
The DNA here is from genome assembly GCF_048569485.1 of Anomaloglossus baeobatrachus. NCBI lineage: Eukaryota > Metazoa > Chordata > Amphibia > Anura > Aromobatidae > Anomaloglossus > Anomaloglossus baeobatrachus. The sequence goes on along the minus strand of NC_134358.1, from coordinate 527,931,607 downwards.
GTTGAGGAGGTGCCAAACTGAGAGTAGCAACACCTATCGGACCAAACCGCCCCTAGGTGAGTATTATAAAGGTGTTTTTATGTTATACAGAGCGGCCTGGGCTCTCATATACTTTATTCCGGAATGTTCTATATAAGGGTTCACTGGTGGTGGCAGCAGCTTATAAGGGAAAAACGTGATGACAGGTTCCCTTTAATGTTGCCAATAGCAGCGTGTGTGATAGTGTGATAGTCAATGTGCTGGTCAGTTTCTCTTACGTCTGCCATTGAATTCAAGGTAAAAAAAAAAGTCCCTATTTTGTTCAAAAAGGTGCAGGGAACGTTTCAGTTTGTAAATCCTCCTAATATGCATAAGAATGCCACTCACAAAAGATACAGCACAGAGAATCCTATAAATGAATACCAACTATTTATAACTCGTGAAAAAGACAAATGTCTCTGTAATGGGTCATTTATCAAGTGTGGAGCTTCAAGTATCAACACAAAATATATTTATTGCCTTTTTATATTAGTTGATGCCAAATATAGATAGTGGCCAGCATACAGTTTATATGGAGATCTCAAAGAGGAGCTCCAACCTCATTTGGTCCCAATCGATTTTCTATTGGGTTATGAGAACATATGATGGACCCCCCCTCAACTGTGAGACTGCGTTGTTAGTTGGCAGGGAATTGGTTCAAAGGTATTGAATTCAGTGTGGAGGGGGTAAGCAAACCCTATGGCCTTCGGTCTTGGATGGCACCATTGTGGATGCCTCATTTTGATCTGCGCTGGGAACCCCCTTATCTTGTATGTGCATCCCTGTTTAAAGTTATACAGACAGGTTGGAGCTGAGGATTACCTCAATATATGGTCATTTACACATAACATAACAACATCACTTGGTTCAACATCTTCATTACTAAAGATGTCAACCACACCAGACACTTCCATCTGTAGACAACTGTTTCAGACTTTTTGCTCCTCATCAGTACTGACTAGTTGGCTAGGTGAGATGCCTTTCATGCAGTTCTTGAGGTGCTGTCTCACCAACATAGATGCATTTTTTTTAAATGGAGTCAAGTGAATTCTTGGCATGGCCAAACAGATGAAGGCATCTTTCCTCCTCTGCATTCCACTTCTTTCATTGAAAGCTCTACCTTTTCAGGAGCCAGAGGAGGGTGCAGATAGATGGAAAACAAGTAGGTGGAAAGTTGCATTGAACTGTTTAGACCCGGGCAAATGTGCACTTAGCGCTTGTGCTTGGTTGCATCAGTCATTTTGTGCTGATGAAGGATGGTATGAAGGCTGAGCCATAGGGGCTCCACACTCCTTCGCCAAAGAAAGTCAGTGTATGTGTGTAGGAGTTCGGGCAGGGTGTGCAACACTTACTGTTTTCTTTAGGTTGTTGTCCAACCCCCCGCAACCGGTTCCTGTCGTAGGAGCAGTAGACAACACATGACACTGGAGTTCTCTTGGCAAACCAAAACTTGAACAACTTAATCTTTCCACATTATGACAGACATAGCTTCACTCCTGACGGTTCTGCAGTTACTGTTTCTTTGGGGTACTCTCACTCAACCTATCCCAACAATCTTGAAACTAGTCCGCAAGCTGCCGGGCATCTGTGTCTCCGTTCCCCCCCTATTCTTCACACCGCTGTCCATTTCTGGCCCCCAACGGCTGTCAAGCCTCACAGCTTCTCTGAGCTCGTCGAGGTGAGCCATAGGCTCTGGACCTTTAGGAGGTTACCTAAGGTTTCTCTAACCAGCCCTCACTTCATGCCTTTAAGGCTTTTTAATTTGTCAAATATTAGCTGACAAGATAGCTTAATTTATGTAGGCAGTTTTACTCCATCTGGAGGAGAACTAATTTGCATATCTTTCCCAAGGAACATTAACTTTAAGAGTCCATACACAGGTTGTCTAGAACCAGATTCCCCCGATGCTGTATTAAAGGCACTCACCTCACCAAATAGTATACTGCTCTAGGGTCATTCCACATCAAGTGGACCAGTTTTAAAAATCGTCCCCACTCGACCTTCTCCGATTTTGCTGAAAATTTATAAGGATGTACATGTATGTTTGAAAAGAGGTTCTGTAAATTTTTAGGGCCAGATCTCAAATACATTGGGCACTGTTGACCTTTCACTGGAGGGTCCACCAAGCTTCAGCTAAGAGGATTTTGCAAACTTTGGCACATAGCCATTAGAGTTCTATACTGGCTATGATGCTGAAATTTGGCATACTAGCTCAACGTTTGCTGCTAAACACGATAAAATTATTACCGGCTATGACAAAACAATATTTCGGCCGCAATTTTGTGTCAAAGTAGCTTGTAAAACACCTCGCATAAAATGTATGCCTAACTTTGATCATATATAACTCAAGACCAAAAACCAATAATAAATGGTGCTTTGCCCTGTACACCAAACATCTTCATGACTTTGCATTGCTGCAATATCACGGTCAAAGCATATGTATTTGTGGAAATATTCACACCCAAATATGATGACAAACTTAAAAAACCCGAATTTTACCTATTTTTAGGGCAAATTTCTCAAAAAGGCTACCCCTAAAATATATTTATTCTGATATCATTAGAAAGAGCACATTTTTCTCTACAAGGATCATTGGGGGTTTTTTTTGAGTCTCTCAGTTTAAGAAAGGAAAAATGCCACTGAACATGGTGTTATTTATTAATACGCAATGAATGGTAACTGCACTACTCAAACCCTTGCGTTGGTCCATGGTGGTTATACCACAACCAATTCCCTAAGAATTGGTCTTATAATCCTATTAAGAATTGTAATAATGCTGTCTTTCGAGAATTGGCAGCCCCATCGCCTAGGAGCCATGGCCGATAGCCGTGCAAGGCAAGTCGCAGGTGGTCTCTTTATCGCAGGTTCCAAAGCCTGAGGGTGGGTGTCTTTGCCTAGGATTCCAAGCCTAATATTGGGTATCTTTTGTTGGTTCCCAAGCCATAATGTTCAGTCTAAGTGGTCTGGAATTGTTGCTTCAGCGATGGATGGTCAACAGTGCCCAATGTATTTGAGATCTGGCCCTAAAAATTGACAGAACCTCTTTTCAAACATACATGTACATCCTTATAAATTTTCAGCAAAATCGGAGATGGTCGAGTGGGGACCACTGGTCCACTTGACATGGAATGACCCTCTAAACTATTCAGCAGTAAAACATTGAAATAGCTGTCTATACATGGGGGTCTCTGGTTTGTCCACTACTTTTACATTGATGGCCTATCCTTAGAATAGGTTATTAATGTCTGATTGGCCGGGGTCTGACACCTTGCACGCCCACCAAATCAGCTATTCTCAATACCAATGGCAGCAGGTGGCCAGAATTGCTCAGTTCCGGAGCTGCCCATCTTCTGATAGCGGCCGGGTACTGCACATCCATCCATTATTGATTTGAATAGGAGGCGGATATGATGTACTCAGCCACTATCAGAAGACAGGGCAGATCCAGAACAGAGCATTTCCGGTCCCATTTTGCCGCCGCCACTGAGAACATAAGATTGGTGGGGATGCTAGGTGTTGGACCCCAGCTGATCAAACATTGATGACTTATCCTAAGGATAGGCCATCAATGTAAAAATAGTGGACAACCCCTTTAATGCATCTGTAATGGGTTTATCACAGACGTAGAGGTAATGTTCCTATAGATTGCACTAAATAAATAATTGCCTTATTAGAGGAGGCCTAATTTGCATACCTTTCCAATGGAGCATTGTCATTGCTCTCACAATAGATGAATCTCCACAGAAAGATCCACTACCCCCTTGAGAGCTATAATGGGGTGTAGTACTAATTTATACCTTTGAGGTCAATGATATCATTGGGACTTAGGGGTACTTTGCACGCTGCGACATCGCAAGCCGATTCTGCGATGCCGAGCGTGATAGTCCCCGCCCCCGTCGCAGCTGCGATATCATGGTGATAGCTGGCGTAGCGAACATTATCGCTACGCCAGCTTCACATGCACTCACCTGTCCTGCGATATCCGTCGGGCCAGAAACCCGCCTCCTTATTAAGGGGGCGGGTCGTGTGGCATCATAGTGATGTCACACGACAGGCAGCCAATAGCAGCGGAGGGGCGGAGATGAGCAGGATGTAAACATCCCGCCCACCTCCTTCCTTCCGCATTGCCGGCCGGGACGCAGGCAGGAGATGTTCCTCACTCCTGTGACTTCACACACAGTGTGCTGCCGCAGGAACGAGGAACAACATCGGACCATCGCAGCAAGGTAATTATGGTTTTCGCCGACGCTACACCAATGATACGATTATGACGCTTTTGCGCTCGTTAATCGTATCATCTAGGCTTTACACACTACGATGTCGAGAGCGACGTCGGAAGTGCATCCCTTTCAATTTGACCCCACCGACATCGCACCTGCGATATCGTAGTGTGCAAAGTAGCCCTTAGCACTTTAGCAAACACTTTTGTTGCCAAAACACAAATAATTATGGGGAATTATGGGGAACGCAATTTTTTCGGAGTTAGGTCAGACAACTCTTCTTAATTAATTTTTGGATGCTGAATTCAGAAATGATCTCAGTTTTTCTCTATCACGTCAAGTTTTTGAACTATAGGATTTTTGTCTTCTCAAAAATATGTAAACTACTGTACCTAAAAAGTGTTGTTTTTTTTTTTTTAAATAGTACAAATATGAACAAAAAATGAAATATATAAGAAATAGGCACTGTCTCAGTTGTGACTACTCTTACAAGTTTCCACGTAGCTCTATATGAGTCGAATTGTACTCAGATAACAAGTCTTATTACAGAAATCAGTGCAATTGTGCTTCTATGGCAGGTAAGTTGAGGAGGAAAAACTTGACGTGATAGAAAAAAACTGACTACATTTTTGGAATCAGCATGCCAATTTTAGTATAAATCAGCTCAAAAACCTAACTCAACAGAAATGTTTTTTCAAATTGTTCCCCAGTGTATCTGTCTTGCAATTTTTTAGAGATTCGAAGACCAAAAATGTCTTTCGTATTTACTTTCCTTTATATATTTGTGATTCTAGCTTCTAATGTCACTGACTAATAGAAGAGCGGAGTTGCATATTATTTGAAGTTACATGCGCATTTTTATCAAGAGCCGTTGGTATTTGGGGATTGTTCACTTTATCTACCTTTTAATAAATGTGTTGGGGACATAATTTTAGAGCATTTGTATATTTATTACAATTTCTTCTCCTCTACTTGTTAGAGCCGACTTCCTCTCTTAGTGACCACTGATGGAGGAGCATGTGACCAGATCTGTCTGTCAGCTTCCTCCAATAGAAAACCCTTCAGATTGGAAAGCTGTTTTTTAATTGGATGAGACTGATGTATAGATCTGATCATATGCTCCTCCATCATTAGTCATTTTGTAAACAGGAGACCGGAGCAGTCTGTGAGGCAGGAGGAGAAACTGCAATACAATTATATTAGTGTCACAAAACATATGTATCTAACATATTTGTTATAATAAAAATATATTTGAACTCCTATCAGGACTTGGCGAGTCTTGAACTGAGAGTTCACTACAGTAAGGTGCGTCAAATATGTCTTAAAAAATGTAGGTCATCATGTGTACTATCTGTGTACCAGAAAAATAATTTTTTGCTAGCTATAAGTTGGAGTAAATTTTAACTTCAATGTATGCCAGTTAGTAAATTACAGAAAATGTGTTGTATTGTGAAAAGCTATGCCTCTTTGTTAATTCCCACCCATTTTTTATAAAAGTGCTGTGGTCAGCAAAATATTTGAAAATTATGAGCAAATACTACCTAAATGTTGTAAAATTCTGAGCACAGAAGCCATCCCCAGAAAGTCAGACCCGATTTTCTCCTGTGAGACATGTAATGACAGACAGCCCTCCTCTTTCCCCCTGTGATCTCAGCAGGTACTATGTGGAGTACAACAGAATTAAGGCGGGCTTTACACGTTGCGACATCGGTAACGATATATTGTCGGGGTCACGTCGTTAGTGACGCACATTCGACGCCATTACCGACATCGCAGCGTTTAAACCCTAAGAGCGACGATCACCGATCGCAAAAATGTCAAAAACCGTTGATCGGTGACACGTCGCTCCTTTCCATAATATCGTTACTGCTGCCACTACGATGTTGTTTGTCGTTCCTGCAGCACCACACATTGCTATGTGTGACACCACAGGAACGACAAACATCTCCTTACTTGCGTCCACCGGCTATGCGGAAGGAAGGCGGTGGGCAGGATGTTACGTCCCGCTCATCTCCACCCCTCCGCTTCTATTGGCCGGCCGCTTAGTGACGTCACGGTGACGCCGCTGTGACGCTGAACGCAGCTCCCCCTTAAAGGAGATATTGTTCGGCGGTCACAGCTACGTCGCCGACCAGGTATGTGCGTGTGAAGCTACCGTAGCAATAATGTTTGCTACGGCAGCAATCACCACATATTGCATGTGCGACGGGGGCAGGGGGCTATCGCGCTCGACATCTTTAGCAATTGCTAGCGATGTCGCAACGTGTAAAGCCCACCTAAGTATCATTAAAAACACCTCCAGCTTTCATCTCATGGCAGTCAGTCTGGGGGTTAGGAGAGCAGCTGAGCTATGTGTGATTGAAATAATTTATTGCAGCTCTCCTCTCACAGCGCCATCAGTTCTGCTGTACTCCCTTCCCCTCCCACACACTGATACTGCCATGAAAGTTAAGCTGGAGGTATTTCTAATGACAATCAGCTCTCATGTACTCAGATGTACTCTAGCTTCAGAAATCAAAAAGGAGGACAAGGCTGTTTTGTTTTTTTGGTTTGTTTTCTGTGTATGACATATCCTGCTAATAATGGCAACATAATTTAGTTGGAAAGTGCCAAACCCCAGAGGTAATGCCCAGTCGTGCTTATCATAAATTATAACCTAAAGTTCACAACTTAATATCTCTGTACTGGAGTAGAAATTAAAAAAATAAATAAAACTAAAACTATATATATACATATATATATATATATATATATATATATATATATATATATATATATATATATATATATATACATATATATATATCTAATATATAAAGCTCAGTGTATGTGTGTGTGTGTGTGTGTGTATGTCCGCTAAAGGAATCCGCGCCGTCGCATTTACAATCACGAAATTTTGCACAGACACTCCATGTGACTCAGGGAACGTCATAGACTATGTTTGGGAAGGGAAAATTTAACCCTGTGCTTTCCAGTTACGTTACAAAATACTACAGCCATTAAACTGAATGTAGCTGGGAGCTATAGTAGGCTATAAATAGCAACTGTCAGTGGTTGTTATAGGAACAAAATAAACTTAGTATAAGATTGGATAGACGGATAGAGATAGAAAAAGACAGACAGACATAGAGAGACAGCATGGGAAAGAGACAGACGGAGAAAGAGACAGACGGGCAAAGAGACAGAGACACAGACAGACAGATATAGAGACTAAGACAGATAGACTGATGCAAATACAGAGAGATAGAAACAGACAGACAAGGAAAGAGACAGACAGCGACAACAGACAGAGACTGGGAGAGAGACAGAGAGACAGTTACTATCCCAGGCAACGCCGGGTACCACAGCTAGTATATATATATATATATATATATATATATATATATATATATATATGTATAGAAAAAAAAATATATATATATATACTGTAGTATCGGAGTAACCATACATTTTCTTATTTCTGTTCTATGGCTTAATCTAAAGCTGCATTTTTTCCATACTGAAATTAATGGTGAAAGATGCTGTAAAACAAACCTGGATGTTCTTCATTTTAGACTCACCATTGATGATTGCTATAAAATTATGTATCTAATGTCATTAGTGGAGATTTCTGGTAATTTTGGGAAAAATAATTAAGAAAATTTGAGTGGATCTAGATAATTTGGATTAAAATGGATTTTCTTACACAGTGTCCTCTTCATGCTCATCAAGATTTTCTGACCCACTCTATGAAGACTGAATCAGATTTCTGTAATTAGGGTGAACATTACAGAGATTAATATTAACACGCATGACTGAGCTGTCTCTTATGGAAGGACATTACTGCACTGATCTCTTGCTGCGGTTTACACAGATATCTCGGCCTAATCGTGTCCTGGGTGACATATCAGGTGTGCTTTGCGTATTGTGAAAAATATGCTTAGAAGGCTCCATGAAAGTAAATCTGGTACACAGTATGGCTTACGTTTTGGTGTTTAGGGCTATCTTCAGGCAAACAACCAAGGATTGAGTGTGGGGGGAGCAACAGAAAATGATTAGCGCTGCGCTGCTTCTCATCAGCACTTTCAAATGTACCGGCATCTGTGATCTGTGATCTGTGATCTGTGATGCCGGTATATTTGAATGTGCGATCCTGAGCAGGGGACCCGGTGCTGGCGCTGACACCACGGCAGCTGCCGCCAGGCCCCGCCCCCAGGTCACGGACCCCACAGCAGTGCAGGGGGAGGTTACGGGGAGAGTAAAAGAGGTGCGGGGGAATGTGTGGGAGGGTGCAGGGAAGGGGGGCGGGGACTCACGCACTGTACCCGCCCAGCAGGGAGGCGACATGCTGTTCCAGATTTGCATGTCAACATGGTCTTGCCCATGTTGACATGAAATGACCGGAAGCAGCAAAATCGCGTCAGGAGCGGTCACATGACCACTCTGAGCCGGGGGGAGAGGGGCTGACAGCAGGGCAGGTAAGTGGTCTCTATCTAGTTACCTGCCCCAATGTAGCCCAATAGGGAAATAAAAAAAAAAGTCAAAAGAAGCCGGATAACCCCTTTAAGGAAAGAAAACCCTGCATATATCACTTTAAGAAAATGTTTGTAAGCTGATGATGTCATGTTGTTGATATTTATATGTTATGTGCAGTATATGCTGTGTTATACTGCTTAAAAGCTGGCGATACTGGTAGCTTTTAAAATGGAAAGTGTCTTGGGCCTGATGGAGCATATAGAGCGAAACTGCTTAAAGGGAACCTGTCATGTTGTTTTTTTTAATATTAAACCGCCCCCAATGTGTTTTACATGATGCAATGTGCATCACTAACATGGTTTTAAAAACAAAAAAAGTCCATGCATTTATCTTAATAAAAGAGTTTGTATGCTTAGGTGAATGCAGTTAATACCTTAGGGTTCAGTCATATCAGTCATAGGGGCGGCACTTTTGCAGGGATCATTCACTGTCAGTCAAGTTCAGACATGATTGTTTTTTTAACTTGCTAATGCCCCCTCTGCATTGTAATTAATTCAGGACCTTCATAAACACTTCTCTGCTGAGCTCCACCCATTACGGTCACATGATCGTGACATCACACAGGTCTTGCACACCATTTCTCCAATGCTGAGCACTGGATGTCACAAGACAGGAAGGGGTTACATTTCCAAGTATTTAATCTTTAATGGAAATAAATAATCTTTTCCTAATTAATATCAGAGAGAACAAATATCTCATATTTTATATCAGAGAACAAATAACTGCCATATACAACACACTCCACTATACCAAGACCAAAAATACCACATAAAAGCGACAAATCCCAACACATCATGACCAGACTACAAAATACTACCACATAATATCACATACTAGAGAGAAATACCATCACACCATGACCAGACAACATGGTATCATAATATAGTGACCGAAAAATACCACATATAATAGACAAATACTGCCACACCATGACCAAGCCACATATTACCACCACATAGGGACCAAATTATGCAATACTAACCATGAATAAAAACCATAATACTTAAAACACTAATATTGCCATCATTACACACAGGAACTCTGTATACAGTGTCTACTATACATGTAACAGTGATTACAGGTGACATTATACACAGAAGCTCTATATATAGTGTCAGTATACAGGTAATACAGTGGTCAACAGTGATATTATACACAGGAGCTCTGTATATAGTATCAGTGTATAGTTAATACAACCATCACCAGGGACATTATACACAAGATCTCCATATTTAGTGGCAGTGTACAGGTTACACAATGATCACAGCTGACATACACAAGAACTCTGTATATAGTGTACAGCAAATACAGTGATCACCAGTGACTTTATACACGCTCTGTATATAGCCTATTGTGTACAGGTAATACAATGATCACCAGTGACATTATACAAAGGAGCACTGTATATTGTGTAAGTGTAAAGGTGATGCAGTTACTTACAAGTGATGTCTCTAGGTGAAGTCATTCATTCGCTTTCCTTCTTCATCTGACACAGACCGTTATCGCATCTTCCAGCCAGGACTTATCTCTACAGAAAATACAGACACAGATGTCTATAGATGATCATTTCCAAAACAATGAATCAATGTAGAGCAAAAAAAAATGACATAAAATGTAACATAATAAATATAGGATAAAAAATGTCTCCAAAGCCAATAATGTAGTATCAATTTCAACCTGAAGCTCCCAAACTCATTGGTTGTAACAGGATATCACATGGAGATGACCTTATGACATTAGGTCATTTCTATATAAATGATAGAAAGGAATAATCTCACCCAAGTCTTGTCAAGATAAATGTGGGTGCTGAATAGGTTTCTTCAGGGGTAGAGTCTTGTCACTGAGCTATGTCTCCCTTTATCCTTCAAGTTCTCAATGCCATTAATGCATTCCCTCTGTGCCAAGATTCATCAAGGGAGCATTCCAAAAGGCCTAATTAATTGTTGAGGGTAGAGTTGTGTGTGGGACCACCATGTCTGCAGCTCTAAATACCCCTTAGCTAGCGTCTTTAACACACCGCTATCTTTTAAAGCTAATCTTACATCTGCATCTATGCCTCTTCCAGGTTCCAGGCCCACGCTATGTCCTATCCGGGTTCCAGACCCATGCTATGTCCTATCCGGGTTCCAGGCCCACGCTATGTCCTATCCGGGTTCCAGGCCCACGCTATGTCCTATCCGGGTTCCAGGCACATGTGTCACGCTTCCCGGTCCCCGTGCCCCGCTCTCCGGTCCCCGTGGCCCGCTCCCCGCTGCCCGGTGGTGTCCCCTGCTCACCACTCCGGTCCCGGCCCCCTCTTCCTCGCCTGCGCCCTCCATGCGTCCAGCTCCCCGCTCCCGGCGCTCCTCTGCGACGTGGGACACTCAGCCTGGCACTCCTGCTTCCTTTGCACCGCTCCCTGGACTGGCTTCTGGTGCACGGGCCTCGTGCATGCGCATTAGGGCGCGCGCGCGGTCATTGACCCTTTCTTAAAGGGGCAGCACCTAGAAACAGGAAATTGCATAGACAGGTACAGGGTATATTAGGATTCTCTTTCCTGGTGGGCGGGGCCTGTTCTACGTGTTTAGCAAGCTAGGAGTTCAGGTCCCCATATTGCTGTGTCCTGTATTAACCCCTGTCTGTCTCGCAGAGCCTGTCTTGCCACGCCAGTCGCTCCGGACCACGTCCGTTCCAGTACCCTGACGGTGACTTAGGCGGATGTTCCACCACCTCTGCAGCTCCGCCAGTCTCCAGTCCCTGACTCCATTTGGTGACCCGTCCCATCGCTCAGCAGGTTCCGGATTCCGCCTGACCATACAACCCGGCCTCGGACCCTGAGCCTCGTCACCCGGACTACCGTCTAGAACTCCGTGTTCTCAGCGACATCTCCCTTCCAGCTCCCCTACGGACTGTCTTGCTACCAATAGTGCTTCGGCTGCCGTGCATCAAGACCCTCTGGCGGGGTGACCGGCCTGGCTGCCTCCCCAAGGGAACCCAGTGTACGGTCCAGTGTTTCCACCACCCGGACGTAACAACATGCCATGTCCTATCTGGACTCCAGGCCCATGCTATGTCCTATCCAGGTTCCAGGCCCATGCTATGTACTATCCAGGTTCCAGGCCCATGCTATGTACTATCCGCGTTCCAGGCACATGCTATGTCCTATCCGGGTGTCAGGCCCATGCTATGTACTATCCGGGTTCCAGGCCCACGCTATGTCCTATCCGGATTCCAGGCCCATGCTATGTACTATCCGGGTTCCAGGCCCACGCTACGTCCTATCTGGGTTCAAGGCCCACGCTATTTCCTATCCGGGTTCCAGGCCCACTCTATGTCCTATCCGGGTTCCAGGCCCATGCTATATCCTATCTGGATTCCAGGCCCACGCTATGTCCTATCCGGGTTCCAGGCCCATGCTATGTGCTATCCGGGTTCCAGGCCTGTGCTATGTGCTATCCGGGTTCCAGGCCCATGCTATGTCCTATCCGGATTCCAAGCCCACGCTATATCCTCATTATGTCACATCTGCCATGGTGGAGTGTACGCTGCCTGGCAAAATGGAACACAAATGTCACTTCCTGTGACTCCAATAACTGCCCTGCTAGTGTCGCGGGCGGAGGAGGGGACGCTGCGCTCTCCCACTGCTCGGGTCCGGCTGCGGCTGCTGCTGCGGCTGCTGCTGCTCGGTGGTGGCTCGAGCGGTGGGCCGGATCCCGGGGACTCGAGCGGCGTTCCTCGCCCGTGAGTGAAAAGGGGGATTTTTGATTGTGGGGGTTTTTTGATTATTGTCCGTGACGCCACCCACGGTTGTGGTGATTTTGGTGACACCACCGCTGCTCTGGACGGGGATCCCGGGAGCGGTGACAGGGAGCAGCTTTGTTGTTATTTCTCCCCTCCGTGGGTAGGGGGTTGGTTGTCCCGGGGCCCGGGTAGGGATGGATGGCAGGCGGGTTACGGAGCCTGGCGAGCTGCAGGGTCGCGGGGGCAGCGCTGTGCCGCACGGCACGGTGGTACTCACTCAGCCAATAATGAGGGTACAGTTCTCGGTAAAACACACGACTGGATGGACGGGTCCCACAGACGGCTGCGGTGTTGTTTTCTCCCGGCAGGTTGATGGTGACTGCCTTTCCCTGCACCTAGATACGGTAGATGGTTCCAATGGGTTCCCACGGGTAACCTGCTCCCCGGCTTGGATATAGGCCAGAGGAGCCCCTTTTGCCCGCAGGCGCTGGCCCTGAGAAACGGTTGCCTTGGCGGTGGCGGTGTCTCCCTCACTTGGTTGGACTGTTGCCTTCTGTCGGGACTTGGCTATTGGGAAACCCAGGAGGTTCCCTTCACTAATGAATTTGGCAAATTCACGGCGACTCCTAGCCTTGCCGGGGTCCGTAAGCCCCTGCCAGATGGTGCTGGCTTCTCTTCGCGTACCGGTCCGGTACCGCCGGGCCACCGCCCATCCACGGTCCTTACGGTAGACTCCAATCGGCCACTCCTGCAGACGGTCACCACCGTCTGCCAACCTTGCTGTACCGCCCGGGCCACACACCCGGACGCTGTCAGTTAGTTGCTCCACTACCACTTCTCTTCCTTCCACCTTCACCTCCAAAACTCTATCTCCGCTCTGCACTCAAGCTCTGCCTGAGCTAAACTGACTACAGTTTCCTGCCTCCAGGACTGTGAACTCCTCGGTGGGCGGGACCAACCGCCTGGCCCACCCCCTGGTGTGATCATCAGCCCCTGGAGGAAGGCAACAAGGGTTTTGTGTTCTGACTTCGGTGTGCCTGCTGGGAGTGTGGGGTGTGTTGGTGTTGTTCTCTGTGGCCCCTGGCTTGTCCAGGGCGCCACACTAGTAGCACATAATATCCCGAAATTTAACTGTGTGACAATGGTTTGGATGACTCATGTATCTCACCCGAAATGAATTGAAAGATGAAGCCCAGTTAGCTCAAAAGTGCCAACCCCAAGATCTATTAAAGGGGATTGGTGTTCAAATATATAGTGAGGACTCTCTGGATAATCCTTCATATCCAGTGACTATAGAAATTAATCTATTAAAATATCACTGGATTAAAGAAAATATCCTATTCTACGTCTGAACTAGCGCTTAGTTTTCCTTACATATTCCATGCCGCAAGTGCATATGGCCTAATAGGCAACTCTTCTGTGCAGCAAATGAGGTATGATTTGATAGAATCACTTTTTCCTTTAACACTGTTCTTATAGGATTTGCCTACAGTGATAGAGTTGCATGCCACACATCCACTACATCGGCAACACCCTGTTGTGTTTGTGGAAAGCCAGTGTCACAATTATCTCTTGCTGGGGAGTGATTTGTGACTGTTCTGCCATTTGAGCTTTCTCCCTAGTCTGGAGGCTATATTGAATGTATTTTGCTCTGTGTTGGCGCAGCAAGGGTTAATGTCAATTTTCCCTATCAGCAAGTTGCTACATTGGAGCTCAGCTGCAGCCTTTTGTGGCCACTTCCCTCTTCCTTAAAGGGCCCATCAGCCATCTCTTCCTTGCAGTTGATAGAATCTCTTTGTCACGGGTGTGTCACGGGTAACAGGCAGTCATGTGGTTTCTGGCCATATAAGGTCACAATGTTTGGCTGCGCAAAATGCTCCCTGACTTTCCACTGTTCCTGCTGTCGCTATTCAGTGGTATAGGTAGCTTTCCTGCTGGATTCATCTCTCCACTTTTGGACCCAGCAGGAGCTCGGCTTCCACCCAGCTGCTAATCATCAGTATTCTCTTAGTGCTTAAATACCTCTTCCTTCTTTGGACTGGTGCTGGTAATATTATTCAGTTAATTCAAGCCTGGAAGCAGGAGGCTTGTACTCTTCTGTTGTATTGTTGATGAAAACTTTGCTGAACTTCTACCTGAGTCATCTATAGAGAAGTAGCTCATCCATTTTCCCCCTGTGTGTCCTGCTTGTGTCTTCTATAGTGTTTAGTGGGGTTGACAAAGAGCTCATCCCATCCGTTCCCTATTTAGGACACAGCACTAGGAATACCTAGGTTCAGGTATCTGACTTGACACATAGGTGTGGAACCTATCTAGGGTGGTGAGGAACCCCAGGAAGCAGCAGTAGGTTTGGTCAGGGGTCATCATCCTCACCTTCCCTAGACACAGGGTTTCCCTTGTCTTCCCTTTTGCTGTTCGCTTGATACTTCCCCATACCTAGCGTGACACTCATTCTACCTAGTCCCCCCGTGGAGAGAGGGAGTAATTTGCAGCTGCTGGTTCAAGTGTTGCTATATGCTTGCTTTTTTTGTGAAGCTACCCTTTGTATTGTAGTTTATTCCCTCTTTTGGTTTTCCCCCTTTACTATTTGTTGTCCTATACGTCTATGTTTGGGTGCAGTGTGACTGAGTTTTGGTTTTCTCCCGTTTGTCTTTTGTGTGAGTTTAACCTCTTCTATCCTGGCCCTTACCTGGGATAATAAATCAGAACTGGCAAGGAGCAGTGCCAGGGTTGCCGCCCAGACCTCCTCACCATCAGAGGTAATTCTGGAACTAGGGATACTTAGGGCCCACCTAGCCTGAGGGTCAGTCGAGGAGTCTTGATCCTCGTTACCTCATTCCGTTCCGTGACAGCCAGGTGATGGGTTTTGGAGGGTGGAATGGCTACGTATGAGGCTATCCTTTAGGGATCTTCCCTTTCTAAAAGTGATTTGGGGATAAGGGGTAATAAATTATACCAATGTCCCTCTATCCATTAAAAGAATGAGCCAGTGTCATTCTTAAATCTTGTGCTCCATTATGGAAAGTGGTAATGAAGCGTCTACTCACTCCATTATTTTCTACTTTTTTTGCTGGCGTTAATAATTGAGACCTATTTTTTCTCCTCACCTCATTAACTACCTCTGTCAACACTTTTTTGGGATACCCCCTTCCCAAAGTCTTCCCTTCGGATCATTTGCTTGCCATTTGAAAGTAATGTCAGCTGAACAATTTCTGCAAGATCTTAAGAATTGGCTTCTTGGAATTCCCTTCTTTTCTGAGAATGGATGATTACTTTCCCACCTAAGGAGGACATTGCAGGATGTGGGTTTTCTAAGAGTTTCAGAACAAAAATATTGGTCCTGTATTTATCTCTTTTGTCAGATAATGGATCATAGATTGGATCAAGCTCTTTGTTGATGTAAGCTATCCAAACACTGGAGCCAGTCTTTAGTAGTAATTCTTTTCACAACCTGTGTCACTAAATGCATAGTGGTTACAGATCAAACTTGAAGGTACAGTAGGCTTGATGGTTCCACATCACACGTTTGGGCAAAATGCATATCATGGTTGCTGACCTTTTTTTGTTTAATTCTTAGCAGTCCTCTATTAGTGTAGAGGCAATAGTCTATGAGTCCATTGAGAGTGAGATTGCACCCAAGGTGGCTTCAGATTTCTCTTAGCCATCGGAACCACCTTGGATCTCTGGAAGGCTACCTCCTCCTACCACAGTCAGTCTCTCCAATATGTTTTAAATAGGGTTGCAACAGCCACTTTGTATATATTTTCTCAATGTCTCCATTACGGTAGTTTTTGAGACCCTTAAACCACTACCCTTCTGAGAATTCTCACCTAAAAATGGCAGAAAGCGTGCAATGTATGTATCACTCAAAAACTCTGAACAACAGAGATATAGTGCCATATAGCCAACTGGACAACACCATATTGGTCCCAGTGCTAGTCAGCTCGGGGTACCATCTTTTAGGATAGCTTAACGCGATTTGCAATAGCAGCAGTACAATAGTATAATTGTAAGCGTACCAGACATGTATCATCTTAGTCTGAAATAAGTCACAATTATCTTCACAAAGAGCAATATTAACCTGTTGCAACTTGACTTCATGCTACCAGAGAACTAGTTAAGCCTTCACTGTATGCAAAAGAAAACTTCATAAGTTTGTCTTGAAAGTGCCCTTAAAGATAACCTATCATGTGAAAAGCTATTGTTAACCTGCAGATATGGGGTTAATCTGCAGTTTAATAGTGCTCTTAATCTGCCCTGTGCCAGTGTGACGCCCTGGACTAGTCAGGTCGTCCCAGGTAGTCACACACAACACCACACCCCCTCCCAATTAGGTGACATCAGTCAAACTAAAAATCTTGTCACCACCCTCCAGGTTTGATGTCCACACCAGGGGGGCGGAGCCAGGTGGTTGGCTCCGCCCACCGAGGAGTTCACAGGCCTGGAGGCGGGAAAACACAACACAAAGAGTCAAGTACAAGTGCAGAGTAGTCTAGAGGAGGTGGAGAGCAGTCAAGTTCACGGGCAGTCCTGTGTCCAGGCCTGCCAGGAGACTACCAGGTGGCTGGGTTGGAGCCCAGTCACTACTGGCAAGGAGGCAGAGGGTGGTGGCCACCGGCAGGAGCTGGGATTACAGCCGGTGGAACCGTAAGGACCGGGATCGGCCGGTGGCCCGCCGGTACCGAACTGGGCAACCGATTGGAAACCAGAGCACCAGGAGGGGTACTCAGACCCAGACAAAGCCCCGAACCGACAGGGCCGAGTCAAATCAACTGATTGCGGACTGGACTTAAGGACCTATGCCACACAAGTCCCGTTAGAAGACAACAGCCCAACCATACAGGGTAGAAGCCACCGCCAAGGCATAGAGACCCAAAGGGCCAGCGTCTGCGGGCAAACGGGCTCCTACGGCATATACAAGTCGGGGAGCGGACTACCGGTGTCTAGGCATAGGAGTCAACATTTACACACAGAGGTGCAGGAGAAAGGCGGAAACCACCAACCTATTCTGGGAAAAGCTGCAGCCGGCTGCGGGCCCCGTTCATCACTTTGTTTGGTTTACCAGAGACTCCAGTGTGTTGTGTCAGAGTGAGTACACCAGTGCCTTTGGGCCGCGACGCACCGCACCAGCGCCCAGCACGCATCTCCCGCTCCCTCGCCTCAGTACCTCCCTCGGGCCCCCGGAACCATCAGTCCCCTACCCACGGAGGGGTCAACATCAAGCTGCGCACCACCGTCCCCGGGAGGCCTAGTTAACGGCAGCAGTGGTGTCCATCCATTCACCACAACCCGTGGGTGTCGTCACGAACTCATACCCCAAATCAAACCACCACGGCCCCAGCCGTGGGACTCCTCACCCCAGTCCCCGCATGTAGCGCCAACTCCCTTGCATAGCGACGTGAGCCCCGGGTCCGTGAGAGGCTCGAGCCACCACCCGCAGTACGAGCACGGATCCGAGCGGCTCGCCGGTCGCAGCCGAGCCCACGGGGCGGTACACCAGCATTCGGAACCCTGCTGCCAGAAGGAAAACAACTTTAATCCTCCCAGAAGCGGTCAGCTCTTAGTCATTGGGATAGTGGTAGCGCAAGTTCAGTCACCGCACTGTATATTGATAGTGGTGGCTGTAACCTCATTCTCCACATTCACGGACAGCTGGTTATAATGATGAGCTGTCAATCAGTGCGGGGTACATGGTTACAGCTGCCGCTCTAAATATACTGTATTCAACGGTGACTGGACCTTTGCCGGCATCACCACTATGACTGGAAGCTGAGTGCTTCTGTCGCGGGCGGAGGAGGGGACGCTGCGCTCTCCCACTGCTCGGGTCCGGCCGCTGCTGCTGCGGCTGCTGCTCGGTGGTGGCTCGAGCGGTGGGCCGGATCCCGGGGACTCGAGCGGCGTTCCTCGCCCGTGAGTGAAAAGGGTGGGGATTGATTGTGGGGATTTGAGATTGTCCGTGACACCACCCACGGTTGTGGTGAGATTGGTGACACCACCGCTGCTCTGGACGGGGATCCCAGGAGCGATGACAGGGAGCAGCCTGGGTGTTAGTTCTCCCCTCCGTGGGTAGGGGGTTGGTTGTCCCGGGGCCCGGTGATGGGGTAGGGATGGATGGCAGGCGGGTTATGGGGCCTGGCGAGGTGCAGGGTCGCGGGGGCAGCGCTGTGCCGCACGGCACGGTGGTACTCACTCAGCCAATGATGTACACAGAGTCCCCGGTAAAACAAATGGCTGGATGGACGGGTCCCACAGACGGCTGCAGTGTTGTTTCTCCCGGCAGGTTGATGGTGACTGCCTTTCCCTGCACCTGTGTAGTGTAACGGTTCCAATGGGTTCCCACCGGTAACCCGCTCCCCAGCTTGGATATGTGCTGAAGGAGCCCCTTTTGCTCGCAGGCTCTGGCCCTGGGAACTTTAGCCTTGGCGGTGACTGTGTTTCCCTCTCTCGGTTGGACTGTTGCCTTCTGTCGGGATTTGGCTGCTGGGGAACCCAGGAGGTTCCCTTCGCTAACGGATTTGGCAAATTTACGGCGACTCCTAGCCTTGCCGGGATCCGTAAGCCCCTGCCGGATGGTGCTGGCTTCTCTTTGTGTACCGGTCCGGTAACACCGGGCCACCGCCCGTCCACGGTCCTTACGGCTAGCTCCAATAAGCCTCTCCTGCTGATCCGTCCGGGCCACAAACCCGGACCACTTTCTGTCTGCTCAACTGCTACTTCCCTCCTTCCACTTTCACTTCCAAAACTCTATCTATCTGCTTTTCCCGCCTCCAGGACTGTGAACTCCTTGGTGGGCGGGGCCAACCGCCTGGCCCACCCCCCTGGTGTGAACATCAGCCCCTGGAGGAAGGCAACAAGGGTTTTGTGTGACTTAGGTGTGCCTGACCGGGAGTGTGGGGTGTGTTGGTGTTGTTCTGTGACGACCTGGCTTGCCCAGGGCGCCACATTCCCCCTTAGTAAAATGCAGACCGTCCGCGGGCTGCCCGTCCATCACCGGTTTTATTTTCACAACAGAAAAGATAAACGGTAAAACAGGTTACAAGCATATTAACTTCTTCCCACATCGGGAGGCATATTTACTTAAACGTTGCTAAACGGTAACGGCTTCCGCTCTCTCCCACCCAAGCAACCTGGCCCTGATGCTGCCCCTAAGCAAATGGGCAGCACCCCTTGACCCCAGTTCAGCACAAGTTACCCGAGCGGGTTATGTCCTTTTCAGGGGACCCATGTCCATGGGGAACCCCTGAAACCCCCTGGAGGATCGCCACCGGTTGCGGTAGTGGCGGGCCTGGGCCATCACTTCCCTCCAGGCCCATCCTCCAAATCAGCCTCTCTGGAGGCGGTTACGGTAAAGCCAACATTTTTATTTACAGACCACAAGTTCGTGGTTGCCCTGCCAGTTCTCGGGCTTGTCCGTAGCAGTTTCTACGCATTGGGTTGTAAACAGTCCCCAAGGGGACTACAGTGCTTCGTAGCCAATGGGCTACCACAAACAAAACTGTAGGGTCCCGACGGAGACTTGCCATAGGGTCCCAACGGGGACTGTCAGCTGGGTCCCAGGGGCCATCCACAACACCTGGCTCCGGTACAGCTCCCTCCTGCAGCTTTCCCACAGTCCACCATCGAACAGCACGAGCCCCCAACGCCACCCTCACATAGGGGTGACACTGTCCCACAGGACTCCATTTTCAGCTGCCGATGATGCGGGTACGACTGCTCCTCCAACCGGACTCCTTAGCCCTGAGGGCCGTCTGGAACGTCAGCAGATTCCCAATGGGGACCGACAGCAAGGTAACCGGGAACCGCTACCATGCTTTAACTTTTCTTTCTTAATCAGCAATCCCGCGGCGCAGCTGCCTTTGCTGCCGCTCCCGGTGCGGAGCACTTTCTGCTTGCTCCGGTTCAGGCGGGGTGGGGGAGGGGCCCAGACGGAGTCCCCCCGTGCCGGCTACGACCGGTACCTTCGGTAATGAGGGACCCTGCTGTGACATGGTCTGCTCTGCCTCCTGGCAGCTGCATCCCCGCCGTGCCTCCGGTGCATCTTTGCTGATGGGCTCAGCCTTCGGCTTCTTCCATGGAAGCGGATCAGGGCGGTCACGAGCTTCTGCTGCAGGTCAGTCCGCCGGGGCGGATTGGCAGGGTACCGCTACCGGTGGTGGTGGTAGCGGGCCTAGTGGCGGGGCAGCAGCAGCCAACACGGGTAGCGGGGGAGGTAGCAGGGCGAGCGGGTATGGACCGGGTCACTCGGCCGCGATGACCGACCCACTAGGGGTACAGGGGCGTGGGTCACTTACCCTCCCTTCCAAGACTCCCTCCACCTCGCGTCTCCGTATGGCCGCCACCACTTCCGCCATGTCGGCCTCCCACTCCTCCAGGAGGAGCTGCATGCGGACCTGCAGACGGCTGCTTAGCTGGACGGTCCGGACTTCCACCCACGCTGCGGTGCCAGGCGCGGGGACCATGGTGTTGTCGGTCGGACTCAGCATCTTTAGCAGCGGCCTCTTCCAGGAACCAGTAAATGGCCGCAGGGTCCTGGCGTCCCTGCTTCCATAGCCGCGTGCTACATGCGGCCAGACGCCATCAGTCCCCCTTAGTCTCTTTTCGGCTCCTCCTCTACAGGGCGGGGTTTTGGCCTTCGTGCCTCCACTGCTCGAGGAGACGCTCCAGCGGGAATTTTTCGCGCCCAAGATGGTGGCTTCTCAAATTTTCCGGCCAGACACCTCCGGCGGTAACAAGGCGCAACTCTACCGGACGGCAGAGCGGTAAGATCCTGTTCGTGACGCCAAGTTGTCGCGGGCGGAGGAGGGGACGCTGCGCTCTCCCACTGCTTGGGTCCGGCCGCTGCTGCTGCGGCTGCTGCTCGGTGGTGGCTCGAGCGGTGGGCCGGATCCCAGGGACTCGAGCGGCGTTCCTCGCCCGTGAGTGAAAAGGGTGGGGATTGATTGTGGGGATTTGAGATTGTCCGTGACGCCACCCATGGTTGGGGTGAGATTGGTGACACCACCGCTGCTCTGGACGGGGATCCCGGGAGCGATGACAGGGAGCAGCCTGGGTGTTAGTTCTCCCCTCCGTGGGT
This sequence comes from Anomaloglossus baeobatrachus, assembly GCF_048569485.1. Classification (NCBI taxonomy): domain Eukaryota; kingdom Metazoa; phylum Chordata; class Amphibia; order Anura; family Aromobatidae; genus Anomaloglossus; species Anomaloglossus baeobatrachus. Next base: position 527,910,061 of record NC_134358.1, on the reverse strand, counting down.
AGGGGGTTGGTTGTCCCGGGGCCCGGTGATGGGGTAGGGATGGATGACAGGCGGGTTACGGGGCCTGGCGAGGTGCAGGGTCGCGGGGGCAGCGCTGTGCCACACGGCACGGTGGTACTCACTCAGCCAATGATGTACACAGAGTCTCCGGTAAAACAAAGGGCTAGATGGACGGGTCCCACAGATGGCTGTGGTGTTGTTTCTCCCGGCAGGTTGATGGTGACTGCCTTTCCCTGCACCTGTGTAGTGTAACGGTTCCAATGGGTTCCCACCGGTAACCCGCTCCCCAGCTTGGATATGTGCTGAAGGAGCCCCTTTTGCCCGCAGGCTCTGGCCCTGGGAACTTTAGCCTTGGCGGTGACTGTGTTTCCCTCTCTCGGTTGGACTGTTGCCTTCTGTCGGGATTTGGCTGCTGGGGAACCCAGGACGTTCCCTTCACTAACGGATTTGGCAAATTTACGGCGACTCCTAGCCTTGCCGGGGTCCGTAAGCCCCTGTCGGATGGTGCTGGCTTCTCTTTGCGTACCGGTCCGGTACCGCCGGGCCACCGCCCGTCCACGGTCCTTACGGCTAGCTCCAATAAGCCTCTCCTGCAGACGGTCACCACCGTCTGCCAACCTTGCTGATCCGTCCGGGCCACAAACCCGGACCACTTTCTGTCTGCTCAACTGCTACTTCCCTCCTTCCACTTTCACTTCCAAAACTCTATCTATCTGCTTTTCCCGCCTCCAGGACTGTGAACTCCTTGGTGGGCGGGGCCAACCGCCTGGCCCACCCCCCTGGTGTGAACATCAGCCCCTGGAGGAAGGCAACAAGGGTTTTGTCTGACTTAGGTGTGCCTGACCGGGAGTGTGGGGTGTGTTGGTGTTGTTCTGTGACGACCTGGCTTGCCCAGGGCGCCACACTTCCAGGAGGATTAAAGTTCTTTTCCACATGACAACAGGGCTGGTTCTCTGGGCAGGTTCAAAACATTAGTAACCTACAAATTAACCATATATCTGCAGGTTAATAGAGTTTTTTCAGTTGACAGGTTCCCTTTAAACTTGTCCCTGTCATACGTGTCTGCCATCTTACTTCACAGTACCAACTCTCCATGCGTCTCCAAGGGCCTCCTAGGCCTTTCACTAGCACTCTGGACAACAAGTTCTTCACTATTTAATGGTCATAGTTCCCATTCACCTGGCATATATTCTTAGGGCCTGTTAGGCTAACACTGACCCCTTTCATCCAATAAGTCTACTTCCTTTATAGGACTGGAAGAAATGGCCACTTCACAGACTTCAAGGCAGAGAATCTCTCATCATCCACTGCTCTTTGTCTCTTTCGGTCTAGAAGCCTCACACAGCCAATACTGTGTCACATAGGGCACCCAAATTCCCACATACTATAGAAGTCTCTCATACTTTCTGACTTCTACAACTTCCAACTTCCCCCCATGATAACACTCCGCATTACTGGTTGGGTACACCTCCCTCCAAGTCTCACCAGTAACCCCATAGAAGATATGTAGCTACTTAGGGTACCACAGTGTAGCTTCCATATAGGCTCTCCATGACTTGCTACCACTGCATTTTGCCTCAAGCCCAGTCACACAATTATTGGTGAGCAATTATAGATCTATACTATGTGGACGATCTATACTATGTGGACAATTAGACAATTTTATTTTTGATGATTAATGTCATTTTTTCATGTACATTGCTGTCAGTGAATCCAAAAGGTTATTAAACTGGAGAACTGAATGTTCAAGGAAGTAAAAGCAAGGTTTTGTCTTTCTTAGGAGAATATCTATGTGTGCAGAATTATTATGCAACTAAATGAAGAACATAAATTTCCCATCTTAATTGTTTATTTTCAGTTGTTACAGGGAACCTGTCACCAGATTTGGTGACTATAAGCTGCGGCCACCACCAGTGGGCTCTTATATAAGGCATTCTAATATGCTGTATATAAGAGCCCAGGCCATTGTGTAGAGCGTAAAAATCACTTTATAATACTCACCTACAGGGCGGTGCGGTGCAGACTGGTCGGATGGGTGTCTCCGTTCTCCGGTACCGGCGCCTCCTCTTTCGGCCATCTTTGTCCTCTTTCTTCTGAAGTCTGGTTGCATGATGCGTCCTACGTCTTCCACACAGGCTGGTATTGAGGTCCTGTGCAGGTGCACACAATACTTTGATCTGCCCTGCTCAGGAGGCGCCGGTACCGGAGAATGGAGACACCCATTTGACCAGTCTACACAGCACCGGCCCTTAGCTGAGTATTATAAAGTGATTTTTATGTTCTAAACAGCAGCCTGGGCTCTTATATACAGCGTGTTAGAATATTGTATATAAGAGTCCACTGGTGGTGGCTGCAGCTTATAGTCACCAAATCTTGTGACAGGTTCCCTTTAAAGTGAGAATAATAACAAAACAACTCAAAATGTACAAAAACATATTTATGAAATTGAAAAATATATCAGTGATCAATATAGCCACCGTTCTTTTCAATAACCATCATGAGACTTCCATCCATGGAGTGAGTCAATTTCTTAACCCCTTCACCCAGATGCCTGCTTTCACCTTCCTCTCCAGACCAATTTTTTCAATTCTGACAATCATCCATTTATGAGGCTATAACTCTGGAATGCTTCAACAGATACCAGTGATTCTGAGATTGTTTTGTTGTGTAACATATTGCATTTCATGTTAGTGGTATATTTAGCATATGTTTTGCTTTTATTTGAAAATATCGTAAATTTGGTGAAAATTTTGAAAACTTTGCAATTTTCACATTTTCAATTTTTAAGGCATTAAATCTGAGCGTTATGTCACACAAAAAAGTTTATAACATTTACCACGTCCAGTTTATATAGCCCAATTTTTGAAAAAATTTTGGCAAATTTTTGGCTAAAGTGTTCAACTATTGGCCAATCGTCTCGGGATTAAATTGCACATTATCACTAAAATGCAAAAATTTGTGGATTGCTTCAAATTGTGTCCTTGTCATGGCCAATGCGGAATACTGGGTGGCTGTATAGCATATCAAAATTCCATTATTGCCTGATCTTTTTTTTTCACTATGCCCTTAAGTGTTGTCTTATCAAGGCTCTTCTGTCAAGACGACTGGTTTCAGCCACACACTTGTTCAACTTTCTGATCTCAACTCCTTTACTCACCTCCTATTGACCTCTGCTATAACACAACTGTCTTTTGGTAGCAGCTGATATCGCTTTATAAACTCTATACATAAGATATGTGCAATAACATGGGGAAAAATTATGGGTCCAGTCACATAGGTAAATGGTAAGGACTAAAAATATCAGTTGGTTTTTTTTCAATGTAGATGTAAAACTAGAAGTTAAATTTGATTACTATACACATATTGCTAGGAAATATTAAAAAGACAAGCATATAATACATGTATCACAGCCATACATCAGCCTTCACATGCTGGCTGCAATTCTCTTTAAAGTAAATTATACAGATCCAGAAAAAGGTGAACTTTAGTGACAAAGGAAATTATGGAAATAATAAAAACCAGGGAAGCGTGAAAACGAATTCATTGTGTTGAGAGAATAAGACAATAAAAGATGTTGAAAATCAACTCAAAGATTCCCGTGCGTTTATGAAGGACAGAGCTGAATAATAATTCACACTGATATTTGCTAAGTAGCCAGGAATCGGGTCTAATGAGCTTATTTGTGGCTATAAATATAGGGTGCACAAAAATAGGTGTGAAGCCTTGGCATTGGTGCCTAAAGGGGGCTTTAGCTAGCGTTCACACCCGCCCCCGTCGTTTGTGCGTCATGGGCAAATCGTTGCCTGTGGCGTACAAAATCGCTAGTACCTGACACACATACTTACCTTCCTAGTGACGTCGCTGTGGGCGGCGAACAGCCTCCTTTCTAAGGGGGTGATTCATGTGGCGTCACAGCGACGTCACACGGCAGGCGTCCAATAGGGGGGGAGAGCAGGCGCATGAAAGTCACGCCCACCTCGTTGCTGGCAGAACGCAGGTACATTACTGTTCGTCGTTCCCGGGATGTCAGACGTAGCGATGTGTGCTGCCTCAGGAACGATGAACAACCTGCGTCCTGAACCAGCAACGATTTTTTGGAAATGAACGACGTGTCAACAATCAACCATAAGGTGAGTATTTTTGATCGTTAGGTGTCGCTCGTACATGTCACACGCAACAACATCGCTAACGAGGCCGGATGTGTGTCACAAATTCCGTGACCCCCAACGACATCTCGTTAGCGATGCCGTTGCGTGTTACGGGGCCGTAAGGTATGTACGCACATAAGAAGGCACAATTGTTATAAATGACACATGATAGGAAAGTGGGGTTCCTTTTTGAGAAAATATTATTTGAATATACTCTTCCTAGTGCCAATGAAGGTGACTGACAGGTCTCTCAGTTGCATGTACATTGGGAGAGACCTGTCAATCAGCTGCAGTAGCTCTGGGGGAGGAGCCAGACAATTCATGTCTCCGGCTATGATAACTAGCAAGATCCTCAAAGAATATGATCCCCGAAATACTGAAGAGTTTTAGAGAATATTATGCCAGGGTACAATTGTGTAGCCAGCATGCAATTCATGCTGCCTGTGGTTTGGACACCATGAATAACCTGATGGGTTTCATCTAAAAATGTATGTAACGTTGATAGAACCCTAAGACATGGACCCGTATTTAAAAAAAGATGTGTTTGGCTTCATGAAACTGTAATGGTGAGTATACTAACATTTGTCACAGGGTTGTAGCCTAAAGTCTGTACTTACACAGGGGTAGTGATCATTATAATCACTTTAAGTGCTTGGAATTAGAAATCCTGCCAGTGTCAAATGCAATTTTTTTTTTAAGAATGCAAAATTGGTATTGGTACATTTAAATTTTTTTGCCATCATATAAGAGCATAAAAATATATACATACAGTATATACAGTGTGTCCACTCATATCCTGTCCGCCGCCATTAACTTGAGAACGGTGGCAGGTACAGGCATAGAAGTGGTGTTTAGGTATAGCAAAGTATCCATGCGCTACGCAATGAAACCACCTATAGCGCCACCTGGTGGAAAACAATGGAGTTAGCATTTTTATCTTGAAAACGGAACGATGTAGAGAAAAAAAATGAATCACAAAGTTGTAGGGCATCATCAATTCAATACGAATTGACACCTTGCATACAGAAATGCTATGATTAGAATGTGTAAAACTCACAAGGCTGCGGACGTGAAGCGATACCTCATGGAGACCTTCCTACAAGTCATTGGGTATGGTGGCTGTCCTGACCCCATTGGACTTCTTTCTGTGAGGTCACATCAAACAGCAGGTGTGTGCGACCCCTCCACCAACATTGCAGGACCTACGATGATGTATCACAGATGCTTGGGCAAACGTGTCACCTACCATATTGCACAACGTGCAGCAAGATACAGTATGCTGTCCAGAGTCCAGATGTGCATTGCAGCTGACGGGGGCCACTTTGAGCATCAAAGTTAAAAGAGCGCCATAAGTGTTACCAGCAATCATTGTTTTGGGGGGTCATGGGTTTCATATCATAGCATTTCTGTATGCAAGGTGTCGATTCATATTGAATTGATGATGCCCTACAAATTTTTAATTCACTTTTTTTGTCAATCTCATTCCGTTTTCAAGATAAAAATGCGAATTCCGTTGTTTCCACCAGGTGGCGCTATAGGTGGTTTCATTGCATAGCGCATGGCTACTTTACTTTACCTGGACAGTGGACAGTGGACAGGATATGGGTGGACACACTATATATATATGTATGTATGTATGTATGTATGTATGTATATATATATATATATATATATATATATATATATATATATATATATATATATATATACATACCTTTAAACATTCACCTATTGGCTTTATAGTGGGTGATCAGGGGTTCTTTAATAGCCTATTTAGACAAGACAATGTCTAATTAGACTAATTAATGAACATTTTATCTACATAGTGCAACCATTAATATATTATAACTGCAACAAATCTTCCTTTAAAAGAGGCAACGTCCTGATGATAATAATGACTTTTAAGCAAGTTTAAAAAAATCTTCACAGCTGACGTATAAACGCTTTGCTTCTTTGTCGGGTGATCGGTCTTTTTAGATGAGCTAATAAGAAGGGGAAAAGCATTTCTACAAACACTTGTTCACCTGGCTTGTGTAACTGGGATATTACATTAATGGATTTGCAAGTTCTCAAATACAAAGATACACAGATACAGTCACAAACATACTGTATGCACATAAACACAGACAGGTGCAAGAAATCCAAAATGTAAATGATTAATACCACATCCAGGTCAATAGTGTAAGGGGTGCTTCACACACAGCGAGCTCGCTGCCGAGATCGCTGCTGAGTCACGCTTTTTGTGACGCAGCAGTGACCTCATTAGCGATCTCGCTGTGTGTGACACTGAGCAGCGATCTGGCCCCTGCTGCGAGATCGCTGCTCGTTACACACAGCCCTGGTTCGTTTTCTTCAAAGCCGCTCTCCTGCTGTGACACACAGATCGCTGTGTGTGACAGCAAGAGAGCGACAAATGAAGCAAGCAGGGAGCAGGAGCCGGCGTCTGACAGCTGAGGTAAGCTGTATCCAAGATAAACATCGGGTAACCAAGGTGGTTACCCGATATTTACCTTAGTTACCAGCCTCTGCAGCTCTCACGCTGCCTGTGCTGCCGGCTCCGGCTCTCTGCACATGTAGCTGCTGTACACATCGGGTTAATTAACCCGATGTGTACAGCAGCTAGGAGAGCAAGGAGCCAGCGCTAAGCAGTGTGCGCGGCTCCCTGCTCTCTGCACATGTAGCTGCATTACACATCGGGTTAATTAACCCGATGTGTACTGTAGCTAGGAGAGCAAGGAGCCAGCGCTCAGTGTGCGCGGCTCCCTGCTCCCTGCTCACACTGGTAACTAATGTAAACATCGGGTAACCATACACGATGTTTACCTTAGTTACCAGTCTCCGCAGCTTCCAGACGGCGGCTCCGTGCAAGCGCAGCGTCGCTTGCACGTCGCTGCTGGCTGGGGGCTGTTCACTGGTCGCTGGTGAGATCTGCCTGTTTGACAGCTCACCAGCGACCATGTAGCGATGCAGCAGCGATCCTGACCAGGTCAGATCGCTGGTCGGATCGCTGCTGCATCGCTAAGTGTGAAGGTACCCTAAGTAGTACCCAGATAAGCTCTCAGATAAACAATATAAACCACAACCTGATAAATTGCTCATTTAGTGTCCAGATAAATATATAAGTTTAAATACAGTAGCCATAAAAGTGAGCAAAGCCTCAAAAGGATAAAGTAAAAAATAAACAAACAACATAATCTAATAAGTTTACAAATAAGAGAAAAGGGCAAAACATTATTATGGGCCTTTGGGCCAATGCTGCAGTTTTACATGTTTATGACCATATTCTAAAAAATATAGAATGTTCTAAAGGTTTTCTGGATGAATAGGATAGATGTAGTAAAAGATGTTCATGAAATAGAGTAAATCACTGGTACAAAATTGCTTCTACACCTAGCAACACCAGATATATTATGCCAGGTGGAATATTTTAATAAGTTTGGCTCAAATTACAGCATTTTATCTCCCAAATTTCATTATCTTATTACATTGATATTCAGAAATTGTCTCTATTGTGGTCTTATACCTAGAGATAACAATTATTTTCTTAAAAATTGTAACCTACGTAAAGTCCCCAATACATATTAAACTCATGTCCAAACTCAACGATATTGACGGGTTCAGACAACTTTTTAATGTATCAAATCAAAAATCCTCAAGATCGATGTAGACAAAATCACCATGATGAGGAAGTAGTGACAAGAAAAATTATGAATAATAAAATATTACATTTTATTAGAATAAATATTAAAAACTATGAATACTTGATGCTAGATACTTGATAAAATACAAGAGATGTACTCTATGAGCAGCAAAACAAGTATAAATAGCAGTGCCAAAAGGACCATATAATAATATTACAAGGCAATTAAAAAAAATTATAGCTTAATATCTAAAAATAAAGGGAACCTGTCACCAGATTTGGTGACTTTAAGCTGCGGCCACCACCAGTTAGCTCTTATATACAGTATTCTGGAATACTGTATATAAGAGCCCAGGCCGCTGTGTAGAACATAAAAATCACTTTATAATACTCACCAGTTTTTTCGCTATTAAACCAAAAATATCACCTTCTGCAGCTCCCGAGATTATGGGCGGGTACGAGGATGACGCTGGTGAGGTTATACACAGCACCTCCCATAATCTCGCACCTGCGCAACTGCATCCCCACCGCTCGCGTGAGGGAAACTTTATGCTCAGCCCCGCGATAGGGGCACAGCAAAATGCGCCTGCATGAGACTCCAGCAGTGTGGACAATGATGGGGGCGGCGTCATCCATGTAAATCATGACTGGGGGACGGTGAACAGCGGCAGGAGGGGTCAGGAGCCAAATTAGAGAACGCCCATCTGGCCAACCAAACTCATTTGCATAGGAAGCGGTGAGATTTTATAAAGTTCTTTTAGGGGTCTGCAAGGGGGGCCAGCAACAAGGTGCACCTTCCTAGAATGCAGCTCAGGAGCTGCAGAAGGTGATATTTTTGGTTTAATAAGGAAAAAGATGGTGACAGGTTCCCTTTAAAGCCAAATTTATTTATTTATTTATTTTTTTTATAAACTTTCCATTAGTATTTGCTATGATGTGAAAATGCAATTCTTCATAATATAAATATTTACATTTTAATATATTCTTTTCTTTTTTTTTTCCTAGGTTCACCTATGAAATTGCTCCCGTCTTTGTACTGTTAGAATATGTCACCTTAAAGAAAATGAGAGAAATGATTGGTTGGCCTGGAGGAAGTGGTGATGGAATATTTTCTCCAGGTAAATTATCATCTAAAAGCCCTAAAATAAAATCTGCAGAAAATTTCTTTATATTCCCGCCGCTGTTATCTAGAGTACCAAACGTAATGGAGTTCTATATTGAACATAACTCCTGACAGTCTATGAATTTAATTTAGAAAGATGTATACAGCCCTCCGAGCAAACCGCGTATTACCATGAGCATAAATTGTGCTCTGTAGGAAGGATAATCAGATGAGACATTTGCCTTGCAGTTCTAAATGCTCCTACTACTAACACATAGATAAAAAAAATTGTAGAGATTTCAGTACAAAGGACACTAGTTATATAGTATTAAAGGGGCAGTCAAAGAACGTGCCAATTATTGTAAAACTCCATATGTGCAGGACAGAGATTACACGTGCTAGTCGTAATTGGGGAAGGGGGATAGTCTGCTTTAATTTTGTTTTGTTTTGTTTTTTTGTCAAATTATTTTTTATCTTTTATTAGATTTTTTGGTTCTCAGCTATTCAGAAAAAAAACCCAAAAAACAAATCAAGCCTTTAGTTTTACCTGTAAACTCAATATATAAAAATGACTTCTTACCTATCCAGGCCATGGATTTTGTTAATATTATGACCTTGATAAAGGGCATATTATTTCAAGCTCTATTTTACTGTAATGTTATGTTATAAGAGGTATTTTTTGTTTTGTTTTTGTCATAAAGACTATCGGGGCTCCTCAGCTGTCCCTCAAGCTGGGGACCCTATGCTATCTCTAATCTCAGGGATATTCCCGATGATAGAGAAGCCTGAGTCTCCTTCCTGGTCTTGCTTCTGACCAGTCCTTTTGCTGATTCTTCCTGCCCACAGGAAGAGACAGGAAAGGAGTGTGATGAAATCCACAGATAAAGACAGAAAAAGGAAAACCAAAACTCAGTCACACAGAACGTACACACACAAAGGTACAGATAATAAGAGGTTCAGGAGAAAAAGCAAGATCATGAAGGACACTGCAAAACAACAGGAGTACACTCCACAACCACTCCAAGCAATGAGTACAAAGTTCAACAATAAGGCCGGTGTCACACTTGCTAGTGCCTTGCATGTATCTCTCGCAAGTCTCGCATTGCATCACCCGGCACGGACTCACACTCTCCGGACAGAAGCGGGTCATTTGCATGCATCTCGCTGAGACACTCCTGTCCTGAGAGTGAGTGGCCGTGACGAGTGATGCGACGCAAGACTCACGCGAGATACACGCGAGGCATTCGCAAGTGTGACACTGGCCTAAGCCTGAGACACCACACCTCACAGACTAACATAGAATAAACTATAGCTATCATGGGTGGAAGATTTCCACCAGCATAAATAGGTGGAGAAAACATGTGATAGGCCTCCCCATATCATGTGACCAAAAGAGCAAACAGTCCAGCAGAGATTAACTCTTGCTAATCTGCCTATGAATCAGTACACAGCAAATTGATGCACTAGTCTGACTGTGTTCATCCAAGACATCAGAGAAACCTTCGAGTGGAGTGTCAGAATCTACAATCTGAAAAGTGCTCAACGCCGCCATGACAGTCGGCAAAGTTTGTGCAAAACTTCGTTTGACAGTTTTTCATTACTAAACTTTCTATTGTTTCCTCAAAGGAAACATGGTCCAATAGTATAAATATAAACCTAGAAAACTGGAATACCCCAGTATAGAAGTACCTCTGTAATAATGCCAGAGTGGAAACCAGAAAGACAAAAAACCAAAGAGTATGATGAAAAAGTAGAATATATTTATTAAGATAAATAACAACAAAGTGAAACAGCTGAAAAAATTGAAGGTGGCTAAAATGGCAACAGCCACCCAGGGGCAAAATAGAATAACAGTGACAGCCTCTAAACGCCACCCAGTTGGTGCAAACACATCATTGCATGTGATAGTAAAAAGGTAATGCAGACCAAACCCAAAGCAGCATGAGAACACAACCAAAAGAAAATGCTACATTTAAGAAAAAGGGAATGCTAATCCAGCACAGATACAAGAATCCAATAGTAAAGGATACTACAAAGTCAATGTACAAAACTTGTGCAGGATCAGACAACAACAAGGCAATTGCTACAAATAAGGGGGGTAGATGTAATCAGGTATCAATAGGCTGAATCACCAATATAATACCTTGAGGCATGGTGGTCAAATGATAAAGCCTGAGGACATCAGGAGTGTCACGTCTCCACCGGAGTCGACTTTTGTTTTAATCACCAGACACCGCCGCGTCACCACTGTGGGCGGCGCTGGGGACGAAGGAGTAGTCAGTGGATCTGCAGGGCGCAGGCTCCGCTCAGTTTTTAGGCTGGGTTTCACTAGGACCTGCAGTACCACTGGTTGACCGTGGTGGTGTGTGCCTTCCGGCTGGAGTAGCTACCTTTCAGCTGGGGCCAATAGGAAGGCACTACACCCCTCTTATGCTTTCTCCTTTCTGCTGGCAGGTGCCAGATATAGTCCTGTAATTCCCTGCTAGACTCTGGTTCCTTGCTGTTTGTTTGTATTCCCGTATATTGACCTTAGCTTGACCACCTGACCAATATTCTGCCTGCTGTTCCTGTACTTCGCTGCTAGCTCCGGTTTTGACCCTTAGCTTGTTTGCCCGACCACTCTTCTGCCTGCCATTCCTGTACTTTGCTGCTAGTTCCGGTTTTGACCCTTAGCCTGATGTCTAACCACTCTCCCGCCTAACAATTTTTTTCCCTGTTCTAACTTCTGGATTTGACCCTGCCTGATTACTGCTCTTCTCAGGACCGCAGTCTTCCATGGGCAGCGATCACCTGGGCTCTGTCATAATTCCAAATCCCTGTATAGGGGTTAAAGGGTTGCGGGGTTCAGGTTTCTGCTTTGTGGGCGATTGCCTCTATTCACCTGTTTCACCAATCCTGAGTCTGTGGCTCCAGGCAGGCGTCACAAGGAGGCTGTGTGTGCCTCGATGCGCGTTTCACCGATAGATGGCTTTGTCTGTCATTACTGCTCATATAAGAATCCTATTTCTGTTTTCATATTGTATATTTCCCTTTTTTACGTAGCTCATTTGTCATTTTTTTCTGTATAGACTGGGAAATAATAGGTAGAGCCATCTCATTATCATTAACGGCTGGGTTACTTATTGTCATTTTGGTCATACTACTAGATAAGGCAAGATGGCAATACAATATACCAGGGCTTCTTAAACTTTTTCTAGTAGGGCCTCACCAGACAGACGAAGGTGACACCTGGGCCTCAACATAAGTTGTAGAAGTCTGTGCCAAAATATTGCTTCATTTCCTTTTCATCCTAAATTCTGGATAATGTTAAAAATACTAGAGATTGGGTTGATTATGTTGCTAATATAAAAATAGCTCCAGTTAGAAAAAAAGTGCAACTTATCACCATTTCTGTAAAAAAAAAACCAAAACAACAAAAACGCGTCCCCAGCTGTGCCTCACACATATCCATATACCAAAGCCCATTGATTTTTAGAAAACTTCATGTGCTATTTTTCCTGTGTTGGTGCTGTAATGGCATTCACTAGGAATCCCAGCATCGTTTTTAGGAAATTCTTCTACCATAAAGAGATTGTAAAGTTGAGGAAACCCAGGATCGTAAACCCTTCCTTCTTGGTATCTTTTGTATTTTGTACACTATATATTCTATTTTAGAAGAATTGTTTCCTTCTGTGCATTATGTTTGGCCTCTCGGGGTAGCTTAATATATCCTGAGTTCTTTGCATGAACTAATTTTCTGAAACCTTCATAGTCATTTTTTCATTACTAATTATTTCCCTGTGAGGCTTTTCCATGCATGACACTTATATTCTGCTCTCAGATGTAGGCAGATGATATCCTGAGGATACCCCCTGTCAACTACATTGCTCGTTCATCTGTGTTACAAAGAGTTCCTCAGAATATCAACTGTGCAGCAATTACAATAATTTAAATATGTATGCCCCAAGGATAGGCAATATGGCCAAGTCATCAAGTTGTCTTTCTCTGGGGTAGGCACTTACATATCCCCACCAGCAACGTGTGGCTCGCTATTAAAATGAGCTGAATTTATCCTCCTGACATGTCCAGTCTGAGTAACTAGTCAGTATTGACTAGCTTTGCACAGTACTTCATGCAATAGGCTCAATGTATACAGTAGTAAAATCTCCTTTCATATACTGTACTTTAACATTTATCTTGTTCCATATTAAAGTGGACCTTCCAATACATTTTTCATGTTGAACAGGACACCCAGCGCAATAGTGACTGCAGAGGGGAATAAAATAAATAAATATATATATATATTTTTTTTTTTTTCTTTTAAATTTCCCCTCTCCACTGCAGATATTAGCAATTAAAGTATTTGGCACCCAATTAGTTAGCTTATGTTAAGTCTGTAGTGGACGTTATCAAATAGTTTTCAGTGGGGGTGGGTACCTCTTTTCTCTGTATCAGTTGCCCAATCATAAACAGGCAGCAACACAACAGAAAAAGAACACACCCACACAATCGCTTGAGATAAGGATTCTCAGTTTGTGAGATCTATTGTGAGATCTAGAATACAGACCTGATATCCTGGTCTAACCTCCTGCATGAGTAGAAAGTGATGGACGATTAGAAAATAGATGACTCACACCTTTCAGATAAAGTCCCTGAATGTCCTGGGCCATTTTTTGGCTTGTTGGAGTCCTGCTGGGCAGGATGGATCTGTATGTTTGACACCTACCAACGATCTCATTAACGACCTAGATGAGAACTTAAAGTGTGACACGTAGGCGTGTAGTTGCGTCACCTTTTCCGCGCCCCCCGCTGCATCGTTTCTAAAGTCGTTGGGAAAATGACTGTGTGACATCTCACCAACGATCTCACCAACGACTTAACAACGATCCAGAAAATGTGACGTAGTAACAATCTCGTTAACGATCTTGTTATGTGTGACTGGACCTTTAGGGAAGGTACAACACAACCTATCTATGACACATTACAAACCCTACTATCATCTCTCTTCTCCTCATAGCAACTCTGCTTCACTGCCCTCAGCCCACACTGCCATACTGGAGCTGTGTCAGAAGTCACACTTATGTCTGTTGTGCTCAAAAGTTGACTCTTCTCCAGCCAGACCATGTGGGGGACAGGGGGAAATTTCCATTTTAAGCCCAATTGGGCTGAAATATTCTGGATTGAGTCAATTGCTGGACTATATCTATAATTGGCTCTCGTAAACTAAATTGATAAAAATTGAAGAAAATTGTACTTATGTACACAATAAGCAAGTGTAAAATACTCCCAAGCAATCCTATATGCAACTCTTTGAAATAAGAAAAAAACTTGTAAGTTAAATAGGTTTTATAGAACTAAAACATTAAAGTCTATTGCTAAGCTTGATCAGTAAAGGTCATGTTTGACCCAGTCGCTGAGGATAATAGGGCCTGATTTCGTGTTATTTTCTATTTTTCTTCCTTTGTAGGAAGCCCGATTTCACACATGTGGCTTTTCGCCGGTTTGGCGGATGCGGCGCATGCCAGTACAGTGTATACAGTATAGTGGCAGCGCGACAAGCGCCGGTCACATGCTGTCATGACCCTGTGACCCAGATGTTACAGCGCTGTCATTGTACTGTATAGACTGTACTGGATTTCGCCGCATCCGCCAAACCGGCGAAAAGAAAGATGTGTGAAACCGGGGTAAGTCCTCTAGCAGTAAAAGAGAAAGTATCATGTGAAAAAAAACGCAATTAACCTGCAGATATGAGATTAATCTGCAGGTTAATAGTGCTCTGAACCTGGCCATCACCGTCAGAGAGTGCCTTGCTGCTGGGAGGAAATTAACTTTAATCCTTCCAGCAGCGTTCAACTTCCAGTCATAGGAGTGGTGCCGGCGAGTGTTCAGTCCCCGGTCAGTCTATAGTGAGCGGTGGTTGTAACTGCATTCCCGACACTGACTGACAGCAGGCTCAAATGCTGACAAGGCTGTCTCTCAGTGCTGGAGACGCGGGTACAGCTGCCACTAACTATACACCAATCAGTGACTGAAATCGTTATTAACCCATGACAGGTAAATAAGCATGATTTACCAATGTAAAGTAAAGACATGGCCATAAGGGTGCTGCAATAGTGATGAAATTAATACCTTTGGTGAAGAAATCCACTTTGAAAAATGTCATCTCAATATGTGTATGCACTGTCTCCTTCGCCATTTTATTGAAGACCAGCCATGAAATCAAACTGTGGACGAGCGGTTTGTGGTACAGACAGCAACATTTAAAACAGGAGGCAGGTCACTGTAAAATCAATCACCTGTCAATCAAACAGTGGAGGGAGGCGGAGGGGTCAGGGCAGGAGGAAAAACGCTCAGTGCACAGTCCGGCCCCTGTGCACCACAATATCATTAATTGAAAAGATCAAAGGCTGATTAAATGAGAACCACAAAGCAGATTTCTTACCAAACATATCAATTTAATCAGTGTTATAACCAGGTCTTTACATTCTAAATCATGCTGACATGTTCATTATAAAGTGAACCTGTGTTAGATTCAGTCTGACAGCTCGGTATAGGGAAGGAGATGCTGAGAAGAATGATACACGGCAAAATATTCAATATAAATTGTATTTTATTCATTGAAATTCCTGGTGTTTGTATGCATAGGAGTCCAGTGGACAGTCCTATTCAGTGACTGACACAGTCATACAGAGCAGACTGTCAATCACTGATTAGGACCGCCCACTGGACTCATACGCACTTAAACACCAGGGTTTGCAATAAACACAATGCAAGTTTTACTATATTTTTTCCTGCAAAAAGTGTATCACTCTGAACATTTCCTCCTGCTCCATAAAATCCTGCCAGCAGATCAGATACCATTTTCAACATGGCAGGTTTCATTTAAAGGGGTTGTCTACTGCATCTTATTTTAAGAAATGTGTAATGAATATGAAATACGGGACTCACTGTTGTATATAATTAAAATTTCTCCTTCTGCACTCGTCTTCCTCACAGATTGCACAGCTCTTCTGTTGATGGAGGAACATGTGACCGAACCTGTCCAATAGAATGGCTGTATAATCTGTTAGGAAAGCAGCAATAATAAGTTCAGGAGAAGACCCTGTAGTGCTAATGTGTTAGTAATGGAGACATACAGTGCTGGCCAAAAGTATTGGCACCCCTGCAATTCTGTCAGCTAATACTCAGTTTCTTCCTGAAAATGATTGCAATCACAAATTCTTTGGTATTATTATCTTCATTTAATTTGTCTTCAATGAAAATAAAAAAAATGTCGTAAAGCTAAATTGGATATAATTCCACACCAAACTTAAAAAAGGGGGTGGACAAAAGTATTGGCACTGTTTGGAAAAATCATGTGATGCTTCTCTAATTTGTGTAATTAACAGCACCTGTAACTTACCTGTGGCACCTAACAGGTGTTGGCAATAACTAAATCACACTTGCAGCCAGTTGACATGGATTAAAGTTGACTCAACCTCTGTCCTGTGTCCTTGTGTGTAGCACATTGAGCACAGAGAAAAGAACCCCAATGACCCAAAACACACTTCAAATAGCACTAGAAAATGGTTTGAGAGAAAGCACTGGAGACTACTAAAGTGGCCAGCAATGATTCCAGACCTGAATCCCATAGAACACCTGTGGAGAGATCTCAAAATGGCAGTTTGGAGAAGGCCCCCTTCACATCTCAGGGACCTGGAGCAGTTTGCCAAAGAAGAATGGTCTAAAATTCCAGCAGAGCATTGTAAGACACTCATTGATGGTTACCGGAAGCGGTTGTTCGCAGTTATTTTGGCTAAAGGTTGTGCAACCAAGTATTAGGCTAAGGGTGCCAATACTTTTGTCTGGCCCATTTTTGGAGTTTTGTGTGAAATAATCAATTATTTGATTTTTGTTTCATTCTCTTTTGTGTTTTTTCATTGCAAGCAAAATAAATGAAGTTAATAATACCAAAGAATTTGTGATTGCAATCATTTTCAAGAAGAAACTGAGTATTATCTGACAGAATTGCAGGGGTGCCAATACTTTTGGCCAGCACTGTACAAATCAAATTCAATTCAAATTTCTCCAAAATTTCAGATTTGCCATAACACAAATTTTTTGCAAATCGATTCACTGGAATCAACCGAATTGCTGGCTTTTTCGGGCACCCCTCACCTGTGCTGGTCCGGCATCTCCTGGCCTAGTCCTCCGCTGGCTCGCTTCTCTCCTCCAGTTCTGGTGTTCTCTACTCTCTGCACTCTATGGAGCCTCCAATACCGATAAATCCTCAGGTGGCGTCTTGATGTTGCAGGGAAATTCACGTCACAACTTTGTGTGAGGCCTAGCGAGCACATGAGTGGCCTAAGAGTGAGAAATAAACCAGAGCCTTAGAGAAACAATCCAGAGGAGGACCGACCGGGAAGCCGCAGCATAACAACAAATGAGGGGCGAGGTGAATATAATGTTTTTTTTCTTTTTAACCACTCCATTAAACATAGCTCTGTGTTCTGGAGAGATTATAAAATAATTAACGGCTTTTACCAGCATATTAATTTTCATCAAATTAATTTGACGGCCAAGTTTGAGTGAATCTGGCAAACCAAATTTTCTCAGATTTGTTTAGCTCTAATTATCAAGTGTCACAAAATTATGTCTCCAACATATTTCTTAAAATAAGGATAAAATGGACAACCCCTTTAAAGCACAACTGAGGTATTAATTTTGATTTGATAAATCAATAGTTGACATAAAAATAAGCAACTTTGTAATTTATCTTATCAGAGAAATTTGCTTCTTTCGCTGCCAGAATTGATCAGTCATTATAAACATTCTCAATTCAGAGGTAAATTCTGTATTCAGTGAAGACTTTCCTATTACTGGGATTGGAGATGGCAGTTGGTGCTGATGAGATTCTATGATGGAAGCAGCTAGAGGCAGAGGGAGGAGCTAGAGACAGAGGAAGGAGCTAGAGACAGAGGGAGGAGCTAGAAACAGAGGGAGGACCTAGTAGCAGAGAGAGGAGCTAGAGATATAGGGAGGAGCTAGAGACAGAGGGAGGAGCTAGAGACAGAGGGAGGAGCTAGAAACAGAGGGAGGACCTAGTGGCAGAGGGAGGAGCTAGAGGCAGAGGGAGGAGCTAGAGGCAGAGGGAGTAGCTAGAGGCAGAAGGAGCTAGAGGCAGAGCTTCGCCCCTTCTACCCTTTGCTATCTACATAGGAGATGGCAGTTATTACTGATTTAATTCAATAAAGATGGGAGGAGGGAAGAGCTAGAGACAGGGGAAGGAGCTAATGGCAGATAGAGGAGTTAGAGGCATAGGGAGGGGCTAGATGCAGAGGGAGGAGCTATAAGCAGAGGGAGGAGCTAGAGGCAGAGCTCCACCCCTTCTACTCTTTTCTATCTACATAGCAGATGGCAGTTGATGACTAGAGGACGGAGGTGCTATAGTCAGAGCTCCGCCCCCTGCTCCAACTTCTATCTACATAGATGTCAGTTGTTACTGATGAGATTCTATGACAATGGGAGAAGGGAGGTGCTAGAGGCAGAGGGAGGAGCTAGAGGCAGAGGGAGGAGCTAGAGGCAGAGTTCCACCCTTTTCTCCCACTTCTATCTACATACTTGCTACTGATGACATTCTATGAAGATAGAAGAAGGGGGTGGGGCTCTGCCTATAACTGCTCCCTTTGCATCTAGCGCCTCCTTCTGCCTCCAGCTCCTCCTCCCTCTTCTATCGACATAGAATCTCATCAGCATCTCAACTGCCATCTTCTATCTCAGTTATGGGAAAGTCTTCACCAAATATAGATTTTACCTCAGAATTGAGAATTTTGATAATGACCGATCAATTCTGGCAGAGAAAGAAGTAAATCTGTCTGCTAAGAGATATCACAAAGTTGTTTATTTTTATGTGTCCTATTGATTTATCAAATAAAAATTGCAAAGTGGTTGAAGTGAATATTTCAGAGATACTTTTTTACAAAGCAATATTATGTATCTTTGTATAAGAAAATAAACTCGTATGTACCTGAACTTCATTTTATTGAACAATGCATTAATGGTTTAATGGAAAAGTAACATTGTATTACTGTGGACTCCAGGTGGTGCCATATCTAACTTGTATGCTATGTTGATTGCACGTTTCAAGATGTTCCCAGAAGTTAAAGAGAAAGGGATGTCAGCAATCCCAAGACTGGTTGCCCTCACATCAGAACACGTATGTCACTTCTTTTTTTGTATTATATTTCTAAGAAATTTTAGATATGTTCTACCTAGAGTTAAGTGAGCAACTAACTATTCGTACTCGCTATGCTCATAACGAATACTGTCTACAACTTGCTAGAAGGAGGAAAAAATGGATTTGGACTAAGAGCACACAGCTCGAAACGCGTACCATCTACGTCTTACCATTTCCCATGGGGATTTTTATGCTATGGATGTGATCTCTATCACTTTTAATGGAATGTGAATAAAATCAAGTTTTATTTATACTCTGGACGTGGGTGCTGGATCCTTTTTTCTTCTTTGGTGTCTACAACATGCGTATTTGTTCTGAATAGTGTGTGCAATGCAACTTAATGGGGAATACTCGCAATGTAACGAGTAACCTGAATTTCGAACTATTCGCTACTTGCATGAATAGTCGGCATTCCGGTTACTCGTTACTTTGTGAGTTTTTCCCATTGACTTGCATTGCACACGCTATTCGGAACGAATACTCGAGTAGTAGACAGTACTCGTTATGAGTATAGCGAGTACGAATAGTTAGGTGCTCGCTCAACTCTAGTTCTACCCTTTAGTTACAGAATTGTTTTCTTGAGTTTTTATTAAATATTTTAATATCTATCACTTTGTTACATGCTGAAATTTATTGTCGAGGATTTAGATTTAGAATGTTGTAATTGGTTAAATGATTTTGAGTTGAAACAACCTCATAGATGTTTGTTTTTTTGTTTTTTTTGCTGGACCAAAACATCAAAAAATAAAAGTTCAAGTACTTTTAAATATGCTATTAAATGTCAGCCATAACCTAATTGTACAAATAAAATTAAAGGATAGGTTCAGATTTAATCCTGATATTCTTTATAGAGGATCTATCATTTCTTCTAAAATTAGTATATGATATTTTTTACTATAAATCGGGGCACACAATTAAAAAAGACAAACAAATACAAAAAGACAACATTTACACAGATAGCATTTAATCTAATATGTAGTATAATTTTAATATAAAATTGCATAAAATACAATTTGTTGAGTTTTTGTCATCTCTAGAAAGCAGGACACAACTACGGGACTTAAGTAAAGTATATTAGAAAATAGTTTAGATTATGGCATTAAATACATAGGCTTTGGGATGAAAATTAATTTGAGTTTAAGACCGCTCCTTTAAAACCAAAGGTGAGGTGTTGGGGAAGGATTAGTAACAAGCGTTAAAGGACTTGTTATGCCCTCTGGGAACTCGTAAGCCAATTTACCTGTTGGAATAAAGTATATTTTTGTATGTTATTTTAACGCTATAAACAGCTAAAAAGTAAGTTGTCTTTTTTGTGACCTCGCCCAAATCTAGTTAGTAGTTTGGTAGGCAGAATTTTTTTTAATAAACTCTGTTTAACATCATCAGGATAAAGAAATTATTCCATAGCACAACTGTTGCTCATTAAATAGATGTTCTAGGGTATATTGTTTTTTTAATGTCTCAAGCTGCTGCATGTAATTGCAGAAATCATACTCAACGTCCTCAATGCCCACTTATATACCATCCCTGCTGGTGTCATGCTAGGTAAAAGGGAAGGGGAACCCCTGTCTCTAGGGAAGGGAGAGATGGTGACACCCGACCAAACCTACCACTGACCCCTGGCTTTCCTCACCACCCTAGATTATGCAGCTATGTGCCAAGACGGTTACCTGACCCTGGCTGACCCTGAAATAGGCCCTAGGTAGGGAACAATGGGATGAGTGCTGAGTCAACCCCACTAAGCTCTAAACAACACATAGGGAGCACAAACTAGGGGAAGTGAACTAATAACTTATCTCCAGATGACTCAGGGAGAGGAACTGCAACAACAACAAAACGTTTCTCAATATGAATACAAGCCGACTGCTTGCACTGAAGACTTGTTAAGAGTATTAGACCTATCACCAGTACAGAGTATGGGGGAATGAGGGTATTTAAAGACACCAAGGGAAGTGCTGAAGATAACAGATGAAAAGGTGAGGAAATTTGCAGGGTCCAAAAGAGAAAAGATAAACCCCAAGCAGGAAAAAAGGGAAAGTCAGAGAGCAGCTTGTGTAGCCAAACGTTGTGACCTTCCACAGTCGGAAACTACAGGACTAATACTCTGTAGAATAGACCTGGCTCAACCACCTAAGTTAGGTGCTCTGGAAAAAAATGACACACTAGTGAAAACATGAAAAAGAGACCAGTATTGTTACGGGGGGCTGTCTGATAATAACCGAAAGGAGTATCAGACAGTCAGGGTCCACCGTGCAAAGACTTTGCTGCAGACTATGGCAGAGTGCAATACCTCTGTTAACTCACAGAAGGATATAATAAGAAAGTAAAGCAATTCCTCCCTTACTTGGAGGGTGTGTGGAATGATCTCTGTTAATAATCACAGAGACAAAGGCAATGTGTGCAAAATGGCACCTACCTAGGTCCGCTCTTCTAGTGGTGCAAAAGAGACGAACAGCAGCGTAAGCCGCACAAAGCTCCTACCTGCGTTCGCTCCACTAGTGTGCGAGGACACGAACCACTAGATATGGCACCTGCCTAGGTCCGCTCTTCTAGTGGTGCAAAAGAGACGAACAGCAGCGCAAGCCGCACAAAGCTCCTACCTCTGTTCGCTCCCCTAGTGTGCGAGGATACGAACAACTGCCAGACGCAGTATAAGGAACGTTACCCTAGCGGCAACGTCCACCTACGAGTAGAATCACAAGGCCCAGCCAGACCATGTGCCTCAGGCACCTGCCTATGTCCGCTCCCCTAAGAGGTAAGGATACGGACAGCAGCCGAAGCTGTAAGGTATAAGAACGCTACCCTGCCGGTAGCGCTCACCTAGTATAGACAGAGGAATGCCTAGAGGAACGCGCACAGAGCGTCTACTCATATGCATGAACCAAGAGGACTGAGCACCATGCGGCGTGTGTCAGGGTCTTATATAGACTCTGTGCCTCATCCAAGATGGAGGACACCAGAGCCAATCCGCTGCCAGAACGACAAAAGTGACGTCATGCTGGCCTATCACCAAGCAAGACGTCACAAGCACATGACCAGCGACCAATCGGCATAGAAGGTGTCAGAGACATGTGACCTCGTGTCAGCGATGATGTCACCCGCACATGTGCAATGGCTCCAAGATTGGACTTAGTCTCCGGCGCTCGCACATGTGCAGTAGCAAGAAATCTGGACTTAGTCTCCAGCGCTCGCACATGTGCAGTAGCAAGAAATCTGGACTTAGTCTCCAGCGCTCGCACATGTGCAGTAGCAAGAAATCTGGACATAGTCTCCAGTGCTCGCAGCAACCGTAACAGTACCTCCCCCTCAAGGGCCCCCCTCCCGGCGACGCAGGTAATCGGCAACTAAGTCGGGAGCATGGACAGCCTCCTCAGGCTCCCAAGAGCGATGTTCCGGGCCATAGCCCTCCCAATCTATCAAGAAGAACCTGCGCCCTCTAACCATCTTAGAACCAACTATGGCTCGTACCTCATAGCTAGAGCGAGAGGAATCAGAGGCAGGAGAGTGCACTTCACGAGCGTGAGGTAAAATAGCCGGCTTTAGCAGTGAGACATGGAATTTGTCATGAATCCTAAGATGGACAGGTAACTTCAATTGGTAGACTACAGGATTTACCTGTCGAAGAACCTCATAAGGACCCAGGAAGCGAGGAGCAAATTTGACAGAGCTCACTCTAAGTCTCACGTGTTTTGCAGAGAGCCACACAAAGTCCCCTGGAGAAAAGACAGGAGCCGGGTGACGAAACCGATCAGACACCGTCTTCATACGGTCCTTAGCTGCTTGGATCGACTCTTGAGTCCGATCCCAAACCTCTCTGGCATTAGTTGCCCAGTCGGCCACAAGAGGAGGAGGTGCAGCAGCGGGAAACGGTACCGGTACCCTAGGGTGTTGCCCATTATTGAGTACGAACGGTGTCTGCCCAGTGGCCTCAGCCAGCGAATTGTTAAGTGCAAATTCTGCCCAGGGTAGGAGGGAGGACCAGTTATCGTGGTTCTCAGCAACAAAGTGTCGAAGGTATATAATCATAGATTGATTGGTACGTTCAACCAAACCATTAGTCTCCGGATGGTATGCCGAAGAGAGATTCAACTCAATTTGCAGAAGGCTACAAAGATCTCGCCAGAAACGGGAAGTAAATTGCGGGCCTCTATCACAAATGATACGATCTGGCATCCCGTGAAGCCTAAAGACATGCTTGAGGAATAGTTTGGCTAGTACCCTGGAAGATGGGATTCTTGATAACGGTACGAGATGAACCATCCGGGAGAAATGGTCCGTAATGACCCACACAAATCTATGTCCCTGTGAACATGGAAGATCACCCACAAAGTCCATGCCTACCACCTCCCATGGTCTATCTGGCACTGGTAAAGGATGCAAGAGCCCAGCCGGTCTCTGCCGTAATGGACGGTTGCGAGCACACGAGTAGCAGGAACCGACATATCTCTTGACGTGGCTGGCTAAGTGTGGCCACCAATACCACCTCTCGAGTAACTCTCGTGTCCGCCTAATACCAAAATGCCCACCCACCTTTCAGGTGTGGGCCCATGACAGTATATCATTCTGTCGATCAGGCGGAACAAAGGTCTTGCCCGGTGGGATTTGGTCTAACGTCACAGGGGAGAGCGTATGAAAAACCCTGGAGGGAAGGATAAGACGAGGTTCGTCAATCTCTTCCTGGGTAGAAAGCATAGAGCGAGACAGGGCGTCTGCCTTGTTATTCTTACTCCCAGACAGATAGTTGATGGAGAAGTGAAAGCGGGAGAAAAACAAGGACCAGCGGGCTTGGCGAGGATTCAGACGCTGAGCGGTTTGTAAGTACGTCAGATTCTTATGGTCTGTATAGACCTGGAAAGGATGTTTCGCTCCTTCCAGCAAGTGACGCCACTCCTCCAAGGCTAATCTCAAGGCGAGCAGTTCCCTATCCCCAATGGTATAGTTTCTCTCTGCCGGTGAAAAGGTTTTAGCAAAGAAGAAACACGGCCTTTTTCTACCTGCACCGTTCTTTTGATACAAGACCGCACCAGCACCCACTGAAGAGGCATCAACCTCTAAGAGGAAGGGCTTATTCTCATCGGGTCTTTGAAGAACGGGAGCAGTTGAAAAGTGTCTTTTTACTGCCTCAAAAGCCTGAGATGTCTCAGTAGACCAGGCTTTGGGATTAGCACCTTTCTTAGTCAAGGCCACCAAAGGGGCCACCAAAGTAGAAAAATGGGGTATGAACTGCCTGTAATAATTTATGAATCCTAAGAAGCGTTGCACCGCCTTCAAGGAATGAGGTTCGGACCATTGCAGGACAGCAGAGAGCTTCGCAGGATCCATAGCCAGACCCTCTTGTGAGATAATGTAACCCAAAAAAGGCAATGAGGACTGCTCGAATACACATTTCTCGAGTTTAGCAAACAATGAGTGCTCCCTTAAACGGGAAAGGACACGAACGACATCCTGACGATGAGTCTCCAGATCAGGAGAAAAAATCAGGATGTCGTCCAGATACACCACTACTGAGGATAACAGTAAATCCCTGAACACATCGTTTACGAAGTCCTGAAATACTGCGGGTGCATTACATAACCCAAAAGGCATGACGAGGTATTCATAGTGACCGTCTCGGGTGTTAAAAGCGGTCTTCCATTCGTCACCCTTTCGAATTCGTACCAAGTTATACGCACCCCGCAGATCCAACTTCGTAAAAACTTGAGCTCCTCTCAGTCTGTCAAAGAGCTCCGAAATTAAAGGTAATGGGTATTTGTTCTTTATTGTGATTGCGTTGAGACCCCTGTAATCTATGCAGGGACGCAAATCACCCTCTTTCTTCCGAACAAAGAAAAACCCAGCTCCCGCGGGAGAGACAGACTTA
Organism: Anomaloglossus baeobatrachus; assembly: GCF_048569485.1. Taxonomy (NCBI): domain Eukaryota; kingdom Metazoa; phylum Chordata; class Amphibia; order Anura; family Aromobatidae; genus Anomaloglossus; species Anomaloglossus baeobatrachus. The sequence goes on along the minus strand of NC_134358.1, from coordinate 527,885,116 downwards.
CGAATGAACCCCTTCTCTAAACTCTCTCTTATATAGGTCGACATGGCCTCCGACTCAGGTATCGACAGGGGGTAAACCCTGCCTTTAGGTGGAACCGAACCTGGGATAAGGTCTATGGCACAGTCATACGGCCTATGGGGTGGAAGAACCTCAGCACCCTGTTTGGAGAACACGTCAGCGAAATCCAAATAGGGTGTAGGTATGGGAGAGAGATCAGTTGATGCAACCGCAACGACCTTAGGTGGTAAGGGAAGACATCGGGACTGACATTTCGAACCCCAACTAATAATGCTGTCAGACTCCCAGTCAATGTGAGGAGCATGAGTCCGAAGCCATGGAAGACCCAGAAGGACGTCGTCTATACCCTCAGGCAAAACAAGAAAAGAAATCTCCTCTATGTGACCCTGAGACAGGGAAAGGCGCAAGGGAACTGTCCTCAATGTAATGGAGTCAGACAACATAGTTCCATTAACAACACGGACAGGAATAGGCGCCTCTAACATGATAGAGGGAATATTGTGTCCCTTTACAAATCCTGAGGACACAAAAATCCCGTCAGCTCCGGAATCCACAAAAGCCATAATAGGCCATGTATTCTCAGATAACGAGAGCTGACCTGGGATACAACACTTAGAGGGTGCAGAAGACGTCTCTAGTAACCCCCCTCTAATGGTTACTAGGCCAGGGAGTTTCCCTGACGACTAGGACACTTGTTGGCATAGTGCCCAGCCTGACGACATACGTAACATATAGGAGGACCAGACTTGCGTAGTCTGGAGAACATATGACCTAACTCCATAGGAGTGGGAGATGTTTCAGATGCTGAGGAAGATGGTAGTGGACCCTCAACAACTGGAATAGCCCGATGCTTAGGGCGTGAGGAAGAGACCTCGAGTCTACGTTCCTTATGGCGTACATCGATCCTCGTTGCTACTGTGATCAAGTCCTCCAGAGAAGCAGGGACCTCACGAGTAGCAAGGGCATCCTTGACATAGCCTGCCAACCCTCTCCAGAAGATAGGAATCAACACCTTCTCTGGCCAATCTAGTTCTGCCACCAGAGTTCTAAAAGCAATGGCATAAGAACTAGTGGATAACGAACCCTGAGATAGATCTAACAGTCTCAGGGCCGCATCATGGGTAACCTGCGGACCCATGAATACCGCCTTAAGAGCATCAAGAAAGTCTTGATGTCTCAGAGTAACCACATCAGAGCGCTCCCATAGGGGAGTCGCCCATTCTAAGGCTTTGTCCTGAAGTAAGGAGATGATAAAGCCTACTCTGGACCTCTCCGTAGAGAAGCGAGAAGAGTTGACCTCTAGGTGTATCTGACACTGACTAATGAAACCACGACATGATCTGGCATCGCCAGAATATCTGTTTGGCAGAGCAAGTCGAGGATCATGTGCAGATGTCACCATGGTCTGAGGTTTATCCTCTATACTCTTGAGCCGTGACTCAAGTACTTGTATGTAACGGTGTAACTGCTGATATTCTGCCATAACTGCCAGACCCTTGGCTCAGTCCTAATGTTACGGGGGGCTGTCTGATAATAACCGAAAGGAGTATCAGACAGTCAGGGTCCACCGTGCAAAGACTTTGCTGCAGACTATGGCAGAGTGCAATACCTCTGTTAACTCACAGAAGGATATAATAAGAAAGTAAAGCAATTCCTCCCTTACTTGGAGGGTGTGTGGAATGATCTCTGTTAATAATCACAGAGACAAAGGCAATGTGTGCAAAATGGCACCTACCTAGGTCCGCTCTTCTAGTGGTGCAAAAGAGACGAACAGCAGCGTAAGCCGCACAAAGCTCCTACCTGCGTTCGCTCCACTAGTGTGCGAGGACACGAACCACTAGATATGGCACCTGCCTAGGTCCGCTCTTCTAGTGGTGCAAAAGAGACGAACAGCAGCGCAAGCCGCACAAAGCTCCTACCTCTGTTCGCTCCCCTAGTGTGCGAGGATACGAACAACTGCCAGACGCAGTATAAGGAACGTTACCCTAGTGGCAACGTCCACCTACGAGTAGAATCACAAGGCCCAGCCAGACCATGTGCCTCAGGCACCTGCCTATGTCCGCTCCCCTAAGAGGTAAGGATACGGACAGCAGCCGAAGCTGTAAGGTATAAGAACGCTACCCTGCCGGTAGCGCTCACCTAGTATAGACAGAGGAATGCCTAGAGGAACGCGCACAGAGCGTCTACTCATATGCATGAACCAAGAGGACTGAGCACCATGCGGCGTGTGTCAGGGTCTTATATAGACTCTGTGCCTCATCCAAGATGGAGGACACCAGAGCCAATCCGCTGCCAGAACGACAAAAGTGACGTCATGCTGGCCTATCACCGAGCAAGACGTCACAAGCACATGACCAGCGACCAATCGGCATAGAAGGTGTCAGAGACATGTGACCTCGTGTCAGCGATGATGTCACCCGCACATGTGCAATGGCTCCAAGATTGGACTTAGTCTCCGGCGCTCGCACATGTGCAGTAGCAAGAAATCTGGACTTAGTCTCCAGCGCTCGCACATGTGCAGTAGCAAGAAATCTGGACTTAGTCTCCAGCGCTCGCACATGTGCAGTAGCAAGAAATCTGGACATAGTCTCCAGTGCTCGCAGCAACCGTAACAAGTATGGTGCTCAATAAAATTATTTTATTTTTTGTGTGTTCATATACTGTCCAACGTTTCAACCCTGTGGGGGTTTTCTTCAAAGACTATGTACAACAAGAATGACTTAATGACGCTCCTCCCCAGGTCCTCCATCTGCATAGAGCCTTTGGCCAGATCCACATATACTGAATTTTCATGTAATACCTAATAGGGAGCATAATTGAACACGGACCTATACAGGTAGCTTCACATGTTATTCATCTAGACCTTGTAGTCCTTCCAATTTTGCCACTTAAGACGGTCTTGGACCTCATCTCCACCACATTTCACAATTGATAAGGTGTGATACCGAACATTTGACATTAGATCAAATACCGCCACAGTGATATGTGGACGCTAGAATTACTGTACCTACCTGATCTGCTTTGGGTGCTAATTTGAAAGTCATTCTTGTTGTACATAGTCCTTGAAGAAAACCCCCACAGGGTTGAAACGTTGGACAGTATATGAACACACAAAAATAAAATAATTTTTTTGAGCACCATACTGGACTCTTTTTCATGTTTTCACTAGTGTGCCGGAGTACATTTATATAGGAAACTACAGGACTGTCTGTCAAGCATAACACACCCTGGCTTCTGCTTCCTCTTATCAACACCCCAAATATGGCAGATCCCTGCTCAGCCAGTCAACGGATATGATTCCTTTTATTATTTTAAAAGCGTTTTTAAAAATAAATATATTCTGTAGAACACCTATGTTGTGTTTAGTCTACCAGGTGTAAGTCAAAAGTCCAACCAATAAGTCCAAGCATAGTGTTGCTGAATGTAACATTATCATTAGGGATCGAATACCTCAAACATTCGGCTTCACGAATATTTGCCAAATAGGTCGCCGCTATTCGACTATTCGCGAATATTCGATGCACAATGTAAGTCGATGGGAAACCCGAATATCAACTATTCGGAACTATTCGGGCTTCCCATAGACTTACATTGCGCATCGAATATTGGCATAGCGGCGACCTATTCATCGGATATTCGCGAAGCCGAATATTTGAGGTCTTCGATCATCCCTTATTATTAAAAAAAAATACCCCAAATTTTAATATTGGTCAGCAAGCAATTAAATATGGTTTCTATGACTTGTACTAAAAATGTAATTCTACTTAATCTTGAAAAAAATTTTTTTTTTTAATTAAAAATACCATTTAGGAGAAGTTTATGAAATGGTAAATGACATGAGAAGAAGAGGGTGAGCTACAGCGAGGCATTATGTCTCATCTCAGCTTGTATTTGGAATATCAATGTGCCTGATAGATGTGATTTTCTCTATTATGGCTCCACCATTTACTGAAATACCAAAGGAAAAAGTACTTATTAGACTTTCCTTTGCTCTCTAGCAGTAATCAAACAGAGACTGGTTGACACTTAGAAAAGAACATTGAGACACGAGAGTGACTCAACAAGCTCGGTGAATAGTACTTGTAATCACAGAGTTCTTGTTATGTAAAATTGCAGAACTAAAGCATTTTAGTACTTTGCTGACCTCAATTGCCACCGCTGCTCCCCATTTACATAAGCCATTAAGCCTTGTCCATAGTCCCACATGAGGTTCTACAGGGGTTGAGAGTAAGCAAGAGACTACATGCAAGCAATTATCCTCTGTCTGAACCACATGCAATTATTATTATGTGTAATTATGTGTGTCAGTGCACAAAAATGGCAAAAAGCCATCAAATTTTTGTCATTTTTAGCTTTATATATGAGAATTAACCATTCAGAGTAAAAGAAAGCTGGAAATAGTCAGTTGAAGACCAAAAAGTATGGAAAAAAAGGCTATGTTAATAAAAACTGTCCCGGCTGTAAAATTTTCCATCTGAAATAAAATAGAAATCTGCATTGTAATACAGGAGCAGCAAAGTGCATAACATTTTAACAAATATCATCCACACACTATAAAATTATATCAGTGTGGAAATAGGCATGCAGAAAATTCACCCACTATAAACATACTAAGATCTTTCACCAAAATGTGCACATTTAACTGGACACATGATGTAATTTCAACTCTCAGTTACGGAGATAGCAATTAAAGTATTTGGCAGATAATTAGTTAATTTTCATTAAGTCCAAGTGAGTACTATCAGATAGATTTCACTGGGGGAGTGTACTTCTTCCCACTGTATGATGCTGACCAATGATAAGCAGGCAGCAATACACAGGAGAAAGAAGAACACACCCACAAAATAGCATAATAAACAGGTTTTCTTAGTGTGTGAGACGTAATGACAACTTGCTTTCACTGCAGAATTATTACAAGTTGCACAACAGACAGAAATGTGATTGCACCAGAACAGACAGATTGCGCCAAAAGTTAAAGGGAACCTGTCACCAGATTTGTCCCCTATAAGCTGCGGCCCCCACCAGTGAGCTCTTATATACAGCATTCTAAAATACTATATATAAGAGCCCAGGCCGCTCTTTATAATGTAAAAAAAACACTTATTTTCACCTGCTGGGCGGTGCGGTCCAATGGGCGTCGCTGGTCTCGGTCCGACACTTCCTATCTTTTTGCAATCATTGTCCTCTTTTTCTGCTATGTGGATGACACATCCTACGTCATCCACATAGAGGCCTCCATTGCTGTCCTGTGCACGTGCACTTCTCTCTGCCCTACTGAGGGCAGAGCAAAGTACTGTAATGCACAGGCACTGGGAAAGGTCAAAGACCACCGACGCATGCGCTCTACAGATAGGCCTGGGCTCTTATATATAGTATTGTGGAATGCTGTATATAAGAGCTCATTGATGGTGGCTGCAGCTTATAGGGAACAAATCTGGTGACAGGTTCCCTTAAACTTTTGGCGCAATCTGTCCTTGAGCTTACATTTTAGCAAAATTAGGCCTGGTGCTACATAAAATGAAAATAAAGATCCTTAGAGTAATGCTGGCTTCACACGAGACGATCTATCGTGTGATTGCACAAGCGATCGTACCCGCCCCCGTCATTTGTGCGTCACAGGTAATTAGTTGCCCGTGGCGCACAAAGTCGTTAAACCCCGTCACACGTACTTACCTCCTGTACAACGTCGCTGTGGGCGCCGAACATCCTCTTCCTGAAAGGGGAGGGATGTTCGGTGTCACAGCGACGTCACACAGCGGCCGGCCAATTGAAGCGGAGGGGCGAAGATGAGCGGGACGTAACATCCCGCTCACTTCCTTCCTTCCGCATTACCGGCGGGACGCAGGTAAGTTGCAGTTCATCGTTCCCGGGGTGTCACACGGAGCGACGTGTGCTGCCTCGGGAATGATGAACAACCGGTGCACAGAAGGAGGAATGAGTTTTTGAAAATGAACGACGTGTCAACGAGCAATGATAAGATGAGTATTTTTGCTCGTTAACAGATGCCGGATGTGCGTCACTACCGACGTGACCCCGACAACATATCGCCCAATATATCGTACCATGTGACGCCGGCATAACATTCTGTGGTAGTGGTGATGACTTGGAAACCAGAAAACACAACATGCTCCCTTTAAAAACGTGATTTGTATTGTTAATTTTAATTTTTTTTTTACCTAGTAGCCAACACAATTTCCTATATTCCACATTCCTGTTCCAAATGTCACCGCACATTACACATCGCTCACTATGGTTTATCAGTTATTTAGATAGGCGGTTCAATGGGTTAGATCAGCTTATTTGATGGAAGAAAGCTATTATCTGCTTTAAATACATTGATTTGATCACAATTATGTTCTTTTCCAGAGTCACTTTTCAGTAAAGAAGGGAGCAGCAGCCTTGGGAATTGGCACAGACAGTGTGATCCTTATCAAGTGTGATGAAAGGTAGGCAAGAACCCGGAAATGCAATTTACCGTGGGAGATTAGAACTTATGTCCTTCACCGATTAAGGTCAGGGAGAGATAAGACGTGGAGCGGAGGGAGCAGATACTGGTTTACTCACTTTATTGAAGTTTTCCACCCAAAAAAGGATTAACTCAATTCACCTTCGAAAGCAAACCTTACCGTATTGTGTAACTAAAATAGAAGCTCAGTTACATGGTCAATTGGGAATTGAAAAACAAAAGTCTATTCAGTGCTTAAAAAATCCATTGTGTTAGTGTGAACGTAGAATCTCTTTCATTACTTCATGTCTGAAAAGAGGTCAACGGTGTGGAGAAGCGGAGAGTCAGGGGTGAGACAAAACACACACCAACAGGGAGTACACCACAACAAACAAGGGGTACACTGGGGACACTATAACAACGGAGGGCCCCAGGACTAGTGAGAGGGAAGATGGACACCTCCACCACTTACTTGCTGCTGTACACAGCACTCCTAACCAGTCCCTATTCAGGTTCCTCACCTGTCACCAAGCAGGAACCTGAAGCCCCGGGAGACCCTACAATAGTCCCTGGCTAGGTAGGGGTCAGGTGAAGAACGCTAGCTCCACCGCTGCACTGAAACAACACACCAGGGAAGGAAAACAGACATGGGGGAACACAACAACAGACTGCTGCAGTCAGTACCAAGACTGCATCCACCAAAGCAACTTCAGCAGAGGGTTTCAGCAGCTCTTTCCACTTCCAAGAACAGCATCCAAATGGCTAAGAGAAAAACTGGCACCCTCTGCTGGTAGAAGAGGGTATATAAAGAGACTAGAAGTGGTCACAAACCGGAAACACTTGAGCTGGTAATTAGCCTGCTTCCTGTCAAGGAATACTGACCCTACAACTACCAAAGGAAAGGAAAACCTGTTTAATATTGAGCATCAAGAATGGAAAAGACTCAAGTCCTGAATATGTCACAAGTCTCATAAAGCAAAGAGACAGCCGTGAAACATACTAATACAAGGGCAGGATAAAACACTATTTGCTAGTAGACAAGACACAAGTATTAGAACTGCACACAGATGAGGACTCTATGTCTTTGTTGGTCAAGCCTATACTATTACATTAGACAAGATTACGTATACAATGTACTGACACCTCATTCTCCTCCAAGCCCAAAAGGAAAAAGTTTCCAGGAGAGACAAGAATGTAAAATAAAATTTAGTCAAAAATTAATTAGACACGTATACTAATTTGGACCCTAGCTCAGACTCTGCTGCTTCACCCCAGTTTTCACCATCATGAAAGCAGTCAGTGAAACCCATATAGTCGTACCCTTATTATGAACAGTATGGACGGTATTCACTCTATATGAATATAACCAAAAATAACAATACTAACTCAAAATGGCGCATGGATTTGTGTACCACACCCACTGTCTGGTCTGCGCAAGAGTCCTTGGTGGTCTAGTGGTTAGGATTCGGTGCTCTCCCCGCTGCAGCCCGGCTATCTCAGTCGGTAGAGGATGAGACTCTTAATCTCAGGAACGTGGATTTGAGCCCCATGTTGGGCGCCATCTGTTAAAGGGGGAATAATTTAGGGTAATGCAGTCCAAGCTATGAATCAACGTCTTAAACATATCTGCATTCCAGATCATATGAGTCATTTGTGAGTAGCATGCATCCTATTCTATTCATCTCTGCATTATTCCATTATCATTATTACCTGTGGGTAGGGACACCATCCTTCCATGTACATGGGGTAAATAGAACATCAGTGTGTGCACCTATCCATAGAGACGAGTGCAAAGGATAAGTATAGATGACACCCAACGGTGATCGATACAATACAGTGTTGTGCAAGAAGTTTTAGGCAGGCATGGAAATATGCTGCAATGTAAGAATGCTTCAAGAATGGACGTGTCAATAGTTTATTTTTATCAATTTATGATTGCAAAGTGAATTAATAAAAGAAAAATCTAAATTAAATCAATATTTGGTGTAACCACCTTTTGCTTTCAAGAACTGCCTCAATTCTTCTCGGTACACTTGCACAGTTTTCGAAGGATCTCGGCAGGGAGGTTGTTCCAAACATCTTAGAGAAAGAACCACATTTTTTCTGTTGATGTTGGCATTGTCAAATCCTTCTGTATCTTGTAATCTCAGACAGACTTGATGATGTTGATCAGGGGCTTAACTAAAATAGATGCAGGGGTTGCAATCGCATCCATGCCCTGGAGCCCAAGGGGTCCAAAAAGTCCCTTTGGCCTATAAGAAAATACCAATGCTATTAAAGACTTGCAATAATTGGGGGCCCTGTTCGAGTTTTTGAATTGGAGCCCATGAGCTTCAAGTTACACCACTGATGTTGAGATCAGAGCTATGTAGGGACCATGTCATTGATCGATTCCAAGACTTCTTCTCTACACTGAAGATAGCTCCTAATGACGTTTGCTGTATGTTTGGGCTTGTTTTCCTACTACAGAATACATTTGGAGCTAATCAGACGCCTCCCTGATGATATTATATAATGGACAGGTATTAGCCTTTATATAGCAGCATTGAGGACACCATTAATCTGGATCATATTTCCAGCTTTTTTTGCTGAATTACAGGCCCAAAACATGCAATGAACGTCTACCACATTTCACGGTTGCCTGCAGACCCTCATTATTGTTCCACATTCCAGTCCTGCAGCCAACAAACCTACCTTCTTTTACAGATCCTCATTTTGACTCAGCAGTCCAGAGCCATTTTACCAGTATGTTTTTGTGCATACCTGAGTCACTTGGCCTTTTTTCATCAAAAGTCTCTCAGGAAGACCATTTTTGGCCAGACTTAGCCAAACCGTAAATGGGTGTAGTCGGGTACCACTGGTTGCTGCCGTTTCTGAGCTGATGGCACTGCTGGACATCTTCCTAATTCAAACTGAATTAAGGATGATCTTTCATCTACTGCACTAAGTTTTCTTGACCAACAGATGTGTCCACCATCTGCAATGTTGCCATTTCTTAGGTGTCCTTAATTTTAAAAAATACAAGCATATATTTATCCATCATGCACTACCTTCAGGAGGCATCTGATTAGCTCCAAATTTATTCTGCAGCAGGACAAGTACCCAAAACATACAGCCAATGTCATAAAAACTATCTTCATTGTAGAGATGGAGTCCTGGAAGCGATGATACGGCTCCCACATAGCCCTGACCTCAACATCATATGTGAGATTATACACCACAACATGTTCCAAATAATTCTTTAATGCATATAAAATATTGAATTCACCTGTTTACCTACAAAAATTCCTGTCACCAGACTCTCCTGTGGTGGTCATAATCAAAAACCTGCTTTTTGCTGGACTTGTAATGTAGCTTGCCTCCATATAATTTCCACACTGAGTCACTACACGGTGGGTTGACTGTCGCCACCATCCACTTTAGAAACAAGTTTTTGGACTATGAACACTCCGGGTGAATAAGTTGAAAGCAATTCCGAACATGTGCATTGGATATTTAATATATGAAATTTGTTTAAAGCATTGAAGAAACATTGTGAAGGTAGTCTGGGCTATAGATTGTTTGTTCAAACGTAGTAAGATTATCTGTGTATGTAAATAATGTAAATATAGATGTTGTTGCATAATTATCTGTGTGTCTATATGACAATTGCACAGACGCCATAATATGATGTCTAAGCTGTATAGTCAAGAAAGTTTTAAACCAAGGATGAGTGAACAGATGTATAAACAATGAACAGAGAAAGTATTTATACTTATCAGTAGTTTCACACAAAGGAGGAATATGTCATCTGTGGGATGAAATGTGGGTTTTTATGTCCCTACGCACCTCCCTGTACTGTTTTGATATGTGAGAAAAGACAGATTGATACTTTTGTACATGTCTGAAGGTTGAAATGTAATACTAATATCTGATCCATTGAATACACGAGTTCAGACGCAAGCCTGAGCTCAATCAGAGAACATGTCCTGTGTTCATTGATTATTGAGTCTCATAATATCTGCGCAAATACCTAATTTGGCCCCGTGCCTCTGGTGCTCTGAACAAAGACTCCATTAGCAGTCTTACCCAAATTTCTCCCTTGACAACATGTTCTGGTGTGTACTTTTTTTTTTTTTTTTTAAGAAAATAGGTCTTAGTGTCCTTGTAGTGAAAAAGATTGTGGAATTGCTACTTTCTGGGAGGTTCTCTGTGGTGCTCAGAATATTTAATACCTTCAGGAGGTCCCCTCTTTTACTTGAAGCCTCAGAGACATTTCAGGAGAGTTGGCAAGTACAAACTACAAAGTACCAACAAGCAAAAGGGTAACAATGTTTTGAACTTTTGACTTTCAAGCTCCATATTTCACCATCCGCTACAGTTTTGAGCGTGAGATGAGCTTCATTTTATAGACAATCATCTTGGCTATTTTATACATGAATTTGACTTGCAACTATTTAGCATATGATTAGTTATGCAGATTATTGTCATGTCACTGCATTGTTACTGTTTGCACCTAAAAATCTAAATTTTAATTTTTATAATTTTCTTAATATTTTGTAAATCTCCTTTAGCTTTTAACATTGTCTGACTCCTTCTGGGCATGCTCTTGGTCAGATTCAAGCATGTCTTGACCAAAATATGATCCCCAGTCTCTTCTACATGTTCCCAATGTTGATACATACTGATTGGCTTACTTTGGTGTGTATACAGCTTTTTATTCAACTCTACCCTCCTTTACTCTACTAAGAGTTAGGGGTACTTTACACGCTGCGACATCGCTAGCATTTGCTAGCGATGTCCAGCGCGATAGCACCCGCCCCCGTCGCACATGCGATATGTGGTGATTGCTGCCGTAGCGAACATTATCGCTACGGCAGTGTCACACGCACTTACCTGGTAGGTAACGTCGCTGTGACTGCTGAACAATCCCTCCTTCAAGGGGGAGGTGCGTTCGGCGTCACAGCGACGTCACCACGGCGTCACTAATCGGCCGGCTAATAGAAGCGGAGGGGCGGAGATGAGCGGGACATAACATCCCGCCCACCTTCTCCCTTCCGCATTGCTGTCAGGACACAGGTAAGGAGATGTTTGTCGCTCCTGCGGGTTTACACACAGCGATGTGTGGTGCCGCAGGAACGACAAACAACATCGTACCTGCAGTCGAACCGACATTATGGAAATGAATGACGTTACACAGTTCAGCAAGATTGTACGCTTCTGTGCTCGTTCATTGTTCCACCTAGGATTTACACGTTGCGATGTCGCTACTGGCGCCGGATGTGCGTCACTAAAGACGTGACCCCGACGGTATAGTGGTGGCGATGTCGCAACGTGTAAAGTACCTCTTAGACTGAATTGAGGTCTGGGGACTGTGGGACAAACCAGCACCACTTCATTGTTATTGAACCATTTCCTCACTAATCTTAACGTATGCTTTGGGTCTTTGTGCTGCTGGAACATTATGTCGTCCTTTTCATACCCATAGTACTCAAGTTTATTAAGTAACTCAGCTTGTACGATACTCACATATAGCTCAGTATTGAGACCACCATCGATCCTAGTGACGTATCCAAAGCCTTTAGCTGTGAAACACCCCCATATCACCAGGCTTCCTCCACAAAGCTTGATAGTTCCTTCAGTTACTCGATCCATTTAGCCTCTTTTTCCCTTGTTTCTTCGAGACCCATTTGCCCCTTCAGTGCCCAGTATATTGACTTTTGTCTTGTCGCTCCAAATCACCCGTTTCCAATTTTCTAATGTCCACTTTTTGTACATCTTTGGAAACTGAAGCAGACACTTTTTAGGACGATATTGAAGTTGAGGCTTCTTCACCTTTTTTCAGGCCACCATTCCAGACTTGTGTAATGTATGTCTCACGGTGCTTGCATGGATGTCTGTGATCTTACTATTACAAAGTATATGAGCTGCCCCCACTGCTGTGTTTGTCACCAGAACTAACAGACTTTGTGATGAGTCGAGTTGTTGACTCCAATATTTTGCCTGGACGTCCACCTCGTGGTTTCTGAATTGATGGATGGACTTCATTTCATTTTCTTCCAACTGTAATGGCCTCATGTGATGTAGTTTGGCAATTTTCTTGACCAAGAGACCGCTACCGATGAGCTGGATGATCCTTTTTTGCTTTTTTTGGGAAATTTTCTTCGTGGTTGTTCTTTGATTCGAACCAGCGACCTTTCACTTGGGAATCAATCTAGTAACACATTGAGTTTTTAGGGAATGTGAGAACATGTTGTAATTTGTAGTATACAGGGAAATAAAGATTTTTCAAACACGAGGAGCAAAACAGTAACAATGCAGAGACATGACAAGAATCTGCATAATTAATTACATAATTACAGTATATGCTAAATAGTTGGAAGTCAAATTTATGTACAAAATAGCCAAGACTATTGTCTATAAAATGAAGGTAGTCTCACGCTCAAAGCTGTAGTGGATGATGAGATATGAAGCCTGAAAATCAAACATTCAAAACATTGTTACCCTTTTGCTTATCACTGTATGTTACAGGACATATCCAGATTTTTAAAAAGCATGGCCTGACTCCCAACTCTTGTCACCTCCATTGATCAGCTATTTTGAAGGGCCATGGTAGTTAGGTAAACCCTGCAGCCTATTTATTGTCTGCATTGGGTCAACATTGCCCGTTGCTTCAATGAACTAGTCTGATTGCCATATGTGGAGTCGGGAAGGAATTTTTTCCCCAATGTGGAGTTTACTGTCTGCCGCATGGGGTTTTTTGCTTTCCTCTGGATCAAAATTTAAGGCTGGGTCAATGGTTAAACTTGATGGGCGCAAGTCTACCTTCAACCTTAAACTCTTTGAAACTATGAAATATTGATTAGTGCTAAGAATGTCATACAGTACTTTGCCAAGTAGTTTTGACTCATTTTACAGCATTGTTCCATTCAATTGCACATGTGCACTATCGGAGCAAGACAAACTAAAAAAAAAGCAACAACGCATGCCGGTGCACTGCTGCCCACCAAATACTTAATCATGAAAGTACGAAGAATTAGAGCCCTACTGGTCAGATCTGTGAATACACCCCCAAGGCACAAATGGTTATCTTGGATGTAGGTGGGGATTTATAAACTTTTCAACTTTCTCAGATTTTTTTTTACAGGCAACTAAGGAAAATAAAACATGTTCTACATCTCATAATTACAGCTTTAATTCCAGTTATACAATATGGCATCTAATCTGCTCGGCCTATAATTATACCTTAATATTAGGGTTACAATGCTTTGAAGTTCTATGCACGAATTTGATTCAACGCCATAAAAATTATTCTGAGCTCCGTTATCCGTTCTTATTACTTTTTTTTATGATTTGGCTCAATCCAACATTAGAAATGTTTCATACTTTTAATTATAGGGGAAAAATGATCCCATCGGATCTTGAAAGGAGGGTCATAGAAGCCAAGCAGAAGGTAAGAGCCATTCAGTTCTATCCAGATGCACTTTCTATGGCTGTAATACGAGTATTTATAGGGAAAATGGGGGTGGCTGCTATTAGGGGGAAGGGGATGTTTTGTCAGCTCTGTGTATGACTAGATTTTCTGTATAATATATATTTTTTATGATATAAGGTCTATACATGACCAGTAATTAGTGATGAAGTAGATCGTGGAGAGTAGTGGGTTAGTTGATGAAAGCAGTCCAGGTACGATACAATCACATGCTGTGTATATCTTTTCCAGGGATATGTGCCATTTTTCGTTAGTGCCACAGCAGGGACGACTGTCTATGGTGCATTTGACCCCCTTGTCGCTATATCTGATGTCTGCAAAAAGTATAAAATCTGGATGCACGTTGATGTAAGTTTTGTTACTTTAATCTATAAGGATGCATTATAAATTGTCCATTGTCTTTTCCTTTTTAAGAAGATTACTTTTTCTTTCTTCTTAGCTACATAGAATAGACCCTAGGTTTTCTCCCTGTGGTGTGTTAGGGATAGATGCCATGTTTTGTAAGAGTTAAGGGGGCTTTTCATGCTGCGACATCGCTAGCAATGTCGCTAACGTTCGCACCCGTCCCCGTCGTTTGTCCGTCACGGGCAAATCGCTGCCTGTGGCGGACAAGATCGCTAGTACTTGTCACACATACTTACTTTCCTAACGACGTCGCTGTGGCCGGCGAACAGCCTCTTTTCTAAGGGGGCGGTTTGTGCGGCGTGACAGCGACGTCTCACGGCAGGAGTCTAATAGAAGCGGAGGGGCGGAGAGCAGCCGCATGAAAGTCATGCCCACCCCGTTGCCGGAGGACACAGGTATGGTGTTGTTCGTCGTTCATGGAGTGTCACACATAGCGATGTGTGCTGCCTCAGGAACGACGAACAACCTGCGTCCAATATCAGCAACGATATTTGGGAAATGGACGATGTGTCAACAATCAACGATTTGGTGAGTATTTTGCATCGTTAGCGGTCGCTTGTACGTGTCACACGCAACGACGTCGCTAACGAAGCCGGATGTGTGTCACGAATTCCGTGACCCCAGCGACATCTCGTTAGCGATGTCGTTGCATGTAAAGTGGCCTTTACTCACACTGCTGATTAAATGTACTTAGGCTGAACAATGAATGGACACAGCCAAAGCGCACCAATCTCTAGGATTAGGATTATATAACCGAAAGCCAGTGCTATACTGGCACTATTATGCGGAATCTATACATACCTTTAGTTGTGAGATAGGATGTATAGGTTTTGAAACACAAGTAAGTAAAGATTTGTAAAATGAGCAGCTTTTTGAAAGACGGAGGAGAGCCCCGCCTGCCCCGTCACACCGGCAGCTCGGCTGCAGCGGCTTCTGCAGGGCGCACAACGTTCCGGGAGGAGATCAGGGACAGACAGCTGTAACCATGGCCGCGCTTTATGCGTCTGTGAGTCCCTATTTATGCTTCTCCTGAGACAACAGGCGGGATCTTGTTCATTTTTCTTGTGTGCCTTTTTTGGAAAATTCTGGCCGTCATTGAAACAGATTTTGGTCTCTTCTAACACAAACGAGTATTTGCATGAGAGCGACCATGAATCTCAAGACGGCAGTTTTTAATGCTGCTCATGATGGCAAGCTGCGCCTTCTTTCCAAGCTGCTGGAAAACAAGGCCAAAGACGAAGTGGTTTTGTTAATGTCCGAGAAAACCAATGGAGCTACACCCCTTTTAATGGCAGCTCGATATGGCCACCTGGATATGGTGGATTAACTGCTGGATCAGTGCAGTGCCTCTGTGGAAATCGGGGGATCTGTTAATTTTGATGGCGAGACTATAGAAGGAGCACCGCCTCTCTGGGCAGCCTCTGCAGCCGGTCACCTGAAAGTTGTCCAGCCACTTTTGGATCATGGCGCTTCTGTGAACAACACAACCCTTACTAATTCTACTCCATTAAGAGCAGCCTGCTTTGACGGGCATCTGAAGATTGTGAAGTATTTGGTAGAGCACAAAGCTGACTTGGAAGAAGCCAACCGGCACGGGCACACTTGTCTGATGATCTCCTGCTACAAAGGTCACAAAGAGATATCTCAATTCCTACTTGAAAAAGGAGCCGATGTTAATAGGAAGAGTGTGAAAGGAAATACTGCCTTGCATGATTGTGCTGAATCAGGAAGTTTGGAAATAATGAAAATGCTTCTGAAATATGGAGCTCGAATGGAAAAGGATGGGTATGGTATTGTGACGCCCTGGGCAAGCCAGGGGTCACAGGTCACAACACCACCACACCCTACACCCCAGTTAGGAACACCAAAGCTACCAAAATCCTTGTTGCCTTCCTCCAGGGGCTGATGTTCACACCAGGGGGTGGGCCAGGCGGTTTGCTCCGCCCACCGAGGAGTACACAGCCCTGGAGGCGGGAGAAACCAGGCAGTTTAGCTCAGGCAGAGCTTGAGTGAGGAAGAAAGTTAGAGTTTGGAGGGAGAAGTGGAAAGAACAGAGTTAGAGTTTGGACAGAAAGGAGTAAACAGTCTGTGAAGTGAGGGAAGTGAAAGTAGAAGGAAGTGGTAGAGGAGCTTGTAAGAGGAGTAAAGAAGTAACAAGAAACAGTTAAGCAAGCCTGAAGTGAGTCCGGCTGTGTGCCCGGACAGTGACAGCAAGGTCAGCAGACGGCGGTGATAGTCTGCAGGGGGACTGCTCGGAGGTTGCTGGAAGGACCGCGGACGGGTAGTGGCCCGGCGGTCTGGAGCAGTATACGAAGAACAGTCAGCACCAGGGCAGGGGCCTTTCGGATCCCGGCAAGGCTAGGAGTCGCCATAATTTGCCAAATCCGTCAGTGAAGGGGACGTCTGTCTCCTAACAACCAAGTCCCGATTGAAGGCAACAGTCCGACCATTGAGGAGAGACACCGCCACCGCCAGGGCACCAGTTTCTCAGGGCCAGCGCCTGCGGGCAAAGTAGGGCTCCTCCGGCCCATATCCAAGCCGGGGAGCGGGTTACCGGTGGGAACCCATCGCAACCATTATCAACATAGGTGCAGGACAGAGGGACCGTCACCCACTGGGGAAAGCAAGTGCAGCCGTCCGTGGGAACCGCCTTTCCAGCCGTGTGTTTTACCGAGAACTGTGTCATCGTCTCAGGCTGAGTGAGTACCACAGTGTCGCCAGGCACAGCGCTGCCCCCGCGTCCCTGCGCCCACCAAGCCCTGCATCACCCACTTCATCACTGGGCCCCAGGATCACCCACCCCTACCCACGGAGGGGCAACACAACAACTGGCTGCTCCACACCATCCTTCCCGGGATCCCCATACAGAGCAGCGGTGGTGTCAACAAATCACCACAACCGTGGGTGGCGTCACGGACAATAAACAATCCCCACACCCAAACAACCCCTTTCACTCACGGGCGAGGAGCGCCGCTCGAGTCTTTGGGATCCGGCCCATCGCTCGAGCCACCGAGCAGCAGCAGGCCGCAGCAGCAGCGGCAGCCGGACCCGAGCAGTGGGAGAGCGCGGCGTCCCCTCCTCCGCCCGCGACAGTATGACGCCGCTGCTTTCTGCCAGTGTGACGGGCCACACTAATATTGTTGATTTCCTTACTCAACACCCACAGACCAGTAAAACAGAGCGGATCAATGCACTTGAACTCCTTGGAGCTTTTTGAATGGCAGCAGCTGCCGATCAGCTGATAGCTGGGGTGTGGTTTGATAGTCATCCCCGCCCCCCTGCTTATCCATCCTCCACCTGTTATTTATGCTAATTGTGTTATAGAATTGTTTTACTAAGTGACTAGAAGGACCTGTGCTAATGTCATACCTAGAAGAGGCAGGGCGTCAGCCAACAGCTGATACAAGAAAGCAAAAAGTTTTATAAATGTATTTCTTCTTTTTGTAAGAAGAGTTTTTTGTAAGAAAAAAATTAAGATTTTACCCAAAAGTGTCTGCAACATCCCAGTGGATAAGAGCTTGGCTTTCTACTTAGTCTGTAATGTCTGTTCTAGCCAACTGTTATAGCCAATTGGCCACTAACTTTACTGTGATTGGACGACTACATAACGTCATGGGGGGCGTGATGTTCAGCACACTGTCCTCTAGAAGCAGTTCAGGGAGAGTGGATGTATGAGGGAGAGCTTAGAATAGAGCAAGGTTTGTAAATTTGCACCTTTTAGTGCCTTTCATGTGGCACTAAAGGATGTTTTAAGACATGTTTAAAATAAATAAATAATATAAAACATGGCATGGGGCCCCCCCCTATTTTTGATAGTCAGGTAAGCAGACAGCTGTTTTCAGGCTGGAAAGGCCCTTAGTTATTTGACCTTTCCCAGCCTAAACATATCACATTAGATGCGCCAATTCTGGCTCTTTGCCCTGGCTCTTCCCGCTTTGGCAATAGGGTTAATATTTTTTAAGGTTGATGTCAAACAATTTTTTCACCTCTGTGTTTTTTTTTACTATACACTTGCTGGGTTAGTAATGGGGGTGTCTGAGATACCTGTTCATTACTAACCCCTGGGCTTGATGCCAGCTGACATTACGCAGCTGACATCAACCCAAACAAATATTACCCCAATTGCCACTGCACCAGGGCAAATGGGATCTAATGTGATGCACTAAGTGGCAGCTGTGGACTGATATTTTTAGGCTAGGAATGGCCAAGTAACAATTGACCTTCCCCGCCTATCAGCCCCTAGTTGTCTGCTTTATCTTGGTTAATGATTAAAAATAGGTTGGACTCCTTACTTCCCAGCAGCGATCTGGGAGTCAAACATGCATTCAAACATTTTCCACATGCTGTTCCCATTTAATTTGAGCAGTTTCCATCTACTTCAGCAACTTTGCTGCCCCTCCAGCCCTCTTAGGGGGATCTGCTAGAAAAATGCTTGAATTGCCCACTGACTTCCATTATACCCGTTACTAGAGATGAGCGAAAATATTCAGCTCTATTTATTACTCGCACAAATATTAATGTATTCAGGATATTTGTTACTTGTTGAGCATTTTGTATTCACCTCTTGAGTATCAAGTCCCCTCCCCATGTTTGGTGCCTTATTTTCAGCCACTAAACAAGTGAAGATAGCCTGCCAATCACAGTATAGCCATCTTTGCCACTGGCATTACTAGAACAGTAAAAAAATAAATAAATAACGTGCAATCCCCCTCCTATTTGTAATAACCAGCGCAGGGAAAGGAGACAGCTAGGGACTGGTATTTGCAGGCTGGAAAGGTCCACAGTTATTGGGCCCTCCCTAACCTAAAAATAGCAGCCACACAACCAATTGTGGTGCTTTACCCGGCTAATCCTGATTGCCCTGGTGTGGTGGTAATCAGTATAATATATAGGGTTGATGTCAGCTGTGATTTGTCAAAACTCACACTGCCATCAAGCCCTGAGTTGGTAATGGAGAGGTGTCTTTACCAACCCTGTAAGTAAAAAAAAACACTCAAAAGTCTTTTATTTTAAATAATAAAAAAACACACCCTCTTTCACCAATTTATTAACCCCCAAAACACCCCTGCAGGTCCAATGTAAAATTACACGGCCGCACAACTGTCCGGTAATTCAGCAGCGGATTCAATTCAAATGACTAAAGGGTACTTTACACGCTGCGATATCGGTACCGATATCGCTAGCGAGCATACCCGCCCCCGTTGGTTGTGCGTCACGGGCAAATCGCTGCCCGTGGTGCACAACATCGCTAACACTCATCACACTACTTACCTGCCCAGCGACGTCGCTGTGACCGGCGAACCGCCTCCTTTCTAAGGGGGCGGTTCGTTCAGCGTCATAGCGACGTCACTAAGTGGCCGCCCAATAGCAGAGGAGGGGCGGAGATGAGCGGGCCAAACATGCCACCCACCTCCTTCCTTCCTCATTGCCGGCAGGACGCAGGTACGGTGAGTTTCCTCATTCCTGCGGTGTCACACATAGCGATGTGTGCTGCCGCAGGAACGACAAACAACCTCGCTACTCACCTGTCAACGATTTTTGGTGTTGGAGCGACCTCTCCAATACCAATGATTTTTACCTCTTTTGCGATCGTTTTAGGTCGCTCAGAGGTGTTACATGCTGCGATGTCGCTAACGGCGCCGGATGTGCGTCACCAACACTGTGACCCCGACGATATATCGTTAGCAATGTCGCAGCGTGTAAAGCACCTTAAGGGCAGCACGGGAGTGTGAATTCCAGTGACCTGACAGCCAGATTGCCAGACTGCTGTGCTGCCATGTCCCGCAATCCGGTAGTCTGACAATCCGGCAGCGGGTTCACCAGTGGTCACACATGATACTATGGGAAACTAGCTGTGAACTCTGGCAACCTGACTGACGTCAACGATTCTCACATCTGGGTCCCCCGCTGCCCTTAGTGTGTCCCAGGAGCTGCAGTAATCGGTCGCATTTTCCTTCACTGCAGCTTCTGGATGTAGCAGAGCAAGAATTGTCATGGGACATCATGTGGATTATGTCGAACCTGTGGGAGTGCATTGGGGGTTAATAAATTGGTGAAAAATTGTGTTTTTTTATTTAAAATATACAATTTTTGTGTTTGTATTTTTTTTTCTTTTTACTTACAGAGTTGACAATGATGGGAGTCTCATAGACACTTCTCCATTAACAGTCCAGGGCTTGATGGCAGCTGTTGTGTTTGACAAAACACAGCTGACATGAACCTTATATATTACTCTGATTAGCACCACACGAGGGATGACCCAGGTAAAGCGCCACAATTGGCACATCTCAACGATACGCCAATTAAGGGATGACTGTGGCCTGCTATTTTTAGAGAGGACCAATAACCATGTACCTTCCCAGCCTGAGAATACCAGTCCCCCGCTGTCTGCTATATCTGCACTGCTTATCAAAAACGGGCAGAAGCCTACATTTGTTTTAATTACTTATTTAAATAATTAAAAAAAAATGTTGTAGAAAATATTCAAGATAAATAATCTGAACCCAAATATTTCACTATTCACCCATTACTACTCTTAACTCAAATTGAGCCCGTCCGACCAGCTAGCACTCAAGCAGTTTAGTGCTCGCTCATCAGTTATCTATTGCTTCAGGAATTTGCATTAGTTGTATAGTCTCCAAATTCTTTTGATTGGCTGATCCACCCTGATCAGACTCAGTCTATAATACTATCTAAAAAAAATCAATAATTTGTTAGAGATGTTTTTGGAACCTTATAGTGAAATAATAATACATTTATGGTGGAGAACTTGCTAAAATGTTGAGGTTATGCAAACCATTCCTGGCCCATGAGTTCCTGTTCTTCAGGGGTTGGTGCTCTCCTGAACATTGACCATTCGGACAAACAGAATGTTCGCAACACTGGTCTGAACTGTGTGTTCTTCCGGGCTCCTAACAAAGACAGTTTTTCCAGTCTGCTGCATGAAGAAGCACAGGGACACTGAACGTTGTTGAATCCAGTTATACGGCCGGCTTCAGAGCGGTGGTTGCAGACTGCAGTCTAAAGCTTAGATTCTACAAATAGCATAGTCTTTGTGCATGTAACCAGCCACATCTGAGACTTTAGGGTGGTCAATAACCTAGGCTAAAGCCCGCTTTACACACTACCATATATCTTACGATGTGTCGGCGGGGTCACATCGTAAGTGACGCACATCCGGCATCGTAAGGTACATTGTAGTGTGTAACAGCTACGTGTGATTGCGAATGAACGGTAAAACGTTCATCGCACGCACATCGTTCATTCCTCATAAATTGAACATCAGGTTGTTCATCGTACCCGGGGTAGCACACATCGCAGTGTGTGACACCCCTGGAACGATGAACAGATCTTACCTGCATCCTGCGGCTCCCGGCCAGCAATGCGGAAGGAAGGAGGTGGGCGGGATGTTTATGTCCCACTCATCTCCGCCCCTCCGCTTCTATTGGCCGGCTGCCGCGTGACGTCGATGTGACGACGAACGTCCCTCCCACTCCAGGAAGTGGACGTTCGCCGCCCACATCGAGGTTGTATGGACGGGTAAGTACGTGTGACGGGGGTTAATCGTTTGTGCGGCACATTCAACAAAATTGAACATACGATGGGGGTGGTTATGATCGCATACGATATCGTATGCGAAATCGTAACATGTAAAGCAGGCTTTAGAGTTTTAAAGACTTAAAGGGAACCTGTCACCAGAATTTTCACTATTAAACTAAAAGAATCCCCTTCTTCAGCTCCTGGGCTGCATTCTATGAAGGTTCATCTTGCTACTGGCCCCCCTTTCAGACCTAAACAACAACTTTACAAAATATTACCTTTTGCTATGGTAATGAGGTTTGTTGGCCCCGTGGGTGGGCTGTATTTCGTCAGTTATTCCCCCTCCTGCCGCTGTTCGCCGTCCCCCAGTGTTCATTTACATAGATGAGGCCGCCGCCCTCATGTTACACAGTGCTCCTGAAGTCTCGCGCATGCGCAGTG
This sequence comes from Anomaloglossus baeobatrachus, assembly GCF_048569485.1. NCBI lineage: Eukaryota > Metazoa > Chordata > Amphibia > Anura > Aromobatidae > Anomaloglossus > Anomaloglossus baeobatrachus. The sequence continues at coordinate 527,862,797 of NC_134358.1, read as the reverse complement.
GCACTATCGCGGGACTGAGCACTGTTTTCAAATCACGAGCGCCGGTGATGTTATTGCGCAGACGCGAGATTATGGGCGGCGCTGTGAATGTCATCATCAGTGTCATCCAAGTAGCTACATCCAAGTAGCGTCATCCAAGATGACTACACTATGGTTGTTGTTTAGTCTCAATATTTAGGACATTATATTTTATTAAGTAATCCAGTAAAAAACATTTATATGCCTCTTGTAAAAACAACTGTGGTGACAAGTGATTAATTACAGAAGAAAAAGGTCACAATCGCTTTCAATGACTTGGTCCAATATTTCCATTAAATGATTAAATTCATCAAAATGTGGTTGATGTATAACTGACACATTACTAATGTTGCAAAAACTATTATTATTTATACTGACTCATTTATGATTTATTATTTGCATATGTCTGCAAAACGCCACATTCAGTACTCAATGGTCCTAATGGCAAACTCTTCCACCGGAGGAGGAAAATCAGAACCATAAGTAACTTTACTGTAGTTTGCATATCCGTACTGACTGCCATCAATGCTGTACTTTTAGGCATAACCTAGTCATTTTATGCAACGAGTGCAATTAGAAGAATGTAAAGGACAAGTGCAACGCAAATTACAATTGTTTACAATGCTTATAATAGTGTACATCTGCTTTCCGCAGGGAGCATGGGGTGGAGGACTGCTGATGTCGAGAAAACACAGATGGAAGTTAAATGGGGTTGACAGGTATGAACCATTTGTTTGTTCATGTCAGGCACGTTTTCATACATTTGCTGACGGCAGCAACAAATGTGCAGTATGAACCATTTACTCTCCTACAGAGAAGACGCTTTTATTTCCTTTGGCAACTTCCAACTCATTCATGTCACCGGGCTTTAGGAAAGCCTGCATGGTGACATTTCCTCTAGCCACCACGGCTCAGGCTCCATACATTTGTTTGTTTTTTCTTTCTTGCACTAATTTTGGAAATGAAAGGCTGAACGGAGCCAGGGCAGAGCCATGGGCGTAGTGACCCATGACTCACCTTTGCAGGGCAGCAAGGGGTTAATGTTTTTCTGTAGAAAGAGCGGGCTTTTGCGGGGTCAAGAGTTTAGGGGGGGTGGATCTATAGGGCCAGGGGAGGGGACAGGGTGGGGGCTGTATATATGTCCAGGGAGAAAGGGGGGGGGCACTACTTCGGCGCGAGGTACCATTAGAGAAGGTCCCCGTGTCACCTCACCTTGTCTCCCCCTGATCTGATGGCATCGGCTGCAGGACTCCTGGAGCAGCTTCGGGCTGCTGCCGGCGGCGCAGATGGAGCAGCGATCAGGACAGCGTTGAGGGAGATCCTGGGAGGTCCGGATGCGGTGTCTGAAGCTGACCCCCCACCGCTCCGGAGTGGGCGCAGGACGAGGGCACCGGAGAGGTTCTCGCCTGATGCTGCTCCTGGTCCTCAGCGGCGCCGTAGGAGCCCCTCCGGGGACCCTCCTCACCACAAGAATCCACCTGCAGCAGCTGGCAGGAGCAGGTGAGGGAGGAATCCTGCTCGGCGTTCAGGACCTGCGGCGGTGGGCGGTCCCTCCAGGGGTCATGTGACCGGCTCAGCTGCCTCTACTGCTTTGAGCTACACCAAAATGGCGGCGGTCCTCCCTGGCGATGCTCCTGTCGGGGGGACTGCTAGACAGCATGGAGATGGAGTTTCTGCGGGGCCTCCGGGGCCGGGAGTGTGGAATACGACTCTGCAAGGAACATCACCGGCCGAACCCAGGATGGATGCAGCTTCCAGGATGACAGCGCGCGCTGGGTTCGAGGATCCTGCCAGGAGTGGGGCATCGCAGCTGCGGAGATCATCGCCAGAGAGGAGGTCGCGGTCCAGGTTCCGCTCCCCTTCCACGCGGAGGAGCGGATCGCCATCAGGGAGGTCAGCGACGGGGAGAAATTCGCCCGCACGGCAGGGGCCTGCGCCATCCCGGTCGAGGTCGCGATCCAGGAGGAGGTCGCCTTCACGGTCGGCATCTGAGGGGAGTCATCCTGCATCTCATTATCCGGTTCGCTCCCGGGTCATCCGACCAAGGTCGAGCGCGGCGGGTTCCCAGGTCCCCCCTGGTCGAGCTGCCGAAGACGTTTCCGTGCTGGTCCATTCTGGAGGAGAGCGTCGTCTGGAGTCAGGATTTTCGGCTGGTGGGTCTCATGTACCGACGCAGCTTGGTGAGTACTCCTCTATGTTGTGTGCGTCCTCACCTAGTTTAGTTTCCCCGGGAGTAAGCAGGGGCCAGGCGCAGGGCGTCATAGGGGGTCTGGGGGTCGCGGGGCCGAGCGCGGCGGGGTTTGATGTCGGTAGTCTGACCAATGTTTTGAAGGGTGTGCGTGATTTGTTGGCGCAGTTGGATAGGACGAGTCAGGGGGCGTCCGGGTCTCCTGTCCCAGCGTGGGTGCCGGATTCTGGGGCGGCAGCATCGGCCGTGGTTGTGGTACCGACGGGAAGCGAGGTGGTTGCTGGGGATAGTGTGGCGGATCCCGGGCAAAAGGAGAAGGAGAAGGATAAGGAGGGAGATAGGATTATTTTGGATGATAGGGCCAGAGGGGAGGTGTACGTTTGTTTTGAGGGCCCCCTGGGGGCGCATTTAAAGAAGGAAGTGAAGGAAAAGATTTGGAAGGATGAATACGTGGAAATTTTTTCCCTCCTTCCTTTGGAGAAGTTTAATTTGGATAAGAAAAAGAAGGATGATAGCAAGAAGGAGGAGGAAGAAAAGCGGAGGTGGCGGCTGATCCCTCAAACGTTTGTTAACTGGTTGCAGGCTTTTGCGATCCTAGCTAGCGTCATTGGCGAAAAGGCGCCGGATAATTGTTCTGGGCTATTCTGCTACATGGATGCTATAGCGGAAGCTCATAGGATTTATGGTGGGCAGACATGGTTGCGGTACGATGAACAATTTAGGCAGCGGAAAGCCGTGCGACCCAGTATCCGTTGGGATCAGAAGGATATTGGTTTATGGTTAAAAGTCATGGCTCCGGCTCGTTATGGTCAGCCCTTTCACGGGGGGGCCGGGTCGGCCGGCCACACTACTGCTGGGGGTGCGGGGACCCAGGCAGGGGGTGTTGGAGCAAAGGCAGGTGTGTGCTGGCAGTTTAACGACAGCCAGTGCAAGTTTGGAAACTCCTGCAAGTTTAAGCATCAGTGCTCAGGTTGTGGAGGGTCCTCCCATGGAGCAGCTCGTTGCTTTAAGAAGGGTAGGCCCAAGGCAGGGGGAGATTTGGGAAAAGGGGGTGAGCCCGGTGAGGCTTCACGAGATGGCCCCTTATCTAGATAGATACCCCAAGCGGGATAAGGCGGTATTGTTGGAGGATGGTTTTCGTGTTGGTTTCAGGATCCCCCCCCCCTCCTCATGTTGTTCCGTTTCAGTTAAAGAATTTGTTGTCGGCGCGGCGACACCCAGAGGTTGTGGCTAAAAAGCTTTTTGGGGAGGTTGCTTGTGGGCGGATGGCGGGTCCGTTTGCATCCCCCCCCATCCCCAATTTGGTAGTATCTCCGTTAGGGGTCGTCCCAAAGAAGGAGCCGAACAAATTTCGGCTCATTCAGCATTTGTCGTTCCCCAAGGGTTTGTCGGTGAATGATGGTATTGACCCAGACCTCTGTGCGGTGGTTTATACCTCGTTTGACGCAGCCGTCAGCTGGGTTCGGAAATGTGGTCGGGGAGCATTGTTAGCGAAGACGGACATCGAGTCGGCATTCCGCTTGCTGCCGGTGCATCCTGAGAGTATGCGACTGTTGGGTTGTTTTTGGGACGGTTCCTATTTTGTTGATCGTTGCTTACCAATGGGGTGTTCCATTTCTTGCGCTTATTTTGAAGCGTTTAGTTCCTTTTTAGAATGGGCAGTGTGTGATGTGGCGCAGCTCTCGTCGGCGATCCATTATCTTGACGATTTTTTGTTTATCGGCCCCGCTGGGTCGGCAGTGTGTCAGACGTTGTTGGGGACTATGGAGTGGTTGTCTGGCCGGTTCGGGGTCCCCTTGGCTCAGGATAAGACGGAAGGCCCGTGTACTTGTCTGAATTTTTTTGGGTATCACTATTGATACTGTGTTGATGGAGTGCAGGCTGCCTGAAGAAAAGATCTCAGCTTTGCGGGCAGAGGTGGGATCGGCTGCGCGTCTTAGAAAAATCCAGTTGAGGGACCTCCAGTCTTTGTTGGGCAAGCTTAATTTTGCTTGCCGCATCATGCCCATGGGCCGCGTTTTCTCAAGAAGGTTGGCGTCGGCGACCGCTGGAGTGCGCTCCCCAAGGCATTACATAAGGTTGACTCGGGACCTTAGGGAGGATTTGGCGGTATGGGGCAGTTTTTTAGAGAAGTACAATGGCCGGTCGCTAATGATTGCGGAAGTCTTAGATGATTTTGATTGTGAGCTCTTCACCGATGCCGCGGGGGGTAAGGGCTTTGGAGCTTACTTCGGCGGCAGATGGTGCGTGGGAGAGTGGCCCGCGGCTTGGCATGAAGCAGGGTTTACACGGAATTTGACTTTGTTGGAGTTTTTTCCAATTGTGGTGGCGGTGTCCGTTTGGGGAGAGCATTTCAGCAACAGAAAAATTCGTTTTCACTGTGACAATATGTCAGTAGTCATGGCAATTAATAACCTGTCTGGCGCGTCTCCTCCGGTGGTCCGCTTGTTGCGGTACTTTGTGTTGCGGTGCCTTTGTCTTAATGCGTGGGTTGTGGCAGTGCATGTACCGGGGGTTGAGAACGCCATTGCTGATTCCCTTTCTCGCTTGCAGTGGGATCGTTTTTGGAGCCTGGCACCGGAAGCGGAGTCCGCTGGCAGCATCTGGCCGGCGGAGCTCTTGGAATTGGTGTTCGAGAGGCGAGTTCGTTGATCAGAGCATCATTGGCCCCTGGCACGTGGGCTGCGTATGAAGCAGCTTGGATGGAATGGACAAATTGGAGGCAGGAATTTGGGGCGGGGGAGTCTGCCGAGGATTCTGTAGGCGCTTTGCTTTGTTGGATGTGCCGGATGGCTTCCGGTAAGTGGTCTTTTTCCAGGGTTAATCGGTTTATGGCAGGGGTTGCGTTTGGTTGTAAATTGCGGGGGATGGTTGACATAACAAAGAATTTTTTGGTTCGACAAGCTGTGAGGGGCTTGAGGAAGGGGCTTCATAGACTGGACAGTCGGAGGCCGGTGTCATTCCAGCTGCTGGAAGAGCTGGGTGCGCAGCTGGAGCGAGTGTGTGTTTCCTATTTTGAATTGGTTTTGTTTCGGTTGGCGTTTTCCTGGGCTTTCTTCGGAGCTACGAGGATAGGCGAATTGGTGTCCCCAGCGTCATCCCGTGGGGGGGGTGTTTTGGGAGAAGACACAGTTGATTTGGGAGACTCTGTGGAATTTTGGATCCGGCGGTCTAAGACGGATCAACTTGGTCGGGGAAGAAGGGTCACTTTATGGGCATTGGCGGGGGCCTTGATGTGCCCTGTCTCTTGTTTTAAACAGTACTTAGAATTGGGGCCTGGCCGTACGGGCCCGTTGTTGAAGCATCAGGACGGATCGTTTTTGTCCAGGTACCAGTTTGTGGCAGTCTTTCGGAAATGCCTGGAGAGGTTGGGGTTGGAGGCGGACAAGTTTTCAGCCCACTCTTTTCGCATTGGGGCGGCGACGGAGGCAGATAGGTGGGGGCTTCCAGCGGAGACAGTGAAGAGGATAGGCAGGTGGGAGTCGAGGAGGTTCAGGCTGTACGTCCGCCCCCATTTGTTGTAAAAGTCGTGGCTAGTCTGGTGTAGTGGTGTATTTATAAAAAAAAAAAAAAAAAAAAAAAAAAATTTGTAATGTTGTTCTCAAGTTAATGGCAGTTCCTGGAGTGTGTCTGACTTGTGGTTGTTGTATCCTCCCCCCCCCCCCCTCTTTTCTGGTTTTGTTTCCTTTTATAGGTGGTGCGCCCCTGGTCTGGATTTTCGGCCATTCATTTGTTTATTGGGGGGCACTGAGAGCTGATGTGCGGCGCAATGGTCGGCAGTTGGGTTGGTCCAGAGACGAGGTAATCGTACGTTGGATCGGGGTGAGGGGCATGCGCTGGCGGCAGGTGTTGGTTGATTTTCACCGGTTCGCTCGATTGGATCGCACCCCGGATGTGCTGGTGTTGCACATTGGGGGAAACGATTTAGGGGCCCGCCCCTGTCGGGAGTTGATTCGGGATATACGGTATGACCTGCTCCGCCTTTGGTCAGTTTGTCCTAAGCTGAGGGTGGTTTGGTCGGACATTGTTCCCAGAAAGGTTTGGCGGGGGGCTCGGTCCCTGGAGGGGATCGACAAGACCAGAATAAAGGTCAACAGGGTGGTTGGGAATTTTGTGGCCAGGAATGGAGGAGTTGTGGTTCGGCACAGGGACTTGGAGTCGGGGGAGGGGAATTTTTGGCGATCAGATGGTGTGCACCTGACTGCCGTGGGTATTGATTTGTGGGCCTTGGGCATTCAGGAAGGTGTGGAGCGGGCACTCATTTTGGTGGGGTGACTCGCATTATGAGGTGTCAGGTAATGCTCGTGGTGGCGGTGGCGAGGGGGGTTCTTGGAGTCGGTGGAAATTCGGGGTGGGGGGTGGTACATCGGATAGATGGGGGACCACCCCCCTTTGTTTATTCTGGTATGGTAATTGCCTGGCGGACTTGGGGGGGCTCTCCAGGGGTGGGGTCCCCTGAGAGTCGGTTAGGGACACTGTTTTCCGGCAAAGGTGGTGCCCCCGAGCTTGTAGGCGCGGCTGGGGGCAAAATATGCCGGATGGTCTGGTAACAATATTTGGTGTCCGCCAGGTTTTGGGGCTCCAAGAACCGCCCTTGCATTGGCAAAATGGTTATTTATTATCTGTTATAATGTTTGTTAATAAACCGGGCCGATTTGGCCAATTTATCCAAAGAAGGGTGTTGTGTTTTTATTAGCGGTTGGGAAAAAGGGGGGTTTGGGGTGGGGGATTCTGCTGACAATATGAAGAAAGCCTCTGCAGTAGGGCAGTCAAGGCTGAACGGAGCCAGGGCAGAGCCATGGGCGTAGTGACCCATGACTCACCTTTGCAGGGCAGCAAGGGGTTAATGTTTTTCTGTAGAAAGAGCGGGCTTTTGCGGGGGTCAAGAGTTTAGGGGGGGTGGATCTATAGGGCCAGGGGAGGGGACAGGGTGGGGGCTGTATATATGTCCAGGGAGAAAGGGGGGGGGCACTACTTCGGCGCGAGGTACCATTAGAGAAGGTCCCGCCCTCCCGCCCTATACATATATGTTTAATCTTTGTCGGAGAAGACGGTGGAGTCGAGGTTCATTGAATTTTATATTGGGGTTCGAGTCATTTCGGCGAGCGGTGGCGAGGGGGGTTCTTGGAGTCGGTGGAAATTCGGGGTGGGGGGTGGTACATCGGATAGATGGGGGACCACCCCCCTTTGTTTATTCTGGTATGGTAATTGCCTGGCGGACTTGGGGGGGCTCTCCAGGGGTGGGGTCCCCTGAGAGTCGGTTAGGGACACTGTTTTCCGGCAAAGGTGGTGCCCCCGAGCTTGTAGGCGCGGCTGGGGGCAAAATATGCCGGATGGTCTGGTAACAATATTTGGTGTCCGCCAGGTTTTGGGGCTCCAAGAACCGCCCTTGCATTGGCAAAATGGTTATTTATTATCTGTTATAATGTTTGTTAATAAACCGGGCCGATTTGGCCAATTTATCCAAAGAAGGGTGTTGTGTTTTTATTAGCGGTTGGGAAAAAGGGGGGTTTGGGGTGGGGGATTCTGCTGACAATATGAAGAAAGCCTCTGCAGTAGGGCAGTCAAGTTAATTGGAATATCAAAAAAAGAGGTAAAGAAGCTTTAATGAACTTACAGGAAAATACCAAACACAATAACCTTGAAATGTAAAGTAATGTAGCCTATAAACTCAAAATACACACTATCACTAATGAAAACCACAATATTCGGCTAAGAAATTATTTTTATTTGGAAATAAAAAAAAATTACTTATATATATACAGTCATATGAAAAAGTTTGGGCACCCCTATTAATGTTAACCTTTTTTCTTTATAACAATTTGGGTTTTTGCAACAGCTATGTCAGTTTCATATATCTAATAACTGATGGACTGAGTAATATTTCTGGATTGAAATGAGGTTTATTGTACTAACAGAAAATGTGCAATCCGCATTTAAACAAAATTTGACCTGTGCAAAAGTATGGGCACCTCAACATAAAAGTGACATTAATATTTTGTAGATCCTCCTTTTGCAAAAATCACAGCCTCTAGTCGCTTCCTGTAGCTTTTAATGCGTTCTTGGATCCTGGATGAAGGTATATTTGACCATTCTTGTTTACAAAACAATTCCAGTTCAGTTAAGTTTGATGGTCGCCAAGCATGGACAGCACGCTTCAAATCATCCCACAGATTTTCAATGATATTCAGGTCTGGGGACTAGGATGGCCATTCCAGAACATTGTAATTGTTCCTCTGCATGAATGCCTGAGTAGATTTGGAGCGGTGTTTTGGATCATTGTCTTGCTGAAATATCCATCCCCTGCGTAACTTCAACTTCGTCACTGATTCCTGCACATTATTGGCAAGAATCTGCTGATACTGAGTTGAATCCATGCGACCCTCAACTTTAACAAGATTCCCGGTGCCAGCATTGGCCACACAGCCCCAAAGCATGATGGAACCTCCACCAAATTTTACTGTGGGTAGCAAGTGCTTTTCTTGGAATGCCGTGTTTTTTTGCCTCCATGCATAGCGCCTTTTTGTATGACCAAAAAACTCAATCTTTGTTTCATCAGTCCACAGGACCTTCTTCCAAAATGTAACTGGCTTGTCCAAATGTGCTTTTGCATACCTCAGGCGACTGTTTGTGGCGTGCTTGCAGAAACGGCTTCTTTCGCATCACTCTCCCATACAGCTTCTCCTTGTGCAACGTGCGCTGTATTGTTGACCGATGCACATTGACACCATCTGCAGCAAGATGATCCTGCAGCTCTTTGGAGGTGGTCTGTGGATTGTCCTTGACTGTTCTCACCATTGTTATGCTCTGCCTTTCTGATATTTTTCTTGGCCTGCCACTTCTGGGCTTAAAAATAACTGTACCTGTGTTCTTCCATTTCCTTACTATGTTCCTCACAGTGGAAACTGACAGTTTAAATCTCTGAAATAATTTTTTGTATCCTTCCCCTGAACAACTATGTTGAATAATCTTTGTTTTCAGATCATTTGAGAGTTGTTTTGAGGAGCCCATGATGCCACTCTTCATAGGAGATTCAAATAGGAGAACAACTTGCAAGTGGCCACCTTAAAAACCTTTTCTCATGATTGGATACACCTGCCTATGAAGTTCAAAGCTCAATGAGGTTACAAAATCAATTTAGTGCTTTAGTAAGTCAGTAAAAAGTAGTTAGGAGTGTTCAGATCAAGAAATTGATAAGGGTGCCCATACTTTTGCACCGGTCAAATTTTGTTTAAATGCGGATTGCACATTTTCTGTTAGTACAATAAACCTCATTTCAATCCAGAAATATTACTCAGTCCATCAGTTATTAGATATATGAAACTGAAATAGCTGTTGAAAAAACCCAAATTGTTATAAAGAAAAAAGGTTAACATTAATAGGGGTGCCTAAACTTTTTCATATGACTGTATAAAAAAAATCTTCAATACAATATACTCCTCAAAAGTGCAAGGGCAGGTGGTAAGATATGTCAATAATTTACATAGAAAAAAAATCATACAAAATCAATAAAAAATAACATCATTTATAAATAGTATTGATAGAGAAAAATACTAGTCTAGCACAATGTAAACCTCAAATTATGGATATTTAAGTTAATCATATGGATATTTAAGTTAATCATAATATGTAAGTGTATAAATTAAGCATTAGACCCTGTATCAATATACTGTATATAGCAGTTGCTAAAAAAAGCCCTAAGTTCAAAGTGCATAGTGAAAAGAAATCCATTTGGATATAGTAGCAAATGCTAAAAAAATAATAAGCTCAAAGTACATAGTGCAAAACAGCCATCAGAGAAAAATAGTATAAGGGCTTTACACGCAACAATATTGCTAACGAATATGTCGTCGGGGTCACGGAATTCGTGACGCACATCCGGTGTCGTTAGCGACGTCGTTGTGTGTGACACCTATGAGCGAGTGCTAACGATCAAAATTACTCACCTAATCGTTGATTGTTGACACGTCGTTCATTTCCCAAATATCGTTGCTGTTGCAGGACGCAGGTTGTTCGTCGTTCCTGAGGCAGCACACATCGCTACATGTGACACCCCGGGAACGACGAACAACAACGTACCTGCGTCCTGCCGGAAACGAGGTGGGCGTATCGGTAATGCGGCTGGTCTCCGCTCCTCCGCTTCTATTGGCGGACCGCTGTGTGATGTCGCTGTGACGGCGAACGAACCTCCCCCTTAAAAAAGAGGTTGTTCGCTGTCCACAGCGACGTCGCTAGGAAGGTAAGTATGTGTGACGGGTACTAGCGATTTTGTCCACCACGGGCAGCGATTTGCCCGTGACGCACAAATGACGGGGGTGGGTGCTTTCACGAGCGTGTAAAGCAGCCTTAAGTATTGAGCAAGATAAGCTCAAAGTGCAAAGTGCGAAGTAGCAGTAGTAGTAAAGAATACACTTACTCAGGTAGATAAGTAAACCACCAGACCCGGCAGCCCCAACATATGTTTTACAAAGTCTTCATCAGGAGAAAATACTGTAAATTACTGAAAAGGGAAGGTTGGTATTGTGACGCCCTGGACACCCAGGGGTCACAGGTCACTACACTCACCACATACACCCCCACCCCAGTAAGGTATCACCAGTCAACCAAAAGACCTGATTGCCTCCCTCAGAGTCAGACAGGCACACCAGGTGGGCGGAGTCAGGCGGAAAGACACTCCCACCGAGGAGTCTGCTGGCCTGAGGCACGAAAAACACAAACAGAAGAGTGGAGTAGAGTTTAGAGAGATGAGAGAGAGGAGCTCAGTTCCGTGTGGGGCCTGGGTCGGAGCCTAGGACCCCAGATCAGTCAGGCAGGCAGACGGTAGTAGCCGCCTGCAGGAGACCGAGAATACGACCAGCGGAACCGTAAGGGACCGGGACAGGGTAGTGGCGGACATTACCAACCTATCTGGAGAAACTGCAGCCAGCTGCGGGCCCCGTTCGTCACCCCGTTTGGTTTACCAGTGACTCTGTGTGGTTTAATCGTGAGTACACCAGTGCCATCAGGCACCGCACCGCGCTGCACCGCAACCCTGCCCCTGCACCCCGGCCTCCACCACCGGGCCCCAGGACCAACATCCCCTACCCACGGAGGGGTCAACACTTAGCTGCGCCCCTACACCGCTCCCGGGATTCCCCGTACCTTTACCGTAGTGGTGGTGTCCACCATCACCACAACCCGTGGGTGGCATCACGTACTTTCCCAAAAACAACCACCCCCACAATCCCTGCGTGCACCGCCACTACTCCCTTCTAGAGCGACGTGACCCCAGGGTCTGGAGGCGCTCGAGCCACCGACACACGCGAGCCCGGACCCGAGCGGCTCGGCGGTTGCAGCCGAGGCCACGGGAAGGTACAGTATCAAAAGGAAAAGAAGAGAATAATGAAAGACTTAAAGAATAGTTTAGCTAGAGGCAAATCATGAACAACATCTATCTATCTATCTATCTCTATCTACATCCAAAAAAGCACAGGGAGCACTCCAGTTTTTTAAGTGGAAAATGTGGCTTTCATTGAGTCCATTGGCAACTGTCAGGCTACCACTGGGTGGTGCTGGGACTCAGGCATGCAACTACTCCTGAGTGCAATAATTCAGAAGCCCCATTAGAGGTCGCAAACGAAGCGTAGGGATAGTCAAACTGAAAGGGTCAATGCCAGGATGTCACGACTGTACCAGGGAGGAAAAAAGCAGAAGTCAAGAAACAGAGCCGAAGTCGGATGCCGGGAAAATAAGTGAACATGGGGGAGTGGGTGGAGGACACAGAGCAGGACTGGAATCCGGAGGACACGGAGGTACCGAGGGAAGGTCAGACAGGACAGACGGAGCACAGAACAGGCAGGAGGGACAGAGGTCGGGCAGGACAAGAGAGATGGAGGTCAGGAAGGGCAGGAGGAACGGAGGTCAGGACAGGCAGAAGGGTCAGAGGTCAGGATGAACGGTACCGGGTAGCAGGACATGAAACAGAGTGTATCTCACAGGAGAAGAGCACGTAGCCAAGATGGAAATATCATTGACGGAGCCTTGGAGGCAGCAGCACTAAGATATGGCGGCATGATCCCCAGAATGAGGCCAGAGCAAACAGGACCTTCCGGAGGCAGGATACATGCAGCGGCTCAGGAGCGGCAGAGCCGTGCATGAATCATGACAGCAACGTTTCAGTTCTTGAGTACCTTTGTCAAGCCAAAGCCAGGCATGAGAAAGGTTCTTGACTCGCCCACCCCAGGGCTATGGGACACCCGGTGCCGGGCCGGACTAGTCCGGTGGTAGTCAGTGGTGGCTGGGCCCGGCTCCGTGGCCCTGGTGGGTATCAGTAGAATATGTGGCTTGCTGAATAATGGTTGTGTTCGTGACGCCACCTGTGGTATGCGGCTATTAAGCCGCCGCTGCTGTGTGAGGCCTCCGGGGTGATGATATAGCAGCAATGGTGGTACTGCTCCCCACAGGTGGAGCAATGCCCGGGGCACAGTTGGTGCTTGTGAATGTCTATGCAGAAATAACAGAGACCACTCCAAGGGTGCAGTTCAAGTTCTTTACTCACACTTCTTGTCACAGCGCTGTAGGGACTAGAGATGAGCGAACCGGTCCCGGTTCGGCTCGAGGCGGTTCGCCGAACGGGGGGTCTGGCTCGAGTTCGGCTCGTCGAACGTTCGACGAACCGAACTCGAGCCCATAGGAAACAATGGCAGGCAATCACAAACACAGTAAAACACCTAGAAAACACCCTCAAAGGTGTCCAAAAGGTGACAAACAACTCACAACACAACACAAACACATGGGAAAGTGACAAGGACATGTACTCATGCGAAAACAAAACAGCTGGACAAGGAAAAAGAGGAGGACACACAGATATAGGCATGGCACGCCCTTCTAAAGTCATGTAAAACACCGCAAGGTGACTCCAAGCGGAGTCTCCCTTTTTTCCAAAAATTGGGCCCCACACACCCACCCCTTCAGTGGCAGCAGTTGTGCCCCAGTTGTACACTTCACAGCTAGATTTGCATCAAGCACATTCAAAAATACGCCATTCTTATCCGTCCCCAGGATGACACCGGGGTAGGTAGCAAAGTCTTTGCTGACCCATGACTTGTTCATCTTGGCTTCTTTTAAAAACAATGTAAGCAAGGGTTACTCCAAGCGGAGTCTCCCTTTTTTCCAAAAATTGGGCCACACAGACACCCACCCCATCAGTGGCAGCACTTGGGCCCTAGTTGCAAACAGGATGTTTTGATTTGCATCAAGCACATTCAAAAATACGCTATTCTTAGCCGTCCCCAGGATGACACCGGGGTAGGTAGCAAAGTCTTTCCTGATCCCAGCTCTGTTCATCTTGGCTTCTTTTAAAAACACAGCAAGCAAGGGTTACTCCAAGCGGAGTCTCCCTTTTTTCCAAAAATTGGGCCACACAGACACCCACCACATCAGTGGCAGCACTTGGGCCCTAGTTGCAAACAGGATGTTTTGATTTGCATCAAGCACATTCAAAAATACGCTATTCTTAGCCGTCCCCAGGATGACACCGGGGTAGGTAGCAAAGTCTTTGCTGACCCATGACTTGTTCATCTTGGCTTCTTTTAAAAACAATGTAAGCAAGGGTTACTCCAAGCGGAGTCTCCCTTTTTTCCAAAAATTGGGCCACACAGACACCCACCCCATCAGTGGCAGCACTTGGGCCCTAGTTGCAAACAGGATGTTTTGATTTGCATCAAGCACATTCAAAAATACGCTATTCTTAGCCGTCCCCAGGATGACACCGGGGTAGGTAGCAAAGTCTTTCCTGATCCCAGCTCTGTTCATCTTGGCTTCTTTTAAAAACACAGCAAGCAAGGGTTACTCCAAGCGGAGTCTCCCTTTTTTCCAAAAATTGGGCCACACAGACACCCACCCCATCAGTGGCAGCACTTGGGCCCTAGTTGCAAACAGGATGTTTTGATTTGCATCAAGCACATTCAAAAATACGCTATTCTTAGCCGTCCCCAGGATGACACTGGGGTAGGTAGCAAAGTCTTTGCTGACCCATGACTTGTTCATCTTGGCTTCTTTTAAAAACAATGTAAGCAAGGGTTACTCCAAGCGGAGTCTCCCCTTTTTTCCAAAAATTGGGCCCCACACACACCCACCCATTCAGTGGCAGCAGTTGTGCCCCAGTTGTACACTTCACAGCTAGATTTGCATCAAGCACATTCAAAAATACGCCATTCTTATCCGTCCCCAGGATGACACCGGGGTAGGTAGCAAAGTCTTTCCTGATCCCAGCTCTGTTCATCTTGGCTTCTTTTAAAAACACAGCAAGCAAGGGTTACTCCAAGCGGAGTCTCCCTTTTTTCCAAAAATTGGGCCACACAGACACCCACCACATCAGTGGCAGCACTTGGGCCCTAGTTGCAAACAGGATGTTTTGATTTGCATCAAGCACATTCAAAAATACGCTATTCTTAGCCGTCCCCAGGATGACACCGGGGTAGGTAGCAAAGTCTTTCCTGATCCCAGCTCTGTTCATCTTGGCTTCTTTTAAAAACACAGCAAGCAAGGGTTACTCCAAGCGGAGTCTCCCTTTTTTCCAAAAATTGGGCCCCACACACACCCACCCCTTCAGTGGCAGCAGTTGTGCCCCAGTTGTACACTTCACAGCTAGATTTGCATCAAGCACATTCAAAAATACGCTATTCTTAACCGTCCCCAGGATGACACCGGGGTAGGTAGCAAAGTCTTTCCTGATCCCAGCTCTGTTCATCTTGGCTTCTTTTAAAAACACAGCAAGCAAGGGTTACTCCAAGCGGAGTCTCCCTTTTTTCCAAAAATTGGGCCACACAGACACCCACCACATCAGTGGCAGCACTTGGGCCCTAGTTGCAAACAGGATGTTTTGATTTGCATCAAGCACATTCAAAAATACGCTATTCTTAGCCGTCCCCAGGATGACACCGGGGTAGGTAGCAAAGTCTTTGCTGACCCATGACTTGTTCATCTTGGCTTCTTTTAAAAACAATGTAAGCAAGGGTTACTCCAAGCGGAGTCTCCCTTTTTTCCAAAAATTGGGCCACACAGACACCCACCCCATCAGTGGCAGCACTTGGGCCCTAGTTGCAAACAGGATGTTTTGATTTGCATCAAGCACATTCAAAAATACGCTATTCTTAGCCGTCCCCAGGATGACACCGGGGTAGGTAGCAAAGTCTTTCCTGATCCCAGCTCTGTTCATCTTGGCTTCTTTTAAAAACACAGCAAGCAAGGGTTACTCCAAGCGGAGTCTCCCTTTTTTCCAAAAATTGGGCCCCACACACACCCACCCATTCAGTGGCAGCAGTTGTGCCCCAGTTGTACACTTCACAGCTAGATTTGCATCAAGCACATTCAAAAATACGCCATTCTTATCCGTCCCCAGGATGACACCGGGGTAGGTAGCAAAGTCTTTCCTGATCCCAGCTCTGTTCATCTTGGCTTCTTTTAAAAACACAGCAAGCAAGGGTTACTCCAAGCGGAGTCTCCCTTTTTTCCAAAAATTGGGCCACACAGACACCCACCCCATCAGTGGCAGCACTTGGGCCCTAGTTGCAAACAGGATGTTTTGATTTGCATCAAGCACATTCAAAAATACGCTATTCTTAGCCGTCCACAGGATGACACCGGGGTAGGTAGCAAAGTCTTTCCTGATCCCAGCTCTGTTCATCTTGGCTTCTTTTAAAAACACAGCAAGCAAGGGTTACTCCAAGCGGAGTCTCCCTTTTTTCCAAAAATTGGGCCACACAGACACCCACCCCATCAGTGGCAGCACTTGGGCCCTAGTTGCAAACAGGATGTTTTGATTTGCATCAAGCACATTCAAAAATACGCTATTCTTAGCCGTCCCCAGGATGACACCGGGGTAGGTAGCAAAGTCTTTCCTGATCCCAGCTCTGTTCATCTTGGCTTCTTTTAAAAACACAGCAAGCAAGGGTTACTCCAAGCGGAGTCTCCCTTTTTTCCAAAAATTGGGCCCCACACACACCCACCCATTCAGTGGCAGCAGTTGTGCCCCAGTTGTACACTTCACAGCTAGATTTGCATCAAGCACATTCAAAAATACGCCATTCTTATCCGTCCCCAGGATGACACCGGGGTAGGTAGCAAAGTCTTTCCTGATCCCAGCTCTGTTCATCTTGGCTTCTTTTAAAAACACAGCAAGCAAGGGTTACTCCAAGCGGAGTCTCCCTTTTTTCCAAAAATTGGGCCACACAGACACCCACCACATCAGTGGCAGCACTTGGGCCCTAGTTGCAAACAGGATGTTTTGATTTGCATCAAGCACATTCAAAAATACGCTATTCTTAGCCGTCCCCAGGATGACACCGGGGTAGGTAGCAAAGTCTTTCCTGATCCCAGCTCTGTTCATCTTGGCTTCTTTTAAAAACACAGCAAGCAAGGGTTACTCCAAGCGGAGTCTCCCTTTTTTCCAAAAATTGGGCCCCACACACACCCACCCCTTCAGTGGCAGCAGTTGTGCCCCAGTTGTACACTTCACAGCTAGATTTGCATCAAGCACATTCAAAAATACGCTATTCTTAACCGTCCCCAGGATGACACCGGGGTAGGTAGCAAAGTCTTTCCTGATCCCAGCTCTGTTCATCTTGGCTTCTTTTAAAAACACAGCAAGCAAGGGTTACTCCAAGCGGAGTCTCCCTTTTTTCCAAAAATTGGGCCACACAGACACCCACCACATCAGTGGCAGCACTTGGGCCCTAGTTGCAAACAGGATGTTTTGATTTGCATCAAGCACATTCAAAAATACGCTATTCTTAGCCGTCCCCAGGATGACACCGGGGTAGGTAGCAAAGTCTTTCCTGATCCCAGCTCTGTTCATCTTGGCTTCTTTTAAAAACACAGCAAGCAAGGGTTACTCCAAGCGGAGTCTCCCTTTTTTCCAAAAATTGGGCCCCACACACACCCACCCCTTCAGTGGCAGCAGTTGTGCCCCAGTTGTACACTTCACAGCTAGATTTGCATCAAGCACATTCAAAAATACGCTATTCTTAACCGTCCCCAGGATGACACCGGGGTAGGTAGCAAAGTCTTTCCTGATCCCAGCTCTGTTCATCTTGGCTTCTTTTAAAAACACAGCAAGCAAGGGTTACTCCAAGCGGAGTCTCCCTTTTTTCCAAAAATTGGGCCACACAGACACCCACCACATCAGTGGCAGCACTTGGGCCCTAGTTGCAAACAGGATGTTTTGATTTGCATCAAGCACATTCAAAAATACGCTATTCTTAGCCGTCCCCAGGATGACACCGGGGTAGGTAGCAAAGTCTTTGCTGACCCATGACTTGTTCATCTTGGCTTCTTTTAAAAACAATGTAAGCAAGGGTTACTCCAAGCGGAGTCTCCCTTTTTTCCAAAAATTGGGCCACACAGACACCCACCCCATCAGTGGCAGCACTTGGGCCCTAGTTGCAAACAGGATGTTTTGATTTGCATCAAGCACATTCAAAAATACGCTATTCTTAGCCGTCCCCAGGATGACACCGGGGTAGGTAGCAAAGTCTTTCCTGATCCCAGCTCTGTTCATCTTGGCTTCTTTTAAAAACACAGCAAGCAAGGGTTACTCCAAGCGGAGTCTCCCTTTTTTCCAAAAATTGGGCCCCACACACACCCACCCATTCAGTGGCAGCAGTTGTGCCCCAGTTGTACACTTCACAGCTAGATTTGCATCAAGCACATTCAAAAATACGCCATTCTTATCCGTCCCCAGGATGACACCGGGGTAGGTAGCAAAGTCTTTCCTGATCCCAGCTCTGTTCATCTTGGCTTCTTTTAAAAACACAGCAAGCAAGGGTTACTCCAAGCGGAGTCTCCCTTTTTTCCAAAAATTGGGCCACACAGACACCCACCCCATCAGTGGCAGCACTTGGGCCCTAGTTGCAAACAGGATGTTTTGATTTGCATCAAGCACATTCAAAAATACGCTATTCTTAGCCGTCCACAGGATGACACCGGGGTAGGTAGCAAAGTCTTTCCTGATCCCAGCTCTGTTCATCTTGGCTTCTTTTAAAAACACAGCAAGCAAGGGTTACTCCAAGCGGAGTCTCCCTTTTTTCCAAAAATTGGGCCACACAGACACCCACCCCATCAGTGGCAGCACTTGGGCCCTAGTTGCAAACAGGATGTTTTGATTTGCATCAAGCACATTCAAAAATACGCTATTCTTAGCCGTCCCCAGGATGACACCGGGGTAGGTAGCAAAGTCTTTCCTGATCCCAGCTCTGTTCATCTTGGCTTCTTTTAAAAACACAGCAAGCAAGGGTTACTCCAAGCGGAGTCTCCCTTTTTTCCAAAAATTGGGCCACACAGACACCCACCCCATCAGTGGCAGCACTTGGGCCCTAGTTGCAAACAGGATGTTTTGATTTGCATCAAGCACATTCAAAAATACGCTATTCTTAGCCGTCCCCAGGATGACACCGGGGTAGGTAGCAAAGTCTTTCCTGATCCCAGCTCTGTTCATCTTGGCTTCTTTTAAAAACACAGCAAGCAAGGGTTACTCCAAGCGGAGTCTCCCTTTTTTCCAAAAATTGGGCCACACAGACACCCACCCCATCAGTGGCAGCACTTGGGCCCTAGTTGCAAACAGGATGTTTTGATTTGCATCAAGCACATTCAAAAATACGCTATTCTTAGCCGTCCCCAGGATGACACCGGGGTAGGTAGCAAAGTCTTTCCTGATCCCAGCTCTGTTCATCTTGGCTTCTTTTAAAAACACAGCAAGCAAGGGTTACTCCAAGCGGAGTCTCCCTTTTTTCCAAAAATTGGGCCACACAGACACCCACCCCATCAGTGGCAGCACTTGGGCCCTAGTTGCAAACAGGATGTTTTGATTTGCATCAAGCACATTCCAAATCCACAAGCATTTACTCTCCCCAGGATGACACAGGGGTAGTAAATTCCTTCTGGATCCATGACTTGTTCATTTTGATGAACGTCAGTCTGTCCACATTGTCACTGGACAGACGCGTGCGCTTATCTGTCAGCACACACCCAGCAGCACTGAATACACGTTCAGAGACAACGCTGGCAGCTGGACACGACAAAATCTCCAAGGCGTAAGTTGCGAGCTCTGGCCATTTTTGTAGGTTTGAAGCCCAAAAGGAGCAAGGCTCCAGTTGCACAGTCATGGCATCGATGTTCATTTGGAGATACTCCTGTATCATCCTCTCCAGCCGTTGACTATGTGTCAGACTTGTTGTCTCTGGTGGCCTTGCAAAAGAGGGTCTAAAAAAATTATGAAAAGATTCCATAAAATTGCTGTTACCGGCACCAGAAAAGGTCCTACTGGTACGGGTAGACTGTTGAAGATGACGAGACCGTCCCATGTTTGTCAAGTTACAACTGGGAGATTCACTCCCTGCACCTGCACGGTTGTTTGGTGGAAAAGCCGAGCTAAGATCTAGTAACAGCTTCTGCTGATACTCCTGCATACGTGCGTCCCTTTCTATGGCTGGAATTATGTCACAAAATTTGGACTTGTACCGGGGATCTAATAGTGTGGCAATCCAGTAGTCATCATCACTTCTAATTTTGACAATACGACTGTCATGTTGGAGGTAGTGCAACAAAAAGGCACTCATGTGTCTTGCGCAGCCATGCGGACCAAGTCCATGCTGTGTTTGTGGCATAGAGGTGCTACCCGTTCTTTCTTCCTCTGACATCTGACCCCAACCTCTTTCAACTGAAATTTGACCAAGGTCTCCCTCATCCGCTGAGTCTTCCATGTCCATGGACAGTTCGTCCTCCATTTCTTCATGTTCTCCTGCACCTTGCTCAACATTTCGCCTGCTACTATGCGCCCTTGTCGATCCCTGTCCCCCATGGTCCCATGCCTGCTGCGTTGGTGATGATGAACGTCTGGACCTTCGTGATGTTGTTGTCCCTTGCGCATATGAATCCTCCTGTAGTTCCTCCCCTTCATGTTGTCCCACCCCCTGACTCCGAATAGTGTTTAGCGTGTGCTCCAGCATGTAAATGACTGGAATCGTCATGCTGATAATGGCATTGTCAGAGCTAAACATATTCGTCGCCATGTCGAAACTGTGCAGAAGGGTGCATAGGTCCTTGATCTGAGACCACTCCATCAGGGTGATCTGCCCCACCTCTGCATCTCGTTGGCCCAGGCTATACGTCATGACGTATTGCACCAGGGCTCTGCGGTGCTGCCACAGTCGCTGTAACATGTGGAGAGTTGAATTCCAGCGTGTCGCCACATCGCATTTCAGGCGATGAACCGGCAGGCCGAAAGACTTCTGGAGCGATGCAAGTCGCTCTGCTGCGGCGCTTGAACGGCGGAAGTGAGCTGACAGTTTTCGTGCCCTGTTCAGAAGGCCATCTAGGCCGGGATAGTGTGTTAAAAATTGCTGCACGACAAGGTTCAACACGTGAGCCATACAAGGTACGTGTGTCACCTTGCCCAGGCGAAGTGCCGCACCCAGGTTTGCAGCATTGTCGCACACGGCCTTACCAGGCTGCAGTTTGAGTGGAGACAACCATTTATTAAACTCGGACCGCAAAGCTGACCACAACTCCTCAGCTGTGTGACTCTTATTACCAAGACATGTCAAGCTAAAGACCGCCTGATGCCGTTGCGCTCTGCTGCCAGCATAGTAATGAGGGGTGCGTGATTCCTTCTGCGCAGTGAGAACGCTGGTGGCCTGACCAGGCAGGCTTGGGGCGGAGGTGGAGGACCCAGATGAGGTGGAGGATGCAGAAGCAGTGGCGGAACTTGGACAGACAGAGGATTGACACACAAGTCGTGGGGACGGCAAGACTTGTGCAGCAGACCCTTCACCATCTATCACCATAGTTACCCAGTGCCCAGTCAGCGACATGTAACGTCCCTGTCCATGCTTACTGGTCCAAGTATCGGTGGTGAAATGCACCCGTTCACACACAGAGTTTCTCAAGGAAGCGGTGATGTTGTGTGCGACATGCTGGTGTAGCGCGGGCACACCTTTCTTAGAGAAGTAGTGGCGACTAGGCATCTGGTACTGGGGCACAGCGACAGACATAAGGTCTCTAAAATCCTGTGTGTCCACTAGGCGGAAAGGCAGCATTTCGGTAGCCAACAGCTTACAGAGGGATAGAGTCAACCTCTTAGCTTTGTCATGGGTCGGAGGAAGTGGCCTTTTATTTGACCACATCTGAGGGACAGAGATCTGGCTGCTGTGTGTAGACGGTGTTGAGTAGGGTGTCCCTTGAAAAATGCAGGTTTGTGAGGAAAGTGCAGGCGGAGACATGATGTTGCCTTCATCCAACGTTGGTGCTATCGATGTCTGAGAGAGCTGTACACACTCACTTGTTTCCCCTTCCAAACCAACTGACGACCTTACAAGCAAACTGCCTGTTGCGGTTACAGTGGTGGAAGTTTTGCGTGGAAAAACAGGTGTGGCAGCTGTCCCCACAGTCCTAGAAGATGAAGAGCGCGCGGATGCAGTGGAAGGGGCGGGCGGTGGATGGTTCGCTCCGCTAGGCCGCATTGCAGCACGGTGAGCTTCCCACCGGGACTTATGATATTTATTCATGTGACGATTCATGGAAGAAGTTGTCAAACTGCTGAGCTTTTGACCTCTACTAAGAGAATCATGACAAATGTTACATATCACATGAGTTGGGCGATCTTTTTCGATGTGAAAAAAGGACCAGGCTAGGCAAGGCTTAGAGGCCATGCGACCTGTTGATCCACCCCGAATAATGCTCATAGGCAGAGTGGTGGCTGAGGATGCAGTTGTAGACGTGCTACCAGTGCTCCGACTCTGTCCAGGAAGGCGCAAGGTAACTTCGTCGTCGGTTGCATCCTCCTCCACCGCCTCTGTTGACCTCCTCGAGTGCCTGACTGGGGGTTGACAGTAGGTGGGATCTAGAACGTCATCATCAATTGTTGTGTTTGCACTCCCCTCCCCCTCAGACCGAGCCTCTTCTTGCCCTGACGGAATATTTAAGTTGTCATCCCAATCGGGTATCTGCGTCTCATCTTCATCAGTATGTTCCTCATTGTCTATAACCACAGGTGTTACAGTTTGTGACAAAGGGTCAACATTATGCTCAGAAACTTGGTCCTCACGGCCTGAATCTGAGTCACAAAGGTTCTGGGCATCACTGCAGACCATTTCCTGTTCTGTACTCACTGTAGCTTGGGAGCAGACCTCTGATTCCCAGGCTATAGTGTGACTGAACAGCTCTGCAGACTCAGCCATCTCAGTTCCACCATACTGTGCAGGGCTGATGGAGACTTCAGAGCTGGGAGAAAGCAAGTTTGATTGGGATGACAACTCAGAGGACTGGTGTTTTTTGGATGCGGTACTTGAAGTGGCAGAGAGGGCACTTGTTGGACCACTTGAGATCCATTCAAGCATTTTCCTTTTTTGCCCATCATCTACCTTTGTTCCTGTTGTTCGTGTCCGTAACAAAGGGAGCACATCGGATTGTCCACGGTAAGTAGTAGACATCTTACTTTTGCTGGTAGATGGTCTATCTTCAGCAGATGATAATGGAGCTTTGCCACCTTCCCCACGGACAAAACCTTTTTTGCCTTTTCCACCACGCCTCTTCCCCTTTCCACCAGCATCTGTCATTTTGCCACTCATGTTGATTGCGACAAGATTGTGGACTGAAAATGTGGTAGTAAAAATTGAGAGGTGGTGAAGATTGCAGTGGTGGTCTAGCTTTATTAACAGCAGAATAATAAAGAATAAATATCCCTGACAATGCAACTTAGTTATAATTAGTTGGAGTGTGCAACGCAGGTAGACGTGCTGCAAATGTCTTTGCACTAGTGGGACTATAGCAAAGTCCAATAGCCACGTATAGGATGCCACTAGGTACACTGAGTGTTTGCTAGTATAATGGCTTGGTTAGAATGAGTTGTAGTGTGCAACGCAGGCAGACGCGCTCTGCAAATGTCTTTGCACTAGTGGGACTATAGCAAAGTCCAATAGCCACGTATAGGATGCCACTAGGTACACTGAGTGTTTGCTAGTATAATGGCTTGGTTAGAATGAGTTGTAGTGTGCAACGCAGGCAGACGCGCTCTGCAAATGTCTTTGCACTAGTGGGACTATAGCAAAGTCCAATAGCCACGTATAGGATGCCACTAGGTACACTGAGTGTTTGCTAGTATAATGGCTTGGTTAGAATGAGTTGTAGTGTGCAACGCAGGCAGACGCGCTCTGCAAATGTCTTTGCACTAGTGGGACTATAGCAAAGTCCAATAGCCACGTATAGGATGCCACTAGGTACACTGAGTGTTTGCTAGTATAATGGCTTGGTTAGAATGAGTTGTAGTGTGCAACGCAGGCAGACGCGCTCTGCAAATGTCTTTGCACTAGTGGGACTATAGCAAAGTCCAATAGCCACGTATAGGATGCCACTAGGTACACTGAGTGTTTGCTAGTATAATGGCTTGGTTAGAATGAGTTGTAGTGTGCAACGCAGGCAGACGCGCTCTGCAAATGTCTTTGCACTAGTGGGACTATAGCAAAGTCCAATAGCCACGTATAGGATGCCACTAGGTACACTGAGTGTTTGCTAGTATAATGGCTTGGTTAGAATGAGTTGTAGTGTGCAACGCAGGCAGACGCGCTCTGCAAATGTCTTTGCACTAGTGGGACTATAGCAAAGTCCAATAGCCACGTATAGGATGCCACTAGGTACACTGAGTGTTTGCTAGTATAATGGCTTGGTTAGAATGAGTTGTAGTGTGCAACGCAGGCAGACGCGCTCTGCAAATGTCTTTGCACTAGTGGGACTATAGCAAAGTCCAATAGCCACGTATAGGATGCCACTAGGTACACTGAGTGTTTGCTAGTATAATGGCTTGGTTAGAATGAGTTGTAGTGTGCAACGCAGGCAGACGCGCTCTGCAAATGTCTTTGCACTAGTGGGACTATAGCAAAGTCCAATAGCCACGTATAGGATGCCACTAGGTACACTGAGTGTTTGCTAGTATAATGGCTTGGTTAGAATGAGTTGTAGTGTGCAACGCAGGCAGACGCGCTCTGCAAATGTCTTTGCACTAGTGGGACTATAGCAAAGTCCAATAGCCACGTATAGGATGCCACTAGGTACACTGAGTGTTTGCTAGTATAATGGCTTGGTTAGAATGAGTTGTAGTGTGCAACGCAGGCAGACGCGCTCTGCAAATGTCTTTGCACTAGTGGGACTATAGCAAAGTCCAATAGCCACGTATAGGATGCCACTAGGTACACTGAGTGTTTGCTAGTATAATGGCTTGGTTAGAATGAGTTGTAGTGTGCAACGCAGGCAGACGCGCTCTGCAAATGTCTTTGCACTAGTGGGACTATAGCAAAGTCCAATAGCCACGTATAGGATGCCACTAGGTACACTGAGTGTTTGCTAGTATAATGGCTTGGTTAGAATGAGTTGTAGTGTGCAACGCAGGCAGACGCGCTCTGCAAATGTCTTTGCACTAGTGGGACTATAGCAAAGTCCAATAGCCACGTATAGGATGCCACTAGGTACACTGAGTGTTTGCTAGTATAATGGCTTGGTTAGAATGAGTTGTAGTGTGCAACGCAGGCAGACGCGCTCTGCAAATGTCTTTGCACTAGTGGGACTATAGCAAAGTCCAATAGCCACGTATAGGATGCCACTAGGTACACTGAGTGTTTGCTAGTATAATGGCTTGGTTAGAATGAGTTGTAGTGTGCAACGCAGGCAGACGCGCTCTGCAAATGTCTTTGCACTAGTGGGACTATAGCAAAGTCCAATAGCCACGTATAGGATGCCACTAGGTACACTGAGTGTTTGCTAGTATAATGGCTTGGTTAGAATGAGTTGTAGTGTGCAACGCAGGCAGACGCGCTCTGCAAATGTCTTTGCACTAGTGGGACTATAGCAAAGTCCAATAGCCACGTATAGGATGCCACTAGGTACACTGAGTG
Organism: Anomaloglossus baeobatrachus; assembly: GCF_048569485.1. Lineage (NCBI taxonomy): Eukaryota > Metazoa > Chordata > Amphibia > Anura > Aromobatidae > Anomaloglossus > Anomaloglossus baeobatrachus. Next base: position 527,837,672 of record NC_134358.1, on the reverse strand, counting down.
TTTGCTAGTATAATGGCTTGGTTAGAATGAGTTGTAGTGTGCAACGCAGGCAGACGCGCTCTGCAAATGTCTTTGCACTAGTGGGACTATAGCAAAGTCCAATAGCCACGTATAGGATGCCACTAGGTACACTGAGTGTTTGCTAGTATAATGGCTTGGTTAGAATGAGTTGTAGTGTGCAACGCAGGCAGACGCGCTCTGCAAATGTCTTTGCACTAGTGGGACTATAGCAAAGTCCAATAGCCACGTATAGGATGCCACTAGGTACACTGAGTGTTTGCTAGTATAATGGCTTGGTTAGAATGAGTTGTAGTGTGCAACGCAGGCAGACGCGCTCTGCAAATGTCTTTGCACTAGTGGGACTATAGCAAAGTCCAATAGCCACGTATAGGATGCCACTAGGTACACTGAGTGTTTGCTAGTATAATGGCTTGGTTAGAATGAGTTGTAGTGTGCAACGCAGGCAGACGCGCTCTGCAAATGTCTTTGCACTAGTGGGACTATAGCAAAGTCCAATAGCCACGTATAGGATGCCACTAGGTACACTGAGTGTTTGCTAGTATAATGGCTTGGTTAGAATGAGTTGTAGTGTGCAACGCAGGCAGACGCGCTCTGCAAATGTCTTTGCACTAGTGGGACTATAGCAAAGTCCAATAGCCACGTATAGGATGCCACTAGGTACACTGAGTGTTTGCTAGTATAATGGCTTGGTTAGAATGAGTTGTAGTGTGCAACGCAGGCAGACGCGCTCTGCAAATGTCTTTGCACTAGTGGGACTATAGCAAAGTCCAATAGCCACGTATAGGATGCCACTAGGTACACTGAGTGTTTGATAGTATAATGGCTTGGTTAGAATGAGTTGTAGTGTGCAACGCAGGCAGACGCGCTCTGCAAATGTCTTTGCACTAGTGGGACTATAGCAAAGTCCAATAGCCACGTATAGGATGCCACTAGGTACACTGAGTGTTTGCTAGTATAATGGCTTGGTTAGAATGAGTTGTAGTGTGCAACGCAGGCAGACGCGCTCTGCAAATGTCTTTGCACTAGTGGGACTATAGCAAAGTCCAATAGCCACGTATAGGATGCCACTAGGTACACTGAGTGTTTGCTAGTATAATGGCTTGGTTAGAATGAGTTGTAGTGTGCAACGCAGGCAGACGCGCTCTGCAAATGTCTTTGCACTAGTGGGACTATAGCAAAGTCCAATAGCCACGTATAGGATGCCACTAGGTACACTGAGTGTTTGCTAGTATAATGGCTTGGTTAGAATGAGTTGTAGTGTGCAACGCAGGCAGACGCGCTCTGCAAATGTCTTTGCACTAGTGGGACTATAGCAAAGTCCAATAGCCACGTATAGGATGCCACTAGGTACACTGAGTGTTTGCTAGTATAATGGCTTGGTTAGAATGAGTTGTAGTGTGCAACGCAGGCAGACGCGCTCTGCAAATGTCTTTGCACTAGTGGGACTATAGCAAAGTCCAATAGCCACGTATAGGATGCCACTAGGTACACTGAGTGTTTGCTAGTATAATGGCTTGGTTAGAATGAGTTGTAGTGTGCAACGCAGGCAGACGCGCTCTGCAAATGTCTTTGCACTAGTGGGACTATAGCAAAGTCCAATAGCCACGTATAGGATGCCACTAGGTACACTGAGTGTTTGCTAGTATAATGGCTTGGTTAGAATGAGTTGTAGTGTGCAACGCAGGCAGACGCGCTCTGCAAATGTCTTTGCACTAGTGGGACTATAGCAAAGTCCAATAGCCACGTATAGGATGCCACTAGGTACACTGAGTGTTTGCTAGTATAATGGCTTGGTTAGAATGAGTTGTAGTGTGCAATGCAGGCAGACGCGCTCTGCAAATGTCTTTGCACTAGTGGGACTATAGCAAAGTCCAATAGCCACGTATAGGATGCCACTAGGTACACTGAGTGTTTGCTAGTATAATGGCTTAGTTATCAGTTGGAGTGTGCAGAGGACAAGAGGGTACAGTGGCAGGATTGTGGTGCTCTGGGTAGAGGAATGGAAGACTGCCTTTCTATTCCCTCCTAATGGTGAAATGCAGGTAGGAAATCCCTGACCTGGGCTACACAGACGCTGTTGCTGTTTGCAGGACCTGTCACCTATGGCTCTCTGACCCTGCCGGTTGGAGCCCTTAAAAGGACTGCTATAAAGTGCTCTCCCTAAGCTGTCTAACGCTGTGTATGCAGCGCATACAGCTGTATCGGCTATAGGACTCAGGAAGACGGAGCTGCGACAGTGATGTCTGACACCAAAGACGCAGAAGGCAGATAATGGCGTCCGTGAAGAAAATGTCCGGTTTTATAATGCAGGGACATGTGACATGCAGATCCTATCACACATGCCGTTGCTTCTCTGGCTCAAAGTCCACTTAGCTGTGTGTGTGTCTGGGATTGGCTGACATGCTGGCCCGCCCCACAAGACGCGCGCGCTTAGGGAAGGAAGACAAGAAAAAAAAAAAAAAAAAATGGCGATCGCCATTATAGAAACAGCAGTGATCTGAAGGCGCTGTTCACGCACACTATACACTGAAATGTGATAATAGTTTGATTCACAGAGTGACTTACACTATTACAGCAGAAACCAAGCTATGATTTAGCTGTTTTTTGGCTGCTAGAACCGTTCTCGAACGTTTCTAGAACTACCGAGCTTTTGCAAAAAGCTCGAGTTCTAGTTCGATCTAGAACATGCCCCAAAATCACTCGAGCCGCGAACTGGAGAACCACGAACCACGAACCGCGCTCAACTCTAGTAGGGACCCTTGGACTGCTGGGACCACTGTCAGGGACCTCCACCGTTTCTGGGTGATTCTGAGAGTGAATGCCGGTACCCTTCTCTTAGTGTCTCTTTCTTCTGCTGTCTTCCTTAGCCTTGCCTTTGATAGGATAAACCTGGCTTGGCATCCACTGCAGCCTCCAGGCTGGGGGGTCACCTGTCGGCTGATTACCCCTTTTCTGGAAGTTCTGCTATGGGTTCTGGCCCGGGGAGTCTACAACATTCCCTGGGCCTCGGTTTTTACTGTTTGGAGATGATCTTTGCACTCCTCCAGTCTCTAGGGACCGTCCCCTGTCGCAGCTTGATCCCTCCACCGATGTTCTTGTGGAATAGGCCACCGTAGCTCTAAACTGCCCCGACAGCTATACAGACTACCCGTGGCCCTGCGACTCCTTCTGTCTCCTACGTGGTGTCACCTGGACCTCTGGGTCCCAGGATCTTCACCAGGAAGCGTCTCCTTCTGTTTCTCTGCTCCTGTCTGACTTGGAGCTTTCTTTCTTTCTTTCTTTCTTTTCTCCTCCTTGCCTGCCTCCAGCAGGCCTCCTCCTCCCTCCTTTCTCTCGTTCTTCTTCTCCAACTACATGCTGGCTCCTCACTCTCTCACTCCCTGAGGTAGACTAACTAAACTTGACCTTCCTCTCTGTGTCTGCTCTCAGATGGCTCCTCCCACCTCCCCAGTTGCCCTGTTCTACCCTATAGGAGCAGGGATGGGTCTTATGACCCCTCCCAGCATGCAGCATGGGAGGGTTGTCTGCCACTTTCCCTGGTCCCAGTGTGTTCCTAGCAATGGGTGTAGTGTGGATTTCCCAGGGGACCGGAGTTCACTCTCTTCCTCTCTCAGAATGGGGCATCACACCGCTGGATGGGGTGCAATGACCTGTGGCGACGGAAGCCTCAGGGGCGCCACACTCCCCCACAGCAAATCCCAGCACGTCCTCGGGCTGAAAAACAACAAAAACATGTGGAGGAACTGCAAAACATTTTTGTTATGAACAACATAAAACAATAAAACATTTCTTCCCTTTATGGGAGGCATAGGTACTTAAATGTTGCAAACTTCTTATAAAGAAACTATGTGTGCACTTCCAGTTCATTGCACGGTTCGGGCACATCCCCCATAATTCTGGTAGGGGGCACAACGGGTGCAACTAATTACATTGTTGGCTACAACAAGTCCAGTAGCCTGGCAGTTCGTTTCTTTCAATCAGCAAAGTGGAAAACAAAACCAGCCACTAAGTCCAGTGGCCTGGTTACACAGGACACATAAGACATCACATTCACCGGGGACCACATTCCAGTTCCGTGGCCCGGTAACACATATCAACATGGGGGGGTGACATCTTCAAAAAGTACAAGGGGCAGTAAGGCAGGAAAGGGTGTCATCTTCGAAAAGCACATTAGGGCAGAACACAAGGGACATCTTCAAAAAGAATGAGGGGCAGACAGGGGCTATATACAGTTCAGCATCTTTTCTTACTTCTTTACATGTAGGGATTCTTCTCCGGCTCCCCACCTGGCAGCAGGTAGACAGCGGTCAGCACAGTCTGCGTCTGCTGGTCTTCGCGGGCCGCGCCTGGCATGGCGGCGGCCTGTATTGGAGTCGCTGCTGTGACCGATTCTTGACGGGCCGCACCTGCGGCGTGGATTAGCGTCGCCGCTGCGGCAGGATCTTGCTTGTCCGAGCGGGGTATCGCTGCTGGGGCCTGAGCTGGACGGGCCGGGCTTGGCGTCGCTGCTGCGGTGTGGATGGGCGCCGCTCCGGCGTCGAAATCTTGGCGGGCCGCACCTGGCGTGGCTGAGGCCCGGATCGGCGTCGCCGTGCCGAGCGTCTCTCCAGGGACCGCGGGCATGGTAGCGGGGGTTGGGGCACTCGCGCCGGCAGGGGCATTAAATGACTCACCCCTCAGTAGCATCTCCGGTGTTCTGGCGGTCGCTGCTCCGCGCGTCGCTTGCCGGATCTGCTGCATCACCTCCGCCTGCAGCCTTTCACACCACTGGTCCATCTCCCAGCCCCACCAGTCAGCGGAGTCTAGCTCTGGATCGCTGCATGTGGACGCCATTCTCTCTGCGTCTCATTCTGCACGATCTCCCAGCATCAGACTCGTCGCTTCTTCTAGTAGCAGACTTTTGATGTTTCTCAGCAGCAGGCTGGTAACTTCCCGCTCCATCATCCTGTCAGCCATCCTCCCGACCTCAGCCTTCAGCTCAGCGGCGGTCACAGGCCTGATCCAGGTAAGCTCCTCCTGGCCTCCGATTGCAGGAGCCATTTTCTCTCTCTGCTGGTCTGGCATTTTGACTTGTTCTGCCAGCCGGCCAGCTTTTCTAGGCGCCATTTCTTCTTCTTCCGCCTTCTATGGCGGGCACCGCTTCGCGCTCTTTTCTTGGACAAGGGGGCGGGGCTTCTCTTCGCGCCCTTTCTTCTTTCACGCCCCCCTTCTTCCCGCGCTCAGTGGCTTCAATGGCGGGAGTTTCTCACAGTAAAACACGGCTATTTCACGATTCTTCAGGCGCACAGTACCCGGTGTGACCGGGCACGAAATCCTGTTCGTGACGCCAAAGTTGACTCGCCCACCCCAGGGCTATGGGACACCCGGTGCCGGGCCGGACTAGTCCGGTGGTAGTCAGTGGTGGCTGGGTCCGGCTCCGTGGCCCTGGTGGGTGTCAGTAGAATATGTGGCTTGCTGAATAATGGTTGTGTTCGTGACGCCACCTGTGGTATGCGGCTATTAAGCTGCCGCTGCTGTGTGAGGCCTCCGGGGTGATGATATAGCAGCAATGGTGGTACTGCTCCCCACAGGTGGAGCAATGCCCGGGGCACAGTTGGTGCTTGTGAATGTCTATGCAGCTGAAATAACAGAGACCACTCCAAGGGTGCAGTTCAAGTTCTTTACTCACACTTCTTGTCACAGCGCTGTAGGGACCCTTGGACTGCTGGGACCACTGTCAGGGACCTCCGCCGTTTCTGGGTGATTCTGAGAGTGAATGCCGGTACCCTTCTCTTAGTGTCTCTTTCTTCTGCTGTCTTCCTTAGCCTTGCCTTTGATAGGATAAACCTGGCTTGGCCTCCACTGCAGCCTCCAGGCTGGGGGGTCACCTGTCGGCTGATTACCCCTTTTCTGGAAGTTCTGCTATGGGTTCTGGCCCGGGGAGTCTACAACATTCCCTGCGCCTCAGTTTTTACTGTTTGGAGATGATCTTTGCACTCCTCCAGTCTCTAGGGACCGTCCCCTGTCGCAGCTTGATCCCTCCACCGATGTTCTTGTGGAACAGGCCACCGTAGCTCTAAACTGCCCCGACAGCTATACAGACTACCCGTGGCCCTGCGACTCCTTCTGTCTCCTACGTGGTGTCACCTGGACCTCTGGGTCCCAGGATCTTCACCAGGAAGCGTCTCCTTCTGTTTCTCTGCTCCTGTCTGACTTGGAGCTTTCTTTCTTTCTTTCTTTCTTTCTTTTCTCCTCCTTGCCTGCCTCCAGCAGGCCTCCTCCTCCCTCCTTTCTCTCGTTCTTCTTCTCCAACTACATGCTGGCTCCTCACTCTCTCACTCCCTGAGGTAGACTAACTAAACTTGACCTTCCTCTCTGTGTCTGCTCTCAGATGGCTCCTCCCACCTCCCCAGTTGCCCTGTTCTACCCTATAGGAGCAGGGATGGGTCTTATGACCCCTCCCAGCATGCAGCATGGGAGGGTTGTCTGCCACTTTCCCTGGTCCCAGTGTGTTCCTACCAATGGGTGTAGTGTGGATTTCCCAGGGGACCGGAGTTCACTCTCTTCCTCTCTCAGAATGGGGCATCACACCGCTGGATGGGGTGCAATGACCTGTGGCGACGGAAGCCTCAGGGGCGCCACATTCTCAAGAACTGAAACATTGACACTGGTTTCAATAAAAGCCACATTTTCCACTTAAAAAGCTGGAGTGCTGCCTGTGCTTTTTTGAATGTATATATTACAACTGTTCGGATGGTTGTAGTAAGACCTGGCAACTAGTACCTCCAATAGTGGTGCTGTTCTACTTTTGTTTTTTCTATTTATCTATCTAACTAATCATATATTTTTCTTATAGGAAAAAACAAATACAGTATGTATATAGTATATACTAGATAGATAGATGGATTGATAGATAGTATCTGATATTCAGTATATGCCCAGTTAGTTTTAAGGGGCATCTGTACTAAAGTAGACAAAGCGAGGAAGGAAGGGAAAGAGAGAGGAGAGATAAAAAGAGAGGGTCACAAAAAAGAAAGAGAAGTAAGTGAAAGAGAGAGGAGAGTGAAAGAGTAAAGAGAGAGAATAGTTGACAGGTAGAAATGGAGTGTAAGAGAAAGGATGGAAGGAAGGGGATGAGAGCTAAAGAGAGAGAAAAAGAAAGAGGAGATAAAGAAAGGAGCGTGAATAAAGGGAATAGTGTAAAAGAAAGAAGAGCAGTGAAAGGAGAGACAAAGGGGTTTCTGTACCAAAGTTGACATAAAGAGAGTGTAAGAGAAATGAAAGAAGGAAAGGAAAGAGAGCTAAAAAGAGAGAGGATAGAGAAAGGGATAGGAAAGAGAAAGGACACAAAGAAAGAGGAGAGAGAGAGAAGAGCAAAAAGAGAGGCTAGCAAAAAAAAAAAGGTAGAAATGGAGTGTAAGAGAAAGGAAGGAAGGGGAAGAGAGCTAAAGAGAGAGAGGAGAGAGAGGTTCCCTCACTGTACAGATTTTATCAGGTCTGCCTCGATCGTTTACCTGACCTAGGATTCTTTACCCCGTTGGTGCTATGGTTCCGGGACTACTCCACCGGCAACCAAACGCCTGGGCGCTTAGGTCACTGTTACATTCCTGTCAGTGCTTCCACTCACTCTCACTGTCACTGACAAACTACTGACTGTCTCTCCACTGTCTGCCCCCTCCCACCTTGACGTCTAGTGGACTGGATCGGCCTCACACCTAGGTGGCCATCCATTGGGTCCAACCCTAGTCTGTCACCACTCTTTGAGGAATTGGGGAAAAACAGGGCATGTTGGCTCAGTGGTTAGCACTGCAGTCTTGCAGCCCTGGGGTCATAGGTTCAAATACGACTAAGTAAAACATCTACAAGGAGTCTGTATGTTCTCCCGGTGTTTGCGTGGGTTTCCTCCGGGTTCTCCGGTTTCCTCCCACACTACAAAAACCATACTGATAGGGACTTTAGATTGTGAGCCCCAATGGGGAGAGTGTTGCCAATGTATGTAAAGCGCTGTGGAATTAATAGTGCTATATAAGTGAATAAATGTTATTATTATTATTATTATTATTATTATTATTATGATGAAAAGAAAAAGAGAAAGGAGAGCAAAAAAGAGACGATCATGAAAAAGAAAGAAGAGTAGTAAAAGAGAGAAAAGCGAGAAAGAGAAAGAAAGGGGTTTCTGTACCAAAGTTAACAGAGAGTGTAAGAGAAATGAAAGAAGGAAGGGTAAGAGAGCTAAAAAATGAAAAGATAGAGAAAGAGATAGGAAAGAGAAAATGAGAAAGAAAGAATGAAAGAAAGGAGGACATAGAAAGAAAGAGGAGAGAGAGAAAAGAGTGAAAAAGAGAGACTAGCGAAAAAAATAGAGAAAGGAGAACTAAAGAGAGAGGGAAGAGAACGAGGAAGTAGAAAAAGATATAAAAGAAGGAGAATGTGAGAGCCAAGTGAAAGAGAGAGAAAGAGAGAGGAGAGGAAAACAAAGAGGAGAGAGATAAGAGTAAAAAAAGAGAAAACTTGAGATCCGTGAAAGCTTAGATAGACATTGATTTTGGAAACATGGATGGATTTGAGATAGATATAAATATAGATTTTAAAATTAAATGTAAGATAGATAGAAAAAAAGATAAGGGAGGCAGCACTCCAAAAGTAGCAAAAAAAACAATTGAAAACCTTGAAAAAGGTTCTGTTGTCAGTTACACTATGGGCCAATAAAGGTTTGGGGTTTTTTGCTATTTTTGGAGTGCTGCCTCCCTTATCTTTTTTCCTATATATTAGGCAATTGAAAGATTGCCTGGCAGGCTTTGCACCCATATTTGGATTCTCTATGTGCTGCTCTTGATTTCTTTTTTTTTTTTTAATTCTATATTTAACAAGGAATCATATACATATAAGGCACAAAATTCTCGAATCTAACGATCCATTTACACTCATAAAAGGCACCAAACAAGACAGATATGACAAATGCTTTACATTCTCATAAAGGCTGCTCAGACGTATGATCTGTCTTGATTTCCAAGCATATGAAAAATTAAACAATTTTTTTTTTATTTACAAGATTCTATAGATCGAAGAGATGAAAAGACCAAATAGAAAGGCAGAAAGACAGAAGAAGTAGCTTGCGAGGACAGAATAGAGAAACCGAGTAGGCAGTGTTAGTTAAGTGATAGGAGAAGAGGGGGAAAGAGAAGCGGAAAAGGAAAAAGAAGGTCAGATATTGGGAGGGGGGAGAGGGGAAGGGGAGGGGTGTTTGTCCCCAGTTCACCTCTCAACTTAGCCGATACGTCTCGATTTGTTGGAAATCCATCCACTCTGTCCAAGTTGCCCAGAATTTCATGTAATTGTCATGTAGAGAGGAGGTGAGGTCCTCCATGTACATAAGGTCATTGACCTTGGAAATCCATTGTGATACAGTTGGTGGATGAAGACTTTTCCTCCTTTCTGGGATACACGCTCTGGCTGCCATAATGAGACATTTTTTCAATGAATTTTTGTAAGTTTTTAGGGAAGTTCCGCCGTGATGTAGTAGGAGAAGGGCAGGACCCATCTTCTTGGTGTCTCCTGTGACTTGGCGGATGATATCAGAAACTTCTGTCCAAAAGGGCCGGATCGCCTCACATTCCCAGAACACATGGAAGAGTGTACCCTCCTCTCTACCGCATCTCCAGCAGGCAGGATCTGCCGAGGGGAATATAGCATGGATCCTAGAGGGCACCCTGTACCATCTGGACAATAATTTGTAGCTGGCCTCTTGGAACCTGGAGCTAATAGAGGAGCTGTGTGCAAGAGAAAAAATGCGGTCCCTTTGCCCCGGAGTAAGGCTGACATCAAGATCCCTTTCCCATTGTAGTATATAGGGTGGAAGATTTTGGTTAGTGAGGGAAGACAACATGGAGTATACTACAGAGAGCGAGTGACGTGCTGGACCTGTACCTTCGCATATGAGTTCAAACTGGGTCTTGGGGAGTCTGAAACGCTCCTTAGGTGGGAGTTTGCCGAAGAAGTGCGCAAGGTGTAGGCATCTCCAATGTCCCAACGGAGCTGGATTTTGTCTAACGCCTAGCATAGCTATTGAAGGCCATTCAATGTCGTCCCCGAAGTCCTCTACCCGGTCCACTTCTCCCTGTATCCAGAGTTGGAAAATGGGATTCTGCTCTTGATTTCTTATTAGATAGATAGATAGATAAAGTATATTAGTACAGTCCATACAGTTGGGTGTAAAAAATCATCCTGTGTACGTGCTAAGACTGTTATGAATATCAGTTATGCTTTTGCTGCTGTGAAGCTCCCTCTTGTGGCCAGGAATGGTTTGGACAGAGACCAGGTGTGTTGAGCAATGGGCGTTTCCATTGCTAAATCTCTGCTTATTTCTCGTCTGCTAGCAGGCTTTGCTGGATGTCAGTTGTTCTTTGTTCACCAGCCTGCTTCATCCTGCTCCAGACCACATCTACCCCAGATAAGTGCTTTGCTCTTTATTTGTTGTTTGGTTCTTTTTGCTCTTATCTGAGTTTGTCAGTCTATTTGCATGCAGGGATCTTCCCTCTCAGTTGCTTAGCTGGGAGGCTCCCTGCAGCTATGTTTGGAGTATTGCTCCTATTAGTCCATGTGTTTGTTGCTTCTTGAATTTGTAATGGTTCCTGCTTTCGGTTCATTGGTTTGACAAGAGCGCCTGGTATAGGACGGAGTTCAGATCTAGTGATCTGAGGGCCTTTTTGTACTATCAGGTTTTTGAATTTTTGCAGGGTTTTTCTCTGGCCACCATCAGTCCCTTTCCTATCCTGTCCTATATAGTCAGTAGGGCCTCACCTTTTGCTAATCCTATCATCTATCTGTGTGTTGTGTTTTCCTATATCACCGCAGTCTTTGAATGTGGGGGGCTTGCTATTCTTTATCAATTTTCTGAGGCAGAGAGTTATTCATCTTTCCTTCCTTTAGGATTGCTAGTTCTCCGGCTGGGTTCGCGGTGCACAGGATGTTAGTTCACCCCTCGGCTACTTCTAGTGTTGATGGTTAGTAAGGGGATGGTGGCCAGATTAGTTGCCAATGCTCTTGTCACCTTTTACCAATGATTTATGGTGGTCTTCCATGGTTCCGGATCATAACATAAGACCCTTCAAATGTTGAAACCAAATAACAGAGATTGCACTCCAAATAAGTGTTATAGTGAAGAAAAGTTGTAATCTCCACTCAGTGTTTAATCTTCTGAAGTAAAGCCTGTATTGAGCTGTCTTGAAGTGCTACTCGACCTTCGCAATATAGATTTCTGAAGCTTGACCTATATTTATTCAAAATAACTATCCTATGCCCATAACTGTCTAATGTTCCACTGTTCAGTCAGTATATTTAGCTAATGATTGAAAAACTGTGACTAATTTTTTGAAACTTAAAAAAGTAAAGTAACAAAAAAATATAAGAAATGAAATGAAGCAGAAACCTTTATGAGGAATTAATCCGAGCTCTTATCCACACTGACGACACAAATTATACATCATTATTGTTAATATGACCCAGTTGCAAATGATAATTGCTCTACCACCCAGGGATTAAAGCTTCAGAAGTCCCACATTGTACGCTCTGATCTCTGACACACATCAGTGCAGTCAAAGAAGCTTTAGTCGATTTCCAGGCATGGCAAATTGGGGTGACAGCTCTTTTCTTATAGCAGAGAAGCTATGCTGTCGAGATGTTACGATGTTGCCTATCGCATATGGTATAGCTTGACTGGTATATTTGTATTTAAAATGCATATAATTTCAGGGTATTATGCACTGTAATTGCAGCAATTTCACAGAAAATAAAGTACTTTTTGGCTGGGTGTTGGCTTCCTAGAAAAGTGCGCTGCTTAATAATTGGACCATTAAAGCCTAAATAGAGCGTGATTAGTAAAAAAAAAAAAGTACTGTACCTATTTCTATTTCTACAGATGGTACTGTAAAGAGTGAGTATAGACACACTACACAATATAGAATATAGTCAAATTATTATGAGGGTCTGCAATAAAAAAAAAATGCATGGCCAAATTGAACTTATCCCTATAGTCACACAATGAGCTGTGCTCTTAAGGGTACATTTACACTAGCCGATTATCATGAAAGAACGTGCCCTGGAACACTAGTTCCCAGTTTTTGGTCAGTCTAAACAATTTGCTTATTCACCAGGTGAAGTGCTTAGTAATTTTTCTTAAAATCATCTTTCTCAGCAGTACATTGTTGTCCCCCCCATACTTCCCAGTCTCTATACTGTGCTCCTACTCACATGTTTCCCTCCCCTGCATACTGTTCCCTCCATACTGTGGACTCACACTGACTCTCCATGCTGCTCCCTCTATATACTGTCCCTCATACTGTCTCTTCATACTATGCCCATCCATATTGCACAGTCTCTACAATGTGCACTCTCCTCACACTTTTACTACATGTTATTCCCTTACATCGTCCCTCATGCAGCTGTCGCGCCCAGAGAAGGGGGTACTAGATCCCGGGCGGTAACAAATGGGAATGTCACTCTGGTGGCCGTTGCCCGGTCCCGTGCCCTGAGGCTTCTTTTGTAAAAAGGGGTATTTACAGGGGGGAATAGAGTTAATGTCATGTGACTCCACCTGCGGGTTGCGGTTAAGTATAGAGAATCGCCGCTGCTAAATGTGGGTACTCCCAGAGCTGGTGGTGATTGCAGCAATGGTGTTAGGCCCTCTGCAGGTAGGGCCGTGCCTGGGTGATGATGAGGGATAGTAATGGAGACCACACCGGGTTGTCTTTAACAGTCTCTACTCACTTGGACCCAGGAGTTGCTGGTTCAGGTCCGCTGGAGTACAAGTGCCAATGTAGTGACCCAGGTTGCTCAGTCCCCGACACTCTCTGTTGGTTGGGTCCCCCATAGAGTGGAGTGTTTGGGGCCCGACTGTCCCTTTTGGGGTACAGTCTCCTCCGTACGGCGGGCAGTGCAGACCCTGTGGGGAGGTAAGTGTCTGAACCCCGATCCTAGTTTACTGCTGATGCCCCCGGATTATTTGGTTCAGTGAAGTCCGTGAAGGTGTCCTCACCGGTCAGGTATTTATCAAGAACTGGCGCCTGATCTAGGGCCCTGTGCCCCATGCGTGCTCCGGTCCCAGTGGTATCTCCGGTACCCGACCTGGCGACCTCTCTCCTGTGCCCCCGGGTCACCATTGCACAGACCCAGCTCAGCCACGTCTGCACACCTCTCCTGTGTGCCTCACTACTCTCGACTCTCTACTGATTGCTGACCCCTCCCACTAGGCTGGCTAATCCGAGGCACTGGTACTCCAGGTCCCAGGGGGTAGGTCCTGCATCCCCAAGAGGATGCAGTTTCTTGTAGTGCCCTGAATGTCTCAGGGGCGCTACACAGCCTCCTTTCTACTCTCTTTATATAGCCTCTCCATACAGCCAATTCTCTATACTGTATTCAACTTCTTTCACTTTTCCCCCTTCTCATGTTGTCCTCTCAATACTGTGGCTCTCATAGTGACCCCCTATGCTGCTCCCCCTCTATACTGTCCCCCCACACTGTGACTGCCTCATAATGTTGTCTTTATACTGTGAGCCCCTTCACACACTTTTCCCCCATTCTGTCTCCTCACACTAATCCCTCATGCTGCCCCCCTCTCTCTACTGCCCCCGCACTTCCTAGTCTCTGTTCTGTGCCCCCTGCTTACACTTTTCCCCCATTGTGTCCTCTCACATTGTCCCCCCATGCTGCCTTCTTTCTACACTGCCTCCCACACTGCCCAGTCTCTCTACTATGTTCCCTCACACTCCACCCACCCCCAACCCCTACACTGTCCCCTCACACTATTTCCACATTAATAAAACTCCCCTGTATCTTCAGCTCTATTTCATTATCTTCCATTTATCTTCTACTCATCTGTGGCAGACGAGTGTCATCAATAGCGTGATCAGGTGACCTCATCTTGCCTACAGGGGTGCATCTCAGACTGCTGCAAGACATAAAATGTTAATTTTGGCTCATGGCAGAGGCAGTCCAAAGATGTCCCTATGCTGAATTTCTCGGGCTACATGCCCTGAATGCCACCCTTCAATTATGCCCCTGCAAAGAGGTTGTTGACAAATGACTCCCAACATTTACTGTACATGCCTATGTTGCACTGTATACTAAGCATGTGCAGCACATTACCTTCCTTAGTCTCTCCATCATCAACACCTCCTGCTGACAGGATGATCCATTTTCAAGAAGATTAGTGCCTACTGGAGGTTATCACCATAGAAACTGCGAGATTTACAGAATCGTTCAAGACTGAAGAGAGCTTCGAGGAAAAAAAAAATACAATGTACGAATGCCTATATTTTGATGCACCAAACAAAAGGTTAATGTTGTCAAATTACGGAACTTCAAAAAAAAGTCCTTGGTACTACTAATGACCCGTGGCACAAGTTTAAGACTTGAGCTAAATAAGAATGCCTAATGTACTGTACATTGTTTGTGTGATATTTGGGAAAATCTCATCATCCACGTACAGTAATAATAATCTGGTTAATGGGAAAGAAGACAGGCCCCCAGAATTTTATGGACCACTACATGATGATATTCTGGTCTTTGAAATGACTCTAACTGACCCCACATATGATAAAGTCCAGTGTGTGAAGCCTATATTGCAACGCTAGGAAGGGCTACCGGTTATTGCAAAGCTAGGAAGGGCTAGGTTATTGGAACACCAGGAAGGGCTACCGGTTATTGGAAAGCTATGAAGGGCTACCGGTTATTCCAAAGCTAGGAAGGGCTACCGGTTATTGCAAAGTTAGGAAGGGCTACCTGTTTTTGCAAAGCTAGGAAGGGCTACCGGTTATTGGAAAGCTAGGAAGGGCTACCGGTTATTGGAAAGCTAGGAAGGGCTACCAGTTATTACAAAACTAGGAAGGGCTACCTGTTATTGCAATGCTAGGAAGGGCTACTGGTTATTGGAAAGCTAGGAAGGGCTATCGATTATTGCAAAGCTAGGAAGAGCTACCAGTTATTGGAAAGTTAGGAAGGGCTACAGTTGCTGTGTACAATAGGGGGTGGGGCAATATCAAAAAGCCACATTTTTTTGCCTGGTTTATTTAGACATTTAGATACAGGAAACATTTGCCCCATTAAGTAAAAGCCTAGAGCTGCATAGGCGGTTCTCTTAATACAAAGACATGCAACCTTCATGCATTGTATGCATGCTCATTTGAGCTCTATGTGTACAGAGATATTCTTTGTAAAATATCATATTAGTTAGAAGTGTAATCTCCCTCATCTTCTAGCAGCCTGTAGTACCCATTTTGGTTCTGATTTCTGTACACATTCACCAATTTCTGCACCGCAAAAGATGTGTCTACCATAATAGAAAGAGAGAAGGGGATGTAGGTGCAGCATCTCGGTGTCTCAGTTATTGGGTGAAATGACATAATGAAGGGAGAAGATACGGAGTAGTAGAGGGAGAAGATATGGAGTAGTAGAGGGAATCATCTGATAAATACCAAGTGCTGTGGATTTCATCAACTTCACATCATGAAGGGAATACTGCCATGGTTAAAACTATGTATCTTCCAAAGTCATACAGAAGAATTGTAATTGTAATTTGTTTTTCCCCAAATTGAGGGATAGGGGATAACTTGCTTATTGCTGGGTGTCCTACCACTGCAAACACCCAACTTCCCACTAATGTAGCCCTGGAACTCCAATAACCAGACTCTAATGAGTCCCGAGTTTAATGGTGAACCTGATCAGCCCCCTTTCTATTCATTATCAATGGGACTAAAGAAAATAACTGGGCATTATACTCACCTTTCTCCAGCAATCCCATAGACCATGAATGAAGTGGAAGCCAACCATTCAAACCTCCTCTCCATTCACGACAGGGCTCCACAGAGCCCAGTTCTATGGGTTTCAGAGCTCTTTCCTTGGGTTCACTGGGGGTCACAGTGGCCCGGATACCAGCAATCACCAAATTATCCCTAATCCAATTGAAATGGGTGACTTGTAGAGATGAGCGAAGCAGAGGGTCGATGTTTGGTGTTTGTACTGAACACAGACTTTATGAAAAAAAATCAGGGTTCAGTTTTGGAATTGAGGTGTTTTACGTATGCACCACTCTGGTGAGCATCGCTGTGCTTGGGTACTCTCGGTGCTCAGCCCTGTGCCATTCACTTACAGTGTTTGAACGACTTGCACTTCATGAACACATGAAGTGTGTACGAAGAAAAGTGGAAAAACCCTGCTCTCCCCTGGAAATGTTATGTTTATGGTCGGCTACATGTGGGCGGAGACCCGAAATGCCCAATTAGTGAGTTCCATTGGGGTTCAGGTCAAGTGCGGGTCCCAAACTGAACTTTATATAAAGTCCAGCTGAACCGGCCTAACCGAACTTCCACGGGTCCACTCATCTCTAGTGACTTGCAATTTTGTGAAAAATCCTTTAAAAATAGATGTCCCAGAAATTTCGAGCTCCCCCCTGAAGCCCCGAAAGAGGGTCAAATGACCAAATACAATAAACTGAATAGAACTAACTAGAAACTAAATGGCTAAACTCAATGGAACACAACAACCTCCTGTGGTGCGACAGTATTGGCCTTAATTACAGAACAAAAGACAGTGATTATAGGATGTTAGCTAAAATCCTTCAGGTCATTCGACCCGTCTCTGGGTTCCAAAGGTAGAAATGTTAAATGACCCCTCTCTGGGACTTCTAGTGTTAAAGCAGTACTTTACAAACTTTTGACAATAAGGCCCCAACATCCAGAGCATTGGCGTGTCAGTGTCTCACTAAGGTGCAAAAGGCATGCCAAAATTTCAAATAATGAACAATTTGTTCCTCATCCGTCCCCTGAACACAGTACAGCATTCCATAAGAATGAAAAGGAGACACTGATGTTACTAAACAAGAAAGACCGGTAAAAGTCTGTGTATCATAATTAGTCCAGTTATAATAGTATTATGTTCAATTTTCCTAATATAAGTTGTTTTTTTTATTTGTAGAGCCAATTCTGTCACATGGAACCCACATAAGATGATGGGTGTTCCTCTCCAATGCTCAGCCCTTCTGGTTAGAGAAGAGGTAAGACTTTATAACGTCTAACAAAATACATCATCGGACTTTATCGTGTGATTTCCAGATTTTTACCTCAATCCCTTATTGTGTATTGCAAAGAAAAACAGTGCAAACCTACCGCGAAAATAAGACCTAGCAGGATTTGGGGGGGCTTTTTGGAGTATGCTTAAAATTAGCCCTACTCCAAGAATAAGCCCTAGTTGCTGTTCATTTGTGTGTACTATGCTAATAGTATCCTGAAATAGGGATTGGGCAGGCCTTTCAGGATAGGTAAGTTTTATTGCTTTTCACTTCCCTATTATGTGTTGCTGTAAGATTTATAATCGTGCGCCAACTGTTACTAAAAAATGAATATTCACCCCTTCCCCCGCCCATATTCTCATCCATCCCACTGTACAGGCATCAGTGATTGGATGCAGTCAGACTGCCATATTACTCACCTGAGGATCGCATTGCAATCTTTGGACTGGCCATTGCTGTCATGACCTGAGTGTGACAGCTGTGGATTGCGATTTGATCCTTGGGTGAGGAATACAGCAGTCTGACTGCACCCAATTACTGCCGCCGACACAGAGGAGTGGGCTGTTTTATGGGCGGGGAAGAGGTAAATATTCAATTTGCATTAACAGGCGGCGCATGATTAGAAATTTTTCTGGGCTTACAGCAACACTGCAGGGCAATGTACAGCAGTAAAGGTTACATATTCTGAAAGGACTACCCAAGCTCTATTTCAAGATAAAACATACTAGTATGGTACTCAAAAATGACCTGACAGATTCCATTTAAAGAATACAGCAGGACAAGAAAGCAAAGAAGTGGAACACATTCCCTGAAAATAATCCCTAGCGCATCTTTCAGAGTCAAAAATAATATATGACCCTGTCTTATTTTTGGAGAAACATAGTAGCAGCCATAATGTTTTAACTTCTGGAGGAAAATGCAGCCACCATCATAGCTGGAGGTATATTTTGTTGAACAGGCATCAGTACTTGTCATCTTTGGTTCCTCTTGCATATCGGCTGTGAGATCCATTCCCAATGGCATCTGTCAAGCTACAGCTAGGGGGCACTGGAACTGTAGAAAGAAAACTCTTGAGTGCAGTTAGATAGAAGCCCACTAGAGGTCACTAATGCAAGAGCAGGGATAGCAGATCAGTCAGGCCAGGGTCTATGCCAGGATGTCTCATCTGCGCCAAGGAGAAAACAAGCCAAAGTCAAGGAGCAGAACCGACGTTGGATACCAGAACAGCACGTAAGCACAGGGGAGGGAGTGGAGGACACGGAACAGGACCAGAGTCCGGAGGACAGGGAAGAACGGAGGTAGGGTTGGGAAGGAGGGATGGAGGTCAGGACAGGCCGAGGATACGGAGGTCAGGTTGAGGGAACGGAGGTCAGATCAGGCAGGAGGGACAGAAGTTAGGTTGGGCAAGAGGAATGGAGGTCAGGATGAACAGTACCGGGCAGCAGGACAAGAAACAGTGAATTCTCTCAGGAACAGTGCACGAAGCAGAGCCGAAAATATTACTGGTGGCGTCCCGGAGGTAGTAGCACCAAGATATGGCAGCACAACCTCCAGAACAAGGCCAGAACGAACAGGCCCCTCCCAAGGGACCTAAACCCTGGAGGCAGTATACATGCACTGGCTCAGGAATGGCAGAGCCATGCATAAATCGTGACAGCATCTTTTACAAATAAAAAGAAGATTGAGCCTACCATAAAAGTGAGAAGAAATATTAAAGAAGTTGTACTGGACAATCTTTCATAAATGCGCCAAAGTAAATCCTTTCGATATTTACCCCTCAGAGTGTCGCTATTCCAGTGTCAGTGCTGCAATTTCTGGAGGCCATGTGAAAATTATTATGCCAAGAATAACAGCTCTGACATCACTGGAATGGTGACGCTCCAGGAAATATGTGTCAAGTGTTTTTATTCCATGATGGGCACTGGAGTGATTAAAAAGCAGTTTTTCAGTAGAGGACAACCTCTTCAATGCATAAAGCAGCTAAAACCAATAGGTGAGGTACACAATGTCAGAATCGTAGGACACTTACCCTATTTGGTAGTTTAATTAAAAGAAGAGCAACTGGACTACGAAAATAGCACAGGCACCAGGGCAAAATATTTGAACAAAGTAGAATTGTATCTTTCAAGATCACCCAACCCTTTCGTTCTGCAGTTAGATGGGTCTAGCAGCAGTTTACACCACTCTACCTGTCGAGAACACTGGAGACCCCATTTCATTTGGATGGGGAAGGTAGCTGTTGGGCAACAAATACAGTATCTAAGGTGCATGGACACCTTTAGGTTCTGTTCACACTGGTGTCATTTGTTTTCGATGATGGTGTCATTTGTTTTCGATGATGGTTACTCTCACAAATATAAATACTAGAACCGTTATGGAAATTTGATAGATCCTTTCATAGGTAAATTGGATCCAATGGAATTGGACAACCCATCCAGTATAGTTTTGTTCAAAAAGGATCTTCTTGAAATATCCATGCTTTACTATGGTACATGGTATTTCTTTGTAATAGAAAATGTGAAGAAAGATATGACTATATCAAACTATAATTTAGTAGAATGGGCAGATCACATCTACAGTCATTACACAAGCAGTGGCTGAAGTTATTTGAAGACGTAGAGGACAACGGTAATAGCACTAATGGAACAGTAAATGATGTCTCTTCCCTCAGGAGGTCTGCAATTTAAGCAGTTACCGCCTGTACTTCGAATTTCTAAAATGTTATAAAATCAGGTGTATGATAATAGTTTTATGCACTAGTCACTTGGATTATTTTAAATAAGGAACATCTACATATATTAGAAAAAAAGAGACCACATAATACACCTACACATTAAGACAGCTATCTGCAAAGGTGCCACACTTAGCAAACATCTACTAGGGAAACTAAAATTATTTTAGCTGTATGGCAACCATTAAATGACATAAAGACATAAAACCTAAAAACCTTTTAGGACGTCTTCACACATCCGTGCAAAACATGAACGTTTTGCACGGTCCATGGTGCAGGTGCGTATGTGTGTGTACGTGTGTGTTCAGTGTGCTCTACCTGTGCTATATCAATGTGACATCCAGATACCACATGGACAGCATGAATTTGTATACTTACTTGTCTCCGGCGCTGTTGTTACTTCCAGGGTGAGTGCAGTGAATATGCATGAGCTTAATGAGCGGGACCTGGAAGTAACAGCAGAGGCAGAGACAGCGCTGGAGACAGGTAGGTATAAAAATTCTTTATCTTTATGTGACCTGTGTTTTCTCATGTATGTAACTCTGTCTGTGTGATATCTGTGCTGCTGGCAGAAAACAAACATGTCACCATGTGGAGCACACGGACACATGTGTGATCCACACGGACAACACAGTTTGTGTGAAAACACGGATGTGTGACCAAGCCCAATGATTTTAATGCGTCTACATGAGTCCGTGTCTCCAGTACGTGTGAAAACAGACGTCACATGTACCGGAGCAACAATTAGCTCACCAAAGGTGAACTTTTTAGATGGGTTATATCTCAACTCAGTTTGTGTTCACACACTCCATTTATGAGGAGTTCTTCGTAGGAATGCTTATCACCAGAGGTCAAACCAGAGAGCTATAATTCAAATAATAGGAGCAAATAATAATAATAATAATAATAATTATTATTATTATTAACTAATTAAGTAATAATAATACCAAACGTTTATATATATATATATATATATATATATATATATATATATATATATATATATATATAAAAACTTTGTTTCATAACTTTACCTTTATTTTTTACCGGTGTGATCGAAGCCCCTGGGCATTAAAGGACAGAGGCCATATTAATTACTGCTCATTACTTTCATCATTTTGCACTTTAAAGAGGTTGTCCACTACTGTTACATTGATGGCCTATCCTCAAGGCCGCTTTACACGCAACGACATCGCTAACGCGGCCGGATGTGCGTCACAAATTCCGTGACCCCAACAAGATCGCTTTAGCGATCTCATAGCATGTAAAGCAGCCTTAGGTAATCAATGTCTGATCGGCCCGTGTCACTGGCGGCAGCAGGCGGCCGAAATTGCTCAGTTCCAGAGCTGCCCTGTCTTCCGATAGTGGCCGCAGCCATATACTGCACCTCCGCTTCCTATTGATTTGAATAGGAGGCGGATGTGCAGTACCCGTCAGCGTCTATTAGTTGAAGGGCAGCTCCAAAACTGAGCATTTATGGCTGATCGGTGGGGATGTGGGGTGTCTGACCTCGGCCAATCATCCATTAATTACCTATCCTAACGATAGGCCATCAATGTAACTGTAGTCTACAACCTCTTTAAGAAGTGATGAACTAACAGGTCATGGCCCCTCATCCATTATCCTATTGTATGACTGGTCAGGATGCTCTGATCTGTAATACTTGAGAATACTTTCAATGATTGGAATATTAATAGTTATATTTCTATCTTTACTCTTTAGGGATTAATGCAAAACTGCAACCAGATGCACGCCTCCTACCTCTTCCAGCAAGATAAACATTACGACCTGTCCTATGACACCGGGGACAAAGCTCTGCAATGTGGACGTCACGTAGACATTTTTAAACTATGGTTGATGTGGAGAGCGAAGGTAATGACTGATCGAATATAGTAACATTAACTGTCTTCTATTTGTAGTAAAATATTAAATATTACTTTAATTCTAACATATTGTAATATCTTGTAGGATTAATTTAATGTATACTTGTCATGGGTGTAATATAAATGTACAATACTATGTAGCATATCATACCTGTGCAATTTTTCCATTTTTCGATCCTCGCATTTGTTCTTTGGGCCTGACCCAAACACTCCTGATGTTATTTCCCTTGCCTCTCACAATGCATAGCATTGCATTAATTCAGTACAAACCAGTGGGAAAGCCGAGTTACAGTGATCGATTCATAGTGAGCACTGCTGTATCCGACTTTCTCACAACTCTGCAACAGCACCAGATTTTTCCCCAATGATTGACATGTTAGCCAGAACACAAAGTAGTGGGAAAGCTGGGTTACATTGACTGTTTTGTTTTGAGGATGGCAGGGGGCTGTAGTCGTGGGCAGAGATGAGCCCCTGTTTCCAGGCAGCGCTTCTCTTCTGGGCTGCACTCCTGCCACCTCTACAGTACAACCAGGTGCAATCGCGTCCCCTCCCACAGGGATTTGATAAACCACTGGACAAAATTCCTTCATCGCTGTCTCTGTGCCGACCCGTTCACCCAGGTCTGTTACCTCACCCCTAGAGTCAGTTGCTTCCCAGAAGTCCCACTAGAGCCAAGGACCACTACTTCAGACACGGTCAGTGACTTTTCGCTGCACTCGGCTACTGAAGAGCTTCTTTTCCCACTTGCTTCGGACTTCCTGGGGTGACCCTGAGGGTGTGGCCATATTCACACTGGACTTCTCTCGCTATATTTCCTTCAGGTACAGCCTCTGCACTCTACTCACTGGTGTCCCTATCTGACTAGAACCAGGAAATATTTACTGCCTTAACTGCTATTGTGGGCTGGCCTACTTCCTTCCTTCCTTCAGCCCTGTCACTCCACCCCAGACCTACGCTCTCCCCTAAGCTAAGGGACCAAGGAGTAGTGACACCTAGTGGTGGCTGAAAACGGTGCACCCGAGAGCACACACACATAAACAACATTTCACATAAATATACATAAATTGACCATGAGATCTGCAGGAGGGGTTGCAGGGCACTTGTCACCCTCCTTTCAGAGTCAGTGCAGCAATAACCCAGCTTTCCTACCGCACAGGAGCTGAGACGGGGAGCATTGCGCCTTTGATGTGCAATAAGAAACAAGGCGGTAGGGTGAATAAATGTTAGTTTTTCTCCAAAGTCTTCTCCTTCTATGTGGGAAAGAAATTACAGTTACCAGCTGTGAAAAATTAGCAGGCGATTGTGTAGCGCCCCACGGGGCAGGCGGTTAACCTACTCGTCGCCGGGCCGTCGACTGTCGCTGTCACGGGTGGTCTACCCTGGATCCGATGCCCTGAGGCGTACAGAAGATGGCTGGGGAAGGATGATGGGGTTAGTAGTGAGGTGAATGTCGTGACGCCACCTGTAGTATGCGGCCAGGGAATAGGCTGCCGCTGCTGTTGCTGTCCTCCAGGGCAGATGGTGGTAGCAGCTATGGATGGTATCGCTCCCCACAGGTGGAGCGGGCCCCAGAGAGGATGATGAGAGGGGGAGCAGTAATGGCATGTGTCGGAAATCAAGAGTCAAAGTCTATGGCTGCTGTTCCAGGTTCTATACTCACTTTTAGTGCTGTGCCGCCCTCCCGGGTAATACCGGTCCATTGCTCTGTCGAACCCAAACCCGTTTAGAGATCAGTCCGGTGTGGTGTCCGTTGAACTCCCTCCTTGTAACGCCTGTGTGACGCCCTGGCAAAGCCAGGTTGTCACAGAAAGAGTTAATCCTCCTTGGTAATCTGATCTCACACCGGTGCAGCAAGACAAACCACATCCCCCAGGGTAGGAGAAAAGCAGAGCAGAGGGGAGGGGCTGGAGCAGAGTGTTTGGAGAGGCAGACAGAAGAGGAGTCTGGAGTTGTAGCTCCCAGGCTGATAGTGAAGCGTGCTCCGAGAGGGCCAGGACAGGCTGTGAGTGAGGAAGGGGCCAGAGGTAGCCGGGCAGGGTAGTGGCCCCCCGGTACCTGGGTGACCCGGATCACTGCAGGGGAGTGGATTCCCCGTTCCCGGCTGAGGAGAAGGAGGAAGAGAGTGGAGAGAGAGGCACCTGGCTGCAGGGAAAGAACAGGAGCTGCTGCACCGTGTGTGGGACACTAACACCCCCGTACCGAAGGCTGCGGACACCGGCAATTCCTAGTTTACCAGTGACTCTGTGTGGAATACTTGTGAGTACGCCCGTGCCCTCAGGCACCGCACCGCAGCACTGCGCCCTGCTTACCCCATCACCGGGCCCCGGGACAACTACCCCCTACCCACGGAGGGGAGAACCAACAACTTTGCTGCTCCCTGTCACCGCTCCCGGGATCCCCATACAGAGCAGCGGTGGTGTCCATATAATCACCACAACCGTGGGTGGCGTCACGGACAATCTCCCTTAACAAACCCCCTTTTACTGTGGAGCCTGGGATCACAGACCGGGTCACGCTACCGTGATACCCACAGGAGTGACCCCGTGGCCCGGATCTGAGTACCCCCTGGTCCCCGGGCGACACATTTGGCGTCACGAACAGGATCAAACCCATCCAGTTACCTGGAGGAAGTGCGCCTTGTTCTGGACTGTCAGCGGTGTTCCGCTGCAAAAATTTTGAAAGTCGCCATCTTTGCCGCCATTTTGGGCGCGAAAATCTCCCGCCCAGCGCCTTCTTCCCCAAGCGGTGGGCGCGAAAAAGAGGCTCCGCCCCCTGAGAACACGGGCGGAAGTGAAGCTCCGGAGGACCGGAAGTGAAAGGAAAACTTTAAAAGTTGCTAGAAGGACTGCTCCCGAGTACCAAGGGGGAGCAGGAGGAAGGAACCGCAGTTTATGTGACCAGGACTGTAAAGGCAGGGACGCCAGGACTTTGCCTAATTCCGTTCCTGGACAAGCAGTAGCCGCAACCCCGATGACATCTTACCCGGCTCCGGCTGTCCGCCCAGCCGCCACGGTGATGACGTCGGCTCCAGCAGTCCGCCCGGCCGCAACGGAGGTGGCACCCAATTGGAAGTCTGCCCCAGATGTGGCGCCAGCCGCTCCCAGGTACCCCGTCACGGCTGTGGAGCAGCCGGAGTGCACCTGCAGAGAGGAGGAGCAGGCCCGTGAGAGATGGGGCCCTCGGCAGTTAGCGAGGCCGGTTGTAGCCGGCGCCGAGGGCATCCAAGTGGGCCTGGCTTCTGAGCAGGAGGCAGAGCACGGAACCCGTGCCCCGTACTGGGAGTGGCGGCAGCGGTAGTGGAGCATGGACGGCTACCCACAAGTTAAAAAGTTGACTGTTTTATGGACTGTCACCCCTGTTGAACGCCCTCAAGTTCAGGAGGAGGCCATCTGCTCCGCAGGTGTGGGGTGGCAGAACGGTTTAAAGTTTTAGAAAACGTACCTCCCGATGTGGGAAGATGTATGATTGTAATGTGTTGATTTTTCCAGTTTTAATAAATGTTGGTGGCCAGACGGCCCGAGGACGGGCCGTGTTTTACCAAGGGGGTGTGTGACGCCCTGGCAAAGCCAGGTTGTCACAGAAAGAGTTAATCCTCCTTGGTAATCTGATCTCACACCGGTGCAGCAAGACAAACCACATCCCCCAGGGTAGGAGAAAAGCAGAGCAGAGGGGAGGGGCTGGAGCAGAGTGTTTGGAGAGGCAGACAGAAGAGGAGTCTGGAGTTGTAGCTCCCAGGCTGATAGTGAAGCGTGCTCCGAGAGGGCCAGGACAGGCTGTGAGTGAGGAAGGGGCCAGAGGTAGCCGGGCAGGGTAGTGGCCCCCCGGTACCTGGGTGACCCGGATCACTGCAGGGGAGTGGATTCCCCGTTCCCGGCTGAGGAGAAGGAGGAAGAGAGTGGAGAGAGAGGCACCTGGCTGCAGGGAAAGAACAGGAGCTGCTGCACCGTGTGTGGGACACTAACACCCCCGTACCGAAGGCTGCGGACACCGGCAATTCCTAGTTTACCAGTGACTCTGTGTGGAATACTTGTGAGTACGCCCGTGCCCTCAGGCACCGCACCGCAGCACTGCGTCCTGCTCCCTGCTTACCCCATCACCGGGCCCCGGGACAACTACCCCCTACCCACGGAGGGGAGAACCAACAACTTTGCTGCTCCCTGTCACCGCTCCCGGGATCCCCATACAGAGCAGCGGTGGTGTCCATATAATCACCACAACCGTGGGTGGCGTCACGGACAATCTCCCTTAACAAACCCCCTTTTACTGTGGAGCCTGGGATCACAGACCGGGTCACGCTACCGTGATACCCACAGGAGTGACCCCGTGGCCCGGATCTGAGTACCCCCTGGTCCCCGGGCGACACACCTGTGCTGTGGATCCCCTAGCTTGAAGCTACAAGGGGACCCTAGGTTTCATGATTAGAACTCTTTTCCCTGTATGCAGGTGCCGCGGGTCCGCTGTGGGGTTTGAAGTCATCCAAGACCCCAATCATATATGGCACTGTGCTCCAGGGTGCTTTGTGGTCAGGAAAGCTTGAAGCTTTCCCCGTCCAGGCAGATTCTGGAAATTCAACTTGGAGTATAATCTTCCATAGGGTCCTACCACCCTGTGTGGCATCAATTCCGTGGGGAGCAGAGATCACTCTACCCACAGCAATCGTGTGACCTTCTCCTCCTTCACACCGGAGCACCTATGAAACACATCTGCTCCGTTGCTCTCCTGCTGGAGAACTCTCTAACTGTTGTCTTGGCTCTTGACTCCCCCTGCTGGCTGCACCTCCCCCCTCCCAGGTTCTAAGCTAGTGGGACTAGGGCCACTGTTTGAGGGTATCCTGTAAATGCCTCTCTGTTGGCGACCCCTTTATTGCCCGACTCTAGCCCAGTCCCAGTGGGAACAGGGCAACCTGGAGTGAATTTTGAGTGTGTAAGCTAAGTGATGAAACCATGATTGATCTCCTCAGGATCTGAGTTTCGCATCACACCCAAATTTGAGTGCAATACTTTGTGGCGACTGAAACCTCAGGGACACCACAATTGCACATAACAAGTTAATAACTGGAAAAAAAACAGTCATAGGTGTGATAATTGTCCAGCAACTCCTATGATGAACAATCTAGAAATTAGATAAAAATGAGTGAATAAATTGGTGAAAAGGTTAAATAAGAAATCTAGGCTTTCAAAATGAATGGACTAATTGCTAAGATGATCACATTTTGTCCAATTACCACGACTCCCATCGATCAGCCATAATCTGCTACTTGCAGGGAAACGAGTGTTCAGCTTGTCTGCAGTGCCACCAGCGGGGTAAAAAGCTTTACATTGTACCCAATAAAATCAAGGGACTGGGCGAATATTTGAATGTGCACGTTCCTCTGATGCTGTTTGTAGCAGTTCTCTGCTCCATTGCTTTGATGTCCTAAATAAGGAACTTCCCTGCATTAAAGGGAATCTGTCAGCAGGTTTTTGCTACCTCATCTGAGAGCAACATGATGTAGGCAAAGAGATCCTGAATCCAAAGATGTATCACTAAGGCTACTTTCACACATCCGGTTTGAGCAGTGCGGCTCAATCCGGCTGTGAAACCTATGCAACGGATGTGGCGAAAACACCGCATAAGTTTTGCATAAGTTTTTACATACGGCCCGTCCGTTTTTTTCCCGTTGCGGCACGCTACTGAGCATGCGCAGTGGAAAAAACTGCATGCGGCGGCCGGATGCGTTTTTTTCCGTATCTCGCCGCATCCGGCGTCCATAGGCATGCATTGAAAAATGCGCCACAGCGGCGGGATGCGGTTTTTTTGCCGGACAAAAAAACGTTGCAAGCTACGTTGCCTCCGGCCGCCGCTTTAATTAATTTTGCCACATCCGGAAAAAAACGGATGCAACGCAAAGCCATCAGGCACAATCCGGTAACAATGCAAATCTATGGGGATAAAACGGATGCGGTACCGGATCCGTTTTACCCGTTTTTTTCCGGATTGTGCCTGATGGAAAAAAGCTGATGTGTGAAAGTAGCCTTAGGATTACTGGCTGCAGCCACTCTGATATATTCAGAATTTTTTAAATTAGTCATGTAGCAGAGCTGAGAGAGTCCTCTTCTGCCCACAGATTTAGTCATGTAGCTGAGCCCAGGGAGGTGTTCCGCCCACACCAGGCTTTCAATAGAAATTGTACATTGACAGTGAGGTGTCAATCAGAGGAGGGGGCGTGTCGGAGTGCCGTCCGTGACTCTGTAGTCTGAGCAATGATAAGGGTCCTGCTGCTTAGGCAAACATAGCAAATAAACAACAGATCGGACTGTGACAAGAAAAGCCTGAATTCCATGTATTAACCTTTGCAGCATTCTGTCTTCAGACTACATAGCAAAAACCTGCTGACAGATTCCCTTTAACAGAGAAGGCTCTAAATGGGTATTTGTGGTCTCTAGTGTAGTGTCTAAAGTACTCTGGCGCATTATCATGGTGACATGTCATTAGTGATGAGCGAGTATGCTTGTTACTACTCGGTACTCGCACGAGTATCACTGTACTCGGGCTACTCGGCGGGGACCGAGTAATCTCGCAATACTCGTGCTGTACTCGTGGTCTTCATGTTGGCGCTCTTTTTAGAGCCAGCCCTTATGCAGGGATTGGCTGGCAGACCACTGCAATGCCACAGCCCTGTTGTGGAATTGCAGTGATTGGCCGGCCCTCACAGCATGACCGTGCCTTTAGCCCGACACTTCCCCGCTCGGCTACGGCCCCTCCCGCACTCCACTCGGCGTGTATATATATATGCACGCTTACACACACACGCACGTTTTTTTTTTTAATTTACAGTTTTATGATTTCTACATGCTGCCGGTGGTCATTTCAGAATAATACTCGGGTCCCCCATAGGATAACATTGGGCTCGGTGCTCGGGCCGAGTACACGAGTATCTTGGGATGCTCGGCCCGAGCCTCGAGCACCCGAGCTTTTTAGTACTCGCTCATCACTACATGTCATCCATAGGCATGTAAGTGTGCACTGATGACAACAATAAGCGGTGGTGCTTAATGTATTACATAAAGAAGAAAGTAATTTTAGGGATCAGAAAGTAAATTGTGCAACCTTAATAAATCACTTTATAAAAAGGCAAGAAAAAGAGAAAATCTATGGAAAATATTTTATTAGTTTTTTTATATTCATGTTTTGCATCTTTCTAAGAGAAACCACATCACTTTTCCTAATTATGTCACTTAATTTCTCTTTCAGGGAACAACAGGATTTGAGGTTCAGATCGATAAATGCTTAGAACTGGCGGAATATCTCTATAATAAAATAAAGAATCGAGAAGGGTATGAAATGGTGATAGAAGGAAAGGTACGTCTAATATATTTCATATCTTATTACTATAAGCCAGCCAGCTACGCACCAACATATTATATATACTATGTACCATGCACATGGGCTTTCCTACCCTAACAGGCTCCTAAGTCGCAGAGTGATCTCCAATAAATGCCGATTTTTTACATACAGTAGAGATGGGAGTATCAATTTGAAGGACTCTGGTCCATCGGCCAGATCATTGATATGTGACATCTGGTTTGGAGGCCTCCAAATCTCATTTTACTGTTATGATAGATGGGGAGAGCAGGGGACCGGGACTTCTAGACTGACCCTCAGACTAGGGTGGCCCTAGCTGTCCCTGATCTCAGAGTTACCTCTGAAGGTGAGGATGTCTGAGCCACCTTCCTGACCCTGCTCTTGACCAGCCCTGATCTTATACCCTCTTTCCTCCCTCCCCAGGAGAGGCTGGAACAGGAGTGTGATAAAACTAACAGAGATAGACAGACACGGGGAACCAAAACTCTATCTCACAGCACACAAAGGTATAAGACAGCAAGAGGTTAGGAGGAAAATAAGAGCAGGGAGGAAACAACAAGACGACGAGAGAATTCCACAGCAACTCCAAGCACCACGCAATATAATCAACAGCAGCACAAAGACCCACTCAGTAATAGGCTATAGTCGACATGGGAAGTCAGATTCCACCATCTTAAAAAGGCGGGGAGTAAATGTAATAGGTTTCCAACAACATGTGATCCTAGAGGTAACCAGCAGGCTAACATTAATTAACTCTTGCTAGCCTGAACATTAATGAGCACACAGTTGGTTGACGCCAGAGCCAGCCAGTGTTAGTCAGAAGCACCAAAGAAATCATAGTGTGGAGTGTCAGGATCTGTGGTGTGAATAGTATATGATGCCGAAATGACACTCGGCGAGCTATGAGTAAAATTCTGTTTGACACCTTCCGGTATTCCTAGCTCTTCTATTGAATAGGCGTGCTGGTGCAATGTCATCATTATGGCATTGCACCAGCCCTGGCTAATCATAAGATAAGCCAGGAAGGCTTCGAAGTAAGGCAATTTCCAGGCTTTTTATTCAACGTTCACAGGTTACTGATCTGGTAGATGGACCAGAGTCCTGCAAATCAATTTCTTTCATTTGCAATATACAGTATTAGTTTTGTTGGGGTCAAAATTGGAGTGGAGCCAATAAAAGGAAAGATTGTTTTGGACAAACACATATTGATGAAATACAGAGTGAAATACAACTGTGTAAATGAATATCCTTAACAAGTATAACAGGAGGTCTTAAATCCAGAGTGGCCAGAGTCTCTTCCAAAAGAGACCCACGTGGAGATGCTGTTTTAGTGTTCTTACCCCCTGTCAGTACACAGCATAATGGTGGTTGTTTGGATGAGGGGCTATTAATGTAGCTCTCATGGGTATTGGTTTTTATTGACGAGACACTGTTGGAATTTGAAAAACTATTGTCCAAGGTAAAAGTCTTCAAATTTGCACTCAATTGCAGCCTACACGGGGTATCTACCCTGCTAATCAGTATCTAGCCCATAGAGAAGCATATGTAGTCAAGACAGAGTCTATTTCCCTTGGTCTCTGTCACACTGTACTAAGGAAGATGCTGAAGCTACAAGCAATGTAGCTTCAGAGGGCAGTAGAAGAGTCAGTAAACCAGGTCAGCAGCAGAAGGTCTCTACAATAGTACAGGGATAGTCAAATCGTGGTCAGGTGATAGCCAAGGGTATCAAGCCGAAAAGTCATGGATATAGCAGAAGGGAGAGATGGAGGTCGGAGTGAGGAATGTGGATACAGGTCAGATGCCAGGAAGTCCAAGTACAAACAAGGGTAGAGGACAAACAGGTTGGGACCAGTATAAGACAGACTGGGAAGGGTACACAGTATGGACGAACGGAGGAGATTACTGGTCAGAACAAGGTAGTTGGGAGGCAGGACAGATCAGGTAACTCACCAGAGCCAGTAACACACGCTGCAGAGCATAAACTATCACTGGTACTGAACTGGAGGTGCAGCACCAGGATATAGTGTCCCGTAAACTGGAGTGAGGCAGGGAGGAGATAATCCCTAACATGACCAGGCCGGAGCTGGGTGAAATAATCAAAACACAGCGGCCGATACAGATCTTAAAAGACTCAAGATCTATATACATTGTTATAATTAATCTAATTAATTATTCAGTATTATATTTACATATGTATGTATGGGGGTTTTTTTTAGATCTGTAGACACAATGAAGCTATATTTGTTACTTTAAAATAGTAAAACTCCTCCAACTATGTCAACCGGGGATTATTTCATCCTTGTTCTACTGTATCACCAGATTCATACATTTTCTGATTGTGGTGGTTATAAATTTGTCATTAGCCTAATAGATATCTGTAAAATATCTTATTTCTCCCCTTGCATCTAGCTAAATTAATGCCTCTTTTTTGTTGTTGTTGTTTAGCCTCAACATACGAATGTTTGTTTTTGGTATGTACCACCAAGTTTAAGGCACATGGAGGACAATGAGGAAAGAATGGCAAGACTTGTGAAGGTAATGTAGATATTAATTAGGAGACTTTTAGACTATAAAACAGAAGCATTCCTTATTGTTACACTACCAAACACACATATACATCAATCTAGGTGTAAGAGAGGCCAGCTGGCAAGACAACCTACAGGCAAAGGGATCTTAAAAAACTTCCCGGCACAATGTTTGTGGCAAGAATATTTCATATATTCAATGGAAACTGCCATAAAGACTAGAGATGAGTGAACCTTTGGAGGTTTGGTTCGCCAGGTACATTCGAACCTTAAAAAGGTTTGATTTTTTACCCCAACTTGATCCGAACCTCAATGGAAGTCAGTAATTGGCCATTTTGTGGCTCCATTCACATGCTGTCAGCCATAAGCAGAACACTTCTGGTGGAGGGTGGATGGGGTTTGTCAATGTTTTTTGTTTGTTTGTGTGTACACACTACATCTGATCCCACTGATTTTACCCCCAGTGTGAGCCGTTCAAACAGTACATGCAGCTTTCACAGGGCTGTGCATCACTCATACCCAAGCACAGCGCTGCTCGCTTCAATGGTTTGCACTCGTAACTCACTCAAACTTCAAACCCAAATTTTGTTTTTTTGGAAGTCGATTTCCAAACCCTTACTCCGAACCTCAGGTTCGCTCATTTCTAATGAAGACTATACTTAGGAAATTGAGATACTTAATGCAAACCTTTGGGCAATTTAAGTGTGACCAAAGACCACGACAAGGTGTACCTTTGTTGATGGGACTCTTAACTTTTTCTACTAGACATACATCTCCCTTGCCAATAGCTTACCAAATTAGGAGGCAGGTAGAATCCAGCACTAATTAAAAGTAACCCTAGGCTAGGATGAGTGCTCGGCTAGATATGGAGGCAATTGATCCTTAACTGGCATAAGGAATCAGTACATCAGAATCTTCTATGGACATTTTCTCCAGTAAGTCATTATAGGATTTTTCCCATCTTGGGCAGAACCACCAAGGAATGGCTGAGTATCCTTACTAGGCACCTGACACAGTATCCAGATCTTGGGCAAATGCATCTCTTGACCTGGCAGAATGAATCTACATAAAAATGGGTAACAAAGATCCAGTAATAACCATACAACCATAGTGGAAATTGATTCATAAGTGGTGAATTACTTGCCACTCTTTCTTCTAAGCTGATTCCGAAATAACCTTTTTTCCTATCGGCATAGTGATAAACTTTATGATCCATCTTCTTATAAGCCCATGTTAAGAACCCTCTACTTTGTTTGGTCCAAGGAAACCCAACCCAACAATTTTTTTAATCAACTTTTATTTTTTTTCCTACCTTCAGGTAGCACCAGTGATAAAAGCTCGAATGATGGAATATGGAACAACGATGGTCAGTTACCAACCTCATGGAGACAAAGTAAACTTCTTCCGGATGGTGATTTCTAACCCAGCCGCAGCTCATCAAGACATTGATTTTCTGATTGATGAAATTGAACGCCTTGGACAAGATTTATAAAGTGATCCTTAGGGCAGGTGTTGGAAACTCTTAGGTACACTATAGAGTTGTCAGAGCTGTGTGAATGTATTCGTGGTGCGTTCTCAACGTAATTCAATATTGTGCCGTAAAACCTGAGTATAGTCGTATTTTAAAAGCATTTACTCCATATCCAGTCTAGCTTTTAAATAGCCATATTACTTGCAACGCTGATGTCTAGGAAAACGGTATCACAGGTACCTTTTCATTTGCTAAGAAAAATAACTGCTTCTTCATGTGAATGTTTCAACTGAAACAAAAGATAGTCAATGTCATACTATGCGTTCTAAGGCAAAGATTTACCGTATAGAAAATGCATTGCCTTTCATAGTATCAAGATGGAATTTCTAATTTATATATTTAAAGACATCTAATTTTCCAGAAAAGTATATATATATGCTAAAAATATCCTATTTTCTAAAATAAAATATTTTATTTTGTATGGTTTTCCAAACAATTCATATCTAATGTATGGTATTGTTCTTCAACTAGCACTTAACATGCTTGACCCGGCAAATCCATATTCCGCAGGTCAACCCAGAAGTGAGTTATCCCCAAAAAACGGAACAGAAAAGGAAATGTTTAGATATAGATTTTAATATGGCGTCCCGTGCACTAAAAAGCACCCTAAAAAGTCCTTACATTCAAATTTGGCCAACTTAATTAAAAAAGGCAAAACAGTAAGTTCTTTTTTTTTATAAAGGACACATATAGTCCTGATCTTTTTTGCTTAATTGCGGGGTAAGAGTGTATCCTTCAAGTGAAACCTGTCCAAAGCATGACTCTTAAACTCCGCATGAAGTTTAAACATGAGTCTAATTTAGCCAAAAACTGTCCCGATCTTCCTGCTCCATAACTTGGACTGTTCCTAGTCATCATCTTTCTTCCAGCACTATATAAAGTGTGACCTCCTTACCTTAATTTTTCGCCATGCGGTGCTCCTGCCATTGTCCAATGACTTGTTTGACACAAACTGAAAGCCCAACTCTCTTTTATGCCTCTTTGCAGTTTGTCTTCTGCTCTCGTACTCCTGTTGTCAAAGACCCTTCTCCACCTCCAGTAATCTATCTGCAGGTCTCGCCTGTTAGAGATGGATTGCACCTGACAACTGGCAGTGGTCTGCAACTTTCACAGAGAGGAAACACATCATGACCCTCACTTCGAAGTGATTTTTTCAGGAGAACAACATCAAATGAGACAGTTGACCAATTAAAGGGAATCTGTCAGCAGGATTTTGCTAAGTATCGTAAGCTGAAGACAGCATGCTGCAAGGATTAACACAAAAAAATCAGGGATGTCTGTTTTGTCAAGGCCTGATCTGTTGTTTATTTGCTATGTTTGTTTAAGCAGCATGACTTATCATTGATCAGACCACAATGTTATGCCCAGAGAAGTTCAACAAGTCCCCTCCTGTGATTGACACTTCACTGTCAATGTACAATCTTTATAGAGAGCTTGGTGTTGGCAGGTCAGCTCCCTGGGCTCAGCTACATGGCTAAATCTAAATATTCTTATTGTGTCAGAACGGCTCAACCCAGTAATCTAAGTGATACATCATTGTATACAGAGCCTCTTTGCCTACATTATGCTGCTGTCAGATGATATAGCACAAACCTGCTGACAGATTCCCTTTAAGGACCTAAACAATCTTTTGGGGGGGTTTCCCATCTCAACACTTCTGCCTGCAGACTATATTAAAAAAAATGCTCATATCTAATTTCGAGTCATTTCTGCTACCTTTTTGCAACTCCAAAGAAGTTTTCAAAGCACTTTGAAGATATATACATACAGTGTATATATACTGTATATATATATATATATATATATATATATACTGTATATATATATATATATATATATATATATATATATATATATATATATATATATATAAAAAAGAGTCTTTGTATATTATACTGTATTTATTTTTCCGAATACAATAAATAGTAAAAAAATATATATATATACAAAAATATGACACAAATTTTGTATAGACATAAGGAAAATAACTGAGTATCATCCTTATTTCCCTCCTCTTCATATTCACCTATTCCATCTAAGATGCCTTCATGGCGGGTCAGTTCTTCTAGGCTCTCTATTGAGCATTTTCTCTCCATCCATGAAATGGTAATGATTCGCTAGGTAGTTGCCAATGGCTAGGCTAAGCGACAGAATTTTGTTCATTTACTTCTATGTCTGGGCAGGAGATTAGAAACTCTTTATCAGGAATAAAAACATATTAAAAAAAGATAATTCATGAAATAAGATTAAAATTATAAATCAGAGCTGAATGTTAGAGATTTACAATTATATTATGTTAATAGTGGATACTCACTTTAAAAGGAATCTGTCACCAGGTTTTTGCCATTTAATTTGAGAGCAGCATGATGTAGAGATAGAGATCCTGATTCCAGTGATGTGTCACTTACTAGGCAGCTTGTTGTACTTTCAATGAAATCAATGATTTATCTGCAGGAGATTATCACTAAAGGACTAGTTGTCTTGTGTCTCTAGTCAAAGCTCTGTGCAACCCCGAGCCCACCAATGATTGGCAGCTTTTGGCCTATATACAGTGTAGACAGAAAGTTGCCAATCAGTGATGTGGGCGGGGTTATATAGAACTCAGCATTTTGAGAACTGGTAGAGCTATAGCAAATATGTCAATGATTTTAGCAAGACTACAATGAGAAGCCCAGTGAGTGATACATCACTGGGAATCAGGGACTCTGTCCCTACATCACTGCTGCTCTTAAATTACATAGCAAAAACCTGGTGACAGATTCCCTTTAAAGAGGTTGGCCACTACTTTTACATTAATGGTCTATCCTTAGGATAGGTTATCAATGTCTGATTGGCTGAGGTGTGACACTACACAACCCCGCTGATCAGCTGTTCTCAGAGCCTGGAGCGGCAGCAGGTGGCCTGAAATGCTCAGTTCTAGAGCTGCCCCGTCATCTAATGCAGTGTCCAGCCACAGCCACTATCAGAGGGTGGGGCAGCTCCGGAACTCCGGAACTGAGCATTTCCTGCTGCCTTCTACCGGTGGCACCGAGAACAGCTGATTGGCAGGGTGTCGGATCCCGGCCAATCAGACATTGATGACCTATCCTAAGGACAGACCATTAATGTTAAAGTAGTGGACAACATCTTTAAGTCTAAATATCTATGGAGATGACCTTGTTAGTTTATATAGGCACCTGCCTACTATGGCTATTGCCTGGGGAGCCATATTTAGTAAGTTACTAAGCGGCTTTACCCTTTTACGTCTTAGCGATGATGTCAGCTGTATAATAGGATGATTAGATTGATGCATGGCTTTTGGTCCAGTGATGTCCGTCCTGGGTGAGCCCATATTATAACATGCACTTTCTGTATAAATGATCCCTGTAGCCTCATAAGACGCACAATTATTATGCACTGTAACCAATACTTGACCTTGTTCTGATAACTAAGTCTCATAAATGTCTTATATGCAGTTAATAAAATTCCTTCTGTATGTCTTAAAGTGATATAGTGGAACAAGCATCATAATATTAATACTGAAATCTTACACTGATAGGAAGCAGATTGCTTTCTTCTCTCATATTCTTCTCTATTAATGTTGTATATAAATCTATTTTAAATATCTATATTATACACAATTTACACATATTTTTGATTCTTCTCGATTTTACAGCATCTCATGTATGTTCAATCTCAAGGTGCCATAATCAATGCTGGTTTTAATGCAGCCCCTTCCACCCCCCCCCCCCCCCCACGTCAATTTCCTTTTCATGATCAACAAAAGCCAGACCAAGCTTGTGAATACAACTAATTTCAGCTGATTGCTGTTAATTTTGCTATTTCTTTTCTCCCGGGGTAGAAGCACAGTTGGGTGATGATGATGGGAACCTCTCTTTGCTGATCGTTCCATGTAGTCTCCATTTAATGCAGGGATTCATAAAAAATGACATCTAAAATACTAAAGAAAGCTTATGCTAATCAGATATATTTGTGCTTCATACAGTTATTTTCAAGAATTAAAGATGAAGAAATCAGACCAAAAGCCTTTTAAGCTATTAGAAATATTTATCAGTCAACACAATAGCAATTATATAGTGTTTTTCTCAATTTGCCAATTCTATCTTACTTGTTAACAACAATTAAAAATTCACAGTTGAACAAAATTTCTATTGTGTAAGCTTAAAGGGACTCCATCAGCAGGATTCTGCAATGTAATCTGAAGACAGCATGCTGCAAGAGTTAAATCCGAGAATTCAGCCCTGTGTCTGTTATCTTAGTCTTTTTTGTTTACCTGCAATGTTAGCTTAAAGGCCCTGTCACACACAGAGATAAATATGTGGTAGATCTGTGGTTGCAGTGAAATTGTGGACAATCAGTGCCAGGTTTGTGGCTGTGTACAAATGGAACAATATGTCCATGATTTCACTGCAACCACAGATCTGCCAAAGATTTATCTCTGTGTGTGACGGGGCCTTAAGTCTCTTATCCTTATCATTAGTGGGTCTCAGCAGCCAATGAGTTAAGGCCACGTCTCACTAAGCGACATCGCTAGCGACATCGATGCTCAGTCACGTTTTTGGTGACGCAACAGCGATCTTGCTAGCGATGTCACTGTGTGTGACATCCAGCAACGACCTGGCCCCTGCTGTGAGGTCGCCGGTTGTTGCTGAATGTCCTGGACCATTTTTTGGTCGTTGCTATCCCGCTGTGAAGCACACATCATTGTGTTTGACAGCGAGAGAGCAACGATCTGAATGTGCAGGGAGCCGGCTTCTGCAGACGCTGGTATCCAAGGTACACATCGGGTAACCAAGCAAAGCCTTTTCTTGGGTACCCGTTATTTACCTTGGTTACCAGCGTCCGCAGCTTCTAGAAGCCGGCTCCCTGCACACGTAGCCAAGGTACACATCGGGTAACTATAAGCAAAGCGCTTTGCTTAGTAACCCGATGTGTACTATGGTTACCAAGCACAGCGTCGTTACACTCGTCGCTGGTGGCTGATCTCTGATCGCTGTGGAGATCTGCCTGTTTGACAGCTCATCAGCGACCATGAAGCGACGCTCCAGCGATCCCTGCCAGGTCAGATCGCTGGTGGGATCGCTGGAGCATCACTAAGTGTGACGGTACCTTTATACTCCAACTTCGCCCCCTTCTGTGATTAGCACCTTCTGTCTATGGAAATGTTCACTGAAAGCCTGGTGTGGTGGAGATGGAGACAGCTCTCAGAGCTCTGCAACATACAAAATCTAAAATCTTTCTCTGAGTCAGAATGGCTACACCCCGAAATATAAGTGATATGTCATTGAACTCCGGACCTCTTCGTCTACATTATGCTGCTCTCAGATGAGGTAGCAAAAACCTGCTGACAGATTCTCTTTAAGGCTCTGTGGACACAGTGAGTTTTGTTAATGCAGATTTTGATGCATTTTTTTGAGAAATCTGCACCAAAATCTGCATGCCTAGCCTGAAGGCAGCAAAGTCTATGAGATGTCTGAAGTGCTGTTGCTTATTTTTTCCTTGCAGATTTAGTGCAGAAAATAATCTGCAGCATGTCAATTGTTGGGGTGTGATTTCCTGCGGTTTTTAGCCCTTTCAGCCATTGACTTTATAAAAAAATCATGAAAAAAACACACACACCAAAAAACGCAAGTGTTTATCACAGTGATTTTATGCCAGAAGGTGCAGATTTCATGCAGAAAAAATTCTGCAACAAATCTGCAGCTTGTGCATATACCCTAAATATAAATTAATATATATTGATATATTATATACTATATAATGGTGTGTTGTAATATACTTGATAATAATTCAGGGTTTTGGCACTTTATCCTTTTAAGTTTAGATCTACTTTTAATTTGTATGCAGGCATTAAAAAAAAAGACAAAAAACCTTTTAGCTACTTCTTAGTCTTAAGGCCGCTTTACACGCTGCGATATCGTTATTGATATCGCTAGCGTGTGTACCTGCCTCCATCGGTTGTGCAACACAGGCATATCGGTGCCCATAGCGCACAACATCGCGCGGACCCATCACAGTACTTACCTGCCTAGCGACGTCACTGTGACCGGTCTAAGGGGGGCGGTTCGTTCGGCATCACAGCAACGTCACTAAGCGGCCGCCCAATCAAAGCGGAGGGGCGGAGATGAGCGGGACGAACATCCCGCCCACCTTCTTCCTTCCTCAATGCGGGCAGGACACAGGTAAGGAGAGGTTCCTCGTTCCTGCGGTGTCACACATAGCGATATAACAATATCGTTACTGCAGCAGCAACGATAATTGAGAATAGGGGGCATGTCACCGATAAGCGATTTTGAACTTCTTTGCAACGATTCAAAATCGCTAAGAGGTGTCACACGCAACGACATCGTTAACGTGGCCGGATGGGCATCACAAAATCCGTGACCCCAACGACATCGCTTTAGCGATTTTGTAGCGTGTAAAGCGGCCTTTAGATGATATTTTGGCTCAATCCTCTATTATGTACAAAGCCATATAAAAGCTCCCATATCATTCTATAAAAACCTACCTTATAGCTGTGATTTTTATTTTTTTATTGTTTACTTGATTCCTTAATACAAGCAAATTTCTATATAGTTCCCATTTTTTTAAAAAATATTCATTTTACTTCTGCAGATTGTCTGTTAGTCCTTTAACTGAGTTTTCTGCAAAAATGTTCCAATTCCATCAGAAATCTTGCTCTGCTCTGATGTCCCTTTCAACTTTCCTCTTCATTCTTGACCCTCTACATAAAAAAAACTGCCCGATACAGATCAGTGGCCATTTGTAGTGCGTTGCTAAGCTAAGAAGTAGCTATGAGAAATTTTAATTCCTATAAAAGAATTACAGAAAATATATATAATTAAATTAACCTCAATAAAAATTAAATATTTATTTTTATATTATTTCAATGTTTGATTGGTATAATAATATTAGTATAATATATTATTAAATTATATATATATATATATATATATATATATATAAAATGCAAAAACCTTACTAAAGATTTTTAATTTAAAAACAGAGGTATTTTTAACATATTTTTAAATGAATATTAATTGAATTTATGTATTAGAAAAATAAAAATGTAGAAAATAAAATTGGCAAATATCTTAAAA
Source organism: Anomaloglossus baeobatrachus (assembly GCF_048569485.1). Lineage (NCBI taxonomy): Eukaryota > Metazoa > Chordata > Amphibia > Anura > Aromobatidae > Anomaloglossus > Anomaloglossus baeobatrachus. The sequence goes on along the minus strand of NC_134358.1, from coordinate 527,797,496 downwards.
AAAAGTCAATATTAGTTGAAAGCTAGGAGCAGCTATTAAGCATATTAGCATCAAAACATTATTAATAATAATAATAATAATAATAATAATAATAATAATAATAAAAAGCTGATTAAAATATTAAGTAATTTAAAAATAAAGGTATTTTTTAACATATTTTTTAAAATAAATGTTAAATGAATTTACGAATCATAAAACTAAAAATGTAGAAATTAAATTGGAAAACATAAAAAGAAAAATTAAAATTAGTTGAAAAGTAGGAGCAGCTATTATATCAAAACATTATTTTTAATATTATTATTATTAATTGTTTTTATAATTTTATTTTATAATTATTATTTTATTAAAATAATAATAATAATAATGATAATAAAAAGCTGATTAAAATATTAAGTAATTGAAAAATAAAGGTATTTTAACATATTTTTAAAAATAAATATTAGTTGAATTTACGAATTAAAAAAACTAAAAATGTAGAAATTAAATTGGCAAACATAAAAAGAAAAATTAAAATTAGTTGAAAAGTAGGAGCAGCTATTAATTATATGAAAACATTATTATTATTATTTTTTTTAGGATTTTATTTTATAATTATTATTTTATTAAAATAAATAATAATTATAATATTTTAATCAGCTTTTTATCATTATTAAGTAATTTAAAAATAATGGTATTTTTAACATATTTTTTAAAATAAATATTAGTTGAATTTCCGAATTAAAAAAACTAAAAATGTAGAAATTAAATTGGCAAACATAAAAAAAAAAATAAAATTAGTTGAAAAGTAGGAGCAGCTATTAATTATATGAAAATATTATTATTATTATTATTATTATTATTTAGGATTTTATTTTATAATTATTATTATTATTTTATTAAAAAAAATAATTATAAGAATAGTACTGTTATTAATAATAATAATAATGTTGTTAATAATCATAATAATAAATAATAATAATGTTAAAACCCTGATTAAAATATTAAATAATTTAAAATGAAAGGTATTTTTAGATATTTTTTAAAATAAATATTACTTGCATTTACAAATAAAAAAAAAATAAAGATTAAATTGGCAAACATTAAAAAAATAAAATTAGTTAAAAAGTAGGAGCAGCTATTAATTGTGTCAAAACATTATTATTATTATTATTATTATTATTAATAATAATAATAACAATAATAATAATAATAATAATAATAATAATAATAATAATAATAATAAAAAATGTGAGCAATATAATAAAGTTAAAAATAGTTATTATTGTACAACTGTTAGCTCTGGTATTTTGTTATCATTTCAATGTTTAAATGAATACTTCTGCTATTAATTACCTTCTCGTTACTGTATATAACACATCGCTACCTATTTGTTTCATATTTTCAGATCCAGAACTGTGGTTTATTAATCCTCTATTCTATTTCTCATCATCACTATTTCCCTTTTGCCATTACTCGCCTCACTTTGGCAGAGACACCTTTTTTTTCCATTTTATCTCCAAAAATCATATTCCGTAAATGTTGCGTTCGTATTCAGTACCTTTAATTTCAGAAATGGAGTGCAACGTGTGGTTCTGCTTTTGCAAACATACGTGGTGTAGGTCTTATGTCACGCAGATGTGAATTAAGAAAAAGAAACAACTTTGTCTGTGACTGTGTTGCCTTTCCTATATTTAATATTAGTGTCTCGTCACCTCAGATTGAGGTTGTGTATAGTGTTGCAGTTCAACCTGTGTTGCTGTATAAGCTTTGTACAATATATTATTGAGATGAGTTTTATTTTTAGTACTCTTGTATTATTCAATGTTGTTATTGTGAAATATGGCTTATTACAGATTTTTGGACCGATATACTTTTCTTATGAGAAATCGCTGTCTATAGCACAATCAATAGAAACGGTCCCTTTAAGGTTAGATAATGATTTTTAATATGTATCGGTGATCGGAATCACTGACATTCAGTAACCAAAATAGACCAAATATCCCCTCTCGTATGGTTAGGAAAACCGCACATAAATGCTGAATGGGAGTTTGGTGATTGTGATTGTTATACTGTACTATTTTCTATGTTCTTTCTCAATGTCTTAAGAGTGTACTTACGGGTCTTTGTCAATTTTGCAATTGTTGTGTATAAAAGAAGACTCTGTTATCTCTATGAAGAGAGGACAGCTACTTCCGTCTACCAAATAAATATGTGTTTTACTAAAGTACTGTATTTTATCAATGTTGTCTATTTTAAATCTAATAAAGATGTACAGATGTGATTATTATTATTATTATTATTATTATTATTATTATTATTATTATTAGTACACTTTGCTAAATCCTGCCATATTCATCAGTAAAGCTTTGGGTTTGTCACTATCTGCCACAATGACTATAGGATAACGGGGAACCAGGGCTCCTAACCTGTCCCTCAAGCTAGAAGACCCTATGTTATCCCTATCCTAAGGGATACTCCTGATGGTAGAGATGCCTGAGTCTCCTTCCTGGCTCTGCTCCTGATTAAAGATGAGCGAACCCAGGTGCATTTGGGCAGATCGTGCTCCAACCACATGCTGCCAACCATGAGCAGAACACTTCTGGGGGGGGAGGGGGGATGGGGATTTTCAAATTTATTTTTTTTTGTTTGTCTGTGTGTACATACTACTTCTGATCACACTGATTTTACCCCAAGTGCGAGCCATACAAACACTGCACACGGCTCGCACAGGGCTGAGCATCAATCATAACCAAGCACAGTGCTGCTTGCTTGAATGGTTTGCACTCGAACTTTGGGGGGGGGGTGGAAGTCGGTTTCCGAACCCGAACTTCGAACATCGAACCTGAGGTTTGCTCATCCCTACTCCTGATCAGTCCTGACCTGGTTCCCCCTCCCCATCCCTCCAGAGAGGGACAGGAGTAAGATGAAACTCACAGATAAAGAAAGACAAGGGAAAACCAAAACTCTGCACACAGCACGCTGACACAAAAGTAAAAACTACAAGACATTCAGGAGGAAAAACAAAAGCAGAAAGGAAACTCCACAACTGCTCCAAGCAATAAGCACAACTTTCACCAAAGAGTGTGGGATACCCCACCTCACAGGCAAACAAACAAAGACAAACTATAGCTGGCATGGATGTAAGTATTAAACCAGCATAAATAGGAGGGGAGCAAATGTGATAGGTCTCCCCACAACATGTGACCAAAGAAGCAAGCAGACCAGCAGAGATTAACTCTTGCCAGCCTGCTTATGAATCAGCACACAGCAGGTCGATGTCCGAGTCTGTCTGTCTTGTTCCCAGTAACCAGGGAACCCATCGGGCAAAGTGTTAGAATCTGCAATCTGAACAGAGCCCAAAGCCGCCATGACAGTTGGCAAAGTTTGTGCAAAACTCCATGTGGCACTATCTAAAGCAACAATGGAAACTATCCCATTTGGGAGTGACAATTTTTTCATTTTCTCCTCCTCCCCTTTAGAGGCTTTTCTCATGCTTTTTACAGCCCTTTTTTTTACCTATGTACAGCCTCTGTTTGTTGTACCCTGCACACTCTTTTTTTTACCCAGAGAAAGGCGTTGATCCGGCACAGGAACACGTTTGTATTAATAAAAAAAAAACTATTTGGAATCTATAGGAACTTAATTCCACGCCTAAATGGGAGAGTTTCAATTTTTGCTACTATACATCTCGAAGAACCTTTTTCCTCAAGCCCTGGGGCAGCAGCGGTTTTCCACGGTTTTATAGGGGTTTTGCCTGCACACAACACCTCCAGGTGAGCGCTGCCATTGCTTATACTTTTCTTTTACCAGAGGGTATTGCCTTATTTTGTGTGCGCTTCTGTCCCTCTCCAGTGCTGGTCACTGTGAAAAGGCTTTTCCATCACAGGTGTGTCCAAACAAAGGGTTCATCTCCAGGGATGCACATAGAAATCCCCGGGCCCCATAGCAAAGATCTATTTGTGGTCCACCCATGGAATATTAAACAACCCATTGGATTCCCACGATTGTGTTACACAGTGGCCTCCACATTTAACCATTCAGATGTCATGGATGCCAATTGGTGCAGGCAACGACCAGGTAATGGAGTGGGTTCAGCACGTAAGTACGGTAAGGCACCAAAGTGGGCAGACACCAGGTGGGAAGAAGAGGATTCAGCACCCAGCTCTCTGCTCACAAACCCCATAGCACCAACATGAAGTGCTGTCTTTTGCGGTAAGCATCTGTCCAACTGATAGCTTATCATTCTCTAGTCTGACTATCTTTCAACTCTCTTCAGTTAACCCCATTTGTCATAATGATAACACTAATGCCAAACAGTGCTCAGACTAAAGTGTCCTCTACATTTACTTACAGTGTCATACAGGGACAATATTAATAATTATTATTATTATTTATTTATTATTTATTTATTATTATTATTAATAATTATTAATAATATTCTACAGAAACCATAGAAGCCATATCAATGGTGCAATGCAGTGATCATATTAATGGTGCCATAATTGGGTTATATAAAAATAACCATATAGAATTTCAACAGCTCTGTATAAAAAGACAAACTACTGTATAACTTAGAAGGATAGGGCCAAATCTCCAGTTAGATACGACCTTCCCCAGTTCATTCCTACTCGTCCAATTTTGTTTCATAGTACAATCAACCCCTAATGACCAGGGCAGAGTTAGCTTCATGTATTTGCTGTCGTCTTGTTGTATTTTTTCAGCACTATTTGCAGGGTACATAAAAATTACCATAAATTACAGGAGTCATGGATCACTCATGTATATGACAACATTACATTTATATGAATTCTGAATTACTGTATATACTCGAGTATAAGCCAAACCAAGTATAAGCTGAGGCCCCTAATTTTACCACAAAAAACTGGGAAGACTTATTGACTCGAGTCTAAGCCTAGGGTGGGAAATGCAGCAGACACTGGTAAATTTCCAAAATAAAAATAGATACCAATAAAATGTAATGTGCCCATATTGTCTCCCCTTGTCGTAATGTGCCCATATTGTCCCCTGTAGTAATGTGCCCATATTGTCTCTTGTAGTAATGTGCCCATATTGTCTCCTGTAGTAATGTGCCCACATTGTCCCCTATAGTTATGTGCCCATATTGTCCCCTGTAGTAATGTGCCCATATTGTGTCTCCTGTAGTAATGTGCCCACATTGTCCCCTGTAGTAATGTGCCCACATTGTCCCCTGTAGTAATGTGCCCATATTGTCCCCTGTAGAAATTATTATTATTATTTATTATTATAGCGCCATTTATTCCATGGCGCTTTACAAGTGAAAGAGGGTATACGTACAACAATCATCAACAGTACAAAACAGACTGGTATAGGAGGAAAGAGGACCCTCCCGTGAGGATCACAGTCTACAGGGAATGGGTGATGGTACAATAGGTGAGGACAGAGCTGGTTGCGCAGTGGTCTACTGGACTGAGGGCTATTGTAGGTTGTAGGCTTGTTGGAAGAGATGGCCATATTGTCCCCTGTAGTAATATGCCCATATTGTCCCCTGTAGTAATGTGCCCTCTACTTATGTGCCCATTGTTTAGTAATGTCCTCATTCCGGTCCCCTTCTTGTCCCCTGTTATGCCATTGTTCCCATACACACACACACACACTAAAAAAATAAAAAAAATCATTCTCACCTGTCCTCCATTCCTGCGGTGTCCTCTTACCTGCCTCTTGCGGACCGTAGACACATAGACACCTCGATGATTGCGGCCGGTGCAGGGGTCAGTGCTGCCGTAAGCACTTTACTTCAGTTGAATGCTTTGCGGCGCTGCAAATAATTCAAGTGAAGTAAAGTTCTGACAACAACAACGGCGGCCAGTGCAGCAGCCGCAATCGTCAAGAGGTTTATGTGTCTGCGGTCTGGAAGAAGCATGTAAGAAGACACTGCGGGAACGGAGAGTCAGTTGAGAATCCTTTTTTGGGACCCTCACTTGAGTATAAGCCAATGGGGCCTTTTTCAGCATAAAAAATAGGCTGAAAACTTGGCTTATACTTGAGTATATACAGTACATTATTGCTGTACAGACTACAATTGTGAGTCCTAGTGCACATTTGATCCAATTGTGTAAGCCAATATACAAATGTTTAACACTGAAAACCTGAATGTAATTCCTTAAATTACGATTGTCATGTAGATACCAAATATGTGCAGATTTTTCATGTCATAGCAAAATGTATAATAAAAAGTATAAAACAATAAATGTAAAAAATTAAGGTTTTTTTAGGTGATTTTCGAAAATATTAATATGCTTTAAAATTGCTTCTCTTTAAAAAAGAAAAAAGCTATATTAAATTATAAGAATGAAAACATAAAAAAAAAGTGTTACCATTCTAAATACAGCAATACAAAAGCAATTTTTTTTTTTTAAAGTCTTTTTTTCTTGCAATAAAGTAGTAAAAGACACACAAAAAAACTATATAAATTTTGAATTGTTATAGTCATTTTGACCAAAGAATTAAGGTAAAATATTATTTATCCCTGCCGGTAAACAGTACAAAATTGAGAATGGACATAAAATGCAATAGCGGAATGGTACTCATTGAAAAACCCATAAATACATTGATAAAAAAAGAAACAAAAAAAAAGATAAAATCTCTGCAGTAAAAATGGGAAATGTCTGTACTAGGGATGATCGAATACACTATTACGCTATTCGACTACGGTATTTGCGAATATTCGATGTGCAATGTATTTCTATGGGAAACCCGAATAGTTGCCGAATAGCAACTATTCAGGCTTCCCATAGAATTACATTGCACATCGAATATTCGCAAGCGGTGACCTATTCGTCAAATATTCGCGAAGCTGAATATTGCCGAATATTTGTGAAATTCGATCATCCCTAGTCTGTATCCTTAAAGAGGTATTCTTATCTCCAAGATCCTATCCCATTATGTAGTAGGTGTAATATTATTAAGATTAGCAAATACCTCCAATTAGAAGTGTAGTATAGTTCTCTTGATTAGCTGTGTCACTTACCTCATGTTCAGGGCATTGCAGGACCTTAGGTATATATGGTTGTGACCACAAGCAACTAACTAACTGTGACTATATGTGTGGTGGTAACAATGGATACCTAAGGTCCTGCAATGCCCTGAACATGAGGAAAGCGACATGGCTATATAAAGAGAACTATACTACATTTCTAATTGGAGGTATTTGCTAATATTAATTTTATTACACTTACTACATATTGGGATAGGATTTTCGAGATCGGAATACCCCTTTAAGGGCTTACAGTCTTCGAATCAACTACACAGTACAAACATGCCATGGGTTCATCTTGGCTAGTTAAATGGATTGGCCACTACTTATTTATTGATGGCCTAGCTTCAGGGTAGACCATCAATATCTGATCAATCGGATTGCGGCATCGGGCACCCCGCCGATTGCCTCTTACCAGCGGTGGGAATAGCAAGTGTAGCTTACAGAGGTTGGCTACTATTTTTTTTAATTGATGGCCTATCTTTAAGGGTGCTTTATGTCGCGGGCGGGGAGGACGCCGCCGCTGCTGCGCTCGCTCGCTAACACTCGGGTCCGTTGCTGCTGCGGCTGCTGCTGCTCGGTGGCTCGAGCGGTGTGCCGGATCCGGGGACTCGACCGGCGCTCCTCGCCTGTGAGTGAAAAGGGTGGTTGGTTTTGGGGGATTTAGTCCGTGACGCCACCCATGGGTCGTGGTGAAGATGGGCACCACCGCTGCTGGTGACGGGGATCCCGGGAGCGATGGTAGGGAGCAGCTGGGATGTTGTTTTCCCCCTCCGTGGGTAGGGGTCGGTGGTCCCGGGGCCCGGTGGTGTGACGGGGAGGCAGGATGGCTGGGATGCAGGGTTGCAGGGGCAGCGCGGCACTGTGCCGGATGGCACTGGTGTACTCACTCAGGCAGTCAATGACAGAGTCTCTGGTAAACCAAACGGCTGGATGGACGGGTCCCGCAGCCGGCTGCAGTGTCTCTCCCTGGACAGGTGATGGTGGCTGTCTTTCCCTGCACCTTGATATTCTCAGTTGACTACTATGGATCCCCAATGGTAGTCCGCTCCCCGGTGGATGGATGCCGGAGGAGCCCGTTTGCCCGCAGGCGCTGGCCCTTGGGTCTCTAGCCTTAGGCAGTAGCTGTATACCCTCACGGTGTGGGCGGTTGCCTTCAATCGGGACTTTTGCTGTTAGGAAACCCCTGGGGTTCCGGTCACATTCGGATTTGACTATTGTCGGCGGCTCCAAGCCTGGTCGGGATCCGATGGCCCTGCCTGTGTGTGCTGGCTTCAGTTCGCTCCCCGGTCGGTACCGGCGGGCCAACACCCGACCCCGGTCCTACGGTTCCACGTTGCTCCACCACACCTGCAGACGGCCACCACCGTCTGCCAACCTTGCTGTCAGTGCCTGGGCCACAAACCCAGACACCCCAGTGCTCACTGCTCTCACTTGAAACTCCAAATTCTGTCACTTTTCCCGCCTCCAGGCCTGTGAACTCCTCGGTGGGTGGGGCCAACCGCTTGGCTCCGCCCCACCTGGTGTGGACATCAGACACTGGAGGGAGGCAACAAGGGTTTTGTGTTTGGCTGGTGTCCCTGTCTAATGGGGGTGGGGTGTTTGTGTGTTATCTGTGACGACCTGGCTAGTCCAGGGCGCCACATTTACACGAGACAATCTATCGTGCGATAGATCGTCGAGGTCATGGTTTTTGTGACGCACATCCGGCATCGCTGGCGACGTCGGGCTGTGTGACACCTCCGAGCGACGCAGTATCGCTCACAAATCGTGAGCCGTGTACTCGTCGCTCGGTTTCATAATCTCGTTTAATTAAAATGGCGCCAGTTGCTCATCGTTCCCAGGGTAGTACATGCCACTCCGTGTGACACCCTGGGAACGATGAGCAGCAGCTTACCTCCGTCCCGCGGCACCCGCCGGCTATGAGAAAGGAAGGAGGTGGGCGTGATGTTTACGTCCCGCTCATCTCCGCCCCTCCGCTTCTATTGGCCGGCCGCTGTGTGACGTCGCTGTGACGCCGAACATCCCTCCCCCTTCAGGAAGAGGATGTTGACCGCCCACAGCGACGTCGCACAGCAGGTAAGTACGTGTGACGGGGGTTAACGACTTTGTGTGCCACGGGCAACTAATTGCACAATAGATTGTACCGTGTAAAGCAGGCTTTAGACTAGGTCATAAATATCTAATCTGCAGGGGTGCAACACCCTGCCTCCCTTCCTAAATATAGGCTATCAATAAAAAAAAAGTAGAGGCCAACCTCTTGAAGGGACTGGCTGCCAATCATGAGGCACTTGGTTGTTGGAGTGATAGTTGAAACCTTAAACTTTAGGGAGTAAGACGAGTTCAAGGTGTTGACTTGACCTCCAAATTTCCCAAGTCACAATTCAATCAAGCATATATTGACTATATACAGTTTGTGAATGAGAAGAATCCATTATTTTTTTTCCCTACAAATATACCAAAAGCCGAAAATGATATTCCAATAGACAAACACATAAAATATATGATATGATACAGTGAAAGCACAAAATAAAAGTCCAGAAATGGTTGAAACATGTTTTTTTATATTTTGTACCATTTACAATATGTTCAAAGCTTTTCTTTTTAAGAAATTGACTCTTAAAAAGCAAAAAAAAAAAAGAAAAATTGTCACCACTTTTCAACTGACATTGAAGTATATTTCCAACACGATACCAGAAAAATTCTATTTCAGCCACAAGATGGCGGTAATATAAAAATGATCTATACAGAATCTCACTGCAGACACAGGCGGAATTGTTTGGATTTTAGTTTATCCCACTAATTTAATAACTTTTTTTGTTTTAGCTTACAATTATGTTAAACCTATATGTTAAAAAGAATCTAGATTATAAAGTAAAATATATATAAAAAAAGTTAGAAAAAAAGTTACAGCAAATAACTAATAATATAATGTATATCTTACAAAAAAAGTAAATTGAGTGCATTAAATACACTGCGGCACATATTGCACATATAGTGGGATTTGAAAACATGAGATTAGCCTTGCTACACTTAAAGAGAACCTGTCATGTGCCCTGTACCCTCTAACCAGGGCTGGCGTCAGCACCTGGCGCACCCGGGCAAATGCCGGGCCCTGGACCACCAGGGGTGTATACTCACCGTCGGCAGGGGCGGTGATCTATCCTGCAACCCCCAGGCTTAATTACGGGGACGGCAGTGCTCAGGCTGGTATACTTGGCTGCGTCAGTGCTCCTCAGACACAGGGCGGATGTTTCCTGCCTTCACTAGGAGCACTGGGCACGACCAGAGAGTTCAGAAGACAACTCACGTACATGTTTTATGAACTTCCGGTCATGTGCAGTGCCAATAATGAAGCTGGAATGTGTACATCTGGCTTCAAAGGCGCACCTACGTGGCCGAATAAATGCGCAAGATTTCCAGGAGCTGGGGGTGGTATGATAACATGGAAAGAGGGACAACTAGTCTGGGGAAACAATGCCCCTGGGACTAGTCACAGGCCTAATTAGCATAGGGAAATTGAGGTTTATAAATTAAAATTCATTTTTTTTTAAAAAACATTCATATTAGTGAATAGCGTTATACAGGGCAGGTTAGGGAGGGAATGTGGGCATACAGCGAGGAATGCTGGTGGGTTGGAGGACATAGAGGACCTGACAGGTTCCCTTTAAAGGGGTTGTCCCACAGACAGTTTATTACCGCTCTAAAGGTGATAATTGTCTGATTTCTGGAGGCCAGACTGCTGGGACCATTACCAATAATGAGGACTGGGGGTCCTGGATCTCACCTTGCCGTTTCTTTCATTGTCTATGAGATTGACAAACGTAGTTGAGTGCTTTAGGGGTACATTGCACGTTGCGACATCGCTACAGCAATCTCGTCGGGGTCAAATCGAAAGTGACGCACATCCGGCGCCAGTAACGGCGTCGCAACGTGTAAAGCCTAGAAGCACCGATAAACGATCGCAAAAGCGTCGAAAATCGGTGATCTGTGTAGCGTCAGTCATTTCCATAATTTTGCTGCAGCGACAGGTACGATGTTGTTCCTCATTCCTGCGGCAGCACACATCTCTGTGTATGAAGCCGCAGGAGCGAGGAACATCTCCTTACCTGCGTCCCGCCTGCAATAAGGAAGGAAGGAGGTGGGCGGGATGTTTATGTCCCGCTCATCTCCACCTCTCCGCTTCTATTGGCCGCCTGCCGTGTGACGTCGCTGTGACGCTGCACGACCCGCCCCCTTAGGATGGAGGCGGGTCGCCGGCCAGAGCGACGTCGCAGGGCAGGTAAGTGCATGTGAAGCTGCCATAGCGATAATGTTCGCTACGGCAGCTATCACAAGATATCGCATCTGCGACGGGGGCAGGGACTATCACGCTCAACATCGCTACAATCGGCTAGAGATGTCGCAGCGTGCAAAGTACCCCTTACTCCTCTCTTTGCATCAGTCTCATGATCAATGAATGAAGTGACAGCTCACATGTGTAACTGCTACTCCACTCCAAGGATCAATGGGGGTCTCAGCTGTGGAACTCAAAGGCAGTGATTGATGCCTATCACCTATTCTGTGGATGGTTCATAACATAAGTTGTATTAGTGGAAAAATCCATTTAACCCCTTACTTATATTCGGCAGCCGTGAGCTATTAGTATACAGAGTTGAGCCCACTCCATACAGTGTGGGTGGCGGCAGTATCACACTGCCAGCATCCTAAAGTATCTGATGAGCTCTGAACTTCATTGTAACCTCTTAAATGCTGCCATGAAGGGCCTCCACAATGGCCACCGGCATCTGCCCTCTGTGCAATGCTATTGCAGAATGTGGCTTGGTTACTTTGGCATTTGGGGATCCTTTGAATGATAAATGCAGGTCTTCATAGGAGACTAATAATAATTTTACAATACACTATACACTTTTTTTACAGACAATCAAGAGTTCACAGGTTCAAGTTCACTAAGGTGATTAATAAAAAGTGTAACATACATAAAAAAAATGTTAAAAAATGTAAATAACCGCTTTTTCATAAATGTAAATAGCAAAATCTAACAAATATATGTAGCATAGTTGGTATAGCCACATAGGTATTTGCATAAAATAATAAAATAGAAAAAATGTTCCCAAATGGTAAACACTGGAAAAAAAAATCAAAGCACCAGAATCCTTTTTGTCACCTTTATTTGAATGGTGCTTCTGATTTAAAGGGAACCTATCACCAGGTTTTTCCCTTATAAGCTGTGGCCACCACCAGTGAGCCCTTATATACAGTATTCTAGAATACTGTATATAAGTACCCAGGCCACTGTGTATAATGTAAAAAACACCTTTACAATACTTACCTAGGGGGCGGTCCGGTCCAATGGGTGTCACTGCTCTCAGTCCGGCGCCTCCCCTTGTGGGATCGTTGCCCTCATGCCCAGCCCAGTGTGCATGACATGTCCTGCATCATTCACACAGAGGCCTCCATTGCCCTCCTGCGCATGCTCACTTTGATCTGCCCAGCTGAGGGCAGATCAAACTACTGTAATGCACATGCATGGGTGGTCCTTGACCTTTTCTAGCGCCTGCGCATTACAGTACTTTGCAGTGCCTTCAGTTAGGTAGATCAAAGTGCGCATGCGCAGGATAGCAATAGAGGCCTCTGTGTGAATGACGCAAGGTGCGTCATGCACACGGGGCTGGGCAGGAGGACGGCCATCACACAAGATGAAGGAGGCGCTGGACCGAGAGCAGTAAAAACCATTGGACCAGACTGTCCCCTAGTTGAGTATTTTAAAGATGTTTTTTATGTTATACAGAGCGGCCTGGACTCTTATATACAGTATTCTAGAATGCTGTATATAAGAGCTTACTACTGGTGGCCGCAGCTCATAAGGGAAAAACCTGGTGACAGGATCCCTTTAAGTCTGTTTTTAAGAAACTATGTCCTTTGCATGTGTTTATATCCTGATAAAGAGGTCTGAAGACTTCGAAACGTGTAGATAATATAACCGTATCAGGCCTACTTTGTATCCTGGATGATTTTTGTTCATCTCTATCAGCAGAGCAGACGACTCACCCACTGTTTCTCTGCTGGCAATACACCATAAATGGTATTTTTAAGTTGTCTCACCCCGCTTTCCCCCGTGAAAAAAAATGAAATAAAAGTCAATTAAAATGTTGTAGGTACGTCTTAAGCCCACTTTACACGCTGCAATATATCTTACAATGTGTCGGCGAGGTCAAGGCGTAAGTGACGCACATCCGGCATTGCAAGTACATTGCAGTGTGTGACAGGTACGTGCGATTGCGATTGAACGGTAAAACGTTCATCGCAAACACATCGTACCTTTCTCTAGAATTGAACGTCAGATTGTTCATCGTACCCGGGGTAGCCCACATCGCAGTGTGTGACACCCCGGGAACATTGAACAGATCTTACCTGCGTCCTGCGGCTCCCGGCCGGTAATGCAGAAGGAAGGAGGTGGGCAGGATGTTTACGTCCCGCTCAGCTCCGCCCCTCCGCATCTATTGGCCGGCTGCCGCGTGACGTCGATGTGACGCCGAACGTCCCTACCACTCCAGGAAGTGGACGTTCACCGCCCACATCGAGGTCATATGGAAGGTAAGTACGTGTGACAGGGGGTTACTCGTATGTGCGGCACGTTCAACAAATTGAACGTGCCGCACATACGATGGGGGCGTTGCAAATCGCATACGAGATCGTATGCGAAATTGCAACGTGTAAAGCAGGCTTTAGAGTAGCACAAAAATCAGTAGCTAGGAGCGCGCAAAAAAAATAAGCTCCCACACAGCTTGACCAATAGCATAATAAATTATGAATGTCAGAAAATAGCAACATAATCAACATTTTTTTGCTACAATGTTCTAACCATTAAAATATATTAAAAGAACTTTGGTAAGTTTGGTAGTGCCATAATAGTACAGACCTGGGGAATCATAATATCAGGCCATTTTTACTGCAAAATGGATGCTGTAAAAACAAAACCCCATAAAACAATGGCAAAACTTTTGTTCAGGATTTCACCCCACTCAGAATTTTTTTCCCACTTTTCAGTACACTATATGGTAAAATGAATGGTTTATGGTGAATGGAAACTACAACTCATGCTGCAGATAATAAGCTTTTATATGGTCATAACGAGGGAAAAATAAAAAAGTTGTCTCTTTTTCTGCATATTCATTAAATAGAAGTAAAGTCAGGACTACAAAACAAGAGAAGGACTTGGGGATTCTGATTACAAGTAAGCTGAGCAGCAGCACTCAATGTCAGGCAGCAGCTGCTAAAGCAAACAAGATTTTAGGGTGTATAAAAAGAGAGATTAGATCCCGTGATCCCAACGTATTGTTACCCCTCTATAAATCACTTGTAAGGCCACATCTGGAATATGGGATCTAGTTTTGGGCTCCTGATTTTAATAAGGACATTCAGAAGTTAGAGTCAGTTCAAAGGCGGCAACTAGACTACTACAAGAAATGTGTCATGGTTCGCCTCACCGTCCACATGGCTAGGGGGCTCAGCCTTCTCTCGGGCCTCACTTCTGGACCCTGGATGCCTTAAAAGCTGACATTTCCAGTGAACCAGCGCCAGCTATAAGCTTAGCACTGCTTTGCCTGTGATTGCTGGTCCTGTGAGTGATATCCTGATCTGTTTGTTCCTATGCCTCCGTGCCCTTGTCTGTGTTCCGTCCCCTGGTCGTCCCTCCAGTCCCCTGTCCCCTCTCCTATTTCCCCACTCGGTTGCTTCCTCCGGTACTGACCTTAGCCTGACTTTGACTCTGCTTCTGCTCGTTCCTCCGGTCTTGCTTCTGCCCGTACGGTGTTTGACCCAGCCTGCCTGACTATTCCTCGCATACCCTGCAGTTCTGCTTCTCAGCTGTGCTGTGAGGCAGTGTATGAGAATGCTGTGTATTTACTTCCTGGTTCTCGTTGCTCTGTGTAGTGTCTTCTGCTGCAGAGCTCTGGCTCAGGGCCGGCGTCAGCACCCGGCATACCCGGGCAAATGCCGGGGCCCTGGAGAGCCGGGAGGGCCCACTCGGCCTCGTCAGCTCTGGTGCACCTTGGCCGGGGCCCACTCTCCTTAGTTCTGCGGTCCCCGGGCCGAGTTCCGGGGACCGCAGTCCTCGGCAGGAATCTGCGGCGCCGTCTCTTTAAGGCGCGCAGACTTCCTGGTTTGAACTTCATCTGTGGGCGGAGCTACAGACCGGCATCCTGCTCAGTCCCACAGATGAGAGTTGCAGTGCCAGCCAGCGACCCCCAGCACAGCGTGTCCCTCCGGCGCTGTGTGGGCCCCCTCTCCACCGTGACCTGAGCGGTATGTGCCCTCCCCAACCCCGATTTATGCCCCCCACCCGGAGCCGCGCGTGTCTGTCTCTGTCTGTATGTAGCAGAGCTAGGTGTGTATGTATATAGCAGAGCTATGTGTGTATGTATATAGCAGAGCTAGGTGTGTATGTATATAGCAGAGCTATGTGTGTATGTATATAGCAGAGCTATGTGTGTATGTATATAGCAGAGCTATGTGTGTATGTATATAGCAGAGCTAGGTGTGTATGTATATAGCAGAGCTATGTGTGTATGTATATAGCAGAGCTAGGTGTGTATGTATATAGCAGAGCTATGTGTGTATGTATATAGCAGAGCTATGTGTGTATGTATATAGCAGAGCTATGTGTGCATGTATATAGCAGAGCTATGTGTATGTATATAGCAGAGCTATGTGTGCATGTATATAGCAGAGCTATGTGTGTATGTATATAGCAGAGCTAGGTGTGTATGTATATAGCAGAGCTATGTGTGCATGTATATAGCAGAGCTATGTGTGTATGTATATAGCAGAGCTAGGTGTGTATGTATATAGCAGAGCTATGTGTGTATGTATATAGCAGAGCTAGGTGTGTATGTATATAGCAGAGCTATGTGTGCATGTATATAGCAGAGCTATGTGTGTATGTATATAGCAGAGCTATGTGTGTATGTATATAGCAGAGCTATGTGTGTATGTATGTAGCAGAGCTATGTGTGTATGTATATAGCAGAGCTATGTGTGTATGTATATAGCAGAGCTATGTGTGTATGTACATAGCAGAGCTATGTGTGTATGTATATAGCAGAGCTATGTGTGTATGTATATAGCAGAGCTATGTGTGTATGTATATAGCAGAGCTATGTGTGTATGTATATAGCAGAGCTATGTGTGTATGTATATAGCAGAGCTATGTGTGTATGTATATAGCAGAGCTAGGTGTGTATGTATATAGCAGAGCTAGGTGTGTATGTATATAGCAGAGCTATGTGTGTATGTATATAGCAGAGCTAGGTGTGTATGTATATAGCAGAGCTAGGTGTGTATGTATATAGCAGAGCTAGGTGTGTATGTATATAGCAGAGCTAGGTGTGTATGTATATAGCAGAGCTATGTGTGTATGTATATAGCAGAGCTATGTGTGTATGTATATAGCAAAGCTAGGTGTGTATGTATATAGCAGAGCTAGGTGTGTATGTATATAGCAGAGCTAGGTGTGTATGTATATAGCAGAGCTATGTGTGTATGTATATAGCAGAGCTATGTGTGTATGTATATAGCAGAGCTATGTGTGTATGTATATAGCAGAGCTATGTGTGTATGTATATAGCAGAGCTATGTGTGTATGTATATAGCAGAGCTATGTGTGTATGTATATAGCAGAGCTAGGTGTGTATGTATATAGCAGAGCTAGGTGTGTATGTATATAGCAGAGCTATGTGTGTATGTATATAGCAGAGCTATGTGTGTATGTATATAGCAGAGCTATGTGTGTATGTATATAGCAGAGCTATGTGTGTATGTATATAGCAGAGCTAGGTGTGTATGTATATAGCAGAGCTAGGTGTGTATGTATATAGCAGAGCTATGTGTGTATGTATATAGCAGAGCTATGTGTGCATGTATATAGCAGAGCTATGTGTGTATGTATATAGCAGAGCTAGGTGTGTATGTATATAGCAGAGCTAGGTGTGCATGTATATAGCAGAGCTATGTGTGTATGTATATAGCAGAGCTATGTGTGTATGTATATAGCAGAGCTATGTGTGCATGTATATAGCAGAGCTATGTGTGTATGTATGTAGCAGAGCTAGGTGTGTATGTATATAGCAGAGCTATGTGTATGTATATAGCAGAGCTATGTGTGCATGTATATAGCAGAGCTAGGTGTGTATGTATATAGCAGAGCTATGTGTGCATGTATATAGCAGAGCTATGTGTATGTATATAGCAGAGCTATGTGTGCATGTATATAGCAGAGCTAGGTGTGTATGTATATAGCAGAGCTAGGTGTGTATGTATATAGCAGAGCTATGTGTGCATGTATATAGCAGAGCTAGGTGTGTATGTATATAGCAGAGCTATGTGTGCATGTATATAGCAGAGCTATGTGTGCATGTATATAGCAGAGCTAGGTGTGTATGTATATAGCAGAGCTAGGTGTGTATGTATATAGCAGAGCTAGGTGTGTATGTATATAGCAGAGCTATGTGTGCATGTATATAGCAGAGCTAGGTGTGTATGTATATAGCAGAGCTATGTGTGCATGTATATAGCAGAGCTAGGTGTGTATGTATATAGCAGAGCTAGGTGTGTATGTATATAGCAGAGCTATGTGTGTATGTATATAGCAGAGCTATGTGTGTATGTATATAGCAGAGCTATGTGTGTATGTATATAGCAGAGCTAGGTGTGTATGTATGTGGCAGAGCTATGTGTGTATGTATATAGCAGAGCTATGTGTGTATGTATATAGCAGAGCTATGTGTGTATGTATATAGCAGAGCTATGTGTGTATGTATATAGCAGAGCTATGTGTGCATGTATATAGCAGAGCTATGTGTGTATGTATATAGCAGAGCTATGTGTGTATGTATATAGCAGAGCTATGTGTGTATGTATGTAGCAGAGCTATGTGTGTATGTATATAGCAGAGCTATGTGTGTATGTATATAGCAGAGCTATGTGTGCATGTATATAGCAGAGCTATGTGTGTATGTATATAGCAGAGCTATGTGTGTATGTGGCAGAGCTATGTGTGTATGTAGCAGAGCTATGTGTGTATGTATATAGCAGAGCTATGTGTGTATGTATATAGCAGAGCTATGTGTGCATGTATATAGCAGAGCTATATGTGCATGTATATAGCAGAGCTATGTGTGTATGTATATAGCAGAGCTATGTGTGTATGTATGTGGCAGAGCTATGTGTGTATGTATGTAGCAGCGCTATGTGTGTATGTATGTGGCAGAGCTATGTGTGTATGTGTGAAGCCCCACAAGCGTTGTGTCGGTGCATTACCTTCAGGGACTCCACTGGATCAGTCTGGTCACAGGTAGGAAATCTTCTATTTGTCGTGACGCCACTCTCAGAATTGCGGTCAGTGGGGACCGCCACTGCAGGTTGAGGGACGCCTGGGGCTGATGGTGGGTGCAGTCGGTTGTAATAGCCTCCTGAGAGTGAGGCAAGCCCCAGGGCCCTGTGTAGGTGTGTAGAACCACAAGGCGCAGAATAACTCCACACAAGCAGAATGTCTTTCAGGGGTTTTACTCACTTCAGATGGCAGGGTGAGTAACCCGGGCGTAGCTGGGATTAACCAGGCTGGAACCAGGTGTCCTTCAGGCTGACTGGTGAGGGTGACTACCGACTCGCCTTCCTTAGCCCTTGGTGGTTTGGAGTAACCCCGACTTTTAGTCCCTATGGGGGTCACCCAGGGAAGATGCTGAAGCCTCTCTCCCCTTCGTTGGTTTGCCGTTTGCTTGTCGCCTGGACCAGATCACTCCAGCTGCTTGCCTCCTGTGAACTATGGGCCCTAACTGTGGCTACGTGGCTGCGGCTTTTGGGTGTTGTGGTGTGGGCTTTGAGGGCCCCACACCGGCAGGTTTAGCAAGGAAAGTTGGATCTATCCCCGCTCCGGGATCTGCCGCCCGTTTGGGCCTGGTACTCCCTAGCAGTCTCCTTACTTCCCACTCCGTGCTCTCTCTTTAGCTGAGATGGGTTTCGGGTAGCACTCCTAGGTGACCGTTCTCCCCCGTCGGTAGCCACTGCGCGGACGCTGTCAGACTGCAACAGCCCCAGGGGTCTGCTCTCCTCGGAGCTCCCTGGACTCTACACTGAACCGGCTCACTGCTCCTCCTCTCCTGTTCTTGCCTACGCCACCTAGCAACCAGACTCTCTTACCACACCCCTTGATTGGAGATGGAGGCTTTTGGCCCCCTCCACTATTCCAGTGGAGGTGAAGGCTTTGCCCCCTCCTGGGATCCCCAGGGGTCCTCTCAAAGGTACATGTGTGAGACCTGATCACTATGCGCCTGTGTAGTCACACCTCGGTCAGCCTTCTGGATTACCTGTATTGTACTGTCCCCAGGATGGGTGCAGTACTCAGTGGTGCCTGACCAGGTCAGGGGCGCCACATTCCCCCTTAGTTATCACCAGCACGTCCTCGGGCTGCAAGACAACATTTTAAAATGCATAAAACATTAAAACATGGTAAAACATTTTAAGACCACCAGGTACCATACATCACCACCCTCCACCCACAAGTCCGTTAACCCACCCAAAACCCTCTCAGGAGGCAGGTCACCGGTCCTTTTGGTAACCAGGTCTGGGCCATCCACTTCCCCAGACCTTTCCTCCAATCTTCCTCTCCCGTTGGCCGCGCCTTCAGCCACTTCTGGCAGGATGTAGAGGCGGCTTTCATGGGCTGGTGGTTTCAGGGTATACCTGGCCTGGTGGATCCGCGCCTTCAGCCTCTTCTGGCAGGATGTAGAGGCGGCCTCCACAGTTGGTGCTGACCAGGTACCCTCTTTGTGGTGGAGAGCCAGGCCCCATAAACAGGCATGCTCTCTGGTTGCAGGTGAGCCAAGGCCCCATAATGGACGTGCCCCCCTGGTTGCAGACGAGCCAAGCCCCTAAACAGGCTGACTCTGGTGGTGGTACCCTCTGGTGTAACTATTTACACTGCGAGAGTTTGTGGCTATAGCCAGTTCATAGCCTTAAGGTTCATTTCTCACATTAGTTTATGTGGGCACATCTCTTAAACAGTAACGTTGCAAAACTTTTCAAACTGGTAACTTCTGTACTTCTTTCTTTACTTTATGTGGATTCCTCCTTACCAGGGCTTGGGCCTGTAGGGCTGCGGCACCTGTTGCTTCTTTGACCTCTTTCTTCATCTGTGGTTGTCTCATCAGTGGGTTCTTTCTCTGTTCTTTCTCTATCTCTGTCTTTCCTTTCTTCTTCTGTGTCTGTTTCTTTTTCTTTAGGACATGGTGTTACATCGAGTGCATACCAGCCTCTTTCTCCTTGATGCATCGTAAATTGCACTGTGTCTCCCATTCTTAGGTTCCTTCCAGGATGTCCTCTGGGCAAATGAGCTCTCACGTCTCTTCTATTGACAAAGATGCCCTCCTTCATACCAGGTGCAACTATAAAGCCGTATCCTGATTTTAGGCTGAAATCTTCCACTACTCCTCGACAAAGGGGTCCTCTGACCTGGGCTCTTCTCAGGAACCGTTTCTCCTCCAAGTCTCTGGCCGTTATTTCATCTTTCTGCTCTGGAGACTGCGGTGCAGGGAAAGACTGGGTTCTGCTACGGCGCCGTGTCTTGCGGGCTGGATTCTGCTGGGCTGTTACTTCAATGCCTGCAGGCCCCCAGGTGAGGTTTTTGGGCAGATCTTCTTCAGCAGACGGTGTCAGGTCTTCTTCATCCCAGCGGGAGTATGGCAACATCTCCGGCTCTGGACATGGATCCACTGCTGGTGGCTCCGGGGTCAGCTCCTCAGCCTCCTGGCCTCCTCTCCCCCTTAGTTCTACTGAGCACTCCTGTTGTGGCAGTGCTGGGGATGGGCGTTCTTCAGCAGGCCCAGGCGGAGGACTCTTTGGCGTGGTTGCTGCAGGGGTTGCCGGAATCCTCTTGGGGGTGTGCGGAGGAAGCAGATACTGGTCCACCAACTCTTGTGGGAATTGAGCCTCTAGGTCAGCCTTCAGCTTCCAGTATTCAGGGTCCTCCCCCAGCGTGGGCTTCCTAGCAGGGACTTCCTTGGACTGGGGAGCGGTGTCTGCT
Organism: Anomaloglossus baeobatrachus; assembly: GCF_048569485.1. Taxonomy (NCBI): domain Eukaryota; kingdom Metazoa; phylum Chordata; class Amphibia; order Anura; family Aromobatidae; genus Anomaloglossus; species Anomaloglossus baeobatrachus. Next base: position 527,776,422 of record NC_134358.1, on the reverse strand, counting down.
CTGGCCTTGCAGGCCGGGGTAAATGGTGATGCAATCTTATCTTGATGGGCCGCGCCTGGCGTGGCGGCGGCCTGGTCTTGGCGGGCCGCGCCTGGCATGGCGGCGGCCTGGATTGGCGTCGCTGCCGCGGCCTGGATTGGCGTCGCAGCTGCGATGGGATCCGTGCAGGCTGGGCTGGGCGTCGCTGCAGCGATCTGGGCTTGGCGGGCCGCACCTGGCGTGGCTGCGGCCTGGTTCAGCACCTCACTTGCGGCGCGGACGAGCGTTGCTGCTGCGGTGGGGTCTCGGCGGGCCGGGCCTAGCATGGCGACGGCCTGGGTCAGCGTCACACCTGCGGCGCGGATGAGGGTCGCGGTGGCAGCCGGTTCTTTGCGGGCCGAGCAGGGCATCGCTGCGGCGGCCTGGGCTTGGCGGGCCGCACCTGGAGTGGCTGCGGCCTGGCTCAGCGTCGCCGCGCCGGGCGCCTCTTCAGGGACCGCGGGCGTGGCAGCAGGGGTCGGGGCATCCGGGCTGGCAGGGGCAACACTGGACTCACCCATCGGTAGCAGCATCGGGGTCTGAGTCGTCGCCGCTCGGTCTGGCACTCGTCGCGCGGCTCTCTCTTCATAGGCCTGAACCGCCGCGGTCATTCCCAGGAACTCCGCACGTCCCTCTCTGATCTGCCTTCCGACCCTGGCTTCCAGTTGATCGCAGAACTCGGCAAGCTCCCGACACCACCAGGCAGCGGAGCCTGGCTCTGGGTCTCTGTGTTCAGACGCCATTTCCTCTGCGTCTCTTTCCTCTAACAGCAGACTTCTGGCTCCCTTTCTGTCCCGACGTCTCTGAACGCTTCCGCTCTCTTCACAAGCGAGGTCAGAACTCTGCAGGGGATCTCTGGGTAGCCACACCTCTTCGTGGGCGGTAACTTCTCCCAGCGCGGGCTGCTGTTGTTTTTCAGCGCGCTTTTCATGGTGGCAATATGGCGGCGCTTCCAATTTTTCAAGCGGACCGCCCAGGCACATGGTCACCTGTCTGAACAGGTCTAGTCCTTATCCTGTTCGTGACGCCAGATGTGAAGCCCCACAAGCGTTGTGTCGGTGCATGACCTTCAGAGACTCTACTGGATCAGTCTGGTCACAGGTAGGAAATCTTCTATTTGTCGTGACGCCACTCTCAGAATTGCGGTCAGTGGGGACCGCCACTGCAGATTAAGGGATGCCTGGGGCTGATGGTGGGTGCAGTCGGTTGTAATAGCCTCCTGAGAGTGAGGCAAGCCCCAGGGCCCTGTGTAGGTGTGTAGAACCACAAGGCGCAGAATAACTCCACACAAGCAGAATGTCTTTCAGGGGTTTTACTCACTTCAGATGGCAGGGTGAGTAACCCGGGCGTAGCTGGGATTAACCAGGCTGGAACCAGGTGTCCTTCAGGCTGACTGGTGAGGGTGACTACCGACTCGCCTTCCTTAGCCCTTGGTGGTTTGGAGTAACCCCGACTTTTAGTCCCTATGGGGGTCACCCAGGGAAGATGCTGAAGCCTCTCTCCCCTTCGTTGGTTTGCCGTTTGCTTGTCGCCTGGACCAGATCACTCCAGCTGCTTGCCTCCTGTGAACTATGGGCCCTAACTGTGGCTACGTGGCTGCGGCTTTTGGGTGTTGTGGTGTGGGCTTTGAGGGCCCCACACCGGCAGGTTTAGCAAGGAAAGTTGGATCTATCCCCGCTCCGGGATCTGCCGCCCGTTTGGGCCTGGTACTCCCTAGCAGTCTCCTTACTTCCCACTCCGTGCTCTCTCTTTAGCTGAGATGGGTTTCGGGTAGCACTCCTAGGTGACCGTTCTCCCCCGTCGGTAGCCACTGCGCGGACGCTGTCAGACTGCAACAGCCCCAGGGGTCTGCTCTCCTCGGAGCTCCCTGGACTCTACACTGAACCGGCTCACTGCTCCTCCTCTCCTGTTCTTGCCTACGCCACCTAGCAACCAGACTCTCTTACCACACCCCTTGATTGGAGATGGAGGCTTTTGGCCCCCTCCACTATTCCAGTGGAGGTGAAGGCTTTGCCCCCTCCTGGGATCCCCAGGGGTCCTCTCAAAGGTACATGTGTGAGACCTGATCACTATGCGCCTGTGTAGTCACACCTCGGTCAGCCTTCTGGATTACCTGTATTGTACTGTCCCCAGGATGGGTGCAGTACTCAGTGGTGCCTGACCAGGTCAGGGGCGCCACATATGTATGTAGCAGCGCTATGTGTGTATGTATGTGGCAGAGCTATGTGTGCATGTATATAGCAGAGCTATGTGTGTATGTATGTCACAAACCACCGGGGGGGTCACTCAGAAATCCCCCGCGCTGGCTACCAGTACGTCACAATCGGGGGGTAACAAGTGGGGGCCACCCCTCCTTTATACCTCCCGACCGACAGACAGAGCACGTGACGCGCTCTCTAGCGCCCCTCTTATAGTCAGGCCAATTATGGAATTGCCCGACAATAAGCAAGGAGGCCGCTATACTACTTATGCCGATTATTGAAGGGTCCCCGGTGAGAGTAAGGTATATATTCCCCCGACCTCCGCGGGCGGAATATATAAAATCTCCCCGAATCTCACTGGCCTCCCCACAATAATCCTTGGCACAATTCGCTGCCACCAACCGATTTACGGTAACTATTAGCCGAACACACAGACGTGGGATTCAAGATCGAGATAACAGAACAGCCCAAGATTAATTATATAATTTAATCAGCCTAAAGCACACTAGAACCTACAATATATACAATAGGGAATCTACAGAATATACATATGTCAGAGTACAGTTACAATCAAAGCATGGGTTACAAACAGGCATACACAGTTCCAGCAGTTACCTTGTTGCGTCTGGCCACAGGGGGGCGCTGTACCCAGGTTTCTAGGATCCTTCCCACAGATGTTTCCTACACGTGCCCCCAGCGAAAAGAACACTGGAAAATGGCCGAAGTAGGGTTATCAACCTGGGCAAATCCAGGTCCCCTCCTACCTTAGTGACCTCAGAGGGAGCACTGCTCCACCCCTGGCTTGAGTTATGGACAATCCACAACATGGAATATGGGCCATAACTTTGCCTGGGAGCGTCGTAGGCGGACGCCAATGCTCTCATTGTGACAGTTATGAATTTAGCTACAGAACGAGGGGACTCATGACCTGTCTGCCAGTTCCCCATTGGCTGATATCACGCCTGGGGCATTTCCCAATGTCCTGCTCCCATAAAAAGGGTGTGCCGGCATCGTCCGCATGCGGAGACACCATTTTTATGGTTGCCATATTTATCGGAAATATGGCTTGCGAGATATGAACCATTTTTTACTGGAGTCGTTCTGTCTGGCTAGTTCCATAGCCTTGCTAATGAGATACAACTCTTGTTACAGGGTGACGGCAGGGAGTCATCCTGTGTCCATTGTTCCCACACCACCTCATCTCCATATCACAGGACATGGCCATGGAGGTGTAAGTGGAACACTGAGAACAAGAAGGGAGGGGGCACTGCCAGGGAGTGATGAGGGATTATGACTGGAGTCATAATTCATCTTCATATCCCGGGATTTGCCTCACACCTCCCCCCTTTTGAGGGCGCTAGGGGGCAGCACACTCCGGTGTTCCCCCGTGCGCCCGTCCGCGACCTCTCCTTGTCGGGACAGCCCGTCTGCGTTACCGTGGTCACGGCCCCTTTTGTGGCGAATGGTGAAGTTGTATTGCTGGAGCGCAAGGCTCCATCGCAACAATCGCCCATTCGTCCCAGAGACGGTGTGCAACCAGCTGAGGGGATTGTGGTCCGTCTCCACGATGAAGTGGCGCCCGTATAGATAGGGTTGCAGACGCTGCAGGGCCCACACTATGGCCAGGCACTCCTTCTCCATCGTGGAATAGGCAACTTCCCTTGGTAACAGCTTCCTGCTCAGGTACAAGACTGGGTGCTCTTGGCTCGCAGAGTCCACCTGGCTGAGCACCGCACCGAGGCCGAAGTCACTGGCGTCGGTCTGTACTACAAACGGCCGCGTGAAGTCGGCTGCCTGTAGCACGGGCGGGCTGGACAGGGCGTCCTTTAGGGCCCGGAAGGCTGTCTCGCAGTCCATTGTCCAATCGACTGCAGAGGGCAGCTTCTTCTTGGTGAGGTCCGTCAAGGGCTTTGCCAGGCTACTATAGCATGGAACAAACCTCCTATAGTACCCAGCGGTCCCCAAGAAGGACATCACCTGCTTCTTGGTCCTGGGGGTGGGCCAGGATGCGATGGCTTCCACTTTCTCAGGGTCGGGCTTCAGTGTTCTCCCACCTACCCGGTGACCGAGGTACTGGACCTCGCTCATGGCCAGCTGACACTTTCCCGGCTTGATGGTCAAACCTGCCCGGTGGATCCGCCTGAGCACCTGTGCTAGATGCTCTAGATGGTCCTCCCAGGTGGGACTGAAGACGGCAATGTCATCCAGGTACGCGGCCGCGTACCCTTCAAGTCCCTTGAGCAGGGTGTTGACCATCCGCTGGAAAGTGGCAGGGGCATTCCTCATCCCGAATGGCATCACCGTGGACTCGTACAGTCCAAATGGGGTAATAAAGGCAGAGCGTTCCCTGGCCTTGCGAGTCAGGGGGATCTGCCAATATCCCCGGCTCAGATCCATGATGGTCAGGTACTGAGCCCCGGCCAACTGATCGAGCAGGTCATCGATGCGTGGCATTGGGTACGCATCGGCGACCGTGACCGCATTGAGCCCCCTGTAGTCCACGCAGAACCGAGTGGTTCGGTCCTTCTTAGGGACGAGGACTACAGGCGAGGCCCAAGCGCTGTTGGATGCCTGGATCACCCCCAGCTTCAGCATCTCGTCAATCTCCTGGCGCATGTGTTGCTGCACCTCCAGGGAGACCCGATATGCTGAACGCCGGATCGGGGGATGATCCCCAGTGTCCACGTGATGGACAGCCAAGTCAGTCCTTCCGGGCTGGTTGGTAAACAACCCCCGGAAGGGGTGTAGGGTGGCCCACAGCTGGGACCGTTGGTCCTCCAAGAGCTGGTGGCCAACCTCCACATCCTCAATGGATCCGCCTGCCCTAACCTGGGCTAGCATATCCAAGAGGGTTTCCGCTTCTCCCTCCTCGGGCAGGTTGCACACGGGGAGCGCACATGCCTCCCGCTCATGATGTGCCTTCATCATGTTCACATGGAAGGGCTTCCGCCTTCCATGGGCAGGGTCCAGGGTGACCAGGTACGTCACAGGGTTGAGCTGCTGGTACACGAGGTATGGGCCTTCCCAGGCTGCCTGAAGCTTGTCCTGTGGTACGGGGACCAGTACCCACACCTTTTGACCCACTTGGTAGGTCCTCTCACAAGCGTTCTGGTCGTACCAACGCTTCTGATCGGCCTGGGCTTGAGCCATATTGTCGTGTACCAGTTGCGTCAAGGCCTGCATTTTGTCCCGGAAGCGCATGACATACTCGATAACCGACACTCCAGGGGTGGCCAAATCCCCTTCCCAAGCCTCTTTCACCAGAGCCAGGGGGCCCCGCACACGTCGCCCGTACAGGAGCTCAAACGGTGAGAATCCTGTTGAGGCCTGTGGAACCTCCCGGTAAGCAAATAACAGGTGTGGGAGATACCGCTCCCAGTCACGCCCATGGGAGTCGACCAACATCTTAAGCATCTGCTTTAAGGTGCCATTGAACCGCTCGCACAGGCCATTAGTCTGTGGATGGTACGGGCTGGCCACCAGATGTCGCACCTGGACTTGCTTACAGAGGGCCTCCATCAGCTGGGACATGAATTGGGTCCCCCGGTCAGTGAGCATTTCCTGGGGAAAACCCACTCGGGAGAAAATCTCCAGCAATGCGGTGGCCACCTTGTCAGCCCGAATGGACGACAAGGCCACTGCTTCTGGGTACCGGGTGGCATAGTCCACTACCGTCAGTATGAAGCGTTTCCCGGAGCTGCTGGGGATGGCCAGCGGGCCGACCAGATCCACAGCCACCCTCCTGAAAGGCTCATCGATGATTGGCAGAGATACTAGTGGGGCTTTGGGGTGTGGCCCCGCCTTCCCCACTCTCTGACAGGTTTCACACGAACGGCAGTAGGCAGCCACATCGGCCCCCATTTTTGGCCAGTAGAAATGCTGGTTTAACCTGGCCTTGGTCTTAGCGATCCCTAGGTGTCCGGCCATCGGAATCTCATGTGCGATCCGCAACAACTCCGTCCGGAACGGATAGGGTACCACCAACTGTCGGTCCCTGGGCCACGCCTCCGGTGAACCCTGCTGGACCGTGGCCCGGTACAGCCGTCCTTGGTCCCAGACCACTCGCTCCGGGTCCGAGTCCGAGGGAGGCTGTGCCGCCTGCTCCTTAAGAGCTTTCAGGCTGTCGTCAGCTTCTAACGCTGCCTGAAACCCCTGACTAGATGTGGCCAGAATCGACGAGACTGTCACATCTTCAGTCAGTACCCCGGGACCTGTGTCCTGGCCTCCACCTGACTCGGCTGCCACTTGGTCAGAAGGGGAAGAGCTATCGGACCTCCGGGAGGCCCCTTGGCTTCCAGCACTCCCACTGCGGGTGACAGCGGCCACAGCCGCTGCGACCGTGGGTCGTGCCTGCTCCTCCTCCGTTCCTGACCAAGTCGCCGGTTCAGGCAGGCCTACCTGGCTTCCTGACACCCCGGTTGTGGGGGAACCATGCACCGAGATCTTACCTGGGAGCACTTCCGCTCCTGGACCGGCCCCAATCTCACCTGCCTGTTCCCCTCCTGCAGCAACAGAACCCCGCTGTGAAATCTCTGGGGACCACTGCTGCCACCAATATGTCACAAACCACCGGGGGGGTCACTCAGAAATCCCCCGCGCTGGCTACCAGTACGTCACAATCGGGGGGTAACAAGTGGGGGCCACCCCTCCTTTATACCTCCCGACCGACAGACAGAGCACGTGACGCGCTCTCTAGCGCCCCTCTTATAGTCAGGCCAATTATGGAATTGCCCGACAATAAGCAAGGAGGCCGCTATACTACTTATGCCGATTATTGAAGGGTCCCCGGTGAGAGTAAGGTATATATTCCCCCGACCTCCGCGGGCGGAATATATAAAATCTCCCCGAATCTCACTGGCCTCCCCACAATAATCCTTGGCACAATTCGCTGCCACCAACCGATTTACGGTAACTATTAGCCGAACACACAGACGTGGGATTCAAGATCGAGATAACAGAACAGCCCAAGATTAATTATATAATTTAATCAGCCTAAAGCACACTAGAACCTACAATATATACAATAGGGAATCTACAGAATATACATATGTCAGAGTACAGTTACAATCAAAGCATGGGTTACAAACAGGCATACACAGTTCCAGCAGTTACCTTGTTGCGTCTGGCCACAGGGGGGCGCTGTACCCAGGTTTCTAGGATCCTTCCCACAGATGTTTCCTACACGTGCCCCCAGCGAAAAGAACACTGGAAAATGGCCGAAGTAGGGTTATCAACCTGGGCAAATCCAGGTCCCCTCCTACCTTAGTGACCTCAGAGGGAGCACTGCTCCACCCCTGGCTTGAGTTATGGACAATCCACAACATGGAATATGGGCCATAACTTTGCCTGGGAGCGTCGTAGGCGGACGCCAATGCTCTCATTGTGACAGTTATGAATTTAGCTACAGAACGAGGGGACTCATGACCTGTCTGCCAGTTCCCCATTGGCTGATATCACGCCTGGGGCATTTCCCAATGTCCTGCTCCCATAAAAAGGGTGTGCCGGCATCGTCCGCATGCGGAGACACCATTTTTATGGTTGCCATATTTATCGGAAATATGGCTTGCGAGATATGAACCATTTTTTACTGGAGTCGTTCTGTCTGGCTAGTTCCATAGCCTTGCTAATGAGATACAACTCTTGTTACAGGGTGACGGCAGGGAGTCATCCTGTGTCCATTGTTCCCACACCACCTCATCTCCATATCACAGGACATGGCCATGGAGGTGTAAGTGGAACACTGAGAACAAGAAGGGAGGGGGCACTGCCAGGGAGTGATGAGGGATTATGACTGGAGTCATAATTCATCTTCATATCCCGGGATTTGCCTCACACCTCCCCCCTTTTGAGGGCGCTAGGGGGCAGCACACTCCGGTGTTCCCCCGTGCGCCCGTCCGCGACCTCTCCTTGTCGGGACAGCCCGTCTGCGTTACCGTGGTCACGGCCCCTTTTGTGGCGAATGGTGAAGTTGTATTGCTGGAGCGCAAGGCTCCATCGCAACAATCGCCCATTCGTCCCAGAGACGGTGTGCAACCAGCTGAGGGGATTGTGGTCCGTCTCCACGATGAAGTGGCGCCCGTATAGATAGGGTTGCAGACGCTGCAGGGCCCACACTATGGCCAGGCACTCCTTCTCCATCGTGGAATAGGCAACTTCCCTTGGTAACAGCTTCCTGCTCAGGTACAAGACTGGGTGCTCTTGGCTCGCAGAGTCCACCTGGCTGAGCACCGCACCGAGGCCGAAGTCACTGGCGTCGGTCTGTACTACAAACGGCCGCGTGAAGTCGGCTGCCTGTAGCACGGGCGGGCTGGACAGGGCGTCCTTTAGGGCCCGGAAGGCTGTCTCGCAGTCCATTGTCCAATCGACTGCAGAGGGCAGCTTCTTCTTGGTGAGGTCCGTCAAGGGCTTTGCCAGGCTACTATAGCATGGAACAAACCTCCTATAGTACCCAGCGGTCCCCAAGAAGGACATCACCTGCTTCTTGGTCCTGGGGGTGGGCCAGGATGCGATGGCTTCCACTTTCTCAGGGTCGGGCTTCAGTGTTCTCCCACCTACCCGGTGACCGAGGTACTGGACCTCGCTCATGGCCAGCTGACACTTTCCCGGCTTGATGGTCAAACCTGCCCGGTGGATCCGCCTGAGCACCTGTGCTAGATGCTCTAGATGGTCCTCCCAGGTGGGACTGAAGACGGCAATGTCATCCAGGTACGCGGCCGCGTACCCTTCAAGTCCCTTGAGCAGGGTGTTGACCATCCGCTGGAAAGTGGCAGGGGCATTCCTCATCCCGAATGGCATCACCGTGGACTCGTACAGTCCAAATGGGGTAATAAAGGCAGAGCGTTCCCTGGCCTTGCGAGTCAGGGGGATCTGCCAATATCCCCGGCTCAGATCCATGATGGTCAGGTACTGAGCCCCGGCCAACTGATCGAGCAGGTCATCGATGCGTGGCATTGGGTACGCATCGGCGACCGTGACCGCATTGAGCCCCCTGTAGTCCACGCAGAACCGAGTGGTTCGGTCCTTCTTAGGGACGAGGACTACAGGCGAGGCCCAAGCGCTGTTGGATGCCTGGATCACCCCCAGCTTCAGCATCTCGTCAATCTCCTGGCGCATGTGTTGCTGCACCTCCAGGGAGACCCGATATGCTGAACGCCGGATCGGGGGATGATCCCCAGTGTCCACGTGATGGACAGCCAAGTCAGTCCTTCCGGGCTGGTTGGTAAACAACCCCCGGAAGGGGTGTAGGGTGGCCCACAGCTGGGACCGTTGGTCCTCCAAGAGCTGGTGGCCAACCTCCACATCCTCAATGGATCCGCCTGCCCTAACCTGGGCTAGCATATCCAAGAGGGTTTCCGCTTCTCCCTCCTCGGGCAGGTTGCACACGGGGAGCGCACATGCCTCCCGCTCATGATGTGCCTTCATCATGTTCACATGGAAGGGCTTCCGCCTTCCATGGGCAGGGTCCAGGGTGACCAGGTACGTCACAGGGTTGAGCTGCTGGTACACGAGGTATGGGCCTTCCCAGGCTGCCTGAAGCTTGTCCTGTGGTACGGGGACCAGTACCCACACCTTTTGACCCACTTGGTAGGTCCTCTCACAAGCGTTCTGGTCGTACCAACGCTTCTGATCGGCCTGGGCTTGAGCCATATTGTCGTGTACCAGTTGCGTCAAGGCCTGCATTTTGTCCCGGAAGCGCATGACATACTCGATAACCGACACTCCAGGGGTGGCCAAATCCCCTTCCCAAGCCTCTTTCACCAGAGCCAGGGGGCCCCGCACACGTCGCCCGTACAGGAGCTCAAACGGTGAGAATCCTGTTGAGGCCTGTGGAACCTCCCGGTAAGCAAATAACAGGTGTGGGAGATACCGCTCCCAGTCACGCCCATGGGAGTCGACCAACATCTTAAGCATCTGCTTTAAGGTGCCATTGAACCGCTCGCACAGGCCATTAGTCTGTGGATGGTACGGGCTGGCCACCAGATGTCGCACCTGGACTTGCTTACAGAGGGCCTCCATCAGCTGGGACATGAATTGGGTCCCCCGGTCAGTGAGCATTTCCTGGGGAAAACCCACTCGGGAGAAAATCTCCAGCAATGCGGTGGCCACCTTGTCAGCCCGAATGGACGACAAGGCCACTGCTTCTGGGTACCGGGTGGCATAGTCCACTACCGTCAGTATGAAGCGTTTCCCGGAGCTGCTGGGGATGGCCAGCGGGCCGACCAGATCCACAGCCACCCTCCTGAAAGGCTCATCGATGATTGGCAGAGATACTAGTGGGGCTTTGGGGTGTGGCCCCGCCTTCCCCACTCTCTGACAGGTTTCACACGAACGGCAGTAGGCAGCCACATCGGCCCCCATTTTTGGCCAGTAGAAATGCTGGTTTAACCTGGCCTTGGTCTTAGCGATCCCTAGGTGTCCGGCCATCGGAATCTCATGTGCGATCCGCAACAACTCCGTCCGGAACGGATAGGGTACCACCAACTGTCGGTCCCTGGGCCACGCCTCCGGTGAACCCTGCTGGACCGTGGCCCGGTACAGCCGTCCTTGGTCCCAGACCACTCGCTCCGGGTCCGAGTCCGAGGGAGGCTGTGCCGCCTGCTCCTTAAGAGCTTTCAGGCTGTCGTCAGCTTCTAACGCTGCCTGAAACCCCTGACTAGATGTGGCCAGAATCGACGAGACTGTCACATCTTCAGTCAGTACCCCGGGACCTGTGTCCTGGCCTCCACCTGACTCGGCTGCCACTTGGTCAGAAGGGGAAGAGCTATCGGACCTCCGGGAGGCCCCTTGGCTTCCAGCACTCCCACTGCGGGTGACAGCGGCCACAGCCGCTGCGACCGTGGGTCGTGCCTGCTCCTCCTCCGTTCCTGACCAAGTCGCCGGTTCAGGCAGGCCTACCTGGCTTCCTGACACCCCGGTTGTGGGGGAACCATGCACCGAGATCTTACCTGGGAGCACTTCCGCTCCTGGACCGGCCCCAATCTCACCTGCCTGTTCCCCTCCTGCAGCAACAGAACCCCGCTGTGAAATCTCTGGGGACCACTGCTGCCACCAATATGTCACAAACCACCGGGGGGGTCACTCAGAAATCCCCCGCGCTGGCTACCAGTACGTCACAATCGGGGGGTAACAAGTGGGGGCCACCCCTCCTTTATACCTCCCGACCGACAGACAGAGCACGTGACGCGCTCTCTAGCGCCCCTCTTATAGTCAGGCCAATTATGGAATTGCCCGACAATAAGCAAGGAGGCCGCTATACTACTTATGCCGATTATTGAAGGGTCCCCGGTGAGAGTAAGGTATATATTCCCCCGACCTCCGCGGGCGGAATATATAAAATCTCCCCGAATCTCACTGGCCTCCCCACAATAATCCTTGGCACAATTCGCTGCCACCAACCGATTTACGGTAACTATTAGCCGAACACACAGACGTGGGATTCAAGATCGAGATAACAGAACAGCCCAAGATTAATTATATAATTTAATCAGCCTAAAGCACACTAGAACCTACAATATATACAATAGGGAATCTACAGAATATACATATGTCAGAGTACAGTTACAATCAAAGCATGGGTTACAAACAGGCATACACAGTTCCAGCAGTTACCTTGTTGCGTCTGGCCACAGGGGGGCGCTGTACCCAGGTTTCTAGGATCCTTCCCACAGATGTTTCCTACACGTGCCCCCAGCGAAAAGAACACTGGAAAATGGCCGAAGTAGGGTTATCAACCTGGGCAAATCCAGGTCCCCTCCTACCTTAGTGACCTCAGAGGGAGCACTGCTCCACCCCTGGCTTGAGTTATGGACAATCCACAACATGGAATATGGGCCATAACTTTGCCTGGGAGCGTCGTAGGCGGACGCCAATGCTCTCATTGTGACAGTTATGAATTTAGCTACAGAACGAGGGGACTCATGACCTGTCTGCCAGTTCCCCATTGGCTGATATCACGCCTGGGGCATTTCCCAATGTCCTGCTCCCATAAAAAGGGTGTGCCGGCATCGTCCGCATGCGGAGACACCATTTTTATGGTTGCCATATTTATCGGAAATATGGCTTGCGAGATATGAACCATTTTTTACTGGAGTCGTTCTGTCTGGCTAGTTCCATAGCCTTGCTAATGAGATACAACTCTTGTTACAGGGTGACGGCAGGGAGTCATCCTGTGTCCATTGTTCCCACACCACCTCATCTCCATATCACAGGACATGGCCATGGAGGTGTAAGTGGAACACTGAGAACAAGAAGGGAGGGGGCACTGCCAGGGAGTGATGAGGGATTATGACTGGAGTCATAATTCATCTTCATATCCCGGGATTTGCCTCACAATGTATGTGGCAGAGCTATGTGTGTATGTATGTAGCAGCGCTATGTGTGTATGTATGTGGCAGAGCTATGTGTGTATGTATGTAGTAGCGCTGTGTCTGTATGTATGTGGCAGAGCTATGTGTGTATGTATATAGCAGAGCTATGTGTGTATGTATGTGGCAGAGCTATGTGTGTATGTATGTAGCAGCGCTGTGTCTGTATGTATGTAGCAGAGCTATGTGTGTATGTATCCAGCAGAGCTGTGTGTGTTTGTCTGTATGCATATATGATGTGTATCTATGTATGTCAGTGTATATGACTGTATAGATGTGTCAGTTCTATATGTATTTTTGTGAGTTTGTCGTTAAATATGTATATGTATGTGTACGTATGTGTGTCTGCGTGTGGATGGGGCCCACTGGGACTCTTCCGCCCGGGGCCCACAAAAACCTGGAGCCGGCCCTGCTCTGGCTCTCCCTGGTGGCAGCTTGACAAAATGGAGGCTGACGGTATGATGAGAGGTTGAAAAAGTTGGATTTGTTTAGCTTAGAAAAAAAGACGTCTCAGAGGAGATCTCATTTATATGTATAAATACATGTGTGGTCAATATAAAGGACTGGCACATGACTTATTCCTTCCAAAGACAATACTAAAGACCAGAGAGCATTCACTGCGAGTGGAAGAAAAGCGATTCTGGCAGTTAAACAGGAAAGGGTTCTTTACAGTTAGAGCAGTCAGACTGTGGAATGCCGACCACAACAGGTAGTAATGGCAGATACTAGAACAGCTTTTAAAAAAGGGCTGGATGATTTCCTCAGTACACACAACATTGTAGGTTATAAATGACTTAGTGATAAAATATATAATTGGTGGAGGAAGAATGAACTAGATGAACGGGGGCTTTATTCAACCTCTGTAACTAAGAGGAGAAAACAAAAACAGAAAATTGCTCTATGAATGAATTGTCCTATGTATGCAGTTCGTTAACTAAATTAGTTTTTGCAATCCAAGCAATGGTCTGACTATCAGGTCAGACAGGATTAACTCTGCACAATAAGCTAACGTTTTCCCAATATTAGTTCTTATTAGGAACATTTTATCTGTCTAATTTGTTCCAGTTAGTTTCAAATATAGCAGCTCTGATTCATCCTCACCCCACATAAAATATAGGACATAGATATACTAGTGCAAGGAAATTAGAGCAGATGTCTCCCGTATGACATGAGAAAATTGCGTAATTACCGTGACCACAGTGCAACGTCACTGATTCACTATAGGCAAAAATGCAAGTACGTATCTAGTGTTCAGCAGTTATAACCTGCCCAGGCCAAAGGATCTAATGTACTGACAGGATGCAGCAAAGCCCCCCAATAAAGATGGAGGCATCACAGGTGCAAAACACTGATGAAGCAAACACTCACAAATGCCAATGCATGGAGGTGGTCATTGCTTGGTGATAAAATTGCACACAAAGTAGACTTGTATTGGGTGCCGTTCACACACGGTAGTGCACAGTGTCTGGCTAGCAGCCTATTAGTTATGCCCATACTATTAGACTAGGGGGGCTGCCCAGCACTATATAAGTGCACCATACAGGAATAGAGTTTGCAAGGCCTACATTAAAGGGCCTGGCTGCATCCACCTCCATGCATTGGTAGTTTGTGACTGGTTGCTTCATTAGTGTTTTGCACCTGTGTGTATCAACTAATACCTCATATATATTTTATATATATTTCTCTGCACATTATATTTATATACAGGATGCAGCCAGGCCCTTTATGATGGCCTTGTAAACTGGGGTCTCCGTTCGTGGCACAGCCTGACTTGATCTCAGTTTAGTAACCTGTAGTTAGTAGAACGCTGTACCTTTGGGTAGTATAGCAAGAAGGAGAAGTATGCAAGCCAGTCAGATACCTTAGGCCGAAGAAAGTGGGTGTTTGTGGCATTCGTAATTTGCCCTGACCCTCAGGGTTACCCTGAGAATAGAGCACTTGGGAAGGACTCCAGTAGGGAATGCGTACACGGCCACTTCCATTCCCAAGTCGTCAGTACCAGTCCAGAACTATAGAGAGGATTCCTGAGTTGCGACTGACTCCAGCGGTAGTAGTCCTAAAGTGAAGGTTTGGTATAGACATGGACAAACAGGTCAGCACGGAATCACCAGTAGGTGAGTCTTGTCTGACGACTGTCGAAACAGTTATACAGAACGGGTGTCCCTGTAGGCTGGATAAGACCATGTCCATGCGGGACTCTACCTTTATTGTCTAAAACTATGGTGCCAGACCATGAGGAGGAGGATGTACAAATAGCAGCAGTAGAACTATGGAGCAGCCTTCAGTAACATTGTGCCTTGAAGTTAAATGTACCTTACCGAACATGTTCAAGTGTTGTACCCACAATGATGATATGTCAGAAATACTGTGTGTAGTGCCCCTGAACCACTCATGGCACTACTAGGTGCTGTATCTTCACCAGGATGCAGGGCCTACCCCCAGGGACCTGGAACACCAGTGCCAGTGACATCTGCACACACCAAAATCCCAGTTCCCACTCCACACCAGGGGTAATTGGCTAGTCAGACACAAAGGGGTTGGCCAGGGGACTAGACAACCTGGTAGGAGGGGACAGAGAGCAGTCGAGAGGAGTCTAGAAGAAGAGAGAGAAGGAGAGAGATGTGCCTAGAGCTGGGTCGTGTAACGGTGAGAGAGGTCGCCAGGGTAGGTACACCTGAGTACCACTGGGACCAGAGCACCGACGGGGCACAGGGCCCTAGGTCAGACATCAGCTTCATGCGGTCTGGCAATTACCTGCACATTGAGGGGACCTTCACGGACCTCACTGACCCACAGTTCCGGGGACACCAGCAGTAAAGAGAGGGTCAGAGTTCGGGACATGGACTGGCCCTACAGGGTCCACACTGCCCGCCCTACGGACAAGGAGACTGCCAAAACAAGGACAGTCGGGCCCCAAACCAGCTCCAAGCTACGGGGACCCAACCAGACTGAGCGTGCCAGGGACAGAGCAACTGAGTCATCAAACTGGTACTAGAAATACAGGGACCTGAACCAGCCGTTCAAGGACTCAGCTGTGAGTAAAGAACTGTTAAACTGCAACCTCCGGTGCGGCCTCACTTATTTGGCGAAAGTCTCCACCATATGTCCCCCTAGGCTCAGCCCTACTTGCGGAGGACCTACCACCACAGCTGCCATTACCACCAGCCCTAGGGATAACCAATTTAGCAGCGGTGGTCCCACCATCTTAACCGCAACCCGCAGATGGCGTCACACCAATGACTTTAATCTTCCCTGTAAATACTCCCCATTAAAAAGCGTCCCCAGGGTCATGGAACCGTGCAATGGCCAGTATTCACCCGTGACACCGCATCTCCGTAAATATATGGCCCGGGACCGAGTACCCCATAGCCCTGGGCGACACATGTGCGTAACTGTTAGTAAGCGACTGTTGATAAAGAAACCAGTATCTGTGTCTGTCGCGAGCGGAGGAGGGGACGCCGCGCTCTCCCACTGCTCTGGTCCGGCTGCCGCTGCTGCCGCGGTCTGCTGCTGCTCGGTGGCTCGAGCGATGGGCCGGATCCCGGGGACTCGAGCGGCGCTCCTCGCCCGTGAGTGAAAAGGGATTGGTTTTTGGGGAGGCACATGGGGGGGGTCATTATTACTATGTAGAGGTATAAGGGGGGAATTATTACCATGTACGAGAGGGAGGCACTTCGCCAGCTAAGTGATAAGGCTACCTACCACCGACTCCACTATAGCCCCGCTCAAACCTTTTCCGCTCAACTCCAGTCTATCCTCGGCAGAGCATGTGATGATGGCACTCACAGTACGTTTTCCAAAAATATCTACTTTCTATCTACTGCCAAAAATCCACAAAGATGCCCTTTGTCCTCCTGGTCGTCCCTTCGTGTCCGGCATTGAGGGGTTGTGTGAGCCAATATGTCGATTTATTGACTATTACCTAAAACCACTGGTTGAAACACTCCCCTCATATGTCCGTGACACGACAGACGTTCTCAGGAGGATAGATGGCATCTCTGTGGATGAGGGGACACTGCTTGTTACTGCAGATGTTGAGTCCCTCTACACCTGCATTCGCCATGAGGATGGACTTGAGGCTACCAAGAATTTTTTGTTGGATTCCGGTCGGGATGGCCCGATGTGTGACTTAATCCTTGAGTTGCTCCGCTTTGTTCTCACCCACAACTTTTTCTTATTTAAAGATATTTATTATTTGCAGCAACGTGGCACTGCCATGGGCGCGGCCTGCGCGCCTTCGTACGCAAACCTCTTCCTGGGGTACTGGGAGAGGGGTTTGCTTTGCGACGGGGGCGGGCCGGCCGATGCTCATGTGCAGTGCTGGTTGCGATACATAGATGATTTGTTTATTTTGTGGGCGGGCAAGGCGGAGCAACTTGACGAGTTCATGGGCCGACTAGGCATGAATTCTTTTAATATTAGGTTAACCCATAAGAGTAACGCAAGGCGTTTGGATTTCCTTGATATTGATATTGAAATTGATGACAATTGGGTTATCCAGACGGATGTTTTCCGCAAAACAACTTCGGTTAACTCCTTGCTGCATGCCTCGTCGTCCCATGATCAGTCTACTATTCGGGCCATTCCGACAGGTCAATTTTTGCGCATGAAGCGCATTTGCTCCTCTGACCTTAAGTTTGAGGAGCAAGCGGCGGACCTTACGATTCGGTTTCAAGAGCGGGGCTATAGTAATAGGAGCATTAAAAGAGCTTACTTACGGGCAAAACATACCCCTCGTTCTACCTTGCTTTATGGTGGCGCGGCTAAGTCTGGCAGCTCCTCTGATACAGGTTCAATTCGGTTCATCTCCACATATAACCATGAGTGGAATAGCATGCGATCTATTTTGAACAGGCATTGGGGGGTTCTTCAGTCTGATCCCACCCTTCGGAATTTATTGTCTAATAGCCCCCTCATGACACCTCGCAGGTGACGTAATCTACGTGACATTCTTGTCCGGAGTCATTACATTCCACGTCAGCCCAGTACTTTCCTGGACCTTGGTAGTCCCCTTAAGGGCTGTTTTCCTTGCGGCCACTGTCTGGCCTGCAGCAATGTCCTTCGCACTTCGTCCTTTACTTCTGCTGATGGTGACCGTAGTTATGACATTCGGCATTACATATCATGCGGCACCAGCAATGTGATTTACTATGCCACGTGCGGCTGCCGCATGATATATGTAGGTCTTACCAGCAGAGAATTACGTAAACGTGTGAGGGAACATGTGAGGGACATTTCTGCGGCCAGGACGGTGGTCGATACTTCTAGCTTAAAGACCTTTCCACGTCATTTTCGTGCCTTCCATGATTGTGATTCAAGATCCCTACTTGTTAGAGGCATTGATGTTATTCATGGGGGCGCAAGGGGAGGGAACGTACGGAAAATTTTAGCCCAACGTGAAACCCGCTGGATTTACACCTTGGGAACACTGTCCCCTAGGGGCTTAAATGAACATCTTAGCTTTGCACCATTTTTGTGATAATCACTGTCTTCATCCTGTCTTCCTGGTTTTAAGTGCCTCGTTTTAATCATATAAATTTTGTTTTCAATTTTAGTAAAAAAGTCTTTCCTGGCACTTTCTAAGGAACGCTGAATACTTCCGCATGGCATTCACTCATTCATTACATGACTGTGATCACGGATTAGGATTCATATTCAAGACTGAAGATCTTCTGTATTCTACATCTTTCCTTGTCCGCGTGATCACGTTTGTTTATGTGTTATGCCACCTCCCTCGTCCCTCCCTCCCTGCGTCTGACAGCTGCACCTCCGGGTATATCTTTCCGGTCTCCTCGGCATCTTGAATCGCCCCTGCGCATGCGCCGGGTGTGGGTGACGCGTCCCCATTCCCGCGCATGCGCATACCGTATTGATGGGCGTTGATTGCTGGGGATTCCGGAGCCCGGAACACCTGTGGTGCGGCTGTGCTGACGACGGTGGGGGAGTGACCAGGGAGGTTTGGCACCATGTTTAAAAGCATGGCTTGCTCACAGCGTGGTTATCCCCCTGATGAAATGATGATACCAATATAGGATCGTGAAACGTATACGTCGGGGTCTCCAGGGGGACCTCTTTGCTGCTATTCACAGGCTGTGTGTGGACTATGGGTATGCCTCTCCTACTTTAGGTTTCTTGCTGCCCATTGCCCTTTACTCCTTATGTCTGACCTGACGGTCAGTGTGTCTGCAAACTGGTGTATACCATGCAATTGTTATATATATGTACATAATTGTCTATTTACCATCTGTGCTATGTGTATGGGTCATGCTTGATATATACGCAGTGTGGGGCATTTATTTTTGTGCACATGCTATGACTCTTGCCCATCCTTTTGTATTGGCAGTTACTATATACCTGCCTCATCATGATTTTTTCATAGCACTCATGTTTTACCATCTCACAATTGCTATTTGATAAATTCACCATCCGTGCTGTGTTTATGGTTTATGTCTGACACATATTTAGTGTGGGGCATTTATCTTGTGCTCATGCCATGACTTTTGCCCATTTTCTTGTATTTGGCAGTTACTATATACCTGCCTCAATTATGCTTTCTTCATAGCACTCCATGTTTATATTACCATCTCACGGTTGCTATTTGACACTGTATGTGTATGTTATA
Organism: Anomaloglossus baeobatrachus; assembly: GCF_048569485.1. Classification (NCBI taxonomy): domain Eukaryota; kingdom Metazoa; phylum Chordata; class Amphibia; order Anura; family Aromobatidae; genus Anomaloglossus; species Anomaloglossus baeobatrachus. Next base: position 527,757,217 of record NC_134358.1, on the reverse strand, counting down.
TGGTTTTCATACACTAACTGTTACACACATGCCTCTGATTTTGCCGCTGATCTCCTTTTGTGCCAGTCCTCTGTATAAATAAATATTGTCATTCTGCATTACACTCTGCTTGTCCTCCTTGTTTTTCATATGTTTTGAGTGTGCCATGTAGGAAGGTGTACCATGCTATCCTTTTCCTACCTTTATAGTGTGGCTTTCTGCCTTCTCTTTATTTACATGCAGCTCAAGCAAACTTGACTTTTTTGGTTTCCTTGGTTGCCAAACCTCACAGTCAGAGCTGGCGCCTCAGTGTCCAGCCCTGCCCTCTGCACACTCATTGGCTGTCAGTAAAGTGCCCAGCACAAACCTCTAGTAGAGAATAATAGGTGCATATATAATGTAGTATTGTGCCCCATCCTTGTGCCCATTCTATAGTATTGTGCCCATCCTTGTGCTCATCCTATAGTATTGTGCCCATCCTTGTGCTAATCCTATAGTATTGTGCCCCATCCTTGTGCCCATCCTGTTGATCCTATAGTAATGGCCCCTTTCCTGCTCCTCTTCCATCACGTAGTAGTGTCGCTTAGTCTGCCATACTTCACACACGCAAAAAAACAAACACAAATCTTCCTCACCTGTCCTCGTTCCCTCGGTGTCCTGCTTCTGATAGCTCTTTATGTCAGAGGACACGTTCTCTATACAACTTCACCAGTGATCCACTGCTGGCCTCTGATTGGGGGCATTATTACTATGTAGAGGCACAAAGGGGGAATTATTACTATGTGTATTCACACTGAGGGGCATTATTACTATGTAGAGGCACAAGGGGGGAATTATTACCATGTGGTAATAATTCCCCCCTTGTGCCTCTACATAGTAATAATGCCCCCCAGTGTGCATCGACATGGTAATAACTCCCCCCTTGTGCCTCTACATAGTAATAATGACCTTCAGTGTGCATCCACATGGTAATAATTCCCCCCTTATACCTCTACATAGTAATAATGACCCCCCCCCCATGTGCCTCCACATAGTAAAAATGCTTCTTGTATGTATCGAAATAAATAAGTAATGCCCACGTGTGGCTCCACAAAGTAATAAAGCCTCTTCTGTCTGTGCCTCCATATAGTAATAATGACCCTAGTGTGCCTCCATAGAGTAATAATTACCCCATATGGTTCTACATAGTAATAATGGCCCCCTGTGTGCATCTGCATGGTAGTAATGTCTCCTCTGTGCCTCCACATAGTAATAATGACCACAGAATGCATTCATATGGTAATAATTCCCCCCATGTCCCTATGTGACGCCCTGGACTATCCAGGTCGTCCCAGGTAGTCACACACAACACCACACCGCCCTTCCCAGTTAGGTAACATCAGTCAAACTTAAAAGCCTTGTCACCACCCTCCAGGTTTGATGTCCACACCAGTGGGGGTGGAGTCAGGCGGTTGGCTCCACCCACCGAGGAGTTCACAGGCCTGGAGGTGGGAGCCTAAGTAGTCAAGTTCAAGTTAGTAGGGAGTTGAGTTTGGACAGTGAAGGAGGGAGGTTGAGTTCACAGGCAGACCTGCGCTCAGTCCTGCCAAAGACTACCGTTGGCTGGGTCGGAGCCCAGGCACCATTGGCAAGGAGGCAGACGGTAGTGGCCGCCTGCAGGAGACCGGGAAAACGACCGGTGGAACCGTAAGGGACCGGGACAGGGTAGTGGCCCGCCGGAACCGAACCGGGGAGCCAACTGGATACCGGAACACCAGGCAGGGTACTCAGACCCCGAACTAGGCTAGAAGCCACCACCATAGTCAAATTAACTGATTGCGGTCTGGACCTCAGGGGTTCATTCCCACCTAAGTCCCGATTGAAGGCAACAGCCCAACCATTCCGGATAAGTGCCATCGCCAAGGGCAAGAGATCCAAAGGGCCAGCGTCTGCGGGCAAACGGGCTCCTACAACAGATACACGTCGGGGAGCGGACTACCGGTGTCTAGGCACAGGAGTCAAGATTCACACACGGAGGTGCAGGAGAAAGGCGGACACCACCAACCTAATCTGGGAAAAGCTGCAGCCGGCTGCGGGCCCCGTTCATCACTCCGTTTGGTTTACCAGCGACTCCAGTGTCTTGTGTCAGAGTGAGTACACCAGTGCCATCAGGCACCGAGCCGCGCTGCACCGCAACACTATACCCTGCACCCGGGCCTCGGCCCGCTGGACCCCGGGACCAACATCCCCTACCCACGGAGGGGTCAACACCTAGCTGCGCTACTACACCGCTCCCGGGGGCCTCCACATCTTCACCGCAGCGGTAGTGTCCACAATCACCACAACCCGTGGGTGGCGTCACGAACTATCATTTCAAACCAAACACCCAAATCCCCGCGTATAGCGCCAACTCCCTTGCAGAGCGACGTGACCCCCGGGTCAGTGAGAGGCTCGAGCCACCACCCGCAGTACGAGCACGGATCCGAGCGGCTCAGCGGTCGCAGCCGAGCCCGTGGGGTGGTACACATCGACTCTTCTGGCGTCTGCAAATAGGATTGAACCAGTCCACTTACCAGTGGAAGTGCGCCTTGAAGTCCCTGCCAGCGGCGTCCCACTGACAAATTTAAGAATCCGCCATCTTTGGAGCGAAGAGTTCCCGCCCGAACCATCTTCCCTGAGCGGAAAAGGCGTGAAAGCAAGGCCCTGCCCCCCGAGAGTGGAGCAGAGCAAAAAGCAAGCGAAGTACTCGGAAAAGACCAAGGGGGGCGGGCGAGAACTGTTTGCCATATGACCGCATGGATAAAGGGCAGGAACGCCAGGACCCCGCCACCCGTCTTGTTCCTGGAACCCGAGCATACAACATGTCTGCCCCATCCACAAGGCCCGAATTCCTGGAGCCCACGCCCGGAAAATCGGCGAGGGTGGAGGCCCGGACGACCTTCATGTGCTGCCGGCTGCAGGTCCAGGTGAGGTACCTGATGGAGCAATGAACGGCCGAGATGGGGGAGATAGCCGCAGCCGTGCGGGCACGCGAGATGGGGGGGAATTTGGAGGAGAGGGCGAGCGACCCACACCCCTATGTCCTTGAGGGACCGGCCGCTGCGGCTGAGGGACACGGTCTGCCCCCAATTCTCCTGTCGCCCCCTCCACTGCCCGTATCAATCACTGCCGCTTCCCCGCTTGGTCTGCCGCCCCCGACACCGGCAGCGGAGCCCGTCCCAGTTGCCCAGAAGGACCCGCCCGTAGAAGCAGCCCGCGGGAGACCGTATGCACGGCCCGCACCCGTCCCGCTTCCATGGAAGGAGGGTTCCCGGAGGAAGCCCACTTCCGAGGAGGACCCACTACTCCCGGAAGCAACCGCACCCGAAGAGGTCCCGGCCCCAGAAGTCTACACCTAGCTGCGCTACTACACTGCTCCTGGGGGCCCCCACACCTTCACCGCAGCGGTGGTGTCCACAATCACCACAACCCGTGGGTGGCGTCACGAACTATCATTTCAAACCAAACACCCAAATCCCCGTGTGTAGCGCCAACTCCTTTGCAGAGCGACGTGACCCCCGGGTCCGTGAGAGGCTCGAGCCACCACCCGCAGTACGAGCACAGATCCGAGCGGCTCGGCGGTCGCAGCCGAGCCTACGGGGCGGTATACCTACAGATAGTAAGAATGCCCCAGTGTGGTTCCACATAGTAATCATGCCCCCTCCACGTGGTAATAACCCTCCTTGTGCTTCCACTTGCTAATAAGGCCCCCTGTGTGGCTACACATAGTAATAATGACCCCTGATGTTCTGTCTTGAATTCTGGCATCATGCCCCTCGGTCTGGCTGATTTGCTGTTACAGACCGGCTTTTCTTAGCACCAATCACAACACCTCAAACAAAGCATCACAACGTCACCTATCAAACCCACCAAAAGCACTGTGTCCTACATTAGGATTTTTGGTAACAACCACAACAACAACTCGTCCCGCTAACAGAGCCCTGCTGGGTTGGAAATAAAGTCTGAGGCTGAGAAGCTGTAAGTGCGCCGTCATGGCCATCGCACTTTCATACACATCTTCAGAACATGATTTCTCATTGCTGGAAGAACATTTCTTTGGGGTCATAAAGTATAGTTTGGCTTAAAGGGATAAACAATTATATTAGTGAGCTGAAGAGGTAAAAGACACATTACTGCCCAATATATAGTACAATTCTGCAATCCCTTATGGAAATAGCAGAGATCAAGTGACCTATTGTGTTAAACAAAACAAAGGCTCCCATCTTCTGCAGGAACATATGGTGAGTGTGGTTTTTTTTTCGGCATCCATGTCTTGAGTTAATTAAGACAAATATACACATGAATTATAAACAAATCTGCTGAAATAAGCATAAACAGCCCTGGAATGTGGTGTAACACTGCGGCAGTGTTGTTTTGGGCGACCAATGTACGGGGAAAGAGCTTAATATTTGTACTAAATATGTGCGTCCTTTATTTCAATTTGTTTGGATTGTAAATTGAACCCTTCACATCTACAAAAGCAATGTTTAGTTTTTGGATTCCTTTCCCACCTTGCAGGAAGGAGGATACCCTAATGTCATTACATGTGTTTATTTTCCTAGTTTGCATTCCAGTAAGCGGCACCGCAGTACCAGTAAAGCAGTGCAAGATACAATTCATATTTCAGATCCGTTTCCTTCTCATACTTTTGGGATTTTCAATGGAAATGTGTTCTTCTCCATAATGGAGCTACATGTTTGAATCAAATGTTGTCAAGCTCTAACATAATCAATTCTAATCAGGGGCGCTCCTAGGGAAAGGTGACCTAGCATGCGTTAGAAGGGGGGCACCAAATAAATATTCAACTACAACCCCTGGCAAAAATTATGGGCTCACCTGGCTCTGAGGATGTTCATTCAGTTGTTTACTTTTGTTTAAAAAAAAAGCAGATCACAGACATGGCACCAAACTAAAGTCATTTCAAATGGCAACTTTCTAGCATTAAGAAACACTAAAAAAAAAATCCTGAAAACATAACGTGCTAGCCAGTAACGGTTACTTTTTAAGACCAAACAGGGGGGAAAATTATGGAATCACTCAATTATGAGGAAAAAATTAAGGAATCAGCCTGTAAATTTTAATTCCCAAAACTAACATTTGCATCAAATAAGATCTGCTCGTTAGTCTGCATCTAAAAAGGAGTGATCATACCTTGGAGAGCTGTTGCACCAAGTGGACTGACATGAATCATGGCTCCAACACGAGAGATGTCAATTGAAACAAAGGAGAGGATTATCAAACTCTTAAAAGAGAGTAAATAATCACACAATTTTGCAAAAGATGTTGGTTGTTCATAGTCAGCTGTGTCTAAAATCTCAACCAAATACAAACAACATGGGAAGGTTGTTAAAGGCAAACATACTGGTAGACCAAGGAAGACATCAAAGCGTCAAGACAGGAAACTTAAAGCAATATGTCTCCAAAACAGGAAATGTACAATAAAACAAATGAGGAACGAATTGGAGGAAACTGTAGTCAATGTCTGTGACCGAATGTAAGAAACCGCCTAAAGGAAATGGGATTTACATACAGAAAAGCTAAACAATAAAAAGATGACTGCCTGAAGAGAAGAGAACATGTAAACTTCCACAGTCATTGATGATATGGGGCTGCATGTCAGGTAAAGGCACTGGGGAGATGGCTGTCATTACATCTTCAATAAATAGAATATAAGAATATATATAATATATATATATATATATATAATATAGAATGTAAGCTCGCAAGGGCAGGGCCCTATTCTCTCTGTACTAGTCTGTCTACTGTAACTTGTATATGTATTCTGTATGTAACCCCTTCTCATGTACAGCACCATGGAATTAATGGTGCTCTATAAATAAATAATAATAATAATAATAATAATAATAAAATGACTACTGCTATGAGTGAAGTGTAGGTCCCTGATGTAGCAAAGTGGCCACATTGATGTAAAGCTGAGAGAGAAGGCTTTTGCTAAATACCTTCTTATGTCTATTCTGCCTGTGAGCGGTGCTATCGCTGTCTGCTCATCCCCATCACGTGACCCGCTGCAGTGATCTCTGATGTCCGGTGATGTCATGTCACCTTCCAGAATTGGAAGTTGACTCGGCATCACCAAAGAGGGACCCAGCCTCTGTGACTGACTGGGCTGTGGGCAGAGATTCATCACACGTCACAGCTCATCATCTGGCACGTGCTCTCCTTCGCTGGAGAGCGCGGCAAACAGGATCAATGCCGGGCTGTTAAGTGTGACGAAACTCTGTATATGCACCAAAACAACAAAAAAACTTCTACATACAGTTAATCTTTATTATCATGAAATGTAAAAAACACTAACAATGGGTCGAATCCAAAAAGTTGGTTAACAGAAAAAAAAATTCCTAAAACTTACATGTTTATTAAATATGCTTTAAAAACACAATAAGTGAAGATATCATTGAAAAATTCAATTAAAAAAGGTAACAAACAGGAAACTAGACGATATAAATGAGTTAGAGTTTATTGTGTTTTGAAATGAAGAAAAGCAGGCAAACATACCAGGCAAACAACAGAAAGTGGTGTGTAAAATCTACACCAGGGTAACTTTTGGGAGCTAAAGCAGCAGGTGTAACAGCAAGTGATGGCCCGTATTGGTCAGGTCATGGATAATCCCCCAATATTAGGAGGACATGGACCAACAACGGAGGTAATTTTACCCTAATTTTTACAGCGCCCCCATTCCTTGGTGACTATCTCTGTTACTCCCTACTCTGCCATTAGATATGAATCCTCCACCAAAACCTCATAAAGTGCAAGTGCAGATACATTCATGTAATCTTGTAACACATTCAAAGGTCGGAATAAAATTAAATCCACCCGTCAGAATACATATGTGCATACATAGAGAATAACAACTTCCCACCACACCATAAGACCAGGGAAGACCGTAACCAAATTATGTCAATCAGTAGGAATAAATGGCCCTTGTTAATGGATACTTAGACTAAGTTGGTAGCTCCCTTGAGGTTCGTAGAGATAATCTACCAGGCCAAGAAGTTCCCCAAAGTTAGTATTGCATCCCGACACAATTCCCCCCTCATTCGGGGTTCATCAGGGGTAGGAGGACTAATATTGTCCAAAGCAAGGGCCACCTGTTTAGACCCTCTTCCGCATATATAGCAGGTCCTATCTCAACACTGTAGCTGTAATGACTCACTACAGCTACAGCAGGGAGACAGGGCCCCCCTCATGTCCCCATGGATCATATACACAGATATCTCGGGCATGCTATATATGCGGGAGAGGGTCTAAACAGGTGGCCCCTTCTTTGGACTATATTAGTCCACCTACCTCTGATGAACCCCCAATGAGGGGGAAAACGCGTTGAGATGACATACTAACTTTGGGGATCTTCTATTTCCCTATCCATTATTGGTTTAATAAATGGTGAAACCCACAGCCCGGTCACTCACAGAGACTGGGTCCCGCCTCGGTGATGCCTGGTCAACTTCTAATTCCGGAAGGCGACATGACATCACCGGACAGCAGGAGTCACGTGATGGGTGAGGAGTGGACAGTGATAGTGCCGCTCACAGACAGAATGGACAACAGAAGGTATATAGAAAAAGCTTTCTGTCCCAGCTTTACATTGATGTGGCCACTTTGCTTTGTAGTGGACTACCCCTTTAAATTAATCAGTGGTACATGTCATCCCATCCATCCCATATGGCAGTAAATGAGTTAGCCATTATATAAAACAAATCAACTAGAATAAAGGGACTAATTAAAACATCTAGTACCAATTAGGGACAATGTGTTTACTGTTGGTCATATAACATACACATGAGCATCTTTTTAGCGGAAACAACCATATTGAAGTTGATCATTGAGTCCCAAATGGGCAATGAAGTTAAACCAATAAATCCATTTGGCTTCTTTTTGTAATGTCAATGAATCCCAATTACCTCCCCCTATATTGTGTGATTCCACAGCCTCGTGGGCATATAGGTATCCAAGTCATGTTCCACGGACGTCTAAACTCCGCCTACAACTCAAAGTCACTTAAGTTGCTTATCTTATTATTTCTGTTTCTAAAGTGATCAAACAAGTTGACTAATTCCTTTCTGATTAATCTGCACAATTCGTTTGTGAAGCTTTTCCTATTCATGGGTAAAAAAATATGCTGCGTATTTAGGCGTGAGTTCTAAAGAATGGCTGGAGATTATTTCCTGCTGAGGAACTTCATCTGGTGCTGAAAAGTAATAATCGGCTTTCCTCTATCGCAGTGTAAGAAATTAAAAAAAAAACAAAAAAACTTTTATCACCAATTCAAAGCTTTTTCTCATCTTTATCCAAAAGATTACTGATGGCATGTTTGTTTCTTATAATTACAGAGAATCTGTAATTGCAGATACTATCAGACATGGCAGCTGACGCTGTTTTATCCTTTACCGTGAATGGTATGCTAGCATAGTTTACAAAAATCTTTGGAATGTTGCTCGACTCTATTGAATTTGCTCAGTAAGGCTGGGGACATACGAGAATATGAATCGGACAAGTGGAATCCGATAAAAAACTGGACAGCACTCGGCGCAATGTTATTCAATGATGATAGTCAGATTTGCAAGTTTTTCCATAATCGGTCTGAGGAAAAAATCTGCGAATGCTATGACTGGTAACGAATTTCAGATCACGTACACCCATACATGTCTATGGGTGCATGTGAAACATAGGGTTAAACTCGGATTACATCCAAGTGCAGTATGATATTCGCAGAGAAAACAGTCAAGGAGATGGAGAAATTAAAGGGATCCTGTCAGGTGATTTTCTAGTACAATGCTAATGTTATCTTTAAACAAGGCTTAAGCTGGGGTCACACATAACGACAACGACAACGACGTCGCTGCAACGTCACCATATTCTGTGACGTAGCAGCGACCATATATGATCGTTAGTAAGCTGTCAAACATGTTCTAAAAAGCAGCGACGGAGCAGCGATCATAGCGACGTCGACGGTCGTTATGTGGTTTCAGACGTAGCGTAGCGTCCCTGCTGCGGTGTCAAACACAAGGATTATCAGCTTATCAGCATGGCGTAGCGGGATAGCAGCGATCAAAAAATGACCTGGAGCATTCAGGAGCGAGCAACGATTTCGCAGCAGGGGTCTGATCGTTGTTATGTGTCACACACAGCGACGTCGCTGTTGAGGTCGCTGCAACGTCACAGAATATGGTGATGTTGCAGCGACGTCGTTGTCGTTATGTGTGACACCAGCTTTAAGGAGACCTTTCAGGATCAGTAAGTTTTATTGCTCTACATTATCCTGTAATCTTGTTGTAAGCTTGGTAGAATTCAGTGTCACGTAGTAACTAGTCAAATATATCTAAATACAAAATGCATATACCCTGCTCCCCCTTCCCGCCTTTCAGTGCTGGCATCAATGATAGGAAATCTGAACCTAGTGGTAAGACCGCCACAAAAGACATCCAAAAAGACGTCAGAAAAGATGCTTCAAGGTAAACACACATATACCGTGCTTGCCCCGAAAAATGCGCTAGGCCTTATTTTTGGGGTAGGGCTTATTCTCAGGGAAGCATAGTTGGGCAGAAGTTTACCCACCAAAAATGCAGATTCCCCCTTCTCATGAGAATCATACTTACCAGACCCCAGGTGTCTGCATCACTCCCAGGTCCTCCTGCAATCTTCGGTGGACTTTCCTAGCAGGTGTGCTCCATGCGGTCCTCCCCTGCTTCTGGCTGACACACATACATCAGATCGCATACACACACTCGTGCACACTCATGCACACACAGATCAGATCGCACAGAGAATCGAACACACACACTCACCTTATTCGGCGATACCGATTGCTTCCGGCCGGTAGAGGATCCTCCTGGGACACAGTGCATTAGAGCGCAAAGACCTGCTGTGGAACGCATAGAGGACCTGAGGTGGAACACATCGATGCGTTCCACCGCCGGGTCCTCCATGCATTTCACTGCACCGCGGCCCAGGTTCCTCTGCCGGACAGAGGCAATCGATAAGGAAAAATCTGTGGAACAAGAAAGCGCAATAGGGTCTTACCCTGGTGATGGAAAGGGTAAAAATGTATCAAACTCACCTATAATGGTTGTGCCAGTCACAACCACTATGCACGCATGTAAGAATCCGGGTCCGGCAGCAGTCCCAAAATATGACTGATAACAGAGAGTGAACGGAAAAAGGGTTGTAAATCCGCGCCAAGGACTCAATGGATTCAGAAGGAGATTTATGCTTCTTTTAATGGCATGCACAGGTCAACGTGTTTCAGGAGTCACAGCTCCCTTCATCAGGACAGCAGGCAAGGAACATCAAATCACATTGAGATTTGATGTTCCTTGCCTGCTGTCCTGATGAAGGGAGCTGTGACTCCTGAAACACGTTGACCTGTGTGTGCATGCCATTAAAAGAAGCATAAATCTCCTTCTGAATCCATTGAGTCCTTGGCGTGGATTTACAACCCTTTTTCCGTTCACTCTCTGTTATCGGACAGAGGCAATCGGTATCACCAGACGCGGTGAGTGTGTGTGTGTGTGTGATCTGGTGTGTGTGTGATCTGATGTGTGTGAGTGTGCGATCTGATGTGTGTGGGTGTGCGACCTGATGTGTGTGGGTGTGCGATCTGATGTGTGTGGGTGTGCGATCTGAAGTGTGTGGGTGTGCGATCTGATGTGTGTGGGTGTGCGATCTGATGTGTGTGGGTGTGCGATCTGATGTGTCTGGGTGTGCGATCTGATGTGTGTGGGTGTGCGATCTGATGTGTGTGGGTGTGCGATCTGATGTGTCTGGGTGTGCGATCTGATGTGTGTGGGTGTGCGATCTGATGTGTCTGGGTGTGCGATCTGATGTGTGTGGGTGTGCGATCTGATGTGTGTGGGTGTGCGATCTGAAGTGTGTGGGTGTGCGATCTGATGTGTGTGGGTGTGCGATCTGATGTGTGTGGGTGTGCGATCTGATGTGTCTGGGTGTGCGATCTGATGTGTGTGGGTGTGCGATCTGATGTGTGTGGGTGTGCGATCTGATGTGTCTGGGTGTGCGATCTGATGTGTGTGGGTGTGCGATCTGATGTGTGTGGGTGTGCGATCTGATGTGTGTGGGTGTGCGATCTGATGTGTCTGGGTGTGCGATCTGATGTGTGTGGGTGTGCGATCTGATGTGTGTGGGTGTGCGATCTGATGTGTCTGGGTGTGCGATCTGATGTGTGTGGGTGTGCGATCTGATGTGTGTGGGTGTGCGATCTGATGTGTGTGGGTGTGCGATCTGATGTGTCTGGGTGTGCGATCTGATGTGTCTGGGTGTGGGATCTGATGTGTGTGGGTGTGAGTTGTACCGCAGGTCCTTGATGCATTCCACTGCATGTCCTCCTATTCGGCATCTGATGATGAGTATGATTGCGGGGTCTTCTGTCTTCTTTCTTCTCTCTTTTGGGGGTGTCTGCTTTCTATACTGAAGTGTCCCGCAGTATTAACTTTTTAGCTGTATGGACACTTCATTATTGATCCGCAACTAGGGCTTATTTTTGGGTTAGGGCTTATAAATATAAATAAGCTTACGTCGAAAATGCCAAAAATTCCTTTTAGGGTTTATTTTCGGGTAAACATGGTAGTTAGACTAAATTTTTTCATCTACCAGAAGGAATAAAAGGTAAAGGTGTTTTCTGTTCAGGTTTCGCTGTGGAAAGTTTCACTTGCTTCAGGGAGATGTAGAATTAAATGACGGTCATTTAAATGATTGCAGAAAGGCAACTTCTCCTACAGAGCATCCATTTTACCTAATAGAGGAGGTCCTCGAGTGGAGACCCCCTCTGTGACATTTATTTTCCTTATTAGAGATTATCTTTATAGGAGAACCATCTTAATATTGAATTATTATTTCAATTGCATCAAGAAATCTTACCGTAGTAAGAAAAACAAACCCGTGAAGACATATCGACAGCTTTATTTTGTAATACATGGTCCCATTTCATCTCCCCATTAGGCTTTATCTGTGCAACATTAGGAAAAATAAACTCCTGGCAACAAATATTTAGAGCAAAACAGACGAGTTTATTGTATTTGGCAGCGAATACGTAACAGATTTGCATCAAGTAAACAGTCTGTTCGGCATATGCCCATACTCTGAAGCCTGAGTTATGTCTTCAATCATGTCCTAAAAGCTGTTGGACCTAATATAAAGACAAAGAGACAGTGAGAGAATGATCCTGACACGTCGATGAGCTCAAACCTTATAAATAATCATTATAGACAATCATTGTGAACGTGTCAGTGGTTCCCAGAACTTCACCTTCCTATCATCTATTTTATTTGTATTTCTAAACTGTTAGCAGAAGCTAAAAGCTGCAGCATTTTGGAGGCATGTGTAATATATAAAATGTTTTATGGTCTTATTGTCACGCTTGGAGGGGGAGAAGTCCGAATAGATGGCGTAACAGTTGCGCTCAGACCTACGAGCATCTGGTGGACGACAAAAATCACTACAACCAAAGGGGAAACACCAGGGACACGAAAAAAATATGGGCCCTTGCACTAAGGAGGGGGAAGATGGGACACGTCCTGCACATACATAAAACAGTACCCTGCACTCCTAGCCAGCCGTATTCAGGTTCCGCACCTCTCACCGAGCAGGATACCTGAAACCCTAGGAAAACCCTGTAGTAACCCTGACTAGTGAGCTGGCAGATAAGGCTCACTAATTTCATCGCTACACTAATAGAACACCAGGGAAAGGTAGACACACTGGGGGAAAAGGATACAACACAAAGTCCACAGCTGCAGCCAGACTCCGGGGCAGCAGACAGATGGGCTCAGGTCAGATTCCCAACAGCTCCTTTCACCTAGGCAGCCAGGATAGAATGTATTCTATCAATAGCAACGGTTTCTGGAAATTGCTACTACATAAAGGTGATGGGTGTGGTAACTAAGCCGCAACACCTGACAAGGACTGCTAAAAAGCTGCTGGCAACAAAGCTGACATTAACCCCTAATACATCAAGGGAAAAGAAAATACATATAATCACCAAAGTCTCACAAGGCAAAGTGAGACTCAGGGCCCAAACTTGTCACAAATCTCCTATATCGGAAGACATTCATGACACTTATATGGTATAAAATATGTAAAGACTAGTGTCGAGCGGACCCGGATCTGAAAAATCCGGATCCGCACGGTTCGAGGTTCCGATCCGAGTCCGACCAGTACCCGGGATCCGGGGTGCACGATCCGTCTCTCTCTCTCTCTCTCTCTCTCTCTCTCCCTCTCTCTCCCTCTCGTCCCGGATCCGACTCCCCATTCATTTACATAGCCGCGGATTCCGGATTGGATCCGGACTTCGGCGGCAACCCGATCCGGATCCGTCTGTGCTGGCGACGAACAGTTCTGGGCACAACAGGCAGGTAGGTAGCAACTACCTGCCTGTTAGTGCTTAGGTACATTTCTTTTTCTTTTGAAAGTCCCGGATATATCCTTTAATCATTGAATTTAGGTTTCTCATTAAGTGTTACTGCCCCAGTGTGTAACATCTGTCCCCTCACCATGCCGTGTGCCTTTACTAACATACCTGGTGGTTTGAAGCTCACTGACACAATACGGTTCTGTAATAGGAGCCAGGTAACAAGTCAATTCATAACATTTCTTCCCTCCTACATATTCCCCCATCACCTATGAGTGATATGACTGAGAAGTAGAAGGAACTGCAGCAACTCAGCCATGAAGTGAAGAACACGTAACAGAGTGGGAGGCCGGGTGCTGAGGAGCAGAGAAGTCACACTCCATGACTGCAAAATCCAGACCTCTTCCAGTCTTAACATCAGCAGAAACATTGTGCCTGCCTGGAGCTTCATGGCAAAGCCACTGCATATAGCCTTACATCACCAAGCACACCAGGGAAGATGAAAAAGAAGGCCCTGATGATAGGGAGATTGGTCATCATCTGAATCACCTGTGGCTGATCCCTGAGCTCCCTAACGTCCCTAGGTGGGTCCATCCCCCGTGCGCGACCACGTGCCTAGGCCCTGGCTGACCCTGGACTAGCCCAGACTAGTGCGCAGGCTAGCAAGACACTAGTTTTTAAGTCATACCTTTTTCTACTCATTTTAGTTTTTTTTCTCTATTCAACATTGAAGAAAGCGCTAAAAATGTTCTTTTATTGTGTAGTAGACACCGTCTTCAGAGCAGAAGATGTCTGAAGAGTGGTCAGGTCACTTTTTTAAGCCGCTTGGCGTCTTATGAAACCTGCAGAAGTTTAAAGACGCTCAAAATCCTGAACATATTCACCGTACGCCGTTTTGACATAGAAATTCATAGGATGACGATTCTGAGTGTATTCTTAACAATTTTTTAGGCAGGGATTGGCGTGAACTCGCACAAAAAAGTCGTCATGTACACACACCCTTAGAAAGAAAAACCCATGCAAAGAAAGAAAAAAGCTATGAAACATTTGTGATGCCATGGGCTAGTTAGGTCGTCCCAGGTAGTCACACACAACACCACACCCCCTCCCGATTAGGTGACATCAGTCAAACTAAAAACCTTGTCACCACCCTCCAGGTTTGATGTCCACACCAGGGGGGCGGAGCCAGACAGTTGACCCAGCCCACTGAGGAGGGGTACTCAGACCCAGTACAAAGCCCTGAACCGACAGGGCCGAGTCAAATCAACTGATTGCAGACTGGACTTTAGGACCTATCCCACACAAGTCCCGTTAGAAGACAACAGCCCAACCATACAGGGTAAAGCCACCACCAAGGCACAGAGACCCAAAGGGCAGCGTCTGCGGGCAAACGGGCTCCTACGGCATATACAATTCGGGGAGCGGACTACCGGTATCTAGGCATAGGAGTCAAACACTTACACACAGAGGTGCAGGAGAAAGGCGGAAACCACCAACCTATTCTGGGAGAAGCTGCAGCCAGCTGCGGGCCCCGTTCATCACTCCGTTTGGTTTTCCAGCGACTCCAGTGAGTTGTGTCAGAGTGAGTACACCAGTGCCTACGGGTCGCGCACCGCGCCGCACCGCACCAGAGTCCAGCACGCACCACCCGCTCCCCCGCCTCAGCATCTCCCTTGGGCCCCCGGGACCATTGCTCCCCTACCCACGGAGGGCTCAACACCAAGCTGCACAACACCGTCCCCGGGAGGCCTAGTTAACGGCAGCGGTGGTGTCCATCTATTCACCACAACCCGTGGGTGGCGTCACGAACTTACAATCCAAACCAAACCACCGCGGCTCCGGACGTGGAACTCCTCCCAAGTCCCCGCGTGTAGCGCCAACTCCCTTGCAGAGCGATGTGACCCCCGGGTCCGTGAGAGGCTCGAGCCACCACCCGCAGTACGAGCACGGATCCAAGCGGCTCGGTGGTCACAGCCGAGCCCGCGGGGCGGTACACATTTGATGGCAGCATCTTATGGTATTTCTCATTCCTTGACTTTACATATGGTTTAAATGGTTGGTTTTGTGATGTTTGACTCTAAACATTTGCTATGCTTCACTGCACATACCTGGTTTGAATCTGTACATTCTCTCTGGAGAGTCTGACATTCTGGATAACTACGTGCAGAAACAATGAAAATCAGATGTGATTGCCCGTCCTTTTCACTCAACAGGTTGCATTTGCTTTGAAGCAATGTGATTTTCCCCTTTAATAAATCACGGGGAGCCGGCATCATGTTGTAATTGCTATTTAATAAAGAATATAAGCAATATGACAAAGTCATTTACAATAGCACAGCCCGAAGCGCAAGAGCAGCAGCCAGATGGGAGCTACCAATATCAATTATCAGCTTCATGTTTTCCTATTAATGATTAAAAAAAAAACAAAAACAAAATCCTGCTAAATTACATTATAATTGTTGACAAATTTGAAGGAAATGACATTATTCCTAAAATAACCTTTAATGTTTCTGCTATTTCATTACGTGCGCTCAGTGTGCAACTAACTGCACATTTTACCATGAATTTAACTGAGCGTTAAGATCTTTTGCAGCTTCAATATCTGTATTTGAACTTACAAATGGCCAGAGCCGAGTCAAGAGGTCTGGGTTCAGCTACCAGGAGGCATTGTAATGACCAAAAGGGGCAAGACAAATGCATAGTTAGGTCACGGCCGAGGTCAAAATTCATGGAAGGTAGTGGACATTGACAAAGGGGCTAGGCAAACGTGAAGTCAGAAGCGAGGTCAGAGGTCAGGCAACAAAGGATCAAAGCCTGGGTACTGGAACAAGGCATCCAGACACCACGAAGCTTAAAATTACAACTAGCAGTGAACTGACCACGGCCAGCCAGATAAATAGCAATTGTGTTGTTCCATGTTTTTCTTATAGCTGTTATCATTATATTATGTTATTCATGCTCGTCCACTGCTGCCATCTACTAGTCGGAGGCCTTCCTGCTCCCTGCTCTTTCTTCTTCAGATTTTTCCTACTCTGTGGGAGTGGTTTGCAGTCCTGTACGTGACCTCACTTCCTGACATCCATTTTAGTTTCAGCCACTTTCTGAGAAGAACACATGCCTTTTTTGGGCAACTGAAGGCCAAGGTTTTTTGGCCAGTAGTGGCTGCAGGGGTAAATACCTACAAGATAGCTACAGTACCAGCTCCTCGGACCACTCCAGTGTTGTACTACTGCATGTCTTTGGCCTATGGATCATATTAACCACCATCGTTTCATCTCACCATGTGTATGTTTGAATCCATCCACCGAGGAGCACTCTGACCCTGTCTGCCCTTCTTCTTTGATAGGAAGGTAGGATTTCTCACACCATTGCCTTAACTACCGTACATACCTTCCATCCCCTTAAGTGGGAACAGAATAGCAATAGCCAGGTAATTACCCTAAAGGGCGACACCTGGAGGAAGCGCAGCAGCCCAAGCCCATGACAAGGCTCTAAAGCAATCCTCAATGTGCATGGAAACAACCCAGCCAGCTCCAGTCCCAGATTGGGTGGCTTTGCTGCCATTCATAATTTTGAGAGCACAGCACGCTCTTGCCATCAATTGGGCAGCTGAGTTGTCACTCGCACCGTCCTTATGACACAGTGAGTGGCTGATTTGTTATAATTCACAAGGGAGGAAGGTTTGGCCACTATAGTTTATCAGGGTGGATGGTGTATAGGTTTTAGTTTATAAGGGATATATGTATAAGTGTGCAAACTGAACATGAGACATAGTAACAAAAAGGAGACCGCTGCACTCTGTAGTGCTAAGACATGTGTAACAATGAATATGGGAATATAAACATGCATTACTGCTATGAAAAACTTAAAACATTAGATTCTTAGCACACAAAAATGGCCAGTTTTATGTGAGCCCTTAGCAATGTGTGCTATGTGTCTCAATTTTTACATGTTTTTTCATAGCAGTAATGCATGTCTATATTCCCAAAGTCATTGCTGCACATTAGTGATGAGCGAGTACGCTTGTCACTACTCGGTACTTGCACGAGTATCACTGTACTCGGGCTACTCGGCGGGTACCGAGTAATTTCGCGATACTCGTGCTGTACTCGTGGTCCTCATCCCTGCATGTTGGCGCTCTTTTGAGAGCCAGCCCTCATGCAGGGATTGGCTGGCAGACCACTGCAATGCCACAGCCCTGTTAGTTGTGGAATTGCAGTGATTGGCCGGCCCGTACAGCGTGACCGAGCCTTTATAGCGGCGGGCGCGCTGTGCTCTGCATACAGCCATCTCCTATTCCCTGCTTTCCCCGCCCACAGACGCCTATGATTGGTTGCAGTGAGATACGCCCCCACGCTGAGTGACAGGTGTCTCACTGCACCCAATCACAGCAGCCGGTGGGCGTGTGTATACTGTGCCGTGAAATAAATAATTAAATAATTAAAGAAACCGGCGTGCGGTCCCCCCAATTTTAATACCAGCCAGATAAAGCCATACGGCTGAAGGCTGGTATTCTCAGGATGGGGAGCTCCACGTTATGGGGAGCCCCCCAGCCTAACAATATCAGTCAGCAGCCGCCCAGAATTGCCGCATACATTAGATGCGACAGTTCTGGGACTGTACCCGGCTCTTCCCGATTTACCCTGATGCGTTGGCAAATCGGGGTAATAAGGAGTTATTGGCAGCCCATAGCTGCCACTAAATCCTAGATTAATCATGTCAGGCGTCTCCCCGAGAAACCTTCCATGATTAATCTGTAAATTACAGTAAATAAACACACACACCCGAAAAAATTGGTTTGTGTTTCTTATTTCTAATAAAGGATTTTTTCGGGTGTGTGTGTGTGTTTATTTACTGTAATTTAACTGCACAGTATACACACGCCCACCGGCTGCTGTGATTGGGTGCAGTGAGACACCTGTCACTCAGCGTGGGGGCGTGTCTCACTGCAAACAATCATAGGCACCGAAAAGCAGGAAAGCAGGGAATACGAGATTGTTTAATGAGCGGCCAGCTTTTTCAGAAGAGTAAAAGCCGCCGGAGTTTAGTGAACAGCCGTGCAGCGCCGCGGCAGTGATCGGGGAACGGTAAGTATGAGAGAGGGGGGAGACTGACCGACAGACTGTGAGAGGGGGACAGACAAGACAGAGAGAGACCGACATAGAGACAGAGAGACCGACCGACGGACTGAGGGAGATAGAATGAAAAAAAAAAATGACCGACATCGCTAGTAAAAAGCACAAAACGTGCGTTTTGGACATCGGAGTGCCACACAATGTTTTATGTTTTCACGTAAAATCTTTCATGCAATCTCAAAAAGTAACATACACCAGCTCTATCTCACTATTGGGTATGTGTCCTTAACATTTCCGCCATGAAAATTCATTTTGGTGTCATTTTGGAAGGTTTTCTGGTGAGTCCGTAAAAATGGCGTAAAACTGGGACAAAATTGTTCACTGCTGTGACTTTTGAGTGATAAATGCTTCTGTCGCGGGCGGGGAGGAGGGTGTCAGCACACCGCGCTCACCCCTTCTGCTCGGGTCCGGCAGCTGCTCCTGGTGGCTCGAGCTGTGGGCCGGATCCCGGGGTTTCTCGAGCGACACTCCTCGCCCGTGAGTGAAAGGGGGTGTTTGTTGGGTGTGGGGATTGTTATAGTTCGTGACGCCACCCACGGTTGTGGTGATTTCACCACCGCTGCTCTGTACGGGGCTCCCGGGGATGGTGATGCGGAGCAGCCAGGTGTTGTGTTGCCCCTCCGTGGGTAGGGGTGGTGATCCCGGGGCCCGGTGATGGAGAAGTGGGTGCGGGGCCTGATGGGCGCAGGGACGCGGGGGCAGCGCTGTGCCTTGCGGCACTGTGGTACTCACTCAGCCTGACACACGGACACAGTTTGTACGGTAAACCAAACGGCTGGTAGGACGGTCCCACAGACGGCACCTGCACTCCCGGTAGGTGACGGTGATGTCCCTCTTCCTTGCACCTTTGTTTGACTTGTGGTAGCGGTGGATTCCCTCCGGTTACCCGCTCCCCGGCTGCAATCTGGGCCGGAGGAGCTCTACACTTTGCCCGCAGGCGCTGGCCCTGAGAAACTGATGCCGTGGCGGTGGCGGTGTCTCTCCGGTTCAGGTTGGGCTGTTGCCTTCAATCGGGACTTGGTTGTTGGGGGATCTGCGTCCCCGTCACTGACGGATTTGGCAAATCTGGCGACTCCTAGCCTTGCCGGGGTCCGAGAGGCCCCTGCCCTGGTGCTGACTGTCCTTCGGAACACTGCTCCAGACAGCCGGGCACACAGCCAACGGGGTCCTTCCAGGAACTTCCAAACGGTCCCCCTCCAGACAGTCACCGCCGTTGCTGACCTTGCTGATCTGGCCCTCACAAAGCTGGACCCTTCAGGCTTCTTTCTCCTCTGTCACTTCACTTGCTTTTCCTCCTTTTCCACTTTCCTACTTTCACTTTCACTTTCTCAACTCCTAAACTGAACTCTCCTCTTTACTCTTGCCCTGCCTGGGCTAATCTGCCTGGTTACTTCCTGCCTCCAGAGCTGTGAGCTCCTTGGTGGGCGGAGCCAACCGCCTGGCCCACCCCCTGGTGTGCATCATCAGACTCATGGAGGAAGGCAACAAGGATTTGTGGTTAGCTGTGATGTGCCTACCTGGAGTGTGGGGTGTGGTGGTGTTGTGACCTGTGTCCCCTGGCTTGCCCAGGGCGACACATTCCCCCTTAGCAAAATGCAGACCGTCCGCGGGCTGCCGTCCTACACCGGTTTTATTTTTCTGTAAAAAGGGGTAACAGGGTTAAGCAAAACATAAATAACATTTTTAATCAAAACTCTTCCCAAGACCGGAGGCACATTTACTTTAACGTTGCAACGGTATACGGTCACGGTTTCCGCTCTCTCCCACCCAAGCAACCTGGCCCTGATGCTGCCCCTAAAACCCAGGCAGCACCCCTTGACCCACAGTCCAGCACAAGTTACCCGAGCGGGATCTGTCCTTCCCCTCCAGAGGGTGGCCACCGGTTCCTTTGGCGGCTGTGCCCTGGCCTGCTCTGCTCAGGGCCCTCCCTCCAACCTGCCTCTCCGGAGACGGTATTGCGGAAATGGTAACGGTACCCAACATATTTACAAGCCACTTAACGTTTGTGGTGCCCTGCAAGTTCACGGGCTTGTCCATGGATAGTTCCCATGCAATAAACTTTAAACGGTCCCCACGGGGACAACGGTGCCGGCTCCAGCCGGTTGTAAATCAACAAACAAATCAGGTGACTTCTTCGGTAATTTCACTTATCATTTCAAACTTTTAAACAACAACTTCAGTGATGGTCCCAACAAGGACGGTGCAACGGGCATCCGCTGCCCTACTCCGGTCCTTTTGCTGCTTCATCCGAGGGAGGGGATGCAGAGCTCACCTTGCTCTCCGGGCTGCCCTTCAGCTTTACATCCAGGGCAAACCACCCCCTCTCTCCGCAGTGCCAGGTGTAACGCACCATGTCCCCCGGTATAAGATTGCGGCCAGGATGCTCCTCGGGCAGATGGGCATTCACGTCCCGCCGGGCCACAAACACCTCGGCCTCCAGGCCCGCTTCGTATATGAATCCGTAGCCCCGGCGGACATCAAACCGCCTCACCTGCCCCTCGTAGAACGGGCCCCGGACACGGAAGGTCGCTTGCCGCAGGTTTTCCTTTTCCCGAATGGCTCGGGCCACCAGCTCGGCTTTCCTTCTCTCCCTCTCCGCGATCTCCAGGCCCAGCTTTGTCGGCTCCCTGTCCCAGTATGGCGCTGCTGCCAGCTCCGGCGTACGGGTTGAGCCCCGCGGGACATCCAGCACGTTACCCACTGTCAGGAAGGTGGGTAGCGTATCCCACGGTGTCATGGCCTTGGGCGCTGCCTTGCAGCAACAACCCGGCGCCACCTCAGCCGAGGTGTGGGGGATGGGCACAGGGGCTTTCCGCAGCCGGGCCTTCGGCTCGGAGCGGGTCGTCGGCTCCGGCTCGGGAAACTGCTCGGGGACTGTCTCTGGCACAATCTTCGGGGCCTTCCAAGGTAATGCCTCCGGTTTGTTACGGGCTCCGGCTACAGGTCGGTCCGCTGGGGCGGACGGGCTGGGTATCGCTACCGGTTGCGGTGGTAGCGGGCCTAGTGGCGGGGTCACGGCCTCCGAGACGGGTGGCGAGGGAGGCAACGGGGGGAGAGGGCTTGGACCGGGCCCCACAGCCGCGATGACCGGCCCTGCAAGGGCATCGGGACGTGGGTCACTCACCCTCCCTTTCTCCGCCTCCTCCTCGCGTCTCCGCACGGTGGCTACAACGTCCGCCATGTCGGCCTCCCACTCCTCCATGAGGAGCTGCATCTTCACCTGCAGCCGTTGGTAGAGCTGCGCGGTCCGGATCTCCACCCACGCCGCGGTTCCAGGCGCGGGGGGTACGGTGTCGCGGGATGGCATCCACATGGTGGCTTTTCTGTTTGCTTCCAGGAACGGTATTCTCGCAAGGTCCTGGCGTCCCTGCTTTTATAGCCGCAGCTACATGCGTCCAGCCGCCATTGCGTCCCCCTTAGCTCTTTCCGGCCCCTCCTCTCTCGGGGCGGGGTTTTGGCCTTCGCGCCTCTACTGCTCGAGAAGACGCTCGAGCGGGAACTTTTCGCGCCAAAGATGGCGGCTTCTGAAATTTTTCTGCCGGATGCCTCCGGCGGTAACAAGGCGCACCTCTACCTGACGGCAGAGTGGTAAGATCCTGTTCGTGACGCCAAGTTGTCGCGGGCGGGAAGGAGGGTGTCAGCACACCGCGCTCACCCCTTCTGCTCGGGTCAGGCAGCTGCTCCTGGTGGCTTGAGCTGTGGGCCGGATCCCGGGGTTTCTCGAGCGACACTCCTCGCCCGTGAGTGAAAGGGGGTGTTTGTTGGGTGTGGGGATTGTTATAGTTCGTGACGCCACCCACGGTTGTGGTGATTTCACCACCGCTGCTCTGTACGGGGCTCCCGGGGATGGTGATGCGGAGCAGCCAGGTGTTGTGTTGCCCCTCCGTGGGTAGGGGTGGTGATCCCGGGGCCCGGTGATGGAGAAGTGGGTGCGGGGCCTGATGGGCGCAGGGACGCGGGGGCAGCGCTGTGCCTTACGGCACTGTGGTACTCACTCAGCCTGACACACGGACACAGTTTGTACGGTAAACCAAACGGCTGGTAGGACGGTCCCACAGACGGCTGCACCTGCACTCCCGGTAGGTGACGGTGATGTCCCTCTTCCTTGCACCTTTGTTTGACTTGTGGTAGCGGTGGATTCCCTCCGGTTACCCGCTCCCCGGCTGCAATCTGGGCCGGAGGAGCTCTACACTTTGCCCGCAGGCGCTGGCCCTGAGAAACTGGTGCCGTGGCGGTGGCGGTGTCTCTCCGGTTCAGGTTGGGCTGTTGCCTTCAATCGGGACTTGGTTGTTGGGGGATCTGCGTCCCCGTCACTGACGGATTTGGCAAATCTGGCGACTTCTAGCCTTGCCGGGGTCCGAGAGGCCCCTGCCCTGGTGCTGACTGTCCTTCGGAACACTGCTCCAGACCGCCGGGCACACAGCCAACGGGGTCCTTCCAGGAACTTCCAAACGGTCCCCCTCCAGACAGTCACCGCCGTTGCTGACCTTGCTGATCTGGCCCTCACAAAGCTGGACCCTTCAGGCTTCTTTCTCCTCTGTCACTTCACTTGCTTTTCCTCCTTTTCCACTTTCCTACTTTCACTTTCACTTTCTCAACTCCTAAACTGAACTCTCCTCTTTACTCTTGCCCTGCCTGGGCTAATCTGCCTGGTTACTTCCTGCCTCCAGAGCTGTGAGCTCCTTGGTGGGCGGAGCCAAACGCCTGGCCCACCCCCTGGTGTGCATCATCAGACTCCTGGAGGAAGGCAACAAGGATTTGTGGTTAGCTGTGATGTGCCTACCTGGAGTGTGGGGTGTGGTGGTGTTGTGACCTGTGTCCCCTGGCTTGCCCAGGGCGACACACTTCAAGGGGTCTTCCCCATGCTGTTGCCATGTCATTTGAGCACTCTTATAAGACTTTTGTGACATTTTTAGGGTTTCTACATGCTGCCGGGGGTCATTTCATAAAAATACTCGGGTCTCCCATAGGATAACATTGGGCTCGGTGCTCGGGCCGAGTACACGAGTATCTTGGGATGCTCGGCCCGAGCCTCGAGCACCCAAGCTTTTTGGTACTCGCTCATCACTACTCCACATGTGTTAGTCCTAATGAGTGCAACTCTCTCCTTTTTGTTACGCTGTTTCATGTTCAGTCTGTACCTGTTCACATTAGAATGGTCGGATGTGCCATCAGTCTTTTCCTTAGATTACAGGATCATGCCTTCTGATTGGGCACTCCGCTCTTCAGTCTGCGTCTCAGAAGGGAAATCTCTTTAGATTAAAACCACAGGAGGCCCATAAGATCCCCCTGAGGCCCCAGCCCCCCAAAAAGATAATAAAAAAGACAAAATACTTTGCTCATTGTACGATAAGATTTATTTACAAATTTGAATGGCAAACTGATCAATTGATCAAAATGACTTTAAATATAAAATTCCCGATATAATAAAGACGTTTTTGTAAATGATACCGTTCTTACAATTTAGGTATCAGCATTATTCACAGCACAACTTGAGCTATTGAAATTAGTTTTTAATCTGTCTAAAATGCATACAGTAGGCTCTCCAAAGCAGTAGCCTAGCTGCCAGGGGGGCGGGGGGGGGGGCGATCGCCCCTAGGGGGCCACACGGAGGGGCCCACCCCGGAGCTACACTCCCTTTAGCTATATCAGCATGTGCAGCTCGCCAATATAGTTAAGATCTGTAGTAGACCATGGAGACACGGTGGTCCACACTGGGCCTCTGACATCCTACCGTATGCGTGCATTGGTGCTTTGCAGGAGGACTTGTCGGGATCGTGGTTTAGGTGAGTATATGATGTTTTCTTTTAAGTTTTAACTAAAATTTGTGATGTGATGTAGGAACATCATGAACAAAGGGAGAAGGGGGCCCTCATACATTGTAGGGGCTACTGTAGGGGGCCCTCAAAGTGTGTGGGCCATCATACTATTCGGGTGCTACTGAGGGGGCCATTGTATAGCATGGCAGCTAATATGGGGGCCATTACACACCATGGTGGCTAATCAGGAAGCCATTTTACAGTTTGGGTGCTACTGTGGGGAACCCTCAAACAGTGTTGAGGCCTTCATAAAGTGTGGGAACTATTGTGGGGGCCATTATTAAGTGTGCAAGTTATTGCGGCAGGCCATCAAAGTGTGGGGTCTACTGAAGGGTCTGTCATACTATGTAAGGGCGAGTTTATGTGCTCTTCACCTATGAGTACTATTGTGTGTACTTTCTATATTTTGCACCATAATTTCTAATGTCATCCTATCAGTCTATGAACAAATGTACCCACAGTATATAACAAAAGTGAGTACACCCCTCACATTTTTGTAAATATTTTATTTTATCTTTTTATAGGATAACACTGAAAACAAGACACTGTGATACAATGTACAGTGTCAGTGTGCAGCTTGTATAACAGTGTAAATTTGGTGTCCTCTAAATAACTCAACACACAGCCATTAATATCTAAACCGATGGCAACAAAAGTGAGTACATCGCTAAGTGAAAATGGCCAAATTGCACTCAATATTTTGTGCGGCTGCCATTATTTTCAAGCACTACCATAACTCTCTTGGGCTTGGAGTTCACAGGAGCCGCTGGATCCTCTTCCATTTTTTCATGATGACATCATAGAGCTGGTGGATGTTAGAGATCTTACACTCCTTCACCTTCCATTTGAGGATACCCCCCAGATGCTCCAAAGAGTTTAGGTCTGGAGACATGCTTGGCCAGTCCAGCATCATTCCCCTCAGTTTCTTTAGTAAGGCACTGGTCATCTTGGAGGTGTGTTTGAGGTCATTGTCATGTTGGAATACTAGGGATCATGCTCTACTTTAGTATGTCACAGTATATGTTGGCATTCATGGTTCTCTCAATGAACTATAGCTCGCCACAGCCGGCAGCACTCATGCATCCCAAATCATGACACTCCCACCACCATGCCTGACTGTAGGCAAGACATAATTGTCTTTGTTCTCCTCACCTGGTTGCCGCCACACACGATAGATATCATCTGAACCAAATAAGTTTATCTTTGTCTCATCAGACCAGAGGACATGGTACCAGTAATCCATGTCCTCAGTCTGCTTGTCTTCAGCAAACTGTTTGCATGTTTTCTTGTGCATCGTGTTTAGAAGAGGCTTCCTTCTGGGATGACAGCCATGCAGATCAACTTGATGCAGTGTGTGGTTTATGGTGTGAGCACTGACAGACTGCCCCCCACCACCACTGTAACCTCTGCAGCAATGCTGGCAGAACTAATACGTCTATCTTGAAAAGACAACATTTGGATATGACGCTGAGCACGTGCACTCAGTTTCTTTGGTTGACCATGGCTATTCCTGTTCTGAGTGGAACCTGTCTTGTTAAACCGCTGTATGGTCTTGACCACCATGTTGCAGCTTAGTTTCAGGGTGTTGGCAATCTTCTTATAGCCTAGGACATTTTGTTTGCCATGAGGAGCTATGTTGAGCTTCCAGTGACCAGTATGAGAGAGTGTGTGAGGGATAAGACCAAATGTAACTCACCTGCTCCCCAGTCACACCTGAGACCTTGTAACACTACTGAGTCACATGACTCTGGGAGGGAAAATATGTAATTGGGCATCACTTCGGGGTGTACTCACTTTTGTTGTCAGCAGTTTAGACCTTAATGGCTGTGTGCTGAGTTATTTAGATTGCACCAAATTTACACTGTTATACAAGCTGCACACTGACACTGTACATTGTATCAAAGAGTCAGATCTTCAGTATTAACCCATGAAAAATTATAAGCAAATATTTACAAAACTGTGAGGGGTGTACTCATGTTTGTGACATACTGTATATACAGGTTCTTACACATATTCATATACATGGAAGCGATTTTTTTCATCCCCATTGACTTCCATGGGGCAAATCAGAAAACAGTACATGCGATATTCACTGGAGCATAGCACAATTTTTGTTTTAGCAATATTTGGCTCTGTACAATTAGGACTTAGCATCGAGCTATAATATGGTCCTGCATAGGAGCTCCAAATCTATAGACTCCCCCAATTAAAATAATGCATTAAAACAGTTAATTCTCATAAAATATAAATATATGTAAGCATTTACAAAAATAGACACATGAATGGTGGAACCAGTTGGTGCCAGCAAAACAGGCCTGATTCCCCGTAATATACTTCCTCTTACAAAAGTTTCTCAAGTCCTTTAGTAATTTCTTATGTTTTATGATGCATGATTTTAAGATAAAATACATTATTGCCTACTAATGTTGTGTCATCCTTCCACTACCTAGTTAGAATTTACAAAAAAAACACATTGTAAAAGTCTGCTTCACTTATTATTACAAAACATGTATTTTATTACCTAAAAAATATAATGTTGAATTTTTATAAATTTTCCAATGATGCGCTGATAATTGCAATTTTCCTAATTAAGAAAATGCTAGCACCATATAATGGTTTTTTTTTGGACTGTGCCTTTAAGGGGAACTTGTCACCAGATTTGGCCCCTATAAGCTGCAGCCACCAACAGTGAGCTCTTATATACAGTGTAGCGCCACTGAAGCCATCAGGGAGCTACAAGGTACTGCATCCCCACTAGGATGCAGGGCCTACCCCCTAGGGACCCAGAAGACCGGTGTCGGTAACAACCAAATATTCCTGATAATCCCTGTTTTTCCCCAATATCCCCCATAGAATGGTACCAAGCTAGAGTTGGACCAATGGATGGCCGCCTAGAGGTGGAGTCAATCCAGTCCACTAGACGACCAGATGGGAGGGGCAGACAGTGGACAGTGAGCAGTGAGTCAGTGACGGTGAGAGAGAGAGAGGAAGCACTGACAGGAGTTTGACAGTGACCTGAGGGCCCAGGCGGTTGGTTGCCGGTGGAGTACGGTGGACTGCTCCCGGAGCCACGCACCAACGGGGTACAGAATCCTAGGTCAGGCAAACGCTCTGGGCAGACCTGATAAAATCTGCACACTAAGGGGACCATCAAGGACCTCACTGACCTTGAAGTTCGGGACACAGTAGCAACGGGAGAACATGGGAACAGGACCAGAGACTTCAACCCCACAGGGTTCACGCTACCGTCATACGGACTGCTGTTAATAGACTACTAGGAGGGGACCCCCAGCCTCTCCAAGCCACGGGGACCCACCAACCAGAGACAGGTGCAGGGGAAAGAAGCCACCAGGTCACTAAACCGTCACTGGGATTAAGGGGACCTGCAGTTGAGACCAGCAGGCCAGTTTCCAGCTTACTGTGAGTAAAGGAACCAGTTACACTGCAACCCCTTGTGTGGCCTACCTTCTTTCAACACCCATCTACATCACCCATCCTCTGGGGCCTGGCCCTGGTTGCGGAGGGCCTAACATCCATGCTGCCACAAAC
This sequence comes from Anomaloglossus baeobatrachus, assembly GCF_048569485.1. Classification (NCBI taxonomy): domain Eukaryota; kingdom Metazoa; phylum Chordata; class Amphibia; order Anura; family Aromobatidae; genus Anomaloglossus; species Anomaloglossus baeobatrachus. The sequence continues at coordinate 527,729,336 of NC_134358.1, read as the reverse complement.
ACCAGCCCCAATAGTCAAAACTGTGTAGCGGCGGCTCCATCCCCATGGCCTGTAACACACAGGCACAAGGAAAGGTTAAAGACTGCCTGCGCATACGTACTACAATACTTTGATCTGCCCTCAGTCATGCAGATCAAAGTGCGACTGCGCAGGACAGGAGCACAATGCCAGCCTGTGTGGATGACATAGTATACGTCATCCACACTGGGCGGTGTAGAAGGAGGATGGCGATCGCTGCAGAGAGGAGGCACCGGACTGCAGAGCAGCAACGCCCATTGGACTGGATCTGCCCCTAGGTGAGTATTATAAAAGAGTTTTTTTATGTTATACAGCGCGGCCAGGGCTCTTATATACAGCATTCTAGAATACTGTATATAAGAGCCCACTGGTGGTGGCCGCAGCTTATAGGGGACAAATCTGGTGACAGGTTCCCTTTAATGAAATAGGTAGAAAGTAGAGTAGAACTTGCTAGCTCTCATGGTGTTTATAGGTTTCTTATCTCATTGGTAGGGCCGGTGTTAGGTAGGGTTGCAATGGTGCCAAATATTCCTCTAATGGGCCGAAATTATTAAAAATGTATAATGGTAACCAAAGGTCCAGTGGACTACAATGAGATTATGAGCTGACTTTGGAGCCAATTGCTTGCCACTTGACTTTTTCTAATTCTGCATATAACATTGCATAAGGTCCCTGCATCACACCATAGAAGTGTCCATCCTCCTTGTGCTAAACCAAGTACACAAGGTTCAGGGATTGACCATATACCAAGAGAAAAAGTACAGTGGAGAGGTGTTTGTATATCAAGGAAAGTGGGTGACCATAATACTAAGCTCCATTCATCTAAATTGGAAATTAATGGTTATAGATTCCAAAACTGGAGTTTGTCAGCACAAAATGACTGTTCAAACCAAGCATAATTGCTCGGTGGACCTTTGACATGGCCAAACAGTTTGATGCATCTTCTCACCTACTTGCTTTGCTTTTATATCTGTCCTCAGCTTCCTTGGTTGACTTCTCTGGCTTTACAGGAGCAAGAAAAGGGCAGTAATAAATGGAAAACTAGTAAGTGAGATGGCCATGCCACTGGAGCACTGAGCACCTGTGCTTGGTTTCAACAGTCATTTTGACCTTTGAGAGCATTATTACTTTCTGTAGGTAGAAATAGGAAGCCAACCGAACGTTCTTAAGAACATTCTTTACACATCATTGCTCAACATGGCAGACATCAGCTAATAAATAAGCAAACACACTTTTATTAACCAGTGGTATCTTTTATATGGGCCCAAAAGTCATTGTTGGTCGGCAGCATCTCCTATCATGCAAACTGGAGATGTACTGCTGAAAATATGGAAACCGTATGGGAACAATAATAGCAATGGTTATTCAGCTTCATATAGTTTGCACATGTAGATGACTGCCACGTGAAAATGGAAGTGTAAGGAGCGTTAATCAACATGTTATATCAGAAATCGGCGGTCGTTACGAGCAAACTATAATCCAAGATGTGAACTTTCTACCTAGATTCCAAAATGTCAAGTCACCTCCAATCATCTGCTGAGGTTACGACCGGTAAGTGTAAACTGTGGAAACTAAAGCTGATGACACCTGGCCTAACTTTTTGGCTTTATCCAATGAAATAGTGTTAGCCCAATGTATACCAAGCTATGGATGTTCTACGATGAAACCCATAAGATAGACAAATTAGTCCCTTTGTCGTGAGCGATCTGATTGATTCTACCACGAACACAGTCAAGTGAAACTGATAACATTGTGCCGTTATCAACATGAAATGAGGACCGTAGAGTCACACTAGTCCATTGACTTCCTTCAGGCATCTGCCCACCAATTTGCTGGGTGACCACTGTTGGCTGTGCTTGATCATTCGCTCGTGTACTTATTGTCACTTTCACAACGTTGCATGAATGGATCAATTTCAGGTTGAAAGACACACTGACACCTCCTCTTTCAGTAAACTTGAAATATTTGTGAGCAAACTGACCAGAGGAAATAAGCTCAATTATCTTGTCATTGGCCGAATCCAGGCTAAAACTCAAGACTTTATTTCGAACCGCTCCTGTTGGTAATCCAGAGCTAGATACCGAGGCTGTGATAGCAGTGGATATTGCAGTCGGAATCCACAGAAGACTTAACATGCTGATTCCAGAATTTTCTCCAAAATATCTAACGTTGCATTGAGCCGGTGATAGAACCTCAAAATTTATTATGTCTCCAGAGCTAACTTTGGCCGCTCCAGATCCTGAGATGGACGTGTCTCGGTAGTTGACTCCAGACTTAAAAACTTGAAGTAATTCAGAGTTTGTGCCATTTCTATTGATGTAAAAAATCAGATTAAACCCTTCACGCACACAGGTCGGACCCATGGAATATAAGGCTTGTTGAAAGACAAATTTGACTACACCAGACTCTGTTAACTTAATACTTCTTCCATCGTGAGAAAGACTGACCATGTATGGATCAGACACAGAAATAATCTTGAAGGTGGGCCGATAGTTTGTTTGGTAATGCATTGCGGTGGACATCTGAGCACTCATGGCCACCGCTCCAGTATCATGAGACAGCCAAAACAAACTAAGTGGAGTGTTCAGGTCATAAACAAGTAAGTCTTTACTCTGATTACAGAACTGGTTGGGGCTTTTTAGAACCACAGATATAGTTTGGCTTGGCTCAACTTCTGCTGCACAACTTACGCTCGTGCTTTGGAAGTATTTTCCTTCTGGCTGTTCTATTCGTGAACCACTTATCTCGTAACCTTCTTCACTGTTATTAAGTTTTAAAGACAGCTGAAGGAAATTCCTGCAGTTATGTTTTACTGCAAAATTCAGATCCACCCATAACAAGCCATGTTGTTTGAAGACCACTTGATTTTCTTCAGAAGTCAAGATTTCACAAGGCATCTTCTCTTTGATCTTTAAGTGGAGTCCTGGGTAGATCTGTGAGACGGGCAATTTGGATGTTGGCAGAGAAAGGCTAGCCGACCATGATTCAGATAATTTGCTTTCACTGATAGCTGAGCAGACGGTATCACTATCGGCAGTACACGAAAAGGCAACAACCCCTTCTTCACACTCAGAGCAAGCTTGGCACTCCTGAAGTTCCTTATTAAAGAAGTATTGGTCACCACAAATCCCTAAAGCTGCATCCTTTTCAGCAACCCCAAGACATCGGAAGCCACCTAGTAAAATAATAAGAATAGAATATGTTTAATAGCAACAAGCAAACTATTATGACTTGTCATAGTTAGAGATGAGTAAACCCGAGGAAGTTTGGTTCGGCAGGTGTAGCCGAACTGACCCTCCATGGGTTTGAACTTGACCCGAATGCCAAAGAAAGTCACTGATTGGCAAGTCAAGTTTTCACTCACATACACCAAGCCATAAGCAGAAAACTTCAGGGAGAGGGTGGGTGTTTTTTTTTGGGGGGGGGTGGGGTTGCACTCTACATCCAATCATGCTGTTCTTGCTCCCAATGAGAGCCATTCAAACACTGCAAGCGGCTCGCACTGGGCTGAGCAGTGAGCGTACCTGAGCACAGCGATGCTCGCATGAGTGGTCAGCATATGTAGAGCACCCGAACTCTGTTTTTTTGGAAAGTTAGTGTTTGGCCCGAAAACTGAACACCAAACATCAGATTCACTCATCTCTAGTATAAAGCAATCTAATGAGGACCTGTAACCAGGTCAAAAGTCATCATTTTTTTCTTATTTTATTCCCATTGCTCCCCTGAGTGATCTGTTTTTTTGTGTTTTCTTTTCAACTCTGTCATACAGGTCCATAGATATGAGCATTATTATCTATTGCCAATTTTTATTGTCTTTATCAAGGGGGTGTGGCTCACAGGACTCTGTGGGCGGGTCTTTAGGCTCCTCTGTATTATTACCCTGTGAGCCACTCCTCCTTGGAAAAGACCGTAAATATTAGTACTAAATACAACGGCCAATATCTCTAGAACTGTGTGATGGATTTAAAAAAAAATATACCATTTACTGTATAAATATTAAAATGAGGCCACAATATATAACAAATGGGTGGTAAGACAACCATACAGTCTATCTATCACCAGGAGAAATGAAAGGATCTTGATATCCTAAGATCTTGTACAAAGGGTTTCCACACAGAGTAATTTAAAGGGATGTGAAACACCACATTGTGTACAGATACTATACAGTTAGGTCCAGAAATATTTGGACAGTGACACAAGTTTTGTTATTTTAGCTGTTTACAAAAACATGTTCAGAAATACAATTATATATATAATATGGGCTGAAAGTGCACACTCCCAGCTGCAATATGAGAGTTTTCACATCCAAATCAGAGAAAGGGTTTAGGAATCATAGCTCTGTAATGCATAGCCTCCTCTTTTTCAAGGGACCAAAAGTAATTGGACAAGGGACTCTAAGGGCTGCAATTAACTCTGAAGGCGTCTCCCTCGTTAACCTGTAATCAATGAAGTAGTTAAAAGGTCTGGGGTTGATTACAGGTGTGTGGTTTTGCATTTGGAAGCTGTTGCTGTGACCAGACAACATGCGGTCTAAGGAACTCTCAATTGAGGTGAAGCAGAACATCCTGAGGCTGAAAAAAAAGAAAAAATCCATCAGAGAGATAGCAGACATGCTTGGAGTAGCAAAATCAACAGTCGGGTACATTCTGAGAAAAAAGGAATTGACTGGTGAGCTTGGGAACTCAAAAAGGCATGGGCGTCCACGGATGACAACAGTGGTGGATGATCGCCGCATACTTTCTTTGGTGAAGAAGAACCCATTCACAACTTCAACTGAAGTCCAGAACACTCTCAGTGAAGTAGGTGTATCTATCTCTAAGTCAACAGTAAAGAGAAGACTCCATGAAAGTAAATACAAAGGGTTCACATCTAGATGCAAACCATTCATCAATTCCAAAAATAGACAGGCCGGAGTTAAATTTGCTGAAAAACACCTCATGAAGCCAGCTCAGTTCTGGAAAAGTATTCTATGGACAGATGAGACAAAGATCAACCTGTACCAGAATGATGGGAAGAAAAAAGTTTGGAGAAGAAAGGGAATGGCACATGATCCAAGGCACACTGCATCCTCTGTAAAACATGGTGGAGGCAACGTGATGGCATGGGCATGCATGGCTTTCAATGGCACTGGTCACTTGTGTTTATTGATGACATAACAGCAGACAAGAGTAGCCGGATGAATTCTGAAGTGTACCAGGATATACTTTCAGCCCAGATTCAGCCAAATGCCGCAAAGTTGATCGGACGGCGGTTCATAGTACAGATGGACAATGACCCCAAGCATACAGCCAAAGCTACCCAGGAGTTCATGAGTGCAAAAAAGTGGAACATTCTGCAATGGCCAAGTCAATCACCAGATCTTAACCCAATTGAGCATGCATTTCACTTTCTCAAATCCAGACTTAAGACGGAAAGACCCACAAACAATCAAGACCTAAAGGATGCGGCTGTAAAGGCCTGGCAAAGCATTAAGAAGGAGGAAACCCAGCGTTTGGTGATGTCCATGGGTTCCAGACTTAATGCAGTGATTGCCTCCAAAGGATTCGCAACAAAATATTGAAAATAAAAATATTTTGTTTGGGTTTGGTTTATTTGTCCAATTACTTTTGACCTCCTAAAATGTGGAGTGTTTGTAAAGAAATGTGTACAATTCCTACAATTTCTATCAGATATTTTTGTTCAAACCTTCAAATTAAACGTTACAATCTGCACTTGAATTCTGTTGTAGAGATTTCATTTCAAATCCAATGTGGTGGCATGCAACAGCCCAACTCGCGAAAATTGTGTCACTGTCCAAATATTTCTGGACTTAACTGTATATATAAGTAATTTAGGGTAATATCACTTCTTTAAACAAAAAAAGGAAGTCTAATCCCTGCCTAACCGTCCCTGTATCTAGGAGCATAGATAAAGAGATCTTTAGAAAAGGATTTCTAAAGATCCTTTATGATATGCTAATGAGCGCAGGGACTAGTCGCAAAAGTGTTAGTTCCTGCGCTCATTCTACCCTCTTGGCATGTTAGCACGCCCACAGGGGTGTACTAACATGCTATTCAATGCCCAACATCATCAGCGGTGACACATGAACCTATGTCCGCTGTCACCGCTTCAGAACGCCAGACTTAGGGGTACTTTGCACGTTGCGACATCGCTACTGCGATGTCGTCGGGGTCAAATCGAAAGTGATGCACATCAGGAGCCAGTAACGACGTCACAACGTGTAAAGCCTAGATGCACCGATAAACAATCGCAAAAGTGTCGTAAATCGGTGATCTGTGTAGAGTCGGTCATTTTCATAATTTCGCTGCAGCGACAGGTACGATGTTGTTCCTTGTTCCTGCGGTAGCACACATCGCTGTGTATGAAGCCGCAGGAGCGAGGAACTTCTCCTTACCTGCCTCCACCGGCTATGCGGAAGGAAGGAGGTGGGCGGGATGTTACGTCCCACTCATCTCCGCCCCCTCCGCTTCTATTGGCCGCCTGCCATGTGACGTCGCTGTGACGCCCACGACCCGCCCCCTTAGGAAGGAGGCGGGTCGCTGATCAGAGCGACGTCGCAGGGCAGCTAGCGATGTCGCAGCGTGCAAAGTACCCCTTAGAGTCAGTGTCCATGATCAGAATGCTGGGCACTTCCGGTCATGCGCACTTAATGAATGAACATTAGAGAAATCTAACATTTAAATCACATCAATCGGTGTGACTGTCCTTTGCTCGTAAAACAGCATCAGAAAATTAATTCTACTAAATAAAACTTGCGCACAGTTTCTGAAGCAACTTGACAGAGAGGTTGTTCCAAACACCTTGGAGAACTAATTACAGATATTCTGTGGATGTCACATTTACAAATTCTTCTGTCTCTTCATTTAATCCCGGACAGATTTGGTGATGTTGAGATCAGGGCTCTGTAGGGCCAGATCATCACTTATGGGACTCCTTGTTCTTTGTGATGAAGATAGTTCTTTTTGATGCTGGTCATATGTTTGGGATTGTAGCCTGAAATACAGTCAGATACTTATTAGGGATGATCGAATACCTCAAATATTCGGCTTTGCGAATATTTTCCGAATAGGTCGCTGCTATGCGAATATTCGATGCGCAATGTAAGTCTATGGGAAACCCGAATAGTTCTGAATAGTTGTTATTCGGGTTTCTCATAGACTTACTTTGCGCATCGAAAATTCGCGAATATTTGATTAGCGGCGACCTTTTCGGCAAATATTCGCAAAGCCGAATATTTTAGGTATTCGATCATCCCTAATACTTATTCATCATGCAATTTCATCAGAGAGACATCTTATTGACTGAACAAGGAGTCCTGGAAGTGATGACCCGGCCCTCACAGAGCCCTGATATCATCATCAAGTCTGTCTGGGATTACATGACAAGACAGAAGGGTTTGCACAATTGACATCCACAGCAGATCTGCGGTTCGTTCTCCAAGACGTTTGGAACAACCTCTCTGCCGAGTTCCTTCATAAACTGTGTGTAAGTACATAGAAGAAGGGTGGTTTCTTTGGTTTATTCAGTTTGTATTTTGTTAATTTACAAAAATAAACTACTAACAATTCTATTTTTTAAAGCATTTTTTACTACGCAACATTTTTTTCACATCTGTCTAAAATTTTTGCACAGTACTGTGCATTTATAACTGCATGAATCCTTTCACTGAACTTTTTGAAAATAATATGATTTAGAATATCCTTCAATACTTTAGTATGGACTCAAAGCAGTACCTGGAGTGTTTAAGCACTTTATCCTCTCGCCACAGATATTTGGTGAATCCATGCACTCATCTCTGTCCTAAAAAAATACAATAAAATAAAGTAATTACCAATCAAAAAATATGATATTGTATAAATTGTACTCTGGTTTCTGTTGACAATATGGGTATGTAATGGTGAAAAATTACTAACAGCTACCACGTTCATGACACGTAACTCTCCAATATCCGTTCCAATAGCTTTAATATCTTTATAAATAATATGGAGAGCGGAATTATTGGGGAACTCATAAAAAAATTCGCAAATGATACTAAGATGGGAGGAGTAGCCAACACTAGAGAGGAAAGAGAGTGTATTGAAAAGGATCTAGACACACTTGAACAATGGGTCGAGAGGAAGAGAATGGTGTTCAACAGGGAGAAATGCAAAGTCCTACATCTGTAGGGGATAGCACCGGGGAAAAGGACTTGGGCAAAATAGTAGATCCCAGATTCAACATGAGCCAACGGTGCGGAGCTGCAGCTAAAAAGGGCCAGCAAAGGTCCTCCTGTGTCCTCTAGTCACCTATTACACAATGGTAGCATGTTTATGTGACGCTCTGGCAAAACCAGGTAGTCACAAAAGTGGTACATCCTCATTGTTACCACCAAAAACCAACACCCAGGTACAACACACAGCCATTAAAGCCTATCCACCCCCTTCATGATAATACGGACACACCAGTGGGCGGGATCAGGCAGATGAGAACGCCCACCTAGGGGTCCTGAGGTGTCAGGGGCGGGAACAACAAAGACCAGTTGGAGGTGAAGGAGAAGGGAGTCAAGTGCAGACAGAACAGGAGAGAGTTGAAGCCGACACTTGAAGTGGAAAGACGAGTTTTGATAGCAGTGGAGTCAGGGGTAGGGGCCCCTGGACTACCTGGCTAGGTGGCAGACAGTAAACAGGGCCACAGGCGACGGAGATCTGGTCGCGGGAGACCTTAAGTGGACTGGGGCAGGGTTGTAGCCCGCTGGTGCCGACAGCGGGAATCTGGTCCAAAGGCCGTGCACAGACGGGGTGCCTGGACCCTAGGACGAGGAAGGTTGCATGCCCCTTGTTAATGAACCAGCAGAGGACGAGGTTTCAGGCCTTGTTCTCCAGAAGCCCAGAGAGCGAAACGGAAGCCCAACAAGGGTGATAGGGTGTCCCTAAGAACCCACAGAAATCCCAAGGGTGAGATTTCGCGGGCCACAGCTCCCAACATACACAGTATCGGGAGTGGACTTCCCCGTTCCATGCGGAGTTGTCCCAGAGAAGACACAAACAAAGAGTGCAGGAGGAAGGGACCCCTGTTTACTACACCCGGCTGTGGGACCCGAATACACCCACCAAAGGCGACCAGTCACTGGCAACTTGGTTTACCACTGGACTTGTGTGTGATTACTGAACTGTGGATACACCATTGATCCCCGGCGTGCCCCCTCCAGCAGCCATTACTCCCGTGTACTGAAACTGGGCCCCTGGACTACACCTCCCCTAACCATGGAGGGGACCCCATCTTGCTGCCCCACTCCATCAGCCCCGGGTGCCCCATCACCAGGCAGCGGCGGTGACACCATCTCTCACCGCAACCCATGGGTGGCATCACAGATACATCAAACCCCCTGTAAATATCCCCTTCCGACGGTTGTGAGGACGGACGGCCGTGCGAGTCCAGATCTGGTCACCACTCGAGCCGCAGCAGTAAACCCGGATCTGAGCACCCTCAGAAGCGGCAGCGGCCCCCGCCCGCAACATTTAGGCCATATAGACTGCTCACAGTAGCACGAGCATGTTCATAAGGCTGGAAACACATTTATGCGTGTAAAATCGGTCCGACTTGCCTGAAAAAAACTCTGCCGATTTTAGTTCACATTAGGTCAGTGTGCAATGCAAGTGCGATGCTTTTTTAAAATTATTTAATGACTAGCAGTGCGTGTGTAATGCGTGTTTGATGCGTATGGGATCCCTTTTTTCTATGTCATCTGCCATTCAGCAGAGCTGAATAGTCGCTGACAGCAGACACAGATAGAGCCGCACGATCAGAATGAAGTCGGATGTACTTCACCCGACTTCATTGTCATCCTGCGGCTCTGTCTGTGTGTCGCGTCCTGATTAGCGGTCACCCGTGAAGGACTCACCGGTGACCACTAATCCCCTGAGTGACTATAGTGAGCAGCGCGATTAGCGCTCTCGTCACTCAGGCTACCCGCGGCCAGCTGGATCCTCCACCCAAGACCGCAACTCACCTGTGACTTCATCGCTGTCACTCTAGCGATTTGCTGTCACTGTTGGAGGATCCAGCGGTGGCTGCAAGTAACCTGAGTGACATCATCGCTGATCACGCTTATCACCTCAGTTGCTGCGTGGAGCTGTCAGGAGCGGCGATGTTCTTCTGCAGCTCCTGTCACCTTCATGTAGCAAAGCTGGAAGCGACGCGGGACCTCCGTGGATTACGCCGGAGCTGGAGGGGTTTTTGGGGCTTAATAAAGTGGTGAACGAGGGTATTTGTTCGTGTTTATTATTGCAAATAAAGGATTTTTTCACTGTGTGTGTTTATTAACTTTAAATTACCGGTTAATCATTGGGGGTGTCTCATAGACGCCTGCAATGATTAATCTAGGACTTAGTGGCAGCTATGGGCTGCTGCCATTAACTCCTTATTACCCCATTTGCCAACGCACCAGGGCAAAACGGGAAGAGCCGGGTACAGTCCCAGAACTGTCGCATCTAATGGATGTGGCAATTCTGGACAGCTGCTGGCTGTTATTGTTAGGCTGGGGGGCTCCCCATAACGTGGGGCTCCCCATCCTGAGAATACCAGCCTTCAGGCATGTGGCTTTACCCTGCCTGGTATTAAAATTGGGGGGGACCACACGCCGTTTTTTTTAATTATTTATTTATTTATTTATTTTACTGCATGATAGAGACCCGCCCACTGGCAGCTGTGATTGGTTGCAGTGAGACAACTGTCACTCATCTTGGGCGTGTGTCTGACTGCAACCAATCATAGGCGCCGGTGGGCGGGTAAAGCAAGGAATACGAGATTGAATAATGAGCGGCCGGCTTTTTCAAAAGAGGAGAAACCGCCGGAGCAGTGTGAACGCCGTGCAGCGCCTCGCTGATGATTGGGGATCGGTGAGTATGAGAGAGGGGGGGGAAGGAATAGACCGACATGGACAGAAAGAGAGAGAGACCGACAGAGAGAGAGACCGACAGACCGACCGACAGAGAGAGAATAGAGACCGAGAGGGAGAGACCGACTGACAGAGATAGAGATTGACCGACATTATGAGACCTCACTCATTTCCAGTGCTTTGTGACACATGCGATAAATGTATTTAGAAAAACGGATGTCACTAGGATGGTGTGAGTGCCGGTCCGTGTGACATCCTTTTTTTTCACGCTCCCATAGAGTTGCATTGGAGAGACTCCCACGAGAAACTCTTCAAATAGCAGCTTGCTGCGTTTTTTTTCTCAGTCCGATTTGGAGTGAGAAAAAAAAAAATCGCAGATGAGAGCTGATTCATTGAATAACATGTGTCCGAGTGCAATGCAAGATTTTCTTGCATTGCACTACTGTGAGAAACTCGCAAGTGAGAAGCCGGCCTAATTTCATGACTTCTTCTTGGGGTTGTAATTTCAATGTTGAGGTGAGGATACCAAATGAGATCTTTATTATTCATTTTGGATTTCCAATGTGTATGTAAAAATGTTGGTTACTCGTAATTTTTAGTTTCATTTTCCAGAAAAAAGAAAATCAGTTTGGCAACCAAGGAAGACACTATCCTACTCCGACTCTCTGAATTGCAGAGTGTTTGACCTCTGTTTATGACCTGGTGGATACTGCTGGCAAACTTAATATTTAACGTTTTGGGATTTATTTGATTGTTATTCTAACATAACTAAATTTTTACTTACTTGACAAATCCGATCAAGATTTTCAGAACACTCAGATAGCTGGAAAAATCCTGCAGGACACAAGGTACATTTTTCACACAAAGAAGGAGTTTTCTGAAAGTTACAAAACTCATCACTCTCACAGATGCCACATTCCGGTAGAGCCTCCTCGACATCCATCACTTTGGCATCCACGTCCACCTTATGTACAGAGTATGTTTTCTGAAGATGGTTTCGAACCTGATTCTGTAACCCTTGGAGATGTGCTTCAAAATACTGCTGTATGTCCTCCTGGAGACTCTGGAAGGACATCTGCTTTACGGTATCAAACAGGATACTATACTGGATTTTAACCATGTCCATTTGCTCATACATTCTCCTCTGCTGCTCTATAATTTCTCGCTGCTGGTTGACCAGTAAGTTTTGCTGGTCAGATAGTTTCTGTTGTAAATCAGTTATGGTCTTTTGTTGGATTTTCAATGACTCCACAAACTTCTCCTGGCCTTTGGCCAGCTGCAACTGAAGAATCAAAGCATCTTCTGAAGGAACTTCATTTTCTCCTAAAAGATATGAAATTTTGTTAGAGTTTTGCAGTAATACCTATAGTTGTGCAATAATAGAGGGAGAGCCAGCACTGCTCGAGAATGGCATGCAACAAATAAAAAGTGTAAATTCACAAATTATTCCAACTGTACCATAATGCAAAATGAGACTTTAGCAAACAATTGATCAATTTTTTGAGCCACCCTGGCCACGTCATGGCAAATCTCAATAGTGGGGTCTACTTTATATTCTTTATTCCCATTGTGCCATGCGGCCTCCTAATTACATTAAAAGCAGAACCATATTGAAGCAACACATATACCTGTAATATTTCAGAACCGCTTCCATGTTGCAAAGACAGGCAGCTGCGAATAAAGGCAACCCAGGTTCCAGCATGTGCAGCAAATGCAACACACACCAGGACAGTGTCAGAACTGGCCCTTAGTGATGTGTCGGTCGCGAACGATCCGACACAAAGATCCGGCTCCCTGCTGTGAACGACAGGAGCCGGATCACTAGTGTGAGCCACTAAAAATATCTAAACGGTGCTTTTCGCCATCAAACCCTGCCCACCCGCGACTAAACTCCACCCACTCAGCAGTCTAATTGGCCATTTGTATGTGGGCGGGTCTTAGCCGCGGGTGGGCGGGGCTTTGGCGGCGGTTCTATAATCTTAAATATGTGTTCACCTGGGGTGAACACATATTTAATAAGGAGCCAAGAACGAGCTGAAAGAGCCGGCTCTTTTTGGTGAACGGAGCCATAGGAACCGGATCACCAAAAAGAGCCGGACTGCCCATCACTACTGGCCCTCACAGTGCCTGACCAGCAGTCATGAATAAAGGCGGAGCAAGGCTAAGTAAATGGTGCTTAATTAACAATGCCTGTGGAAAAGGGTGAGGTGGCTGAGTGTGCACAGCCACCAAAATTAATTTTGATAGAAACAGAAGGAATATGCAAAACAAAACCAGGCGTGCGCACTATGGTGGGGGTTAGCCACCAAACCAATAAGTAACAATAAAAGAGGGAGACTAGCACTTATAGTTGTATAAATATAGGATATGAATCACAATCATGCAAGATTGTTTTCTCATTCATATCACTTAGAAAAGGCGATCAAAAAACACTTTAAAGGTGATCAAAAAACAACGATTCTGCCATTTAATTTTTCCTTTTTTTTCATTTTAGTTTTTACTGTACAGGATAAGTATGATTTCCTATTAGATTCGGACAGTTACGCATCTCAGGATTGTGTTGCTGGGTGGTGGTGGGCATCAGATGGGACATCTCAACACATTTACAATCAAGGATTCCCAGCAGCATCTAAGGAGCTAAATCGCTATGATAGAAACTAGCTCCAATCGCAGCAGTTAAGACAGCTTTACACGCAACGACATCGCTAATGAGATGTCGTTGGGGGTCATGGAATTCGTGACGCACATCCGGCCTCGTACGTCGTTGCGTGTGAAACGTACGAGCGACCGCTAACGATGCAAAATACTCACCTAATTGTTGATCGTTGACACGTCGTTCCTTTCCGAAATATCATTGCTGCTTTTGGATGGTTGTTGTTCATCATTCCTGCGGCAGCACACATCGCTATGTGTGACATTGCAGGAACGAGGAACAACATCGTACCTGGGGCCGCCGGCAATGAGGAAGGAAGGAGGTGGACGGGATGTTCCGGCCGCTCATCTCCGCCCCTTCGCTTCTATTGGGCGGCCGCTTAGTGACGCCGCTGTGACACCGAACAAACCTCCCCCCTTAAAGGAGAGATTGTTCAGTGGCCACAGTGACGTCGGTGAACAGGTAATAGCGTGTGACGCTGCCGTAGCAATATTGCTCGCTACAGCAGCGATCACCCCGTGACGCGCCACAGACGTTGGCGGGTGCTATCGCTCGCGACATCGCTAGCGATTTCGCAGCGTGTAAAGCCCGCTTTACACTTTGCTGCCGCTTTTATAAAACACTCAACACCTGCAATGAGCAGATCAAACATACATATACACTTAAATTCATGTCACCAATGGAAATCTGAACCGAGTGGGCCCCCCCGACAGTTGCCAGTGTTCACTGGGTGCTGATGCCATCATTGCCATCTCAACGTAGGCTACGCTTCATTCTTATCTGTATGCTTAAATGGAACCTGTCGGATGCAATATGCACAGGACCACGAGCAGTTCTGGGTGTATATTGCTAATCCCTGCCTAACCGTCCCTGTATACACTAGCATAGATAAAGAGATCTTTAGAAAAAAGTATTTATAAAGATCCTTTATGATATGCTAATGAGCGCAGGGACTAGTTGCAAGAGCGTTAGTTCCTGCATTCATTCCACCCTCGTAGCATGTTAGTACGCCTACAGGGACGTGCTAAGATGCTATTCAATGCTCATTTCCCAATGTCATTGGTGGGGACGCACGTACCTGTGTCCGTTTTTGCCGCTTTAGAATGCCTGGCTTAGGGACAATGCCCATGATCAGAAGTCCCAGCACTTCTGGTTGTGCGCACTATGAAGCCAGGTGTACGTGTCCCGGCTTCAGAGAGGTCTAGTGTGCATGATCGGAAGTGCCGGGACTTCTGATCATGCGTACTGACCCTAAGCCAGGCGTTCTGAAGCGATGACAACGAACACAGGTATGCACGTCACCGCTGATTATGACGCTGGGAAATGGGCATTGAATAGCTTGTTAGCATGCCCCTGTGGGTGTGCTAACATGCTAAGAGAGCGGAGTGAGCGCAGGAACTAACGCCCTTGTGACTAGTCCCGGCACTCTTTAGCATATGATAAACGATATTTAGAAATACTTTTTCTAAAGATCTCTTTATCTATGCTACTAGATACAATATAAACCACAAGACCAGGTAGACACGTGAAAACCGTGGTGCACCAATTCCAGGATGGACTCCAGAAACAGCATAAGTAGAAGCATCAGCACTCACAAATCCTTTTTGCAGAATTTATTCCATTTTTTCATTCCATTTTCTTTTCCAAAAAATGATATGTTGCTCCGTTAAAGATGACGCGTTTCAGTCAGAAAATACAGACCTTTTTCAAACCATGTGATGGTTTGAAAAAGATCTGTACTTTATGACCGAAACGCATCATCTTGAATGAATATCTCGCAACATATAATATTTTGGAAAACAAAATGGAATGAAAAAAATGGAATAAATTCTGCAAAAAGGATTTTGTGAGTGCGGTTACGAGATACAGGGACGGTTAAGCAGGAATTAGCAATATACACCCAGAACTGCTCGTGGTTCTGGGTGCATATTGGACCTGACAGGTTCCCTTTAATGAGTACAAAAGGCTTAAGATGGCCCAAAACGCATCACTGAAACAAAGCAAGATGTAGCTGTAGCGCATTACAAGGATTTATATTCCATGTGCACAGTCACTACCTGAGTACAGAAAATGTCGATCTTTTACCAGAAATCTACTGGGGTCTGCATTATAAAACAATGCCCCTTTGTTTCTTGTGTAATGTGTCTCCAACTTACAACTTTTAGGACCCCATACACATTAGACTGATGTTGGCCAAACCCGCTGATAGGCTATGTTCACACACTGCATCTTTTTCTATGTTTTTGGTGCGTTTTTGAGATCACAAAGATGCACCTATATGCATGCATTTCTTTCCCTCAGCAAAGTCTATGAGATTTTTATATTGCTCTCCACACTGGGCATCTTTTTTTGGCTGCGTTTTTGAAGATGCAGCATGTCAATTCTTTTTGCCAGCTTTTTTGAGCCCTTCCAGTCAATAGATTTGACTTAAAAACCGCATTGGGCAGAATGCGGTACAAGCGCACCAAAAACACATGCGTTTTTTTATGCGTTTTGCCACGGGTGCGTTTTTTGGGGCCAAAAATGCTGTATCTTTGTGGTTAAGAAAAGATGCAGTGTGTGAACATAGCCATATTGATGGGTTCGGTCTCCAATTTAATGTGTATGGCCAGCCTAAGGTCCCATTCACATGTCTGTCTTTCCAGTACGTGAGGCATCTATTTTTTTCATGGATACAACTGTGGTGCCCCTAAGGCTTCACGCGCCACAGGGTACTGCACTGGGTTGCCCTCCCTAATGGGGACCGGGCCAAGGTGGGATCACAGCAGGGGGTCACTACAGCGGTGGGTTTACAGCACGCCACCAGGGGACTCAGGGTCAGGGAGAAACAACCACCAGGGGAAGTGAGGAGCACACAGTGGGAAGAGCAGGTTGACCTGGTGAGAGCAGTGAACCAGCAAGTGGCAGAGGCTGGGGGCAACAGCTCAGAACACACAACACAACTACCACAGCGGAGAACAGCATCAGACACAGAGCAGAGCGAATGTGCCGTGAGTGGCTCTGTGGGCCAAGGCGTTCAACACAGTCACTGGGGAGAAGCAGGGCAGCTTCTTCCACAGGGCTGGCACTGTCGGGATACAGAATCCTATGGCAGGCATACTTCACGTTGTCTACCAACTCTGCAAGGGTCGCGGGGAACGGCTAGAACAGTCACCGGACCCGTCCCACGAGTCTGCAGCCAAATAGCATATAGGATCCGGGGTTGAGGACCGGCCCCATAACGGAACCACGCTATCAGCATACAGAACAGGACACTTTACTGACACCGGCATCCCCAAGTGCTTCACGCCACGGGGGTCCGATACTTAGCGCATAAAAGGAGGAAAGGGCTCACAGACTGACAAACACACCGGACTTGACCTTTCACAGACCCAGGATCGGCTGGAGCCCATCGTGACAGAGAATGGTACCCCGGGCAGCACCTGAACGACTTGTGAGTAAAAAGACCTGGAACCACAGCCCCTTTCTCTGCCTCTCCTTTAATCGGCGCCGGCATCCAGCGCTGCAGCGCCAATGGGGACTACCACTACCCTTGTCCTCCATCATCCTCCCCAGGGTAATCCCATTCCGCCTGTGGGAAGCAACACCATCCTGGCTGCATCCCGACATCAGCCCCGGCGAGAGACCCTGCAGTGGCAGCCCATCCCTGGCCACGTACCACAGGTGGCGTCACGATCATCCTAAAAAGACTTTCCTAACTGTCACTACTACCCCCATCTTCCATTCCAGCCTCCTGTCCACCGCCATCCTTCCCTTCCTGTACACCTCGGGGCAACGGAACCAGGCCAAGCCACCTCGTGAGGACGCAGAGGATCTGCACCCCTGGCCCAGCTACGAGTAGGTTAAAACACCTGCCACATGGGGCGCTACCTAGCACGTACCCATTATAATCTATGGCGCTGCTCACGTGTCTGTGTTTTCACATGGACCTTGTTTCCATGTGAACCACAAGGAGACATGTCCATTTCTTCCGGCAGCATGGATGACAAAGGCCAATACAAGTCTATGGGTCCGTGAAAAACACATACAGTGCACGGATGTCATCCACATGCTGTCCGTGTGTTGTACATGTTTAACATTGAAAGTTTAGAAGAAGCTTCGCAATATCTTTATCTCTTTTGCCATACCGGAAAAACACAGATGACACACGAATGAAACATTAATGGAAAACACTGATGGAAAAACAGATGACACATTGATGGAGCACTGATGGAAAACACCTGATGGATGACATTACTGATGGATGACACTACTGATGGATGACACCACTGATGGGTAACACCAGTACCAGTTTTTCACTTATGTGTTTTATACGCACGTGAGAAGGAGGTCTTAAGCGGGCTTTACACGAGGCGATAGATTGAGCGATATGTCGTTGGGGTCACTGTTTTCATGACGCACATCCGGCATACCGCACAACTTCGTCTCGTGTGACACCTCCTAGCAACGCAGTAACGCTCACAAATTGTGAGTCGTGTACTCGTCGCTAGGTTTCATAAAATTGTTTAATTAAAATGGCGGAGGTTGTTCATCGTTGACGTGGCATCACACGCTGCTTTGTGTGACACCACGGGAACGATGAACAGCAGCTTTACCTGCCTCCCGCGGCACCCGACGGCTTAATGGAAGGAAGGAGGTGGGCGGGATGTTTACATCCCACTCATCTCCGCCCCTCCGCTTCTATTGGCCACCTGCCGTGTGACGACGCTGTGACGCCGAACGTCCCGCTCACTCCAGGAAGTGGACGTTCGTCGCCCACAGCGAGGTCGTCCGGAAGGTAAGTATGTGTGGCGGGGGGGTAAACGAGTTTGTGCGCCATGGGCAACTAATTGCCCGTGACGCAAAAAACAACGGGGGCGGGTACGATCGATTGTGCTATCGCACAATCTATCGTCTCGTGTAAAGCAGGCTTTAGGGCCTGCATACCATAGAGAAGACACAGTTTACTATCCTTTACAACCTTTCTTCAATTTCTGTCTCTTCTTCCATTGGAGTTTATGGCCCCCATGTTAAGCACCTTGGAGCCCCTCATGACATAGGTCCAGATGACAACAACAAAAAGAAAGATAATGGACAAAATCTTTTACAAATGGCTTACAGGAGGAAGGAATAGCCACTTGGCCAATCATGCACAACAACAGTCCACCACCATTGAGATCTCAAGTTTTGGAAACGTTAATTTACTAATTTATGTTCCAGTATATGTACAGTTTAATCTCGAGCTCCCTAAAATGTAATCCTAGCATTAAGTGGCCATCTAATTGAAAGTTAAATAGATGGAAAACATCTGTGTGCACATGTGTGCCCTGCAGCAATTCGGAACATATGTTCCTAAAACACCGCACGTATACTGAACAGACATGTCTCACATTGTATCAATGGCAGACCAGACTCTAAGGATTATGATACCTTGGATTACAGAAAAATACCCCCCATATGTTATGCTAATTTTCAAAGTGTGCAATATATGGCACCAGAAAGAATTCTGTATTTCTCCAAATACTTTTCATGATGCACCTTACATTGCTGATGCCACTGTATCTATTGGTGCCCAAACAATTTCATTGATCGACAAGTGACCCTATGGGTGGGCCAGAAAACACAAAGACAAAACCCCACAAAATGACATGGACGAGGGAGAATAGAAACTTCGTACACACTGCACTCAAAACACAAAAAGAGAGACAATATGTGTACTGGGAAACAACGGAAAAGGGGGTGGAAGTAATGCACAACAGGGAAACACTCACACCACTCAGAAGCACAGCACGAATCACCATGAACAGGATAACCATCAAGAGCAGGAATCACTGGAGCAAAAGCTGAAGCTATCATCAGCATAGGGCTGAACAAGCCAATTAGCACCCTGAGCTCTTAAGTCCTGCTCACCAGTCTGCAGGAATTATTTCCTGCAGAGCTGAAAACCAATGAACCTGAACCAGCCGACGACCGGCTCAGGCTGAACAATACAGAAGCCTCAGGTTCTTTGTCAGACTTTGTGATGTGAACAGAGTTTGACAACACCATGCCCACAGGTGTGTTCAACGCCAGACATTGCATGACATCTGTAGCGCCCCTGAAGCCCCCATGGACCCAGAAGACCAGTGTCGTTAACAACAAAAACATTCCAGTTAATCCCTGTTTTTCCCCAATTTCCCCAAAGACTGGTGCCTGACTAGGGTTGGACCTAATGGATAACCACCTAGGGGTGGAGCTGATCCAGTCCACTAGACGACCAGGCGGGTCGTCTAGTGGAGTCGGTGACAGAAAGAGTGAGTGGAAGCACTGACAGGATTGTGACTGTGACCTGAGGGCCCAGGCGTGTGGTTGCCGGTGGAGTACGGTGGAGTACTCCCGGAACCATAGCACCAACGGGTACAGAATCCTAGGTCAGGCAAATGGTCCAGGCAGACCTGATAAAATCTGCACAGTGAGGGGATCATCAAGGACCTCACTGACCTTGAAGTTCGGGGCACAGTAGCAACGGGAGAACCGTGGAACAGGACCAGAGACTCTGACCCCACAGGGTTCACGCTACCATCATACGGACTACCATTGAGAGACTACCAGGAGGGGACCCCCAGATGCTTCAAGCCACGGGAACCAACCAGAGACAGGTGCGGGGGAAAGAAGCCACCAAGTCACAACACCGGCACTGGGACTAAGGGGACCAGCGGTCAAGACCAGCCTTCCTCGGATGACCAGTTTGCAACAGACTGTGAGTAAAGGCACCAGTTATACTCAAACCCTCTGTGTGGCCTACCTTCTTTCTGCACCCATCAACATCACCTATCCTCTGGGGCCCGGCCCTGCTTGCAGAAGGCCTAACATCCAAGCTGCCACCAACACCAGCCCCAGTAGTGAGAACTGTGCAGCAGCGGCTCCATCTACATAGCCACAACCCGCAAGTGACGTCATGTTATAAACTTTCATTTAATCTCCCCTGCAAATATACCCCTTTTAAAAAGCGTCCCCAGGGTCACGGAACCAGGCAATGGCCACCAAGTGACATCTCCCCAGTAGTACACCGCTCGGGACCGAGTACCCCATAGCTCTGGGCGACACACAACGACACAAATTATGCCAAAAAACTGTTTCAAATGTAAGCAAAAATCTGATGAAAATTAAAGGGTTATCCACTTCTCAAAATATAGGGCCATCAAGATCAGATCAATGAGATGTCCAACTCTCAGCAGGCAAAGCAATCAGGTGTTGGAAGGGACAGTGGTACTCTTGTGAGCACTGGGTCCACATAGTTTTTATACTGGTCTGAACTGAACAGCTTCATACTTTTATGAAGTTCCATTCACATAAATAGGATAAAGCTGCAATACAAAGCAGAGCTGCTTCTAAGGGTATGGCATTATGCCGAGAGCCGCAGCCCCATCAACTCATAGATCGGCACCGGTGACAAGTCTTACCAGAAACCTATCTAATATTGATGGCCAATCCTAAGGATAAGGGCTCAAAAAGATAATATAAAGCCTATTGATAAAAATAATAATAGTAATTAAAACAAGTCTCTTATGTATGAAAAGCTGAAAATAAATAATTGAGGAAAATAATTCCTGCACTGAGAGAAGTTCTGCTCCTTCAAGTTTGCTAAGTCATTGATCAAAGTAGCAAGAAGATCTTAGGCCACGTGCACACATTGAGTATTTAATGAGTTTATTACCTCAGTATTTGTAGCTAAAACCAGGAGCGGGTGATAAATACAGACGTGGTGCCCGTGTTTCTATTATACTTTTCTTCTGATTGTTCCTCTCCTGGTTTTGGCTTTCAAATACGGAGGTAAAAAACTGACCAAATACTTGGGCATGTGGCCTTACAATCTAACCACTAGCTCTCAGTGGCCTGGTCGCTTGTTGGCAGAGCATCCTCTTGTCTATACAGGGGTACTCTGGCAATAACAATGTAATCTGTATAAGTGCAGAAGAACAAATGATCAGCTGAATGATTATTTTGATAAAGAAAAATATGTGGATAATTGTGATAGTACATAGAAGTAACCAAGCACCGATTAAGTGGCTATATTATGAAGTATCACTGTAATCAAATCAGAACTGTGACATCACTGTGTGTATTATCCCTGTACTGTGACATCACTGTGTGTATTATCCCTGTACTGTGACATCACTGTGTGTATTATCCCTGTACTGTGACATAACTGTGTTTATTATACCTGTACTGTGACATCACTGTGTGTATTACCCCTGTACTGTGACATCACTGTGTGTATTATCTCTGTACTGTGACATCCCTGTGTGTATTATCCCTGTACTGTGACATCACTGTGTGCATTATCCCTGTACTGTGACATCACTGTGTGTATTATCTCTGTACTGTAACATCACTGTGTGTATTATCCCTGTACTGTGACATCACTGTGTTTATTATCCCTGTACTGTGACATCCCTGTGTGTATTATCCCTGTACTCTGACATCACTGTGTTTATTATTCCTGTACTGTGACATCACTGTGTGTATTATCCCTGTACTGTGACATCACTGTGTGTATTATCCCTGTACTGTGACATCACTGTGTGTATTATCCCTGTACTATGACATCGCTGTGTGTATTATCTCTGTACTGTAACATCACTGTGTGTAATATCCCTGTACTGTGACATCGCTGTGTGTATTGTCTCTGTACTGTAACATCGCTGTGTGTATTATCTCTGTACTGTAACATCACTGTGTGTATTATCCCTGTACTGTGACATCGCTGTGTGTATTATCCCTGTACTGTGACATCACTGTGTTTATTATTCCTGTACTGTGACATCACTGTGTGTATTATCCCTGTACTGTGACATCACTGTGTGTATTATCCCTGTACTGTGACATCACTGTGTGTATTATTCCTGTACTGTGACATCACTGTGTGTATTATCTCTGTACTGTGACATCACTGTGTGTATTATCCCTGTACTGTGACATCACTGTGTTTATTATTCCTGTACTGTGACATCACTGTGTGTATTATTCCTGTACTGTGACATCACTGTGTGTATTATCTCTGTACTGTGACATCACTGTGTGTATTATCCCTGTACTGTGACATCACTGTGTGTATTATCCCTGTACTGTGACATCACTGTGTATTAACCCTGTACTGTGACATCACTGTGTGTATTATCCCTGTACTGTGACATCACTGTGTATTAACCCTGTACTGTGACATCACTGTGTGTATTATCCCTGTACTGTGACATCACTGTGTGTATTATCCCTGTACTTTGACATCACTGTGTGTATTATCCCTGTACTGTGACATCACTGTGTATTAACCCTGTACTGTGACATCACTGTGTGTATTATCCCTGAACTGTGACATCATTGTGTGTATTATCCCTGTACTGTGACATCACTGTGTGTATTATCCCTGTACTGTGACATCACTGTGTGTATTATCCCTGTACTGTGACATCACTGTGTGTATTATCCCTGTACTGTGACATCACTGTGTGTATTATCCCTGTACTGTGACATCACTGTGTGTATTATCCCTGTACTGTGACATCACTGTGTGTATTATCTCTGTACTGTGACATCACTGTGTGTATTATCCCTGTACTGTGACATCACTGTGTGTATTATCCCTGTACTGTGACATCACTGTGTGTATTACCCCTGTACTGTGACATCACTGTGTGTATTATCCCTGTACTGTGACATCACTGTGTGTATTATCCCTGTACTGTGACATCACTGTGTGTATTATCCCTGTACTGTGACATCACTGTGTGTATTATCCCTGTACTGTGACATCACTGTGTGTATTATCCCTGTACTGTGACATCCCTGTGTGTATTATCCCTGTACTGTGACATCACTGTGTGTATTATCCCTGTACTGTGACATCACTGTGTGTATTATCCCTGTACTGTGACATCACTGTGTGTATTATCCCTGTACTGTAACATCACTGTGTGTATTATTCCTGTACTGTGACATTGCCCAAAATAACATAAAATACACGCAAATATTTTGTGCCTTTTTATACTTAACTCTATTTCTGCCTAATCCTATTTAGTGTCAACCAGTCACTGTTGCAGTGGATAATTAAACAATCACTCAGCACATCAAATAGCGAGCACCCCAGGGAAAGCAACTTGATACTTGGAAAAATAATGCCGCCATTCAGCAAATTTTACTTCCACTTGCATAGTGCCCCGGACACATAACTTAGGATAATGCAGAACAGAGCAAGATGCATGGACTCGATTACTAATGAAGTCTCATAAAGAAGTAGCTGTACGAGTGAGGAACCAGACAAAATAAACAGAAAGGGGAAAATCCTTCAATGTGCAGTGTTGTCTTTCTATTGAAAGTGGGGGCTGAGCCGGAGATGTGAGAGGGGAGATATAAATGAAGACATTAGCTGCTGTAGTAGTTTTAGAAAGTCTTATGGTATGGTCAACTGACGGCAGATTCTTCATCAAACCAGACTAGTGACATCACAATACCCTGTATAAAGAAAGCCATGGAACCCATAGGGTGGAGGGGCGACATGACTAGAGGGAAGGGAAAGAGTGGTGGGGTTAATAGGAACAGGAATGGTTGTGTATAGGGCAGAAAAAGGGGATTGGTGGGTAGGAGGAGTTCTCTGGAGGAAGAGGTGGGGCAGATGAGGGGTGTAAGTAAGGAATTTGTCTTACCCCCTCTCTCTTGATTTCCGGATATGGAGCGATCCCCGCCCACCCTCCCTTGTGTTTACTACCGAGGGGAATATTTGGCTGGGTTGTTTTCTTTGTCACAGCAGCGGGGGTAGGTCTGGTCCAGAGGCGGTTGAAGGCAATGGTAACTGGACAGAGAGACACCATCTTGGTATGGTGGCTCCGGGTTCCGGGATGTTGCAGGCACGGGGTTCTGCAAAGTTGGGGGTATTAATCCGTTGGTGATTAATACCTCATCTCTGGGTCGGTGTGTTGCGGCCAGGGATATTGGGGTGAGAAGTTGTTCCTGGATTGGGCCTACTCAGGGTTATACATTTACTGTATTGGTTACTGTGTTACCTATTGTTATTTGTTGGGGTCGCTCGTTGGACGGCGCCCCCTTGTGTTTAGAATGTAAATAATAGGTAATAAAGGCTGCTGTGGCCAATTTAAAACCAAGTCACATGCAGTCCGTGTATTATTTACAGATGGTATTGGTGGGTAACACACACACAGCACGACTGGAGAATCCTTCTTCAATGTCATGACATCACAAGTCATAAGATGTTTCAAGAGGTTGGCTGAAGTAGAAAAGAAGGTTCTTCTATAGCTATGGATATACTTAAAGGGAACCTGTCAGGTCCTGTTTGCACCCATAACCAAGAGCAGTTCTTGGTGCATATTGCTAATCCCTGCCTAACCGTCTCTGTATCTAGTAGCATAGATAAAGAGAGCTTTAGAAAAATTATTTCTAAAGATCCTTTATGATATGCTAATGAGCACAGAGACTAGTCTCCTGGGAGTTAGTTCCCTTGGCTAGTCGGCCCCCTGAGCTTGTAAGCACGCATTTGTGGGCATGCTATCATGCTAATGAATGCGCAACGTCAGAGGTATGGTCGTGCTCACCTCTGCTGCCACCGCACCTGGCGCTGGATTTCGGCTTAGTGCAAATGTTCAAAAGTCCCAAAGGTATTGGTTCTACATAAACAGCCTGTCAGTTATCCGTCTGCCGGCAGTAGGCTCCATTAATCGCCTTTTGTACTCTTTTAAACATATTAATATAGGTAAAACGTTTAATCCCTTCCTTGGGGCCTGTCATCCAGTTTCCTTTTATGACATCAGAAGAAAGACTGACAGCTCTGGATAGAAGATGCCCTGAGTATGAGACGATCTCCAGCATAGGCCTGCAGGCCTGGACGTGCCTGCTGCCAGATGATCCATCACATAGCCGTAGTGTGGAAACCCTGTAATGGCAGCAGAATAGCTGCAAACAGCCACAAACATTCTTCTGATATTTATGAAGCTACTTTGTAATTACTGCAAAACCAACTATTCGCTAAAGATATCAACTTTTTCCATTATGACTGAAAACTGCTGAAATGTTAATCTGGAAAAAGGTTTTTATCTTTTTTTTTTTTTATAACATTTACTGTAAATTATTTGTAGGTGATAGAAATGACCAAGTCAAAATGGTTTCATACCATTCCATGTTACAAAGTATTTACAAGTTCATGGAAGCTCCCAAGACAAAAGACGTACCCGAGCCTACCTGAACACGGGGACCTAAAGGCTTTGGTTGATTTTTACATATGTTGGGGGTTATGTTAGCCTAAAGCGGGCTTTACACGCTGCGACATCGCTAATGCGGAGTCGTTGGGGTCACGGATTTTGTGATACACATCCGGCCACATTAGCGATGCCGTTGCGTGTGACACCGATAAGCGATTTTGCATCGTTGCAAAAATGTGCAAAATCGCTAATCGTCGACATGGGGGTCCATTCTTAAAAATCGTTACTGCAGCAGTAACGAACTTGTTCCTCGTTCCTGCGGCAGCACACATCGCTGCGTGTGACGCCGCAGGAACGAGGAAGCTCCCCTTACCTGCCTCCCGGCCGCTATGAGGAAGGAAGGAGGTGGGCGGGATGTTACATCCCGCTCATCTCCGCCCCTCCGCTGCTATTGGGCGGCGGTTCAGTGACGCTTCAGTGACGTCGCTGTGACGCCGCACGGACCGCCCCCTTAGAAAGGAGGCGTTTTGCCCGTCACAGCGACGTCGCCGGACAGGTAAATATGTGTGACGGCTGTTGTGCGGCACGGGCAGCGATTTGCCCGTGTCGCGCAACAGATGGGGGCGGGTACCCACACTAGCGATATCGGGACCGATATCGCAGTGTGTAAAGTAGCCTTTAGGTTAAAAAAATGTATACTAAATTTTAGTCTGCAATTTGATAACTTCGTTGATTTTTATACCTCATGATATGCAGTTTGCTGTCTTTAATGATGAACGAGTGTAATCGTTACTATTCGCTACTCGCATGGATAGTACGGTATTTGGCTTACTTGGTACATTGTGAGCTTTACTGTACTCGACTCGCGATATCTGTGCCGCCCCGATGGTAATCGTGCTGCTCGGATCCGGGATCGTCATGGCTCAAGGGGTCTGGACCCGGCTTGCCAGACACTCTTATCCGTAAAAGGGGTTATTTACAGGAGAAATGTTCGTGACGCCACCTGCAGGTTGCGGTAATGGGAGTACCGCCGCTACTGGAGGGAGCCCGTCCAAGTACCTGGTCCCAGCGGTGTCACTTAGTGATTCGGAGCCTGCCTCCATGCACAATTTGTTTTCCTTTGATGGTCCCCATGGCTTGAAGCTGTTGGGGGCCCTGCTCACTATTTGTAGTGTAGCCGTGCTCCTAAGGGCTGGCACTTGGGACCTCAGTGGGTTGCTGTGTCTGGAAAAACCCTGTCCCCCTCGTTGTGCTGATGCCCTCAGTCTCTGAGCGTTTAGGGAAGTCCTTGAAGATCCTCTCCCTCTCAGGTGAATCGTGGGTTGGGATTTGTGGTGCTGATGGGAGTGACACCGGTTTCCTGGGTACCTGGAACCATGGGGGGGTAGGCCCTGCAGCCGAGGTAAGGATGCAGTTCCCTACAGCACCCTGATGTATTCAGGGGTGCTACATATCCGTATGTCCCGCCCTGCAGGTTTGGCGCCTGATTTGAAGCCACTAAACATGCTGAGCTTCTTAACCAATCACAGCAATGCAGCAGCTATCTTGGTTGTGGCATTATGGCATTATTGTGATTGGGTGGCCGTGCTTCATACTTACCGATCGCGGGAGAGAAAGAGAGGGATAATATGCCTGACCGATTGCGGGAGAGAGAGCGAGAGAGAGATCTGCATGCAGGCATATTCTCCAGGCTCTCCACATTCAGTTTCATCAATTTACAATCCCCCGGACCGCTTTGTTGGGTCCAGCAGAAAATTACTTGCATTTCCCATTTAATTTGCATTGTATTCGCTATTCGGAACAAATACATGAGTATTACAAAGTGTTTGTTACGAGTATAGTGAATACGAATATTTCGGTACTCATCTCTAGATGCCTTCTATTAGTTTCAGACATTTCTCTTGTGGAAATGTCCCTCTCAGACATACATGGTGGATGTGAGATCTGTGTGTATTCAGGAAGCTGCAATCTTCACCAGCTCAGTAAAGCTTCTATCTTGGGGCGGCAAAGTGGCTCAGTGGTTAGCACTGTTAGCACTGCAGTCTTGCAGCGCTGGGCTCCTGGGTTCGAATCACACCAAGGACACCATCTGCAAGGAGTTTGTATGTTCTCCCCATGTTTGCGTGGGTTTCCTCCGGGCTCTCTGGTTTCCTCCCACACTCCAAAAACTTACTGATAGGGATTTTAGATTGTGAGCGCCAATGGGGACAGTGTTGCCAATGTATGTAAAGCGCTGCGGAATATGTTAGTGCTATATAAAAATAAAATAAACTAAAAAAATCCTGAACTTTAAAGGAAACCTCTCAAATCCCTTATGCCTTCTAACCCAGCAGTATTGATTCATGTATGCCCAAATTCCCTCCCTAACCAGCCCTGTATAGCACTATTCAGTAATATGAATGTTTAAAAATACGACTTATAAACCTCGCTGTCCCTATGCTAATTAGGGACATTAGTTCCTCAGACTAGCTGGCCCTTTTTCTATGCTATCAGCTGCTGGAAAGCTTGCGCATGCGCTCACTTTGACCACATCAGTGCTCCTCAGAAGTAGGGTGTATGCTACACCCACGGCTCATGAACACGTCTTGTGAACTTCCGGTGTGCAGTGTGCCCAATGCAGCCAGTAAGCGTACACCTAGCTTCAAAGGCACACCGACACATCGGCGATGAGCCATGTGCATGCACAAGATTTCCGGGAGGTGGGAGTGATGCCGGCATGTGGAAATCATGTTATCACGCCCGGGGCCGGCGTCAGCACGCGGCATACCCGGGCAAATGCCGAGGCCCTGGAGAGCCGGGGGGGGCCCACTCGGCCTCGTCAGTTCTGGTGCCCCTTGGCCGGGGCCCCCTCGCCTTAGTTCTGCTGCCCCCGGGCCGAGTTCCGGGGACCGCAGTCCTCGGCAGGAATCTGCAGCGCCGTCCCTTTAAGGCGCGCAGACTTCCTGGTTTGAACTTCATCTGTGGGCGGAGCTACTGACCGGCCTGCTCAGTCCCACAGATGAAGGAGTTGCAGTGCCAGCCAGCGACTCCCAGCACAGCGCGTCCCTTCGGCGCTGTGTGGGCCCCCTCCCAACCGTGACCTGAGCGGTATGTGCCCTCCCCGCCCCCCGATTTATGGGCCCTGGTGAGCTGTATGGGCTTCTCCCCCCTTAGGTGTATGCCCTGCCCCCCCCCCGGTGCTGTATGTGCTGGCCCCTGGAGCTGTGTGTGGGCCCCCCAGAGCCACGTGTGTGTCTGTATGTATGCAGAGCTATGTGTGTATGTATGTATGTAGCAGAGGTATGTATGTAGCAGAGCTATGTGTGTATGTATGCAGCAGAGCTATGTGTGTATGTATGTAGCAGAGCTATGTGTATGTATGTAGCAGATTCATGTATGTATGTAGCAGAGCTATGTGTGTATGTATGCAGCAGAGCTATGTGTGTATGTATAGCAGAGCTATGTGTGTATGTATGTATGTAGCAGAGCTATGTGTGCTTGTATGTATGTAGCAGAGCTATGTGTGTATGTATGTATGTAGCAGAGCTATATGTGTATGTATGCAGCAGAGCTATGTGTGTATGTATGTAGCAGAGCTTTGCGTGTATGTAGCAGAGCTATGCGTGTATGTAGCAGAGCTATGTGTGTATGTATGCAGCAGAGCTGTGTATGTGTGCAGCAGAGCTGTGTATGTATGCAGCAGAGCTGTGGATGTATGCAGCAGAGCTGTGTATGTATTCAGCAGAGCTGTGGATGTATGCAGCAGAGCTGTGTATGTATGCAGCAGAGCTGTGTGTGTATGCAGCAGAGCTATGTGTGTATGTAGCAGAGCTATGCGTGTATGTAGCAGAGCTATGCGTGTATGTAGCAGAGCTATGTGTGTATGTATGTAGCAGAGCTGTGTATGTATGCAGAGCTGTGTATGTATGCAGCAGAGCTGTGTATGTATGCAGAAGAGCTATGCGTGTATGTATGCAGAAGAGCTATGCGTGTATGTATGTAGCAGAGATATGTGTGTATGTATGTAGCAGAGCTATGCGTGTATGTATGTAGCAGAGCTATGTGTGTATGTATGTAGCCAAGCTATGTGTGTATGTATGTAGCAGAGCTATGTGTGTATGTATGCAGCAGAGCTATGTATGTATGTACCAGAGCTATGCGTGTATGTAGCAGAGCTATGTGTGTATGTAAGTAGCAAAGCTATGTGTGTATGTATAGCAGAGCTATGTGTGTATGTATGTATGTAGCAGAGCTATGTGTGCTTGTATGTATGTAGCAGAGCTATGTGTGTATGTATGTATGTAGCAGAGCTATATGTGTATGTATGCAGCAGAGCTATGTGTGTATGTATGTAGCAGAGCTTTGCGTGTATGTAGCAGAGCTATGCGTGTATGTAGCAGAGCTATGTGTGTATGTATGCAGCAGAGCTGTGTATGTGTGCAGCAGAGCTGTGTATGTATGCAGCAGAGCTGTGGATGTATGCAGCAGAGCTGTGTATGTATTCAGCAGAGCTGTGTATGTATGCAGCAGAGCTGTTTATGTATGCAGCAGAGCTGTGTGTGTATGCAGCAGAGCTATGTGTGTATGTAGCAGAGCTATGCGTGTATGTAGCAGAGCTATGCGTGTATGTAGCAGAGCTATGTGTGTATGTATGTAGCAGAGCTGTGTATGTATGCAGAGCTGTGTATGTATGCAGCAGAGCTGTGTATGTATGCAGAAGAGCTATGCGTGTATGTATGCAGAAGAGCTATGCGTGTATGTATGTAGCAGAGATATGTGTGTATGTATGTAGCAGAGCTATGCGTGTATGTATGTAGCAGAGCTATGTGTGTATGTATGTAGCCAAGCTATGTGTGTATGTATGTAGCAGAGCTATGTGTGTATGTATGCAGCAGAGCTATGTATGTATGTACCAGAGCTATGCGTGTATGTAGCAGAGATATGTGTGTATGTATGTAGCAAAGCTATGTGTGTATGTATAGCAGAGCTATGTGTGTATGTATGTATGTAGCAGAGCTATGTGTGCTTGTATGTATGTAGCAGAGCTATGTGTGTATGTATGTATGTAGCAGAGCTATATGTGTATGTATGCAGCAGAGCTATGTGTGTATGTATGTAGCAGAGCTTTGCGTGTATGTAGCAGAGCTATGCGTGTATGTAGCAGAGCTATGTGTGTATGTATGCAGCAGAGCTGTGTATGTGTGCAGCAGAGCTGTGTATGTATGCAGCAGAGCTGTGGATGTATGCAGCAGAGCTGTGTATGTATTCAGCAGAGCTGTGGATGTATGCAGCAGAGCTGTGTATGTATGCAGCAGAGCTGTGTGTGTATGCAGCAGAGCTATGTGTGTATGTAGCAGAGCTATGCGTGTATGTAGCAGAGCTATGCGTGTATGTAGCAGAGCTATGTGTGTATGTATGTAGCAGAGCTGTGTATGTATGCAGAGCTGTGTATGTATGCAGCAGAGCTGTGTATGTATGCAGAAGAGCTATGCGTGTATGTATGCAGAAGAGCTATGCGTGTATGTATGTAACAGAGATATGTGTGTATGTATGTAGCAGAGCTATGCGTGTATGTATGTAGCAGAGCTATGTGTGTATGTATGTAGCCAAGCTATGTGTGTATGTATGTAGCAGAGCTATGTGTGTATGTATGCCGCAGAGCTATGTGTGTATGTATGTATCAGAGCTATGTGTGTATGTATATAGCAGAGCTATGCGTGTATGTATGCAGCAGAACTATGTGTGTATGTATGTAGCAGAGCTATGCGTGTATGTATGCAGCAGAGCTATGTGTGTATGTATGTAGCAGAGCTATGCGTGTATGTATGTAGCAGAGCTATGTGTGTATGTATGCAGCAGAGCTATGTGTGTATGTATGTAGCAGAGCTATGCGTGTATGTATGCAGCAGAGCTATGTGTGTATGTATGCAGCAGAGCTATGTGTGTATGTATGTAGCAGACCTATGCGTGTATGTATGCAGCAGAGCTATGTGTGTTTGTATGTAGCAGAGCTATGCGTGTATGTATGCAGCAGAGCTATGTGTGTATGTATGCAGCAGAGCTATGCGTGTATGTATGCAGCAGAGCTATGTGTGTATGTATGTAGCAGAGCTATGCGTGTATGTATGCAGCAGAGCTATGCGTGTATGTATGCAGCAGAGCTATGCGTGTATGTATGTAGCAGAGCTATGCGTGTATGTATGCAGCAGAGCTATGCGTGTATGTATGCAGCAGAGCTATGTCTGTATGTATGCAGCAGAGCTATGTCTGTATGTATGCAGCAGAGCTATGTCTGTGTCAGGTTTCCAGGTTTTCCAGTTCTCTTTTGAATGAGCTTGCCCTCAGTTAACATGGAGTTTAAGGTTCTGTTGCCCTACTTCCTGTCCAGCTGCTTAAAAGGCCGCCTCTCAGCCCAGTCCAGTGCCTGAGTATACTGCTTGCTGTGTGCTCCTGCTTTGCTGTTTCTACTTCCTGATTGCCTTGGATTCTCCTGAAAATCTACCGACCGACTCTGGACCATACCCGGTTTGCGTCAAGCTGTGCCCGGACTCCGTCTGCCGTCTTGATCAGCACTCTGCCCGGTTCGTAACCACTCTGGACAATCCTCCCGTACGGACACTCCTGGACTATACCACTTGCCCCTTGTGTACCGGCTGCTGCGCATTTAGGCCTTCCGGGGTTGATTGCCGGACAGTCCCTGTCCAGGGGTTCGCTCTGGTGGTCTCCCTGGGGGAGTCCGGTGCGTGGCCCCGGGAATCCCCTTCGCTCCGTTGCGTAAAAGTGTTTTGTGTGTTTGTTTTACTGTGTTTATTCCCGTTGTGTATCTACCGTGTGTACATATTATATAACATCTTGTACCAAGAACTCGTCTCTGTTGTCATTGCCCTACGCTATCGAAATCCTCAGAACATACAGTAGTATTACATTATACTCAGGCCCTAAGAGGATTTCGCTGGGGCAATGACTGAGACACGAGTAGATCAGCTCTTTTCCATGATTAACTCCTTGCAGCAGGAGATGGAGGCGGTGCAAACTAAACTCAGAGATGTGGAGGCGCAGCTGGGCCATGATCACCAGGTACTGGGTCCGGCTATTCAGGATTTGCAAGTCAGAGTGGAGGCTCAGGAAGCCGTCCCCACTACGTCCGTATCAGCTGCCGGTATGCCTAGGTTACCCCCATTCCGTTTCAATGGTGATCGTAGCCAGTTTCGTGGATTTGTGAACCAATGTATACTGTTTTTTGATGTACATGCTGATTATTACCGTTCTGACCGGTCCAAAGTGTTATGTATAATCATGTTATTAACCTCACGAGCACTGGCTTGGGCTAATCCTATGATAGAGAATCGGGACATCCGTTTAAATCACCTGGATGACTTTCTGAACGCAATGGCGCAAATGTTTGATGATCCGAATCGCCGTGCTACCGCTGAATCGGCTCTCCTTTCCTTACGTCAGGGAAAGCGTTCTGTCGTTGAATACGCCACTGAGTTCCAGAGGTTAGTGGTAGACACCGATTGGGGAAACAATGCATTATTGTCTGTTTTCAGAAAAGGTTTGTCCGGTACCATCAAGGACGAGTTAGCTCGTTCCGAATCTCCAGGGGATTTTGAACTGTTTCTCCAGCACTGTGTGCGTATTGATACCCGCTTGACGGAGCGTAGACAGGAAAAATGGGCAGCTGTAAACCGTGTAAACAACTTTGCGTTTCCTTCTAGAGAACCCGCTCTCAGGACACCACGGGAGGCCGAGGACGTTCCTATGCAAGTGGACTCTCTGCAAAAGCGAGAGACCAACGAACGTCGCGAACACCGGCTCCGTGAGCGTTTGTGTTTCTATTGCGGTCAATCGGATCATTTCTTGATCGACTGCCCGAAACGTCCAAATCGCCCAAATAAGGTATTGGCAGCCATGGCAGAGTGTGACAACACGGACGCAGAGTCCGATATCTCTGAGGCAAGTGGGCACTTGGATGCGGTATTTCCCTTGACTGTAATGTCAACCTCACCGAAGGACTCAGAAGGGAAATATACCCATTGCTCGCTCCCCATTCAGATCCAGTGGGAGGGGCATCTAATACCTACCTCTGCAATGATAGATTCTGGGGCAGGGGGAAATTTCATGGACTCCTCTTTTGCCAGGAAACACGGTATCCGGACTCAGCAAAGATCCTCACCGGTTACCATGGAGACGGTAGACGGATCTCCGTTAAGCTCTGGACCAGTGGATCGGGAAACAGTACCACTAGAATGCGCGATGAAGCCAGGTCAGCAGGAGACCCTTGTTTTCATGATAATTTCCTCTCCTCATTTTCCGATTATTTTAGGTATTCCGTGGCTACGGTCTACGAATCCGGTCATCGATTGGGAAACTAAGGAAATCTCATTCCCACCGCAGAGTGGTCCGACCATTAGTCCAACTATTCCGGTTCCAGTAACACCGAATGCGGAGGGCACTGTACAGGTACCTGTTCTACCCCCGGTTTATGATGACTTTGCTGACATATGCGACAAAAGAAAAGCCGATCGGCTTCCCCCGCATAGACCGTATGATTGCCCCATAGACTTACTCCCAGGGGCGGAGATTCCGTTCGGCCATGTCTACCCGTTGGCGGCACCTGAGCTAGAAGCACTAAAAGAATACATTGATGAGAGCCTAGCCAAGGGATTTATTCGCCCGTCTACCTCACCAGCAGGGGCACCCATCTTTTTCGTGAAAAAGAAAGAGGGGACTCTGAGACCCTGTATTGACTACCGGGAACTGAATAAAATAACCATTCGGAACCGGTATCCGTTACCGTTGATTCCTGAGCTATTGGAGAGGGTCCAACAGGCAAAAATATTCACTAAATTGGATCTCCGTGGGGCATATAATCTACTTCGCATACGTCCCGGAGACGAGTGGAAGACCGCGTTCCGATGTCGGTATGGACATTTTGAGTACCTAGTGATGCCTTTTGGACTTTGTAACGCTCCCGCGACTTTCCAACATCTAGTTAACGATATTTTTAGGGATATCATGGACCAATTCATGGTGATTTATCTGGACGATATCCTAATCTTTTCTGATTCCCTACAGGAACACCAGGAACACGTCAAGACCGTACTTACCCGGCTGAGGGAAAACCACCTGTACATCAAACTGGAGAAATGCGAGTTCCACTGCTCAAAAATACAATTCTTAGGTTATGTCATCTCTCCTCAGGGACTGAACATGGAGTCTGGCAAGATACAAGCAATTCTAGACTGGCCGGAACCGGGGAACATCAAGGAGGTACAACGCTTTGTCGGTTTTGCCAACTTTTACCGACGTTTTATCCGTAATTTTTCAGAGATCGTTCGTCCCATCACTCTGTTAACCAAGAAAGGACAGAAGTTTGTGTGGTCCGCCCAGGCCCAGGAGGCTTTCCATCGTCTCAAGGTTTGTTTTACCTCAGCGCCTATATTGGTACATCCGAATCCCGCACTTCCCTTTATCGTGGAAGTCGACGCTTCCGACTACGCATTAGGGGCCATCCTTTCACAAAGGACTGGGGACAAGAGTCTCTTACATCCATGTGCTTTCTTTTCCCGCCGGTTGTCCCCTGCAGAAAGGAACTATGACATTGCGGACAAGGAATTGTTAGCGATTATTTCCGCTTTCAAGGAATGGAGACACCACTTACAGGGAGCCGCGCAGCAAGTGATAGTACTCACAGATCATCGTAATCTGGAATTTCTTAAGTCTGCCAGGTGCCTGTCTCCACGGCAAGCCCGTTGGAGCCTATTCCTTAACCAGTTCAATTTTGTCGTTACATACCGTCCAGGTTCACGTAATGGGAAAGCCGATGCCTTGTCCCGAATCCACGCCGTGGACTCCGTGCCTGGAACCCCGTCTCAGACCATGTTATCGGATGCCAATTTCGTTGGAGTAATCCAGGACCAGGACTTGTGGAAGGACATCAAGCTGGCCTATGATGGTGACGTATTTCTTGCTGCCCCCCCGAATGATGTAACTCTTGTTCTTCGGAATGGTGTGTGGTTGAGAGAGCGACGCATTTATGTCCCGGAGGCCGTAAGACTTCGGGTTCTCAAGTTGGTCCATGACTCCGTGTTGGCTGGTCATAGGGGGGTACAGAAGACGCAGGAATTCCTCAGCCGTTTTTTCTGGTGGCCTACCTGTTTAAAGGATGTAAAGGACTATGTCCACTCATGTGTGGTTTGTGCCCGGTGCAAGGTTCCTCGTGTGGCTCCTACGGGACTCCTCCAACCGTTACCCATGCCATCTCGCCCTTGGGGGTCTATCTCAATGGATTTTATTGTGGAGTTGCCCGTCTCAGACGGTCACAATACCATTTTAGTGGTGGTGGATCGGTTGACTAAAGCTGCTCACTTTATTCCGTGTGCCGGTCTTCCCTCAGCCGCAGAGACAGTGGATCTGGTTATCCAGAACGTATTCCGATTGCATGGGGTACCAGACGAGATCATCTCTGACCGGGGCGTGCAGTTCACGTCTAGGTTCTGGAAGGGGTTTTGTACGGCACTCCAGATTGATGTCTGTTTGTCTTCTGCATACCATCCTCAGACAAATGGGCAAACCGAACGGACCAATCAAACACTGGAACAATACCTTCGCTGTTATGTCAGCCATCTGCAGGACGATTGGTTGAAGATGCTTCCGTTGGCGGAGTTCTCGTATAACAACACTCAGAGCAGCTCCACTAAGGTAACGCCCTTCTTTGCTAACTTGGGTTACCATCCGACTATTTTGCCTAGGTCACCGGTTGCGGTCTCAGTGCCTGCGGTGGAGGACAGATTAACAGAGCTACGACAAAATCTGGAGGTTCTGAAGGACACTGTGGCTACAGCTCAGGAGCGTTACAAGAGGTCGGCAGACGCTCACCGGAGACCGGCACCCATGTATAAGGTAGGGGACTCTGTATGGTTGTCCACCAAGAACCTGAGATTGGGTGTTCCTTCGCAGAAACTGGGACAAAAATTCATCGGTCCGTTCAAGATCACCGGGATCGTGAGCCCTGTGGCCTGTCGGCTGCGGTTACCGCACCATCTAAAGGTACACCCAGTCTTTCATGTTTCTCTCCTCAAATCCGTCTCTCCCAATACGTTTCATGGTCGTGTCGTGCCTCCTCCTCCGCCTGTGATGGTCGACGGCGAGGAGCAGTTCGTGGTTGAGGACATTATTGACTCCCGGCTTCATCGTCGTCGGCTTCAGTATCTGGTACGTTGGCAGGGGTACGCCCCCGAGGACGATTCCTGGGAACCGGTGGGTAACATTCGAGCACCACGGAAGATCGCTCAGTTTCATCGACGGTACCCGGACAAGCCGGGCCCTGACCCGTCCTGAGGCCGTTTCTGGGGGGGGGAGTAATGTCAGGTTTCCAGGTTTTCCAGTTCTCTTTTGAATGAGCTTGCCCTCAGTTAACATGGAGTTTAAGGTTCTGTTGCCCTACTTCCTGTCCAGCTGCTTAAAAGGCCGCCTCTCAGCCCAGTCCAGTGCCTGAGTATACTGCTTGCTGTGTGCTCCTGCTTTGCTGTTTCTACTTCCTGATTGCCTTGGATTCTCCTGAAAATCTACCGACCGACTCTGGACCATACCCGGTTTGCGTCAAGCTGTGCCCGGACTCCGTCTGCCGTCTTGATCAGCACTCTGCCCGGTTCGTAACCACTCTGGACAATCCTCCCGTACGGACACTCCTGGACTATACCACTTGCCCCTTGTGTACCGGCTGCTGCGCATTTAGGCCTTCCGGGGTTGATTGCCGGACAGTCCCTGTCCAGGGGTTCGCTCTGGTGGTCTCCCTGGGGGAGTCCGGTGCGTGGCCCCGGGAATCCCCTTCGCTCCGTTGCGTAAAAGTGTTTTGTGTGTTTGTTTTACTGTGTTTATTCCCGTTGTGTATCTACCGTGTGTACATATTATATAACATCTTGTACCAAGAACTCGTCTCTGTTGTCATTGCCCTACGCTATCGAAATCCTCAGAACATACAGTAGTATTACAGTCTGTATGTATGTAGCAGAGCTATGCGTGTATGTATGCAGCAGAGCTATGTGTGTATGTATCTAGCAGAGTTGTGTTGTGTGTCTGTATGCATGTATGATGTGTATCTATGTATGTCAGTGTATATGACTGTATAGATATGTCAGTTCTATTCGTATTTTTATGAGTTTGTCTTTAAATATGTATATGTATGTGTGTGTCTGCGTGTGGATGGGGCCCACCGGGACTCTTCCGCTCAGGGCCCACAAAAACCTGGAGCCGGCCCTGATCACGCCCACAGGGGCATGATGCCATGGAAACAGTGATGACTAGTCTGGGGAAACAATGTCCCTGTCAAGGCCTTAATTTGCATATGGAATGCGAGGTTTATAAGTAGCTTTTTTAAACGTTCATATTAGTTAATAGCGTTGTACAGGGCTGGTTAGGCAGGGAATTTCATACAGGGATCAATGCTGCCGGGTTGGAGGACATGGAGGAACTGACAGTTTCCCTTTAATTCCTCTTCATGTATTTCCTGCTTATTTACAGCCTTTTTTTCTGCCCTCCCTGAGACAGTAGATGCTTTCTATACAGATCTTTGAACAACACTTTCCTCTTCCTACAGCCCCAAGGCTGAATTCTGACACTCTTGTACAGACTGCAATGCACAAACCAGCTGCTGGTCTCCTGACTAAAACTAACAGTCTCATATATGGCTATGAGGATATTAGTTCGGGAGAAAAGGACGTAAGGAACCTATCATGACCTCCTTCACACAAACTTTTTCTGTAATTCTATTTAAAAAAAAAATAAAATAGAAAATAAACACCATTAACTTCAAGCATAAAAATAGTTTCGACTTTTACGAGAAACACAAGATGTCGCTGATGCCTAGCAAGCCCACTCATCTGCAGACATCCCTCTGGTTTTGTGTGCTAAGGGACAAACAGCGCATGAGTGTCTGCAGGTGAAGAGCACAGGTGGACGCGATTAAAGATTTCAACACTAGTGGGTGCTATAAAGAAAAATAATACTCTGACACTCTTCACAACAAAAGCAAT
This sequence comes from Anomaloglossus baeobatrachus, assembly GCF_048569485.1. NCBI lineage: Eukaryota > Metazoa > Chordata > Amphibia > Anura > Aromobatidae > Anomaloglossus > Anomaloglossus baeobatrachus. The sequence goes on along the minus strand of NC_134358.1, from coordinate 527,690,606 downwards.
AACTGGACAATTACATTTTTATCATATTATTATGAATATTATTATTATATAAGAAGAATAATATTTATTCATTTATGTAGCGCTATTAATTCCACAGCGCTTTACATACATTGGCAAAAAAAAAGTAATTTATAAAATAGTAGGAGATAGGTTATTTAAAGTCTACAGATCCTACATAAAGCGATGTGTATCTATATTTAGAGACTAAAAAACCTGTGTGAAGCCTAAACTACAATTATACTTATTGGTCTCTGCATGTTATCAAGAATTAAAGGGATATTTCCATTTCAAAGATCCTTTCCCAATATGTAGTAGGCGTAGTAATAATAATAATAATAATAATATTAGTAAATACATCCAAATAGAAATGTAGTATAGTTTTCTTGATAAGCTGTCACTTACCTCATGTGCAGGGCATTGCAATAGCTTAGGTATCCATGGTTACACCCACAAGCAACTAACTGTCATAATATAAGTATCCACTCATATTATGACAGCTAGTTACTTAGTCGTGGTCGTAACCATGGATACCTCATATAATGACAGTTAATTCCTTGTGGTCGTAACCATAGATGCCTAAGCTGCAATGCCCTGCACATGAGGTAAGGGACATGGCTATATCAGAAGAACTAAATTACATTTCTAATAGAAGGTATTTGCTAATATTATAATTATTGCACCTACTACATATTGGGATAGGAACTTGGAGATGGGAATACACCTTTAAGGAGATTTGTGACGGTAAGTACAATTGTAATTTGTTGTATTCTGTAACCATAGTAACACATAGGTCTGCTTAGCAACTGAAAGCTCAAATGGTTGAATATTTTAAGCATTGGAGCAATAAAAAATAAAAAAAAAAACACTGCAGTGGTGGATGGGTAAAGGTCTTATCAAAAACTTACTTTAGCAGCAAATATTGTATAAAGTTGCCAGAATTTAATTAACTTCTTAGAGGACTCATCAAATCACAATATATTGCTCTGAATAAGTTTCTGCCTTACCTGGTTTGATATCGCAGGTGAGTTGAACTCCCAGTGGAGCGCCTCCTAGCTCAGCGTTTGAGAATTGAAGATCTGGTACCTCCCCAATAAAGTGAGCTGCCCGGTCTGACATCCGCACCAAACCCGGTTGCCCCTCAGCAGGTGTGCATCCTTCCCCAGTACAAGGACCTCTGCTCCGAGATTTTAGCCGGATCCTCAGGGGCAGTTTACATTCAATTCCTTTGCAATCCCTGGTAATGTTACTGTGTGTCCCACCCCATCCATCGGGACTACCCGAGAAGTCAACTCTTGTGGATGCTGATGTCTGCTGGTTCACTCTCAGGATATCAACGCCGGCCGTCTGCTGGTAGGTGTGCGAGGTTCGGCTTACTTTAGCTGGGCACCTGGCACCCACACATGGCTTGGACTGTTCATAGTCTATAGAACCGCTAGTACAGGACTGACCCCCAGGACATCTCTCAGCTGGAACTCCATAGCATACAGGCAGAAATAGAAGGCTGCTCATCCATGTGAAGGACCACCAACACAACATGGTTATCTGCAGATACACAAGAGCAAAAAAACACCAAAAAGCTAAAAATATCTTGACTTATCAACAACATAAGCTGATAAATATAATACCAAAGAAATTACATTTCTTCGCCTCCTATGGCCACATCTTGCTCCGAAGATCCCTTCAGCTAAAAATAAGTCATCATCTATAGTTCTTGTTCTCCACCACATTCTAAATTCATTCCTTCAAGCTAAGTAAAACCACTTTTATGTATATACATAAAAGCTCATCAACATGTGTTTCCAATTGTAGTGTCTTGCTTTCGAATGGTTTTCTTTAGCTGGGATGAATCTTAAAAGAGATGTTTTATGACTGGCGTACCTTGAGAAGACTTGCAGAGTCAAGTCCCTTGAGCTGCTACCTCCAATTAAAGACTTATCAGTTCAGAGCTATCCAAAGTGGTGACCTCTGCAACAACAAAAAAAACCTACATGCTGGGGAATGTAATGTGCAACATTCCTCGGATTTCATTAGCTTAGAATTTCTCCGAGACCACCCATTAACCCTCCACGTCCTGGCTTTAGTGGTCCATCAACTTACCTTAATATTAAATTCCGCTTCTTCTTGTACCTCTACAAATAGTTTGATGATATCTTATGAATACAGATCTATTATCCTGCAGATTCCAAGTCAGTTCTTCCTCCGTCTAATGAAATATGTCAATCGAATGCCCCATACATACATTCACATTGAGAAAGAGGTAACGAGTAAGGTTAAGTGTTTGCGACTAGAAGAAATGTAAATCCTAGTTTGCGCCTAATTATGGTAGCCAAGGGCAGGAATGCTTTTCATTGTGTAGTTCAGTCAATCTCCTCTTCAGAATGGAGCTGCTAAAACTATTTTTTCTCCCCCTCGGAGGTTTTAGCTATAGTCAAGATGTTTAAGAGCTATTGGATTACAAGAGCACTTCCTGCATTTTTGGAAGGGTTAGATAATTTACTTACCAAAACAAAACAGAAGCCAAGAATAGGTATATCGAGAACTCAAGTTTACTTACATATAAATGAAAACATAAGGAGGAACTTATCAACATCTTGGTTCGCCTCCAGCTGTCTGGAAGAATTTCTTTTTCTTTGTTTTTGCTGGTTCGTAAAAAAGAATACATGGAGGTTTCCACGCCAAGAGGTTTGTGGATGCATTTTACAGGACTAATTTCATTTATCAGATATCAAATGGACGGCTCTAATTTGGATGATAACTTCAGTTATTTGTACTGTAAAAGTTCTTTATATTGGGTCAGATATTGGGTATAGGTGGTATAACGTGGACCGGGGTGGTAGTCGTTGGTGTTCCACACCCCTGAATGCTACAGGAAAATGCGGGTCCTGGCTAGGTGTGGACTAGTGCTCACTCCATCTAGTCGCTACCTAGGGTCCATTTCAGGGTCAGCCAGGGTCTAGGTATCATGCTCGGCACATAGGTGTAAAACCTATCTAGGGACGTCAGGGGAGCCAGGGGCCAGCAGAAGATTTTATCTGGGGTTAGCATCTTCCCCTTCCATAGAGACAGGGTTCCCCTCTTTCCTCCCCTCACTTTTCGTTGTTTGCCCGATATTCCCCAAAACCTAGCGTGACATTATCGTCAACCGCACAAAACCAAAAAAAAGACCTGTGTGTCAGTTTTTTGGGTTTTTTTTTTATTATTGATCCAATCACTGTTCATACTGCTGTTCCCCAAGCAATGTTCTGTACCATAAGTTAGGCCTCCTGGCCTGTAATAAGGACCTCGTCCTGCTGCTCCCCCTGAGCGATAGTCTTTACTGGTATTTAAGCCTCCAAGTCTGTAATAAGAACCTCATCCTTTTGCTCCACCATGCGATGTTCTGTACTGTTAGTTAGGCCCCTTGGTGTGTAATAAGGACCTCATCCTGCTGTTCCCTCTGAGCAATATTCTCTACTGTTAGGCCTCTAGGCCTGTATTAAGAACCTGATCATCCTCTTTATCTTCACTAGGGCTCCCTCTGCCTGGGATCTGGAATCCTGCAGCCACTTAATCGTTGCTTTCCTTCAGATTATACTATGTGATATATGGTGGTCCCCCTCGTAGCATACAACATCATTTCTATTGTAACGTCCTGGAGGTGGATTCACTGGGCCGTGCACCGGACTCCCCCAGTGAGGCAACCCGGAGCTAACCCCTATACAGGGACTGTCCGATCACCCCACCAGAGGGCCTAGATGCATGGTAGCCGGAACACTAGGGGTACGGGATGAGAGTCCTTCAGGGATCTGTACAGGAATGTCTCTGAGTCCAACGGGTACCGTAGGCAGGACGGATGACTGGAACCGGATTCAGGTGCTGGGTAGGAACAGCAGACGGGGTCCGGGTTCAGCGAGATGTGCAGTCTGATGTTACCAGGTGAAGTTGGGGATCGGTGACGGGTTCAGGCTGATGGGAGATGGCGGGATCCTTAGCAGACAGTCACCGGGAGACTTCCTGGGGAATCAGCCGTCAGGACCGGGTTCAGGTGGCAGGCGGGCTCTGCGAAAGAGACAGAGTTAAATGGAGACAAGGCACAAAGGGACCTGAACTCCTAGCTATGGGAACACGTTGATCAGGCACCGCCCACATGGAAAGGAAGTCCTAATGTACCCTGCACCTGTAATTGGCCATATCCTGTTTCCGGGACTCTGGCGCTTTAAGAAGAGGTGAGTGAACGCACACGCGCCTTAATGCGCGAGGCTCGTGTGCTGGAGGCCAGAGCAGGAAGTGATGCAGGGGGACCAGACAGAGTGTCCTGGGTCGCTGGGAGACACCGGGACCGGCGGGCAGGAGGCACGGAGGATGCAGAGGAGGGAGAGTGAGGAGAGCAGCCGCGGGCAGGGGGACCGGGAACTGGAGCGGTGAGTGATAGACGGCGCCGGGACCCGGGGAGCGTGACATCTATGCAAGACTGCAAGCAGCTAGACCATAGGTCTGTTACTTCTCAACACTACTCACTATCTGAGTCATAAACAGGAAGTTACTTCTCTGTGCCCACGAACGTCCTCCCATCCTGGGCTGGTCCCAATAATTAATCATTATAAAGAGGTATAAAGTCTGGCTCAACTACTCAAAAGCTGGTGCCACCGAGGAAAAACATCAAATAGCAAAAAATAACTTGGGCACACATATATGTTGAAAGGACTGTGGATGCCGTAGGTTACTTTAATCTGCTTGATTTATTGGTGCAAAAATCTAAAATATTGGTACAAAAAGAAGTGTTACAAAGTGTGCAAAAGGAAATATCATCATAAATCTATTACATTTAATCACTATGAATACAATCAATGGAAACAATATAAATAAAGCAAAACAGGAATTTCATAGAAACACCAAAATTAGATTACAAAAATCAGTGCGTTCATAGTTACTGGAAATCAAAGGATTTACAAAGATCACTATGGGAGGAAACAACCCCCTATCCAGATATCTTGCTAAATTTATTTCTACCTACCTAATATAATAGTAGAGAAGAAAAACCACAAGGTGAATCAATGTTCACTAGTGCACAGATTCTGGAATAAATATTTTACACCTGAAAGGCAGATCATATAAATCAGATATCTAAAACCGACGAGGACTCTGTCATCCAGAGAGTGAAATCATGCAGTGGTCTGATGAACAGAGTGGAGAGGGGAAAAGGAACGGTAAAAAAATGTTATATTCTAGTTACACAGTATCATAATTTAATTATTTATTTCACATGTCCCCTTTATTAGATAACATTTTTCATAATACCTCTGTGTGCCGCCCCCGTGTCAGCAGCCGAGCTGCTCGGATCTGGATCCACGGTGGCTCGAGTGGTCTCTGGACCCGGGGGTCATGCGGCCACTCAAATGAAGGAGGTATTTACAGGGGATTGTATTAGAGTTTGTGACGCCATCCGTGGTATGTGGTAATTGGAGTACCACTGCTGCAGTTGGGAGTACCCAGGGTGATGGAATGGAGGGCAGATTGTGCAATACCCTGTGACGACCTGATAGTCCAGGGACATCACATTCCCCCTTGGTTAAACGTAGCTTGTCCTCGAGCTACAGGACATCAGAGGTTTTATTTATTTATTTTTTTAAACTGTAAAAGTAGAAAAAAGAACATTTTTATTAACAGGTTTCATCCCACATTAAGGAGGCTTGGCACTTAAACGTTACTATAGCACGAGTTCATCAAACCAATGGTGGAACGCTACCGGTTAGGTTAGTAGCGGAGGCTCAACCTGCTCCATTGCAACCTCTTCCTGCGACAGTCCAGTCCCAATGTCCCAGATTCCGTTAACCCGCCACCCAAACAACCTGACCTGCTGCATACCTATTGTGGGTCAGTGACCAGGTTAAGGTCTCGGGTGTTGTAAAAGACGACTCTGGTGGGCACAGGAGGTGCAACTATTTACAATACATAAGTCTGTGTTGGTCACAACCAGTCCTATAACCATGGTCCATATTTATTATAAACATTGGTGCAAAATTGTAACGGAGTCCATGCACCGGGTGTACACACTATAAAAGTCTTCTTCTTCTCGTTAATAAGGAACTTCATCTGTTCATTCAAACCTTGTTGATTAAACACTTATCTTCTAACATTTTCCCTATATGTAAAACTACAAACTTTGAAAAATAATAAAAAGGAAACACAGATACCTGACAGTTTTAACTCTAGATAGCCAGGTACCGCTACCATCATCGCTGATACCTGGCTTCGGAGGCCGGCATGACTTTTCCATCACTCAAAATATGCCGCTTTACCTCCAGGGCACACCAGCCCCACTCTTTCAACTTCTCTTGGTTGGTGTGGGCAGCAATCTCCCATCGTCGCTGATCTTGGGTTGTCATCTCCGGTTGCAGCTTTTGCTGGTGTCATTCCCAGTAGGGGTCCGTCAGCATCCGGCTTCGGCTCCCTGACTGGCATAGGCTTTAGTTGCACTCTTGCGGCCCCAACAGCTGTTGGGATGCCGCGCGGTGGCGGAACCGGCAGCTCTCCAGGCTCCACCTCTGCTATTGTGAATAAAGGAACCGACTGCTCCGCAGCCGGGGTTGCAGAGTCCGGGTGCTCTGCCTCTAAGGACGGACCCGGTGATGCGGCCGGGTCTGGTCGGGTCGGTGTCGGGGTGACCGATGTCATGACCGGGTCGAGTGACGGAACTGTGGGTTCTGCAGCTGCATCTTCACAAGTGGTGTTTGAAGGTTCTGCTGCCATGGTGGGAGCAGGCAGCTTGGTGTCTGCCGAGGATGGGGTTGGTGGCAGCGGATTGCTTGCCAGGAGTGTGGGCGGTCCGGATCCCTCAGCCGCATCGGCCAGATTAGGGCAACAGGGACAACCGCTTACACTCTCTTCACGTGGGATTTCGATCTCACAGGCTCGCACCGCCACCACCAGGCTCCTCATCTCTTCCCTCCAGTGGTCCAATATGAATAAGAACTGCATCCACATCCTTCTGCAAAGCTGCTCCGTCTCTTCCTCAATCCAGGTTGCGGTCGCGGGAACAGCACGTTCCGGTGACCAGCTCCGCTCCGCCATCTTTCCTCTGCGCTGTCCAGGTATGTTATCGCAGAGTCCTGGCGTCCCTGCTTCTCTTCCACTGCTACATGCCGTCACGCCCCCTTGGTTTTCTGTCAGCACTCTCCTCGATGCTGTGGCCCTCTGGGAACTTCCGGTTCCAGGCTCGTCTCAGGACGAAGGGCGGGGCTTCTGTTTTGCGCGCTTTGGTAGAGAAGACGGCGTTTTGGCGCCAAAAGATGGCGGAAGATGGCGTAAATGGCGGGAAACGGGGATTCCGAATCGCGGCTTCGGTCTTCAAGGCGCACGTCACCCAGGTAAGTGGGTCCTGCTCGTATCCTGTTCGTGACACCAGGAATTTGAGGTGTGCCACCCCCGTGTCAGCAGCCGGACTGCTCGGATCCGGATCCACGGTGGCTCAAGTGGTCTCCGGACCCTGGGGTCGTGCGGCTACTCAAATGAAGGAGAGAATTTACAGGGGATTGTAATAGAGTTTGTGACACCACCTGTGGCATGTGGTAATTGGAGTATCACCGCTGCAGTTGGGAGTACCCGGGGTGATGGAATGGGGGCAGCCAGGTGTTTGAACCCTCCATGGGTAGGGGGAATGCACCGAGACTCAGTGATGGTGATTGGGGAGTGCCGTGGGGAGCGAGGGGTCACTTGCGTACTCACTCAGCCCATTAAGCTGACACTGACAACTGGATAAACCAAAGTTCTGGATACCGCTGCCACTGAGGGGAGCTAGTTCGGGTCCCGTCCCCAATGGTGCTGCCTGGTGATCCGTGACCTGCCTCCTGGCACTAAGCTTACTTCTCTGTTGGTCCCGGTAGTATGGAACTAGTCGGGTCCCACTCCCCACTATGGCTAAGTGTGGGAGCTTGCTCTCAGGGTTCACGCTTGGGATTTTCTGGAATGTTTGAGTGGAAAATCCTATACCCTCGTTGCGCTAGTACTCCGATTTTGGAGCGGGTGGAGAGCGGATCTTGAAGGCTCCGTTCTCGTCGGTTAAATTGTCAGGTTGCCTGAAGCTACTCCCTGACCTAGGGTCCACGTACCCCGTCGTGCCCTGGTCCCAGCCTGGTGATGGTGCAAGGCCACCGGCTGTCCTCCTCGACAGTTCTGTGCCCCTTGCCACGATCCCATGCGACCGGAGGTCCAGCTCCTCTAGGCCCAGACCATCGTCTGCTACCTAGATGGATTCCTAGCAGCCCGGCTCCTGACCTCCTCTGTCCTTCACTGCCAACACACTTCTTTCAACTACTCCTGACACTACTGACCTCCCCTAACCAACCCCCCAAGTGGGCGACCCTACACCACTCAGGTTGGCCACTGGTGTGTCTGGTGGGTGTGGTGCAGAGTGTACCTAGGATTTTAATTAGCTGATGTAGGCACCACCATGTAGTTGGGGACCCATAACCAAGGAGGAGGTGGATACTGCACGGGAGGGCAAATTGTGCAATACCCTGTGACGATCTGATAGTCCAGGGGCGTCACCTCTGCATTAGATGTTTGTCGTATGGGACTGGGCATTGTTATCATAACATGACTTGCGACTACCCCTGGTAATGATAATATATGTCTGTAGAAAATAGTAAAGGTATTCATCCATGTACAGTTTCATTTTCATTTTATTTTCCTTATACTTGTGGCCCACATTTTTTCCTTCACATATGTTTTTCCCCTTTTACCGTTCCTTTTCCCCTCTCCATTCTGTTCATCAGACCAGAGTTACACCTTGACGTGGTAACTGGGCACAAATAAATTTGGCCACCTTTATTTGCTAAGTAACTCATCTCTTTCAAAAAAATGTTTTCCTATTTTCTTGGCAGTAATACAGATTCATATTCCAATGTTCACCATCTACATTCTTGTGTTTTCTCCTTCCCTTTACTTGAGTGCAACTGCTATTTTGGATATTGTATGTCATGTTCAGTATCCACCAGTTCAGACTATGAGGTTAGGAAGTGCCAGCAATTTTCCTAGTTAATTTGTTTTATGGACAGGGCAAAAAAACTGTGCTATTTTTACAGACTATCCTGAAATTTCTGGATAGTTGGTGACCTTGCTTAGTGTAGAACCCAAACCAGAAACTGCATTTTTAGACACGTGTTTCAGGTTGCTTGCCTAACATCAGTGCAAACCATGAGAACTCATTGTATGGCTTATAATTCTCCCTACACCGACATGGTTCTCTCCATGAGTAGAATTTTTCTCCATTAGGCCCACAGTCAGAGGCACCCAGCCATATCAGTTTTCATGCTTTGTACTGATGAAGGGCAAACACCCTGAAACACGTCTACATGGAATAGGTGATAACTTACGGACCGATAGGATTCCTACCTGCACCAATCGGCCATCCGTTGAATTTTTATCCCTTAAGGGAAACTTTTAACAATATTAGAATGGAGTAACAACTTGGATGCTCAGTCACTGCTCCATTCATTTCTTATGGGGTTGCCAGAAAAAGCCGAGAGCTGCACTCTGAAGCTCTATAGAGAATGAATGGTTTAGCATCCAACCTCTCACTCCATTCTTACAAGGATAAACGATCCCCATTTCGCTCACTGGGGTTGGACCTCATCCAATCAATAAGTTATCATTTGGATTGGCAATAAATTGTTTTCACTGGAGAAGCCCTTTGATCCTTCGTGTGGTAGCTCTGCAGGGAAACTGAACAAGGTTTTTCTACCTATTATACGTGGGTGTCCTAGCAGTGGAACAAATTGTTATTAGTTTATTGTCAAGTAAGGTGTCTAGTAAATTGGGATTGTTCAAAGCAGAGAACCCTGTTAGTTTCCATGTAATACTCACTGTGCCGCTTTCCCAGGCGTCTTAGAGCTTAAGAAATGTAAGCATGGTTATATAAACCTGATGAATGGTATAATTTAGGATGATTCGCTGCAAGAAAACATAACCTTTCTCGCTTCACTGATTCTCTCCCTTAGTCACTTTTCGGAACTGTATTTCCTCTACACATTAGGAAAGCACAGCATGGGGAGTTTAAAGTGATGCAAAACCAATGCACATGAAGCAGGACACAAACCGTCGGCGGGTGGCGCAATGTTATCCAATACAGAGTTTAGGATATAGTCTTAATTTGAAATTCCCGTGATGATTTTTTAAGCGTCTTTGATGATGTGTATTTTTGCTGGGCAAAACATGTAGCACCTTACATTTCCAGCAAAGTGGATTTATAGAAATATCCGCCCACTGGGCTTTTTTATGCTACGTAAAAATGAGCTGCGGTGCGTATTTGAAATCCACAACTTCTCGTGCAATTACGCTGAGTTTAATGTGCAGATTTTCCAAAATGAATTGTATTAGATGCGAAAAATCCACAGGTAAAAAATGCACATGCGGAAACAGACTAAAAACTAATAGAATCCGCACATGACTGTATTATTAAAGTTTTGTCAAAGATAAATAAAGGGTCAGAAACCAGACGCCAAGCGTCAAGAACCTGGATACAAATACAGACTTTTACCTGTATGTCCGGTTCCTGTTCGTGTTTGTCATCCAAAAAAAAGCTTGTTGAAAGGTTGCAGAGCAGCCAATCAGCAAGCTTTTCCGATGTGCGAACTTTCAGCTCCATCACAGCCATGTCAAGTATTGGCATGGTTGTGATTGGTCAGGGAAATCACTGTTAAAGGGGTGGTTCACCCATATTCATTATTGACCATAACTATATTATGTTTAGAAAGAAGGTTTCTCTCAAATACCTTGTGTTGCCAATAGCGCCTGTGAGTGGCGCTATTGCGGACCGCTCTTTCCCATCACCTGACCCCCAGTCTTCGTGACCTCTGGGATCCGGTGATGTCACGTCAAGTTCTTGTTGACCTACCATCACCCCGGCTGGCCCCAGTCTCTATGAGTCACTGGGCTGTGGACAGTGTTTAACCGCTCATCATAGCCCTGCATTACAGCACATCATCTCCCTGCTCCCTCCTCCTTCACTGCAAGCCCGCAAGCAGGAGACACGCTGGACTGAGATGAGCCGTGAAACTCCGCTCACAACCCAGTCACTCACGGAAACTAGGGCTGGCCGCAGTGATGTCAGGTAAGCAGGAAGTTGACGTGACATCACCGGATCCCTGAGGTCACGGAGTCTGGGGATCAGAAGATGGGGAAGAGCAGACCGCGAGAACACCACTCACAGGCACTATTGGGAACACTAGGAATTTGAGAGAAACCTTGTTTCTCAACATAATATTGTTGGGGCCAATAATGAATATGAGTGAACCACTTCTTTAAAAAAAAACAAAAAAAAAACTTAATGTTGACTGCCAGTACTGGTACAACAACAGCTACAGGCTGCAGACCCCACCTGTGAGCTTTACTGTGGCTGGATATTAAAATAAAGGGGATCCTATGGCATTTTTTAAAATTATTTAAATAAATACAGTCCCTGACAGAAGTTCTGTCACTTATCCATGTTATGTAAATAAAGCTTATAACCTGACTTTAAATTCATCCATTGGTTTTATAAATTACTCTTTTGAAAGCTGAAACCCTCACAAATTTAGTTTAGGGGTATGAAAATAAAGTTGCTGCAAAGCTGAAATATTGATCATTTAATGAACACAGAAAGGTCAGATTTTGGCAAGACAAAAGTTTTGTCGCCTTGTCATATAATGCACCCAATCCTAGTTTACATCTTCACCTGTGCTCACTAAATGATCTGTTAATTAGTGGGTGTGTATAAAAAGAAACCCAGCACCCCAGACCTTCAGTTGAACTGCAACTTGACCTCTGACAACATGGCAAAAATCCACCATGCGACCAAAGCCTTGATTATCAAGAGGCTGAAGCCCAGATCCACTGCAGAGGTGGCTGGCACCTTTAATGTGTCTCAGCATCAAGTACAAAGAATTAAAAAAAGATTTGAAGAAACTGTAGATGTTTTTGACAAGCCCAGGTCCGGCAGACCCCACAAGACAACTGCTCAGGAGGAAAATTTGTTGGTTAGAAAATCCAAAGCCAGCCCCTCCACTGCAGCAGAGCTCCAAAAGGCCTGGTCACCTCAAGTCCCTGTGTCAACTAGAACAGTTCGTAGGATTCTGTCTCGAAATGGCCTCCATGGTCGAATCAGTGCCCAGAAGCCAGCACTAAACAAAAGGCAATTAAAAAAACGTGTGGCATTTGCCAAGTCCCACACCCTGCTAAACAGATGGACGCTGGAAAAGTGGCAGAAGGTGGATTTCTCTGATGAATCTTCAGTTGAATTACACCACAGCTGCCACAAATACTGCAGAAGACCTACTGGAGCCCGTATGGATCCAGAAAACAGTTAAGTTTGGTGGTGAAAAGATCATGGTCTGGGGTTACATTCAGTATGGGGTGTGCGAAACATTTGCCAGGTGGAAGGCAATATCAATAGCCTAAAATATCAAGAAGTATTAGCTACCTCTTACATTCCCAGTCATAAAAGGGGTCAAATTCTGCAGCAGGATGGTGCTCCATCTCATACATCCATCTCTACAACACAGTTCCTCCTGGCAAAGAAGATCAAGGTGCTCAAGGACTGGCCAGCCCAGTCACCAGACATGAACATCATTGAGCATGTTTGGGGTAGGATGAAAGAGGAAGCTGGAAGACAAAACCAAATAATCTACGTTAACTCTGGGAGGAATGTAAGACTGCATTCTTTGCTATTCCTGATGACTTCATCAATAAATTGAATGAATCATTGTTGAACCGCATGGATGCAGCCCTTCAAGCTCATGGAAGTCACACAAAATATTAAATATGGTTCTAATAGCACCACAACTTCATTCACCAATGTTATGCAACATATCTTTGTATTGTGCACAATTGGAGGAAAAAGGAGATAAGGCAAGGATGTACACATGAAAAATGGCATTTTATTAAGTAAAATCACATAGTGTCATGTAATACAAAAAACACATACATAATATAGGACAGGTCTAGCAGGGATGTAGGAATACAAAATGTGGTTTAAAGTGTGGGCGACCAATTGCCTCACAACCAGCCTATGTATATATGACAGGGACAGAGATCTATAATGCCATCACATATCATAGTAATGTGGTAAAAAAGAAATATAACAGGGTGGTGGTCCGGTGGAGAAGTAAAAGAGTAAAATATATTATAAATATATGTTCCTATAAAAGACTAAGTGTCCAAATATAATTCTCCACCCGGACATACCACCACGGCAATGAGGGTTAACTTAGATGCTGCAGGGACATCCAGGCTGAGACGAAAAAGGAGCAAAGGAGCCTCTACAACCAGCCCTGTCACACATTCAGGTATAGTTATCGGTTTTGCCATTCACAGGGTGAATTTTCTGCTTGCTGGGCCGCCCAGGGTGAGATGAATTCAGTGTGCATACTTATGCTGAGATACGCCATCCTTTTTTCGTCTCAGCCTGGATGTCCCTGCAGCATCTAAGTTAACCCTCATTGCCGTGGTGGTATGTCCAGGTGGAGAATTATATTTGGACACTTAGTCTTTTATAGGAACATATATTTATAATATATTTTACTCTTTTACTTCTCCACCGGACCACCACCCTGTTATATTTCTTTTTTACCACATTACTATGATATGTGATGGCATTATAGATCTCTGTCCCTGTCATATATACATTGGCTGGTTGTGAGGCAATTGGTCGCCCACACTTTAAACCACATTTTGTATTCCTACATCCCTGCTAGACCTGTCCTATATTATGTATGTGTTTTTTGTATTACATGACACTATGTGATTTTACTTAATAAAATGCCATTTTTCATGTGTACATCCTTGCCTTATCTCCTTTTTCCTCCAATTGTGCATGCTCCTTGGAGTAGGCTCCTGCCCTAGGAGGTCCTAAGTTGTGACCTCCTCGGTGATATAATTGTTATGGCAAAATGGTTATATCTAACATATCTTTGTATTAGAAGTTAATTATTTGTTTGAAATTCACATTACTTTCCGTGGGAGACAAAACTTTTGTCTTGCCAAAATCTGACCTTTCTGTGTTCATTAAATGATCAATATTTCAGCTTTGCAGCAACTTTATTTTCATAACCTAAAACCAAATTTGGGAGGGTTTCAGCTTTCAAAAGAGTAATTTATAAAACCAATGGATGAACTTAAAGTCAGGTTATAAGCTTTTATTTACATAACATGGATAAGGGACAGAACTTCTGTTAGGGACTGTAATTTAAAAAAAGGTGTATGGTCTCCCCCATTTTTCATAACCAGCTACAGTAAAGCAGACCAGAGGGGGTTGGTAGCATCAGGATGGGAGGAGCCATGGATATTGCCCCCCCCCCCCAGCCGAAAAATACCAGCCCTCAGCTGCCCAGAATTGGCACATCACATTAGATGTGCCAATCCTGGCGCTTTACCCAGCACATTCTGATTGCCCTGGTGCGGCGGCAATTGGGGTAATATAAAAGGTTAATGACAGCTGTGATTTGTAAAAAAATGACAGCTGTCACCAGTCTTGTGAAAAGACCGTAGGACCAAGATGCTAAAAAGGCATTGAAATGCATTCTGGAAATAAAAAACGCCCAACACATCTTGGTCCTAAGGATTCTTCATTACCGCAGCGAAGCCTAAACTCGTGATATCGTCCAAATAGGTCAATTTTTCTGGAGGAGTTCATCTCCCAGCCACAAGATAGGAGCAGCATGGTCTTCTGCGCTTTTTTATTTCCCTGCAGTTTTTCTACCAACATAATATCATGACTTTTATTTTTCCAACAGTATATGGAAAAATGTCATTGTTTCATCATCTTTAATGAAAGAAGATAATTGCATGTTCTGAGATTCATAGTGAAGAAACTCATAGTGTGAACAAGTTCCTGCAAAAAGGTCACTAACCATCCAGGAATCAATCACTGCTTTGAAGCTATTTCCTATTAATAAATAATTTGCCTACAATTTTATGCTTCTTATTTTCATATGGAGCCTTATTTTGCGGTTATTTGCTTTTGAAAAATAAGCGGATATTCATGACAAATTAAAAAGGTCTCTGAGGAGTATGACGTAACGTAACAGAGATTCGTAAGACAACAGCTGGTACACAGATGTAACGCTGATCACTGGTTTGGATTGTCCTGGATTAAATCAGAACGTACCTAGTTTACAAGGAATGAAAGGTCTTAGAACACAGAAATTAACCAGTATTTTTAGTCTCTTATTAAAAATGTTTTTGTTTTTTCAAAGTTTGGATGCAAGTTACAGATATCTGACATCTGCCTTGGCTTCAAAAATATCTAATTGCTGCGAACTGGACAGCACTAATGTCACGCATGGAGTGGAGGATGTCCATATGTAACGCGTGACACGCTTTGTGACCGACGGGTGTCTGACGCATTACAAAAAACCACCAACAAAAAGGGGGAAATACCAGGGTCCCTGCCGCTAGGAGAGGGATGAGGGGCCACCTCCTGAATTCACCTCCAGCTGACTCCTGAGCTCCCTAGTATCCCTATACAGGTTATTTCAACCTGACAGCAAGCAGGATACCTGGGTCCATCAGCTGGCCCTAAACTTAGCCTGCCTAGTGAGTAAGCCGATGAGTTCACTAGACTCACTAATAAACACAGAGGGAAAGGAAAGACAGAAGGGGGAATAAACAGTTGGATACAAACACTAAACTTCAAAGCAGCAGACAGACTGTAAAGTAGTAGGTAGATGGGCAAAGGACAATTACTCAGCAGCTCCTTCCACCAGGCTGGCCAGAGTAGAAATGAATTCTAACAGCAGCAGAGTCTGCTGGTAAATGCCCAGTATTTAACCTAAATGGGCGTGGGCCCAAAGCAGCTACAGCTGACTTGCCCTGCTCTGAGCTGCTGGCAACAAAACCTGAAATTAACTCATGTGATACCAAAGGAAAGGATACCTCGTATATGCCATGAGCAGGGAGATGACCATGGCAACTATTTTATCTACACCATGCCCTTTCTCATTACTTTTTAGTGTCAAGGAACTCAGCTAATCTTATAGGACGTCATAGGATGGGCAACTCTATAGTCACTTCCTCGTAAAGTCTATCACAGCCTCCCTTGAAACTGGATATCATCAGGAGATGGCTCTATGGTCACTTACCACAGTTTCTGTTTCCTGATGATATCCAAAATCAATCACTGTGATAGACTGCAGCTCCTCAGCAGCGCTGCCACACAGCTTCTGTCACCACCCTGAAACAAATGGTCATTAGGCAACAGTGCTGGTATCACTCACCCTGCTTCTATCACCGCCCCCTGATGACATCTCTTTTCAATGAAAGAAGCAGTGTGGCAGTGACATAAAAAGTGTTGGAGGGGTGAAAGAATTTTCAATGCTGCTGTATCACTGCTATTGATTCTGGACATTATCATTGTATGGTGGTGACAGAAGCTTTGGTAAGTGACTGCAGTGCCACCCCATAATGATTTCCTGTGCCAAAGGGGGTGATAGAAGCTCTGGGGAAGTGACTGCAGACTTCTCCTACTGTGATGTTTAGTTTAAGGCTTCCCTCCCACAAAACATCACAGAAATTAAAGTAGAAAAAAATATACTTGAATGGGAAATTTTTCTACACTACCCTCCCCAGACACAGTATTATTACCCTACTGTAGTAGGCCCCCCCCCCAGGGCAAAGTATGGTGACGCCAACACAGTATGATTTCCCAACTTTTTCCCCAACACAGCCCTCCATACGGTATATTGGCTGTCCATACAGTATTATGGCCCTACACAACCCTCCACACAGTATGATGGCCCTAACACAACCCTCCACACAGTATTATGGCCCCAACATAACACTTTACATGGTATAATGGCCCCAACACAATACGCTGTACTGTATGATGGCCCCCACTAGCCCTCTAAATAGTAAACTGGCCCCCACACAGCCCTCCACACAGCATAATGGCCCCCACATAGCCCTCCAACCAGCATAATGGCCCTCACACAGTCTTCCACACAGTATGGTGAACCCCACACAAACCATCACACTGAATAATTGCTCATATACAGTATAATGGCCCCACTAGCCCTCCAAACAGTATAATGGCCCCAACATAATCCTCCAAATAATAGAATGGCCTCATATAACCCTTCAAACAGTATAAGGCTATGTGTGCACTTTGCGTTTTTACCTGCGTTTCCGCAGCGTTTTGAACTGCAGCGTTTTAATGCCATAAAGCTTGCGTTTTGATTTTCAAGCAAAGTCTATGGGAAATAGGGATTTGTTGTGCGCACTATGCAGTTCAAAATGCTGTGTTTAATTTGCATATTTTTGGGCAAAAACTCAGCGTTTAAAGAAGCAACATGTCAATTGTTTTTGCCATTTGGGCTGTGTTTTGCTAACGTTGGAGTCTATGAGAAGTTGCAAAACGCAATCTAGTTAAAAATTCTAGCGTTTTACATGCTTTTTTGATGCAGAAAACATGCTTTTTTGACCAATTAAATGCATACGTTTTTGACAAAGTTTTAATGGCATGATATGTCCCTTTACACACACACACACAGTCCGACAATTAAATGTATGAAAATCAATAAATAAATGTAATTTTATGCATAAATATTTGCACAAAGTTATCATTTTAATAAAATAAGCCATTTTTTGTATGATTTTAATATTGATATTTGTTATCATTTTTTTCCATTTTTTTAAGTGTTTGTCTGTTTAAACTTGATTTAGCATTGTATTTGAAGTCAAAACGCATCTGATTTTAAACAGTGAAAAAGCATGTAAAACGTGGTAAAAACGCAGTAAAAACGCAAGCGTATTTATAGAGGTTTTTTTTGTCAAAACCAAAATTTGACAAAAAACATTTCTGCCAGAGAATGCATTTAGAACTGCAACTACCTCGACGCAAAGTGCGCACATAGCCTAAAGGCCTATACATAGCCCTCAATATATAATGATCCCATTATATGATTCCATGTAGTACAAAGGGGCCCCATATTGCCTTCTATGTTTATTAAATGGCCCTACATTGTCTTCCATGTAATATAATGCACCCCACATTGCCTTCCATATAGTATAATGCACCCCATATTGCCTTCTGTATAGCATAATGCCCCCCATAGCCTTCCAAACAGTATAATGACCACCAAACTGTTAGTAATTAAAAAAAATAAAATACTCACCTTTCCTTGTTCCCCCGCTGCTCCATTATCTGTGGTGTGATTAGTGAAATTACCGGCCGGGGGGGGCCTCTCTCACATATCCACAGGGGCCCAGTCGGGTAGGGGGGCGGGGTCTAGGGGGCGTGGCCATCAGTAGCAGGGGCCCACCGGGTGTTCTCCCGACCTCCTGGTGGGCCAGTCCGACCCTGTGTGTAGTCTAAATCATTGCACATATAGAAACGTCAGAGCCCATACCCAGAGAGAGAATGATGGAGAAGGGAGGGAATGGCTTCTTCTTCCATCTTTGCCTTTAACGTTTTTGGCATTCATGATGCGTATAGTACAGCTGAAAGTGCAATGTCCAGCAGGGGGACCCAGTGTTGGTGCTGGCACTTGCCCTCCCGACTCACGAGCCCCATTGCAGCTGCACAGTATGTCGCCATTGGCCACTGACCAAGGTAATAGTCCGAAATTTTCATGCTCATCTTTAATACGTCAGTAAACTTCATAAGCAAATTCCATGGGCAGGTGGCTCATTTCTAAATGAACAGGTCAGCGGCATTCATACTTACAATACCTTAGAATGATTAGTAAGAGTTGGTTTAGTGATGAAAGGTAACATAACTGATGGGGCGATACAAATATACAGATGAGTAAATGAAAGACTGTTAAAGTGAACTGTTACTTTGACATTTATCTCATCACTGCTACAAAGGGGGGAAATTGTGCAGAACAACATAGGATGGGAAGACATCAAAACAATAAGACATGTACAAATCAGTTCCAGGCTGTTCATTTAACCTGTTTATAGTAAAGATAAAAAGAGAAATAATCCATGAGTATTTGTGCACAAGTCATATAGGCTGCCCTGTGGATGTGACTGTATGTAATCTTATCCACAAACTGCATAGAAAATCCACACAGGAAATTGACCGGAGTGTGAAATGATGGGTGCATTTGTTGGACGATGTGTGTGGAGCTGAACCCCCTTATAAAAATAGCTGAACAGTATGCCACTATAACTAGAAGACAAATGTAGTGGCCCTTACTGATAGCAGAAGATTGCAGCAGCTCACACTTGTCAGTTAAAGAACGTTACGTGTAAAGAGGCATCGATCTTGATATTCCACAGTCTTACATAAGGCAATGAGCTCGATGGTCCACAGTCTTGAGTAAGGCAATGAGCTTGATGGTATACAGTGTTATATGAGGCAATGGGGTTGCTGGTACAGTCTTATATGAAGCAATGAACTTGATGGTACAGTCTTACATGAGGCAATGAGCTTGATGGTACACAATCCTATATGAAGCAATGTGCTTTATGGTACAGTCTTATATGAGACAATGAGGTTGATGGTACAGTCTTATATGAAGCAATGAACTTGATGGTACAGTGTTACATGAGGCAATGAGCTTGATGGTACACAATCTTATATGAGGCAATGCACTTTATGGTACAGTCTTATATGAGGCAATGAGCTTGATGGTACACAATCTTATATGAGGCAATGAGCTTGATGGTACACAATCTTATATGAGGCAATGAGGTTGATGGTACAGTCTTATATGAGGCAATGAGGTTGATGGTATAATCTTACATGAGGCAATGAGGTTGATGGTACACAATCTTATATGAGGCAATGAGGTTGATGGTACAGTCTTATATGAGGCAATGAGGTTGATGGTACAATCTTACATGAGGCAATGAGGTTGATGGTACACAATCTTATATGAGGCAATGAGCTTGATGGTACAGTCTTATATGAGGCAATGAGGTTGATGGTACAGTCTTACATGAGGCAATGAGCTTGATGGTACACAACCCTATATGAGGCAATGCGCTTGATGGTACAGTCTTATATGAGGCAATAAGCTTGATGGTACAGTCTTACATGAGGCAATGAGCTTGATGGTACAGTCTTACATGAGGCAATGCGCTTGATGGTACAGTCTTATATGAGGCAATAAGCTTGATGGTACAGTCTTACATGAAGCAATGAGCTTGATGGTACACAGTCTAGATAAAGCAATGAGCTTGATGGTACAGTCTTTACGTAAGGCAATGAGCTTGATAGTACACATTCATACGTAAGGCAGCAAGCTTGATGTTACACAGTCTTATGCCATAGCTATGGAAAAAGACATGGACCGCACATCCAAAAATCATAAGTTGATCTAGTGCTGTTAGGTAAAAATGTATAAACCTGAATATGTCTTACATGAGGCAACAATTCGACTTGAACAGTTGAAATTTACGCTTGCAACAATTTACTGACCTGACCTCTGCTGGTGCTCTCTTTAACAGCCCCTCATTCACTTTGTAACAGTCCTTGTGTTTTTGTCTCGGCAGCACTGGTCACATGTTTAGAGTTGGTCACAACCCCCCTCATGGTCACCTCCTCCTGGCAGCATTTTCCGGTATAACTTCCTCTGGCACTTTGCACATACTTGCTACCTAACTTTTTCAGTTACCACATCACAGTCCCTTTCACACAGGAATTAGTCGCCCAGTGTCCTCGGTGTGGCCTTTTTGTTTACATCCATGCATCAACTTCCCTTCTTCTCTAGAGTGATTATCCCTTGAAGTCGGATATTTCCTCATCCACCACCAGCTTCACGCTTTTGCTGCGGTGTCTTTTTTGGCTGAAGTGGTCACATGCTGAAGATTTAAATCTGCACCAAACCTGCAAGGGGAAAATAAGCAACGTGTTCATGAGACTTCAGGATTCCGATTCACTTTGCTGGCATCAGGAATTTTTGGCAAATCTGCACAGAAAAAAAATGTGCCAAATCTTATTTGATCGGTTGGGGTCCACTTTTTTAAAAGTGGAAAACCCTTTTGAGGTTTAAGTTCGTAATGTTTTAGGACACATTGGTGTATTACCAATATGTTTTAAGTTGTACATTATTGACAAGGTCATTGTCACACTTACCAGGTGTAGCAAGTGGTGCGTTCAGACCTAAGTGCGTCTAATGCACAGCAAAAAACACAAGAAAGGGGGGCACCGGGGACACAAAAACAACGGGAGGCCCTGGAGCTAGTGAGAGGGATTGGTGGGGCACCTCCTATTCTCACCTGCAGCTGTCCCTCCTATCCTAGTCAGTTCCTATACAGTCTCCGCAGCTGTTATTGAACAGGAACCGGAGACGATCAGAAGACCCTATAGTAGCCCAGAATAAAGAGGGGCAGGTGGGGTTCACTAGATCTCACCGCTACACTAACAACACACCAGGGAAGTAAAGACAAACAGGGGGGAAAAAAAACAACCAAAAGGAAATAGCCTGAGCCCAGGAAACTTCCACAGCAGACCCTTCCTCCAAGGTGGTCAGAGACCAAATGACTTTATATCTTAAGCAGGGATTTTTTGCTGGGAAACACCACTATTTAAAGCTGAAGGACGTGACTACAAAGTGAGTGCAGCTGAAAACACTCAGCAAGGAACTGCTTGGAAAGGCTGCAAGAGAAAAACTAACACTTAACCATTTCAGTGCTAAGAGGAACAAAACGAATTTAAATGTAGATAGCGAGATGAGAGGCTCCAGTCCAAAGGCTGTCACTGGTCTCTACATACAGGGAGACGAACGTGACAGTCATATTGGTAAGTTGCATAACTGGGCACTGTCCTATGATGAGCACACTAAATGTTAAAATGACCTTCCTCTTTTATATATACACATTTGAGATTGCCATCTTGATAATTTTAGCTCCTAGAAACATTTTGAGTTTTTCTCTCTTGTAACACAATGTAGAAAAGTACATTTTACTTGTAAAAGGCAAGTGGCGCCGGAGTAGTTGCAGAACTCCCCTTATTATATACTATATATATATATATATATATATATATATATATATATATATATATATATATACAGTCATATGAAAAAGTTTGGGCACCCCTATTAATGTTTTTAATGTTAACCTTTTTTCTTTATAACAATTTGGGGTTTTGCAACAGCTATTTCAGTTTCATATATCTAATAACTGATGGACTGAGTAATATTTCTGGATTGAAATAAGGTTTATTGTACTAACAGAAAATGTGCAATCCGCATTTAAACAAAATTTGACCGGTGCAAAAGTATGGGCACCTCAACATAAAAGTGACATTAATATTTTGTAGATCCTCCTTTTGCAAAAATAACTGCCTCTAGTCGCTTCCTGTAGCTTTTAATGAGTTCCTGGATCCTGGATGAAGGTATATTTGACCATTCCCGTTTACAAAACAATTCCAGTTCAGTTAAGTTTGATGGTCGCCGAGCATGGACAGCCGCTTCACATCATCCCACAGATGTTCAATGATATTCAGGTCTGGGGACTGGGATGGTCATTCCAGAACATTGTAATTGTTCCTCTGCATGAATGCCTGAGTAGATTTGGAGCGGTATTTTGGATTATTGTCTTGCTGAAATATCCATCCCCTGTGTAACTTCAACTTTGTCACTGATTCTTGCACATTATTGTCAAGAATCTGCTGATACTGAGTTGAACATCGAATATTCGTGTGACGCCCCTGGACTATTCAGGTCATCACAGAGTACTGCACAAACTATCCTAACCGTGCAGTATTTAACCCCTCATGGTTCTGGGTCTCTATCCTGCAGTGCTGCCTCCATCAGCATTCACAGATCCTAGATACACTTTGCACCACACCTGTCAGGCACACCAGTGGGCTGCTTAAGCAGGAATAGGGCCACCCACCTAGGGGTCAGGCAGGGAGGTGGGAGGTGTTAAGTTCAGTTAGTGAAAGAGAGTTGTTGAGTAACCCTCAAGCTGTGAGGAGCTCTGAGGAAGCTGGAAGTTGGAGCTCCCAGGAGAGAGAAAAACTAGATCACTGACGGTGGTCTGGACCTAGAAGAGTCAGACCTCCGGTACCAGGGGATTGAGGCTAGGTGCCTGGGACCTGTCAAAGAGGACAGTCAGCAGCCTGGTCCTATCACCGGTCCGGGACCGAAGGCACGATTAGGTACACTAGCTCGGGGAGAAGCTTCAGGCAATCCGGCAATTAACCTGAGGAGAACGGGGCCTTTATGGACTGTTCCTACTAGCTCCAGAATCGGGGCACTAGCGCAAAGAGGGGGATAGGGCTTTCCTTGCAAGCAGCCCACTGAAATCCCAAGCATGAGCCCTGAGAGCTGGCTCCTCCACTTAGCAATAGTGGGGAGCGGGGCCCGGATAGCTTCAAGCTACCGGACCACAATGGACACTCTAAAATTTAGTGCCAGGCGGCAGGATACAGACCACCAGTAGCATTGAAGGGGATGGGACCCGGACGAGCTCCCCTTGAGAGGCAGCGGTATTCAGAGACTTGGTTTATCCTGTTGTCAGCATCTGTTTCATTGCTGAGTGAGTACCCGACTGACCCCTGCACTGCATCCCCCGCATCACCATCCAGAAGTCCCGGGGCCTACCCCTACCCATGGAGGGCAATGTCACCTAGCTGCCCCACTCCATCACCTGGGGTACACTCAACGGCAGCGGCGGTACTCCCAAATACCGCACACCAAGGGTGGCGTCTCGAACTATACCAAATCCCCTGTAAATACCCCCTTTACATTTGAGTTTGGTCCCTAAGCCCCCGAGTCCGGAGACCCTCGAGCCACGAACGGACACTACCCCCGGATCCCAGCGGTTCGATCCGCTGATGGGGCGGCACATTCACATATCGGTGACCTATTCGGACAATATTCGCAAAGCCGAATATTTGAGGTATTCGATCATCCTTAGTGGTGATCTCTACACTTCCCTAGTCTCTTTACAATGCTGTTGAACATCTTGGCTCTATCTTGGCTCTATAATATTAATATTTATATATATATTGTGTTTTCTGAGGTTGGATCCAGTTCAGGACCAGTTATGTTCCCGGTACTATGTACCAACATAGTATTCTGTAATTAATTGCAGTATACGGATCCTAGTAGAACAAATCACACGCTGTAATTCGGATACCTGAAGGGTTTTTTGCTGCTGAAATCATCCAAACCTTTAATTAAAAATCACTTTGAAGTGTGTTACAGCTACATTTTTCCAGGTCACAGAACTGTGAGGATTCTGTTATTTTCCTACCTCTACATCATCGGCGTTGTCCAGACATGTTTTACTGGCCACTTTAAATAAGTTATAGAATATGTCTTGCTGAGATTTGATGGTGAGCAGGAACTCCATAATTACAGCACAATTGTATTCATTAAATGCATGTTTCTTTTTTTTTTCCAAAGATTTCTCCATTTTACATCCTTCAAGCACAACTGGAAAAAAACACAGTTCTTTTTCTGTGGCCGCTGAAAAACATTTTAATTGACGTATGTATTTTTCCTAATTCCAATAAGAATAAATAACAAGGTGAAAAATAAATGTAAAAAGATTTAGAATGAACAGCTACATGCATTTTTGCAGCGTTTTTACACCCAGAGAAAGCAAAGAGAAAATAAAAAAACATGAAGAATTAAAAAAAAAGTAAAAAAAAAAAACTTGTCAAAAACAACCATTAGCCAACAATCGGTCAAATAGCAAATGCACTAGCTGGATGCAACAGCCCCCCAAGACAAACAAGGCAACACAGACGCAGTATACCGTTGAGGCAACCACTCACAACCTACCATTTCATTGAAGGGCTGGCTGCTAGTATTAGGCTACATTCACACAGGGCATCTTTTGCTGCGCTTTTGGTGAATTTTTGAGGTCACAAAGATGCACCAAAATACATGCATTTCCTTCTCCCAGCAAAGTCCATGAGATTTCTATTTGGTGTCCACACTGGGCGTCTTTTGTTGGCTGCATCTTGGCTGCGTTTTTCAAGAAGCAGCATG
Source organism: Anomaloglossus baeobatrachus (assembly GCF_048569485.1). NCBI lineage: Eukaryota > Metazoa > Chordata > Amphibia > Anura > Aromobatidae > Anomaloglossus > Anomaloglossus baeobatrachus. The sequence goes on along the minus strand of NC_134358.1, from coordinate 527,665,695 downwards.
TCAATTCTTTTTGCGTTTTTACCGCGATTTTAAGCCCTCAATAGATTTGACTTAAAAAATGCATTGGACAAAATGCAGTAAAAACGCGTCAAAAATGCTGTAAAAACGCATTGCGTTTTTTATGCGTTTTTGCTGCGGTGCGTTTTTGGTGCATTTTAAGATGCACTGACAAAAAAGATGCAGCGTGTGAACATAGCCTTAGACATGCACACAGATGAGGTTTGCAAAGGGCGCCAGACACACAGGTACGTGTGATGCACAGTTACTGGCTTACAGCTGTTAAGGAGGGCCATTGGATCAAATACTTAATTAACCTCTTGACAGGGGATTGTGGGAAATGTGTCAATTTGCCTCACATGAGCCAGGTTTTCAAATATAACTAAGATGGCCACCGATGACATCATAGACCCTCCCATCAGCATGGATCCACCAGATGACATCCCTCCCATCACCATCACCATGGATCCGTCCAATGACATCATAGACCCGCCTACGATGATGCCCACCAATCAGCTCATGGACTAACACATTGTTCAACCCACTGACCAATGGACACATCCAAGTATGCCCACTGTAGGGCTGACCATGCCCCTTTCCTAGTCTTTATTGAATAAATCTCTTAGTTCTGAGCCGACCTCGATCGAGGAAAGATTAATATCTGACTGTGTGTCTGATCTCATTTTTCAAGCATGCACTCGATCCACACCAATTAGGCCAGGCAGTAGGCAAAACGTGACCTCTGATTAACACAGCGTATTGATGACGCCCATACTATTAGATCAGTTGGGCTGCCCAGAACTATAGAAGTGCCTCCCACAGGACAGACACCCTGTAGGGTCCGGTTGCATCTTACATAAAAATGGAAAAATGTGCAATAAAAAAATGATGGAAAATACAAATTAATATTAATGTGAGATATTGGTTCAGATTTGGCCAAAACTCAGTAAACACGCATCATGTGAACATTGCCTTTTGTTGTGTTGACAACGTTTTTTTGGTTACTAAGGCCGCTCAAGAACCGTCTGACTTTTATGCATAGCTTGAGTATTTGGTGAGTTTTTTACCTCAGTATTTGTAAGGGTGCTTTCACACATCCAGTTTTTGCCATCAGGCACAATCCGGCAATTTGCGGAAAAAACGGATCCAGCGTCTGTTGCCGCCGGATCCGTTTTTTTCGTCATAGACTTGTATTGGCGCCGGATTGTGCCGCATGGCATCGTGTTTCATCTGGCGTGCGCTGGATACGTTTTTTTGTTACCGGCAAAAAAATGAACCGCGCCGGATCCGGTGCCATGCGGCGTGTTGTAAAATTAAAGCCTATGGGCGCCGGATCCGTCTTAATGCGGCAAAAAACGCATTCCACTTACTGATCCGGTTTTTTTAACTGACCATGCTCAGATGTGTAAATTCCTTTCTGGTTAGAAAATCTCTCTCTCTCTCTCTCTCTCTCTGTCTGTCGGTCTCTCTTTCTCTGTCTGTCGGTCTCTCTCTGTCTCTCTGTCGATGTCAGTCTCTCTTTCTGTCGGTCAGTCTCTCTCTCTCTCTCTCTCGGTCGGTCGGTCTGTCCCTCTCACCCCCTCTCTCATACTCACCGATCACCGCCGCAGCACGGCGCTGCACAGCTGTCACAAGGCTCCCGCAAGCTTCTCCTGCTTTGAAAATAGTGGCTGCTCATTATTCCATCTCGTAGTCACTGCTTCCCCTGCCCACCAGCGCCTATGATTGGTTTCAGTCAGACGCACCCCCACGCTGAGTGACAGCTGTCTCACTGCAACCAATCACAGCCGCCGGTGGGCGGGTCTAAATCTTGCAGTAAAATAAATAACTAATTTTAAAAAAACGGCATGCGGTCCCCCAAATTTTGATACCAGCCAAGGTAAAGCCACTCAGCTGAGGGCTGGTATTCTCAGGATGGGGAGCCCCACGTTATAGGGAGCCCCCCAACCTAAAAATATCAGCCAGCCGCTGCCCGGAAATGCCGCATCCATTAGATGTGACAGTCCCGGGACTCCACCCAGTTCATCCCGACTGCCCTAATGAGGTGGAAATTGCAGTAATAAGGAGTTAATGGCAGCCCATAGCTGCCACTAAGTCCTCGCTTAGTGATGGCAGGTGTCTATGTGACACCCCCATCACTAAACTGTAATTGAAAGTAAATAAATACAAACACCGAAAAATCCTTTATTTGAAATAAAAGATAATAAAACACCTTGTTTCACCGCTTTATTAATCCCCAAATACCCCTCCAGGTCCGACGTAATCCACACGAGGTCCCACGATGCTATCAGCTCTGCTACATCGGAAGCTGACGGGAGCAGCCGTACACCACCGCTGCTCGCTGTGAGCTCCACGGAGCAACTGAAGTGAGTCGCGCTGTCAGCGGTAACGTCACTCAAGTTACCCGCGGCCACAGCTGGATTCTTGATACAAACTGCTACAACGGATCCGTTTTTTTACCGGAACCATTGCATCAGTTTTACCACAATCTGCGATGGATCCGTTCCATCAGGCACAAACCGGATTGTGCCTGACGGCAAAAACCGGATTGTGCCTGACGGCAAAAACCAGATTGTGCCTGACGGCAAAAACCGGATTGTGTCTGACGGCAAAGACTGGATGTGTGAAAGCACCCTAAGGCCACATGCACACGTTGAGTATTTGGTGACTTTTTTACCTCAGCATTTCTCAGCCAAAATCAGGAGAGGAACAATCAGAGAAAAAGTATAATAGAAACACGAGCATCTCTTCTATATTTATATCAGCCAATCTTGGTTTTGGCTACAAATACTGAGGTAAAAAACTCACCAAATACTCAGCGTGTGAACGTGCGCTAACAATGTCATGGGAACCCAAAACTCATTATTCTAAGTGCATCTGGTCTGATCCAACAGAAGAACTACAGTAACACAAATTGCTGTAAAACATAAAGGGGTTTCCACTACTGGAAAACACCAGCTTAATCAATGCAGAAAGGACAATCCCTTCCGATTTCCCATGTTACCCCCAGGTAAAATATTAAAGCCTCTCCCGTACTGATGCTCTTCCAGCTGGACTCGCAGTGACAGGGCTCACATGGGCTTGTGACGACACACAAGCCCCACGTCCAATCAGTGCTGGCTTCTGTTTCCTAGTGTCTCGCTAGGTATGGAAAAGTAACAAATGTATGGCAAAAGGGAAGAGAAGGGAAACCTTGTGTCGAGGAAAAGGGAAGATGGTGACCCCTAACCAAACCCACTGCTGGCCCCTGGGGTCCCTCACCACCCTAGATAGGTTCTGCACCTATGCACCGAATCAGATATCTGACCCTAGGTATCCCGAGTCCAGGGCCCTAACTAGGGAATGGGTGGGGTGAGCTCTTCGTCAACCCCACTAAACAACTATAGAAGACACAAGGGGGATACACAGGGAAAAGCATGAACTACTTCTCAGGTAGAAGTTCAACAGTTTTCACCAACAATTCCACAGACTTAAAGGAACTGAAAATATCACCAGCACCAGTTCAAAGGAAGGAAGGGGTACTTAAACACCAAGGAATAATGATAATCAACAGCAGGGTGGAGGTCGAGCTCCTGCTGGGTCCAAAAGGCAGATTGATTAATCCAGCAGGAAGCTACCTGTACCAATGAATACTATAAAAAATAGCAACAAAAAGAGGACAATGTCCTCCAAAAATTAAGTATTACTCACAGCAAGTTGGGCTGCAGTGTGTACATCGCCCAGGCCAAAAGCTAAATGCTCTACCAGGATACAGCTAAACCCCCACTAATGTGGAAGCGTCACAGGTGCAGGAGAAGCAAATCACACACACACCTCCATGGAATGGAGGGGAGGCGAATGCTAGATGATAAAGCTGCACACAAGTGGCTTGCATAGAGCGCTCTTCACATGCAGATGGCACAGTCACAAACCCGCAGCCTATTAGGTGACTCCCTTCTATTAGATCAGGCGGGCTGCCAAGCCGTACCCCACTGTGTACGGCTTGGCAAATATGAGGTTTTTGTTGGTATTTATGGCCAAAATTTTTGGAGGACATTGTCCTCTTTTTGTTGCTATTTTTATATTTAGTGTAGGGACCTACAGACATGAGGTCCCGTGACGAGGGTGTAGGCTTACGTTTTATGGCCGTAAATACCAACAAAAACCTCATATTTTTTTGTTTGTACAGGATACAGCCAGGCCCCTTTCTGTTGGGCCTTGCATTGTAGAGTGTCTGTCCGTGCATGATACACAGTGGGGTACGGCTTGGCAGCCCGCCTGATCTAATAGAAGGGCGTCACCTAATAGGCTGCGGGTTTGTGACTGTGCCATCTGCATGTGAACAGCGCTCTATGCAAGCCACTTGTGTGCAGTTTTATCATCTAGCATTCGCCTCCCCTCCATTCCATGGAGGTGTGTGTGTGTGATTTGCTTCTCCTGCACCTGTGACGCTTCCACATTAGTGGGGGTTTAGCTGTATCCTGGTAGAGCATTAGCTTTTGGCCTGGGCGATGTACACACTGCAACCCAACTTGCTGTGAGTAATACTTAATTTTTGGAGGACATTGTCCTCTTTTTGTTGCTATTTTTATATTTAGTGTAGGTGTAACGCCCCTGTAAACGGGTCATTACAGGGTATTAAATGTTACCCCATTTTTCCCGGGCAGGAGGAAGAAGGGTCCCCACAACACACACTAACATCACACTGGCAGGAAGGAGTTAACAGCATTTGCAGCATGAAGTTTGTTCTGAGTCCATGACTCATCCTGTCTCCTTAATGAGCAGGTGGCTGGACACAGGCAGGTCCCCATGACAACCAAGGGGAGGGGGGCCTGAAGGAGTGAGTTTAGTGCAGAGCACACAGAAGTTTAGGCAGAACGTCAGAGGCTGCAGGGGAGAGCAGACGTCCAGAGAACATCTCCTGTTGAGGAGATGCCACGAGACCAGGGCTAATAACACCTAGAGGAGGGGAATGGAGCTGAGGACTGGGGTTCCCTGGAGAAAGTTGTACCCGGTGGCGGTTGGTGGTGTAGGCTACCGGGGATGAGAGAGACAGAGAGGCGGCGAGTTCCCAAGATGCTCTATGCCACGGGGACGGCACTAATGCACCGAAAGGGAGAGACCCCCAGAACACCTCACCGGACACCCCTTCCTCCTACCTGCCCGGGACCGACCAAAGGCTACAGGCGGCGAGGACCAGCACCCGGGTGCGATGTGAAACGGACTTTAAATAAAGAACAACTGGAACCGCACACCGTGACTGCTGTGAGTAATGTCGCCGCCCTGTGCCCCCGGTGTCCCTGAGGACTGTTGCCCTGGGTCTCATTAACCTCCCGGGGCTCCCCCGCTCCACCCGTGGGGAGCGATTCCATCCGGCTGCCCGTAACACCTGTCCCGGAGAGAGACCGCGCAGCGGCGGCTTAACACCTGGCCGCAAACCACGGGTGGCGCTGCAAGCACCCCCGTCCCCGTCCCGTACCGTTTCCTGGGGAAGAGCGATGGCAAGCCCCCCCAGGGACCCCGTTGCCCTCCTTCCGTCCCCCCTTGTAATACCGGACTGACGGTCGGACTTTCCTTTTTATTGAAACCCGCCGGGGGTCACGGAAGCCGGGTCGGGCCACTCACAGCCTGACCCCGAATACCACCGGCCCGGTAACCGTGCGAGCCCTGCAAGCCCCGGCGTGGGCGTTTCAACTTGCCGCTGCGAGCAGGGTCCGGACAAAACCCGGTAACACCGGGTGATGCGTGCCTTGTGTATACCATCTGCAATATTGGATTGTCTCACGTTTATTTTGGTGCCCGCGGCTGCGGGTATGCGACAAATGGACTTGGACTGTACAATGGCGTCCATTGAGAATGGGATGGGCGCCATGCGTACCAACAAGGACTGGACTGGCCCGCCCTTCGTGGGTGGGGCTGCAGCGGGGCGCAAAAATCCATGCCCGTCCCTTTGTTGGACACTTGCCAGGAGCCAGGAACCCTGCCTCCCCAGGCCCAGGAGAAGATGGGGAGATGATACAGACTGCCCGGGTGCGAGCTTTGGCGAGTGGTGGCCGGAGGGGTGAGCCCGGCACCGCAGCCCGTACTGGGATTTGGACTACCGAGTTTTTCCCCCTAAACCTGGGTACCTGGAGGGCCCTGGAGCGTCATAAGGAGGCCTGTTCGAGAAAGTTTAAATTTTTTTTTTTTATATGCAAATGTTTCTTTTTCCATGCTTTTCTTCTCTTTCTTCTTCTTTTTCTTCCTGCCTCTTCCTATCCTTTATTGGGTCCCGGTAAAAGGGATGTGTTAAATTGTTTATCTATGAAAAGGTTTTTTTTTTGTGGTGTTGTTTGTTGTCGCAACCCCGGAGTGTTGCGTTTTTGCTCTGGAGGAATGTAACGCCCCTGTAAACGGGTCATTACAGGGTATTAAATGTTACCCCATTTTTTTCCCGGGCAGGAGGAAGAAGGGTCCCCACAACACACACTAACATCAGACTGGCAGGAAGGAGTTAACAGCATTTGCAGCATGAAGTTTGTTCTGAGTCCATGACTCATCCTGTCTCATTAATGAGCAGGTGGCTGGACACAGGCAGGTCCCCATGACAACCAAGGGGAGGGGGGCCTGAAGGAGTGAGTTTAGTGCAGAGCACACAGAAGTTTAGGCAGAACGTCAGGGGCTGCAAGGGAGAGCAGACGTCCAGAGAACATCTCCTGTTGAGGAGATGCCACGAGACCAGGGCTGATAACACCTAGAGGAGGGGAATGGAGCTGAGGACTGGGGTTCCCTGGAGAAAGTTGTACCCGGTGGCGCTTGGTGGTGTACGCTACCGGGGATGAGAGAGACAGAGAGGCGGCGAGTTCCCAAGATGCTCTATGCCACGGGGACGGCACTAACGCACCGAAAGGGAGAGACCCCCAGAACACCTCACCGGACACCCCTTCCTCCTACCTGCCCGGGACCGACCAAAGGCTACAGGCAGCGAGGACCAGCACCCGGGTGCGATGTGAAACGGACTTTAAATAAAGAACAACTGGAACCGCACACCGTGACTGCTGTAAGTAATGCCGCCGCCCTGTGCCCCCGGTGTCCCTGAGGACTGTTGCCCTGGGTCTCATTAACCTCCCGGGGCTCCCCTGCTCCACCCGTGGGGAGCGATTCCATCCGGCTGCCCGTAACACCTGCCCCAGAGAGAGACCGCGCAGCGGCGGCTTAACACCTGGCCGCAAACCACGGGTGGCTCTGCAAGCACCCCCGTCCCCGTCCCGTACCGTTTCCTGGGGAAGAGCGATGGCAAGCCCCCCCAGGGACCCCGTTGCCCTCCTTCCGTCCCCCCTTGTAATACCGGACTGACGGTCGGACTTTCCTTTTTATTGAAACCCGCCGGGGGTCAAGGAAGCCGGGTCGGGCCACTCACAGCCTGACCCCGAATACCACCGGCCCGGTGACCGTGCGAGCCCTGCAAGCCCCGGCGTGGGCGTTTCATAGGGACCTACAGACATGAGGTCCCGTGACGAGGGTGTAGGCTTACATTTTATGGCCATAAATACCAACAAAAACCTCATATTTTTTTGTTTGTACAGGATACAGCCAGGCCCCTTTCTGTTGGGCCTTGCATTGTAGAGTGTCTGTCCGTGCATGATACACAGTGGGGTACGGCTTGGCAGCCCGCCTGATCTAATAGAAGGGCATCACCTAATAGGCTGCGGGTTTGTGGCTGTGCCATCTGCATGTGAACAGCGCTCTATGCAAGCCACTTGTGTGCAGTTTTATCATCTAGCATTCGCCTCCCCTCCATTCCATGAAGGTGTGTGTGTGATTTGCTTCTCCTGCACCTGTGACGCTTCCACATTAGTGGGGGTTTAGCTGTATCCTGGTAGAGCATTAGCTTTTGGCCTGGGCGATGTACACACTGCAGCCCAACTTAATGTGAGTAATACCAATGAATACTAACAGCAAGAACAATGGAAAGTCAGGGACCATTCTGCGCAGCCAAAGGCTGTGACCTTCTATGACCAAAAACCACATGACTGTCTGTCACACGTGACACACCTGTGACACCCAACCTTCGGACCAAAAGAACAATCAACAGGAAGTGAACTCAGTCACTTCCTGTTCATTAACTCATTTGGTCTGAAGGCGGCGAGATAGAAGCCAGCGCTGATTGGACAGGTGGCTCATGTGACATCACAACCCCACGTGAGAACTGCTGGAACGGTGCTGGTATGGGAGGAGAGTATAGGCTTTATTATTTTACCTGGGGGAAACATGGGGAATCAGAATGGGTTGTACTTTCTGCATTGATTAAGCTGGTGTTTTCTAGTAATGGAAACCCCTTTATGCTAATGTAGCTCTTCTGTTGGATCAGACACCTGACTCACTCTGAGTAGGGGACAACTCCTTTAATTAAATCATTGTATAATCACCTCCTGCAGCGACACTGTTCCTGTGATGTTGGCGCCATTGTTCTCGGAAGTGACGTGTCACATGACGGTTGCAGCTGTGACGCCCTGGACTATTCGCGTCGTCACAGGGTCCTGCAAAATCTGCCCTTCCCGTGCAGGATTCAAACCCTCTTGGTTCAGGGAACCCAACCTGCAGTACTGCCTCCACCAGCATTCACAAATCCTAGATACACTTTTCACCACACCTGTCAGGCACACCAGTGGGCTGCTTAAGCAGGAATAGGGCCGCCCACCTAGGGGTCAGGCAGGGAGGTGGGAGGTGTCAAGTCAGTTCAGTGGTAGCCCTCGAGCTGAGAGGAGCTCTGAGGAAGCTGGGAGTTGTAGCTCCCAGGAGAGAAATAGACTAGGTCGCAGACGGTGGTCTGGACTTGGAGGAGTCGCACCCCCGGTCGCAGGGGATTGAGGCTAGGTGCCTGGAACCTGCCAAAAAGGACGATCAGCAGCCTGGTCTCATCACCGGTTCGGGACCAAAGGCATGTCGGGGTACACGGACCCTAGGTCGGGGGGAAGCTTCAAGCGACCCTGCAATTAACCTGCGGAGGACAGGACCTTTATGGACTGTTCCCACAAAGCTCAGAGATCGGGGGCACTAGCGCAACGAGGGGGATAGGGCTTTCCTAGCAAGCGGCCCACTAAAATCCCAAGCGTGAGCTCCTGAGAGCAGGCTCCTTCACTTAGCCACAGTGGGGAGCGGGGCCCGGAAAGCTTCAAGCTACCAGGCTACAATGGACAATCTAAATTGGTGCCAGGAGGCAGATTGCGGACCACCAGGCAGTGCTGCAGGGGACGGGACCCGGACGAGCTCCCCTCGAGAGGCAACGGCAGTCAGAGACTTGGTTTACCCTGTTTTCAGCGTCTGCTTCATTGCTGAATGAGTACCCGACTGACCCCTGCACTGCATCTGTGGCGCCCCTGAGGCTTCCGTCGCCACAGAGACATTGCACCCCAGTCAGAGGTGTGATGTCCCATCCTGAGTAAGGAAAGGGGTACATGTCAGTTCACAGGTAAAACTGCACTACACCCATTGCTAGGCACACACTGGGACCAGGGACAGTGGCAGTAACCCTCCCATGCTGCATGCTGGGAGGGGTCGTAAGACCCATCCCTGCTCCCATAGGGTGGTAGCTTAGCAACCGGGGGGGTGGGAAGAGCCAGCCGAGTGTAGAGCAGAGAGGAAGGTCAGAGTTTCAGTTTACCTCAGAGAGTGAGAGAGTGAGGAGACAGCATGTAGCTGTGAAAGAGAAAGGAGCTCTGTGAGTTCAGAGTGTCCGCAACAGAGAAAGAAAGCAACAGAGAAGGAGAGGAACAGAGAGTAGAAGAAGAGCTCTAGTCAGGCAGGAGCTAAAGAAAGAAGAAAGTGACGCTTTCTGGTGAAGACCCTGGGACTCGGAGGGTCCAGGTGACACCAAGCAGGGAACGAAGGGATTCCAGGGCCACAGATAGCTTCAGAGCTGGTGGCCAGTGAAGTCAGCTGAGAAAGGACACAATTAGAGGGGTGCACTGGCATTTACCCCCAGATCTACCCGGTTTCGGCGGAGGTCCCTGACGGTGGTCCCAGCAGTCCAAAGGCTCCTGCAGGCCTTGACAAGAACTGTGAGTAAAGACCTTGAAACTGCACCCCTGGTGTTGCCTCAGTTATTTCCCTTCATAGACACTTCCAAGCACCAACAGTGTCCCCGGGGCACCGCTCCACCTGTGGGGAGCAGTACCATACTAGCTGCCATTCCATCACCCCGGAGGCCTCACACAGCAGCGGCGGCTTGATAGCCGCAAACCACAGGTGGCGTCACGACAAATATAAACTTTATTCACCCCAAGTCACCAGCATATTTAACTGACACCCACCAGGGCCACGGAGTCGGGCCCCGCCACCACTGACTACCTCCGGACTAGTCCGGCCCGGCACCGGGTGTCCCATAGCCCTGGGGTGGGCGAGTCACATCCCCCACATCACCATCCAGAAGTCCCGGGGCCTACCCCTACCCGTGGAGGGTAACTTCATCTTGCTGCCCCACTCCATCACCCCGGGGACTCCCCACAGCAGCGGCGGTACTCCCAATTACCGTACACCACGGGTTTTGTCACAAACTATACCTATCCCCTGTAAATAACCCCCTTTTACATTTGAGTGTGGCCCATAGCCCCCGGGTCCGGAGACCCTCGAGCCACGAGTAATCACCACCCCGGATCTGAGCAGTTCAATCTGCTGCAGGGGCGGCATACACCCAAAAAGTGGCCTCTCATCACCAGCAGCCTTTACTATATAATCAGAATGAACGTGTTATTTTTGGCTGGAGCCAGCATGTAACACAAGTCATGTCACCCTCCAGGAACAGTGATGCCGACATCATAGGAATGGAGGTGATTGTACACTGTTTAATTGGGTTACTGTATTTATTAAGCAGGGTTGTCCTCTATAGGACAATCCTGGCTATGACAGAATAGAGTCAGAGCACAAAGACCATCGCAGGACACTTAAGGGGGCTTTACACGCAACAAAATCGCTAACGAGATGTTGGGGTCACAGAATTCGTGACGCACATCCGGCCTCGTTAGCGACGTCGTTGCGTGTGACACGTACGAGCGACCGCTAACGATGTTAAATACTCACCAAATCGTTGATCGTTGACACGTCATCCATTTCCCAAATGTCGTTGTTGCTTTTGGAACCAGGTTTTTCGTCGTTACTGAGGCAGCATACATCACTACGTGTGTGTGGCGCCCTAGACTAGCCAGGTCGTCACAGGTAACACACAAACACCCCCACCCCTATTAGACAGTAACATTAGCCAAACACAAAACCCTTGTTGCCTCCCTCCAGGGTCTGATGTCCACACCAAATGGGGTGGAGCCAAGCGGTTGGCCCCCACCCACCGAGGAGTTCACAGGCCAGGAGGCGGGAAAAGTGACAGAACGAGTTTGGAGTTTGAAGTGTGAGGAGTAAACACTTGAGTGTCTGGGTACATTTGTGGCTGAGTGAGTACACCCGTGCCATCCGGCACCGTGCCGCGCTGTCCCTGCAACCCTGCACCTCACCAACCCTGCCTCCCCGTCACACTACCGGGCCCCGGGACCACCGACCCCTACCCACGGAGGGGGAAAACAACATCCCAGCTGCTCCCTACCATCGCTCCCGGGATCCCCGTCACCAGCAGCGGTGGTGCCCATCTTCACCACAACCCGTGGGTGGCATCACAGACTAAATCCCCCAAACCAACCACCCCATTCACTCACGGGCGAGGAGCGCCACTCGAGTCCCCGGATCCGGCCCACCGCTCGAGGCACCGAGCAGCAGCAGCCGCAGCAGCGCCGGACCCGAGCGTTAGCGAGCGCGCGGCGGTGTCCTCCCCGCCCACGACAACTTGGCGTCACGAACAGGATTGAACCTATCTACTTACCAGTAGAGGTGAGCCTTGTGATCTCCGCCGGCGGTGTCCGGCCGAAAATTTTGAAGCACCGCCATCTTTGGCACGAAAATCTCCCACTCGAGCGTCTTCTCCGAGCAGGGAAGGCGCGAAAGCGAAGCCCCGCCCCCAACAAACGGAAGTGCTGAAGAGAACCAATGGGGGACGGGAAAAAGATGTCTGCGCCCGACGGAGCTGTTGGAGGATTGGCGATTGCAGCTGCCGCCGCACCCGTAGTTAAGAACGGGATAGCCCCTGCTCCGGCCGCAGGAGTGGGGGGGGGCGTGGGCCCAGCGGTCGCCCCGGTGATGCCTTTCTCCCTGCCCTATATGCCCGGTGCTACCTGGCTACCGCACTACAATGGGGAGCCTGATGCTCTGCAGGTGTTCTGGAGAAAGATTAGCCCGGTCCTCGATTTATATCCCTTGGCTGATAGGCAACGGGCAGCGGTAGTGCTAGGGCAGCTAACCGGCGCGGCTGAGCAGGAGGCGGAGACCTGGACCGACGCGGACCGGGCCTCGGTGACTACCATTTTCGAGAAACTACAAATCGCTTTTGAGACCTGCACAGAAGCGAAGCTGAGGATGCAGTTTTATCAGTGCCGACAACGGCCTGCGGACAATGTAAGAGACTATGCCCTGCGCCTGCAAACAGCTCTCCGTACGCTAAAGCGGGTGGACACTATTAATGATACGGACAGCAATAAGATGCTAGTAGAACAATTCCTGCAAGGGCTGGGGTCTGCGGAAGACCGCAAGCAGCTGCGGCTGTGGGCCCTAGAATACCCCAATCTGGACTTTGCCGTGCTGAAAGAGCGGGCCATCAAGGCCCTGCAGGCCCCAATGCCAGATGCTCCTGAAGCGGCTTCATGGCCGGCTGAAACCGCTCCTATCACTGTGGCACCTCCACCCCCGGCTCTACCGGACCCGGCAGCGCCCGTCGGGATGATGGAGGAACTAGCGGCCCAGGTCCGCCGCATGGATGGAGACCTAGCCAAGATCCTCGCCGCACTCCAGCTTCCGACGAGAGTCAAGCCCCCAGGAGGGATCCAGCTCGCCGACAGCCCGGAGGACGTCCCCTGGATGCAGCGGAGAAGGACCAATGACTCACGGTATGGGCCTCCTATCTGTTACAGGTGCAGCAAGTCTGGCCACTACTCTAGGCGGTGCCCATTAAACGAGCAACCCCTGGGGCCAAGGGCCAATCCTCAGGAGTAGACACCAATGGCCCCCCCGATTGGCGAGACCGGTACGTCGAGGCTCGCCCCATCATCCCCCTGGCAGTGGACGGCGTCCCGCTCATGGCCCTCTTGGACACAGGATCACAGGTAACCTCTATACCATATACACTGTACCAGCAGTATTGGGGCACTGACGAACCCCCTCTGATGATAGCCTGACCCTTATCGCAGCCAATGGACTCCCGCTAACCCATGTGGGCTACAAGCAATTGACCCTGACTGTGGGACGTGCGGAGTTAAAGAATCAAGGGATGATTGTGGTAATGAATGAACCCAGTGATCACACCCCGAAAGTAATCTTGGGGACCAACGTGATGGAGCATTGTATGAGTGAGGTGCTGAATCTGTTGCAGCAGTTGGCCTCCACAGCAGGAGGGGGCCGACAGAGGGCTGTGCAGCGTGAAATCCGGGCCCTTCTGTATCGGCAGCAAGTGAGCTCAACTGGCGGAGAGATTGGTGGAGTGAGGGTGATGGATGTGGCCCCCTTAGTAGTGCCACCCCGAAGTGAAATGATGATCTGGTGCAGGGCAGCAGTAAGCCCCCAAGGGGCGCGACTACCCGGCGATGGTGGAACCCACGCCTTCTGAACACTGGCCCACGGTGATGGCGGCCAGAGGGGTGTTTGACGTTAAAAAGGGGAGAGTGCCTGTAAGAGTGCTGAATTGTGGAGAAGAGGAAGTCAGGCTCCCCCATTACACTACCCTCGCCAAGTTGCTCACCTTAGACCCTCACACCATTCACAAAGCTTTCCCTCCTACCTCAGCATCTCCTGCCAGTAACCATACACCCCCTGAACAGTTAGAGGAGTAGTGCCAGGAACTACACGTAGGTACTGAAACCACACCCACGCATCACAAGGAAGGGGTATACCGGGTAGTGTAAGAGTATGAACAGGTTTTCAGCAAGCACCCATTAGATTTCGGGAGGATTAAGGGGATTCAACACCATATCCCTACAGGCCTACACCCACCCATCAAAGAGAGGTATAGGCCCATTCCGCCAGCACACTATCAATGCGCTAAAGACATGTTGAGGAACATGAAGGAGGCAGGGGTCATTCGGGATAGTTGTAGTCCCTGGGCAGCCCCACTGGTGCTGGTAAAGAAGGATGGCACCATGAGAATGTGTGTGGATTACCGGAAGATCAACCAGATCACGCATAAAGATGCCTATCCTCTCCCCCGTATCGAAGAGTCGCTAGCTGCACTGAGAACTGCTAACTTCTTCTCTACCCTCAACCTCACTAGCAGGTACTGGCAGGTGGCGGTCGCGCCAGAGGACCGTGAGAAGACAGCATTCGCCACTCCCATGGGACTCTGTGAGTTTAACAGCATGCCGTTCGGGCTGTGCAATGCCCCTGGAACCTTCCAACAGCTAATGGAGTGCTGCCTGGGACATCTCAACTTCGAAACGGTCCTACTGTACCTGGACGATGTGATCGTGTATTCCCAGACGTACGAGACCCATCTGGAACATCTGGCTGAAGTGTTCGTGTCCCTAGCCAAATATGGGATGAAATTGAAGCCCTCTAAGTGCCACCTACTGAAACCCAGGGTGAAGTACCTCGGACACGTGGTGGGCGCGGAAGGCGTCGCCCCAGATCCCGAGAAGATCACTGCCATTCAGGACTTGCCGAGGCCGACCACGGTGAGGGCAGTGAGACAGTTCCTGGGCCTGGTGGGCTACTATCGTCGTTTCATTAAGGGATACACGAAGATAGCCGCCCCCATGCAAGACCTCCTCGTGGGACAGACCAAGGGTGGCAGGCCCCCTGGAACCCCGTTGGCATGGGAAGAGAAGCACGAAGAGTCCTTTCGCCAGCTGAAGATGGCCTTGACCGGGGAAGAAATCCTGGCGTACCCCGACTATAATCTCCCATTCATCCTCTACACCGATACCAGTAATGTAGTCTTGGGAGCCGTCCTGTCCCAGGTCCAGAACGGAAGGGAAAAAGTGATCGCGTATGCCAGCAGAAAACTCAGGCCCACGGAGAGGAACCCTGAGAATTACAGCTCCTTCAAGCTTGAGTTCCTGGCCCTGGTGTGGGCCATTACTGAGCAATTCCGCCATTACCTCGCAGCCGCTAAGTTCACTGCCTATACGGACAATAATCCATTAACCCATCTGGACACGGCCAAGCTGGGCGCGTTGGAGCAGCGGTGGGTGGCCAGGCTATCTAATTATGACTTCACGATCAAGTACCGAGCCGGCCGCAAGAACACCAATGCGGACGCGCTATCCCGGATGCCCCACCTATCGGATGAGGGGCCGGAAGGCGATGATCTCAAAGAAATCGAGCTGCCTGCATTTCACCGGCCACCAGTCAAGCAGTTGCATGTCAAGCAGCAACAGGCGAACCTGGACCCGCTGCCCAGTCAGGGATGGCAAGAAGTCCAAGACCAAGCGCCTGCCGTCCAAGTTGTCAAGACCATGATTGAACAAGGTTCCACTAGACTGGACCCTGCTGCTCCACCTGAGGCCCAACGGCTGTGGAAAGAACGAGCCCGGCTGCATCTGGACCAGGGGAAACTGTATTGGGAATTGATCAACCCGAAGACCCATGAGAAGGTTCGTCAGCTGGTGGTTGCTCAGGCTAGTGTGCCCACAGTTCTCCAGGCTTACCATGACGGTGCTGGGAGCTTTGGGTGGAAGACTCTGGAGATGCTATTGAGAGAACGGTTCTATTGCAGTGGGATGCGGGAGTCTGTGGAGGCCTGGTGCCGAGAATGTGGTCCCTGTGCACTGAGAAGAAGGGACGAGGCTAGCCAGAAGGCCCCTCTTCACCCAATCATCACTCATCAGCCGCTGGAGTTGGTCGCCCTGGACCACGTTAAACTCACCCCTATCCGATGTGGGTACATCTACGCCCTGACCATCGTAGACCACTACTCGAGATTCATGGTGGTTGTCCCAGTCAAGGACCTGACCGGCCGTACCGCCGCTAGAGCATTCCAGGCCTATTTTTGCCGACCGTACGGGTACCCGGAGAGGGTGCTTACCAATCGGGGTCCGGCTTTTGAAGCGGAGGTGTTTCAAGAATTCTGCCAGTTGTACGGCTGCAAGAAGATTCGGACCACGCCTTATCATGCCCAGACTAATGGCACGTGTGAAAAGATGAACCATCTGGTCCTGGGTCTCCTCAAGACGTTACCGTTAGCAGAGCGGAACTTGTGGCCAGAAAAGCTGCCTGGTCGATATGTACAATAACATCCCCTCTAGCTCTACCAAATGTACACCAGCGTATTTGATGAGAGCTCGGCCAGGCCGGTTGCCGGTGGACCTAGAAATGGGCTTGGAAGCTCCAGAAGCCCTCCCTTCGACTGCTGGATGGGACACTCGGCGGAGAGCGCAGTACCGACAGGTCCAGCAGTACGTAGAAAGGAACCTGTGTCAGAGCCGGGAACAGCAGGAACAGTACTTCAACAAGCGGGCTCCAGCTGGCCCCTTTAAACCTGGGGATGTAGTGCTGAAATGAGAAAGAAGAACCCATAAGCTTGATGACCAGTGGGAAGAGACCCCGTATGTCATACAACCCACTGAATGGGAGAATGAGAAGGCCTACCAGATTAGTCGTGACCAGGGGAAGACTTCGGCCATGGTTTCCAGTGACCACTTGAAGAGGTGCCCATCTCCGTTGAAGGTGGCAGCTGAAGTTCCAGCCCCCAGACCAACCGGGGAGAAAGAAAAAGAGGTGATCCATACAGTGATGGGTGATTTCCCAGCGGACTGGCCTACTCAGAACGGCACAGTGCTTATTACGGTAATAATGTTCCCACAACCCGTGGAGGAAAAGGAGACGGAAGTAACCGCCAGTGAACCAGTGCCGAGGGCTGCACCTGTACCCAGTCCCCCTGAGTCTCCGCCGGCCCCACACAGTATATGGGAGGAGGAACTGACTGTCTCTTCTGTCCCCTTGCCCTCCACTGATAGCATTGGGCCCAGAAGGTCCACACGCCCCAACCTAGGCCAACCCCCACTTAGGTACCGGGAAACTACCATTTAGGGGTGTCATATGTTAAGTGTGTAAATATGTGAATGAATGACAAAAATCAACCGAAGATCATCTGATTAGCGACAGTGATTATCCCGGCCGTTGCCGGCAAGTTGTCCCCGGAGGGACTCTGTGTGTTTTTACTACCCACATGAGGAACTACTCATGAACATGGCCGAGAACTGGCAGGCCACCCACGAACTGGTGGGCTTGTAAATAGTTTTGTGGGATGGAAACCGTTGCCGCCTCCGGAGAGGCAGATTGGAGGAAGGGCCCGCAGCAGAGCACGCTGGGGCCAGGCCACCACCAGGACCGGTGGCCATCCTCCGGGGGTCAGGGGTCCCCCTGTACGTGGGGTCCCCTGAAGTGACAGCCGGGTGCGAGTAGCCGTACCCGTTCCCCGGTCGGGCAGCCTGAACCTGGACTGGGGTCAAGGGGTGCTGCCCACTTCTTAGGGGCAGCATCAGGGCTAGGTTGCTTGGGTGGGAGAGTGGAAGACATCCGTCCGTCCGTTATTATTAAGTGTTTTTATATGTGCAACGTTTAAGTGACCTAACAAAAATGCTTATGTTAAATGTTTACATGTTATTTATGTTTTTACAGTTTTTGAAAAAAAAAAAATAAAACCGGTGATGGACGGGCAGCCTGTGGATGGTCTGTATTTCACCAAGGGGGAATGTGGCGCCCTGGACTAGCCAGGTCGTCACAGGTAACACACAAACACCCCCACCCCCATTAGACAGTAACATTAGCCAAACACAAAACCCATGTTGCCTCCTTCCAGGGTCTGATGTCCACACCAAGTGGGGCGGAGCCAAGCAGTTGGCCCCCACCCACCGAGGAGTTCACAGGCCTGGAGGTGGGAAAAGTGACAGAACGAGTTTGGAGTTTGAAGTGTGAGGAGTAAACACTTGAGTGTCTGGGTTTGTGGCCCAGGCACTGACAACAAGATTGGCAGACGGTGGTGGCCGTTTGCAGGAGTGGTGAAGCAACGCGGAACCGTAGGACCAGGGTCGGGCGTTGGCCCGCCGGTACCGACCGGGGAGCGAAGTGAAGCCAGCACACACAGGCAGGGCCATCGGACCCCGACCAGGCTTGGAGCCGCCGACAATAGTCAAAACCGAGTGTGACCAGAACCCCAGGGGTTTCCTAACAGCCAAAGACCCGATAGAAGGCAACCACCCACACCGTGAGGGTATACAGCTACCGCCTAAGGCTAGAGACCCAAGGGCCAGCGCCTGCGGGCAAACGGGCTCCTCCGGCATCCATACACCGGGGAGCGGACTACCGTTGTGGATCCATCGTAGTCAAACAAGTACACAAAGGTGTAGGGAAAGACAGCCGCCATCACCTGTCCGGGGAGAGACACTGCAGCCGGCTGTGGGACCCGTCCATCCAGGCGTTTGGTTTACCGAGGACTTTGTGCATCTCTTACTGTGTGAGTACACCCGTGCCATCCGGCACCGCGCCGCACTGTCCCTGCAACCCTGCACCTCACCATCCCTGCCTCCCCGTCACACCACCGGGCCCCGAGACCACCGACCCCTACCCACGGAGGGGGAAAACAACATCCCAACTGCTCCCTACCATCGCTCCCGGGATCCCCGTCACCAGCAGCGGTGGTGCCCATCTTCACCACAACCCGTGGGTGGCATCACGGACTAAATCCCCCAAACCAACCACCCCTTTCACTCACGGGCGAGGAGCGCCGCTCGAGTCCTCGGATTCGGCCCACCGCTCGAGCCACCGAGCAGCAGCAGCCGCAGCAGCGCCGGACCCGAGCGTTAGCGAGCGCGCGGCGGCGGCGTCCTCCCCGCTCGCGACATTTGACACCCCAGGAACGACGAACAGTACCGTACCTGCATCCTCCGGCAACGAGGTGGGCGTGTCTTTCATGCGGCTGCTCTCCTCCCCTCCGCTTCTATTGGACGCCTTCCGTGTGACGTCGCTGTGACGCCGCACGAACCGCCCCTTTAGAAAGGAGGCTGTTTGCCGGCCACAGCGACGTCGCTGGGAAGGTAAGTCCGTGTGACGGGTACTAGAGATATTGTGCGCCACGGGCAGCGATGTCACTGCGTGTACAACGGCCTTTACAAAGGTCTTGTGGGGTTCCATGCATTGGGTATACAGTAGATTGTTTTTTAATGATTGATCTTCCTTTTTGCCCTTTACAGGTGTCTACTGTCAATGCGCTTATAAAAAAAAGTGATCACAGCTGCAAATTAGCTTGCAGACTGTCTCTAAAACATGTATGGACTAATCAAAGGCCATGTGTTTCATTAGGATGGAGGTAAGCTAGGATATTATGACTGTAACGATGAATTATTAGGCTGTTGTTATTGTGCGACAATTAATCATGACTTACAAAAAAGTCAGAGGGTCGGTGGAATTTCTGAACCTCTTTAGGTTCCCGAATGTAAAATTGCTTCACCCATAGCAGAGAACATTACAAACAGGGCTAAGAAAACATCACCTGCAGCTTTAAAATCAAATAATGTAGCTGCAAATGTTTGGGATTCCTGTTCTAATCTCTATTGTGCTGGGTGACCTCCATCCTTTTGAGGTTCAGCTAACAAATGTTGGCTTTGTCTATGAGTTGAGTAAATAATGAATCCATGGAGCAGGTTGTGTAGTGAATCCTTGTTAGAGAATTAATCCACTCACACATGGGGTGTTGCGGCTCTGTACAAGTTTTGGGTTGTACAAACCCATAATGCGTCACCAGTCGTATAGTACCAAAGTATATGGACAAATTCTGTACCGCTCTATACCTTTGATTTCACGGGAATGCGAATTTTCTTCTGCCATGGGGAATCCAGTAGACAAATGGTGCCATGCTTCATTGAATTCTGTATTACCGAGCTATTCTGCTCTGGAATATCCCTTATAGGGGATGTTGAGACACCATATGGTGGGACATGTGGTGCCTACAGTTCCATAGTAGCCATTTTCTAAGGAAATTTCTAGAATTTTGCAAGCTGTAATGTTGCAACATAATCCTCCCCATTACTGCATTTCAAGGCCCCCTGCTGCCTATGATCCCCACCATGGCGGTCCACTGCTTATGTGACGCCCTGGCCTATCATGTCGTCACAGGGTATTGTGCAATCTGCCCTTCTGTGCAATATCCTCCTCCTCCTTGGTTACGGGTCCCCAACTAATGGTGTTGCCGACATCAGCCAATCAAAATCCTAGGAACACTCTGCACCACACCCACCAGACACACCAGTGGACAGCCTGAGTGGAATAGGGTCACCCACTTGGGGGGTTGGTAAGGGGAGGTAAGGAGTAGGCCAGTAGGTGAGAAGGAGAGGAAGTGTAAGGAGTGAAGGAGAGAGGAGGTTAGGAGATGGGCTCCTTGGAAGTCACTAGGTAGAATTCGGTGGTTTGGGCCTAGTAGGAGATGAAGCCCCGGTTGCAGGGGATCATGACAAGGGGCACGGAACTGTCGAGGAGGACAGCCGGCAGCCTTGTAGCATCACCGGGCTGGGACCAGGGCACAACGGGGTACGTGGACCCTATGTCAGGGAGTAGCTTCAGGCAACCTGACAATTGACCCAACGAGAAAGGAGCCTTCAAGATCCGCTCTCCACCCGCTTCAAAATCGGGGTACTAGCGCAACGAGAGGGATAGGACTTTCCACTAAAACGGTCCAGGAACTCCCAAGCGTGAACCCTGAGAGCAAGCTCCCATACTTAGCCACACTGGGGAGCGGGACCCAACTAGTTCTACACTACAGGGGCCAATTAGCAAGAGAACGTAATGCCAAGAGAAAGGTCACAGATCATCAGGCAACACCAGTGGGAACGGGACCCAAACGTGCTCCCCTCAGCGGCAGCGGTGTCCAGAACTTTGGTTTACCAAGTTGTCGGTGTCAGCTTTATGGACTGAGTGAGTACGCAAGTGACCCTTTCACTCCCAACGGCATTCCCCCAACACCATCACCGAGTCCCGGGGCATTCCCCCTACCCGTGGAGGGGTTAACCCACCGGGTCCAGACGTCCCTCGAGCCACCGCGGATCCGGATCCAAGCAGCCCGGCTGCCGATGTGGGAGTGGCACACCTCCACAACTGATCCAGGGGCAGCAGATTTTTATGAAATACAGACTGGTGGATACGCAATTGGAATATTTGTGATTGGTTATGTCATAAAACAAACGATTGCAGGATTTTAGAAGTTTAAAAAAAAAAAAGAGGTCAACCCCTTGAAAAGATTTCTAGAAGAAGATCATTCACCATAGACAGACAGAACAAACGTTTGAGTGGAGCTGTAGCATTGTGGTCTTTTATGGACTAGTTATTGATTTTTCATGACCATATTATTAAAGCTCATGTATTAGATGCATGGTTATCAGTGGTATTTTAATAAAAGTTATGTTTTACGATTATGTTAACTGTCGTTGGTCTGGGCCGTACGTGAGATATGTGTTTCACTGGCGTTTTTTTTCTGAAATGCCTAAACAGAACCAATACGTTGGTCTTTACGAGGCACATCAGTATAAGGCCATGTGCACACTGAGTTTTTGATGCGTTTTTTTTGGTGCAGATTTGTCATAAATCTGAAGTGCTGTGCGTACGTTGATTATTTTTTCCTTGCAGATTTGGTGCAGAAAATAATCTGCAGCATGTCAATTCCTGAAGCGTTTTTTCCTGCGTTTTTCAGCCCTTCCACCCATTGACTTTATTATGAAAAATACACCCCAACAAAATGTTTATTTGGTGTGGGTTTTTTTGCCAGAAAGTGCAGATTTGATGCAGAAAATTTCTGGACCAAATACTTGCATGCTCACATAGTCTAAAGGGGGCTTTACACGGTAGGAATATCGCTAGCAATTTGTAGCGATAGCGAGCGTGTAAGTACCCACCCCCGTTGCGCATGCGATTGTTTGTGATCGCTGCCGTAGCGAACATTATCGCTACGCAGCGTCACACATACTTACCTGGTCGGCGGCATCGCTGTGACTGCCGAACAATCCCTCCTTCAAAGGGGAGGGACGTTCGGCATCACAGCGACGTCACCGCAACGTCACTAAGCGGCCGGCCAATCAAAGTGGAGGGGCGGAGATGAGCAGGACGTAACATCCCGCCCACCTCCTTCCTTCCTCATTGTGGCCGGCGGCATGTAAGGAGACGTTCCTTGCTCCTGCGGTGTCACACATAGCGATGTGTGCTGCCGCATGAGCGATGAACAACATGGATAAACAACCCTTACCGATTTTTGAGTTTGGGACGACCTCTCCATGGTGAACGATTTTCACCATTTTTGAGGTCGCTTAAGGTCGCTGGTCAGTTACACACGCTGCGATATCGTTAATGACGCCGGATGTGCGTCACTAACAACTAGCCCCGACGACAAAACATTAACGATATCGTAGCGTGTAAAGCCCCCTTAAAAGTTTTGCGATGGTCTTTTGGTTGACATTTTTATTTATGAAAAAATAACTGGTGATTTCTGTATTGATAGTTGTCCTCCTAGAGTAATTCACACAGGAGGTAACAACTAAAGGCCGCTTTACACACTGCGATATCGGTACCGATATCGCCATCGTGCGTACCCGCCCCCATCTGTTGTGTGACACGGGCAAATCGTTGCCCGTGTCGCACAACATCGCCCGGACCCGTCACACTACTTACCTTACCTGCAACGTCGCTGTGACCAGCGAACCGCCTCCTTTCTAAGGGGGCGGTTCGTTTAGCGTCACGGCAACGTCACTGCAGCGTCACTGAACCGCCGCCCAATAGAAGCGGAGGGGCGGAGATGAGCGGGACGAACATCCTGCCCACCTCCTTCCTTCCTCATTGTGGCCGGGAGGCAGGTAAGGAGAGCTTCCTCGTTCCTGCGGTGTCACACGGAGCGATGTGTGCTGCCGCAGGAACGATGAACAACTTCGTTACTGCTGCAGTAACGATATTTGAGAATGGACCCCCATGTCGCCGATGAGCGATTTTGCACATTTTTGCGACGATGCAAAATCGCTCATTGGTGTCACATGCAATGGCATCGCTACAGCAGCCGGATGTGCGTCACAAAATCCGTGACCCCAACGAGATCGCTGTAGCGATCTCGTAGCGCGTAAAGCCCGCTTAAGGCTTGATTCACACGATCGTATGGCATCCGATGCAATATGCTAATCAACCTCGGCTCCCACTGTGCTGCCAGTGACTCGCCCACCCCAGGGCTGTGGGACACCCGGTGCCGGGCCGGACTAGTCCGGTGGTAGTCAGTGGTGGCTGGGCCCGGCTCCGTGGCCCTGGTGGGTGTCAGTAGAATATGTGGCTTGAATTAAAGTTTGTGTTCGTGACGCCACCTGTGGTATGCGGATAATAAGCCGCCGCTGCTGTATGAGGCCTCCGGGGGATGATATGGCAGCAATGGTGGTACTGCTCCCCACAGGTGGAGCGGTGTCCCGGGGCACAGTTGGTGCTTGTGTGTGTCTATGCAGATGAAATAACAGAGGCAACTCCAAGGGTACAGTTTCAAGTTCTTTACTCACAATTCTTGTCAGAGCTCTGTAGGAACCCTTGGCCTGCTGGGACCACTGTCAGGGACCTCCGCCGTTTCTGGGTGATTCTTGGAGTAAAACCCGGTAACCCTTCTCTTAAGTGTCTCTTTCTTCAGCTGTCTCCTTAAACCTTGCCTTTGTAGGATGAACCTGGCTTGGCCTCCACAACAGCCTACAGGCTGGGGGGTCACCTGTCGGCTGATTATCCCTTTTCTAGAGGTACTGCTGTGGGCTATGGCCCGGGGAGTTTACGACTTTCCCTGGGCCTCGGTTTTTACTGTTTGGAGATGATTTTGCACTCCTCCGGTTTCTAGGGACCGTTCCCTGTTGCAGCTTGATCCCTCCACCGATGTTCCTGTGGAACAGGCCACCGCAGCTCTACAGCTTACCCGTGACCCTGGGATCCCTTCTGTTCTCTGCTTGGTGTCACCTGGACCCTCTGAGTCCCAGGATCTTCACCAGGAAGCGTCTCTTTCTTTCTTTCAGCTCCTGACTGACTTGGAGCTCTGTTTCCTTTCTCTTCTCCTCCTTGCCTGCCTCCGGCAGGCCTCCTCCTCCTTCCCCACTCTCTCTTCAACTCCTTCTGACTAAACTCGACCTTCCTCTCTGTGTCTGCACTCTTGTGGCTCCTCCCACCTCCCCAGTTGCTCTGATCTACCCTATAGGAGCAGGGATGGGTCTTACGGCCCCTCCCAGCATGCAGCATGGGAGGGGAACTGCCACTTTCCCTGGTCCCAGTGTGTTCCTAGCAATGGGTGTAGTGTAGATTTACCAGGGGACCGGTGTTCACTCCCTTCCTCACCCAGAATGGGGCATCACACCGCTGGATGGGGTGCAATGACCTGTGGCGATGGAAGCCTCAGGGGCGCCACACTCCCCCACAGCAAATCCCAGCACGTCCTCGGGCTGAAAAACAACAGAAAAGTGGAGAAACTGCAAAAACATTTTTATATGCATGTAAGAAAAACAATAAAACATGTCTTCGCTTTATGGGAGGCACATATAAGTAAACGTTGCAAACTTTCTTATAAAGAAACAGCTAAGTGTGCACTTTCAGTTCATTGCACAGTTTGGGCACTTCCCCCATAATTCTGGTAGGGGGCACAACGGGTGCAACTATTTACATTTCTTGGCTACAACAAGTCCAGTAGCCTGGCAGTTCGTTTCTTTCAATCGACAAAGTGGAAAACAAAACCAGCCACTAAGTCCAGTTGCCTGGTTACACAGGACACTTTACACATCACATTTACCAGGGACCACATTCCAGTCTAGTGGCCCGGTACACATACACAGGGGGGGTGACTTCTTCAAAAAGTACAAGGGGCAGTAAGGCAGGAAAGGGTGTCATCTTCAAAAAGAACATTAGGGCAGAATAAAAGGGACATCTTCACAAAGAATAAGGGGCAGACAGGGGCTATTTACAGTTCAGCATCTTCTTTTCCTTCTTACTCACGAGGATAGATGCGGGGGTCCCACTCCGGCATTGCTCCGGGCAACAGGTATGCCGACGAGATTATTGTCTGGGTCCCCTGGGTGCTGGCCACTGATCCTCTGCGGACAACTGCGGCCTGGGCCGGAATGGGGCTTCTTGCACGCACAACACGGCGTTCCTGCAGAGGGCTGCTTGTTTGCAGGGGGCTGTTGCTGTGATCTTTGGGGTCTTGCTTTGGCCGTGCCCCTTGCATCAGACAAGCCATGGAGATCCGGGTCTGTGTCTCCTGCGTGGCTGTTGCAGGCCCGCTGCTCAGTTCTGCGGCTTGGGCCTGCTTTGAGGTAGTGCTGCGGCGGCTGCTGACAGGGGAGACGCTGCACGCTGGCATGGTGCGGCGCCATTCCGGTTCCTCTGAGGCCGTCTCCTCCCGCAGGATGTGGACGTGCAGGGCATACCAGCCTCGGCTTCCCATCAGCCGGGTGTACTCCACAGCGTCACCCGGCTTAGCATCTCGCCCTGGGTGGCCTTTGGGCAGGTGTTCTTCAATAGCACGTCGGGCCACAAAAACATCTTTACCCAGTCCGGGCTCTCTGATGAAGCCCCAGCCTCCTTTTTGCCGGAAATCTACTACTAGGCCCCGTCTCACTGGGCCCTGTGACCCCTTAAGGGCCTTACGGATTTGATCCTTGGAGGCTAGATTGGACACCTCCTCGGCCCTCCGCTTCTTCTCCCGGGCCTCCCGCTCCCGCTGGTATTCCTCCACTAATCTCTGGCAGGTCAGCTCATTTGCCAGGGGGGTCTCCTTGGGCCACAGTGGCTGCGGCAGTCTCCCACTCTCGATAGGCGCCGCGTCCCAGTTCGCTCCCGGGGATGTTGTTCCCAGGAGGCTTACAGGGGGACTCGGTAGGGGGCCCACTAACTGCTCGGGGTCCTCCCCTCCCCAGGCGCTGTCTTCGGGGGTTGGCGGCAGGCCTCCGGTGCCCCACCGGGCGTCAGCGGGGCTGGCTGGGAAAGCTAGCGGGACGGTGGAGGGACTGGGCGGTGGCGCTTGGTAGGGCCTTGGGTCCAGACGGGTCAGGGTTTCATATAGCTCACCCGGTCGCTGCTCCGCGGCCTCCATCCGGTGGCCCACGCTCTCCGGCACCATCGGGCATCCACTCCGCCGGTCCACCTCCGTTTGCATGTTGTTCAGCCTCCGAGCCAGGATTTTCATCACCTCCCGGAGCAGGTCCAGCTCAGGATCCATCTTCCCGGTCCCTGGTACGTACTTCTGCAGCCTCTCTGCCATGCTGCCGACCTGGGGAACGCTTGCTGGAACACTGCTCGGGTGCTCGACCACGCCACTCGGCTGCACCCTTTCCCTTTTCGGAGGCGGGGCCGGAGGCTGCACTAGCATCTGGCGCCAGACTGGCGCCCAGCCCATCACGGCCGGCACCGCTCCGCTTGCGATGAGGTACATTTCGGCTCTCGTCTGATCTGGCATCTAGATTCTTGCTGCCAGCCGGCCAGCTTGTCTAGTCGCCATTTCTTCTTCCTCTGCCTTCCATGGCGGGCACCGCTTCGCGCTCTTTTTGCCAAGACCAAGGGGGCGGGGCTTCTCTTCGCGCCCTTTCTTCTGGCACGCCCCCCTTCTTCCCGCTCTTTGTAGCGCTAATGGCGGCAGTTTTCACAGTAAAACACACAGTTTTGTCACACGGTTCTTCAGGCACACAGTACCCGATGGAACCGGGCACGTTATCCTGTTCGTGACGCCAAAGTTGACTCGCCCACCCCAGGGCTGTGGGACACCCGGTGCCGGGCCGGACTAGTCCGGTGGTAGTCAGTGATGGCTGGGCCCGGCTCCGTGGCCCTGGTGGGTGTCAGTAGAATATGTGGCTTCAATTAAAGTTTGTGTTCATGACGCCACCTGTGGTATGCGGCTAATAAGCCGCCGCTGCTGTATGAGGCCTCCGGGGGATGATATGGCAGCAATGGTGGTACTGCTCCCCACAGGTGGAGCGGTGTCCCGGGGCACAGTTGGTGCTTGTGTGTGTCTATGCAGATGAAATAACAGAGGCAACTCCAAGGGTACAGTTTCAAGTTCTTTACTCACAATTCTTGTCAGAGCTCTGTAGAAACCCTTGGACTGCTGGGACCACTGTCAGGGACCTCCGCCGTTTCTGGGTGATTCTTGGAGTAAAACCCGGTACCCTTCTCTTAAGTGTCTCTGTCTTCAGCTGTCTCCTTAAACCTTGCTTTTGTAGGATGAACCTGGCTTGGCCTCCACAACAGCCTCCAGGCTGGGGGGTCACCTGTCGGCTGATTATCCCTTTTCTAGAGGTACTGCTGTGGGCTATGGCCCGGGGAGTTTACAACTTTCCCTGGGCCTCGGTTTTTACTGTTTGGAGATGATTTTGCACTCCTCCGGTTTCTAGGGACCGTCCCCTGTTGCAGCTTGATCCCTCCACCGATGTTCCTGTGGAACAGGCCACCGCAGCTCTACAGCTTACCCGTGACCCTGGGATCCCTTCTGTTCTCTGCTTGGTGTCACCTGGACCCTCTGAGTCCCAGGATCTTCACCAGGAAGCGTCTCTTTCTTTCTTTCAGCTCCTGACTGACTTGGAGCTCTGTTTCCTTTCTCTTCTCCTCCTTGCCTGCCTCCGGCAGGCCTCCTCCTCCTTCCCCACTCTCTCTTCAACTCCTTCTGACTAAACTCGACCTTCCTCTCTGTGTCTGCACTTTTGTGGCTCCTCCCACCTCCCCAGTTGCTCTGATCTACCCTATAGGAGCAGGGATGGGTCTTACGGCACCTTCCAGCATGCAGCATGGGAGGGGAACTGCCACTTTCCCTGGTCCCAGTGTGTTCCTAGCAATGGGTGTAGTGTAGATTTACCAGGGGACCGGTGTTCACTCCCTTCCTCACCCAGAATGGGGCATCACATCGCTGGATGGGGTGCAATGACCTGTGGCGACGGAAGCCTCAGGGGCGCCACACCAGCGTGAGCCGAGGGTCATGCGACTGTGCTCTGATCTTGAGATCGGATCACAGCTGCTGAAGAGAGGGAAGGATTAATCTTCCCATCTCCTCCATTGTCAGTTGATGCAATTGTGTCGCCCAGGGAGTGGGGTACTCTGTCCCGGGCAGTGTATAACTGGGGAATGTCACTTTGGTGGCCGTTGCCCGGTCTTTTGGCCTGGGTGCTTTTTAATGAGGAGTATTTACTTGGGAGATTAAAGTCATTTGTGTGACGCCACCTGCGGTTTGTGGTTATGATGGTGGAGACGCTGCTGCTGGGTTGATTATCTCTAGGGTTGGTGATAACGGCAACTGTGGTGGTAGGCCCTCCGCAGGTAGAGCTGAGGCCGGGAGATGTATGATGGAGTAATGAGAGAGGCCACACTGTGGGTTGTAGTTAACAGTCTCTACTCACTCTGGACCCTCGGACGGCTGGTTCAGGTCTCTGTAGTTCCAGTGCCAGCTGATGACTCAGTTGCTCTGTCCCCGGCACTCTCAGTGTGGTTGGGTCCCCGTAGCATGGAGCGGTTGGGGCCCGACTGTCCCTTTTTGTGGCAGTCTCCTTCTGCGTACGGCGGGCAGTGTGGTGGACCCTGTGGGGCTGGTCTGTGTCCCGAACTCTGATCCTTGCTTTACTGCTGGTGCCCCCAGATCTGTGGATCAGTGAGGTCCGTGAATGTCCCCTCATTGTGCAGGTATGAAACTGTCACCTGACCTAGGGCCCTATGTCCCGTCGGTGCTCTGGTCCAGGTGGTACTCGGTTGTACCTGCTCTGACGACCTCTCTCCTGTACCCCCGGGTCACCGTTACACGATTCAGCTCTAGGCACGTCTTTCCACTTTCAGTCACTAGACTTGACTGACTGCTGTCCCCTTCCACCAGGTTGTCTAGTCCCCTGATCTGGCTCCGCCCTCTAGGTGGCCATCCCCTTGTGTCCGACTAGCCAATTACCCCTGGTGTGGAGTGGTAACTAGGATTTTGGTGTGTCTAGGTGTTGCTGGCACTGGTGTTCCAGGTCCCTGGGGGTAGGTCCTGCATCCTGGTGAGGATTCAGTATCTAGTAGTGCCCTGAGTGGTTCAGGGGCGCTACACAATTATTGCACTGCACTCGTATGTCATCTGAGTGCAGTCCGATGTTTCACTTGCACCCATAGACTTGTATGGGGGCAAGTGATATGGCTCTCGCTGACAATCGCATCATGCTGCAACTTTTCGCTCATCCAGAATCTGGATGAGAAAATAGCTGACCATCTGCTCTCCCTCATTGAGCAACATTGTTCGGAGTGCAATTTGAGATTTTCACGCATTGCACTCGTCCGAGTCATACACTCGTGTAAGCGTACCCCAAGGGGTACTTTCCACACTACGACATCGCAAGCCGATGCTGCGATGCCGAGCGCAATAGTCCCCGCCCCCGACGCAGCTGCGATATCATTTTGATAGCTGCCGTAGCGAACATTATCGCTACGGCAGCTTCACATGCACTCACCTGACCTGCGACGTTGCTCTTTCCGGCGACCCGCCTCCTTATTAAGGGGGCAGGTCGTGCGGAGTCACTGTGACGTCACACGGCAGGCAGCCAATAGGAGCGGAGGGGCGGAGATGAGCGGGATGTAAAGATCCCGCCCACCTTCTTCCTTCCGCATAGCCGATGGGAGCCGCGGTGACGCAGGTAGGAGATGTTCCTCGCTCCTTCACACACAGTGATGTGTGCTGCCGCAGGAGCGAGGGACAACATCGGACCATCGCGTCAGCGAAATTATGGAATTCGCCGACGCTGCACTGATGATACGATTACTACGCTTTTGCGCTCGTTAATCATATTATCTAGGATTTACACACTACGATGCCGAGAGTGACGCAAGAAGTGCGTCACTTTCGACATGACCCCACCGACATCGCACCTGCGATGTCGTAGTGTGCAAAGCCCGCCTAAGGCTGGAATCCATCAGTAATTTAAATATTGATTATATAGCAATATTAGATTCCTTATAATATAATTTATGGAGCTGTTGTCTGGTCCCTGTACAGGTCAGCCCTGCATGGTGGCTTTTAGTTGCAAATTTCATTTAAACAAGCCAATAGTCTGCGAACAAGAATTCATAGGAACGCTCTTTTCCATATAAAGAAGCCGGCAAACAACTAATGAATGAGTAAAACAATTGTTTGTCAGGTGCAATAATTTTTAAGCGTGTTCTCAGCAGCAGTTATGGGACCAAATTATTCAACCTCTGTTTTTTCAGACATTGGTGGCATACCCCAGAGACATGCCAGCATTGCTCGTCATTAGATAGCCCCTCTGTCTTACTATTTTGTCTAATAAAAGTCTTGAAACTACCGTCAAGCCACAAAGTAGTTATTGTGGTCCGTCGGGTGCAACTGGTTTCCTCCATGTGCTAGATCCGACCTCTGTCGTTAATTTCGTTGCTTTGCTCCTGGAAAATAACAGAACTAAAAAAACATAAGTCTGATTTGTGCCTAAAGCTGCTTTAAGAACTATTTACAAATTGTCCTTTGGGACACAGATTACCTAAAGCTGCTTTCTACACCCCGTTAGGGTATATTCCCATGTGCATTTTCAGGGAGTCAAAATCATTTAAACCACATTGAATATTCGTTTTATTACCAAAATGTACAAATTTCCTGCTGTTTGTACGGAACCAATGAAGCAAGAACGATGTAAAGTGCTTAACATTTCCAAAATAAGGCTGTGTGCGCACGCAGAGTTTTTGGTGCAGAAATTTTCCGCACGAAAATCTGCACCTTGAGCCAGAAAAAGGCACCAAAGAACGCACCGTCCTTACACAGCTTTGCAAGACTTTTCTTCACATTCAACCCAAATGCCACTTGTACTGACTACTGCAGTATAAGAATTATTCACCCCCTACACAACAAGTGTCTTTAGTTCTTAGTATTGCCCTTCTGGCTGTTATGACCTGCTGTTCCTCAGGCTGTTATAACCAGCTCTAAACATGAAGCATAGCCAGAACCCAGCTTCTTCCCATGGTCCTAAGAAATCATAGCATATTCCTTGTGTACAGTGGCCTATTAGTTACTAATATTCTTTAAATTCCAGCAAACATTTTCTTTTGGATTTCTAAGGATTAATGTCACGCCTGTGTGACGCCCTGGGCAAGCCAGGGGTCACAGGTCACAACACCACATGCACCCCACATTCCCTGCAGGTACACCAAAGTCAAAACTTAAATCCTTGTTGCCTTCCTCCAGGGGCTGGTGTCCACACCAGGGGGTGGGCCAGGCGGTTGGCTCCACCCATCGAGGAGTTCACAGCCCTGGAGGCGGGAAAACCAGGCAGTTAGCTCAGGGAAGAGCTTGAGTGAGGAGTGAGATAGAGTTTGGAGTTTGAAGTGTGAGGAGTAAACAGTGAAGGAGAAGAAGAAAAGTAAGAGTAGTGACAGAGAAAGTGACAGCAAGAAGCCTGAAGTTAGTCCGGGTGTGTGCCCCGGACTGAGACAGCAAGGTTGGCAGACGGCGGTGACCGTCTGCAGGAGAGATTGCTCGGAGGTTGCCGAAAGGACCGTGGGCGGGTGGTGACCCGGCGGTACCGGAGCGGTATACAAAGAACAGTCAGCACCAGGGCAGGGGCCTTTCGGATCCCGGCAAGGCTAGGAGTCGCCATAATTTGCCAAATCCGTCAGTGAAGGGGACCATTTGGTCTCCCAACAACCAAGTCCCGATTGAAGGTAACCGTCCAACCGTAAAGGGGAGACATCGCCACCGCCAAGGCACCAGTTTCCCAGGGCCAGCGCCTGCGGGCAAGACAGGGCCTCCTCCGGCTCACATCCAGGTCGGGGAGCGGGTTACCGGTGGGAATCCATCGCTACCAACAAAAAACACATAGGTGCAGGGAAGAGACTATCACCGCTAACTGCATGGAACATCAGCACCGTGGCCGTCCGAGGGACCCGTCCAACCAGCCGTTTGTTTACCGAGAACTGTGTCGTGTTTACTGGCTGAGTACCTCCGTGCCGTGCGGCACAGCGCTGCCCCTGCGCCCCTGCACCTCCACAGGCCCCATAACCTGCCTGTCCACCATTCCAACCCCATCACTGGGCCCCGGGATCACCAATCCCCTACCCACGGAGGGGCAAATCAACAACTGGCTGCTCCATACCACCACTCCCGGGCTCCACAAGCAGAGCAGCGGTGGTGTCCCCACAATCACCACAACCGTGGGTGGCGTCACGGACAATAAACAATCCCAACTAGCAAACCCCTTTCACTCACGGGCGAGGAGCGCCGCTCGAGTCCCCGGGATCCGGCCCATCGCTCGAGCCACCGAGCAGCAGGCCGCAGCAGCAGCGGCAGCCGGACCCGAGCAGTGGGAGAGCGCAGCGTCCCCTCCTCCGCCCGCGACACCTGTCTCTCTGCATTATGAGACTAGTGACAGATTCAGGACTTTGGAGTCATTTCCATACTAGACTCCCAATATTAAATGGATTTCCTTTCCTCTGGCAATAGTAGGTTTAATGTCAGTTTGCTTTCCAGCAGCTTCTAAATCCTTTTCAGGTGTTCCCTGTTTGGGACTACTCCCAGTCCCTTTTTATACTCTTTACTACCAGCAGAGGGTGCTGGTTATTCTTTGTCATTTGGACGCTGGGCCATTAGGTGGAAGGAGCTGTTGTAACCCTCTGTTGAAGTTGCTCTGATAAGCGATGTGGGTGTTGTGACCTCTCACAACACTTTTAGGTGAGTGCAATTTATTTATTTTTCCCTTTTTTTTAATCTGGTAAGATCCTATTGTGCCCTTCTCTTCGCAGTTCCTGATAATTGATGTGATCTCTGGTGGCTGCAGCCTTGGTGCTGACTGAGGCAGGTTATCATTGTGTTTTCCCATCTGACTTCCTTCCCTGGTCTGTTGTTTTAGTTCAGCGGTAAGACTAACATCCCTTACCTGCCCACTCACTAGCCAGGACTATTGTAGGATTACTCAGGACTTCAGGTTTCTGCTCGGTGACCGGTGAGGAACTTGTATAGGGCCTGGCTAGGAGTGCAGGGTATAGCAGCAGGTAAGTAGAGAAGGTGTCTATCTTCCCTCTCACTAGCGCTACCCCCTGTTTGTTGTTGGGTTAACCTCTGTTGTTGTGTGTTGTTTCTTTTTTTTTTTTTTCCTCATGCTGGACCTTCCCTAAATCAATGTCATGACCATTAAATCCACAGGTCAATTTATGCAGTGGATATTATTTGCAGTGCGATCATGAAAATTCTTAAGATATCATACACAGCCTTCTTGCAGATTTACTATCCAGAAATTCTCACCCCACGCTACTGCTATGATGGCGGACTGGCATTTGCAGAAATGTTGCACCATCTCGTGGACTACAGAGAAGATGGATGTGGTAATGATTCTCCTTTGTAGCTATCATCAGAGACACAAGCAGCTTAAGCAATATGTAAAGAGCCTTATCATTCTGCTCCAGAGCAATCCTTATCTCTGCTCTCTATTCAGACCTTCTTTTTCACAAGCCCTTTATCTCATCCGTATTCCCCCCCCCCCCCCCCGCTCATGTAAATTAGGAAAGGAAGCAATTGAGAATGTAAATGAATTGCAGAATCTATTGGATGGAGCTCCTGATTTCGCAGATTCTGGTTTTATTCTCCACCTCATGTCCTCTTCCATCGTTCTTGGGCTATGACCGCGCTGTCTGTTTGCATTAGCACGTCTCGGGTACGTCACACAAGTCGTGATAGGCCAACGTCACGTGTGACTTGTGTCTCCTCTAAGCCGCGGTTTGGGCATTGCAGCCTTAAGACACGACAAGCAGATTAACAGCTGCGCTGAGACGGAAAATCTAATATGGAGTTACAGTGTGTATATATAGAGCAAGCTCTCACAACCGCTGTCAGCGACTCAGCTTTTATCATCCTTTACCAATATATCAGAGGACTGAGATTATAGAAAGTGTCTTTTTTCCCAGAAACAGCATTACACTTTTTTTTTCAAGATTCATCTTGCATTTTAGCCTTTCTCCATTTATTTGAGACTGATTTGCAATACCAGACACAAGCAATGGGCAGAAGTGGCGCTGTTTCTGCATTAGAAACGCTCAGTAAGCCAATGTAGGGCACTGGCATCTAAGGGGTATTTTGCACGTTGCGACATCTCTAGCATTGGCTAGGGATGCCGAGCGCGATAGTCCCCGCGCCCGTCGCACATGCGATATCTTGTGATAGCTGCCGTAGCGAACATTATCGCTACAGCAGCTTCGCACGCACTTACCTGCCCTGCGACGTCACACGGCAGGCGGCCAATAGAAGCAGAGGGGTGGAGATGAGCAGGACGTAAACATCCCGCCCACCTTCTTCCTTCCGCATTGCCGGTGGAGGCCGGTAAGGAGATGTTCCTCGCTCCTGCGGCTTCACACACAGCGATGTGTGCTGCCGCATGAACGAGGAACAACATCATATTTCCTATTGGTGCGACATTATGAAAATGTCCGACACTACACAGATCACCGATTTATGACGCTTTTGCGATCGTTTATCGGCGCATCAAGGCTTTACACGTTGCGACGTCGTTACCGGCGCCGGATGTGCGTCACTTTCGATTTTGACCCCGAAAATATCGCAGTAGCGATGTCACAGCGTGCAAACTACCCCTTAATGTTATGGTCATTCAGAATTAGAAAAACATACCTGGTTGCAACCTGTAAATGTGGTAGGGGTGCTGTCTTGGGGAAAAAGCATCTATGATTTACTAACCATGGACAATCCCTTTAATTCCTTAATTTACATGTAAATCACTGCTTTAACTCTTTCATGTGACTTTACATGTACATCCTGCAAACTGTTTTCTTCTGTTCTAAAAATTAAACAACAGAATTAAACCATCTGGACTAAATATAAATCAAAGGGGCTCCTCTACTTGTGTTTGACATAGGAATGTACAGGGGGTTTCATCCTTTATCTGTTTTGTTTGTATGTTCTAAATCAGGACTGCACAACATATGGCCCTCTGCTCGCCAAAGGGTTTGCTGCATCCTGCGGTCCTGTCCGACAGTCGTCACTCCCTGCTTCTAATATATAAATGTATTCGCTCATTTGAAAACCTGACTGCTGGGACTGGTGCAGAGCAGAACAGAGCTTGTAAGCCCCTGCTCCGATGAGCAGCAGCGTGATCATGTCAGTTTGCTGCTGATGTCATCAGGCTGCTGCCGACCCTGCAGAGACCTCAGAGATGTTGTCCCTGCTAAGTGCTCCATGGAGGAGCTGAAGATTAAATGGGTGCCTAGGCAAACTTACTATGGGGGGGTATTGTGAAAAGGGGCACAATATAGCGATGTGCAGTGGAATATTATATAAAGGGGCAGTTTGAGAAGATATTTTAATATTTTAGACATGGGGAGTGTGTGAGGTGGTGATATTATTGAGAGGCTCAGTATGGAGTGGGGCAGCCTGGGAGGATATTATAGAGAGGGGCTCAGTGTGGGGGAAAATATTATGGAGGGACAGTGTGGGTGGATATTATGGAGAGGGGCAGTGTGTTCAGTAATATTGATAGGGACAGTGTGGGGGGATATTATAAAGTGTCTCAGTGTTGGGAGGAGACAGTATGGAAAGGAGCAGTATGGGGGGATATTTTGGAAAGCAGCTGTGTAGGGGATATTTTGGAAAGGGGCAGTGGAAAGGACAACATTATGAAGAGAGGCAGTGTGTGGGGGGACAACATTATGAAAAGGTGCAGTGGTAGGGATATTATTGATTGGCTGTGTGGGAGGAGGAATAATATGAAGGGGCAGTGTGAGGGATATTATGTAAAGGGAAACTTTGGGGGGATATTATAGACGGCAGTGTGGGGGGATATTTTGTAGAGGAATATTGTGGAGAGATATTATGGAAGGGGTACTATGGGGAATAACAATATAACAATATGGAGAGGGGTAGTATGGGAGGTATGATGGAGAGGGGCAGTGTGGGGGAATATTATTGAGAGGAGCAGTGTGGGGGATATTATAGAGGGACAGTGTGGCAGAAAGTATTATTGAGAGGGGAAGTGGGGGAGATATTATGGAGAGGGGCAGTGTGGGTGGTTATTATGGAGAAGGACACTGTGGGTGATATTATGGAGGGGCACTGTGGGGGAAAAATTTGGAGAGGGGCATTGTGGCATGATATTATGGAAAGGGGCAGTGTGGATGGAACATTATGGAAAGGGACAGTATGGGGGGGGACAACATTATGGAGAGGAGCAGTGTGGGGGGGCAACAATATGAAGAGGGGCAGCATGGGGAGATATTTTAGAGAGGCACAGGAGCAATTTGGTGATGGACAATGCTTTTTTTACAGCATGATGGAGACCAGATTATAAGACAAAAGTTA
This sequence comes from Anomaloglossus baeobatrachus, assembly GCF_048569485.1. Taxonomy (NCBI): domain Eukaryota; kingdom Metazoa; phylum Chordata; class Amphibia; order Anura; family Aromobatidae; genus Anomaloglossus; species Anomaloglossus baeobatrachus. Next base: position 527,629,367 of record NC_134358.1, on the reverse strand, counting down.
TAAATAAAGGTACCGTCACACTTAGCGACGCTCCAGCGATCCCACCAGCGATCTGACCAGGCAGGGATCGCTGGAGCGTCACTACATGGTCACTGGTGAGCTGTCAATCAGGCAGATCTCCACAGAGATCAGCCACCAGCCACCAGCAACCCATGTAATGACGCTGTGCTTGGTAACCATAGTACACATCGGGTTACTAAGCAAAGCGCTTTGATTATAGTTACCCGATGTGTACCTTGGCTACATGTGCAGGGAGCAGGGAGCCGGCTTCTAGAAGCTGCGGATGCTGGTAAGCAAGGTAAAGATCGGGATACCAAACAAAGCGCTTTGTTTGGTTACCCGATGTGTACCTTGGTTACCAGCGTCTGCAGAAGCCGGGTCCCTGCTCCCTGCACATTCAGATCATTGCTCTCTCGCTGTCAAACACAGCGATGTGTGCTTCACAGCGGGAGAGCAATGACCAAAAAATGGTCCAGGACATTCTGCAACAACCAACGACCTCACAGCAGGGGCCGGGTTGTTGCTGGATGTCACACACTGCGACATCGCTAGCAAGTTGTGCCTCAGCAGCGATGTTGCTAGCGATGTCGCTAAGTGAGACGTGGCCTTAAGTGGGTTGCTGAACAAGACACTGAAATTTTGGCTTCATAGCCAGAAAAGTCTCCACATGTCAATCCCATTGGGAACCTATGATTAATCCTCAAAAAGTGGAAGGACAAAAATAATCACAGAAATTGTGTTAAACTCCAGGTACTGATTAGACAACAATGGGCCATCAGTCAAGATTTGACCCAGAAACCGATATCCAGCTCCCAAGGGCAAGGGCAGAAGTAATGAAAAACAAGAGTCAACACTGGAAGTATTGAGGCTTTCCATTGATGTATTTGTAAATAAATGTTTAGAAACTTATGAGATGGTGATAATTGTACTTCAGTAACCAAAGAAACATCCGACTAAGGCTGCTTTCACACATCCGGTTTTTGCTATGCGGCACAATCCGGCACTTTGCAGGAAAAACGCAACTGTTTTTTTTTTGCTGCCGGTTGCGTTTTTCCTGCATAGACTTTAATTAGTGCCGCATGGCCTTGCGTTCCGTCCGGTTTTTGCTGCATGCGGCAGATTTAGCCGATGCGGTGGCCGGATGGAACGTTGCCTGGCACGTTTTTTGTGTGGCAAAAAAACCGCACCGCGCCGCATTCGGCCGATGCAGCGCTTTTCCCAATGCATCCCTATGGATGCCAGATGCGGCGCGATGCGGCAAAAACCTCATCCGGCCGCCGCATGTGGTTATTGCCACTGCGCATGCTCAGTAGCGTGCCGCAAGCGGCAAAAACCGGACGGGCCGCATATAAAAAACTTATGCAAAGGATGCGGTGTTTTCACCGCATCCGTTGCATAGGTTTCACAGCCGGATTGAGCCGCAGAGCTCAAGCCGGATGTGTGAAAGTAGACTAAAAGATCTAAAAACACTGAAGCAGCAAACTGTGTGTGAAAAGCAAAATGGATGAATGGATGGATGGATGGATGGATGGATGGTTGGATGGATGGATGAATAGATAGATAGAGGGATAGATAGATAGAGGGATAGATAGATAGAGGGATAGATGGATAGATGGATAGATAGATAGATACAGTTAGGTCCAGAAATATTTGGACAGTGACACAAGTTTTGTTATTTTAGCTGTTTACAAAAACATGTTCAGAAATACAATTATATATATATAATATGGGCTGAAAGTGCACACTCCCAGCTGCAATATGAGAGTTTTCACATCCAAATCGGAGAAAGGGTTTAGGAATCATAGCTCTGTAATGCATAGCCTCCTCTTTTTCAAGGGACCAAAAGTAATTGGACAAGGGACTCTAAGGGCTGCAATTAACTCTGAAGGCGTCTCCCTCGTTAACCTGTAATCAATGAAGTAGTTAAAAGGTCTGGGGTTGATTACAGGTGTGTGGTTTTGCATTTGGAAGCTGTTGCTGTGACCAGACAACATGCGGTCTAAGGAACTCTCAATTGAGGTGAAGCAGAACATCCTGAGGCTGAAAAAAAAGAAAAAATCCATCAGAGAGATAGCAGACATGCTTGGAGTAGCAAAATCAACAGTCGGGTACATTCTGAGAAAAAAGGAATTGACTGGTGAGCTTGGGAACTCAAAAAGGCCTCGGCGTCCACGGATGACAACAGTGGTGGATGATCGCCGCATACTTTCTTTGGTGAAGAAGAACCCGTTCACAACATCAACTGAAGTCCAGAACACCCTCAGTGAAGTAGGTGTATCTGTCTTTAAGTCAACAGTAAAGAGAAGACTCCATGAAAGTACATACAATAATACAATACAAAGGATTCACATCTAGATGAAAACCATTCATCAATTCCAAAAATAGACAGGTCAGAGTTAAATTTGCTGAAAAACACCTCATGAAGCCAGCTCAGTTCTGGAAAAGTATTCTATGGACAGATGAGACCAAGATCAACCTGTACCAGAATGATGGGAAGAAAAAAGTTTGGAGAAGAAAGGGAACGGCACATGATCTAAGGCACACCACATCCTCTGCAAAACATGGTGGAGGCAACGTGATGGCATGGGCATGCATGGCTTTCAATGGCACTGGGTCACTTGTGTTTATTGATGACATAACAGCAGACAAGAGTAGCCGGATGAATTCTGAAGTGTACCGGGATATACTTTCAGCCCAGATTCAGCCAAATGCCGCAAAGTTGATCGGACGGCGCTTCATAGTACAGATGGACAATGACCCCAAGCATACAGCCAAAGCTACCCAGGAGTTCATGAGTGCAAAAAAGTGGAACATTCTGAAATGGCCAAGTCAACCCCCAGATCTTAACCCAATTGAGCATGCATTTCACTTGCTCAAATCCAGACTTAAGACGGAAAGACCCACAAACAAGCAAGACCTGAAGGCTGCGGCTGTAAAGGCCTGGCAAAGCATTAAGAAGGAGGAAACCCAGCGTTTGGTGATGTCCATGGGTTCCAGACTTAAGGCAGTGATTGCCTCCAAAGGATTCGCAACAAAATATTGAAAATAAAAATATTTTATTTGGGTTTGGTTTATTTGTCCAATTACTTTTGACCTCCTAAAATGTGGAGTGTTTGTAAAGAAATGTGTACAATGCCTACAATTTCTATCAGATATTTTTGTTCAAACCTTCAAATTAAACGTTACAATCTGCACTTGAATTCTGTTGTAGAGATTTCATTTCAAATCCAATGTGGTGGCATGCAGAGCCCAACTCGTGAAAATTGTGTCACTGTCCAAATATTTCTGGACCTAACTGTAGATAGATAGACAGATAGACAGACAGACAGACAGACAGACAGACAGACAGATAGATAGATAAATAGATAGATAGATAGATAGATAGATAGAGGGATAGATAGAGGGATAGATAGATAGATAGATAGATAGATAGATAGATAGATAGATAGATAGATAGATAGATAGAGGGATAGATAGATAGATAAATAGAGGGATAGATAGATGGATAGATAGATATATACATAGAGGGATAGATAGATAGATAGATAAATAGAGGGATAGATAGATAGATAGAGGGATAGATAGATAGATAGATAGAGGGATAGATAAATAGAGGGATAGATAGATAGATAGATAGATAGATAGATAGATAGATAGAGGGATAGATAGATAGATAGATAGATAGATAGATAGATAGATAGATAGATAGATAGATAGATAGATAGATAGATAGATAGAGGGATAGATAGATAGATAGATAAATAGAGGGATAGATAGATGGATAGATAGATATATACATAGAGGGATAGATAGATAGATAGATAGATAGATAAATAGAGGGATAGATAGATAGATAGATAGATAGAGGGATAGATAGATAGATAGATAGATAGATAGATAGATAGATAGATAGATAGAGGGATAGATAGATAAGAGATAGATGGATGGATAGATAGGTAGGTAGATAGATAAGAGATAGATTGATTTCACAGTGAAACAATGGATGTGTAACAATCTTTTCCTCCACTAGATGGAGACTGTGAGGAGTAACATTCTGCACATATAACAATTCAATGTCTTATCGCTGTATTTCCGATGATTTATGTTGTGTTTATAGGGTGCTCTTTTGTCCGGCATGAGGTGGATCTTTAGCTTTCCTGCGGCCCCTAATACATAATGGCGTTCTCCGCTGTGCCCGTCTCTGTTATCACTGGCAGAGGATCATGTAGCTTTCACTAAGGCCCTACATGGCAGGAATATCAATGTGATGGTAATGGCTCGTGTGGCTCCGCTGGATGCCTGCCAGTAATCACTGAGCTCCAACTGTTACACACATTCTGCGGAGATCGGTGGTAAATGTACATTAAAAGAGGCAAAAATATGAATATTTTACTAATGGAGTAAATTATCCCTAGATGATATTTCTTTTTAGTATTATTATATAGAGAAATGGAGCAACCCCTATCTCCAGCTAATGTGGTACTACAAAACCCAGCAGCTCCTCCTCATGTCAGATATAATTCTCAAGTTTCTCTATAGTATAGAAACCACCTACATGCCTCATTCCCACCCCAATGCATTCACTGAAAGACTGTCATGGGTGTGTCACAGGTGACAGTCATGTGGTTTCTGGCAATAGAAGGTCACAGCGTTTGACTACGCAAAATGCTCCCTGACTTTCTATTGTTCCTGCTGTCTGTATTTATTGCTATAGGTAGCTTTCTTGCTGGATTTTCTAGCTTTGGTTGCAAGCAGGTGGCTTGCACTCATCTGTGGTGTTGTTGCTTTAACTTTGCTAAACTTCTACCTGAGTCATCCGTAGATAAGTAGTGTCAGGATTCCTGTGTGCAGAGCATTTTGCCTTGGAGATGCTCTGCTGCACTTTCCTGTGTTACTAAGATAGCAGTGCGTTTGATAGCACAGGATTCCATGTTGGTGCTGATTACTCAGGTGTTCCACATGTCATGATTCCTCTGTGCAGAGCATCTTGTCTTTGGAGATGCTTTGCTGACTTTCCTGTGTTACTAGCTAGCAGTGTGTTTGACAGCACAGGATTCCATGTTGGTGCTGATTACTCAGCTGTGCCACCTTCCTGGTAATTGCTCAGACTTCTTTACTCGCCTAGGACATTGCCAGTTGTATTTTCTGGTTCTGCAGTTGTGCTGTTGGTTTGTGTCTCTGTTATGATCTTTGTTCTCTGACTCCTCTCTGTCTGCTCCCTATTCCTGTCGTGACCTCCTGCTTGTTTGACCTCGGACCGTACCTGACCACGTCTCTGCTTTCTCCCTGAACATATTACGTGCTCTCCTGGACTTCTGACCCTCGGATATCTTCCTGACTACACCTCTGTTTTCTCCTTGTGCTTATACATGTCTTCCTGTTAACAGATCCCGGCTTTCCTGACTATGCTCCTGTCCACACTCCCCGTAAGTAGTGGCTAGCATCACAAATAGTTCATGTATTTTCCCCTGTGAGTCCTCTATAGTTGTTTAGTAGGGTTGACAAACTCATCCCATCCGTTCCCTATTTAGGGCCCAGCACCAGAGATACCTAGAGTCAGGGATTCAGCTCGGTGTATAGGTGCGGAACCCATATAGGGTGGTGAGGGACCCCAGGGACCAGCAGTAGGTTTGGTCACGGATCACAATGTCCCCCTTCCCTAGACACAGGGGTCCCCTTCTCTTACCTTTCGCTGCTTGCTTGGTACTTACCTGTACCTACCATGAGAAAGCCATGAGTTACATTAGCGCCCCCTAGCTACACGTTTAGAGGAAGTCCTGAATTGGTGATCGATTTCTTCAAAACTGTTTAGTAAATTAAGAAAGCCTTTGTTTTTAAGAGGGTAGTCTGCTTTATGAGAAGGGTCCCCCAAAGGTAAACTAGTGGACTGTGTTTTTAATATTGCAGCTTGTCCACATTTACTTCATTGGGGCTAAGTTTCAATGCCAGACGTAGCCATAAAGACAAAAGTGGAGCTGTTACATTTTCTGTTGACAGCTCCTTTAAATATTTGTGTTAGGCTGCATTCACACATCCGTTTTTTGCCGTGCGGCACAATTCAGAAAAAAATAAAACGGATCCGGCGGGTGTTGCTTCCGGTTCCGTTCTTTCCACCATAGACCTGTATTAGCGCCGGATTGTGCCGCACGGCCTTGCGTTGCATCTGTTTTTTGCCGGATCCGGCGTAAATAGCTGATCCGACGTCCAGATGGAACGCTGCTTACAGCGTTTTTTGTCTCCGGTGAAAAACGTAAGGCACCAGATCCAGCGGCATGAGTTACAATGAAAGCCTATGGGCACAGGATCCGTCATCATCCGGCATATGACGGAATCCAATGACGGATACGGTTTTTTGAACTGTGCATGCTCAGTAGCACAATGGATCCGTCAAAAAACGGAACGCATGCAAAAAACTGATGCAGCGGATCAGTTTTTCGCCGCATCCGTTGCATCAGTTTTTTTGCCAGATTGTGCGGACGGCAAAAAAACAGATGTGTGAAAGCAGCCTACGGGTAGGTCCATATTTTCAGTAGGAGTCCGATTCAACAAAACATCAGATCCCATTAGATCCAATGTTATTCTATGAGGCCGTGCACACATCCAAGTTTGTGATCAAGTCTTTTGGAGGAAAAAATTGCGGCTTGTCCGAGTTGTCTCCGTAAATTGGATCACACATGAGTCCATAGAAGAAGATCGGCCCGAATTCAGAGGACATCCGAGTGTGCTCCGATTTTCACGGATGAGAAAATAAAACTGTTTTTGAGACCCAACCCTTACAACAAAGCTGCAAAAAAAAAAAATCAAAAATATACATTTGTTGATTGTGAAAGATAACCCTGGTTCGAGGACACACCTTCCCCGCTCTTTGCTAATTACGCACACCACTTCCTCTTTGGGGGAGGGGAGGGTAAGCTCAAACAAGAAGTGTTACACTGACTCATAAATACTTATATCTAAAAGGTAACACACATGTGTTTTTAGATTCTGCCTTATTCCAGAAAGGACAGCTATAAACCTATAGAAAAGGTAAGGGGCTATCTGCCATGTATTGTCACTACTACGATAACTAATGTCTGGCTATTATTTAGAGAGACTTCATTATCACAAGGGAGAAATTATATTAAAACATGAACTGGTTTCTTTGACTTTGGATATCATCATTTTTATTACATGTTCTAGAAAGGATTCTTTACAGTAAAAGTTATATTGCGATGGAATGCAGAGATTCATCAAAAACATATGATTATCTAAGAATGACTTATTCCAAAATATATATTTCTAGTTCGCAGTAACAATTATGTTGAAATAATACCTCTCCTTGCTGATTAAGATTATATTTTAAAGTTTCCAATGGATTCTTCTGGAAAGGATTCCTTACAGTACAAGTTATATTGTGATAGAATGCAGAGATTCATCCAAAACATATGATTATCTAAGAATGATTTATTCTAAAATATATACTTCATTATGTTGAAAAAAATACCTTTCCTTGCTGATTTAGACTATATTTTATGTTTTAGAAAGGATTCTTTACAGTAAAAGTTATATTGTGATAGAATACAGAGATTCATCCAAAACATATGATTATATAAGAATGACTTATTCCGAAATATATATTTTTTGTTTGCAGTAACATTATGTTGAATTAATACCTTTACTTGCTGATTTAGATTACATTTTATGTTTTAGAAAGGATTCTTTACAGTAAGAGTAATGATGTTTTAGAGGACAAAGATTCATTAAAAACATTGCATGGTTATCCAAGAATAAGATTTTTCTTTAATATCCATTTGTAGTTCATCCTAAGCTTATGTGGAATTTGTGCTTGTCTTGGTTATTTTATATAAATGTGTTTCAGAAAGGATTCTTCATACTAAAAGTAATGGTACTGATTGCAAAGATTAATCAAAAGTGTTCTTAGGAAATTATTGAAAAACAAGATTTTACTGAATATGGATTTTTTTTAACCTACAGTAACTTTATGTTGAAATGGAGCTATTCTTGATGATTTATATAAGTGCCATTTTGTCTATTAGAAAGGGTTCTTCTCAGTAAAAGCTGTAATGTTCTAAATCTGGCCAACGATTAGGGATTTTTGGTGGCTATTTTCTGAATGACTTTTTGCTTAGCTATTCTTGATGATTTATATAAGTGCCATTTTGTTTATTAGAAAGGGTTCTTTTCAGTAAGAGCTGTAATGTTCTAAAGCTTGCCAAAGATTAGGGATTTTAGGTGGCTATTTTCTGAATGACTTGTTGCTTATGCCTTGGGTATTGATTGATCGGAGGCAGATCTGTTATTTTGCATGAAGGAATTACCAGCTTTTGCACCCAAGATGGCAGATCAACCTTACCCCCGATATCTATGTTGAAAAGGTGACAACATATGGCACAAATTGTCTAAATTAACCCTTTCTACTGGCCAAATGTTTTAATATCTGGCCAACGTTAAGGACATTTGCAGCACAAATCGAATCTATGGGGTCGCTTGTGTAACCTATGGGTGTGATACAGATAAATGGATGAATTTTATAAGCACATACAATGGAAATCTGCCATGTGAGCACTTATCCTAAAGGGACACTCCATTTAATTATATGGGGTCATTAAGAATGCAGACTAATTTGGCTTCATTTTACTAATCCTTCTCCACCACAATTATTTTTTTGTACCGTTTTCTATGACAAAACAATATTATATCAGAAAAAAATGAATAATCCGGCAAGTATTATAAGTAAATTTGCTTTAAGGGATGAATAATATTAATTCAGATTTGTGTAGCGATGCAGTAAACAATTACATTATCCCGGGCAATTTTAATCATGAATTTTAAGTGGCATTGCATTTTACATTATTGTTAGTTTGATGAAGTGGATAATTGGTATAATTAACCCTTCAACTATATAAAGAAGGGTTGGAGGAAATATCAAGTGTGGGCACAAATGGAGGACTGTCTGATGGAGGATAGGGTTGGCGGCATGACGTCCATCACTATTATATTTACCAAAGACTATAGGGTGCTTTACACGCTGCGACATCGCTACTGCGATCTCGTCGGGGCCATGGTGTTTGTGACGCACATCCGGCGTCATTAGCGACATCGCAGCGTGTGACAGCTAGGAGCGATGATCAATAATCGCAAAAACGGCAAAAATCGTTGATCGTTGACACGTCGCTCCTTTTCATAATATCGTTGCTGGTGCATGCCGCTGGTTGTTCGTCGCTCCTGCGGCAGCATACATCGCTATGTGTGACACCGCAGGAACGACGATCATCTCCTTACCTGCGTCCACCGGCAATGCGGAAGGGAGAAGGTGGGCGGCATGTTCTGGCCGCTCATCTCCGCCCCTCCTCTGCTATTGGACGGCCGTTTTGTGACCCCGCTGTGACGCAGAACGAACCTCCCCCTTGAAGGAGGGATTGTTCGACAGCGATGTCGCTGATCAGGTATGTGCGTGTAATGCTGCCGTAGCGATATTATTCGCTACGGCAGCAATCACCACATCGTACGAATGATGGGGGCAGATCATATTGCTTGCGACATCGCTAGCAATCTCACAGCGTGTAAAGCACCCTTAAGAGTATCTATGGAGAATACTTCTACCAATGGGGAGGATGAATAACTGTCGGATTGGGTCTTTCCACCTCTGATATGGAAAATATGCCGTATATGACTAGTGTGCAGCGGCACATGGCTTTGGTGGCCCAATTTTTAATTTCTTTATATTGATCATAATATTGGTGAGAATCAACTTTCCTCATCCTTCAAACTTATGTTACCCAAAAATACTATTAAAGGAATGTCAAGAATGAAATTCCCCAAAACGTAATCCAGATACTTCCTAATTGTGGTAACCCCTCATGCTTTAAATATGAAAACTTTATGTAAAACAGCTCTACTTTCCACTATTGCATCCTAAACATGTGTAACTCAAAGTTTCTGCAAAACTGTTAAATATTATATGTGATTTAAACGATAATTAAATAAAATGTAAGCACAATAACTTCTACAGCACAAACCCTGTTTTTCCAAAAATAAGCCCTCCACAAAAATAAGCCCTAGCTTGATATTTAAGAATTTTTGGATTAGGTTTTAAATATAAGACCTACTCCAAAAATAAGCCCTGGTTAGTTAGAGCCTCCAGCACTAGGATATGTCACTAATATCACAAAGACATAACCTAATGCTAGAGGCGCTGGAATAGGGATAATGTAGCTCCCAAATGGTCCTGCCACGTCCTCCCACCATGGCAGGGTAAAATCTGCTCACCCACTCCCGAGTCCCACATCCTGAGTGTTGTCATCTGGTTCCCGCCTCCTGGACACTACTGCTCTATGATGTTTGGTTGGTTGCTGCTCCCAAGTCCTGCTTCCTGAATGCTGCTTTCTGGCTTTCACTTCCCGGCCGCTACTGCGCTATGGTGTGGGCTTTACTGCCGCTCCAGAGTCCCACTTCCTGCCTCCCGAGTGCTGCCTCTTGAAACCCACCAGTTTCAGCCCTGCTCGCTCCCGCAGTAGCAGCCATGTGTGACTTCACAACCATCATTCCCAAGTCTTGCTCCAGACTCCCACCTTCTGCCCCCTACCAGCCGCATAACCACATACAGAAGAGTGCCACTGCCACACAATGTGTTTTAAGAGTACCAGTAAGTGTTACCATAAGAGGCACTGACACTGCACCTTGAGAATGAAAGTTAGGGTTAAGGTTACTAACCAAGGTTACTAACCCCAAAGCTGGCCATACACCTTCAAGCTGAAGCTGGCCATGCACCTTCAAGCTGAAGCTGGCCATCCACCTTCAAGCTGAAGCTGGCCATACAACTACAAGCTGAAGCTGGCCATCCACCTTCAAGCTGAAACTGGCCATCCACCTTCAAGCAGAAGCTGGCCATCCACCTTCAAGCAGAAGCTGGCCATCGACCTTCAAGCTGAAGCTGGCCATCGACCTTCAAGCTGAAGCTGGCCATCGACCTTCAAGCTGAAGCTGGCCATCGACCTTCAAGCTGAAGCTGGCCATCGACCTTCAAGCTGAAGCTGGCCATCGACCTTCAAGCTGAAGCTGGCCATCCACCTTCAAGCTGAAGCTGGCCATCCACCTTCAAGCTGAAGCTGGCCATAGACCTTCAAGCTAAAACTGGCCATACACCTTCAAGCTGAAGCTGGCCATACACCTTGAAGGTAAATTGAAGCATAAATGTGATTGTTGTTCATGGGAAAAAAAAAGCCTTCCCCAAAAATAATCCCTATCCCTAATATAAGACCGTGTCTTATTTTTGCAAAAAATACTGTATATTGGATAGTGGAAGAAACTGACAAAGTTTTTGCTGTGAATACTAACTTTTAAAGGAGTATCTCGGCTTCCTGGGTGCTGGGGGCAGTGACCCCCCTGATGATTGACAGTTAGGATCAGCGAAATGACAGCACTGAGTGCTCTCCTATGAGCACTGAGTCCAAACTGAGCGCTTTCCTATGCTGCAAACAGAATCCCTTTGCCTCTACAGCAGAGGAGAAGTGTAGGTGGCCGGCCAGCTTTAGGCTGCATTTTTTTCACGTTTCTTCATGCGTTTTTGTTGCAGATTTTAATCAATACTGCAAGGAAAAACGCATGCCAGCAAAGTCTATGAGAATTGTGAATTCCTGTGCACATGTTGCTTATTTTTTCTTTGCAGATTTTGTTGCAGAAAAAAGATGCAGCGTGTCAATTCTTCCAGCGTTTTTTTTTTCTGCTGATATAATCCATTGCAACGCTCGATCACTGCAGTGGATTATATCGGTCAGAGCTGCACTCGCAGCACTGACATTTCGCCTCACACACCATGCATCCGACATGGTGTGGGAGGCTCTCCGTAGCTCAGTAACCCAGGGTTGTCATGGTGACGATCCAGGGATGCCATGGCATCGATCGGGTCCCTGTGATCGCATTACAGCGACCCGATCACCAGGGAGAGGTAAGCGATCTTTCTCCCTACCTCCTGAATGCTGTACTCACATTGACCGCAGCATTCAGGGGTTTAAACTGCCGAGAGCAGCATGGGCACCGCTCCGGGCAGTGAAAGCCGGATCTCAACTGTAACATCACCCGGAGACTCGGCGGCAATCGAGGTAGTACAGCGCAGGAAACCAAGCGATCGCCATCACTAAAGCTTCAAAACTTTGTACATACAAGCATCACACACTCTTTGCTAGGATACCGGCCACTCTAATACGGCAGCGGTGGCCGGTAACCTATCCAACGAGCTATAAACTAAAGAATAAAAATTTTTTAACCATACAGGATCTTAAATCAACCATTTTAACTAATATCCGAGGAACCTTGTATACACAGGAAATGTGTTCTGCGATGACAGATTACAGGAGCATTGCGGTCACACAGCAGCCTGGGCTCCGACACACAAGTCATTCACTTGTGAAAACTCCTGCCAATTATATATCAAAAGGCGACTTTTCTATATAATTTGCAATATTTCGCAATCATAATCCTAAAATAAAAATACAAAACGAAGATAAAAAAAAAAATGAATTAAATTGCTTTATATTACGTAAAGGGAACCTGTCAGGTGCAATATGCACCCATAGCCACGAGCAGTTCTGGGTGTATATTGCTAATCCCTGCCTAATTGTCCCTGAATACACTAGCATAGATAAAGAGAGCTTTAGAAAAAGTATTTCTAAACATCCTTTATGATATGCTAATGAGCATGGGGACTAGTCATAAGGGTGTTATATCCCCCGACTATCCAAAAGTAGAAATAGTACCAGCACAAATCCGTAAAACAAATGTTTTCAATTTTATTCAATGCAAAAAGGCATAAAAACAAGAAAGGTAGGTGGATTAAAAATACAAAACTGATACAAATCAGGTACCTGGGGTATCCCACATCATTTTTTTCTTTTATTTATTCCCTATCCACATTTTTGCAGGGCAATTGCCATGCTCTTACCCCATTTTGCTTCCTTTTGCAGCCCCCTTGCCCTTACTACAACCATTTTACAGAAGTTCGAGTCTCCATTGACTTACATGGAGTTCGGGGTCCGTGGTCAAGTCCAGGTGCCAAACCGAACTTTTAACAACTGTCCAGACGAACTTGGCAACCCAGAATTTTAATGGGTCCGCTCATCCCTATTTATCGCCTATCCCCTGAATAGGTGATAAATGTATGATTGATAGGGGTTCGCCCTCTGGAAAATCTAACGATTGGATCTACAGTATATTGATGTCGGAGGCTTTAAAGTCTTATGTGAATTGTGCGGTAGTGCACATGTCTGACAACCTCTATGTTTCCTCCTATGAATTTATGGGAGCTGTAATGCACATGAGGAACCATCTCTCTCATTGCAGTGCATGGCGTAGTGTTTGTGAATATGAACTCTTTTTTTGTGATTGCTGAATTTGCCAACAGATTGATGGGTCTCTCAATCGCCTATCATAAGTGTATCATCTGTTTTTATCACATTAGTCACTATGTGCCATGTAACTTGTGACTTGCTCAGGGCCGTTGTCTTTGTGCCTTTTGATTTTGTAGTTTAAACGTGTTTCTTTCCTCAGGCACTCTAGGGATTAATGTCAATTTCTGTGGCAGCAGCAGACCCCTAAATTCTGCTCAGCTGTTCCTGTTGATTTCCACTGATTACTCTCTGCCTTCAGCAGGAGGTGCTGGTTATTCATCATCATTCTGTAGCTTGGCCCGGATGTGGAAGGACACATTCCTTTTGCTGCTGCTGCTTTGGTTCACTGGTTGTGGGTTGTTTGGAAGTTATCCTTGGGGTAGTTCCTTTCCCTTATTCCCTGTTAGTTCCATTTCACCTCTGTATGTTTCCCCCTAGTTGTTTGTTGGTATCTGTATGTGGTTTTGCCCCTGCCTTTGGGACATTATTGGTGGGGTGTTTCTGGGGTCTCCGTCCCGTTCTGTCCCCTTGGGTGGTGGGTGTGGAGGGGACGTTACCATCAGGGCCAGGACAGGAGACAGGGTGAAGCTGGAGGCTCAGACGTCGCTACTAGGGATGATCGAATACCTCAAATATTCGGCTTTGCGAATATTTGCCAAATAGGTTGCCACTATTCGACTATTCGCGAATATTCGATGCGCAATGTAAGTCTATGGGAAACCTGAAAAACAACTATTCGGGCTTCCCATAGACTTACATTGCGCATCGAATATTCGCATAGCGACGACCTATTCATCGGATATTCGCAAAGCCGAATATTTGAGGTATTCGATCATCCCTAGTCGCTACCCTTACGTGTAATTCTGGGATGAGGGTTAGCATAGGGCTCACCGTTAGTTTGAGGGTAAGCGTTAAGGACCCTCTGTCCAGTCTCTCTAGCTTCCGGTCACGTTGTGGCGCGACAATTCTTTGCACAGGTTGTAAACATTGTTAGTGGAATGAAATTGTCTCTCCAGTAAAGGAGACAAACTCTAGCACAGCGCCACCTATTGGAAGTAGCGATCCTAAAAGTCACAAGTGGATTTTCGACAATCCTTTGCAATATGACTCAGGATATATAAGCCAGATCAGAATCCCAATTTGCAGACACGGTGTTTCGGGGTGCTTGCCCCTCGTCAGTGCAAAGTATGGGGGTGTCTGATCTGGCTCATGAGAAAGCTATGTGGGGACCACGGGGGAACACTATTCTCCTTAAGGAGACTTTGCAAGCCAGTCTGGCTGCCAGGTAAGGGGACTTATAGCTGCAATGCCCCTCTGGGAAATATTCAAATTGTCTCTCCAGTAAAGGAGACAAACTCTAGCACAGCGCCACCTATTGGAAGTAGCGATCCTAAAAGTCACAAGTGGATTTTCGACAATCCTTTGCAATATGACTCAGGATATATAAGCCAGATCAGAATCCCAATTTGCAGACACGGTGTTTCGGGGTGCTTGCCCCTCGTCAGTGCAAAGTATGGGGGTGTCTGATCTGGCTCATGAGAAAGCTATGTGGGGACCACGGGGGAACACTATTCTCCTTAAGGAGACTTTGCAAGCCAGTCTGGCTGCCAGGTAAGGGGACTTATAGCTGCAATGCCCCTCTGGGAAATATTCAAATTGTCTCTCCAGTAAAGGAGACAAACTCTAGCACAGCGCCACCTATTGGAAGTAGCGATCCTAAAAGTCACAAGTGGATTTTCGACAATCCTTTGCAATATGACTCAGGATATATAAGCCAGATCAGAATCCCAATTTGCAGACACGGTGTTTCGGGGTGCTTGCCCCTCGTCAGTGCAAAGTATGGGGGTGTCTGATCTGGCTCATGAGAAAGCTATGTGGGGACCACGGGGGAACACTATTCTCCTTAAGGAGACTTTGCAAGCCAGTCTGGCTGCCAGGTAAGGGGACTTATAGCTGCAATGCCCCTCTGGGAAATATTCAAATTGTCTCTCCAGTAAAGGAGACAAACTCTAGCACAGCGCCACCTATTGGAAGTAGCGATCCTAAAAGTCACAAGTGGATTTTCGACAATCCTTTGCAATATGACTCAGGATATATAAGCCAGATCAGAATCCCAATTTGCAGACACGGTGTTTCGGGGTGCTTGCCCCTCGTCAGTGCAAAGTATGGGGGTGTCTGATCTGGCTCATGAGAAAGCTATGTGGGGACCACGGGGGAACACTATTCTCCTTAAGGAGACTTTGCAAGCCAGTCTGGCTGCCAGGTAAGGGGACTTATAGCTGCAATGCCCCTCTGGGAAATATTCAAATTGTCTCTCCAGTAAAGGAGACAAACTCTAGCACAGCGCCACCTATTGGAAGTAGCGATCCTAAAAGTCACAAGTGGATTTTCGACAATCCTTTGCAATATGACTCAGGATATATAAGCCAGATCAGAATCCCAATTTGCAGACACGGTGTTTCGGGGTGCTTGCCCCTCGTCAGTGCAAAGTATGGGGGTGTCTGATCTGGCTCATGAGAAAGCTATGTGGGGACCACGGGGGAACACTATTCTCCTTAAGGAGACTTTGCAAGCCAGTCTGGCTGCCAGGTAAGGGGACTTATAGCTGCAATGCCCCTCTGGGAAATATTCAAATTGTCTCTCCAGTAAAGGAGACAAACTCTAGCACAGCGCCACCTATTGGAAGTAGCGATCCTAAAAGTCACAAGTGGATTTGCGACAATCCTTTGCAATATGACTCAGGATATATAAGCCAGATCAGAATCCCAATTTGCAGACACGGTGTTTCGGGGTGCTTGCCCCTCGTCAGTGCAAAGTATGGGGGTGTCTGATCTGGCTCATGAGAAAGCTATGTGGGGACCACGGGGGAACACTATTCTCCTTAAGGAGACTTTGCAAGCCAGTCTGGCTGCCAGGTAAGGGGACTTATAGCTGCAATGCCCCTCTGGGAAATATTCAAATTGTCTCTCCAGTAAAGGAGACAAACTCTAGCACAGCGCCACCTATTGGAAGTAGCGATCCTAAAAGTCACAAGTGGAATGATGCCTTTTAAGAGGACCTCTCACCAGTTCAAATGTGTGCAGTTTTTGTTCCTCTTTTATTCTTACTGCTCCCCTGAGTATTTCGGGTTTTTATTTTGTTTGTTTGTTTAAATCGGCCATGGATCTTTTTATCTAGGAATAATTTCTATGGTATTTCCCAAAGCGGCGAGAGAATCCTGTAAGCCACACCCCCTTGCTAAAGACCATAAAAACTGTGCCTAAAAAAAGACCCATATATCTGGAACCATAAGGCAGATTTAAAAAAAAAAAAATCCCAGAATACTAAGAAGAGCAGCCGGAGCAAAATAAGAGCATAAACTGTCCAGTTTTAACCTGGTGATAGACTTAAATTAAAGTGGGTTAGTTGCATGTCCATGTCTATAATGGCTCCATCACATTAAGGGGGGTTGCATTTGTAAAAACCTGTTAAAAATACCATGGATTTCAATGCTCCCTTTAATTTTATTTTTTTTTTTTTTTATTCAAGCATTTTGATGTTTTTTTTTCTTTCATGTAATGGAGCTCTATCGAAAAGGTTTTAGGAAAAAAGCTATTGTAAGAAAAAAAAATAATTCCCAGAGCATGCTGCATTTTTATGTAGATGGAGAGCCACACATAATCACCTCTACAGATATTGATTCTTTTGTTGCACTGCCTACAACTCCAATTCATAAGAGGTACTTTGCACGCTGCGACATTGCTACTGCGATATCGTCGGGGTCAAATCGAAAGTGACGCACATCCGGCGCCGGTAACGACGTTGCAACGTGTAAAGCGTAGATGCGCCGATAAACGATCGCAAAAGCGCCGTAAATCGGTGATCTGTGTAGCGTCGGTCATTTTCATAATGTCGCACCAATAGGAGATACGATGTTGTTCCTCGTTCCTGCGGCAGCACACATCGCTGTGTGTGAAGCCGCAGGAGCGAGGACCATCTCCTTACCTGCGTCCACCGGCTATGCGGAAGGAAGGAGGTGATCGGGATGTTTACGTCCCGCTCATCTCTGCCCCTCCGCTTCTATTGGTCGCCTGCCGTGTGACGTCGCTGTGACGCCACACGACCCACCCCCTTAGGAAGGAGGTGGGTCGCCGGCCAGAGCGACGTCGCTGGGCAGGTAAGTGCGCGTGAAGCTGGCGTAGCGATAATGTTCGCTACAGCAGCTATCACAAGATATCGCATGTGCGACGGGGCGGATACTATCGCGCTCGGCATCGCAAGCATCGGCTAGCGATGTCGCAGCAAGCAAAGTACCCCTTAGTCCTGTAAGCAATCTGGGGGAGGAGGAGAAGCAGAGAACACGACTGATTGGCTGAGAGAGCTGAAGAAGAAGGGGGAGAGGATTTGTACTAAAGTGTGTGAAGGGATTCAGCCATCTTGGAGCAAGGATAAGCCTGTGCTAAGGACTGATAGTTTTGCAACTCTGTGCGAGGGGAGACTGATTCCTGAAGCTGTAACACGATCACACAGGAGGCAAGCGGTTGATAGAATCTTCCCCCCTCCGCCTCCCCTTCTCCACACAACTGAATCCTGAAGCCACACTTTGGAACTCTGACCGACTAAGGATCTGCAAAGAGATTGAGTAATTACTACTGGGACTTGTAGTTCTTTTGCTGGAAAAGTATACTGAAGCAAAAGGCAAAGCAGCACTACAGTGACTTATGCTTCCACTAAGCAGGAGTTGTTGTTTTTATTATGTTAAGTGCACCAACGGTTACAGCAAGTGCACCAACATCTGCGGCAACAGGGCCCCAACCTGGGACTGTATTGTTTGCATAGCTGCAGCCATTTGTAGTTTTATGGTGATTAGATAGGAGTGTGCATGCTGTGATTTAAAGTGGAAGCATCACCCCTAACATTCAGATTCTTTTGCAACTGACATCTTGTACCATTATAGAATATGATTTGTTTGCTGTTCCTTTGTATACCCCCTGCAATTGGCATCTTTTGTCCCCTGTAAATAAACCTGCTAACTGGTTCAACCTCATCTCTTATGAGGTTGTACGGAGCATGGACAGGGGTATCCCTGAGTCGACCCCTGGCAGAAAAGGAAGACCCTTTTGAAATCCCCTATAGTTCCTAGCAAGATTCAGGTGGTGTTGTACCGCCCCCGGGTCATATTCCCCCTTGGTTAAACGTAGCTCGTCCCCAAGCTACAGGACAGCAGAGGTTTATTTTGTTTTAACTGTTGAAAAAGTAAAAGTAATATTAGTAAAGCATTTATTAACAGGTTCATCCCACACAGGGGAGGCACTTTTCTTAAACGTTACTAACTTTTAAGAGTTCATCGTCCAACAGTGGGACGCTACTGGTTTGAATGGTAACGGAGGCTCAACCTACTCCGTTGCAGCCCCTTCCTGCGACAGTCCAGTCCTTGTGTCCTGGACCCAATAACCCGCCACCCAAACAACCTGACCCCCTGGAAACCTATCCGCGGGTCCGTGACCAGGTTAAGGTCCCGAGTGTTGTCTTTAGACAACTCTGGTTGGCACAGGAGGTGCAATTATTTATAATACACAAGTTTGTGTTGGTCATGCCAGTCCTGTGACCGTGGTCCATTTTTACTTAGATATACCTAATAAATATAACGAAGTCCATGTACCGGGTGTACACACTGAAAAGGAATTTGGTTGTTAATCAGGTAACTTCTTCGTTCATTTTCAATTATTTACTCTTACTTTCATTTGCTGATATCTATATGAAAAACAACAAACTGTGGAAAACAATAAACAAAAACACTGATACCTAACAGTTCTATGGCATCGTAAAACCACTGGCATTATAACATTTTTCAATATTCTTTTCTGAAAAAAGCCCTGAGCAACCTGGTCGTCGTTGCCCCTTGCGCCGACCCCCACCAGGGCCTCCTGGTGCCATCTACCAGCACCGCACCTCTCAAGGGCCTGATGGCCTTTTCCCGGTAACAAAGAGTGGAGAAAGGTTCAACAAGGAGGGTGCCGTCTATATAAAACTTTAAAAACATGCAGGTTCCGGTCCCATTCTAATGTCGTGTACCACTTGGGCACACTCTTGCAAAGTGCCCTGGTAAACCCCAGCGACGGCAGATAGGCACCACCACCATTGCATCTACTGAGATCTCCTCATCTGAAGTGGACTCTGCTTCCATTTCCATGATCTCCAATGCCAACTGTGCCTGTGACGACAGGATCATCCTGCGGCCGTTTCCTCCATAACGTGGTACCCATGCTGCTTCTGGGGTACTGGAACCCGAATCGCCTTCCTCCATCGCCTCCGGTTCCAAGTCCACGGTAACCGGGTCAATTTGGTCGGAAGCCACAGACTTATCATCTCTTTCAGAAGTTGCGAGATCCGCTGCCGGTGATGTGGGCAGCGCCTCAGGGTCAGTCTCAGCGGAGAGTGGAGGCGACGGCTGAGTGTTTGCCTGGAGCGGGGGCGGCATCGGCCGGATTAAGGAAATCATCTGGGACTGGGTAACCGCTTACCTGCTCCTTTCGTTGAACTTCACTGGTTTGCACTGCCGCGGCCATCCTCCGCGTCTCCATCCGCGGCACTGCTCCCGGGATTTCCGCTGAACAGCTGTTCCTCTCCGCCATCTTGACTCCGCGTCGTCCAGGAATGTTATCGCAGAGTCCTGGTGTCCCTGCTTCTCTTACACTGTTGTTACATTCCGGCACGCCCCCCTCGGTCTTTTCTCAGCACTCTTTTGCGCGCTGTGGCCTTCTGTGAACTTCCGGTTCCGGCCTTACATGCAAAACAAAGGGCGGGGTTAGGCTTTGCGCGATTTCTCGGGGAAGACAGCTTTTTGGCGCGAAAAGATGACGGAATTGGCGGGAAAAGGACTCTTGACTTGCGGTTTTCGGCTTTCAAGGCACACGTCACCCAGGTAAGTGGGTTATGCTCGTATCATGTTCGTGACGCCAGGTTTTTCGAGGTGTACTGCCCCCATGTCAGCAGCCGAGCCGGTCGGATCTGGAACCGCGGTGGCTCAAAGGGTCCCCGGACCCATGGGGGGGGTCGTGCGGACACTCGAATTTAAAAGGGGGGATATGTACAGGGGGATTAGAAGTTCGTTACGCCACCCACAGTGGGTGGTAAGATGGAGTACCAGCGCTGCTGTTGGGAGCACCCGGTGGTGGTAGTATGGCAGCAAGGTGTTTAACCCCTCCGTGGGTAGGGGGTTTGCCCTGGGGGCCCGGTGATGGTAGTGAAGGGGTGCCGTTGGGGAGGAAAAGGTTTTCTGTATACTCACTCAGTCCAAGAATACTGACACCGACAACTTGTAAACCAGAATTCTGAGCACCGCTGCAGCAGGGAGGGCGCACACGTGGATCCATGCCCCTTGGTGTTGCTTGTTAGCCTGTGACCTTTTCCGTGGCATTTTCTTCACTATTTGGAC
Organism: Anomaloglossus baeobatrachus; assembly: GCF_048569485.1. Classification (NCBI taxonomy): domain Eukaryota; kingdom Metazoa; phylum Chordata; class Amphibia; order Anura; family Aromobatidae; genus Anomaloglossus; species Anomaloglossus baeobatrachus. Next base: position 527,608,565 of record NC_134358.1, on the reverse strand, counting down.
CCTGTAGTATGGAATTAGTCAGGTCTCGCTCACCCGTATGGCTAACGGAGTGAGCTTGCTCTCAGGGTTCACGCTTGGGATTTTCTGGACTATGTATTGGGAAAGTCCTATCCCCTCATTGCGCTAGTACCCCGATTTTGGAGCGGGTGGAGGATGAATCTTGAAGACTTCACCCTCATCGGGTAAATTACCAGGATGCGTGAAGCTACTTCCCGGCCTAGGCTCCACGTACCCCATCGTGCCCTGGTCCCTGCCCGGAGATGGCTCAAGGCCACCGGCTGCCCTCTTTGGTAGATCTGTGTCCCTTGACACGATCCCCTGCGACCGGAGTTACTGCTCCTACCAGGCCCAGACCAACGTCTGCCACCTAGTATACGAGGAGCCCAGTTCCTGACCTCTCCACTTGAGAGTCACCACTCCACTCTGTTGCTCCTAACACTTCTGACTCTCCCCTACCAACCTCCCAAGTGGGTGGCCCTATTCCCTTCAGGCCCCCCCAATGGTGTGTCTGGTGGGTGTGGTGCAGAGTGTTCCTAGGGTTTTGACTGGCTCTGTTCTTAGCAACACCGAAGGCTAGGGATCCGTAACCAAGGAGGATTTGGATACTGTTCAGAAGGGCAGATTGCACAATACCCTGTGACGACCTGATAGTCCAGGGCGTCACAGTGTCACTGAGCTATATTGAGGTAATAACTACCGGACACCCTGCACATGGAGGCAGGTTAAAGGGGTGTTACAGTGGAGACACTGCTGAGATCGGTCAAGACAGGTATCGCTGATATGGAGGCTTTAACCGAAGCACAAGTGTCCATGTGGTGTGGGTAAAGAAATATACTTGCGGAACAGTTTCACAGTATGTGGTGAACTCAGCAAGGTATCTGATGAAGATGGCTGCAGATTGGGAACCACGTTCATGGAGTTGTCCGTCCCAGAGTGGTTGACAGAAGGAGTGATGAATGGACTAGTGAATCAGCACCTCTAATCACTAGTGAGCGGACATTGGAAAAAGCGTACTTCCCATCCATCATAGCTGTGCCATTAAAACATGGGCCGCATTGGAAGATTAACTGGCCTGTGAGGCTCGAAGCAGGGACATCATCTCCTCATACCTCCCAACCGTCCCGGATACAGCGGGACAGTCCCTCTTCTGAGCCTTTGATCCCGGGTCCCGCCCGTGAGGCTGTTTGTCCCGGCTCCACCCACCCACTGTAGCCCCGCCTCGCTGTTTCTCCCTTCTACTATTCATTACAGAGCCGAGCGCGCACCTACTCCTGTGACTGCTGCTGAGGTATGAATCACCCCCTGCAGCAGAGCGACCCCCCTGCAGCAGAGCGACCCCCCCCTGCAGCAGAGCCCCCCCCCCCCCCCCCCCTGCACCAGAGCCGACCCCCCCCAGTCCCGGAGCCTGCGTTTGTCTGCAGCTGTTCTCTGATTCCCCGTGTGCGGCTTCTCACTGCTGCAGACACGCGGGGAGTCAGGAAGCTGAGGAGACCGTGCAATCAGCACTTCTCTCTCCTGCAGATAGCAGTGGCAATAACCTATGCAGAGTGGCATCTGCAGGCTTCTATTAGCTTACCGATCAGTGGTCTCCTGCCTGTGGAGCAGAGCTGCTGGGTCCTAGCTTCCCAACAGGTTCAGCTCTGCTTTATCCTGGCTCCCCTACCAGTTAAAGGGAACATGTCAGCAGAAATTTCACAATAAAAATAAAAGATTCCCCTCTGCAGCTCCTGGGCTGCTTCTAGAAAGGTTCCTGTTGTTATTGTGCCCCCTTTGAGACCTACAAAAATACTTTATGAAGTCTTACCTTTTTGTATGCAAATGTGTTTTTATGGTCACGGGGGCGGGCTGTCTGGCGTCCGTTATTCCCCCTCCTGCCGCTTTACGCAGTCCCCCATTGCTCATTTACATACACAAGGACGCCTTCCTCATGTAACTGTCCTCCCGAAGTTTTGCGCATGTGAACGCTTTTTCAGGTGATTGCGCAGGCACGAGATTATGGGCGGCGCTGTGATTGTCATCAGCAGCGTTAACCAAGTACCCGCCCATAATCTCGTGCCCGCACTTTTCCCTCTGACTCCACCGTTATGCGCAAGTGCTGGCCATATGAACCATGTTACCTATTACTGCTTGCACGAGATTATGGGCGGGTACTTGGATGACTTTGCTGATGACAATCACAGCGCCGCCCATAATCTCGCGCCCATGGTAATAGGTAACGTGGTTCATATGGCCAGTGCTTGCGCATAACGGTGGAGGCAGAGTGAGAAGCGCGGGCACGAGATTATGGGCGGGTACTTGGATGACGCTGCTGATGACAATCACAGCGCCGCCCATAATCTCGCGCCCATGGTAATAGGTAACGTGGTTCATATGGCCAGTGCTTGCGCATAACGGTGGAGGCAGAGTGAGAAGCGTGGGCACGAGATTATGGGCAGGTACTTGGATGACGCTGCTGATGACAATCACAGCGCCGCCCATAATCTCGCGCCCACGGTAATAGGTAACGTGGTTCATATGGCCAGTGCTTGCGCATAACGGTGGAGGCAGAGTGAGAAGCGTGGGCACGAGATTATGGGTGGGTACTTGGATGACGCTGCTGATGACAATCACAGCGCCGCCCATAATCTCGCGCCTCCGCAATCACCTCAAAAGCGTTCACACTTTGCACAGTGCTTACTCCCGCGAGAGTGGCACTGGGCATGCACAAAACTTAAGGAGGACAGTTACATGAGGAAGGCGTCCTCATGTATGGAAATGAGCAATGGGGGACGGCGTACAACGGCAGGAGGGGGAATAACGGACGCCAGGCAGCCCGCCCCCGTGACCATAAAAACAGATTTGCATACAAAAAGGTAAGACTTCATAAAGTATTATTTTAGGTCTCAAAGGGGGCACAATAGCAACAGGAACCTTTCCAGAATTCATCCCAGGAGCTGCAGAGGGGAATCTTTTATTTTTTTTGCTAAATTTCTGGTGACAGGTTCCCTTTAAAGGGAACCTGTCAGGTGCAATCTGCACTCAGAGCCAGGAGCAGTTCTGGGTGTATATTGCTAATCCCTCCCTAACTGTCCCTGTATACACTAGCATAGATAAAGGCATCTATAGAAAAAGTATTTTTAAAGAGCTTATATCTTATGCTAATTAGCGCGGGGACTAGTCCCAAGGGCGTTACTTCACTTGGCTAGTCGGCTCATATAGCGTGTTAGTACTCACACAGGGGCGTAATAACATGCTAACATGCTATGCGAGCCGACTAGCCAAGTGAAGTAACGCCCTTGTGACTAGTCCCCGCGCTCATTAGCATAAGATATAAGATCTTTAAAAATATTTGTTCTTGATCTCTTTATCTATGCTAGTGTATACAGGGACGGTTAGGCAGGGATTAGCAATATACACCCAGAACTGCTCCTGGCTCTGAGTGCATATTGCACCTGACAGGTTCACTTTAAAGGGAACCTGTCACCAGATTTGGGGCCTATAAGCTGCGGCCACCACCAGTGTGATCTTATATACACATTCTAACATGCTGCATACCTCCCAACCGTCCCGGATACAGCGGGACTTTCACGCTTTACGTTGTTTGTCCCGTTGCCACGGGCGGGACGGCCGGCTCCCGGGCTCCGCCCACCCACTCTCTCTCCGCCTCCCTGCTTTTCCCTCCTACCATCCTAGTAGACGTGGCATAGAGAGGAGCGCTGCCTGTGCTGCTGCTGGTACAGTAAACTAATCTCCCCAGCGCTGATTTCCCTCCCTCCCCCCTCACCCCCGGCCGGAGCCTGTCTGTGCGGTCGGCCGGCCGCCTGTCTGTGCGGTCGGCCCGCCACCTGTCTGTGCGGGCGCCCCCCGCCGCCTGTCTGTGCGGGCGCCCCCCTGCCGCCTGTCTGTGCGGGCGCCCCCCTGCCGCCTGTCTGTGCGGGCGCCCCCCTGCCGCCTGTCTGTGCGGGCGCCCCCCTGCCGCCTGTCAGTGCGGGCGCCCCCCTGCCGCCTGTCTGTGCGGGCGCCCCCCTGCCGCCTGTCTGTGCGGGCGCCCCCCTGCCGCCTGTCTGTGCGGGCGCCCCCCTGCCGCCTGTCTGTGCGGGCGCCCCCCTGCCGCCTGTCTGTGCGGGCGCCCCCCTGCCGCCTGTCTGTGCGGGCGCCCCCCGCCGCCTGTCTGTGCGGGCGGCCCGCCGCCTCATTGTGCGGGCGGCCGGCCGCCTCTCTCTGCGGGCGGCTGGCCGCCTCTCTGTGCGGGCGGCCCGCCGCCTGTCTGTGAAGGCGGCCGGCCGCCTGTCTGTGAAGGCGACCGGCCGCCTCACTGTGGCTGCCTGCGTGTCCGTGCTGGAGGCCCGCCGGCTGCCTGCGTGTCCGTGCTGGAGGCCCGCCGGCTGCCTGCGTGTCCGTGCTGGAGGCCCGCCGGCTGCCTGCGTGTCCGTGCTGGAGGCCCGCCGGCTGCCTGCGTGTCCGTGCTGGAGGCCCGCCGGCTGCCTGCGTGTCCGTGCTGGAGGCCCGCCGGCTGCCTGCGTGTCCGTGCTGGAGGCCCGCCGGCTGCCTGCGTGTCCGTGCTGGAGGCCCGCCGGCTGCCTGCGTGTTTATGCTGAATGGGTGTGGATGGGGAGTGGATATGGGCGTGACTGTGAAATGGGTGTGGTTAGGGGGCGTGGCCTAAAAATTTGCCGCGGCGCGCTACGCGCGCCGCAAACTTTGTCTCTCTTTTCCTTCTTTAAAAGTTGGGAGGTATGTCTCCTGATGTAAGTACAGAGCCTAAGAGGTCTAGTCGCTGTTTACCTCACAAATCTAAAGAAAGTACCCCTAAGGTTGATGTGGTGGTGGTGGCAGCTATGGAGAAGTTAGTCACCCAGTTTACAAAATTTGAGCCTGAATGGGCCTACTGTTGTCTGAGACCCTTCTTAGTTGTCACTTTCATCCCAGCTGATGAAGAAGGGTTCAACACATGAAAGGATGTTACTCAATAGTATCAGGAAGAATGACAGTGTACTGATGCTGTGAAGAAGCAGAGAATTGAAGAGAGTCTGGAGGAAAAGGTGCAGGCTGCTCGGAGAAGCTAGTTGCAAATAACTTCTAAAAATTACATGACCGCCCTTAAAGATGCATTTGGGTTCCTAGAGGATGCCATGGATCTTCTTTATAGACTCCTCACACTTACCAGGACTACAATGAAAAAATGTCAGATTAGCTTTAACACCTGGAAAAATTAGTGCATAGAATCGTTTCCAAGGGGCGGTCAAAGGCCCGGACAAGTTGATCAGTGTCATCTAGAGCAAGTGCTCCAAGGAGCTCTGACTCACGATCCCATGGCTCAACAACTGAGGTGCTGTGTTAAAGAGTAAATTCTTAGTTTTTTCCATCAGCTGCTTAAGGAAGTGCATCGAGAAGAAGCTCTCCTGGCCGCCAGAGAACAAGTGACCTAGCGAGTGGCTGCTGTCTTTGTGCATTTTGAGCTGAGTCATCAATAGGGAGAACTCTTGAAGGTCATTGAGAAGCAAGGGGAATAAATTGCCCAACTTTTAACTGCCCGGGCTCTGAAGGTGGAGCATCTATAAAAAATGGTTCAGGCAGCTGTCAAGAGTCAAAAAACAGCCTTTGAAATTGGCAAGTGATCGCTGCAGTCAGGTGGAAGATACAAAGTCAGAAGAGTGGTTTGTCTGTGGAAGCACCCATCATATGGCTCGCCAGTGTCCAAAAAGGTGGAATTCCTTTTGTCCCCCTGTAACTAAACTTGCTAATTGGTTCAACCTCATCTCTTCTGAGTGTGAGTGAAGCATGGACAGGGGTATCCCCTAGTCAACCCCTGGTAGAAAAGGAAGACCCTTCTGCAATCCCCTAGAGCTCATAGCAAGATTCAAGTGGAGATACTGCGTTATATTGATGTGAGAACTACCGGACACCCTGCCCATGGAGGCGGTCTAAAGGGGAGATATTTTTAATTAAAGGACATTGAGCCCAAAAATATAGCAAAAGTAACAAAAAAACAAGTGTTTATCAGTAGTCTCTGTTATCTTTCCACATCAGTGCCTTAGATGACAGATACAAAAATGTGACAAAACCACGTATTAAAGCATCACCATCTATTAATACCCCATCATGCATTACTCATAGTATATTTTTAAGTTTTATTTTTAAGCTGCAGTTTTGCCCCCACTCAATTAGGAAACAAAACGTCATACGTATGGGTGGGTGGGTTTAAAGGAACTCTAAAGATACGTGCCCACGATCAGTGTTTGCATCGTTTTGGATGCAGTGTGTTTTCGCTGCATCCAAAACACTGCATTGCACAGTACAAGCACAATGGATTGGATTTGTAGAAATCCCCTGCCCACTGTGTGTGTACGGCCCGCAGCGATAACTGACCTGTGGTGCAGCTTTCCGAGCCGCAATATGTCAATTCTTTGCTACGGAGTTGCAAGTGTCCTCTGTAGGGAGCACACAAGCGAGAGATCGCTGATCGTGGGCATGGGCAGATGCGGTCTCCTGCGGAGGAGACTCATGGCCCCACAGGTCAGGACCCGCCATGTCCAGGATGCAGCATGTCTTGATCGTCGGCACGTACTCTAAAAGTAAGGCTAGACATGGCCTTTGTGCACTAATCTATCTCAATGTATGACATGTTTTAGTAGATTATTTACATAGGCCAAATCCTCCAGACAGAGAAGCTCCTTAAACTTCCTTGAAGCCCCCTAAATTGCCCAGTAGTATATATGGAAATGTTATTTTATAAGCAAGGCACCCAACAATCAATGCCAGATGTTCTTCAATCAAATATCCTGTGTTCCACAATCTTCACGAATTAATGGTAATGAGAATATACAACCACTTTGTATCCCGGTTCTTCTGAGGACCTTTCTCCTTCCCTGTTCTCATGATCTGAAGTATCCACAGATAAGAAGCCAGGAAATTACGAGATGAGTCTTTTCATCCTCCTTCAGTATTACAATGGCTTTATTTGCACATCACATCTGTATTTCATTCCAGATGCAACAGGAAAATGAAATGAGCAAAGACGAATGATGTGACCATCAGTATATGACACATCGATCCCCATTATTAAGAAGGGCAGTGAGCCCCATAGGGGTGAATGGACCCCATGACGATCGGGAGGGTGCAAGGTTAGGAAAGGGTTAATAGGTTTGCATGGGATGGGGGATGTGTGGGAGTACAGGATTGGTAGTAGGGAGCTGTAAGGGGATTGGGGGGGAGCAAGGAAGGGGTGGGGTGTTGGGAGAGGTATAAGAGAGGGGGGTGTGCTGTTTACCTCCCCTTTCGTCGATAGATCTTTGTGTCCCAGGACGTAGTGCTGCTGCTGCTTCCTGCCATGGCTGCCCTTGCTGAACTCCTGGAGATGGTGCGGGGGGCATCCGAGGTCGTGGGAGTGGATGCCCTGAGGCAGCAGCTGGCAGCGGTCTGTGGGGCTGGAGCGGCGCCGCCTGCTGTTCCAGCGCCCGGGCCGTGGCTACGTGCTCGGCGGGCGCGACCGCCGGAGCGCTACTCCCCCAGCTGGAGGGGGAGAATCAGATCAAGGAGCCCCTGCGGGGACCCTCCGGAGCAGCGGCGGAGCCCTCCAACTAACCTAGGGGAGCAGCCGGCCACCGGGAGGAATCCGCGACGGAGATCCCGTGGGTCGGGGGTGGGCGGAGCCTCTGCGAGGCCCACTTCCGGTCCGCGGCCTGCGCAGCACCAGACCGGAGCATGGATGACGGCAGCCCCCAGTGATGTGCCGGCTGGGGGTGGCGCTCGGCGTGCCGGATTGCCGGAGGAGACTCCCTGCAGGCCGCAGGGGAGAGCAACAGGACGGGGGACGGGAGCGGATGTGAGCGGCGAGGTCAGGAGATCGGAGGAGGGGTACGGTGGCCCGCAGGCACAGAGGAGATCGGTAGTCACGGTCCCCCCCGGCGAGGAGCGTGCTGGGGGTGGGTCCCGGCGAGGAGCAAGCTCGGCACGGCCTTCCGGCAGTCGGCAGGGAGGGAGCCCACTGAGGACGACAGGAGAAGGGGCGGCGCAGCAGGATATCACGATTACAGCGGGAAGAGACGGCGGCAGGGCGCCACGGCGGGAGAAAAGGAAGAGGTCAAGCAGGAGTCGCCCGGACGAGCGGGGTGCGGTGACCGTGGGGGTCGACGGCCGCCAGGTGCGGGCTGTCCCCTCGCTGGTCCCCCCTGAGGATTTCGGCAGCGCATCGGATTCCAGCGAGGAAGAAGGAGCAGCGGCAGGTCGGACGGAGCGGCAGCTGGAAGATCGTGGCACGGCTGTTCCGGCGTCGACTCAACGGCAGCCTGGTGAGCAGACAACAGAAATGTTACATGCTGTGGGTAGCGCGGGCGAGGGCGGGGGTTCCGTCGTGGGACGCGTTGCGCTGGGGGCGAGTGCGGTCGGGCAGTCTGGTTTACCGGGTCCAGAGTTTTGGGGGCAGCTTTTGGGGGTGTTGCAGGGGTTGTCTGCGGAACGGGGTAGTCGGACTGGGCCTGGGGCTCCGGTGGGGGCGTGGGTGGGCCCCACGGAAGTGGTGCGGACAGAAGCGCCGGTGCGCGATGTTGCGGCGGGGGACACGACCTCGGCGGCAGGTACGGGACAGGAGGCTGGTGGGGCGGCTTCCGTGGGTGCGAGTAAGGAGGCGGAAAAGGAAAAAGAAAAGGAGGATGAGGTAGTGCGTTTGGATGATAGGGCACGGAGTGAAATTTATGTGTGCTTTGAAGGGCAGTTAGGGGTTCATTTAAAAAAGGAGGTGAGGGAAAAGATTTGGAAGGGGGAGTATGTGGAAATTTTTTCCCTGCTTCCCTTGGAAAAGTTTAATTTGGATAAGGTGAAACCTAGTGATACAAAAAAGGAGAAGGAGGATGAGGAAAAACGGCGGTATAGGTTGATCCCGAGGACGTTTACTAACTGGCTACAGGCCTTTGCTATCTTAGCCAGTGTGATCGGGGAAAAGGAGCCGGAGCATTGTTCCGCCCTATTTGGATATATGGACGCGATAGGGGAAGCGTATAGAGTATACGGCGGTTTGGGGTGGTTGAGATATGATGAGCAGTTCCGGCAGCGGAAGGCTCTGCGGCCGGGAGTCCAGTGGGGCCACAAGGATATTTCTTTGTGGATGCGGTTAATGACGGCGCCGGCTCAGCCCTTTCGAGGGGGTGCCGGGAGCCCGGGTGCGAGTGGCGGGTCCTCGGCTGGACAGAAAAAAGGGGCTTGTTGGCAGTATAACGAGGGACAGTGTAAGTTCGGGGCCTCTTGTCGGTTCAGACACGAGTGTTCCGGATGTGGAGGGTCCCACCCTCTGGCCAGGTGCTTCAAGAAAGGCAAAGGAAAGGCGGGGGAGGGGTCTGGAAAAAGGGAGGACGCCAGTGAGGGTAGAGGCGATGCTTCCCTATTTAAGTAGATACCCGGATGTGCGGGCGGCGGAGTTGTTGGAACGTGGTTTTACAGAGGGCTTTCGGATTCCGTTTGAATCTGAGGCGCCGGTGTTTCGCCCGGGAAACTTGCGGTCCGCAAAAGAACATCCGGCGGTGGTGAAGGAAAAGCTGCAGAAGGAGGTGGAGTTGGGGAGGATGGCGGGCCCATTCCAGGACCCGCCATTCTCTAATTTACGGATTTCCCCCCTTGGGGTGGTACCTAAGAAGGAGCCGAACAAATTTCGGCTCATTCATCATTTATCTTATCCGGCGGGATTGTCGGTGAATGATGGGATATCACCGGAATTGTCGGCGGTATGTTATGTATCGTTCGATAGGGCCTTGGAGCTGGTAAGGGTAGCGGGGCGGGGGGCCCTGATGGCAAAGGCGGATGTGGAAGCAGCTTTTCGTTTACTCCCGGTGCATCCAGAGAGTTTTCATCTCTTGGGGTGTATGTGGGATGGTGAATACTATGTGGATCGTTGCCTGCCGATGGGCTGTTCCATTTCGTGTGCTTATTTTGAGGCATTCAGTACGTTTGTGGAATGGGTAGTCAAGGAGGTGGCAGGAGTCCATTCGGTGATTCACTATTTGGATGACTTCTTTTGCGTGGGTCCGGCGGGCTCTTCGGTTTGCTCCTTGTTGTTGTTTACGTTAGAGCGGATCGCGCGGAGCCTGGGTATTCCGTTGGCAAAAGACAAAACAGAAGGGCCGGTGACGGTATTATGTTTCTTAGGTATCGAAATTGATACACTGGCAATGGAATGCCGGTTGCCGGAGGGAAAGCTGTTGGATTTGAAGGCGTCGGTGCGGTTCTTGTCTCAGGCCAAGAAGGTGCGGTTGCGGGAGTTGCAGTCAGTGCTCGGAAAATTGAATTTCGCTTGTCGCATTATGCCGATGGGGCGGATATTTAATAGGAGACTGGCGAGCGCAACCGCAGGGGTAAAAGCTCCAAATCACTTTGTCAGAGTGACAAAAATGATGAAAGGGGATTTGTTGGTGTGGGAGGAGTTCTTGGACCGGTACAACGGTCGGACCCTTTGGATGAGCGAGGCGGTGTCCAATAGCCAGCTGGAATTGTACACGGATGCGGCTGGGGCGACAGGTTTTGGAGCAATTTTTCAAACGCGCTGGTGTGTGGGAAAGTGGCCGCGGCGGTGGATGGAAGCAGGTTTGGTGAGGAATTTGATGCTGTTGGAATTGTTTCCCATTATTGTGGCGGTGGAGTTGTGGGGCCCTGTTTTTGCTGGAAGAAGGGTTTGCATGCATTGTGACAACATGGCGGTGGTGCATTCCATCAACGCACTGTCGGCAAAATCCCCGCCGGTTGTGGGGTATTTAAGGCATCTAGTGTTGCGTTGTTTGGAGTTAAACATTTGCGTGGTGGCTCGGCATGTGCCTGGGATTCGCAACGAGGTGGCTGATGCGCTATCACGGTTTCAGTTTTGCAGGTTCAGGAAGCTGGTGCCGGAAGCGGACGCGGAGGGGGAACCTTGCCCGAACTGGCTGGGGGACCTGGCATCGGTGTAGCTTTTGAGGGAATTCGGAGATCGGTGTCTGAGGCTACTTGGTGCCGATATCAGGCGGTGTGGCAGGAATGGGCAGAGTTGGAAAGTAGGGAGTTCATGGAGTCGGGTTACCAGGGTCGAGTGTTGGGGGTACTGATGTTAATAAGTGGGGATTTTTCGGAAGGCAGGTCTGTTTCGGTGATTGGTTGCAAGTTGGCGGCGTTGGCCTTTTTGTTCCAGATGCAAGGGGTTCGGGACGCGACTAAGGATTTTCTGGTGCGACAGGCGATGAAGGGTTTTCGAAAAGGGGCTCAGTCGCGTGACTGTAGGCGGCCGGTGTCATTGCCATTGTTGGTGCGTTTGGTGGGGTGTTTAGGGGAGTTGTGTTCGTCTCCTTATGAGCGGGTGTTGTTCTCGGTAGCTTTTGTACTGGCGTTTTTTGGGGCCTTTCGTATTGGCGAATTGGTCAGCCCGACTAAGCAAGCGATGGGTGGTTTGCTGTTGGGTGATGTGATGCTGGGGGAGGATAGAGTGGAATGTCGGCTTCGTTTTTCTAAGACGGATCAGAGGGGCCGGGGGCGCTTAGTAGTGTTGTACGCTTTACCGGGGCACCAGTTGTGCCCAGTGTTACATGTGTCAGAGTTTTTAAAGGTGCGCGGCGGTTACCCTGGTGTTTTTCTTAGACATACGAACGGATTGGCTTTGTCGCGGTATCAATTCAATGCGGTGCTGAAGATGGCTCTAGCAAGGGTGGGGGAGGAGCCACGTGAGTACGGGTCTCACTCCTTCCGGATTGGGGCGGCAACGGAGGCCGCCAGGTGGGGTTTGAGTGAGGATTGTATCCGGCGGATTGGGAGGTGGGAGTCTTCCAGGTTCCGTTTGTACATTAGGCCTCACTTGGTCAGGTGATGGTCAGGGGTGGGGGATTCAAGGTTGGTGTTAGATGCCGGTTTGTGGGCAATTTCTTGTGCTGTTGCTGTTTTTATTCGTGGTCTTTGTATTTTATAGGTCCATGCCTTGTGTGGATCCTCGGGCACTCCTATGTGTATTGGGGAGCGTTACAGGCGGATGTGCGGCGTGACGGTCGGCAGCTCGGAGTGTCGGTGTCGGAAGCTCGAGTAAAGTGGCTCGGAATTCGGGGCATGACCTGGGGTAGGGTGCGCCCTGAGGTGGCTTATTATAGCCGTATGGATCGTGTCCCTGATGTGTTAATTTTGCATGTGGGGGGGAACGATTTGGGAGTAAGGTCGGCGAGGGAATTGAAAAGGGATATAAAGCTGGACCTGTTACATTTGTGGAGGGCGTTCCCGGGCATAGTTATCGTTTGGTCGGACATTATAGCTCGGACGCAGTGGCGTTTTGGGAGGTCGGTGGACCGTATTAATAGGGCTCGGAGCAAGCTGAACCGGGCTATTGGCAGGTTTGTGGCGAGAAATGGTGGGTTGGTGGTGCGGCATAGAGAATTGGAGGAGTCCACGGAGCAGTATCTAAGGAGAGATGGGGTTCACCTGACTGATGTGGGTCTGGATTTATGGATGTTGGGTTTGAGGGATGGCCTAGAGCAAGCACTGGGGGTGTGGGGGGGCCCGGGCCAAGTAAGGGTGTCACTTGGCCGGCCTGTGGCGGGGTGATAGGTCCGTCTGAGAGGTTGGGAGTACCGACAGTCGGCTTGTTGGTACGAAGTCGCTCAAGGGGAGTGGCTTCGGAGTGGATGGGAACTTGTGGGCGGAGGTCCCGCAGGTTCTGGGTAGGGGTAATTAACGATGGAACGTTGTTACCCCTCACCTCGGGCCGGGTGGTCACGGCCGAGGTGGTCCTCTGGGCCGGTTTGGAGGTTACGGCCGGGGGGTTAGGAATGATGGTTTGCCTCTCGGACGGATCTATCGGTGTTTCTGGTTATACGGGTATATATGTATAAGGTTAAGTTTAACAATTGAGTGGCATGTTGGGCCACAAGTTTGGTATACATATATACGGTAAAATAAAACTGTGGCCATTCCTGCAATAAAGTCGTGGTTCTCGTCTTCATTTAGGTAGATATGGTACGGGGGGTGTGTTTTACAGGATAACCTGCTTATCCCTTATAGATGCGTCAAGAAGGGCAGTGAGCCCCATAGGGGTGAATGGACCCCATGACGATCGGGAGGGTGCAAGGTTAGGAAAGGGTTAATAGGTTTGCATGGGATGGGGGATGTGTGGGAGTACAGGATTGGTAGTAGGGAGCTGTAAGGGGATTGGGGGGGAGCAAGGAAGGGGTGGGGTGTTGGGAGAGGTATAAGAGAGGGGGGTGTGCTGTTTACCTCCCCTTTCGTCGATAGATCTTTGTGTCCCACCCGCCCGCCCTGATATATAATTATATGTATATGTTCAAAAAAAAAAAAAAAATGATAAAAAAAAAAAAAAAAAAAAAAAGGTGAAAAGGTGATGGTTTTCAAAAAAAAAAAAAAAAGAACTTTAAAAAAAAAAAAAAAAAAAAAAAGAGGAATAAAGGAGAATACAAGGTTGAGTTGCTAATTTATTGTTGTCACAGCGGGGTGATAGGTCCGTCTGAGAGGTTGGGAGTACCGACAGTCGGCTTGTTGGTACGAAGTCGCTCAAGGGGAGTGGCTTCGGAGTGGATGGGAACTTGTGGGCGGAGGTCCCGCAGGTTCTGGGTAGGGGTAATTAACGATGGAACGTTGTTACCCCTCACCTCGGGCCGGGTGGTCACGGCCGAGGTGGTCCTCTGGGCCGGTTTGGAGGTTACGGCCGGGGGGTTAGGAATGATGGTTTGCCTCTCGGACGGATCTATCGGTGTTTCTGGTTATACGGGTATATATGTATAAGGTTAAGTTTAACAATTGAGTGGCATGTTGGGCCACAAGTTTGGTATACATATATACGGTAAAATAAAACTGTGGCCATTCCTGCAATAAAGTCGTGGTTCTCGTCTTCATTTAGGTAGATATGGTACGGGGGGTGTGTTTTACAGGATAACCTGCTTATCCCTTATAGATGCGTCATGTGGTTACAGCTTTACAGAAGGCTCCAAATGAAGTGGAAGCAATCTGAGACTTATATGTGCTGATCAGGGTTTTCTTTCCATTATATAGTAGTTCTGGAGTGAGTTACTAGTTCTTCTAAATAAGATTTATCACTCTTAAGGTCTAAAAATAATCTACAATGGGAAGTCCCCATAAAAAAAAAAACATTGAGAACATGAAACTCTGAGAACTAGAAGTAGCTGTCACTTCTCTTCCCCTATAGAGCATTAAAGCAGATCTTTCACCAGGTTTCATAATGCCAGCTAAAAACAACAAAATTGTGATGCTAGTCACTACTTACAGATAGTATAGACGGAAGGGTAGCCAGACAAGCCGGGGTCAGGAAACAGGAGGACACGACAGGACACAGGGAGTGAGCAGAAATGCAGTCAAGTCACAGGCCAAGGGTCAGAATTCAAGGAGAGTATGTATTAGATTCAGGGAGCAGACAGAGATGTGGTCAGGTAACGGTCCGAAATCAGAAGCCAGGAGGTAACGATAAGAACAGGGAGCGGGCAGAGAAAAGTCAATCAACGGTCCAGGGTCAAGAAACCTAGATCAGAACACAAGCACAAGCCAAGAGCACAACTGCAGAACCAGAGAGTACAACAGGCGAGGTTCTGGGAGAGCATGCTCAGTAATGAAACAGAGCAATTACCAGGAAGGTGAAACACCTGAGCAATTAGCACCTCCCAGAACCTGCATAGAAAGCATCGCTGTGTGTGAAGCCGCAGGAGTGAGGAACATCTCCTACCTGCGTCCTGCGGCTCACGCCAGCTATGCAGAGGGAAGGAGGAGGGCGGGATGTTTACGTCCCGCTCATCTCTGCCCCTCCGCTTCTATTGGCCGCCTGCCGTGTGACATCACTATGACGCCGCATGAACCGCCCCCTTAATAAGGAGGCGGGTCGCCGGCCCCGTTGCAGGGCAGGTGAGTGCATGTGAAGCTGGTGTAGCGATAATGTTCGCTACACCAGCTATCACAAGATATCGCAGCTGCGACGGGGGCGGGGACTATCGCGCTCGGCATCGCAAGCATCGGCTTGCGATGTCGTAGTGTGCAAAGTGCCCCTTAGAAATATGACACTTGTTTTTTCACCTTGAGCTGATGTTTTAACAGATACCTTTTTGGGGTAGATTTTTGTTTCCAATAAATCACTTACCTATCAGAAAGCAGCAAAAAAAAGGATAAACTTTAGGAACACTCCTCAAAAGGACCTTCCACCAAGGTGACCTGGGTACAAAGGATTTGTATCTTCAGCAGAGATTGGTGGGAAACACCAATACTTAAGCCAACAGAGGCATGGCTAAAAAGCAGCTACAGCTGAAATGTTTTGCTAGGAGCTGCTGGCATCAAAACTGACATTAACTACTTAAGGCTACTTTACACACTGCGATATCGGTCCCGATATCGCTAGTGTGGGTAGCCGCCCCCATCTGTTGCGCGACACAGGCATATCGCTGCCCGTGCCGCACAACATCGCCCACAGCCGTCACACATACTTACCTGTCCGGCGACGTCGCTGTGACCGGCGAACCGCCTCCTTTCTAAGGGGGCAGTCCGTGCGGCGTCACAGCGACGTCACTGAAACGTCACTGAACCGCCGCCCAATAGCAGCGGAGGGGCGGAGATGAGCGGGACGTAACATCCCGCCCACCTCCTTCCTTCCGCATAGCGGCCGGGAGGCAGGTAAGGGGAGCTTCCTCGTTCCTGCGGCGTCACACGCAGCGATGTGTGCTGCCGCAGGAACGAGGAACAACCTCGTTACTGCTGCAGTAACGAGATTTGAGAATGGACCCCCGTGTCGCCGATTAGCGATTTTGCACGTTTTTGCAACGATGCAAAATCGCTTATCGGTGTCACACGTAACGGCATCGCTAATGCGGCCGGATGTGCGTCACGAATTCCGTGACCCCAACGACTCCGCATTAGCGATGTCGTAGCGTGTAAAGCCCGCTTTAGGCACCAAAAGAAATGAAACTACGTTTAAATATAGTCTTAGATGCTAATGAGTGACTCTAGTCCTGCACCTGTCACTAGTCTCCCAAAAAAACCAGACACCCACACTGGTCAGCTGTTTTTTCCTTTCTTAACTGTGTAGCAGCCACTCCTGGATTCTGTAGCTCAACTCTTATTCACTTTAATAGGAGCTGAGCAGCTGCGCCCAAAATCGGCCGCTACCCAGTGAATGGAGATGTGATGGTCTGGCTCAATTTTCTATCTACAGCCAGCCTCTGCCACTGGAGCTCTAAATAGCTAATCAGTGGAGATACCTGGTATAGGACCCCCACTGATCTGTCAGCATCTGCAAAATGCTTTTCATTTTGTGCTCTTAGACTATCCTAGGATGTGCCAGAATTTTTGACAGAGAGAAAAGAGAAACCTAAAGGGGTTAGCTCCAGACAAATTTCTGCAGAAAAAAAAGCAGTACCTCTCTATGTTGATCACCAGATCATGAAATTGTACAATACGCACACTGTCATGATTCCCCAGAATTCCCAGCAGAAGGAGGTGGTCATGTGACTATAGTTATCACACTGAGTTTTGCATAAATTTCGCTGACTATCATGGTGGCATTTGGCTCTCAGATTCTGACACTCCACCCAAAAGTTTCTCTGGTGTCTGGGATTAACACAGGCAGACTCGGACGTTGACCTGCTATGTGCTGATTGATCAGGAAGCTAGCAAGAGTTAAGGGTACTTTACACGCTGTGACATCACTACCGATATATCGTTGGGGTCACGTCGTTAGTGACGCACATCCGGCGCCGGTAGCGACATCGCAGCGTGTGACACCAATGAGCAACGATCACAAAATCGTTCAAAAACGGTGATCGTTGACACGTCGTTCATTTCCTTAATTTCGCTGCTGCCACAGGTACGATGTTGTTCGTCGCTCCTGCGGCATCACACATCGCTATTTACTTTCATACATTGGTATGGCATTCAGTTGATAGGGCATTGTTTACTCTCACACATTGGTAGGGCATTCAGTTGATAGGGCATTATTTACTTTCATACATTGGTAGGGCATTCAGTTGATAGGGCATTATTTACTTTCATACATTGGTATGGCATTCAGTTGATAGGGCATTATTTACTTTCACACATTGGTAGGGCATTCAGTTGATAGGGCATTATTTACTTTCATACATTGGTATGGCATTCAATTGGTAGGGAATTGTTTAGTCTAACGACCATTGCTAATTTATTTATCACTTATTTAAACTGTACAGTCAGAAACATCCATGGTCATGTGAGAAGAATATCAAGACATTATGGTTTATATTTGGGAAACTCACAAAACAAAATAACAACCTACTTTACCCTTGCTTTTTCACCAATAACATTGCAAAAACTGATAGCAGCGCTTTCTCATTGCTTTCTATGGGTGAAAAAATGCTCGAAAACCCCATAAAGAATTGATATGCATGTCCTTTCCAAAATGTATCAGTTTTCCATTTCAGTTAGGAAAAGAAAATTCGTCTGCATGAGATTTTTGTAATCTCATAGCATTTGCTGGGACTGTAAGAAGCAGCTTTCATTTGCAAAATACTCTTGAAAAAATTGCTGCTGAAAAAAAAAAACATAAAAAACACCAAAAATGCAACATGTGAATAAAGCCTACGTCAGCCTCAAGCTGTGGTCCAGACATCCACATATTTATGTGTATAGATAGAAATAATACTAGTTAAAACCCCACATTTTAGACCATGTGACCGCTAATATAAGACTGAAGATATACCATAGGGATAAGATCCAGGTCCGATTTTTGCACTGGTAACAATCAGCATATTTAGTGTGCTGGAGTACGGTGTGGCCCAACTATTTTAACAGTTTCATGAAAACATCACATTTCCCCTTGCACCATCACCAGCGCTGAGCTTTCACACTTCCTTTCATTTCCTCATTGCATAATAGAAAAAAAATTTACTTTTAACCCATTTGTGGCTAGTGAGACTACCAAAATCCTTGCACAAGCAAAGGAAAATCCCCAAATTGTAAAGTCGGTACACTTAATTGTATAATGTAACTTACTATATATGAGAAACCATGTAAAAATGAGAAGTAGAAAATAAGAAGCAATTTGAAATAGCAGAGCTGATATATAATTTCACAAATTGTAAAAAAAAAATACAAAATAAGGTTTGCCTATTTATTTTACATATCCCACCCATATATTTAATAGCCATACAGTTCTTATGAAATGGGCTTCACAGGTTTTTACTGTAAGGCCGGGGCCACATGGGGACTACTGTGAATCCTCGCATGACTTGTGGCTCTCGCTGGCAGCACAGCAGGAGCCGAGTGTCATGATCTTGCGATCGTCCCACAGCTGTGAGGGGCGAGCCGGCACTGAGGAGGAGCGGGTCGGCTCTGAGGAGGGGAGGGCCAGCGCTGAGGAGGGGAGGGCTGGATTTATCTCCCTCTCTCCTATGTTGCCGGCTATTGCCATTCTCGCACTGCACTCGCGGTACACCGGTGTAATGCGAGTGCAGTGCGATGTTTCTCTCGCCCCATAGACTTGAATGGGTGCGAGAGAAAGAGGATCGCATTGCCCCCGCAGCATGCTGCGACTGTTTTCTCGGTCCGATTAGGGCTGAGAAAATAATTGCTTATGGGTGCGGGCACATAGAGTAATATTGGTCCGAGTGGAATGCGATGTTTTATCGCATTCCACTCGCTCCGATTTTCATGCTGTGTGTCTTAGGCCTAAAACAGGTGCAAGATGCAATGGCAAAGTAAAGACAACTCAGTGATGACTTAACAGTTATTTATTTTACAGAGTGCAAAGAATTAGTAGTGGTAAAGGACGATCATGAGCAGTACAGATCATTTTATAATGAGCATTATACAAGGACTATATGCAATACTTCTACACTCGTTTTTTTACAACACTAAGTAATAGGCACTATATATTTTTACTTTGTTCTGGTCTTTCTGTCAGGTGTGCTCTCGCAGAAACTCTTACATTAATATCTCAATATATATCATTATATATCCATGTATAGACACACTAGGCCTAATGTGACTGCAACACAATCTACTAGTACAACGTTAGCATATGGCTTCCTTTCTTCCTAACACCAGGCAGAACAGCAATTGGTAGTGTGACCTGTTGGCTCGCTCCAGATCATTGGGACAACAAAAGGCATAATTTGCCTCTTCCCGTGCAACCGTGCCGCCCCCGTGCCCAGCAGCCAACGCTGCTCGGATCCGGACCTTCTCCTTGGGCGGTGGCTTGAGGGTCTCCGGACCCGGGGGTCTCGCGGACACGCCGAATAAATGGGGGGGGACGTAGTTATACGGGCTAGGCCGTAGTGAGTTTGTGACGTCACCCACGGTGTGTGGTGAGGTGGGACACCACCACTGCTGTTGTGGGGCACCTGGGGGCGATGTTTGCAGCAAGTTGTTAACCCCTCCATGGGTAGGGATGGTGGCCCCGGGGCCTAGTGGCACAGTACAGGGAATGGTAACCGCAGGGAGTGTTGTTGTACTCACTTTTAGTAAACACACGAGTCTCTGGTAAACCAAGGTGGTGGTGGCTGGTGCCGCGGCCGTTTGCGTTCGGGTCCCCCATCCGGCTGGTGGTCTCTATCCTCTTCCTGCACCGTTTGTGTATGGTGGACTGTCCTTGTATAAAACTCAGGAGTCCGCTCCCGGCTGGATGTGGCCTAAAGAGACGTGCCCACAGACACTGGCCCGTGGGATCTATGGGCCTTGGCGGTGACCTCTTATCCCTAATCGGTGGGCTGTTGTCTTCTATGAGGGACTTTGGGTGGGTCAGGTCCTCTAGTCCTGGCCTCAATCGGTTAATTAGCTGGTTCCAGTGGTTTCTGGTGCTGGCTTCAGGGTCCGAGTACCCCCCTTTTAAGCTACGGTTTTCGGGTCGGTTCCCCGTGTCGGTATCGGCGGGCTACAACCCTGTCCCGGTCCACCTCGGTTCTGCCGAGCCGTCTTCCTGTCTCCTGCTGACGGAGACCACCATCTGTCTCCTAGCCAGTAGCACCAGGGCTCCTACCCTGGTGCCGTTCAACTTGGACCACGCCGCTGGAGCTACCCCAAGCTCCAGCCCACACTCCTCTCCAAACTGAACTTCACTGCACTTGAACTAGACTTCGACTTCCAACTGAACTTTTCCTGCCCCGGGCTGTCTAGACCCCTGGGTGGGCGTGCACCAACCGCCTGGTCACACCCACTGGTTTGTCTATCTGTCCCTAATGGGGGGTGACTAGGGTTTACTGGTTGGCTGAATGTTGCCTTGTGAGGGAAGGTGTAGTGTGGGAGCCTATTTGTGACTACCTGGTTTTGCCAGGGCATCACACAACCACTGGGTAAGGTGTGATGCACATCTATTGTAGCATGTGTGAGGAGCCCAAGGGTATGTGCGCACCTAACCATTTTTTGTGCCATCAAAAACGCCGCGGTAAAAATGCATCAAAAACCGCATGTGTTTTTACCGCGTTTTGGTGCATTTATGGCTGAATTTTGCTGCGTTTTTGTTCACTGCATTTTTATGCATTTTTTTATCAGTGAAGAAAAAAAAAGATCTGATGTCATTTCCTTCTTCAAGCTGTTCTCCTTCATTCTCCATCAGTGTATGCAGGAGAACAGACAGCTGCAGAGCTACAAGGCTCAGCATGCTCCATCCAGGACTGTATGCTGGAGGGAGTGGAGAGACAGGGGGAGCAGAACTACAAGGCTCAGCATACTCCATCCACTAGTGTATGCAGGAGAGCAGAGAGCAGCTGCAGAACTACAAGGCTCAACATCCTCCATCCAGAACTGTATGCAGGAGTTTTTTGCCCAAAAATGTAAAACATAAAAAAAAATGATGAGGGCTTCGCCATATTTTTGTATCCTAGCCAGGTACAGCAGCCAGGTACAGGCTGCCCCCAACCGCCAGCTGGCTATTTGTACCCAGCTGGAAACTAAAAATATAGGGAAGCCCTTTTTTTAATTATTTCATGAATTTCGTGAAATAATAAAAAAAAAAAACATTGGCTTCGCCCATTTTTTGTGTCCAGCTGGGAATTGGAATCCGCAGGGCAGGGTGCCCAAGCTTTCTGGGCAACCCCGCTATGAATTGGAGTCCGCAGCCGCCCCAGAAAATGGCGCTTTCATAGAAGCGCCATCTTCTGGCGCTGTATCCAACTCTTCCAGTGGCCCTGGTGCCGGGTGGCTCGCTTCATAATAAGGGGTTAGGGCTAGCTGTATATTATCTGCTGGCCCTAAGCCCGAAATTCATGGTGTCACGCCAATAGTAGACATGGCCACCATGAATTTCTAGTAAAGATAAAAAAAACACAACTCAGAGAAAAATATTTTTATTAGAAATAAAACACAACACAATTAGTGACTCCAACTTTATTGAACTAAAGAACTAAAGAACCCCCTTCACCGTAGTCCTGGGTCGAGGGTCCTGCGATGTCCAATCCGGATCCAATATCATCTGATCTGTTTGCTGGAAGGCAAAGCGATCAGATGTGTCAGGTTCAAAGACCTGAATCACATGACACATCAGCTGATCGTTTAAAAGCCGTTTATACAATCAGCTGATGCATCAGTAGAAAAAAAAATACATACGTCTGTGCAGACTCCAGTCCGATTGCTGCAGGAGCTGCCGGTAATCAGTGATGCGGTCATCTGACAGCATCAGCTGATCGTCTAAACTGGCCGGGTGGAAAAAAGCCGCCCTCACCGCTGGATTTAAAGGGAACCTGTCAGCAGAAATTTCCCCTAAAACCTAACAGATTCCCCCTCTGCAGCTCCTGGGCTGCATTCTAGAAAGGTCCCTGTTAGTATTGTGGCCCCTTTCTGACCAAAAAAAAGAGTTTATAAAGAGGTACCTTTTTGGCTTCGGATTCTATAAATCTGACACGGGGGCGGGCAGCCTGATGGCCGTTATTCTGCCCCCTGGTCCTGTATGCCGCCCCCATCGCTGATTTCCATACTTTTGGACGCCGCCCACTGCTCCAGCCATCCCCGCGCATGCCCAGTGCCAGTCTCACGGGACTGAGCACTGTGACTGCTGGTGATGTGTGCGCAGGCAAGTGATTATGGGCGGGACTGTGACTGTTATCAGCAAGTACCCGCCCATAATCTCGTGAGCGCGCAAACCTCTCCAGCGTCACACTGTGCTCAGTGTAGATGCTAGACTGTATGGGCTGCTTCCAGGGATGACGTCCCTTTGTCACGTGATAGGGGCGTGTTCAAAATACTATCACGTGACAAAGGGACGTCATCCCTGGAAGCAGCCCATACAGTCTAGCATCTACACTGAGCACAGTGTGACGCTGGAGAGGTTTGCGCGCTCACGAGATTATGGGCGGGTACTTGCTGATAACAGTCACAGTCCCGCCCATAATCACTTGCCTGCGCACACGTCACCAGCGGTCACAGTGCTCAGTCCCGTGAGACTGGCACTGGGCATGCACGGGGATGGCTGGAGCAGTGGGCGGCGTCCAAAAGTATGGAAATCAGCGATGGGGGCGGCATACAGGACCAGGGGGCAGAATAACGGCCATCAGGCTGCCCGCCCCCGTGTCAGATTTATAGAATCCGAAGCCAAAAAGGTACCTCTTTATAAACTCTTTTTTTTGGTCAGAAAGGGGCCACAATACTAACAGGGACCTTTCTAGAATGCAGCCCAGGAGCTGCAGAGGGGGAATCTGTTAGGTTTTAGGGGAAATTTCTGCTGACAGGTTCCCTTTAAACTGTCAGCTGATGCAGTCAGGTGACTGCATCAGCTGATCACCGGCAGGTCCTGGAGCGATCGGACGTGTCCTAGGAGTATGCAGACAGCCGGAGCATGGGTGGCGGTATCGGGGGAGGAACTGGGAGCAGACGGGAGGTGGAACCAGGGGTGGCGGTACCGAGAGGATTCACTCTTCTGTGTTTACCGACACAAGGAATGCTGGGTAAGTACAATCCTCTTCCTGTACACGGGACTGTACTACCCACCTCTTGCATTTATAGCTATGTTTTTAGTCATAGAAACGCAGCTATATTTGCAATTTGCGCTTTTAATTGCGTTTTTGAACATCTCATTGGACTCAATGGGTGAAAAATGCAGTGAAAAATGCAGGAATAATTGACATGCTGCGTTTTTGTGGGCACCACAAAAACGCAGCTAAAACAAAACGCTGTGTGTAGACAGCAAAAATTAAAACTCATAGACTTTTCTGGTGAAGCAAAGTCATGCAGTTTTCTGAACAAAAACACACCCGAAAAACACGCAAAAATGCGGTAAAAAACGCCTAGTGTGCACATAGCCCACCTCTTGACCAAATACAGGTTGTAGGTTTTCCATATCATCGTGATCAAGTTTTGCCTTTGTTAAGCAAATGTGACTTATCTGCATATGTAGCAAAAACTATCCGCTTTGTTAATGCAAGAACGAGCCATACCTGGAAAAAAACATATAGAAACCATATGCTAAGAAACTAAGCTAAGATATCTTAAAACTTTATACCTTACACAGAGAGCATTTATAAAAGTAGGTGATGCAATTGTAATTAGGATTACATCATTGTAGCTGCGCTGGCAGCTTTTTGATTGGTCACCTCAAGATAATAGAATACTGAAGGCTCAATAGACTAAATAGATGATGTAATAGACTAACTACTATCAATGCAATAATGATGATGAAATAATAAAGATGCAATTTTTCTGTAATCTGCATGAAAGGTGTCAGAAGTAATTACAATCTCCTTTGGATCTTGAAAATTAGAGCCAATCAGCAAATTTCAACATCATATTCGTTTTCAGCAAGGCAAAATTTGTTTATGTTCAACTTTTTTCATCTCTGAACCAATTTGGCTGAAGATCAGTGTATTTTCCAATTTTATTAATGTTCGAGACATTCATTTAAAAAAAATGTAGACTTGGATCTGCTATTAAAGAGGTAGTGAGGAACTTAAAAAGAAAAGTTAGTAATTAGTGATAGCTAGACTTGCAGATACCCGAGATCGGTAGGTCCACCTGGGTTTAAAGAAACCCTGGTTCGGGCCCGGAATTTGCGGTCACAGGTGGAGAACCATGGGAACCTCCAACTGTGATCGCAAATTACCCTCATCGCTGCAGCTCATTCTCTGCCTGAGGCTCACAGCGAGCGGTCATCATGTACTATGCCCGTTAGCTGTCACTTCAGATGTAGCAGAGCTGGAATCTTCATGGGAATCATGTGGATTACATTGGCCAGTCCTTGCTGAATCCTATGTCACAACCATGGATGTAAACATTATTAAAAAACATTATTAAACAATGAACAGCCACAGCAGGGACTGACACAAACAGTTGCAGGCTACTGTGCAAGAACAATATATGGGCCTTTTGTTGTCCAATAGCCTCTCATAATGCACAATTCCACCTGCTTCGGAAGTAAAAGATGCCCCCTTAACTCTTGGGCCCCTGTGGTTACATCAATGGTATGTCCACCCATGAGTTTTGGATACTATGTCCTTCACTTTTTTTGTAATCTATTTTCTGTGTTCATATATCTTCCATGCGTATGATATAAATGTAACATGTAAAATAGACTAGACAAAATTGATGGCACCTTTCCAAAATTGTAGGTAAACAACTTTGTTTCATGCATGTGATACTCATTTAAACTCAACTATGGCAAATAACAGGTGTGGGCAATATCACACTTGAAACCAGATAAAAAGGGAGACGTTAACTCAATCATTGCAATCATTTGCATGGAGAAAAAATGTAGAGAAGAGAACTGTCTGAGGACTTAAGAACTAAAATTGTTGAAAAAGACTTGTAACCTTGAGGTTGTTGATATACTGTATCTCCAGAGATCTTGATGTTCCTTTATCCATGGTTGTGCAGCATAATCAAAAGGTTAAAAACCCATGGCCCTGTAGTTAATCTCCATGCTTGATGAAAGGACGCAACGCACGAAAGTCTGGATGGTGGATAAGCAGCCCCAATCAAGCTCCAAAGAAATTCAAGCTGCTCTGCAGGATCAGGGGACATCAGTGTCGGCACAAGCTATCTGTCCACATTTGAATGAAAAGAAATGCTATGGAGGAGACCCAGGAGGACCCCACTGCTGACACAGACATAAAAATAAAGACTACAGTTTGTCAAAGTGTACGTGAATAAGCTAAAATCCTCTTGGGAAGAAAGCATCTTGTGGACAGATCAGACCAAAGTAGTGCTTTTAAGAAAAACACATCATTCTACTGTTTACCAAAAACACAATATAGCCTACAAAGAAAAAAAACAGTACCTACAGTCAAATATGGTGTGGTTGCTCTGTGCCTCTGGCATTTTGTGCTTTGACTGTGTGCAGAGCATCATGAAATATAAAGATTATCAAAGGATTTTTGCTATATAGTGCTCAGTGTCAGAAAGCTAGGTTTGCGTCCTAGATCATGGGTCTTCCAGAGGACAAGGATCACAAACATATCTCAAGACACCCCCAGAAATGGATGAAAACAAAGCGCTGGAGAGTTCTGAGAGGTGTAAGAAGCTGGTTGATGGTTATAGGAAGCGATTGATTGCAGTTATTTATTCCAAAGGGTATTCAATCAAATACTTGAGGGGACAACAATTTTGTCCAGCTAATTTTTGAGTTTTCGTGTAAAATTATGTCCAATTTTTCTTTATTGTCTCTGTTTTTAAATGGGAATAATAAAATATATAACTGCAATAATTTTCTGGAAGAAAATGGAACAATATACAGGGTGGTCCATAAGTAGGTGGACAGTATGTGTAACAGGGTTATGAAGTGGAGATTTATCAAACATGGTGTAAAGTGAAACTGACTCAGTTGCCCTTAGCAACCAATCAGATTCCACTTTTCATTCTTCACAGACTCTTTGGAAAATGAAAGGTGCAATCTGATTGGTTGCTAAGGGCAACTGGGTCAGTTTCACTTTACACCATGTTTGATAAATCTCCACCTTCATAACCCTGTTACACATACTGTCCACCTACTATTGGACCACCCTGAATATATAAACCTTCCTTTTGCACATAGGCTGCATTGCTAATATATTCTGTCTTGCTGTATCAAGAATCTTGATTGTGAAAGGAGAACTACCCAACAACAATCTATTACATCATGTTGCATCAGCACAGTTCACATGAAAAATGTGTGTTTGAGCTACAGATTTATAGTTTCTATGGTGCCAAATAGTATGAAAGTGCATTTAGGGATTTTCCCCATGAGCCTTGAGAGCGAATATGATATAATCTGTATTTATCACTTTATATATTGTTAATAGTAAAGAATACTAATGAGCGAGCACTGAAATACTCGAGTGCTCAGTACTCCTATGAGCAGGTCGGATGCTCAGATGGTCTCGAATCGAGTACCGAGAACAATAGAAGTCAATGGCAAACTCGAGCATTTTTCCGGAAGACGCTAACAAGAGGGCTGAGGGGATAGGACAATCGCTGAAATTGATGGAAACAGCATGGAGAAGGCATCTCTGACTCCAAGGTCCTTGTTGGGAACAAAATAAATCATTAAAAAAATGACGTGAAGGTCCCCTCTATTTTTGATAACCAGCCAAGGTACAGATGACAGCTGGGGGCTGATATTATCATGCTGGGAAGGTCCATGGTTATTTGGCCCTTGGCAGACTACAAATACCAGCCCCCAGCCACTGAAAAGACCATGTAAAAAACCCTAAAAACCAGCCACCCCAGAATTGGCGCATCACATTGTGAAATATAATATTTCATAGTACTTAGCAATACAATTATATTCATGTGCCTGTCTTAATTAAAGCCACTTATGGACCAATTGCTTGAGTTCACTGGGAGCACCAACAGATCTTCTATAGAGGACTATGGGGGCAGGAATATACTATTTGGAAGACCATGCAGTGACATTATAGTATATGGAGTACTATGTGAGCTATGTTCTTAAGTGACCCAGAAAAATATTGTTGTTGGGGTTTTTTTGGGGTGGGGGAGGGGTCAATTTGATCTTCTGCTATGTCGCCCCATGATTTCTATGTACGCCCCTGATAGGATCTCCAGCGATCGTAAAATTATCAAATGTTATTATGTGATAAATATTTTTCATTATATAATCTTTTTTACTTCTCCTTTTACTTCCAGTCTTTTTACATAACTTTTATATGATAACTTCAATATTTTTAGTCAAGCAGCATTGTCCTTCTACCTCCACTGCATGTGCTGTGCAGACCTCTCCTAGGTCTCCGCTGAGCTCTTGCTGTGGGTTAAGCATATGTATGGACTTCTGCCCCTATAAATGGTCTGGTCTGCTCAACTTACTGCTCACCTCTACAGCCCTCGGCTCCTTACCGTCATCCATCTGGTCCTCGTTGAATTTTCCGGCAAAATCCCTGGGCCTCTCACTCTGAGTCAGGACAATTCTGCACTTGCGCCTGCAAAGTAATTGTGCATGTCGTACCATCATGACATTATGACCTTTAGTACAGAAGATGCAACAAAGACTGGATGAGTGACAGTGTGGAGCATAAGGGAGATCAGTGAGCGGAGTATATGAATAGGGGTTTTTTTTTCCATCTTACGTCTACTATAATCCAGGTCTGGAGGGACCCCAGATCATACTAAGAAACATTAAATTTGTGGATAATAACTATTCTACAAATCGAACTTCCTGGGAAAATCTGCACAAACAGTTGAATATTACCTGATCCGCTCATCTGTACTGATGATGTTTCTTGTATTGAATGGAAGTTCGTAATCACTGGACAAGACTAGACTTAGATTCATGCCCACATTAAAGGGTTGTCTTCATGCTTCATCCTCGAGAGTGCATTGCTCCTCTACTTTCAAGCTTCCTGCTTACCAAGCGGCAATATGCTCCGTAATAATGACTTTTCAGACTAGCGGCTCAAACTGATTGCTCTTTGATGCTAGAACTTTGCCTCAGCAGCATCGGAGCACACAGGGACAATGAAGCTGACTGGATTAGTCAATCTGGAAAGCATTAAAATTTCTAATAAGAAAGGTAAATTCTGCACATACTAATGCCACGCTAGGTACCGGAAAGTACCAAGTGAACAGTGAAAGGGAAGGGCTGTGTCTAGAGAAAGGGATTATGGTGATCCTTGACCAAACCTACCGCTGGTCCTGGGGTCCCTCACCACATTAGATAGGTTCCGCAACTATGCGCCGAGCCGGATACCTGACCCTAGGTATCCCTAGTGCTGGACCCTAAATAGGTAACAGATGGGATTAGCTCTTTCTCAACCCCACTAAGCACTATAGACGACACAAGGAGGACACACAGGGGGGAGAGGCAGGAAATACTTATCTACACATGACACAGGTAGAAGTTCAGCAAAGCTTCAGCAATGATACCACAGAGGAATACAATCCATCTGCTTACAACCAAGGCTTGAATGAACTGAAAATATCACCAACACCAGTTCAAGGAAGGAAGGGGTATATGATAGGGCCAGGTGGACGGGCAGACCCAGGAGGTGGATCCACTGGGCTGAACACCTCACCGAGGGCAAGGTGCCCGGTAGCCGGAGCATTACGGGTAGCAGGACAGTCCGTTCAGAGGAGTGGAGTGAAGAAGTCCCTGGGACCACGGGGTCTCTGAAGGTAGTCCGGGTGACGGAGCTCAGGTTCGGAGGCCGAGATGACGTCAGGCAGAGTCCGGAACCAACGGAGCGAGAAGGTGGGTCACCACAGGGATCGGAGATGGTAGGAACTGACGGGATGGCAGACAGTCACCGTTCGGGGTTCGGGTATCGTCAGGACCGGTTGGCGAGGCAGGAGCGGCTCTAAGAGAGATAGGTAAGTATACCACAAGACACAAGGAGACCTGACTCCTAGCTTAGCAAAACACGAAGAACAGGCCCCGCCCACTTGGAAAGGATCCCCCTATATACCCTGTACCTGATTCTTCAATATATCGTGTTGGAGGACACTGGCCCTTTAAGAGAGGGTCAATGACCGCGCGCCCTA
The DNA here is from genome assembly GCF_048569485.1 of Anomaloglossus baeobatrachus. Lineage (NCBI taxonomy): Eukaryota > Metazoa > Chordata > Amphibia > Anura > Aromobatidae > Anomaloglossus > Anomaloglossus baeobatrachus. Next base: position 527,579,717 of record NC_134358.1, on the reverse strand, counting down.
ATGCGCATGCGCGAGGCCCGGGTGCCAGAAGCCAGAGCAGGGAGCGGTACACAGGAGGCAGGAGTGCTGGGCTGGAGCAGAGTTGCCGACGGGCGCCGGGAGCGGGGACCGGGCTGCCTGGGGACCGCAGGTGATGGGGCATGGAGGCTGTGGAGCGGGGGACGCCTGGCAGAGGAGCCGGGGAGCGTCGCAGGGGAGCCGGGGAGCGTGACAAGGGAGCCGGGGAGCGTGACAGTACCCCCTCCCCCACGCCCCCTCCACGCAACCGGGACAGGAAGGCACGTATCAGGGGAGTACCCACATTCTCCCGGGGTTCCCAGGACCTATCCTCAGGACCATACCCTGCCCAGTCCACCAGGAAGAACTATCGGCCCCGTACGGTCTTCATGGCCACGATATCCCTTACCGCATAGATGTCATCATCAGCAATAGGAGGAGGAGCAGAACTGGCAGCAGCGGAGAAGGGACCAAGGACAACCGGCTTGAGCAGGGAGACGTGGAAGGAGTTGGATATTCTCATCGTGGCCGGGAGCTGCAGCTTGTAGGAGACCTCATTTATTTTGCTGATGACTTTAAACGGCCCGATGTAGCGAGGACCCAGCTTGTATGATGGAAGCTTCAATCGGACGTACTTGGAAGCAAGCCAGACCAGATCTCCTGGAGAGAAACACGGAGGATCCAGCCGCCTCTTGTCTGCGTGTCTCTTCATCCGCAGAGAAGCACGTCCAAGAGACGTCTTGACAGAGTCCCAAATTGTTGTAAAGTCACGGACTACAGCATCAGCAGCAGGGACATCCGAGGAAGAGGATACAGGTAACGGGACGGAAGGCTGAAGTCCGTAAATGACATGGAAGGGAGAGCTGGAGGAGGACTCACTGACGTGGTGGTTATGGGAGAATTCAGCCCAAGGAAGGAGCGTGGACCAGTCGTCGTGATGGGTGTTAACGTAGTGACGTAAGAAGGAGGTCAGGATCTGATTGACTCGTTCCACTTGGCCATTCGACTGAGGATGGTAGGCTGAAGAAAAGTCCAGAGTCACTCCCAGATGTTTGCAGAGAGCCCTCCAGAAGCGGGAGGTAAACTGAGTTCCTCTGTCGGACACAATGTGTGAGGGAAAGCCATGCAAGCGGAAGATGTGCTGTATGTAGGCGTCAGCGAGTTCCTGGGCAGAGGGCAGTCCAGCCATAGGGACGAAATGAGCCATTTTGGAGAACCGGTCCACCACGACCCATATGACTGTGTGTCCGGCGGACAAGGGCAAGTCTGTAATAAAGTCCATTGCAATGTGTTGCCACGGAACGGAGGGAATAGGCAGAGGCAGAAGGCGACCATATGGCAGGTGTTTGGGCGTCTTGTTCCTGGCACAAGAGGAGCAGGCTGAGACAAAAGACGCGACGTCCGTGCGAAGGGATGGCCACCAGTAGTGACGTACAATTGTACTCCATGTTTTCTTCTGACCAGCATGGCCGGCTATTTTCGAGGCATGGCCCCAGTGCAACACTTTTTGCCTGTCAGTCTCAGAGACATAGGTCTTCCCGGGCGGTATCTGGGCCAGGGTGACAGGGGCCACCGGAATGATTTTACTTGGGCAGATGATGGGCTGGGATGTCTCCTCCTCCTGTTCCATGGGCATGAATGACCTGGACAAGGTATCTGCTCACACATTCTTGTCCGCGGGTCAAAAATGGAGCTGAAAATCGAACCTGGCAAAGAACAAGGACCACCTGGCTTGTCGTGGGTTCAGTCGCTGAGCGGACCGCAGGTATTCCAGGTTCTTGTGGTCCGTGTAAATGATCACGGGGTACACTGCTCCCTCCAGAAGGTAGCGCCACTCCTCCAGAGCCAGTTTGACTGCTAATAGCTCTCTGTCACCGATGGTGTAGTTGCGTTCAGGTGCTGAGAAGCTCTTGGAGTAGAAACCGCAAGTAACCATCTTCCCGGAGGAGGACTTCTGCATGAGCACTGCTCCGGCTCCCGAGGAGGAGGCATCCACCTCCAAGGTGAACTGTCGGTTTAACTCAGGACGGTGGAGCACAGGAGAGGAAGCAAATGCCTGTTTCAGGGAGCCAAAAGCGGCGTCGGCCGCAGGTGACCAGTCCTTTGGATTAGCCCCCTTCTTGGTCAAGGCGGAGAGAGGCGCAGTCAGGGCAGAGAAGTGAGGGATAAACTGACAGTAATAGTTTGCAAATCCAAGAAACCGTTGGATTGCCTTCATTCCGGAAGGAGGGGGCCAGTTGAGAACGGAAGAGACCTTCTCTGGATCCATCTGCAGACCGGTATCAGAGATAATGTAACCCAGGAAGGGAAGAGAAGACTGCTCAAAGACACACTTCTCGTACTTGGCGTACAGACGATTCTCTCTCAGTCTTTGTAGTACCAGCTGCACGTTCTCTCTGTGAGTCTGGAGGTCCGGAGAGAAGACCAGGATATCATCAAGATACACCACCACACAGACGTAGAGAAGGTCCCGGAACACGTCGTTCACCAATTCTTGAAAGACTGCTGGTGCGTTACACAGGCTGAAGGGCATCACACAGTATTCGTAGTGCCCATCGCGAGTATTGAATGCGGTCTTCCATTCGTCCCCAGAGCGGATGTGGACCAGGTTGTAGGCACCCCGAAGGTCCAACTTGGTAAACACACGAGCTCCTCTAAGCCGATCAAACAATTCGGGGATGAGCGGCAGGGGGTATTTATTTTTCACGGTGATTTGGTTCAATCCCCGGTAGTCAATGCATGGGTGCAGGTCGCCCTCTTTCTTCTTAACGAAGAAGAAGCCTGCTCCAGCAGGAGAGGAGGATCTCCGAATGAATCCCCTTGCCAGGTTCTCCGTGATGTAGGCAGACATGGCCCTTGTTTCAGCAGGGGACAAAGGATATATCCGTCCTCGAGGTGGTCTAGTTCCCGGGAGTAGGTCGATGGCACAGTCGTAAGGACGATGTGGCGGCAGTACCTCTGACTCCTTTTTATCAAAGACGTCCGCGAAGGACCAATAGGCCGAGGGCAGTCCCGGTAGGGACTCCGGAACCGGAGGCCGTCGGATGGGCTGTATGGTCTTCAGGCAGTTCTTGTGGCAAGAGGAGCCCCATCGGGTGATTTCACCAGTACGCCAGCTGACTGACGGTTCATGTGTCCGTAACCAGGGGAGTCCCAGCAGGATTTGATGAGACATGTGTGAGAGGACGTAGAGAGCGATGTTCTCGGTGTGCAGGGCACCGATACGTAGTTCCACCGGCTTGGTGATCCACGAGATGGTGTCAGAGAGGGGTCTCCCATCTACAGAGGCAATCACGAGGGGTTTGTCGAGTGGAGTAACAGGCACCTGGTACTTGTCCACCGTGGCCTGCTAGATGAAATTGCCTGCTGCCCCGGAATCGAGGTACGCCTCGGCCGTGAACCGCGTCTCTCCCGTTGTCCCTTGAACAGTCCACGTAACTGGGTCTGAGAAAGTCCCAGCACCTAGGGTGGCCTCTCCTACCAACCCTAGGCTTTGGAGTTTCCCGGCCTCTCTGGACAGGAACGTAGCAGGTGTGTGCCCTCTCCGCAGTAGAAGCAGAGACCCTTAGCGAGCCGTTCTGCTCGGCGTTGGTCGGACTGCCTCAGACGATCAATCTGCATGGGTTCGTGGACAGAGACGCCGGACGATGCCGACTGAGGTACGACGGGCTTCTGTGGAGGAGAGGAATGCCGTATTGGACGTCTCTCGCGGGACACCTCTTTGGATCGTTCCTGGAATCTGAGGTCCACGCGGGTGGCTAGTGCAATTAGGGCATCCAGTGTGGAAGGAACATCGCGGCCTGCCAGCTCGTCCTTAATACGACTGGAGAGTCCTTCCCAGAAGGTGGCGGTGAGGGCTTCATTGTTCCACCCCAATTCTGAGGCCAAGGTGCGAAAGCGGATGGCATACTGCCCCACCGTCATGGTCCCCTGACGTAGCCTGAGGAGTGATGAGGCGGATGCGGCGGCACGTCCGGGTTCGTCAAAGGTGGTTCTAAACGTCTGCAGGAAGTCCTGGATGTTAGTGGTTACAGTGTCCTCCTTTTCCCACAAGGGGTTCATCCAGGCCAGTGCCTCACCCTCTAGATGGGACATCACAAACGCCACCTTGGCTTGGTCGGAGGCAAACAGGTGCGGAAGCAGCTTAAAGTGGAGGGAGCACTGGTTTAAGAATCCTCTGCAGGTCTTGGGATCTCCGGCATAACGGGGTGGAGAGGCCAAGCGGAGTTTAGAAGCTTCCGAGGTAGCCACCATGGGAACCGTGGCCGTGGACTGTGCAGTAGGAGCCTGAGATGCCAGGGACGTGGCAGTTGCTTGCAGCGTGTTCAGGCGGGTATCCACCGAGGACATGAAGGCCAGCATGCGGGACTGGGTCTCGCGCTGTCGTACGAGTTCCTGCTGCAAGGTGCCCAGCTGGGCCGCTAGTGCTTCGGCGGGATCCATGGCCTGTTCTTACTGTTAGGGCCAGGTGGATGGGCAGACCCAGGAGGTGGATCCACTGGGCTGAACACCTCACCGAGGGCAAGGTGCCCGGTAGCCGGAGCACTACGGGTAGCAGGACAGTCCGTTCAGAGGAGTGGAGTGAAGAAGTCCCTGGGACCACGGGGTCTCTGAAGGTAGTCCGGGTGACGGAGCTCAGGTTCGGAGGCCAAGATGACGTCAGGCAGAGTCCGGAACCAACAGAGCGAGAAGGTGGGTCACCACAGGGATCGGAGATGGTAGGAACTGACGGGATGGCAGACAGTCACCGTTCGGGGTTCGGGTATCGCCAGGACCGGTTGGCGAGGCAGGAGCGGCTCTACGAGAGAGATAGGTAAGTATACCACAAGACACAAGGAGACCTGACTCCTAGCTTAGCAAAACACGAAGAACAGGCCCCGCCCACTTGGAAAGGATCCCCCTATATATCCTGTACCTGATTCTTCAATATCCTGTTGGAGGACACTGGCCCTTTAAGAGAGGGTCAATGACCGCGCGCGCGCCCTAATGCGCATGCGCGAGGCCCGGGTGCCAGAAGCCAGAGCAGGGAGCAGTGCACAGGAGGCAGGAGTGCTGGGCTGGAGCAGAGTTGCCGACGGGCGCCGGGAGCGGGGACCGGGCTGCCTGGGGACCGCAGGTGATGGGCATGGAGGCTGTGGAGCGGGGGACGCCAGGCAGAGGAGCCGGGGAGCGTGGCAGGGGAGCCGGGGAGCGTGGCAGGGGAGCCGGGGAGCGTGGCAGGGGAGCCGGAGAGCGTGGCAGGGGAGCTGGGGAGCGTGACAAGGGAGCCGGGGAGCGTGACAGTATATAAGACCCATACCCATATGTATGGGTCCAAAAGGGGGAGAGATGAATCCTGCAGGAAAGCTACCTAAACCAATGAATACTGACAGCAGGAACAATGGAAAGTCAGGGAGCATTCTGTGCAGCTAAACATTGTGACTTTCTATTGCCAGAAACCACACGACTGTCTGTTACCCGTGACACACTTGTGACAACTTAGCCACCTCTGCTAGATTGCAACAGCAGTCCTCCATTCTTGAGAACAAAGAAGAATTTTAATATCAAGTATATTGCAAAGTTGCTTATTTTTTGCACTCAGTTTGCAATTTTATCCATTACTGATTTTTAGACTAAAGCCACTTTACACGCTGCGATATCGGTACCGATATCGCTAGCGTGGGTACCCGCCCCCATCGGTTGTGCGACACGGGCAAATCGCTGCTCGTGGTGCACAACATCGCCCAGACCCGTCACACATACTTACCTGCCTAGCGACGTCGCTGTGACCGGCAATCTGCCTCCTTTCTAAGGGGGCGGTCCGTGCGGCATCACAGCGACGTCACTAAGCGGCCGCCCAATAGAAGTGGAGGGGTGGAGATGAGCGGGCCGAACATCCCGCCCACCTCCTTCCTTCCGCATTGCGGGCGGGACGCAGATAAGGAGAGGTTCTTCGTTCCTGCGGTGTCACACGGAGAGATGTGTGCTGCCGCAAAAACAAGGAACAACATCGTTACTGCAGCAGCAACGATAATCAAGAATGGACCCCCATGTCACCGATGAGCGATTTTGCACGTTTTTGCGACGATGCAAAATCGCTCATAAGTGTCACACGCAACAACATTGCTAAAGCGTCCGGATGTGCGTCACAAATTCTGTGACCCCCAACGAGATCGCTTTAGCGATATCGTAGCGTGTAAAGCGGCCTTAAGCCTTTTATTGTATTTTGCAATATAGTAAAAAAAATTCTTGAGTCTTCTTTAGCACTAGTGAATTGAAAAATTCTGACTATAAAGCAACTAAAGTCTTCTAACCATACAAATATTACTAGATAACTACCACAACTATCTATCAGTGATTGACAGCGGTCTCTGTATGCACACTTATTAAAAAAAAATTATCACTGATAGGACTGCCCACTGGACTACAAATCCCAGAAAAAGAGGATTAAATGATTAAAACATGGGTTATACTGAGTATAATATAATTAACTCTAATAATTGTATATTCCTTTTTTTATTTTTAACCCCTTTACGACGTAGACATTTTCCGTTTCTTCATTTTCGTTTTTTTTCCTTCATTTCTTTCAAGAGCCATAACCTTTTTTTATTTTTTTGTTAATGCCACATGAAGGCTTGGTTTTTGTGGGACAAGTTGCAATTTTGAATGAAACCATTCATTTTATCATTTAGTGTACTAGAAAACGGGGAAAAAAATTCCTTCCAAGTGGCGTGAAATTACAAAAAAAAGTGCAATTCCGTCATTGTTTAGGGTTTTTTTGTTTTACCATGTTCACCAAATGGTAAAATTGACCTCTCAGCATGATTCTCCAGGTCAGTATAAATACGTAGATGCCAGACATATATAGTTTTGGGATTTTTGTCTAAGTGTTAAAAAAAAATATCTGAAAATTATAAGAAAAAAAAAGTTGCTTTTGTCGCCATTTTTCAAGACCCGTAAAGTTTTTATTTTCGGCATCTGGGGCTGTGTTATGACTTATTTATTGTGCCCTTAGCTAATGTTTTTACTAATACCATTTTTGGATAGATGCGATGTTTTGAACACCTCTTATATTTTATTGCAATATTGCGGCTTTCAAAAAAACCATAGTTCTGGGGTTTTGCATTTTCTCTTTGTTACACTATTTAGCGATCAGATTAATTCATTTTATATTTTGATAGATCGAACATTTCTAAACACGGCGATACCAAATGTATGTATTCTTTTTAGTTTGTTTTATTTTCAATGGGGAAAAAAGAGTGTGGTTTGAACTATTGATTTTTATTTTTAAAAACTTTTTTTTCACTTTTTATTGTATTTACTAGTTTTCTTAGGGAATTTGAAGCTGCCATTATCCGATTACTTGTGCTGTAAAGAGCAGGGAATCTGCATCGGCACCGCTCTGTATAGCACAGTCTCCTATGAACCACAATCTCCTATGAATATCGCTCGCAGTTAGCATGCACAGCAGGATCATGACAGACACAGGGTCATCAGCTGACTTCTGTAAGTCATGGCAACCCATAGGCTGTGATCCACCTATGGCTGTTAGGCGGGCTTTGCACACTACGACATCGCAGGTGCGATGTCGGTGGGGTCAAATTGAAAGTGACGCACATCCGGCATCGCATGCGACATCGTAGTGTTTAAAGCCTAGATGATACGATTAACGAGCGCAAAATCGTCGTAATCGTATCATCGGTGCAGCGTCGGCGTAATCCATAATTACGCTGACGCGACGGTCCGATGTTGTTCCTCGCTCCAGCAGCAGCACACATCGCTGTGTGTGAAGTCGCAGGAGCGAGGAACATCTCCTACCGGCGTCACCGCGGCTTCCGTAGGATATGCGGAGGGAAGGAGGTGGGCGGGATGTTTACATCCTGCTCATCTCTGCCCCTCCGCCGCTATTGGCCGCCTGCCGTGTGACGTTGCTATGACGCCACACGACCCGCCCCCTTAGGAAGGAGGTGGGTCGCCGGCCAGAGCGACGGTCACAGGGCAGGTGAGTGCATGTGAAGCTGGCGTAGCGATAATTTTCGCTACGCCAGTTATCACACGATATCGTACCTGCGACGGGGGCGGGGACTATCGCGTGCGACATCGCAGCATCGGCTTGCGATGTCGCAACGTGCAAAGCCCGCCTTAGTCACTTGATGGCTGATTAAATTAGAGAAAGATGTAAGATTTCACAGGTCAGTAGTTGAAGGCAAGGGATCGACGCTGGACACCCCAGCACGCAACACCTCAGCACGCTATGGAATACACAGGCCTGGCTGGGTGTGTGGACATTGTGTTGGGTGGGCTGTGAACCCTTGCAATCCGTATATTGTCATTGTCATTGGCTGACCAGGACAGAATGATGATTCATACTCCCAAGGAGATAAACAGTTTGTTTTAAACAACACTTTACTTAATTAGGGCTGAGAAAAAAATCGCACATGGAAGCGACCCCATAGACTGGCCCGAGAGGAATGGGATTTTTTTATTGCATTCCACTCGTCCCGTTTTATTCGCCGTGTGTCCTAACCCTTGCATTGAAAGTATAGCAGAAGCTTTGTTTTTGTATTTTCTATATCCATACTGGAAAAATACGAAATTGGAACATGGATGACGCGTTTTTAAAAAGTACACACGGATGGCTGATTAAAAATAAACATGGTCAAAGCGGACATGATACAGATGTGTGAGGGGGCGTAATATTGTAAAGAATATCTACTATTATTGTTAAAATATAAAAATACACATTACTTCTCCTCTGAATACACCTCGTCAGAGCTCTCCTGTGTTCTCTATGAGAGAGAATCATCTATGACAGTGGAAGTATTGAAGTACCAAACTAAAGGATCGGTAGTTGAAAGTCAGAATTTTTCTTTTCAAACCGAAAAATAAAAAAATAGCATTTTAGCGTTACTGGGTATTTTTTTTTTTTTTAAATATCCTTCTATTCTGTTACTATAGTAGTATTTTTTGGAAATGATGTGTTGTTTGGTTCATTCGCAGGGTGCGGCCTTGTGGGTATCTTAGACACACACTATGCGGTTGTTTAACTCTAGAACTAGACGGGTGGTACGTTCATTTGTTAGAAGTTCACATATAGCAAAAGATGTCACCTTTTATTTAGAGACCAAACTGAGCTTGCAAACTACTGAGTAAGAAACGAGGAACCATAATTCACACAGTTAATTTACACAGCCAGGAAGATCTTAACCCTCGCAACAAAGTATTTGTGAGAAATGTATAAAAATCAAAAAAACTACAGTATATAAATAATGCAACACCAACAAAATGAAATTATCATTACCAAAATGACAAATCTACGTATATCATATTTGCCAACGTGACCCAGGATTGAAGCACGTCAACAGTGAGTTTTAGTTTGTTTTTTATGATCACGACACGTTTTTACTTTTTTACTTCACTTAAGGCTACTTTACACACTGCGATATCGGTCCCGATATCGCTAGTGTGGGTACCCGCCCCCATCTGTTGCGCGACACGGGCATATCGCTGCCCGTGCCGCACAACATCGCCCAGACCCGTCACACATACTTACCTGTCCGGCGACGTTGCTGTGACCGGCAAACCACCTCCTTTCTAAGGGGGCGGTCCGTGCGGCGTCACAGCGACGTCACTGAAACGTCACTGAACCGCCGCCCAATAGCAGTGGAGGGGCGGAGATGAGCGGGACGTAACATCCCGCCCACCTCCTTCCTCCTGCATAGCAGCCGGGAGGCAGGTAAGGGGAGCTTCCTCGTTCCTGCGGCGTCATACTCAGCGATGTGTGCTGCCGCAGGAACGAGGAACAACTTCGTTACTGCTGCAGTAACGATTTTTAAGAATGGACCCCCATGTCGCCGATTAGCGATTTTGCACGTTTTTGCAACGATGCAAAATCGCTTATCGGTGTCACATGCAACGGCATCGCTAATGCGGCCGGATGTGCGTCACAAATTCCGTGACCCCAACGACTCCGCATTAGCGATGTTGCAGCGTGTAAAGCCCCCTTTACTTTCAATCCATGCCTCATGCAAACCCCATATATCTATAATGCAAGGTTAGTGATGGGATGATCGGACTGCAAGCCGGCAAATGCAGTATGCCCGACACACTTTGTGTTAGCCGTCACGCAACTGTACACCTTAAAAGGCCAGGGTACTGTTCACCAGTCTTCCGGTCCTTGAGGGGGGGACAATGGCAGAGCCCTTCCCAGGTGACAATAACATGGTGGCTGGGCGCACAGGCCACAGTTGGATCAAATGTATAGATACCAGCAAGAAAAGAAGTAACCACTAAACAGGTATTAGGGTAGGCTAGGGACAAATCCAAAACCAAAAGACCAGAGCAGAGAACAAACCAGCAGAAACACAACCACTAACCCTACTACCAAGGCACAAGTGATAATAATCAGCACTGACCAGAGGAGATGGCAGGTTTAAATATCCCTCTCATAGATTAGCTAACACTTTTGAGTTAACTACAGTCTCCACCTTCAATCAAGAGTGGCAAAGAAGGGCGTGAGGAAGATTGAATGGAAGGAAGCTCCTACCTCCTTGCTTAACCAGAAGACATGGAGTTCCATTTCCCTCGGCAACAGCTGACACTAGATGACTCGTCATCATGGGACCCCTGCACTGTATAATCACTGGAAGCGACGGGGCCTTTCTCCCCGAAAAACCACAACCTGAAGTGAGTCTCTTAGAGCATAAATCTCGACCAGAGCAAACACCTGCTTTTAGCTCTGCCCTCCAAGGGCAACACTCCACCCCTCAAGGCCAGTGAGGGTCGATAGGTGACCTGACGGAGAGCTGGAGTATGCCCAGGAGTGCAAGAGACTCTCTTGGGTGCAGAGGTATGAAAATGATTAATGCCCCTGACCCCTGAGACCTGCCTTGATGTCCGCCACCATGCAAACCACCTGTAACGCCTGCCTGGATCCACAGACTCAGACGGGCTGTAATGGACAGGCTAGAGGGAAGCCACTCGCCAAGCAGGACCCCCAGAACTCTCAAACCCTTTAACCCCTATACAGGGATTTGGAATTACACAGAGCCCTGGAGATCACTACCTGTGGAAGGCTGCTGTCTGAGAGAGTAGTCGTCAGGCAGGGTCAAACCAGGAATTGCGGAACAGGGACAGAATCGGCAGGCAAAGACGTAATCAGAAACAAGCAGAGGTCAAAACCGGATCAGGCAGCGAGGTACAAAAACAGCAGGCAGGAGGGTAGACAGGAAACAAGCGGTAATCAGCACACGAAATCATAGGATGAAACAGGAACCAGAATTCTCAGAACTATCTCTGGCAGAGGTCAGCAGACAGGGGGGTAATTAAAAATGGTAAGGTGTCTTCCCATAGGCTGTAGCTGAATGATGGTACCTCAGCTGGGAGACACCCGCCACCTACAGTCAGCCAGTGGTACTGCAGATCCCCAGGAAACCCAGACCAGTGGATGAACGGAGCCTGTGCCCACCGGCGCCATTGGCATTGACTCCTCTCCCATCACCAGCACCATCCACGGCAGGAACATGGCGTCGCCTGGCGATCGGAGCAGAAGTCGATGGAGCGGACTCCGGTGGTGACGTAACACCACCAGACCTGAAAATCTCCCCTAAATGTGGATCTAAATGTCAAACCCATCATTATTTTCACTGGGATGCTCAGCATTAGAGTAAAAGCAGCTTGAGAGAATTTTGCCTGGTGGGAAAGTTTGTACACTGCCAGGAAGTCTTGACAACTTTTTTGATACCCCCCTTTCGCATAACCCTTCGGGATGTTGGAGGCAAGTATGATTTATTGTTTCAATGATACAATAAATTCTAAGTATTTAGTCTTGAATGTTTCCTAGTAGGGATAAGTGCCTGAAAATGAAGAGCCCCAATGATAGATCCAATACTAATAAGATCCCATTTTAACATTTGTTACATAGTCCCATCCTATCTACATGCAAAATTAAGCAAATTTGTATTTGGATACATAGCCGAAGTTGGACACAAATGTCCATTGTACGCTAAACCATGCATTTGTTTTTATGTACATCTCTGAAGGCTATGTTTCCACCATAAAAGATAATAAGATCTGTTTTAATGAATGTTAGTGAATGTGGGCTAATCTGTGCCATATGGTGGGGAGTGAAGTGTTAATTCATACTACTAGAGCTCATTATTTCTGATTAATGGATAGTCAACTGGTGAAACTGGGAGTTTTCCCTGTTACTTAAATGACCTGTGTTATGGTTTTGTGGTTTCTCTGTTTAACAATTTCACCTCCAGAAGCATTTCACCCATGGGGGGTAATTTTCTATGTGACTGAATTCAGAATTGACATGATTCTATGTCTAATCTCTGCAGGGATATTATCTGTAAGATCAATCCATTCTCCAATGACAAAACCTGCATATATGGTGGGCACCCAGCTCTTTGAAATGTAAATCCAATTACACATTTATATCTTCTATATGTTGTTGTACTCACAAAAGATTCAAATAAAATGTAAATAATATGCAAATGAAGCATTAAGTGCTTTGGGCATGGCAGAGCACTTAACAAGTATATGTCCCTAAGGTTGTTTCCCCCACCCAGCACCAGCTTGTTTAGCCATTATTATTATTATTATTTATTATTATAGCGCCATTTATTCCATGGTGCTTTACATGTGAAAGGGGTATACATAATAGGGACAAGTACAATAATCATAAACAATACAAGGCACAGACAGGTACAGGAGGAGAGAGGTCCCTGCCCGCGAGGGCTCACAGTCTACAAGGGATAGGTGAGGATGCAGTAGGTGAGGGTAGAGCTGGTTGTGCGGCATTATATCAGACCGAGGGTTACGGCAGGTTGTAGGCTTGTCAGAAGAGGTGGGTCTTCAGGTTCCTTTTGAAGCGTGTCAAGGTAGGCGAGAGTCTGATATGTTGTGGCAGTGCATTCCAGAGTATGGGGGAGGCACGGAGAAATCTTGGATGCGATGGTGGGAAGAGGAGATGAGAGGGGAGCAGAGAAGGAGATCTTGTGAGGATCGAAGGAAAGGAAATCGGATATTGAGCTATCAATCGGTCATGGGTGTCAAACAGTCATGTGGTTTCAGGCAATAGAAGGTCACAGTGTTTGGCTGTGCAAAATGCTCCCTGACTTTCTATTGTCCCTGCTGTTAGTATTCATTGTACTTGGTAGCTTTCCTACTGGATTTTCATCTCTTCCTCTTTAGGACCCAGCAGAGCTCTCTTTCCAGCTGCTTATTATCAGTATTCCCCTTGTGCTTAAATACACCCATCTTCCTTGGACTTTTGCTGGTGATTTTATTCAGTTCTTTCAAGCTCTGGATGCAGGCAGGTGTCTTCTACTCCTCTGTGGTATCATTGCTGAAACTTTGCTGAACGTCTACTTGAGTCATCTGTGGATAAGCAGTTCATGCACTTTCTCCCGGGTGTCCTCCTTGTGTCTTCTTTAGTGTTTAGTAGGGTTGATGAAGAGCTCATCCCATCTGTTCCCTATTTAGGGTCCAGCACCAGGGATACCTAGGGTCAGGTATCCTGCTCAGTGCATAGGTGAAAAAAAACTATCTAAGGTGGTGAGGGACCCCAGGGACCAGTGGTAGGTTTGGTCAGGGGTCACCATCTCCTCCTTCCCTAGACGAAAAGTTCCCCTTCCCTACCCTTTTGCCATTAGCTTGGTACTCCCCCGTATCTAGCGTGACACACTCAAGGTAAAGAGGCTGGGGTCGAGGAAGAAAACAACCTTGAAAGGAAATGCTATGTCATGCCCAGGGCACTTAACACCTAATTAGCATATAAATTAAAACACTGATTTCTCAGGAATGTAGCAATAGCTAAAATATATAAAGGTGTCACAGATTTAGCTTCCAAAGACTTGCATGTATATGTGGTTTGGGGGCGGGTATTGATCTTACTGATAGATTCCCTTCAAAGAAAACCTGTGACTTGCCATAAATATCTACCATTTTCTCATATATGGCCCCTATTTCTTTTTGCCCCCCCCCCCCCTGTAAACCTAGTTATACTAGCTGAGGCAGCATGTTCTCTGTGGGCGTCTTAATAGGCAATTAAGACTAGATTTACATACAGGATGCAAAAAGGGAGAGGAAATAATATCTCCGGAAAGGAAAAGTGAAGGTACGAAATAAAGCAGCTCCACCAGATTCAGGAGATCAGAGGCATTTACACCAGGTATACAATTGTAAATTTATGGCAATTGGCAGGACCTCTTTAAAGAATGATTAATATTATTTTGGGGAATATTTTTACCTTGTAAATTTGATATTTGTCTTATTCTAAATTGTCAAAACCACACAAAAAAAAAGAAACTTAGTTAAATGGTTAAACTTCCAGTACACAGGTTGGATAATTGTCAACTTATTAAGAAACCAAGGAAGTTGAACATAGACAAAAAAAAATACCAAAACACTTAAAATCCATCTAAGGCCTCTGCCACACTCACGTGAAATTCACGCACGTGCCGAGAGACACGTATTTTCCCTGCGTGTTGCGTGCAGGTAAGTACGTGTCTCTGGTACGTGCGTGACACGTGTGTTCTACGTGTGCTATCCGCGATAGCACACGTAGAACCGGTAATTAACATACTCGCCTGGTCCTTCCTGATGTCCGCGCTGCTGTCCGTGGTGCTGATCCTCGGTCTCCAGCCCTCCTGTCTCCCCGCTGCTGCCAGGCAGTGAAGTGAATATTCAATGAGAATAATGAGCGGCGGTCGGCAGCAAGAGGCAGCAGCGGCAGAGACAGGAGGGCTGGAGAAGGTGAGTTAATGTTTTTTTTTTTTTCACTGACATGTGTGTTTTCTCCGGCGCGTGTCACACGGGACCGCATCCACACTACACCCGTGTGGTACGGGTGCGGGCCGTGTGACACCCGTGCTGCGGGAAAAATCACTGACATGTCAGCGCTTTGAAAAACGCACACACGTACAAATGCACACGGACACACGTTCCGTGTGGTTTTACACGTGTGTGCCTGCTACAATAGGGTAGCATTGGTTAACGTGTCTCCGTGCCGCCGGTACGTGTAAAAAATGACAAACACGTGCCGGCAGCACGGATGTGTGTCGCAGGCCTAAGAAGGTACAAGTGAGGGGAAAAATGTCCCATGATTTATATTTGATAACTAATTAGTCATATCTTAAATTATGTGTCTAAACAAGGCTGTCCCAAGTTACCACCGAGATCTTGCCATAAGTACCACAATATCCTAGCAAATGGACTTATAACCTTTTTTTTCTTTCTTCCGGAGGGAACGTTACAATAAATTATTTCCATTTCTGCACAAATAAACAGCTTTAGATTTTGTAGACATTAATATTGTTTTTTAATAACTAGTATTTTTTTTTCTACTTTTATTGTAATAACTTTAACAAATAAGATTTTAGATTGTGGGTGCCAGTCTACCTGGACTATTGGATGTTGATTGAGCAACAGGATGAGCCGTAGTTGCAAATCCTCCGTTTCCTGGTAATTAATGGGGTCAAAAGGCCTCTCCGCCACAGAGGAGAACAGCAAGCCTCATCAACAGCTTATTTCCCAATTGTTAGTATAGTACCAAAAAATGGCACAGCCTTGTACAAAGATTGGCAATCCTCATATAGGTTCTTGTAACCGAGTTCTTAATCTAATTTTCCAATTTTATACACTAGACACAACTTAATAGAGCATTGAGGCTCTGGGGTGTTCAAAGCAAACTGGAGAACCCAGAGAAAACCTAGAGAGACAACACGAAGATATTGCCCTTCATCACTTCTGAATTCAGGACCCCAGTGCTTCAAGGCTTTAGGACAGGGGTGGGGAACCTTTTTACTGCCGGGGGCCATTTGGAATTTCCTACTAACCTTTGGGGGCCGCACAACATTATCAACCTGAAAAATAACCCTGCTATATTTGGTCAAACGATTAACTCACCCCTATTGTGGTGGCCGGAGCTGCTTCTCTTTGGTGCGATTGTAATGTTCGGTGATATTGATCATCTTGTTTCTCACAGCTGCTTTTCCAGGTTTGTGTCTGTCTGGAGATGCTGGGGGCATACACATCACAGGAGGGGCCAGGGCGCATAAATTACAGGAGACACTGGGAGTACACATCACAGGAGGGGCTGGGGCATATACATCACAGGAGGGGCTGGGGCATATACATCACAGGAGGGGCTGGGGCATATACATCACAGGAGGGGCTGGGGCATATACATCACAGGAGGGGCTGAGGCATATACATCACAGAAGGGGCTGGGGCATATACATCACAGGAGGGGCTGGGGCATATACATCACAGGAGGGGCTGGGGCATATACATCACAGGAGGAGCTGGGGCATATACATCACAGGAGGGGCTGGGGCATATACATCAGTAGGGGGCATGGACAGCCCTGGCGGTGGCACAGACATGACTGGGGACACGCACAGCACTGGGTGGCAGCACGCACAGCACTGGGTGGCAGCACGCACTGCACTGGGTGGCAGCACGCACTGCACTGGGTGGCAGCACGCACTGCACTGGGTGGCAGCACGGACTGCACTGGGTGGCAGCATTAGGGAGACAGACAGGTCTGGGGGAACATAGACATCAATAGGAGAGCACGGACTGGGGAGCATAGAAAGCAGTGGGAGGGTACAGACAGCAGTAGCGAGTTAAGAGCACTGAGGGGTGGCACACAGCACTGGGGAGCATGGACAGCATAAGGGGGACACAGGCAGCACTCACCGTGGCATGGACAGCACTGGTGGCAGCATGGACAGCATTAGGTGGTGCGGACAGCACTGGTGGGGGGGCATAGACATCACCCAGGGGGTACAGACAGCACTAGGGGGGGCACGGACAGCAGTGAGGGGTTACACCGCGCTGAGGGGGTACACAGCACTGGGGTGTACACAGCATTAGGGGGTACACACAGCACTAGGGGGTACACACAGCACCTGGGGGTACACAACACTGGGGGGTACACACTGTACTAGGAGGTACACAGCATGAGGGGGTACACACAGCACGAGGGGGTACACAGCACGAGGGGGTACACAGCACGAGGGGGTACACACAGCATTAAGGGGTACACAGCATTAGGGGGTACACACAGCATTAAGGGGTACACACAGCATTAGGGGGTACTCACTGTACTAGGGGGTACTCGCTGCACTAGGTGGTACACACTGCACTAGGGGGCACATAGCACGAGGGGGTACACACAGCACTGGGGTGTACACAGCACTAGGGGGTACACACAGCACTAGGGGGTACACAGCACTGGGGGGTACACACTGTACTAGGAGGTACACAGCATGAGGGGGTACACACAGCACGAGGGGGTACACACAGCACGAGGGGGTACACACAGCACGAGGGGGTACACAGCACGAGGGGGTACACAGCACGAGGGGGTACACAGCATGAGGGGGTACACAGCATGAGGGGGTACAGAGCATGAGGGGGTACACGCAGCATTAAGGGGTACACACAGCATTAAGGGGTACACACAGCATTACGGGGTACACACAGCATTAGGGGGTACTCACTGTACTAGGGGGTACACACTGTACTAGGGGGTACACACTGCACTAGGGGGTACATACAGCACAAGGGGGTACACACAGCATTGGGGGGTACATACAGCACGAGGGGGTACACAGCACGAGGGGGTACATACAGCATTGGGGGGTACACACAGTACGAGGGTGTACACAGCACTGAGCGGGGGGGGGGGGGCAGCGATGGGTTGAGTACTCGCAGTGAGGGGGAGGGAGAGTCACACACACACACAGCACAGTTTCGGGAGGCTGGTAAACCTGCTGCAGCTCTTCTGTGTGACTTTATCGCAGCTTGCTGCTTACCCGCCCACCAGAGCACACAGGCCGGGGATAAGCCTAGAATGTATGGGCTGCAGTCAGGTCCTGGAAGTCAGGATCTGCAGAGAGCCCGTACATTCTAGCATCTACCCACAGGGCATCAGGCTGTGGGATTTAAAGGGCCGGCAGCCGGGAAAAGCGCGGCTGCCACCAAAGCACAATGGTCCCCGGGAATGTGCCCGGGGGCCGCATAAAAAGTCGTCACGGGCCGTATACGGCCCGCGGGCCGGAGGTTCCCCACCCCTGCTTTAGGAGAACCTTGAAATTCCTGGTCATATTTTTAAAATCTTCTTTAGACCCCCCCATGTTCCATATGTTACTTATAAAACTTATAGTTTCTTATGGGACAGAGGTTTCTTTGACCAGATGCCAGGATCCAGGTGCAATAGCTACACCTGCACCCCCCTTTACTAAGCAACCATGCTTCCTATAAAGCATGATGAATGGGGGTCTTGAATTTAGGTCCATGAGCTTCAAGCTCAACTTTTCCTTAGAATTAAACATTTTTTACTAAGTTTCTGTAGTTTTTTTTCTGCCTGATATAAGAGCAAGTTGGTGCAAATATTACCATACCTTAAAGTGGAGCTACCTATTCATCTTCATGTAATTTTCACGAGGGCTGACCTTCAGTAGAACCAGTAACTCTCCTCCAAAATAGAAAATACAGAGGTGACATCACTGGAAGTATGACATCCTGATTTCAGCGGAAGCCTCAATCACTTGGTATTATTCTCATTATAAAGTTCACTTTTGATCTAGTACCAAAAATTTGCAGAATAACAAGAGGCTGTCAATGATATCCAGACCCCAGGAAGGTGAAAGAGGAGAACAAAGACTGCCGTGAACGTTTACTGCTACCTAAACATACATTTCTTGGGGCTGAAATCAAAACCATGGGCCTGACTCATTTGTCAATTTGTGCATTTTTGTCTGGTGTTTTGCTTGTTTTTCATTTGCGCTTAATTCTTTTAATTTACAGATTTTTTTTCAAGTCAATTTTATATGCCTGTTTTTTTATGTTCACCAGTTTATAGTATTGTATCACTTAAATCATAGTTAAAGTCAGTGTAATAAAAAGTTCCCAAATGTGTATAAAAAAACTTCCAATTTTCATCCAAAAAAAACTAACATATTTTTCATTTACATTGTCATCCATTTTTATTCATCGGCGGTTATTAATATTTACAAGTCGAAATACAGTTCCCTATGTTAATAATTGCAATGTACTGTAGCCATGAAAGTCAGATCCTATATGGTTAATCCATATGGGATCCGATTTTGTTTTGAGCACTTAAAGACTTGCATCAACAATCTTAAATACGCAGACGATACAACATTGATAGAATGAAGGACTTATTATGGAGAGTCAAGATGGGAAGGGCAAACATGGGACTCCTTCTCCATACAAACAAGACAAAAAATATTGACTACTGCCAGATACGACAGGGACACATTTGAGATGGTCAGTGACAAATTGGAAGTTGTAAAGGATATCAACCTTCTCGGATCAATGATCACTAAAGATGCAGCGATGACACCAGAAGTCAATAGGAGAATAGCTATGAGCAAATCAACAATGAAGTCACTGGACAAGGTCTTCAAATCGAAGAATATTTCACTGGTGACAAAGACAAGGCTCGTACATACCGTGTTTTTCCAAAAATAAGACCTCCCTCAAAAATAAGCCCTAGCTGGGATTTTCAGCATTTTCGGAGAATGGCTTAAATATAAGCCCTCCCCCGAAAATAAGCCCTAGTCACGGATCAATAATGAAGTGTTCGTGCAGCTAAAAAAGTTACAGATACTGCAGGACACTTCATTATAGACAGCGGCACCCAGCAATCACACTCACCAGACGCCGAGCAGCAGGACCGGCAGTGATCACACACCCGCACACATCAGCTCTCTCTCTCACACACACACACTCAGATCTCAAACACACACCAGATCTCACACACAAACTTCGGATCGCACACACAGTCAGATGCACACATAATCAGATCGCACACACAAACATTGGATCACACACAAACATCAGATCGCACACACATCGGATCGCATACACACTCACCTCATCCAGCAACACCGATCTCTTCTCGCCGGCAGAATCCCGAGAGGCAGTGCAGTGGAGCGCAACGAACAGGACCTGCGGCCGAACACGTGACTTGCTTTCATTCCCTGCGGCCGTAAGTGCTGGATGTGATGTGATGCGTGTGTGTGTGTCTGCAATCGGCTGTGTGTGTGTCTGCGATCGGCTGTTTTTCTGCGATCGGCTGTGTGTATCTGTGATCGGCTGTGTGTGCCTGCGATCGGATGTGTGTATCTGTGATCAGCTGTGTGTGCCAGTGATCGACTGTGTGTATCTGTGATCGGCTGTGTGTGCCTGCGATCGGATGTGTGTATCTGTGATCAGCTGTGTGTGCCAGTGATCGGATGTGTGCATCTGTGATCGGTTGTGTGCCTGCGATCGGATGTGTGTCATCTGTTGTGTATATCTGCGATCTGCTGTGTGTGTGTGTGTGTGATCTGCTGTGTGTGTGTGTGTGTGTGTGATCTGCTGTGTGTGTGTGTGTATCTGTGATTGGCTGTGTGTATCTGTGATTGGCTGTGTGTATCTGTGATTGGCTGTGTGTATCTGTGATCGGCTGTGTGTATCTGTGATTGGCTGTGTGTATCTGTGATCGGCTGTGTGTGCCTGCGATCTGCTGTGTGTGATCTGCTGTGTATATCTTCGATCTGCTGTGTGTGTGATCTGCTCTGTGTGTGTGTGTGTGTGTGTGTGTGTTCTGCTGTGTTTGTGTGTGTGTGATCTGCTAAGTGTGTGATCTGCTGTGTGTGTGATTTGCTGTGTGTGCCTGCGATCTGCTGTGTGTGTCAGCGTGTCAGCTATCAGCAAAGTAGGACGGCGTGCAGCACCGACCGGAGATCACAGGAGGACCTTGGAACAACGCAGACATCCTGGTCTGGTGAGTATGAGTCTCCTGGGAAGTGGGGGGGTCTGCTTTTTTTGGGGTTAAATTTACCCCCAACCGTGTTTCTCCAAGAATAAGACCTCCTCCAAAAATAAGCCCTAGTGCTTTTTTGGGGGCCAAAAAAAATATAAGACAGTGTCTTATTTTTGGAAAAACACGGTAGTCTGTTCTTCTCTATGAAAACATACGGATGCGAAACCTGGACAATAAAGAAACAGTACAGAAGAAGAATCAACGCCTTTGAAATGTGGTGCTGGCGAAGGATGTTATCAATACCATGGATGGCAAAAAAAAACCAAACAAATCAATTTTGGAAAAAAATCAAGCCAGAAATGTTACTCAAAGCAAGGATCCCTAAACTGTGACTTGCCTACTTTGGACACATCATACGAAGAGAGCAACCACTGGAGAAGGACATCATGGTCAGAAGAATGGGAGGAACAAGGTGAAGAGGAAGACCAGCAACTCTTTGACTTGATAATATCAAGTCAACAGCGGAGAAGACCTTGGTGGACGTATCTAGCCTGCACAAGATTGATCTTCCTACAGAGTGTTCATCCATCAATTCGTCATGGCTCGAGATCGAGCTGAAGGCCTTTTAACTAAACCATTCAAATCTATCTTCTTGTTTTATCAGAAATGCAGAGAATACTAGTACAGGCTATGATTTTTATCTACTAGACATTTGGCCCATCACAAAAAAAAATATCCCTATTGAATAAAATTGGTCTGAGTACTGTCAATTCTTTACAACACTCAGGCATACATACATGTAAACACAGCCTAAATGTGACATGCAGGACTTTTTTGAAGCTTCCATAGGAGCATAAAATGTGATCTTGAAGGAAAAAATAGATATTACTAGTTCAGAAATGTTATTATTTCATAACATTTCCTGTTCTCACAGAACTTCAGGAATTCCTAAACGTTTTTTAACATTTTGGAGTTGGTGGTAATTGTCTAAGTTTAGAGAAAGTAGAAAATGTAGGGCTTTTTTGCAAACTTGTGTACAGAGCCTACAGGGTAGCCCAAGGAGGGCTGTAGTTCTGTGCTTTTGTCATGTGAGTTTTATTTCTTACAAGGAATGCTTCTAGGAGTAAATCGTCTATAATAAGGCACTTGAGTTGGCAAGCCAAAAGCCCCAAAACTTTTGGGGGATCCAAATAAAGATTGTCCTCATGGACAGTATGGTTCTACAACCTTCTGTGGGTAACAAATTAAATTTCTATACAAGTAGAGGCTTTTACAGCCATAACCTGGCCATGTGCACATTATGTGTAGTCGTATGTAATACAACAATTATGTGCAGTATGTATGTATGTATAGTACCAGTCAAAGTTTGGACACACCTGTTCATGGTTGATATGAGAGCATGTTGGTGTGAATATTCACCAACCATTAACTGGTTCCACATATTCTTCTACATGTGATTTTCAGAAATGTGATCATTCATGCAATGGATTTCCTTGTTCTTATTGGAATGCGCAAATTGTAGATTCAGACTGAAGGCAGCAAAGCCACAAAAGTACAAAATTGGAAATAAGAAGTAAAGAAACTTGTGTGAAACAAACCAGAATTAATGCTGGATTCCTCTTAGTCCCCCTTTTTACTCTTATGACAGCTTTATACTCCTTTCGCAGCTTTATCAGGTCATTACCTGGAAAGGCTTCTAACAGTTGTTGAAGGAGTCCCCAGAGGTTGTGAGCACTTTTTGGCTGTTTTGTCTTCACTATGCATCTAATTCATCCCAAACCATCTGAAATGGGATGAGTATGGGTGATTGGGAAGGCTATATCATCTGATGCAGCGCTCTATCCTTTGGTCGCATAGCCCTTACATAGACTGGAAGTCTGTGTTGGTTCATTGTCTTGTTGTAACACAAATGATGGGCCCACTCCAGATGGGATGGCATGTCGCTTAACTTGAGGATACCTTGAAGGTTCTAGTAATCTTCCAGATTAATTGATCTTCAGGTTTTAAATCATTAATGGACTATAGTTTCTCTTTACTTGAGTGGTTCTTGCCATATTTTGGCTTACAACAGATGAGCCATTGCAGCCAATCACTGTCTACTGATTGGATTACACCTATGCACTTCCATTTGACATAGAGAGGGCTAGGTCTAGTTTGTTTGATATGTACAGTATTTCTTTGCTGTTTGTTTCCATATGTGTTACTTCATAGTTTTGCTGCGTTCAGTCTGAATCTGCGATGTCCACATTCCAGTTTGAATAAAGCTGGTGTCACACACAGCGACAACGACAACGACGTCGCTGCTACGTCACCATTTTCTGTGACGTTGCAGCGATGTCCCGTCGCTGTCGCTGTGTGTGACATCCAGCAACGACCTGGCCCCTGCTGTGAGGTCGCCGGTCGTTGCTGAATGTCCAGCTTCATTTTTTGGTCGTCACTCTCCCGCTGTGACACACACATCGCTGTGTGTGACGGCGAGAGAGCGACGAAATGAAGCGAGCAGGGAGCAGGAGCCGGCGTCTGGCAGCTGCGGTAAGCTGTAACCAGCGTAAACATCGGGTAACCAAGGCAAGACCTTTCCCTGGTTACCCGATATTTACCTTGGTTACCAGCCTCTGCCCTTGCTGCCAGTGCCGGCTCCTGCTCTGTGCACATGTGGCTGCAGTACACATCGGGTAATTAACCCGATGTATACTGTAGCAAGGAGAGCAAGGAGCCAGCGCTAAGCAGTGCGCGCGGCTCCCTGCTCTCTGCACTGTGACATGTAGCTGCAGCACACATCGGGTTAATTAACCCGATGTGTACTGTACCTAGGAGAGCAAGGAGCCAGCGCTAAGCGCGGCTCCCTGCTCTCTGCACATGTAGCGACGTTATGATCGCTGCTGCTTCTGCTGTGTTTGACAGCTAAGCAGCGATCATAACAGCGACTTACAAGGTCGCTGTTACGTCACCGAAAATGGTGACGTAACAGCGACGTCGTTGTCGCTGTCGCTTAGTGTGAACCCAGCTTAAGGAAAACTAGTGCATGACCATATATACATATATAAATATTCAGCTTGTCTATCTAAATATACCCAAAGGGCTGAATAACCCTCTCTGGAGTGCTAGAGTGCCCCAGATAAAATACATTGTAAATAAAACACATACTCACCTTCGGACCAGCAGCGTTGCAGTGATGGCCATGTTGTGTCTCCCGGCAGTCTGTTGACATTGTTATATTATGTGACCATTGCAGCCAATCAGTGCCCACTGATTGGCTTCCACCTTCATACTTCCATATAAGACAATTGAGAGGTCTAGGAGGTGACGTGTTTTGTTTTGTTTTTTTGTTTTGTTTGTTTTTTTTAACCTGGGGCACTTAGTATTATTTTAGCATTTGGTATTTAAGCATTTAGGAATGTGTTGTCCTGTAGTGAACAACACCTTAATTATTACATTATGACACAAAGACAATTTAAACTTCAGGGACATCAATCTGTTTCTGTCCAGTTAGGAAACTTGTGACTGTGAATCCATTTTTACCATGTTTGGTGCAAATGAAAGTGACAAGAATTGCAGTGGACCGCCAACAGTGAGACAACCCCCCAAAAGGAATAGTTTAGTAGGTAGGGACCACAGACAATTTCTCTCTCCTTATCCTTCATGACTAAATCCTCTCTGGTTTTCCATTTTCCTATTGTCACTACTGGTAGCATCAGGTGGTACATGTAGCCCATTCAGGTTGTATAGGTAGTCCAGCTCCTCCAGGTTGTCACATCCATATGTGACGTCATATGAAGGTTTGCTGTTTTATCCAGCACAGTCTCAAGAGAAAAAGCAGATAGCAGGACATGCGCCACAACACATGGAGAGCTCTCAGGGCATTAAACTGGTAGTAGAACTGGAATATGCTCCTTTTACGAAGGAGGATCAGTGAAGCACAGCCAGAACCCTAAACCTCTTGCTACTGGCGTACATGTTTCTGTTTAATCCGTTATAAATAGAGTCTAAGAGTGTGGCATGATGGTATGATGTCTTGTAGAACCTCTGACCACAGCCCTGGAATGTACATCTCGATTATTCTCCAAAGTATACAAGAATTGGCAGCTGTCACTCCAGTGACGGTTAGGTAACAGGGACAGTGTGCACCTGGGCGGTCCCTCAAGCTAGGGATCCCTAGGCTAACCCCTGTCCCCATGATTACCCCTAAAGGTGGAGATGCTTGGGTCTCATGCCTTGTTAAGTTCCTGGATACGACTCACTAAAATGCAGGTATGGTATGACAGAACTCCAAAATCTTCTCCAGTTGGAAGCTACGCTTCTGCTAAAGTAACGAACACCTCTGCTTAACAAAAATGAGCTCCTTCACCGTGGTCAGAATAGAAATTCTATATCTGGCATGGAGTGAAGCTGGGGGGGCAGGTAGAAATAGCAGAAGGGAGAGATAATCACAAGCTGAGGCTGAAATGAAGGCTAAAGCGGGCTTTACACGCTACGACATCGCTAATGCGGAGTCGTTGGGGTCACGGAATTCGTGACGCACATCCGGCCGCATTAGCGATGCCGTTGCGTGTGACATCGATAAGCGATTTTGCATCGTTGCAAAAACGTGCAAAATTGCTAATCGGCGACACGGGGGTCCATTCTCAAATCTCGTTACTGCAGCAGTAACGAGATTGTTCCTCGTTCCTGCGGCAGCACACATCGCTGCGTGTGACGCCGCAGGAGCGAGGAAGCTCTCCCTACCTGCCTCCCGGCCGCTATGCGGAAGGAAGGAGGTGGGCGGGATGTTACGTCCTGCTCATCTCCGCCCCTCCGCTGCTATTGGGCGGCGGTTCAGTGACGTTTCAGTGACGTCGCTGTGACGCTGCACGGACCGCCCCCTTAGAGAGGAGGCGGTTCGCCGGTCACAGCGACGTCGCCGGACAGGTAAGTATGTGTGACGGCTGTGGGCGATGTTGTGCGGCACGGGCAGCGATATGCCAGTGTCGCGCAACAGATGGGGGCGGGTACCCACACTAGCGATATCGGGACCGATATCGCAGTGTGTAAAGTAGCCTTAAGAGAATTGTCAGACAGCAGGGAAAGGGTTCTTAACCCATTCTGCATAGAATGGAAAGTACATCCACAAGACAACAGTCAAGTGAGGTCTAAGGAAGTCGTGCATTCGATTAAACACTGAGACCTCCTGACTTTAGGTCCCCAAGAGATGACATCAGGACGTGGCACACTCATGACAGAAGGTCTATCATTAGGGCACTGTTGTCTTCACAGATGAGAGCAGGTTCCCAATGAGCACATGGGACAGATGTGAAACAGTCTGGAGATGCCATAATAAATGTTATGTGGTATGTTACCTTATACAGGATATCCCATTTGGTGCTGGGTCAGTGATAGCCTGGGGAAGGTATATCCTTGGAGAAATTCCTAAAGCTTCATGTGTTAATCAGTGGCATAATGACTGCTGTTAAATTCTCAAGGTTACAGATGCAGTGGACCCTGGGGTCATCCTGATGCAGGAGAGTGCCTGGTCTCATGTGGGCAGAGTATGTAGGCATATCCTGGGTAACAAAGTCTTTGATGTCACTGACCAACTTTCATGTTGAGAAGACCTCAACACAGTTGAAAACCTTTGGGAAAATATCAATCCGCCACTACTGGAGATCACACAGCCACTTGGGCCTTACACACCTGTGAGTCACAGTGTCACACGATGAGTCTTTCTTTCATTAAAAGCCAATGTGTGATGTTAATGTTGCCCTAATTTTTTGAGCAGTGTATACATATAAATAAATATATATATATATATATATATATATATATACTGTATATACACACAAGCAATTTTGCCAAATAACAGTTAAGCTCTGGTACATCTGTTTCATTTTGAAATGTATATCTCTTTACCAAATAGATTTCCAGATGTAAGTATACTATTACAAATTTTGCTATGAAGCTCGTTGATATTTAGTAGACCCACAGATTACAAGTCAGTAATGTTAACAGCCTTCTTTTCTGCATTGTGCATAGTGCACGCTGTGTATATACTGAAGGAATGCAATGCTTTGTACAGATGGGCTTTTTGTATAGAAGATATTGAAAACGTGCTGTAGGATTAAAGTCAAACAGTGTCTTAAAATAAACAGGCTGCCACGTAAGTCTCCGAAGTACAACTCTGTCTGCCTCATGGACACTTTTTCAGTGTGCCAAGATAATTTTGCAGAGTAAAGCAATTATTAGTGTTCTGAGTGTAAATTTGTATGCCACAGTTGGAGTGGTGAGTTGCAGTCTGTTTTAGCTCCTTTTCACACAAAATCTTTTGACGGTAAAGTTACAATTCAACAAACTGTTAGTTGTTTTTTTTCTTCTATGCCCCCTACGTTCCAAAGCTATATCCCCATTAATAAGATTGTAAATTTTACCTTCAACTTTTTTTTTTATTAACTGGGCATGTGCCACAGAACTTCTCTGGGGTGCGACTGTGTTTTGATTGGTCAGTATCAGAAGAGAAAAAACAAACGCCCGTAGAGAAGTTCTGTGGTACATGCCCAGTTAAAGGTAAAATTTGTTTCAGACGTCAGTGATTCTGATACGTATGTGCTTTTTTTTATACTTTTATACGTACCAGAATCACAGACATACGCAGACCCATTATAATCAATGGGTCTGCGCACACATCCGTGATTTCTCACTGACTGTGTCTCCATGCGGCGTACATGCGTGTCCGTGATTGCCGCACGGAGACAAGTCCATTTTTTTCTGGCATCACTGATGTCCCACGGACCACACTATGGTGTGATCCGTGAAACACGTACCAGAAAAAAATGGACATATAAAATAAAAAACATTTTCAACTCACCTTTCCAGCGACGCTCTGTGCAGCCCCCGCTCTCTACAGCTTCCTGGCCGGCTCATGCATATTCATGAATGCAGCCAGAGCCGACCCGGACATAGCTGCAAAGAGCGGTGGGCGGGTGTGTACCACCCCGCTCGCAGCAGCCGAGCTGCTCAGATCCGGACCTTCTGGTGGGTGGCTCGAGTGTCTGCGGACCCGGGGGTCTTGCGGTTGCCCCAATTGAAAAGAGGGGGTTTGTTTTGGGGATAGCTATATAAGTCTGTGACGCCACCCGTGGTGTGCGGTGGAGTAACGGAGCACCGCCGCTGCCGGTTATAGGATCCTTGGGGATGGTGGTGGTGCAGGGAGGAGATGGCGACCGTCTGAGAGCTGTGCGCCCGGTTGGACCAGGGGATGTTGTTACTCACAGTTCGCTTTGCAAGAAAACTCACACAGAGTCAGGAATTAACCAGAAGCTGCCGGTGTCCGTAGCCTTTGGTACGGGGGGTGTTCGGATCCCACACCCGGTACAGCAAGGCCCTCTCTCTCTCTCTGTCCACTACGATAGGAAGCCTCCTCAACTCCTCGGCTTGGAACGGGGGGTCCACTCCCCAGCGATAATCCAGAGCCCAATTACGATGCCGGCGGGCCACTATCCTGCCCCGGTCACCTCGGCTCCTTCCCACCGCTCTACTCCTTCCAGCAATCCTGGAGCTCACTTCCACCCCTCCACAGCAGCCGGGAGCTCCCACACCCCGGTCTGCTCTGTTCACTCTCCTCTTACACACTCCTCCAGCCCCTCCCCTGCTGCTCTGTTTAGCTCTTACACTGGGGGGAGGGGTGTGTCTGCAGAACTGTACCAGTGTGGGATCAGATTACCAAGGAGGATTAGATGTGTCTGTGACTACCTGGTTTTGCCAGGAGTTCAGCACCATGGAGAGCAGGAACGTGACAGGTGAGTTTACGTCCATATGCAATCCCGGATCGCGGATTGCACATGGACAACCACCGTGTGCCATGAATCACGGCATACAGAGGGACATAGGTGTTTTTTACACGTCAGTAAAGAACGTCTGTATTTTTTACTGACGTGTTAAACAGGCTTTACCAGGAGGCATAACTTTAAAAAGGACAGGAACAGAAGACAGAGAAAAAAATGTTCAAAAATCAATGGAGCAGCAACAATTGAAGGATATACTCATTTTAAAGTGAAATTCTTCTTTAATGGGAGGTTACACAGGCCGTGGAAAAACAACTGGAACAGGACAATTGTTTTTATGACCATTCTGTCCCCATAAGACAGTCTCCGTTAATATTGTGCTGCTGATAACAATGAATGTTATAGGCCGCTCTCACATCAGTGGTATTTTGCCGGATCCGGCACAAATGCATTTCAGTTACATTCATTTACAATTTACAGTGAATGCACGTGACTGCATGTGACCGCATCTTGCCGCTATGCCATTATAAATAAATGGAACTGAAATGCATTTGTGCCGAATCCGGCTTTCCGGCAAAATACCGCTGATGTGAGAGTGGCCATATAGAACCAATTTGATGATCACTGATTCCTTCATTAACTTACCAGCTTGTGTAAATTAATTTTTTTTAGGGGTACTTTACACGTTGCGACATCGCTACTGATATATCGTCGGGGTCACAGTTGTTGTGACGCACATCCGGCGCCGGTAGCGACATCGCAATGTGTAAATCATAGGAGCGACGATGAACGAGCGCAAAACAGTCAAAAATCGCTGATCTGTGTCACGTCGTTCATTTCCATAATGTCGCTCCTGCTGCAGATACGATGTTGTTCGTCGTTCCTGCGGCATCATACATCGCTGTGTGTGAAGCCGCAGGACATCTCCTTACCTGCGTCCCACCGCCAATGCGGAAGGAAGGAGGTGGGCAGGATGTTATGTCCCGCTCATCTCCGCCCCTCCGCTTCTATTGGCCGGCCGCTTAGTGACGTCGCGGTGACGTCGTGGTGACGCCGAACGCACCTCCCCCTTGAAGGAGGGATTGTTCGGCGGTCACCGCGACGTCACCGACCAGGTAAGTGCGTGTGAAGTTGCCATAATGATGATGTTCGCTATGGCAGCAATCACAAGATATCGCATGTGCGACGGGGGTGGGTACTATCACGCTGGACATCGCTAGCTGATGCTAGCGATGTCGCAACGTGTACAGTACCCCTTAGTCTCACCATCATTGGTATAATCAAAGATAAGTGGCATGACCTGCTTTGAAAAAAGATGCAATTTTGAGATGATCTGTTGTTAGATGTCTATGCTATACCGTAGGTGTGGTTGTGACGTGAATTATAGCAGGTCAAAGGTTTTACTGGCATGTCACGATAATCTATAAAATTTAAATTTGAGAAATCAGAGTGCTTAAAATAGTCAAGACAAGGAAAAGTTGGATCTGTAACTCAACATAAATTAGCTTCACCTTACATCACGTACAACAATGAATTGATTTATTTACACCGAACAAGCTACACACGCAGCCAGCTCCGTTCCTATTGCACTTGTTTAATTAACCTCTCCAAATGCTCCCTTTTAGTACATTCTTGTGACAAAACTGACTCAATCAGGTCAACACTACACACCTTGGGAAAAAGTGATTTATTCATTCAGTCTCATTTTTAATCTTCCTAATCTTACTGGATTTAGGCTAGCAGCACCAAACCCTCTTTTGTTCCCTCCTAAGCTGGTGTCTCTCAAAGCCGTAAAAACTCCCCCAGTACTCCCTCATTACCAGGCTAACAGCTCGTGTAACCTACACCACATCAGCAATAAGCTGTCCCTATACCTGTACTATACCACAGTACTGTATTAGAAAATGGCAACGATTCCACGGGCAGCAAAACATCTACTTCCTAGTGACAATCTGCAATACCCAAAGCATGAATGGTGACCCATTATGCTGTTCTTCCAGAGGCCACTACTTCCTGTACCTATAGTTCTCTAACACTATCTCATAATAAACAAGTCCTTTTTGACCTTATCCACCATGCTTCTCATTCTCTCTGCCCATCAGTGCTTATCCTGTGAACAAGTCCCCCCAGGTCCTCATTTACCAATAGGTTATGCAAAAGACTCAGACCTAATGAGATGCACAAGTCAACCACTGATCAACTTGACACCACCCATGGACAATTTGTACAAGGCCATTCAACATCATTTATACCATTTCAGGTTCTCCAGGGACCACACATGGTCAAACCACCTCTCCACTTATCACTAAAGCTCCTCTGTAGTCTACCTGTTGGTCCCATACAATAACATGTGACATTTCAGCTTCATATCGCCATGAAGCTCCTATAGAGCCAGAGCTAATGCTGATGTAAGGGGGTGGACTGGTACCTGTCTTGTTCCTTTCCCTGAAGACACCAACCGCGTTGTTGTATTCTTATGTGAATTGTGTCCTGCATCTTTGTAAATAATGTAATGATTGTGATGTAATGTAGTAATGGGGTATGTTATGTTTCATGTATGTAGTCTATAAGGTACAGTAAGATTATGTGTAGATTTTGGACTATAGGGTGAGAAACAGCTAAGCCCACGATGAGAGGGATTAGCTAACAGGAAAAGAGACGGTTTCCTTCCAGAAAGTTAGTGAAGATCCAGTGTGTGACAGAGCACATGTATTGTCTGAAGGTCATTGAGGTCGCATGCAGTTTGTGATTCTGACTGAGTGACTGAGAAACAGAGTGCAAGACTACGTCTAGTCTAGAGACCGACCTTACTACAGAGTGGCTCCCAGGAAGACGGAGCTGTAGGACAGAACTCTAGCAGTTTAGACTCCAACTTACGTACAACTTAAAGATAATGGGCCGAGACATACTGGTGGGTGATCAAAGTTGACTTTCCTGGTCAGAGTCTCCCTAGGGCTCTGGGAAATAAAAGCTTTAGTCTGGCCCTTCTGGCAAACCCACTGACCCTCTCCTCTATGAGGAGAATAGACGTGGAGCCATGTAAAGGGAAAGTGACTATCATGAATTGAAATGTAGCACTAGGCTGGGTTGTGCTGGAACTCAAAGGACCAGTAATAATGGAAACAATCCAGAGGGAATTGAAAGTGTGTGAATATACTTTGTGCAGCTGAAACATGCTGGAAGTTATATCTCCGCAATCTTGTGAATGTAGTTGATGAAGAGAAACTGTTGAATAAAATCTTCTTGTTTAAATTGAACTGTTGGTCTTCTTATTGGCACAAATCGTCAACTGGTCCTGACCAGCTGAAAGCATCAACACCTAGCCTCCTACTTGGGTGTATTGCTCACACTGTGAAAGTCCACACACCCAGCTAGGACCGCGACTTTCATTACGTGTGGTGGGGCATGAGGAATCCATACCTCGCCCACAACTACCACCCCACGCCATTCTTACAGAAGACAAGGCATGATGGGGCCGCCAATCATCATGGGCTACCAGCAACTGCTTGAGTAGATAAACAAGTTGCAAGGATGGCGAAGTGTATATTATCTCAGGTTGGGAACAACACATATCCGTCACAACATGGATATCACACACAGCAAATTCACAAGACATCACCAACAAACACAAAACCCTTTCTCAAGACGACTTTGGGAGAAATGGGGAGTATGTATATGGTGCATAAGGTTAGGATATAATTTCCAACTCTACCAGGAGCCTGCTGTAAAATTGTTTATTACCTTCACTCAATGGTAGCAAGTATGAAGTAAGGGCTCAAAAATGTGTAGGAGCGTAGCCATATTTTGTCTTGGGTATAGGGTATTCACCTGTTTATGAACCACTTATTCAATTATACTACTCAAACCTAGGTCTTCTAGGTCCAGGTCATCATAGAACTAACCCACAACCCCCTTGTGGAGGATTATGATGACGACATAAAAGTATACTAACCTCACTCAAGAAAAAAAGGAAAAATATAACTGCGCCGTATATTTTTTTTCAGTTTTCAATCTGACCTTTAATGACATTAAATAGAAATTGTAAATCCTCAATAACCAAGAAAGTAGGCCAGCTCCTCAGGACCATTGTAGATGTAATTTTACCAATGTCCTCTTGCTCACATGGCTTTCCCGTCTCTCTGACTCTGTATTCAACGCATCAAAAATACACAAACGTCCTCGAGATTTCACCGACACTACAAATTATTATATCTTCATCTATAATGATGCAAAATAAGCAATAAATCTGCTGACATCTCCAGGATTTTCTAATGCTGTTAGTACAGCAAGATACCGGAACTCAATGGCTGCTTCTAGTGAATGAGCATCATTAGTATATTATGAATTGGTACGGGGGAGTATATGCTTAAATGTGGGGAGAGTTGGGCAAAATTAGCTGATTGCCTGCCCTTTGGGAGTGCAATAATAAGAAAAGGGTTGTCTTTGATAAGACTTTATAGTTGAACTATTCATGGTGTTTCCATGTGAGCTCTGCAGGTGCCATCCAGGTAAAGGACAATAAAATTTGGTATTGGTTTTGTGCCTATAGTTTAAAGAAAAATTAATCACAAAGTTTGGTGCATGCCAAGTTTGGGATAAAATGTGTGAATTTTTGCTCCTCTCACTATTTCTATTGTGATTTTTTCAGACAAATTTAGGGTATGTGTCCGGCCTAAAAACCGACTGAAACAATGGCCAGAAAATGTTCAAAAGGATGAACATATGCAAAAAACACTCGCTGCTCATATGTGCACCTAGGATTTCACTGTGTTGAGCGCCTTTGCTGGCTGCCGGCAGTGTTTTCTCTTGGTGGTCTCCCCGAGATCAGTGATTGTTTTGTCATATGTGCAGTCTGTTACACATCTTCCACTTCAGGCTTCCAAAGATGCCAAGCGGTTAAAAGAAGTGATCCAACCATTCTTTGGGCATTAGATGCTGTTCAGACCACAGACTCTGACACTTCACACTATACTTTCTCTGATGCTTCTGAGTTGCACAGACAGGCTCGGGCGTCAATCAGCTGTGTGCTCATTAGTGATCAGATAAGCAGTAGTTAATTTCTGCTAGCCTGCTGGTTGCCTTTTGGATCACATGCTGCTGGAGACCTAACACAGGTACTCCCTGCCATTTTTTAGGATGGAGGAATTTGTCTTCCCACGCTGACTATAGCTTTCTGCTACACCAGTCTGTATGCTGTTGTTTTCCAGTCTAGTGATTTACTGTTCAGGCCACAGACTCTGATACTCTTCACTATACTTTCTCTGGTACTTTTGATTTGCACAGGCAGGCTCGGGCATCAACCAGCTCATTAGAGATCGAAATAGCAAGAGTTAATTTCTGCTAGCCTGCTGGTTACCTTTTGGATCTCATGTTACGAGAAATTTATCACAGGTACTGCTTGCCTTTTTAGGATGGAGTAATTTGTCTTCTTACGCCGACTATAGCTTTCTCCAACACCGGTCCATGTGCTGTTGTTTTCCAGTCTAGTGATTTACTGCTTGTTGCTGTGGATTACTTCTTGTCATCTGGTTGTTTTATTATTACTTATCTGATTACTCTGTGTAAACGTGCTGTGTGCTAGAGGTTTGGTTTTACCTGTTTGTCTATCACTGTTGGTGTTTATACAGTCCTGTCCCAGCCCACTTGCTGGGGTAGAGAGGTAGGGGGTACCAGATCAGGGCTGTCAAGAGCAGGGTCAGACTGGTGGCTCAAACATTGTCACCTTCAGACATATCTCTGGGTTCAGGTACAGGTAGGGCCCCTTAGTCTTAGAGTCAGTTTAGGAGCCCCAGTCCCCTGTTATCCCCTGCCACCCCATGACAACACCATGGCATGTTTTTGACAGTTTTGTTTTTAAACCCCTTGCAATTTCTTCATTGTTGAAGTTAAACTGAAGACTATATATATATATATATATATATATATATATATATATATATAAATATAATTATATATTTTTATTTTTTTTCCAAAGCATAGAGGATAAACATAGAGAAAAAGCAAAGAACAACCTTTAGAATCAATACTTTATTAGAGTAATTTAAAATACAAAGATTAGACCCATTGAATATATATTAGTGTGCACTTTTCACTCTAATAACCTTTCGTTTAAAGGGATTGTCCTGGTTTAACTTCTCTTATTCCATAAGGTCAGAAACTGATAAAATATTACTCTAATTTTTTACTGCTTCTCCCCTGGTCCAGTGATGCCCCTCTACTACTATTCTGGTCTTTGTTGATCGGCTACAGGAGTGACATCACGCTTACAGTTCTCGTAAACGTTGCAGCTAATCACTTGACCATGTAAAGGCTAGGCGACTCGTAGGGATGATGAGTAGAAAACGTTATCTATATAGACGACTTCACAGTAATAATGTTTTACAAGTGACTTGTTGGAATTACGATGCACCTTGGAGAGGACGGCATTTTGGAAACAAAAAACCCATAATAGTAAGCACATGTTAAAATCTGTGTCTAAGCCTAAAGCTTTTCTAACAAACCAGCACCGTATGGCTTTGATCACAGACGTCGATTACAGAAAGCATCACATCGTCTCCCATGAATGAAGGCTTTTTGAACCTACATGTAAATAACCATTTTTTTATTACATACTTTAATGAAGATCAATATCAAGACTAACAAATACAGGTGCCCACTAATTTTATATGTTACCGTAAACTCACACACTAAAGGTCAACGATATCAACTTTTCCAAGCAAATGTAATGAGCACGTGAAGTCTTGTCATAACTTTAAAGCTTTGGAAACGAAATATAAAAAGGAAACCCAAGCAAAGCATTCCGCGCCATATGCACATTACCAAAAACACATGATCGCTTCCCTTCCTCGTCCATATATCTGCATGCCATAAAAATATATGTGGGGATAACCGCTTTGCTGATACAGATGTTACTAACATTTTTCTAGGGCAGATGAGGAGCATCTTGGATTTTTAGGTTCCTTAGTTTGGAGACACATGCAGTGACCATAGTGTGGCTCGGGTGTAGTCAAGATGCGGGTTTCCTCCAAACTGGTGCAATCCACAAATTGTTATTGGTTTTGCAGTATAGCAGGTAAACATCAATTTTTGAGCCCAAAACCTTTAAAGGGAACCTATCGGCAGGTTTTTGCTATGTAATCTGAGGACTATTATTAGGTTGTGTGTTGTTTCCACACAATGAGGTTTTATCACCACAAAATGATCACTGCCTGGACTACAGTGCACGACAGCCCTAGTCCGACCACGCCCCCTCCTCTGATAAGCAGCTCACTATCAATGAAAAATGTACACAGAGAGTTGTAGTTTGGTCGGAGATAGCTTTCTGAGCTCTACTACATGCTACATCTAAGAACTCTGATTGTTTCACAACTGCTGCACCCAGTAAACTAAGGCCTTTAAGGCCGCTTAACACGCTGCGATATCGGTACCGATATCTCTAGCGTGCGTTCCCGCCCCCATCGGTTGTGCGACATGGGCAAATTGCTGCCCGTGTCGCACAGCATCGCCCGGACCCGTAACACATACTTACCTTCCCTGCGACGTCGCTGTGACTGGCGAACCGCCTCCTTTCTAAGGGGGCGGTCTGTGCGGCGTGACAGCGACGTCACTGAGCGGCCACCCAATAGAAGTGGAGGGGCGGAGATGAGCGGGACGTAACATCCCGCCCACCTCCTTCCTTCCGCATTGGGTCCGGGAGGCAGGTAAGGAGAGGTTCCTCGTTCCTGCGGCGTCACACGGAGCGATGTGTGCTTCCGCAGGAGCGACGAACTACTTCGTACCTGCAGCTCCAACGATATTCGAGAATGGACCCCCATGTCACCGATGAGCGATTTTGCACGTTTTTGCGACAATGCAAAATCGCTCATAGGTGTCACACGCAACGGCATCGCTAATGCGGCCAGATGTGCGTCACAAATTCCGTGACCACAACGACTTCGCATTAGCGATGTCGTAGCGTGTAAAGCCCGCTTTAGTAATACATCGCTGGAATCAGGGTGCACAGACATGCATTAAAAAGTGGCAGACCATATTTTTGTGCAGGTCTGAAAAAGATGAAAACTGCCAGGACTGAGGTCATACAAAGCGACTCTTGTCAGTTTTATTGAAGAGAAGGACTCAGTCAATGTTCTGTTGTGTTCCTTCTCGGAATGCTATTTTGGGGATTCCTACAAAAACCCTAGTGTACTGCTCATTGGAGAGGACTGTATGAGTGAGAACCTAGCCTCAAAAACTCTGGTATCAGAACAAGCTTACTGATAGATTCACTGCTTACTTATTCGCCTTTTGACTGTGGAGAGTAAACAGTTTAAGACTTTAAATGGAATACTAATGCAAACATACAGGAATTTTACTTAAAAAAAATGAATGTCAATGAAAATGCCCAGATGTTTCTAATGACAAAACACTTTAAAATGAGTGGTGATCCTCACAGAACCATATTACAAATTCAAAGCCACTGTGTGTGCCTCCAAAATATGATGTTCTTCTATTAAAGGGAACCTGTTAGGTGCAATATGCACCCAGAACCAGGAGCAGTTTTGGGTGCATATTGGTAATCTCTGCCCAAGAGTCCCTATATCCAGTAGCATAGATAAAGAGATCTTTAGAAAAAGTATTTCTAAAGATCCTTTATGATATGCTAATGAGCACAGGGACTAGTCGAAAGGTTGTTAGTTCCTGCACACATTCCGCCCACTTAGCATGTTAGCACACCCATAGGGGCATGCTAACATGCTATTCAATGCTGAAGGCCCAGCGTCATCATCAGCAGTGACTCGCGTACCTGTGTCCTTTGCACCACCTCAGAACACTGGACTAATGCCGGCGTCACATGGTACGATATATCGGGCGATATGTTGTCGGGGTCACGTCGATAGTGACGCCCATCCGGCATCGTTCGAGATATCGTACCATGTGACACCTCCAAACGACTGTGAACGAGCAAAAATACTCACCTTATCGTTGCTCGTTGACAAGTCGTTCATTTTCAAAATGTCGGTCCTCCTTCTGTGCTCCGGTTGTTCATCATTCCTGAGGCAGCACACATCACTCCGTGTGACACCTCGGGAACAACGAACACAGCTAACCTGCGTCCCGTCGGCAATGCGGAAGGAAGGAGGTGGGCGGGATGTTACGTTCCGCTCATCTCTGCCCCTCCGCTTCTATTGGGCGGCTGCCGTGTAACGTCGCTGTGAAGCCGAACGTCCCTCCCCCTTCAGGAAGAGGCTGTTCGTCGCCCACAGTGACGTCGCCCGGGAGGTAAGTGCGTGTGACGGGGGTTAACGACTTTGTGCGCCTCGGGCAACTAATTGCCCGTGATGCACAAACGACGGGGGCGGGTGCGATCGCTTATGCGATCGCACGATTTATCGTCACATGCGACGCCGGCATTAGGGTCATACGCACTATGAGGCCCGGTGTACATGTACATGTCCCGGCTTCACAGAGGTCTAGTGCACATGACTGGAAGTACGGTGACTTCTGATCCATGCACACTGACCCTAACTTCAGGGTTTTGAGGTGGTGCAACGGACACAGGTACACAAGTCACTGCCGATCATGCCGCTGGGCCTTTAGCATTGAACAGCATGTGAGCACACCCCTGTGGGCGTACTAACATGCTAAAAGGGCAGAATGAGCGCAGGAACTAACGCCCTTGCAACTAGTCCCTGCACTCATTAGCATATCATAAAGGATCTTTCTTTAGAAATACTTTTTCTAAAGATCCCTTTATCAATGCTAGTGTATACAGGCACGATTAGGCAGGGATTAGCAATATTCATCCAGAACTGCTCGTGGTTCACAGGTCCACTTATCAGTACTTTTTTTGCATTGGTGCGGACGTACCCTGATACAAGATGGAATATAAGATTACATCATTACTGCATGGTAACTGGTATATTTTTGTATCTTCAGATGGAGCAGACCTGTGAAGAAATAGATGAAATGTTCAGTAACCTATTGGGGGAAATGGACCTGTTAACACAGGTGAGTTCTATCAATAGTAGAAATACACAATCCAGAAGACAGGCATAAGCCCCTCACAATCCCGTATTTGTT
Source organism: Anomaloglossus baeobatrachus (assembly GCF_048569485.1). Classification (NCBI taxonomy): domain Eukaryota; kingdom Metazoa; phylum Chordata; class Amphibia; order Anura; family Aromobatidae; genus Anomaloglossus; species Anomaloglossus baeobatrachus. The sequence continues at coordinate 527,541,137 of NC_134358.1, read as the reverse complement.
CCTATCCCACCCTGACTGCTTCACTGTAGAAACTTTCCAGACTGGATAAATATTGACAAAGGAGATTTCAGAGGAAGTAAATTGGTGCAGTCTGGCCTCCTCTCCGATTGTGCAGGAAAAGTCTGTATGACATCACATGAGCAAACTGTAAGGAGCAGCTGAATCTCAGCACCACGAATACACAAGTACTCGAAACTTTAAAAGTTTCATCCAGAATATGTCAACGTGTATTGTCGCCTTTGTGAACAAGCAAAATACTCAAAAAACAATTAGGATTGCAAGAACTTGCATATTTCTCCGTAAGGCCGGGGCCACACAGAGACTAATGCAATCCTTGCATGACACTCGGCTTACGCTGGCAGCACAGCAGGAGCCAAGTGTCATGCGGGTGTCACTGTGACTGAGGTCCAATCATGCGATCGGACCTCAGCTACATGGGGCGGGCCGGCACTGAGGAGGGCCGGGCCGGCACTGAGGGGGGCCGGGCCAGCACTGAGGAGGAGCGGGCCAGCGCTGAGGAGGGGCGGCCCGGCACGGAGGAGGAGAGAGAGGGGATTTATCTCCCTCTCTCCTCCGTAGCCGGCTATTGCCATTCTCGCCCAGCACTCGCGGTACACTGGTGTACTGTAAGTGCAGTGCGATCTTTCTCTCGCCCCATAGACTTGAGTGGGTGCGAGAGAAAGAGTCTCGCATTACAATCGCAGCATGCTGCGATTGTTTTCTTGGGACGATTGCAGCCGAGAAAATAATCGCTCATGTGTTAATATATGCTAATATTGGTTCGAGTGGAATGCGATGTTTTATCGCATTCCACGGTCCGATTTTCATGCAGTGTGTCTTAGGCCTAATAGAGTGCCATCTTATCAAGTCATAAAACTCCTTCCGTGACACCTTAAAAGTAATAATGTCCCGAATGCCCCCTTATGTGGTAGTAATGGGATGAATGCATCTTTTAAAGTAATGATGCTTCTTCAATGCTACTTTAAAAAAACGTTATTTATTCCCTTAAATGCCCCCTTAATGTAATAATGTCCCACCATGAGTAACCCCATATTAAAAAAAACACCTCAAGTCCTCTCAAAAAGTAATAAAGTAATAAAGTCCAAAGAATGCTTCCAAAAATCAAAATACAATGATGGATAATGGACTGGGTGACTGACACAAAATAATTATGCCCCTACAGTGCCTGTATAAAAGTAACAGCGGCCAAGAAAAAAAATCTAAATTTTATATATATATATATATATATATATATATATATATATATATATATATATATATATACATACATACAGTCATGGCCAAAAATCTTGGCACCCTGGTCATTGTTCCAGAAAATGAAGTATTTCTCTCCAAAAATGATACATGTTTTGTTATACATATGTTTATTTCCTTTGTGTGTATTGGAACAATACAAAAAGAAATAATTCTGGGTAAAGAACTTTGTTTAAAGCATGCGATGCTCATTCAAACTCACCTGTGGCAAGTAACGGGTGTGGGCAATATGAAAATCACACCTAAAACTAGATTAAAAAGGAAGAAGTTGACTTTGCATTGTGGGTCTGTATGTCATACTAATAATGGTGGACAGAAGGAGGAGAAAAAAATTATCTGAGTGCTTCGGAATCAAAATTGTTGAAAATTATCAACAACCTCAAGGTTACAAGATCTTGATGTTCCTTTGTCTACAGTACGCAACATAATCAAGAAGTTTACAACCCATGGCACTGTAGCTAATCTCCCTGGACATGGACAACAGAGAAATATTGATGAAAAGTTGCAACACAGGATAGTCTGGATGGTGGATAAGCAGCCCCAATCAAGTTCCAAAGAAATTCCAGCTGTTCTGCAGGCTCAGGGTGCATCACTGTCAGAGCGTTTAGATTTGAATTTAATGAAACTCTATGGCAGGAGACCCAGGGGGATCCCACTGCTGACACAGAGACATAGAAAACTGGACTGCAGTTTGCCAAAATCCACATAATCCAAAATCCTTCTCCGAAAGCATTTTGTGGACAGATGAGACCAAGATAGAGCTTTTTGGTAAAGTACATCATTCTACTGTTTACCGGAAATGAGGCCTGCAAAGAAAAAAACACATCACCTACAGTCAAATATTGTGGAGGATCAAAGATGTTTGGGGTTGTTTTACTGCCTCTGGCACTGGGTGTCTTGACTGTGTGCAAGATATCATGAGATCTGAAGATTACCAAAGGATTTTGGCTTGTGATGTAGTGCCCAATATCAGAAAGCTGGGTTTGTGTCCTAGGTCATGGGTCTTCCAGGAGGACAATGACCCTAAAAATACTTCAAGAAGCCCCCAGAAATTAATGGTAACAAACTGCTAGAGAGGCCTGAAGTGGCAGCAATCTAAATCCCATTGACATCTGTGGAGAGATCTTAAAATTGCTGTTGGGAGAAGACGCCTTCATATATGAGGGACCTGGAGAATATTCCAAAAGAAGAGTCCAAAATTCCAGTTGGGAAGTGTAAGAAGCTTGTGGATGGTTTTAGGAGGGGATTGATTGTAGTTATTTATTCCAAAGGGTGTACGTACAACAAAATATTAAGTTTATATTATTATTATAATATTAAGTTTCGGGAGCCAACCATTTTGTCCAACCTTTTGAGGGATTCTGTTTGAAATTATGTGCAACCTTGTTTTTATCTATTTTTTTGCGTTGTATCATACACACAAAGGAAATAATCAAAGCTTGTGTATTTGCAATATTTTTCTAGGAAAAATACTTCATTTTCTAGAGCAATTTCAAGGGTGCCAACATGTTTGACCACTACTATCTTCAAAAAGAGAATAGGGTTTCCTCCGGGTACTCTGGATTCCTCCCACACTCAAAAAACATACTGATAGGGACCTTAGATTGTGAGCCCCAATGGGGACAGTGTTGCCAATGTATGTAAAGCGCTGTGGAATTAATAGCGCTATATAAATGAATATATATTATTATTATTAGAGTACATGGCTCATTGTTCTGCCACCAATTAACTGTATTGGAGCACTGATACATTTGGGAGAGGCGCTTACCCACACAAACAGTTGAGAGGAACACATACGTATCACAGATCTTACCCTTTTGTGGGAACATTATTATTTATTATTATAGCGCCAATAATTCCATGGCGCTTCACATATGAAAAAAGGTATACATGATAGGGCCAAATAGAATAATTATGAACAATACAAGACACAGACTGGTACAGGAGGAGAGATGACCCTGCCCGCGAGGGCTCACAGTCTACAAGGGATGAGTGAGGATACAGTAGGGGTGGACCCTGCCCGCGAGGGATCACAGTCTACAAGGGATGGGTGAGGATACAGTAGGTGAGGACCCCTGCCCCCGAGTGCTCACAGTCTACAGGGGATGGGTGAGGATACAGTAGGTGAGGACCCTGCCTGCGAGGGATCACAGTTTACAAGGGATGAGTGAGGATACAGTAGGGGAGGACCCTGCCCGGATCAAAGTCTACAAGGGATGGATAAGGATACAGTAGGGGAGGACCCTGCCCGCGAGGGGTCACCATCTACAAGGGATGGGTGAGGATACAGTAGGTGAGGACACTGCCCCCGAGGGCTCACAGTCTACAGGGGATGGGTGAGGATATAGTAGGTGAAAGTAGAGCTGATTGTGTGGTATTATAGTGGACTGAGGGTTTCTGCAGGTTGTAGGCTTGTCGGAAGAGTTCGGTCTTCAGGTTCCTTTTGAAGCTTTCCAAGGTAGGTGAGAGTCTGATATGTTGGTGTAGAGCATTCCAGAGTATGGGGGAGGCACGGGAGAAATCTTGTATGCAATTATGGGTGGAGGAGATAACAGGGGAGTAAAGAAGGAGATTTTGTGTGGATCGAAGGTTACGTGCAGGTAAGTACCATGAGACCACTGTAGGTCACAGATGTGTGAAGGAGACAGGTTGTGGATGGCTTTGTATGTCATGGTTAAGATTTTGAACTGGAGTCATTGGGCACGGGGAAGCCAAAAGGGATTGGCAGAGAAGAGAGGCCGGGGAATAGCGAGGGGAACAGGTGGATTAGTCGTGCTCATGCAGCATAGTTTAGAATAGATTGTAGGGGTGCGAGAGTGTAAAATGGAGGCCATAGAACAGGCGGTTGCAGTAGTCCAGGCGGGAGATGATGAGAGCATGCACTAGTCTTTTTGCTGCTTCTTGATTTCGGAGTGCACGAATCTGGGAAATATTTTATGAATTATAGTTGGCAGGAGGTGAAGAGGGCTTGGATACATCTCCAGTTTGATGTGCCTGGCGTTTAATCTCTGCATTACAATTTTTGTAGATTTCTGTAAACATGGAAAAGCATGGCACTGTACACTGTATGTAGGATTGTGCATGTGCCAAACGTATGCGGCACCAACTACTGACAATTTCACAGATCTGGAATTTCAACCTGAATATACAGGACATTGGTAGACTGAGCAGTTATTCATTGTGACACAATAAGGACAGCTCTAAAACATCCCAAAATGTGCTGGTATTCTGAACCTTGACAGATGTGAGCGAATGTCAGAAAATGCTGCAAATGTCAGGATCACTTTATGCCAATAGTAGAGTTGAGCGCGGTTCGCGGTTCGTGGTTCTCCAGTTCTAGGCTCGAGTGATTTTTGGGCTGTTCGAGATCGAACTAGAACTCGAGCTTTTTGCTAAAAGCTCGATAGTTCTAGAAACGTTCGAGAACGGTTCTAGCAGCAAAAAGCAGGGCTTTTTACAGCTGCAGTGTGCAGGAGCCATCGCTGGCAGCCTGCCAGAAGCTGGTAACCAAGATAAACATCGGGTATCCAAGCAAAGCGCTTGGTTAGTAACCCGATGTTTATCTTAGTTACGTGCAGGAAGCCCACACTTCCCGCTCAGCTCGCTCCGCCCCCTCCTGCCCGCGGCATGTATACATACATATACACACACACACACACACACTCTCACACACGCACCCCCCCTCCCCCCCCCCCGCTCGGCTTTCCTGCGGTGGTGAAGTCCCGCCATCCAGACCTCAGCGCTGTCACTGTCCTCCATGGCCGCCGCTTGTCACATCACCTCTCGCTTCCCACCCGAGACGTCACGGACCTCTCGCGATACTTGATGTGAAGGCGCCGGTCATTGACCTCAGTGACAGGGGCTGTCGGCAGTGCTGGAGATCAGCGCAGGTAATGTACCTCGCTGACAGCAGCACTTGTCATGCCCTGCAGTGACCTGGGCTGACCCATTGATGTTAGCTCAGGTCACTGCATTGCTCTCCCAGCCAATGGGGAACATCCTGCTCTTCATTGACTGGGACAGTGTGGATCGTCATGGCAACCCCTTGGATTACACCAGACCTGGATTTGTTTTTCATTCTAATAAATTGGTTAAAGAGGGAATGTTTTGGGGAGTGTTTTTTCAAATAAAAATGTGTTTGTCGTCTATTTTTGTTTATTACTGACTGGGTTGGTGATGTCGGGTATCTGATAGACGCCTGACCTCACCAACCCCAGGGCTTGATGCCAGGTGACATTACACATCTGGTATTAACCCCATATATTACCCCGTTTGCCACCGCACCAGGGCGCGGGATGAGCTGGGGCGAAGCACCAGGATTGGCGCATCTAATGGATGCGCCACTTCTGGGGCGGCTGCGGCCTGCTATTTTTAGGCTGGGGAGATTCCAATAACCATGGACCTCCCTAGTCTGAGAATATCAGGCCCCAGCTGTCTGCTTTACCTTGGCTGGTGATCCAATTTTGGGGGACCCCTACGTGTTTTTTTTTTTAATTATTTATTTAATTTAAAATAACAGCGTGGGGTGCCCTCAGTTTTGGATTACCAGCCAAGGTGAGGTTGCCAGCTGTGGTCTGCAGGCTGCAGCCGTCTGCTTTACCCTAGCTGGCTACAAAACTAGGGGGAACCCTACGTCATTTTTTTTTCATTTTTTTGGCTAAATACAAAGCTAAGCATCCCTTAGTGCCACATGAAAGGTACCAAAGGGTGTTCCACTTTTTCTCCATTTTTTTCTCCACTTTTTCTCCATTTTTTTCTCCACTTATTCTCCACTTTTTCTCCTCTTATTCTCCACTTTTTCTCCACTTTTTCTCCTCTTATTCTCCACTTTTTCTCCACTTTTTCTCCACTTTTTCTCCATTTTTTTCTCCACTTTTTCTCCACTTTTTCTCCACTTTTTCTCCACTTTTTCTCCACTTTTTCTCCTCTTATGCTCCACTTTTTCTCCACTTTTTCTCCTCTTATGCTCCACTTTTTCTCCACTTTTTCTCCACTTTTTTCTCCACTTTTTCTCCTCTTATGCTCCACTTTTTCTCCACTTTTTCTCCACTTTTTCTCCACTTTTTCTCCTCTTATGCTCCACTTTTTCTCCACTTTTTCTCCACTTTTTCTCCTCTTATGCTCCACTTTTTCTCCACTTTTTTCTCCACTTTTTTCTCCACTTTTTCTCCACTTTTTCTCCTCTTATGCTCCACTTTTTCTCCACTTTTTCTCCTCTTATGCTCCACTTTTTCTCCACTTTTTCTCTTCTTAATCTCCACTTTTTCTCCACTTTTTCTCCACTTTTTCTCCACTTTTTTCTCCACTTTTTCTCCTCTTATGCTCCACTTTTTCTCCACTTTTTCTCCACTTTTTCTCCTCTTATGCTCCACTTTTTCTCCACTTTTTCTCCTCTTATGCTCCACTTTTTCTCCTCTTAATCTCCACTTTTTCTCCTCTTATGCTCCACTTTTTCTCCACTTTTTCTCCACTTTTTTCTCCACTTTTTCTCCTCTTATGCTCCACTTTTTCTCCACTTTTTCTCCACTTTTTCTCCACTTTTTCTCCTCTTATGCTCCACTTTTTCTCCACTTTTTCTCCTCTTTTTCTCCTCTTATGCTCCACTTTTTCTCCACTTTTTCTCCTCTTATGCTCCACTTTTTCTCCACTTTTTCTCCTCTTAATCTCCACTTTTTCTCCTCTTATGCTCCACTTTTTCTCCACTTTTTCTCCACTTTTTCTCCACTTTTTCTCCACTTTTTCTCCTCTTATGCTCCACTTTTTCTCCACTTTTTCTCCACTTTTTTCTCCACTTTTTCTCCTCTTATGCTCCACTTTTTCTCCACTTTTTCTCCTCTTATGCTCCACTTTTTCTCCACTTTTTCTCCTCTTATGCTCCACTTTTTCTCCACTTTTTCTCCACTTTTTCTCCACTTTTTTCTCCACTTTTTCTTCTCTTATGCTCCACTTTTTCTCCACTTTTTCTCCTCTTAATCTCCACTTTTTCTCCACTTTTTCTCCACTTTTTCTCCACTTTTTTCTCCACTTTTTCTCCTCTTATGCTCCACTTTTTCTCCACTTTTTCTCCACTTTTTCTCCTCTTATGCTCCACTTTTTCTCCACTTTTTCTCCTCTTATGCTCCACTTTTTCTCCACTTTTTCTCCTCTTAATCTCCACTTTTTCTCCTCTTATGCTCCACTTTTTCTCCACTTTTTCTCCACTTTTTTCTCCACTTTTTCTCCTCTTATGCTCCACTTTTTCTCCACTTTTTCTCCACTTTTTCTCCACTTTTTCTCCTCTTATACTCCACTTTTTCTCCACTTTTTCTCCACTTTTTTCTCCACTTTTTCTCCTCTTATGCTCCACTTTTTCTCCACTTTTTCTCCACTTTTTCTCCTCTTATGCTCCACTTTTTCTCCACTTTTTCTCCTCTTATGCTCCACTTTTTCTCCACTTTTTCTCCACTTTTTCTCCTCTTAATCTCCACTTTTTCTCCTCTTATGTTCCACTTTTTCTCCACTTTTTCTCCACTTTTTCTCCACTTTTTCTCCTCTTATGCTCCACTTTTTCTCCACTTTTTCTCCACTTTTTTCTCCACTTTTTCTCCTCTTATGCTCCACTTTTTCTCCACTTTTTCTCCTCTTATGCTCCACTTTTTCTCCACTTTTTCTCCTCTTATGCTCCACTTTTTCTCCACTTTTTCTCCACTTTTTTCTCCACTTTTTCTCCTCTTATGCTCCACTTTTTCTCCACTTTTTCTCCTCTTATGCTCCACTTTTTCTCCACTTTTTCTCCTCTTATACTCCACTTTTTCTCCACTTTTTCTCCACTTTTTTCTCCACTTTTTCTCCTCTTATGCTCCACTTTTTCTCCACTTTTTCTCCACTTTTTCTCCTCTTATGCTCCACTTTTTCTCCACTTTTTCTCCTCTTATGCTCCACTTTTTCTCCACTTTTTCTCCTCTTAATCTCCACTTTTTCTCCTCTTATGCTCCACTTTTTCTCCACTTTTTCTCCACTTTTTCTCCTCTTATGCTCCACTTTTTCTCCACTTTTTTCTCCACTTTTTCTCCTCTTATGCTCCACTTTTTCTCCACTTTTTCTCCTCTTATGCTCCACTTTTTCTCCACTTTTTCTCCTCTTATGCTCCACTTTTTCTCCACTTTTTCTCCACTTTTTTCTCCACTTTTTCTCCTCTTATGCTCCACTTTTTCTCCACTTTTTCTCCACTTTTTCTCCTCTTATGCTCCACTTTTTCTCCACTTTTTCTCCTCTTATGCTCCACTTTTTCTCCACTTTTTCTCCTCTTAATCTCCACTTTTTCTCCTCTTATGCTCCACTTTTTCTCCACTTTTTCTCCACTTTTTCTCCACTTTTTTCTCCACTTTTTCTCCTCTTATGCTCCACTTTTTCTCCACTTTTTCTCCACTTTTTCTCCTCTTATGCTCCACTTTTTCTCCACTTTTTCTCCACTTTTTTCTCCACTTTTTCTCCTCTTATGCTCCACTTTTTCTCCACTTTTTCTCCACTTTTTTCTCCACTTTTTCTCCTCTTATGCTCCACTTTTTCTCCACTTTTTTCTCCACTTTTTTCTCCACTTTTTCTCCACTTTTTCTCCTCTTATGCTCCACTTTTTCTCCACTTTTTCTCCTCTTATGCTCCACTTTTTCTCCACTTTTTCTCCTCTTATGCTCCACTTTTTCTCCACTTTTTCTCCTCTTATGCTCCACTTTTTCTCCACTTTTTCTCCACTTTTTTCTCCACTTTTTCTCCTCTTATGCTCCACTTTTTCTCCACTTTTTCTCCACTTTTTCTCCTCTTATGCTCCACTTTTTCTCCACTTTTTCTCCTCTTATGCTCCACTTTTTCTCCACTTTTTCTCCTCTTAATCTCCACTTTTTCTCCTCTTATGCTCCACTTTTTCTCCACTTTTTCTCCACTTTTTTCTCCACTTTTTCTCCTCTTATGCTCCACTTTTTCTCCACTTTTTCTCCACTTTTTCTCCTCTTATGCTCCACTTTTTCTCCACTTTTTCTCCACTTTTTTCTCCACTTTTTCTCCTCTTATGCTCCACTTTTTCTCCACTTTTTCTCCACTTTTTTCTCCACTTTTTCTCCTCTTATGCTCCACTTTTTCTCCACTTTTTCTCCACTTGTTCTCCACTTTTTCTCCACTTTTTTCTCCACTTTTTCTCCTCTTATGCTCCACTTTTTCTCCACTTTTTCACCGTTCTTTTTCTATGGTCAGTCTACCCATTAGCTCTGCCATGCATACTGTAGCTCTACACCTACTGCACATGTTACTTTATGATTGACATCTCTTTCGTACCAGAGCTGTCTAAGCCTACTCTGACCCCATATTTGTCATTACTATATTGTCCTTGTACTGTATTATGACATTTGTATCATGTGTTTCATTTCTTGCTGTGTTGCAATTTTTTTGCTGCATCCCAATTGTACCTCTACATTGTTCGAGTTTATGTTATTGTTCTCTCACTCTTATGTGATACTGATTATTGTCATTTTTCATGATTACATGCAGATAAGTCCAATCTGACGAAGGCTCAGGCCGAAACGTCATTTGTAACTTGTTTTGGACAAAAACATATATGCTTATGAAAAAAAAAATGTTCTTAATACGGACCAATAAAGAGTGATTTTGCATTACTATCCATTGGGACTTACTGACTTAGTCTGGGAGATTTAGAGTGCCGAGGTTACTCACTAATTTTATCTATTATTACCTCTGAGCACCTATATACCAGTGAGCAGAGCTTCCTCTACAGTAGTTCTCCTGATTAGGCATGCCCTTACCTCATGAGCAGGGCATTGCAGCTTTGGTAGCAACCATTATGACATGGACTCTGCTGCTGTGGACCCGGGGAGAGTGAGTGCAGATTCATTGCACCCACACTCCTCACATGAAGGGTCCGCACTCCTAGAAAATGGGGGATACGTTCCCTGAGTGTCTCCCCCCCATATTCTAGACGGTCCAGAGTCGTCGTGGGACCCCTTTATTTTTTTTCTTACAATAAATTGGTGAAAGAGGAAATGTTTTGGGGACTGTTTTTTCAAATAAATTTCTTTTGTCGATTTTTTGTTTTTGTTAGTACTGACAGTTTATGATGTTGGGTATCTAATAGACGCCATGACATCACAAACTGCTGGGCTTGATCTCAGGTGACTTTACAGCTAGTATCAACCCGATTTATTACCCCGTTTGCCACTGCACCAGGGCACGGGATGAGCTGGGGTGAAGCGCCAGGATTGGCGCATCTAGTGGATGCGCCACGTCTGGGGTGCCTGCGGCCTGCTATTTTTAGGCTGTGAAGGCCCAATAACTATGGACCTTCCCACCCTGAGAATACCAGACCACAGCTGTCCGCTTTACCTTGGCTGGTGATCCAATTTGGGGGGGACCCTACTTTTATTGTGTAATTATTAATATTTATAAAATAATTATAAAAAAGAGCCTGAGGGGACCTCCACATTGGATCCCCAACCACGGTAAAGCTGCCAGCTGTGGTTTTCAGGCTACAGCCGTCTGCTTTACCCTAGCTGGCTATCAAAAATGGGGGGACCCAACGTAATTTTTTTTTTTAACTATTTTTTAAATAGAAAAAATTAATGGGCTTCCCTGTATTTTGATTGACAACCAAGGTAACGGCAGGCAGATGGGGGTGGCAACCCATAGCTGTCTGTTTTATCTGCGCTGAGAATCAAAAATACCGCGGAGCGCTACGTCATTTTTTTAAAGATTTATTTTTACAGCACTGTGATGTCCAGCAATCAAAATACAGGGAAGCCCATTTTATTTTTAGTTATTTAAATAAATAATTAAAAAAAATATATATGGGCTCCCGCTGCATTTTTTGTATTGCTAGCTAAGGGTAATCCAAGCAGCTACTGGCTGCTAACCCCCACTGCTTGGTGTTACCTTCACTGGCAATGGAAAATCCAGGGAAGCATTTTTTATTTTTTTTGCCAAAAAACTACAAAAAAAGGACGTGAGCTTCGCCATATTTTTGTATGCTAGCCAGGTATAGCAGGCAGGTGCTGGAAGAGTTGGATACAGCGCCAGAAGATGGCGCTTCTATGAAAATGCCATTTTCTGAGGTGGCTGCAGACTGCAATTCGCAGCAGTGGGGCCCAGAAAGCTCAGGCCAACCGGTGGTGCGGATTCCAATCCCCAGCTGCCTAGTTGTACCTGGCTGGACACAAAAATGGGGCAAAGCCTACGTCATTTGTTTTCTAATTATTTCATGAAATTCATGAAATAATAAAAAAAGGGCTTCCCTTTATTTTTGGTTCCCAGACGGGTACAAATAGGCAACTGGGGGTTGGGGGCAGCCGTACCTGCCTGCTGTACCTGGCTAGCATACAAAAATATGGCGAAGCCCACATAATTTTTTCAGGGGGCAAAAAAATTCTGCATACAGTCCTGGATGGAGTATGCTGAGCCTTGTAGTTCTGCAGCTGCTGTCTGTCTGTATGGAGAAGAGCAGACAGCAGCTGCAGAACTACAAGGCTCAGCATACTCCATCCAGGACTGTATGCAGAAGTTTTTTGCCCACCAAAAAAATGACGTGGGCTTCGCCATATTTTTGTATGCTAGCCAGGTACAGCTGGCAGCCACGGGCTGCCTCCAACCCCCAGTTGCCTATTTGTACCCGGCTGGGAACCAAAAATATAGGGAAGCCCGTTTTTTTTAATTATTTCACTTATTTCATGAAATAATTAAAAAACAAATGACGTGGGCTTCGCCCTATTTTTGTGTCCAGCCGGGTACAACTAGGCAGCTGGGGATTGGAATACGCAGCACAGGTTAGCCCGAGGTTTGTGGGCGCCTCTGCTGCGGATTTCAGTCCGCAGCCGTCCCAGAAAATGGCGCTCTCATAGAAGCGCCATCATCTGGCGCTGTATCCAACTCTTCCAACAGCCCTGGAGCCGGGTGGCTTGTTGGGTAATCATGAGTTAATACTGGCTTTGTTTTACTAGCCAGTATTAAGCCAGAGATTCTTAATGTCAGGCACGTTTGACCCGGCCATTAAGAATCTCCAATAAAGGGTTAAAAAAAAGACACCACACAGAGGAAAAATACTTTAATAGAAATAAATACACAGACACATTAGAGACTCCATCTTTATTACCCCCTGTCAGCCCTCCACGACCCTGCTCTTCTGTCTTCTTTCTTTCTAGTGTAGTAGTAGTGACGATTGTAGTGAGGAAGGATGAGATTCACCAGCTCATCACTTGGGGCTGGGGAACCTCCATCCTCACTACAATGCTCACTACAATCGTGCAGCAGCGTGCAGCCTTCACTCCGTGAGTGATCACTGCTGGCTGCTAGCGGTAACGCTGACAGACGCGTTACCATAGCAACGGTGCTCTCGGAGCCGCGGTTAGCGGTGACGTCACCGCTAACTGCGTTGCTATGGCAACGGTGATCTCCGTTAATGACCGGCTGTGTCAGCCGGTCCCTAACGGAACGGGGAGTCGACCGTGTGCTAGAGCATGTCGCCGGTACACGGCGATACACATATGTGCACCGTGTACCGGAGAGATGCACTCGCAGGTCCTACATGACGTGTCATAGTCATGTGACCAGTCTGTAGCCAATGAGATAATAGCCACATGACTGGTCACATGGCTATTTTGACGTCACGATAGGTCCTGCATCTCTGCTGGCAGTGCAGGTCACCGGGAGGATTCAGCGATCATCGGATGGAATAGCGGCAGGAGACAGAGTGCAGAAGGGATCGCGAGGACCGGTAAGTGTTATGGCAATGTTTATTAACTGTTTGTGTACATTTATAATGCATTTTTATGTGTTTGTGATTGCCTCCCATTATAGCCTATACGTTCGAGTTCGGTTCGTCGAACGTTCGACGAACTGAACTCGAACGAGACCTCCGTTCGGCGAACCACCTCGAGCCGAACCGCGACCGGTTCGCTCATCTCTAGTAGAGTTGAGCGCGGTTCGTGGTTCGTGGTTCTCCAGTTCGCGGCTCGAGTGATTTTGGGGCATGTTCTAGATCGAACTAGAACTCGAGCTTTTTGCAAAAGCTCGGTAGTTCTAGAAACGTTCGAGAACGGTTCTAGCAGCCAAAAAACAGCTAAATCATAGCTTGGTTTCTGCTGTAATAGTGTAAGTCACTCTGTGAATCAAACTATTATCACATTTCAGTGTATAGTGTGCGTGAACAGCGCCTTCAGATCACTGCTGTTTCTATAATGGCGATCGCCATTTTTTTTTTTTTTTTTTCTTGTCTTCCTTCCCTAAGTGCGCGCGTCTTGTGGGGCGGGCCAGCATGTCAGCCAATCCCAGACACACACACAGCTAAGTGGACTTTGAGCCAGAGAAGCAACGACATGTGTGATAGGATCTGCATGTCACATGTCCCTGCATTATAAAACCGGACATTTTCTTCACGGACGCCATTATCTGCCTTCTGCGTCTTTGGTGTCAGACATCACTGTCGCAGCTCCGTCTTCCTGAGTCCTATAGCCGATACAGCTGTATGCGCTGCATACACAGCGTTAGACAGCTTAGGGAGAGCACTTTATAGCAGTCCTTTTAAGGGCTCCAACCGGCAGGGTCAGAGAGCCATAGGTGACAGGTCCTGCAAACAGCAACAGCGTCTGTGTAGCCCAGGTCAGGGATTTCCTACCTGCATTTCACCATTAGGAGGGAATAGAAAGGCAGGCTTCCATTCCTCTACCCAGAGCACCACAATCCTGCCACTGTACCCTCTTGTCCTCTGCACACTCCAACTGATAACTAAGCCATTATACTAGCAAACACTCAGTGTACCTAGTGGCATCCTATACGTGGCTATTGGACTTTGCTATAGTCCCACTAGTGCAAAGACATTTGCAGAGCGCGTCTGCCTGCATTGCACACTACAACTCATTCTAACCAAGCCATTATACTAGCAAACACTCAGTGTACCTAGTGGCATCCTATACGTGGCTATTGGACTTTGCTATAGTCCCACTAGTGCAAAGACATTTGCAGAGCGCGTCTGCCTGCATTGCACACTACAACTCATTCTAACCAAGCCATTATACTAGCAAACACTCAGTGTACCTAGTGGCATCCTATACGTGGCTATTGGACTTTGCTATAGTCCCACTAGTGCAAAGACATTTGCAGAGCGCGTCTGCCTGCATTGCACACTCCAACTCATTAAAACCAAGCCATTATACTAGCAAACACTCAGTGTACCTAGTGGCATCCTATACGTGGCTATTGGACTTTGCTATAGTCCCACTAGTGCAAAGACATTTGCATAGCGCGTCTGCCGGCATTGCACACTCAAACTCATTTTAACTAAGCCATTATACTAGCAAACACTCAGTGTACCTAGTGGCATCCTATACGTGGCTATTGGACTTTGCTATAGTCCCACTAGTGCAAAGACATTAGCAGAGCACATCTGCCTGCATTGCACACTACAACTCATTCTAACCAAGCCATTATACTAGCAAACACTCAGTGTACCTAGTGGCATCCTATACGTGGCTATTGGACTTTGCTATAGTCCCACTAGTGCAAAGACATTTGCATAGCGCGTCTGCCTGCATTGCACACTCAAACTCATTTTAACTAAGCCATTATACTAGCAAACACTCAGTGTACCTAGTGGCATCCTATACGTGGCTATTGGACTTTGCTATAGTCCCACTAGTGCAAAGACATTAGCAGAGCACATCTGCCTGCATTGCACACTACAACTCATTCTAACCAAGCCATTATACTAGCAAACACTCAGTGTACCTAGTGGCATCCTATACGTGGCTATTGGACTTTGCTATAGTCCCACTAGTGCAAAGACATTTGCAGAGCGCGTCTGCCTGCATTGCACACTCCAACTCATTAAAACCAAGCCATTATACTAGCAAACACTCAGTGTACCTAGTGGCATCCTATACGTGGCTATTGGACTTTGCTATAGTCCCACTAGTGCAAAGACATTTGCATAGCGCGTCTGCCTGCATTGCACACTCAAACTCATTTTAACTAAGCCATTATACTAGCAAACACTCAGTGTACCTAGTGGCATCCTATACGTGGCTATTGGACTTTGCTATAGTCCCACTAGTGCAAAGATATTAGCAGAGCACATCTGCCTGCATTGCACACTCCAACTTTTTTAAACTAAGCAATTTTACTAGCAAACACTCAGTGTACCTAGTGGCATCCTAAACGTGGCTATTGGACTTTGCTATAGTCCCACTAGTGCAAAGACATTTGCAGAGCACGTCTGCCTGCATTGCACAGTACAACTCATTGTTACTAAGCCATTATACTAGCAAACACTCAGTGTACCTAGTTGTATCCTAAACGTGGCTATTGTACTTTTGTCTATTCACAGTATTGGAACGATATTTGCAGCACGTCTGCCTGCATTGCACACTCTAACTTTTTTAAACTCAGCCATTTATAGTAGCAAACACTCAGTGTACCTAGTTGTATCCTAAACGTGGCTATTGTACTTTTGTCAATTCACAGTATTGGAACGATATTTGCAGCACGTCTGCCTGCATTGCACACTCTAACTTTTTTAAACTCAGCCATTTATAGTAGCAAACACTCAGTGTACCTAGTTGTATCCTAAACGTGGCTATTGTACTTTTGTCAATTCACAGTATTGGAACGTTATTTGCAGCACGTCTGCCTGCATTGCACACTCAAACATTTTTAAACTCAGCCATTTATAGTAGCAAACACTCAGTGTACCTAGTTGTATCCTAAACGTGGCTATTGTACTTTTGTCTATTCACAGTATTGGAACGATATTTGCAGCACGTCTGCCTGCATTGCACACTCTAACTTTTTTAAACTCAGCCATTATACTAGCAAACACTCAGTGTACCTAGTTGTATCCTAAACGTGGCTATTGTACTTTTGTCAATTCACAGTATTGGAACGATATTTGCAGGACATCTGCCTGCATTGCACACTCAAACTTTTTTAAACTCAGCCATTATACTAGCAAACACTCACTGTACCTAGTTGTATCCTAAACGTGGCTATTGTACTTTTGTCTATTCACACTACTGCAAATCTATGTGCAGCACCTCTGCATGACAACCTCGTGCTCTGTTTTTAATAAGCTATAATGATAGCACAAAATACTGCCATTTTGTGGCATCATAGAACTGGCTGTTGTATTCCATTAGTGCCCCACTGGTGACAAGCTATTTCTAGCACCTCTACATCACACCCTCATGCACATTTAGCTACGCTAATGTTATAGCAAACTCATGGAATTCATTGCTGCATTTCATAATTCGGAGGGATAGAAAGTCAGGCTTCCTTTAGCTTTTCCTTCTGTTCATAGACAGCATCTCCAAGACAAATTTCCCCTCCACGTCTAAGTGTGGAGAGGCAGCTAGTGCGCATGCGTGTGCCGATGTACCCCAGCTGCAGCATAATTACAGTGTTTCGCCTAGTGAGTATGCTCAGCCTGACTGTGCCATTCCTGACGCTAAGTCTTCATTTCGGGATACAGCGCATGCTCCCACACTAAGTGTGAAAAGCCTCTTTGCACAGGTGCTTGCATTCTGTGCCGGGTCTAAGTCCTGTTTTGTGCCTAGACACCATGCTAAAGCTGATAGTCTTTTTTCAGAGACTGTATTTCATGCTACTGAGCATGCTCAGGCACTTCCTGCATCAGAGACTAGGTCCGGTAATGAACTCTTTGGCCCTGGCCCTGATGTGGGGGTCCCATATAGACCACAGGGCATCAGGTGTCCTCCCAAATGGCTTGCAGAGGCCCACACCTATGACTTGTCACCGCATTATTGATGGTCAGACGATGACTGGTGAGGTGTTTGGGTCATGGCAGCCATGAGGTCATCATTGAAGTTGCGTTTCCAAATAGGACGCTAGTTATGCCACTCATGACGTGTCACTCTGCTTTTGTCTCCAGGAGGTGCATTGTGGTTCACCCTGGTTTGGGGCGGACCCAGGTTATAAAAGGGGCTGGAGCCAACAAGGAGGTGCGCAGTCTTCTATTATGCTCCGAAAGAGCACACCTCCATGTGTTGAACCCATTGCGGCTTTAGGCCAGAGGTAGGCAGGGATAGGGTGGTGGATGCAGGCCACCACCACAGTTGGTAACGCAGAACGGTTAAGACCAGCTCCTGTCCTAACAGTCCTGCTTGTGCAGCCCAGTGGCATTAACAGGCCTGCTGCTGCTGATGCGCCTGCTGTCCACAGGTGTGGCCCCTACGCACACGGTCAGCGTACTCAATGGCCCCTGTGTTGTTAACAGGGAGTTCCTGGGCTGGGTGGGCATGTGGACCCTGTGACGCTAACAGGGCTCACAGTCTCCAGATCCGAATGGCGTCTAACTCGGTTCAGGCTACTATTAGTTTCATAGCCACACAGCTCTGTATCCTCCACCAAACCTTCAAGTTGCCAACCTCTCCTTTTCCAACTGGGAGCACGGTGGACACTGACTGCTGAAGGTGATATATACCTTTCTCTTTCTTTTCTTATTAATTTTTGTTATATAGCGGTCACAGATTATATACCACTTTATCCAAATCTGCCAGTCCCACTGTAACAGATGTTGTTTCTTCAGCAAATGTTACAGTTGTTTAACCACCAAATCCACGGACCAAAATTTTTTTCCCCTTTCCAACACACCTGTTCCCCTTTCCAACAGCATCTGTCCTTTTTCAACTCATTTTGGGATATGACCAAAAGTGCAACTGTGCAGGGACACCGTACTCAACGCCATCTCAGCACAGCAGCCATCCCTCGGTCCCTCCGATGTGGACAAGTAAAAGACCATTTCCTCCTATCCATGACAAAGTGTTGAGATTCACTCTGTGCAGCACTGGTGTTTAGTGGAAAAGTAGATCTAAGATTGCGTACCACATTCTGCAGATACTCCTGTATACGTGCGTCTATTTCTATGGCAGGAATTAGTTCGCCAAATTTTGTCTTGTACCGGGGATCTAACAGTGTGGCAACCCAGTATTCAGGATTACTTCAAATTCATACAATCCGAGGGTCATGTAGGTAGTGCAGCAAGAAGGCGCTCATGTGTCTTGTGCATCCAGGAGGACCAAGTCCTTGGTGTGTTGGTGGCAGAGAGGTGAGAATCGTGCATCCTTCCTCTGCCCTCTACCCACAACCTCGCACAACCGAAATGTGAGCAAGCTCTCACTCATCTGCTGAGTCTTCCATGCCCATCGCCAGTTCGTCCTCCATTTCTTCATGGGCTCCTGCACTTTCATCAACACTTTTTGCTGATACTATGCGCCCTTGTTAATCCCTCTCCCTCACCATGACTGCCGCATAGGTGCCGCTGACCATCTGGACCTCGTAGATCTTGTTATCCCTTCCGCATATGACTCCTCCTGTACTTCCTCCCCTTCCTCTTGTCCCAACACCTGACTCCGAATAATAATTACAGTGTGCTCCATCATGTAGATGACCAGAATTGTCACGCTGAGAATGACATTGCCAGTGCTAAACATCTTCGTCGACATTTCAAAACTGTGTAGCAGGGTGCATAGGTCCTTGATCTGACACCACTCCAGCAGCGTGATCTGCACCACCTCTGGATCAACTTATCCCAGGCTATATGTCTTACCGTATTTCAGCAGGGCTCTGCGGTGCTGCCACACACGCTGCAACATGTGCAGATTCCAATTCCTGCGTGTCGGAACATCGCATTTCCGGCGTTTAACTGCCAGACCCTAAGACTTCCGGAGTGATGAAAGTTGTTGAGCTGCTGTGTGCGCACGATGGAAGTGAGCACATAGCGAGCGTGCCCGCTGCACAAGGCCATGTAGGCCGTGATGGTGTTTTAAAAATTGCTGGAGAATTCGGATCAACACGTGAGCCATAAAAGGCACGTGTGTCACATTGCCCTGAGGATGGCCCGCAGCCAGGTTTGCATCATTGCCGCACACGGCTGTTAAGTCACCAACGGAGTCCGCTCCGTCAATTTGTACTCCGGTCGCCAGGTGACAACGTGTTCCTTTCATGAATAGTGCTGATGATGGGAGAGTAGTCGATGCCAGCGGCGCAGGTGGACGCAGGTTATGCTCACCCACTGGGCTGCATTACCTTGACAGATGCAGAATCTCTGGCTGAATGTAGCTGGTGGGTATCTCACAGATGAAATACCATCATTCAGCTACAACCAATGGGAAGACACCACACCCTTTTTTATGCCCATCCTGTCTGCAGACCACTGCCAGACATAGCTATGAACCTCTGGTTAATTTTACCCCCAGTTCAGTTTTATGATTTTGTGTGCTTGTTACCTGACTACTTTTCCTGCTTGCTGTTTATGTACCTTGTTGGCCGATACGCATTTCACCTCTGCTTGTTTTCTGATTAAGTCCTGGCCGTCCCATTCTGTTCCTGTTCCTCAATTAATGTTTTGACCCTGCCTGACTACTATTCTCTGTAATAGCGGTGTGACTCACATTTCCCATACATTTCAAAGTAAAACTTTGACCGCCTGATGGCATTGAGCTCTGCTGCCAGCATAGTAAGGAGGTGTGTGGTAGTCCTTGTGCGCAGTTGCAAGGAAGGGTGGCCTGACCACACAGGGTTTGCGCAAAGGTAGAGGACCCACACGAGGTTGAAGAGGCAGAAGCAGTGTATTAACTTCTACATACAGAACAAGGATTGAAACAACTCGTGGGGACGGCAAGACTTGTACAGCAGACCCTTCTCCATCTCTCACCATAGTTTGCCAGTGCCCAGTCAGTGACATGTAATGACCCTGTCTATGCTTACTGGTCCAAGTATCTGTGTTGAAATGCACCCTGTCGCACACAGATTTTCTCAAGGAAGTGGTGATGTTGTGTGCGACATGCCGGTGTAGCGCGGGCATGCTTTTCTTGGAGAAGCAGTGGTGATTGGGCATCTGGTACTGGGGCACAGCGACAGACATAAGGTCTGTAAAATCCTGTGTGTCCACTACGCGTAAAGGCAGCATTTCGGTAGCCAACAGCTTACAGAGGGATAGAGTCAACCACTTAGCTTTGTCATGGGTCGCAGTAAGTGGCCTTTTATTTGACCACATCTGAGGGACAGAGATCTGGCTGCTGTCTGTAGACGGTGTTGAGTAGGGTGTCCCTGGAAAAATGCAGGTTTGTGAGAAAAGTGCAGGCGGAGACATGATGTTGGCTTCATCTTGCCTTCAGATCTGTTCATCTTGTATCATTTTTAAAAAACACAGCAAGCAAGGGTTACTCCAAGCGGAGTCTCCCTTTTTTTCCAAAAATTGGGCCCCACACAGACACCTTATCAGTGGCAGCACTTGTGCCCTAGTTGCAAACAGGATGTTTTGATTTGCATCAAGCACATTCCAAATCCACAAGCATTTACTCTCCCCAGGATGACACAGGGGTAGTAAATTCCTTCTGGATCCATGACTTGTTCATTTTGATGAACGTCAGTCTGTCCACATTGTCACTGGACAGACGCGTGCGCTTATCTGTCAGCACACACCCAGCAGCACTGAAGACACGTTCAGAGACAACGCTGGCAGCTGGACACGACAAAATCTTCGAGGCGTAACTGGAGAGCTCTTGACATTTTTCTAGATTTGAAGCACAAAAGGAGCAAGGCTCCATTTGCAAAGTCATTGCATCGATGTTCATTTGGAGATACTCCTGTATCATCCTCTCCATCCGTTGACTATGTGTCAGACTTGTTGTCTCTGGTGGCCTTGCAAAGGAGGGTCTAAAAAAATTATGAAAAGATTCCATAAAATTGCTGTTACCAGCACCAGATACGGTCCTACTGGTACGGGTAGACTGTTGAAGATGACGAGGCCGTCCCATGTTTGTCAAGTTACAACTGGGAGAATCACTCCCTTCACCTGCACGGTTGTTTGGTGGAAAAGCCGAGCTAAGATCGAGTAACAGCTTCTGCTGATACTCCTGCATACGTGCGTCCCTTTCTATGGGTGGAATTATGTCTCAAAATTTGGACTTGTCCCGGGGATCTAATAGTGTGGCAAGCCAGTAGTCATCATCACTTCTAATTTTGACAATACGAGGGTCATGTTGGAGGTAGTGCAACAAGAAGGCACTCATGTGTCTTGCGCAGCCATGCGCACCAAGTCCACGCTGTGTTTGTGGCATAGAGGTGCTAACCGTTCTTTCTTCCTCTGTCATCTCCCCCCAACCTCTTTCAACTGAAATTTGACCAAGGTCCCCCTCATCTGCTGAGTCTTCCATGTCCATGGACAGTTCGTCCTCCATATCTTCATGTCCTCCTGCACCTTCCTCAACATCTCACCTGCTACCATGCGCCCTTGTTGATCCCTGTCCCCCATGGTCCCATGCCTGCCGCGTTGGTGATGATGAACGTCTGGACCTTGGTGATGTTGTTGTGTCTTGCGCATATGAATCCTCCTGTAGTTCCTCCCCTTCCTGTTGTCCCACCCCCTGACTACGAATAGTGTTTAGCGTGTGCTCCAGCATGTAAATGACTGTAATCGTCATGCTGATAATGGCATTGTCAGCGCTAAACATATTCGTCGCCATGTCGAAACTGTGCAGAAGGGTGCATAGGTCCTTGATCTGAGATCACTCCATCAGGGTGATCTGCCCCACTTCTGCATCTCGTTGGCCCAGGCTATACATCATGACGTATTGCACCAGGGCTCGCCGGTGCTGCCACAGTCGCTGTAACATGTGGAGAGTTGAATTCCAGCGTGTCGCCACATCGCATTTCAGGCGATGAACCGGCAGGCCGAAAGACTTCTGGAGCGATGCAAGTCGCTCAGGTGCGGCGGTTGAACGGCGGAAGTGAGCACTGCAGACAGTTTCCGTGCCCTGGTCAGAAGGCCATCTAGGCCGGGATAGTGTGTTAAAAATTGCTGGACAACAAGGTTAAACACGTGAGCCATACAAGGCACGTGTGTCACCTTGCCCAGGCGAAGGGCCGCACCCAGGTTTGCAGCATTGTCGCACACGGCCTTACCAGGCTGCAGGTTGAGTGGAGACAACCATTTATCAAAATCAGTCTCCAGAGCTGCCCACAACTCAGTCGCTGTGTGACTCCTATTTCAAAGACATGTCAAGCTAAAGACCGCCTGATGCCGTTGCGCTCTGCTACCAGCATAGTAATGAGGGGTGCGTGATTCCTTCTGCGCAGTGAGAACGCTGGTGGCCTGACCAGGCAGGCTTGGGGCGGAGGTGGAGGACCCAGATGAGGTGGAGGATGCAGAAGCAGTGGCGGAACTTGGACAGACAGAGGATTGACACACAAGTCGTGGGGACGGCAAGACTTGTGCAGCAGACCCTTCACCATCTATCACCATAGTTACCCAGTGGCCAGTCAGCGACATGTAACGTCCCTGTCCATGCTTACTGGTCCAAGTATCGGTGGTGAAATGCACCCGTTCACACACAGAGTTTCTCAAGGAAGCGGTGATGTTGTGTGCGACATGCTGGTGTAGCGCGGGCACACCTTTCTTAGAGAAGTAGTGGCGACTAGGCATGTGGTACTGGGGCACAGCGACAGACATAAGGTCTCTAAAATCCTGTGTGTCCACTAGGCGGAAAGGCAGCATTTCTGTAGTCAACAGCTTACAGAGGGATAGAGTCAACCTCTTCGCTTTGTCATGGGTCGCAGGAAGTGGCCTTTTATTTGACCACATCTGAGGGACAGAGATCTGGCTGCTGTGTGTAGACGGTGTTGAGTCGGGTGTCCCTGGAAAAATGCAGCTTTGTGAGGAAAGTGCAGGCGGAGACATGATGTTGCCTTCATCCAAAGTTGGTGCTATCGATGTCTGAGAGAGCTGTACACACTCACTTGTTTCCCCTTCCAAACCAACTGACGACCTACCAAGCAAACTGCCTGTTGCGGTTACAGTGGTGGAAGTTGTGGGTGGAAAAACAGGTGTGACAGCTGTCCCCACAGTCCTAGAAGATGACGAGCGCGCGGATGCACTGGAAGGGGCAGGCGGTGGATGGTTCGCTCCGCTAGGCCGCATTGCAGCACGGTGAGCTTCCCATCGGGCCATATGATATTTATTCATGTGACGATTCATGGAAGAAGTTGTCAAACTGCTGAGGTTTTGACCTCTACTAAGAGAACCATGACAAATTTTACAGATCACATAATTTGGGCGATCTTTTTCTATGTCAAAAAAGGACCTGGCTAGGCAAGGCTTAGAGGCCATGCGACCTGTTGATCCACCCCGAATAATGCTCAGAGGCAGAGTGGTGGCTGAGGATGCAGTTGTAGACGTGCTACCAGTGCTCCGACTGTGTCCAGGAAGGCGCCAGGTTACTTCGACGTCGGTTGCATCCTCCTCCACCGCCTCTGTTGACCTCCTCGAGTGTCTGACTGTGGGTTGACAGTAGGTGTGATCTAGAACTTAATCATCAATTGTTGTGTTTGCACTCCCCTACCCCTCAGACCGAGTTTCTTCTTGCCCTGACCGAATATTTAAGTTGTCATCCCAATCGGGTATCTGCGTCTCATCTTCATCAGTATGTTCCTCATTGCCTATAACCACAGTTGTTGGAAAGGCAGCATTTTGGTAGCCAACAGTTTGCATATGATGAAAGTCAACCTCCAAGCCATTTCATGCCCTTCTAAAAGCATGTAAAACACAGCGAGGGGACTCCAACCACAGTCTCCCTCGTTGCCACTAACTGGGCCACACACACCCCACTTGACTGGCATCGGTTGAGCCCCCTTTTGAAAAAGAAAAAGATGCTTTGCATGAAGCACTCTCAAAAATACGCGTGCCTTTCCCGTCCCCTGGCTGACCCAGGGGAAGAAAAGTCCTCTGAGAGCCATGACTTGTTCATCTTGGTTCTTTTAGAGACACAGCGAGGGGACTCCAACCACAGTCTCCCTCGTTGCCACTAACTGGGCCACACACACCCCACTTGACTGGCATCGGTTGAGCCCCCTTTTGAAAAAGAAAAAGATGCTTTGCATGAAGCACTCTCAAAAATACGCGTGCCTTTCCCGTCCCCTGGCTGACCCAGGGGAAGAAAAGTCCTCTGAGAGCCATGACTTGTTCATCTTGGTTCTTTTAGAGACACAGCGAGGGGACTCCAACCACAGTCTCCCTCGTTGCCACTAACTGGGCCACACACACCCCACTTGACTGGCATCGGTTGAGCCCCCTTTTGAAAAAGAAAAAGATGCTTTGCATGAAGCACTCTCAAAAATACGCGTGCCTTTCCCGTCCCCTGGCTGACCCAGGGGAAGAAAAGTCCTCTGAGAGCCATGACTTGTTCATCTTGGTTCTTTTAGAGACACAGCGAGGGGACTCCAACCACAGTCTCCCTCGTTGCCACTAACTGGGCCACACACACCCCACTTGACTGGCATCGGTTGAGCCCCCTTTTGAAAAAGAAAAAGATGCTTTGCATGAAGCACTCTCAAAAATACGCGTGCCTTTCCCGTCCCCTGGCTGACCCAGGGGAAGAAAAGTCCTCTGAGAGCCATGACTTGTTCATCTTGGTTCTTTTAGAGACACAGCGAGGGGACTCCAACCACAGTCTCCCTCGTTGCCACTAACTGGGCCACACACACCCCACTTGACTGGCATCGGTTGAGCCCCCTTTTGAAAAAGAAAAAGATGCTTTGCATGAAGCACTCTCAAAAATACGCGTGCCTTTCCCGTCCCCTGGCTGACCCAGGGGAAGAAAAGTCCTCTGAGAGCCATGACTTGTTCATCTTGGTTCTTTTAGAGACACAGCGAGGGGACTCCAACCACAGTCTCCCTCGTTGCCACTAACTGGGCCACACACACCCCACTTGACTGGCATCGGTTGAGCACCCTTTTGAAAAAGAAAAAGATGCTTTGCATGAAGCACTCTCAAAAATACGCGTGCCTTTCCCGTCCCCTGGCTGACCCAGGGGAAGAAAAGTCCTCTGAGAGCCATGACTTGTTCATCTTGGTTCTTTTAGAGACACAGCGAGGGGACTCCAACCACAGTCTCCCTCGTTGCCACTAACTGGGCCACACACACCCCACTTGACTGGCATCGGTTGACCCCCCCTTTTGACAAAGAAAAAGATGCTTTGCATGAAGCACTCTCAAAAATACGCGTGCCTTTCCCGTCCCCTGGCTGACCCAGGGGAAGAAAAGTCCTCTGAGAGCCATGACTTGTTCATCTTGGTTCTTTTAGAGACACAGCGAGGGGACTCCAACCACAGTCTCCCTCGTTGCCACTAACTGGGCCACACACACCCCACTTGACTGGCATCGGTTGACCCCCCCTTTTGACAAAGAAAAAGATGCTTTGCATGAAGCACTCTCAAAAATACGCGTGCCTTTCCCGTCCCCTGGCTGACCCAGGGGAAGAAAAGTCCTCTGAGAGCCATGACTTGTTCATCTTGGTTCTTTTAGAGACACAGCGAGGGGACTCCAACCACAGTCTCCCTCGTTGCCACTAACTGGGCCACACACACCCCACTTGACTGGCATCGGTTGAGCCCCCTTTTGAAAAAGAAAAAGATGCTTTGCATGAAGCACTCTCAAAAATACGCGTGCCTTTCCCGTCCCCTGGCTGACCCAGGGGAAGAAAAGTCCTCTGAGAGCCATGACTTGTTCATCTTGGTTCTTTTAGAGACACAGCGAGGGGACTCCAACCACAGTCTCCCTCGTTGCCACTAACTGGGCCACACACACCCCACTTGACTGGCATCGGTTGACCCCCCCTTTTGACAAAGAAAAAGATGCTTTGCATGAAGCACTCTCAAAAATACGCGTGCCTTTCCCGTCCCCTGGCTGACCCAGGGGAAGAAAAGTCCTCTGAGAGCCATGACTTGTTCATCTTGGTTCTTTTAGAGACACAGCGAGGGGACTCCAACCACAGTCTCCCTCGTTGCCACTAACTGGGCCACACACACCCCACTTGACTGGCATCGGTTGACCCCCCCTTTTGACAAAGAAAAAGATGCTTTGCATGAAGCACTCTCAAAAATACGCGTGCCTTTCCCGTCCCCTGGCTGACCCAGGGGAAGAAAAGTCCTCTGAGAGCCATGACTTGTTCATCTTGGTTCTTTTAGAGACACAGCGAGGGGACTCCAACCACAGTCTCCCTCGTTGCCACTAACTGGGCCACACACACCCCACTTGACTGGCATCGGTTGAGCCCCCTTTTGAAAAAGAAAAAGATGCTTTGCATGAAGCACTCTCAAAAATACGCGTGCCTTTCCCGTCCCCTGGCTGACCCAGGGGAAGAAAAGTCCTCTGAGAGCCATGACTTGTTCATCTTGGTTCTTTTAGAGACACAGCGAGGGGACTCCAACCACAGTCTCCCTCGTTGCCACTAACTGGGCCACACACACCCCACTTGACTGGCATCGGTTGAGCCCCCTTTTGAAAAAGAAAAAGATGCTTTGCATGAAGCACTCTCAAAAATACGCGTGCCTTTCCCGTCCCCTGGCTGACCCAGGGGAAGAAAAGTCCTCTGAGAGCCATGACTTGTTCATCTTGGTTCTTTTAGAGACACAGCGAGGGGACTCCAACCACAGTCTCCCTCGTTGCCACTAACTGGGCCACACACACCCCACTTGACTGGCATCGGTTGAGCCCCCCTTTTGACAAAGAAAAAGATGCTTTGCATGAAGCACTCTCAAAAATACGCGTGCCTTTCGCCTCCCCTGGCTGACCCAGGGGAAGAAAAGTCCTCTGAGAGCCAGGTCCACATTGTCAGTGGACAGACACGTGTGCTTATCTGCCAGCAGACCCCCAGCAGCACTGAAGACAGGTTCCGAGAGAACGCTGGCTGCAGGACACGACAAGATCCTCAAGGCGTACGTGGCGAGCTCAGGCAATTTATCCAGATTGGAAGCCTAAAATGAGCAGGGCTCAAGTTGCACAATAATGGAATCGATGTTTCTTTGCATATACTCATATATCTGTGTGTCTCCCTCTTTTTCCTTGTCCAGCTGTTTTGTTTTCACATGAGTATATGTCCTTGTCACTTTCCCATGTGTTTGTGTTATGTTGTGAGTTGTTTGTCACCTTTTGGACACCTTTCAGGGTGTTTTCTAGGTGTTTTACTGTGTTTGTGATTGCCTGCCATTGTTTCCTATGGGCTCGAGTTCGGTTCGTCGAACGTTCGACGAGCCGAACTCGAGCCAGACCCCCCGTTCGGCGAACCGCCTCGAGCCGAACCGGGACCGGTTCGCTCATCTCTAATCTCTAGCCAATAGACAATTCTGGTAAGGTATGAGATGGAGCTGCTCAGCCGGACACATATTAATAAACTGTCCCAGGGGAGCTCAGCTTACCAAGTAAAAATGGTATCTCCATTTAGTTCCAGTAAGGGGCATATATTCAATTTAAAGAGTTTGTTCACTTAAAACAAGGAATCACCTATTCAAAGAACATATCATAACTTGCTGATCGGTGGGTAGTCCAACCCAGGGACAGACACAGTCCGAAGAGGGTCCCTATGCACCCTTTATGTGTGTGACAGTAGCTGATTACTGCTTTGGAGGTGAAACAGGACCCCCCCCTTATTTCTTGGACTCTTGTGTAACTGCAAAAGTTACCCAAATGCTATGTCCGCCCCTGAATAAATCTTTGGGACCCCCAATGGGGAACTTTAATCCCTGTTACATATTGGAGCAACAGCTCCAAAACCTAAAATTAAATGAAAGAAAAAATATTGAGAAGAATTTAGAATTGATACAGAAAATGTATTAAATATACAATGAAAGCTCTGGAATAGCCCTATAAGAAGGATCTGTCACAGTACAAACTGCATATGTGACGCTCTGGACTAGCCAGGCAGTCACAGATAGCGCCCCACACAACACCAGTCCCACATTAGGTAACATCAGACAAACACATACACCCTAGTCACCTCCCTCAGTGCTTAATGGACACACCAGGGGGGCGGAGCCAGGCGGTTGGCACGCCCACCGAGGCGTTCAGAGGGCCTGAGGCAGGAAGTGCAGTTCAGATGAGTAGGGAGTCTGAGAAGTAGTAGAGTGGAGTGAGGAGTCAAGTGCAGCAGGCCTGTGGTGACAGGTCTGCAGCGGAAACTGACAGGTGCCAGGGTCGTAGCCCTGGTACCTTGGCTAGGAGGCACATGGTGGCCTTAGCCTGCAGGAGCTGGGAAGACGGCCATGTGGAACCGAGGTGCACCGGGACAGGGTAGTGGCCTCCTAGTGCTTCCATGGGTGCACGTGGAAGCACTAGGAGCTGCGAAATCGCCATCGTCCCCTGGGAGCCTGCACCCGGCTCTCTCCCCGCTTTATAATACACTTCTTGGATTAAATAAAGCACATTTTGGATATCGAATGGATTGTGCCATTGTCTTCTGATCTCCTGGGACTCATATTGGAATTCTTTTCCCTCTTCAACGTGCACCCATGACCAGTGTACTATTGGATAAGACCAGAGCATTACCTAGTCCTTCCCTACACCATTTCAAGGTATAACGCAGTGGTGCAGAACCGCATCTGTTTTTGTATACTCATGTTAATATCACCTTTAGAAATATGGATTGTGCCGTTGTCTTCTGATGTCCTGGGACTGATATTAACATGAGCTTCTCACCAGATGTCGGTAATAACTCATCCAATTCACACAGGCAAAAAAATCAAACCATGGATGTCCATAAATTTAGTCATGTGTAATAATGAGAAATGTCACAGGGAAGAAATATTGAAAATTGTTACTGAAATTTAATTAATACTTTGTACAAAAGCCTTTGTTGATGATGGCATTGCACAGGTGTGATTTTGGACCATTCTTTCTTGCAAACACTCTTCGAATTCTGAAGGCCCTGTGGACTCCTATGAACTTTGAGCTTCAGTTCTTTCTATAAATTTTCTATAGGATTCAGGGCAGGTGATTGGCTGGCCAATTCTAGTAGCTTTATTTTATTTCTCTGAAACCAATTGAGAGTCTCCTTGGCTGTGTGTTTGGGATCATTGTCTTGCTGAAATGTCCACCCTCTTTTCATCTTCATTATCCTGGTAGATGGCAGCAGATATTTATGAAGAATGTCTTGGAATATTTGTCCATTCATAATTCCTTCAATCATATGAAGTTTGCCAGTGTCGTATGCTGAAAAACAGCCCCACACCATGATGTTCCCACCTTCAAACCTCACTGTTTGTATGGTGTTTTGGGTGTGATAGGCAGTGCCTTTTGGTCTTCAAACATGGTTTGTATTGTGTCAAACAAACAGATAATTTTTAGTCTCATCTGACTAGGCTATATTTTCCTAATATTTTACAGGCTTCTCTAAATTTTATTGAACAAACTTTAAACGTAATTGAACAGGCTTTTTGTTCAGCAATGGAGTCTTGCAGGGGGAGCGTACATACAGGCCATGGAGGGTCAGTGCATTACTTATTGTTTTCGTTAAAACAATTGTACCTGCTGATTCCGGGTCTTTCTGTAGCTCTCCACAGGTGGTTCTTGGCTCTTGGACAACTCCTCTGATAATTTTTTTCCCTCCTCTGTCTGAAATCTTGTGTAAAGCACCTGAACGTGGCTGGTTTATGTTGAAATTAGGTTCTTTCCACTTCTGGATTATGACCCCAACACTGCTCACTTGAACTGTCAGTAATTTAAAAGTTCTTCTGTAATCAATGCCATCAGTATATTTTGCAACAAAAAGGTTACCAAGGTCTTGACACAGCTCACTGATTTTACCCATCAAGAGATGTTTCTTGTGTGGCATTTTGGAAATGAGACACCTTTGTATAACCCATCAGTTGAACCAGCTGATATAAATTTTCACTAAGTGGCAGGATCGCTTTCTAATTACTGATACATTTTAGCTGGTGTCATTACTTTCCATGGCTTTTCGCTCCTCTCTTTCTTTCTTTATGTGTTCAATACTTTTTCCTTGCAGGAAAAAAAATCTGTGTGGAGATATAGTGCAATACGGTCTTATCTGATATAAATTGTCAAATAAATATAATTGAATCCTCTCACCTGACGGAGTTGTGGCAGTCACAACACCTGTAACAGCATAAAAAGTGAAAGCAGCAGCCCCGGGGGAATGCAATTGAAGATATAGATAAGAACAGGTTTTTAATGCCACGCTATCACCAAGAAGCGGTGTTGATTAATTATTCTCTTTATTCATGTGCAGGTCAAGTCAACACGTTTACGAGGTCGCAGCCTCCTTCATCAGGACACTCATTGATTTTCTCTGTAGTCCTGATGAAGGAGGCTGCAACCTCGGAAACGCGTTGACTTGACTTGACCTGCACATGAATAAAGAGAATAATTAATCAACATCGCTTCTTGGTGATAGCGTGGCATTGAAAACCCATTCTTATCTATATCTGCGAATACTTTTTCCTTATGTCATTTATCATTATTAAACATAACTTACTTTATGGACATCTATGGTTTGATTTCTTTGCCTGTGTGGATTGGATGGGTTGTTACCAACATCTAGTGAGAAATACATGTCAATAGCACTTTTAGAAATATATTTACTTAGAAATTTGGTGACATGTTCAATGCTTATATCACCCGCTGTATACCATTACCAAAATATTTTGTTTGTTTTTTTCCAGCGACTTAGATTTTTTGAGTACTTTTTGAAACCCAAAAAACTAATGCCATTCTGACAAATTTATGCCAATCAGTTTTCTCTTCCTAATTTTCAAAATATTTGCTGATCCTCTCTTCTGCTTTTTCTACTTACTGCTTTTGCTACAAAGCAATATTACAATTAAGGTTCTGTTCACGCTTGTGATGGCAAAAAAAACAGAGTAAAAATAGCATATAGCACTATTTCTATTGTTAAAAAGAAAGAAACCTAAGGGAACAATGGCCAATCCCATTATAAATGAACACGGGTGCCATATGGATTTATAGTACAATAGTTCTGCAACTATGTCATGGATCTTTTTGTGAACAGAGGCCATAACACAAATGTGAACATTGTCTCCACTTTTCCATTCCAGGCTCACATTCACATTGATCTTAAAGAGAATAAAGCGGGCTTTACATGCTACAATAAATCTAACGATGTGTCGGCGGGGTCACGTCGTAAGTGACGCACATCCGGTATCGTTAGTTACATTGTAGCGTGTGAAACCTCCGTGCGATTGAACGTTAAAACGTTGATCGCATACATGTCATTCAATTATTAAAAATTGAACGTCGGGTTGTTCAATGTTCCCGAGGCGGCACACATCGCAATGTGTGACACCCCGGGAACGATGAACAGATTTTACCTGTGTCCCGCGGCTCCCGCCGGCTATGCGTAAGGAAGGAGGTGGGCGGGATGTTTACGTCCCGCTCATCTCCGCCCCTCCGCTTCTATTGGCCGGCTGCCACGTGACGTTGCGGTGACGCCGAACGTCCCTCCCACTCCAGGAAGTGGATGGTCGCCGCCCACAGCGAGGTCGTATGGAAGGGTAAGTACATGTGACGGGAAATAATCGTTTGTGCAACACGGTCAACAAATTGAACATGCCGCACACAAACGATGGGGGCGGGTACAATCGCATACGATATCGTATGGGAAATTGTAAGGTGTAAAGCAGGCTTTAGTCACCAGGTCAAAATTGACCAGTTTTTGCTCTTATTTTATTCCCACTGCTGCCCTGAGTATTCCTTTATTCTTGTGTTTTAAATACACCATATTGTTTCAGAGATATGGACCTTTTTAGTTAGAATTGATGCTTATAATATTTATGAAGTGGGCGTAGATCACAGGGTAATTATGCAGAACAGCCTAAAGCCACGCCCCCATAAAATAGTATGAGCCATGCCCCCTTTCTAAAGAACATAAATATCTCTGGAACTGTATGGAGGATTTAAATAAAACAAACATCAGAATATTCAGGATATCAGTGGGAATAATATATAAGCAAAAGCTGGCCACTTTTGACCTGGTGATAAATTCTCCTTAAAGGCGTTATTTAGTTTCTAGACAAGAAAGCCGCCTCTGAGCTTAACATGTTCTCTTCATTTCTGTCTGAAAACAGGGCAGTGTGCCTTTAATCATGGTATACCTCTAGTAACCTCGACATCAATTCAGTAGATCTCTTATTCGCCAAGGTTTTGCTTGCTGTTGTTCCAAAGTTTGATGTGTCCATTTTTTATATTTAGAGCCTAGGTATAGAAAGTGTCCCGCCTTTGGAAGCCATCAGCAAAGAAACAGAGATGAACTTTTCCTTTGGGTTCAAAGACTTAAACGGTGCGTACTCTTTTACACAGTTAATGTACATGTAATGTTTTGGGGGGTTTTATTCTCAGTGTTCATTTTTCCCATAACCTGGCAACATGAGTTTACCGGTTAGTACGATTAGGTAGTAGGATAACAAAATTAGTAGGATACTAAGTATATTTATTATTTTTCCATCAATGGTGCAAGGGCTTTCCTTTACAGGGTGAACAAACGTATTTTATTGATATAATTCAAGGGTAAATACATCCGTATGTTTTAATAATTTTTTTAACTGCATTTATTTAGGCAGGTGCGGCAATTGAAAAATAGGAAAAATAGTGTTTCTATTTTTTTATTTTTACATCATTTACCACACAGACAGACAAAAAAAGAGACCTCCATGCCAAAGCTTGAAATTGCCAAAAAATAAATAATAAAATACATTTTGTTTAGATCTTTTGCATATCAAAATGGCCATTTTAATACCTTCCCAGTAGCCACATCACGGCTATCTCACTGTACTGGGTCCTACTGTATTCCACTACCTCTCCCTGGGTTCCAAAACCTACATATATGGAATAAAGGATTAAAGGACAAAAACAGAGAGAGATAGTGGAATAGAATAGGACCCAGTACAATGAGATTGCCATGACGTGGCTACTGGGCAGGTATTAAAATGGCCATTTTGATATGCAAAACATCTAAAAAATATATATTTATTTTTTTTAGTGTTTACCATACAGAATAATTTATTTTCTCTTTTGATAGATTGGACTTTTACCAACTATAATCAAATTTGATGCTCTCTTCAAGGAGACACTTTTAGTGATGTAACATAACTCCAGTGCAAAATATCCAACAAGACCCCAATCTATCATCACAGTTCTTTAATAATATATGGCCTGGGTGCAACTTTAACCCGTGCACCCACTATAATTATGGCCATGACTTTACCCCTTTGATCTTTAGCATTAAACATGAAACTAAGCATAGTTTCACTAGGAAGTCTGGTAATCTGATCAAAGTGCAAGACCCCTGTAGAGGTCCCCACTGACCATTATTATGCCAGCTACTACAGTAATTGATCTCAGCAGTTTAACTCTTTTCTTATATATCTTTTTTTTTTTATAAATTAAAAAAAAAGTTTGGACAACCCTTTTAAGTTTGAATGACTAAACTTTATTTATATATCTATATTCGATTGATCAAATATTTTTGCACCATACTCTAAATGTTTTTGTTCTTTTTCTTTGCATGCTTTCATTAGGAAACTTTATTGTTTACTTGCAGTGAATGAAAATCTGTTCGGGTTATTGAATGACAGTAAGAACACTTACTAGAATTGATGCAAAAAAAAATATTGGATACTTGTATAACTTTTCATTATATAGCAAATAACATTAAACTTTAACATTGATGACCAATCAATGGCTGATCAGTGGGGGTGCGACACCCGGAACCCCCGATTGATCAGATGTTCCCAATGCTGCCGCTGGCCATAACTATCCAGTTCTAGAGATGCACAGCTCCGTTGACGAAATAGTGGCCGCGGGACAGATATGTAGTACCCACCCGTGACCACAAGTCAGTTGATGGAGCTGTTCTGTACAACTTAACAACTGACTACTTGCTGCCGGCGGCAGCGACATTGGAGACAGCTGATCAGCAGAGGTGCCGGTTGATGCACCCTCACCAATCAGCCATTGATGACCTATCCCAAGAATACATCCTTAATAATAAAGTCCTGGACAACCTGAAAGCTTAATATCCTTTAATTACAGCTACGGTAGTCAAATATTGGTAGATGAAATTTACTTATTTCTGTTTCTATAACAGAGTCACTTAATGCGCTTGAAGACAATGATCTGGATGCTCTCATGGCGGATCTTGTGGCCGATTGCAAAGATGCCGAATTGAAAGTTAATTGCACTCCTCCCTTTCCTAATGTGGACAGCAGTAACTACTGTTATCTCAATTATACTGATAATTTGGCCACTGGTTCCATGGATGACCTGTCTTCTCTCCCGCCACCACCACCTAGTGCATGGGAAATGGATCTACCTCCTCCACCGCCCGATCCTGAAGAACCAAAAACTCAGGTAGATAAAATAAAGGAAAAATCCAGCAATTCTACCATTGTCTTTTGGGTTTTGCTTTTACAACGTAGACCTGGTAAGTTTGTTCTGTATGTCAGTAAGGTCATGGTGAAACCATATATATAAAAAGTGGTTTCAGTCATCATATTCTGAGAACCATAATTATGATTACATTTTTCCGAAAATAGTGTCGTATGACAACTTATATGTATTCAGGACGAGCTATGGATTTTGATGGTATAATTTTGGAGTTCATGCAACTTTTTAATTATTCTCATTGTATTATTTGAGGAGGTAACATGACCTCAAAAATTGTGATTTTGCCATTTTGATTTTTTTTCACTTTCGGCTTTTAGCTTACGTGATAGTTTTATATTTAATTAGTTTGGATAGTTACTCATACCAAGTATTTTCATTTTTTTCATTTTTTATATTTTAGTATTTGAGTTTTTGGAAAAGTGATGTGATCTAAATTTTTATATTTTTAAAGAGCTTTTTTCCTACGTATTTTTTATTTTAATTTTTATATTTAATTAGTCATATTAGGGTGCTTGAACCTGGAATCTCTTGATCGTCTATCCAATATCGTAATATTGCAGTGTATTTAGTAAATTTACTTATCTCCTTCATAGATGTAGCAAGACGGAGGATAGGAGGATAAGAAGGACGCCAGTAGGCCCCTGGCTGTCATGACAACCCATCAGTAGCTTGATATCACAGAGAAGGAGGGGTCAACAGGCGTCAGAAGAAACAACTCCCCCACCCCTTCAACCCACACACAAACCCATATTCCTAACCTCTTAAATGCTGCGGTCAGAAATTACAGTGGCGTGTAAGAATTTACACTCGGGTACCAACTCCTTGGTGCCAACCGTACAGCATAGCTGGCAACTGTGCTGTATACGGAGCAGGTTCAGCTCCTAAGCCTTCATCATACAGTTATTGCACACTTCTGTAAAGCTACCACTAGCGATGCAGGGACTCAGGTAGGAAAAGAACTCCTGAGTGTAGTTAGTCAGAAACCCACTAGAGGTCGCTAACAGAGCAGGGATAGTTGATCAGTCAGGGTCTTGGCCGGGATGTCACGTCGGTACAGAGGAGCAAACAAGCCAAAGTCAAAGAACAGAGCCGAGGACGGATACCAGGAGAGCAAGTAAGCACAGGGGAGGATATGGGGAACACAGGACAGGACAGGATAGGAGACCGGAGGACAGGGAGGTATGGACAAAATGACGGGTAGGAGGGACAAAAGGATGGACGGGCAGGAGGAACGGAGCTAAGGACAGGACGGGGAAATGGAGGTCAGTCAGGTTGGGGGGACGGAGGTCAGGTCAGGTCAGACAAGAGGGATGGAAGTCAAGATGGGCAAGGGGAGCGGAGATAAGGACAAACAGTACCGGGTAGAAGGATAAGAACCAGAGAGCGTCTCACAGAAACAAAGCACACAGCAGAGCCGGAAATATCACTGGCGGCGTCCCGGAGGCAGTAGCACCAAGATATGGCGGAGTGACCCCGGAACGAGGCCAGACCAGGCCCTCCCGGAGGCAGGATACATGCACCGACTCAGGAACGGCAGAGCTGTGCATGAATCATGACAACTTCCACCATACATGTACAGACCACATTTCCAAAGGGTCAAAATGCACATTCCCAAACATCTGTTATTGATTTCTGAGTAAATATATGAACATAACTACAAACATTCATGCTGGTAGCATGAATGGTAGCATTAGACATTCTATTCCTGCCCCATTTACTGCCACAACCCACCTGTGAACACCCCATCCTGAGCCGATTTTAGTGTGAGGTTTTCACAAATCTCACCCCTTTAATGCAGGGGCAGCCCCAAAATTGTACTGTATCTGAAAAATCATCAAATTCAGGAATGTTGTCAGCTATGCATGGGAATTCAGACTCACCCCGGGCCACCGGTTGCCACCACCACTAATATAGACAGAAATCTTGTGCTCCCCACCGGGCTCCTGAAGTACCACGTTTTGCATACAGGGCATATGTGAGTCTCCGAAAGGGAACTGAAAACAGCAGTTGTAGCAAAGTTTACAATCTCATGGGGAAGTGCTAATGTACTATTATAGAATAATTTTTCTTAATGGACATTGTATTTCAAAACATTCCAGAATTTGAATATTATATAATCTGTTTCTTTTCGCCCAAAAAAGAGGAAAATTACTTTACTTTTCCCATTATATATTCTAGGACGAAGACGACTCAAAAGCCAAAGCTGACAAAATAAAGCTTGCTTTGGGCAAAATGAAGGAAGCCAAGGTTAAGAAAGTAAGTAAGGCAAAAAAAACCCTCAGGGACAAAATGTGGTAATAAATTGAGGGGATCCCAACTTGTGTCTATTACTTGGGCACAGTAACATCTTTTATTTTATTATTTGTGTGCCAGTGTAAGCAGGTTATATGCAACAACCCATTAAAGGCGACAGTGGTGGCCCAAAATCAGATATTTATTTATACAAATAAAGTGGCAGTTGTACGGTACGATCAAGAAACAGCACCAGTGATTGTTAATAGACAGATTGACGAATTAGAACACAGTTATTTGGAATACAATCACAATATTATCTACATAGTATTATTCCTATCACTATACAACGGTCACTGTCAATGTTATCCTAAACTAAATCCCTCTATCAGGTACACAGCAGCGCCACTCTACTTGTCACAGTTGTTTTTTATCGAAATGAGACTGAATGGCACAAAGGCCCTTTCGGGGTTTGAGATGCTATCCACTAAGCCACAAGCCCAAGTTTATGGGTATCCTTTCACCCTAAACTGGCGGGCTGCCTTCATTCTTGGAAAATCGGCCTCAATACTCAATACTGTATCTCTGCGCAGGAAACAGCTTAGTCGAATCTTCTTCTGGAACTGATGTTCGACATTCGGCCTTTAGTATTGGGTGTTCAGATTCCACTGGCTCTAGTCACGGAGTTCTGTTGGCATAGAGCACGGTCTTCTACTGGCACTGGTGAGGGTTCTTCTGCTGTTGTAGGTCATGGTCTTCTACTGGCGCTGGTACAGATCAGGCCCTCTTCGAGATCCGACCACTCCTGGGCTCTTCTATAGCAATGGGGGTGTAAGCCCACTTTGTTGCTGCACAATCTTCCTGGTGCAGGTTTTGGTGCCACCTCCCCCTTTTCTTCAGCCAGCCTTCTTTATTTAGTATCTGCAAAACAACTGTCACCTGACTTTGCATCTCTTCTAAAGACATGTTTCGAGGAATTATGCACTTAACTTTTTAGTTCCTGTTTGCTCTTGTTACCTTCCACCAGCAGATGGCGATGTTTATTTGCATTTACTTATGCATCTTCTTACATTTCTCCTCTCTATTAACTTTCCAGTCCTTGGATGAGAACAGTTATTCTGCACCTTGTGGGTATTCAGAGGCAGACCTAATGTCTACAATATTTGCACACATTTTTGCATCTCTTGCACTATGTCTTACCAAAGGAAATCATCCTGCGTGTATCTTGTGAGCGGGACGCCAGCTTTGACATGGTCAGTTCTTTGAGAATCCTCTTGAATTGTCTCATCAGGAGTACTCTGAACTTCAAGTACCTCAAGTGTAAATTCAACCTCTGGCTGTCCTCCATGGGACGCAGTGACCTTCTCTACCAAGGCCACCCAACCGCATTTCACCACCAGTCTGCAGGCCTCGGGTCTTTCCAACTCCACTCTGGTCCAGAACATGAGGTGACACTCTCATACCCAGTACCTCCTTCAGCTAAGTCACAGCAGTTTGCAGGCTATGATTGTATTTCATTTTTGCCACATGTCAGTGGCTACTTCAAGGGTTGCACCTGAAGCCCTGAAAAACAGGCGCCACTTTGTATTGTGTCTGGTCTCAATTAAGACAGTGTTCACCATCTTGAAGTGCTCACAAAAGCACAATCAACTATGTTTTATGCCTGCCTTAAGAAGGCATGTGCTGCCAAAATGAACAACAGACAGAGTATAAATAGAATCCATGAGAATCATTTAAAGGTAACCTGTCGCCAGGTTTTCCCATATAAAGTACAGCCAGCACACTGGAATACTTTCTATGTGTCATTAATCCATTTTGTAAAGCAAAAAAAAAGACCATATATCATACTCACCTATGGGGCAGTTGAGTCAGATGGGTGTCGCTGATCTTGATCCAGCACCTCCTCTCTTCTAACAATTGTCGTCCTGCTTCCCAGCTTCGTGTGGATGATGCGTCCTACATTATCCACAGTTTCTTCTATCTCGCTCCTGCACAAGCGCACTTCTCCCTGCACTGGCAAGGTTATAACAAAGTACTGTAGTGCACAAGCACAGGGAAAGGCCGGCGAGAGTGCCGGTGCATGCGCACTATAATACTTGGCTTTGCCTTCGGCAGGTCAGAGAGAAGTGCGCTTTCGCGTAATGGAAGACACTGTGTGGATGACGTATGATGCATCATCCACATGAAGCAGGATAGGAGGATGGCAATCATAAGAAGAAAGGAGGTGGCGGATCAAGCCAAGAAATTCCCATCAGACCGCCCCCTAGGTGTGTATAATAAAAGGTCTTTTTTGGGTCTTGGTGAGCAGATTCAGGACATATACTGTATATAGCATATCAGAGTGCTGTATATGAGAGCTTATAGGTGCGGGTTGTACTTTACATGGGAAAAACATGTTGACAGGTTCCCTTTAAGTGAATGGCCTTGTCAGGGGTTGCACCTACATCTCATTTTTCAGGGATCAGATGGAGCTGTTTTTATTTAGTGCCGGATCCAACTACCCTTCAAATTTGTAGGTCTTTGGCTTGGGAGATGCATGTTTGTGAGAAATGGTTAGGGTGCCCTTGTCGAGCTGGTGGGTAACTCCCTCAGTTGCTGTAATTGATTGATGTCAATGTGCCAAGGAAAACTTATTGCAACAAATCTTTATTTTATTCTGCTAACTGTATAAATATTTGCAAATTATTTACCATATACTAACTTCCTCATTGTTTCTGACATGTATCACGGATAAAGATGCAGAATATAAAGGACTAATTCTACTATTATATTTTTCATAGTTTTTTAATTGATAAAACTTGATGACACTTTATGCATTCTTCACATTACACTTTCTCATCTGAGTAGTCAAGCATTAAAAGCTGATGATTGATGCCCTGCTAGCTGCCACCCGGGATCCAATACTTTATCCGCAGCTGTATAAGTTCAGGAAACACCTGCAGCACAATAAATCTCTGACAATGACATAAATAGAAAGAACCGTTACGGCGTGCGAGACATGGTAGTAACAGCAGTAGGAAGTGCCAGGCTATATCTACGGGTGCTGTGAATTCACAATACACTCCTTGACAGAAGTTCTGTTGCTTATCCATGTTATGTAAATAAAAGCTTATAACCTGACTTTAAATTCATCCAATGGTTTTATAAATTACTCTTTTGAAAGCTGAAACCCTCCCAAATTTGGTTAAGGTTATGAAAATAAAGTTGCTGCAAAGCTGAAATATTGATCATTTAATGAACAGAGAAGGGTCAGATTTTGGCAAGACAAAAGTTTTGTCGCCCACAGAAAGTAATGTAAAATTCAAACAAATAATTAACTTCTAATACAAAGATTTCTTGCATAACATTGGTGAATGAAGTTGTAGTGCTATTAGAGCCATATTTAATATTTTGTGTGACTTCCATGAGCAGCTTGAAGGACTGCATCCATGCGGTTCAACAATGATTCATACAATTTATTGATGAAGTCATCAGAAATAGCAAGGAATGCAGTCTTACATGCCTCCCAGAGTTCATCTAGATTCTTTGGTTTTGTCTTCCAAGCTTCCTCTTTCATCCTACCCCAAAGATGCTCAGTGATGATCAATCATGTCTGGTGACTGGCTGGCCAGTCCTTGAGCACCTAGATCTTCTTTGCCAGGAGGAACTTTGTTGTAGAGATGGATGTATGAGATGGAGCACCATCCTGCTGCAGAATTTGATCCCTTTTATGATTGGGAATGTATGAGGTAGCTAATACTTCTTGATATTTTAGGCTATTGATATTGCCTTTGACCTTGCAAATGTTTCGCACACCCCTATACTGAATGTAACCCCAGACGATGATCTTTCCACCAGCAAACTTAACTGTTTTCTGGGTGTATTCTTTTTCCATACGGGCTCCAGTAGGTCTCCTGCAGTATTTGTGGCGGCTGTGGTGTAATTCAACTGAAGATTCATCAGAGAAACCCACCTTCTGCCACTTTTCCAGCGGCCATCTGTTTAACAGGCTGTGGGACTTGGCAAATGCCATACGGTTTTTTAATTGCCTTTTGTTTAGTGCAGGCTTCTGGGCACTGATTCAACAATGGAGGCCATTTCGAGACAGAATCCTACAAACTGTTCTAGTTGACACAGGGACTTGAGGTGACCAGGCCTGTTGGAGCTCTGCTGCAGTGGAAGAGGGGCTGGCTTTGGATTCTAACCAACAAACGTTCCTCCTGAGCAGTTGTCTTGTGGGGTCTGCCGGATATGGGCTTGTCAAAAACATCTCCAGTCTCTTCAAATCTTTTTTTAATTTTTTGTACTTGATGCTGAGACACATTAAAGGTGCCAGCCACCTCTGCAGTGGATCTGGTCTTCAGCCTCTTCATAATCAAGGCTTTGGTCGCAGGGTGGATTTTTGGCATGTTGTCAGAGGTCAAGTTGCAGTTCAAGTGCAGGTCTGGGGTGCTGGGTTTCTTTTTATACACACCCACTAACTAAGCGATCATTTAGTGAGCACAGGTGAAGATGTAAACTAGGATTTGGTGCATTATATGACAAGATGACAAAACTTTTGTTTTGTCAAAATCTGACCATTCTGTGTTCATTAAATGATCAATATTTCAGCTTTGCAGGAACTTTATTTTCATAACCTAAACAAAATTTGGGAGGGTTTCAGCTTTCAAAAAAGTAATTTATAAAACCAATGGATGAATTTAAAGTCAGGTTGTAAGCTTTTAATTACATAACATGGATAAGCGACAGAACTTCTGTCAGGGAGTGTAGTGGACAGACCAAAGAAATAATTGTGTTCTGGTATTAATGCTCTGTTCTACAGTTGTTTCCGTATACAAAGATTTCTGCTTATGAAACATTTAGTTGTTTAAGAGCAATTTAGCTTGCGAAGATGGTTCCTAATAAAAGACAAGCCACTTGCTGAAAAACAATTGAGTTAAATACCTTGTAAAGATCCCTATGTTCCCCTGATTTTGCTGCTCTTTTCCATTTTGTGCTATGTCACTCCATTACAGAGATATTCATATTTTCTCTTCCGGAGCGCAGTATATGAAATCAAGGATGCAAAATTTTATTTTTGTAAATATATAATAATTTTGTAAATATTTCTTAAGTAAATTAGAATTTTTACATATTTTTCTCTGTGTCACCATAGACAAAAAAGACAACCCACAGTTATGTAAATCCATACCGTGTCCAGAATTAAAATTAGATTTTAACAGAAAGAAAATTGGGAATTTTACATATTGTCACATTTGGGAACAAAAGAGAGAACTTGTTCTAAAACGCATATTTATGTAAATCCAGGCTGTTTTTATCAAAAGAAGTGTCAGCTTAACCATCGGTTGGGGTTGTCTTCTGCTGACAATCATGAGCTCTGTAGAATTAGGGCTACTTTACAATACGTGGTGGAGAATCCCCCTGGCTGCTCCAACTCTCCATAAACGGGCCTTCAAGCTTTTCAGTTGTATCATCATGATGCGTTAATGAAACGGAGGCTTCATTTGTAAAAAATGAATTGACAGTAAAAGTAAATGTCAAATTTTATTTTGCATTTACAGGCACAGCAGCCATTAGCAAACTATCAGTTCATAGACTCCTAGGCCATAGTTCCCCTTTACTTAAAAAATACTGCTGATATGTTCCTATTGACATGAAATTTGTATATATGTGTATGTAAATGAGTTTGCTTGTGCATTGTATATTAGATGGTGATTTTTAGTACAGTATACAGTATATATACAGTTGAAACCAGAAGTTTACATCCACTATCTAAAAGCACATCTACAGGTTTTTCCCTCCGCTCTCTATAAAGACACATCTGCAGGTTTTTCCCTCTGCTCTCTATAAACACACATCTGCAGGTTTTTCCCTCTGCTCTCTATAAACACACATCTGCAGGTTTTTCCCTCTGCTCTCTATAAAGACACATCTGCAGGTTTTTCTCACTATCTGACATGAAATCAGAATAAATCTTTCCCGTTTTAGGTCCATTAGGAACCAAAATTATTTTTATTTGCCAAATGCCAGAATAATGAGAGAGAGAAAGTTTTAAGGCATTTTTATTACTTTCTGCAAAGTCAAAAGTTTCCATATATTTCATTAGTATTTGGTACCATTGCTCCTAAAGGGTACTTTACACGCTGCGATCTTGCTAGCGAGATCGCTAGCGAGCGTACCCACTTCGGTTGTGCGTCACGGGCATATCGCTGCCCGTGGCGCACAACATCGCTAGGAACAGTCACACATACTTACCTGCCTAGCGACGTCGCTGTGACCAGCAAACCGCCTCCTTTCTAAGGGGCCGGATCGTTCAGCGTCATAGAGACGTCACTAAGCTGCCGCCCAATAGAAGCGGAGGGTTGGAGATGAGCGGGCCGAACATCCCGCCCACCTCCTTCCTTCCTCATTGCCGGGGAACGCAGGTAAGGAGATGTTCCTCGTTCCCGCGGTGTCACACATAGCGATGTGTGCTACCGCAGGAACGACGAGCAATGTCGCTACTGACCAGACGATTTTTGGTAAGTGAACGACGTCTCACAGACCAATGATTTTTACCTCTTTTGCGATCGTTTAAGGTTACACATAGGTGTCACAGGCTGCGATGTCGCTAACGACGCCGGATGTGCGTCACAAACACCATGACCCCGACGATATATCGTTAGCAATGTCGCAGCGTGTAAATGGCCCTTAAACTGTATGACTTGGGTGAAATGATTTGGCTCTCCTTCCACGAGCTTCTCACAATAGTTGGTAGGAATTTGGGCCCATTTCTGACAGAACTGGTGTAA
Source organism: Anomaloglossus baeobatrachus (assembly GCF_048569485.1). Classification (NCBI taxonomy): domain Eukaryota; kingdom Metazoa; phylum Chordata; class Amphibia; order Anura; family Aromobatidae; genus Anomaloglossus; species Anomaloglossus baeobatrachus. The sequence continues at coordinate 527,497,619 of NC_134358.1, read as the reverse complement.
CTGAGCCATGTTTGTAGGTCGCCTTGCTCTCACCGGCCTTTTCAGCTTTGCACATAATTTTTAATAGGATTGAGATCAGGGCTTGTGATGGCCACTCCAAAGCATTCACTTTGTTATCCTTAAGCCACTTTGTAACCAGTTTGGCAGTATGCTTTGGGTCATTGTCCATTTGGAAGACCCATTTCCGCCCAAGCTTTAAGTTCCAGGCTGTTGTTTTGTTTGCCAATGCATTTTGGCAAACAAAATTATGAATAAGGCATAGTTTTGTTTGCCGAAACGTGTTGGAATTCTTTATCCATCAGCTCTGTTGGTGCCAGTGCAGATTATTTTACTGTGTTGAATAAACTACAGTTTTTATTTATCCATGCCTGCTTGAGATCGCTGGATCCTGTTTTCTATTTATATTCTCAAAATGGTCTGTAGCACCTTATATCACTGTTTCTTTTTGTTCACAGCTGATTGTTAAGGTTCACATGACAGATAGCAGCACCAAGACCTTAATGGTGGATGAACGTCAGACTGTACGTGAAATTCTGGATAACCTTTTCGAGAAGACTCACTGTGATTTTGCAGTTGAGTGGTGTTTATACGAAGAAAATCCTGAGCTTCAGATCGGTGAGCACTTGATTAATGAGAAGACCTACCTATTAATATGCCTATGTTAGGATGTATTCGGTCTGGATTAAGGTTTTTGGAGGCCCCCGTCCTACTTACAGCAGCCTCACATGGCTGTGTCCACCATTGTGGCTGGTCCTTTACACTGAGTTGTATAGGTGACCCAGCGACCTCTCTTAGATTTCTAAGAGATACCAAAAATATACACAAATGCATCTCAACCTTTAGGATCAGAAGACATTGGGAACATCTGGTTTCCCTAAGAAATGGGGTTCAAGGCATATATACAGAGTCTCCCAAAAAGAATAGGTCATGGATAGTGATGAGGAAATAGTAAAATATTTGGGTCAGATTATTCGTACCGAATACCTAGTACTATTCCAGTATTTGTCACGAGCAACAAACCTAATGAAAGTGAATGGGGAACCCGAGTGTGACGCCCTGGGCAAGCCAGGGGTCACAGGTCACAACACCACCACACCCTACACCCCAGTTAGGAACACCTAGGCTAACCAAAAATCCTTGTTGCCTTCCTCCAGGGGCTGGTGTTCACACCAGGGGGTGGGCTAGGCGGTTGACTCCGCCCACCGAGGAGTACACAGCCCTGGAGGCGGGAAGAACCAGGCTGAACGCAGATAGTTTGGAGGAGGAAGTGGAAGTCTAGCTGAGGGCTAGAGGAGTCAAGTTAAGCTAGGGAAGTGAAGGAGTAAAGAGTGAGAGTAGAGACAGTGGAAGGTGACAGTTGTAAAGCCTGAAGTTGGTCCGGGTGTGTGCCCCGGACTGTGACAGCAAGGTCAGCAGACGGCGAGGATAGTCTGCAGGGGGACTGCTCGGAGGTTGCTGGAAGGACCGCGGATGGGTGGTGACCCGGCGGTCTGGAGCAATATACGAAGAACAGTCAGCACCAGGGCAGGGGCCTTTCGGATCCCGGCAAGGCTTGGAGTCGCCATAATTTGCCAAATCCGTCAGTGAAGGGGACGTCAGTCTCCTAACAACCAAGTCCCGATTGAAGTCAACAGTCCAACCGCAACGGAGAGACACCGCCACCGCCAGGGCACCAGTTTCTCAGGGCCAGCGCCTGCAGGCAAAGAAGGGCTCCTCCGGCCCATATCCAAGCCGGGGAGCGGGTTACCGGTGGGAACCCATCGCAACCATTATCATCATAGGTGCAGGACAGAGGGACCGTCACCGTTACCTACTGGGGAAAGCAAGTGTAGCCGTCCGTGGGAACCGTCTTTCCAGCCGTCTGTTTTACTGAGAACTGTGTCATCGTCTCAGGCTGAGTGAGTACCACAGTGCCGCAAGGCACAGCGCTGCTCCCGCATCCCTGCGCCCACCAAGCCCTGCATCACCCACCTCATCACTGGGCCCCGGGATCACCAACCCCTACCCACGGAGGGGCAACACAACAACTGGCTGCTCCATACCATCCTTCCCGGGATCCCCATACAGAGCAGCGGTGGTGTCCACAAATCCCCACCACCGTGGGTGGCGTCACGGACAATAAACAATTCCCACACCCAAAAACCCCCTTTCACTCACGGGCGAGGAGCGCCGCTCGAGTCCCCGGGATCCGGCCCGTCGCTCGAGCCACCGAGCAGCGGCAGGCCGTAGCAGCCGCAGTGCCAGCCGGACCCGAGCAGTGGGAGAGCGCGGCGTCCCCTCCTCCGCCCGCGACACGAGCATTTTTCATGAAGATTTTCCCAAACACTGGTCGAGTTCCCAATGGACTTGCTTTAGGTTCGTTATGCATGACGAATACTGGAATAATACTAGAATCCAAGGGAATTCCAGCAATCCAGTCCAAAAAATGCTATATATATATATATATATATACATATATATATATATATATATATATATATATATATATATATATATATATATATATATATATATATAAAAATACAAACGTTATTTGTGAATCATGTTAAAAAGTCCATATTGGGTCAACATCAGCCCACAAAGAAGACGCGTTTTGAACCTGCCTCTTAATCTCGGTGACTGATTAAGAACAACACGTTCGAAACGCGTCCTCTTTGTGGGCTGGTGTTGACCCTATATGGACTTTTTAACATGATTTACAAATAAACTTAGTATTTTTATATGTAGCATTTTTTGGACTGGATTGCTGGAATTCCCTTGGACTCTCAGTCTTAAGCCTTGCCGACTTTTTTCTTCCGTGCACGGGCCAAAATCTATTGGCCTCCACGGAGCAGGTGAGCTGGATAAATCTTTTTTTCTTTGGAATAGTACTAGGTATTCAGTTCGAATAATCGAAACCCAAATATTTTACTATTTGCTCATCATTCATCATGGATGGTTTATCTTAAAAACTTTTGTAGTAGACCCATGACAATGGCAGAATTTGTCTGCGGTGCATGGTAACGGTGAATCAAAGATTGTCTACGTGTCTCTACTGCACTAACGACCGAGGTGAGGGACTCCAAGATTAATGAGAATATAGTGTCTGACAATGCCCCAAAATCATTGGTAGAAGAAGGACTGCTCGGGTTTGGGACGATGTGTTATATGAAGAGTCGGACCCAGAATATATTAAATTAATAGTTAAGTTAATAGTATATTGGAAAGCAACAAACCCAACACAGACCAAGGAGTTTTTACACAAAGACTGTCAAGGAAGAACTGTGGCCCACCTCATCTATTGAGAATTGAAATAAGAGGATGGAACTCAAAGAAATGTTTGCCCATTATTTAGATGGGATGGTTATAAGTAGAGAAGCAAGAAAAAATGGTTCCTCCCGAAAATAAAAAATGAATGAGAATGCTTCCTTTCATTAAAATGAGAAAAACTGGCGGCATATTCTGACCAGAAGGAAAGAAAGGGGAAATTTGTGTTAGACAACGGGTAAAATGTTTAAAATTTTCCATAAAAAAAACAAACTGTGGCCCACATTATATGGATTCAAAATTCTGAAATTTTGACTTAAGGCCTCCTTATACATAAGGGTGGGCTGACGAGATATTAATAGTCGGCTAGACAAATGATCATCCATTAGCGGTAAAAAAAGAGCATCTCAGACTCCATCAGCCTTGTTAGAAGTTTTTCGGCTGATGAGGTATCCAGAAACGATCATCGGTTGTAAAAATCCAACATGCCCAATCGATGTTTTGGATAGTTATTCGTTTCACCGTTTTAATTTTTTTTTTGTTATTTTTGTAGAGAGATTCTTTGAAGACCACGAAAACATTGTGGAACTCCTTTCAGACTGGACAAGAGACAGCGAAAACAAAATTTACTTTGTGAAAAAGTCAGAAAAATATGCTGTGTTTAAAAACCCTCAGGTAAGTAACACAGTGGTAAACGTAATGTTTACTAAGAAAGTGATCTGCTCACCCAAACTCAACATCCTCAAAATTTTCAGTCTTTCTGTATATGAGGCTGTTGAGCTATGATCAGGAGACCTGCAGCCGATCCATTCATGGCTGTGGAAGTACAGACCACAAAACAAGGAATGCAATGTTGTCATGGTGGTGTTTCATTGATATCTAGGACTCTACATTTAAATGTTGCTTCGTTTCTCCTGGTGCTTAAACAGTTAATGTCAGTTTTGCTGCTAGAAGCAGTGCATGTCAGCTTCAGCTGCTCTGTAGCCTCGCCCTTTTTGTTTAAGTAGTGGGGTGTCCCAGCAGTCTTTGCTGATTATACAAAACACTTTGTATTCTGGCCGCCTTGCTGGAAGGAGCTGCTGTGGCTTCGTCCTGAAATCGTACCTTTTCCATTTTAGTTGTTATTCCACTATTGTCTCGCCTACCTTCGTGTTGTATTAGTGCAGCGGTGGGTCTAGTGAGCCTTACCTTCCCACTCACTAGCCAGGGCTTACTGCAAGGGCTCTCGAGGCTTCAGGCTCCTGCTCGGTGACAGGTGAGGAACTTATATAGGGTCTGGCTAGGTGTGCAGAGTATAGCAGCAGGTAAGGACAGGAGGTGTCCCATCTACCCTCTCAATAGTGCCATGGCCCATCATTGTTATTGTATTCACAGTGTACCCCTTGTTTGTGGTGTTGTGGTGTGTTTTTGTTGTGGGCCAAGAATTTCTGTTGGTCTGAACGCGTGTGCCGCACTGATAGCATGACAAATGCATATTATAAGGAGCTCTTCTGGCATATTTCTCCAAATAGCACTAAGTAAAGTTTGTGGTGCCCAGGAATGCACTCTTCACCTACTCCTGTGCCATTCAATAGGTTGTTATTTCTACATGCAACTAAGTACATCATGGCACCACCATCTTAGTGTCATCAACAGGAAAAAGAGAACCTTCAAATTCCCTGCATTGCAGCCATCTAAAAAAAAAAGTTAACATTTCTCAAGGATGAAACATCCAATCCTAAAGGGGCTGTCCAGTTTTAACAAGTTATTACCAACCCTGAGTTTTGGTAAGAGTCCGACCACTGGAACTTGCACTGAATTGGCAGATTGGATCATTTTTATCCCTAACAGGTCAGATGCTCTACTGTTGCTCCTTTAATTCTCTATGGGGCTCGGCAGATCCCATAGGGAGAGAATTGAGTGCAGGTCAAGCTTATGCACTGCTGTTCTATTCTAAGGGGGAGAAAAGTACCTCGTTCTGCTGATCAGTGCATGTCCCATCAGTCGGACTCCCACCATTCAATTAGTTTTCACTGGACACCCCATTTGACTTGAGGTGAGATAAAGAGATATGAGATGGATGGATAGATATTAGATTGAGAGAAAGATAGATCAAAGAGATAGATACAGTCCCTGAAAGAAGTTCTGTCGCTTATCCATGTTATGTAAATAAAAGCTTATAACCTGACTTTAAATTCATCCATTGGTTTCATAAATTACTCTTTTGAAAGCTGAAACCCTCCCAAATTTGGTTTAGGTTATGAAAATAAAGTTGCAGCAAAGCTGAAATATTGATCATTTAATGAACACAGAAAGGTCAGATTTTGGCAAGACAAATGTTTAGTCGCCCACAGAAAGTAATGTGAAATTCAAACAAATAATTAAATTCTAATACAAAGATATGTTGCATAATATTGGTGAATGAAGTTGTGGTGCTATTAGAGCCATATTTAATATTTTGTGTGACTTCCATAAGCTTGAAGGACTGCATCCATGCGGTTGAACAATGATTCATACAATTTATTGATGAAGTCATCAGGAATAGCAAAGAATGCAGTCTTACATACCTCCCAGAGGTCATCTAGCTTCTTTGGTTTTGTCTTCCAAGCTTCCTCTTTCATCCTACCCCAAATATGCTCAATGATGTTTGTCTGGTGACTGGGCTGGCCAGTCCTTGAGCACCTTGATCTTCTTTGCAAGGAGGAACTTTGTTGTAGAGATGGATGTATGAGATGGAGCACCATCCTGCTGCAGAATTTGACCCCTTTTATGATTAGAAAAGTAAGAGGTAGCTAATACCACACAGTTTTTTAATTGTCTTTTGTTTAGTGCTGGCTTCTGGGCACTGATTTGACCATGGAGGCCATTTCAAGACAGAATCCTATAAACTGTTCTAGTTGACACAGGGACTTGAGGTGACCAGGCCTGTTGGAGCTCTGCTGCAGTGGAAGAGGGGCTGGCTTTGGATTTTCTAACCAACAAACGTTCCTCCTGAGCAGTTGTCTTGCGGGGTCTGCCGGACCTGGGCTTGTCAAAAACATCTCCAGTCTCTTCAAATCTTTTTTTAATTCTTTGTACTTGACGCTGAGACACATTAAAGGTGCCAGCCACCTCTGCAGTGGATCTGGTTTTCAGCCTCTTGATAATCAAGGCTTTGGTTGCAGGGTGGATTTTTGGCATGTTGTCAGAGGTCAAGTTGCAGTTCAAGTGAAGGTCTAAGGTGCTGGGTTTCTTTTTATACACACCCACTAATTAAGCGATGATTTAGTGTGCACAGGTGAGGATGTAAACTAGGATTGGGTGCATTATATGACAAGATGACAAATCTTTTGTCTTGCCAAAATCTGACCTTTCTGTGTTCATTAAATGATCAATATTTCAGCTTTGCAGCAACTTTATTTTAATAACCTAAACCAAATTTGGGAGGGTTTCAGCTTTCAAAAGAGTAATTTATAAAACCAATGGATGAATTTAAAGTCAGGTTTTAAGCTTTTATTTACATAACATGGATAAGCGACAGAACTTCTGTCAGTGAGTGTAGATGGAAGTGAGAGATAGATAGATAGAAAGATAGAAGAGAAATGGATGGATAGATAGATAGATAGATAGATCGGTGGTTTGCACTGTTGCTTTGCAGCACTGGGGTCCTGGATTGAAATCCCACCAAGGACATCTGTAAGAAGTTTCTATGTTTTTCTTGTCTTCAGGAAGAGCTGGGTAATGACTCAATTGGTACAACTAATGAATGCAACATTTCTAGGGCGGCTGCAGGCTGCTATTTTTAGGCTGGAAGGGGCCAAATAACCATGCACCTTCCCACCCTGATAATACCAGCCCCCAACTGTCTGTTTTATATTGGCTGGCTATCAAAAATAGGGTGTTTTTTTTTAATTATATATTTATTAAATTATCCCAGCCAAAAAAACAACCTTTAGTGCCACTTGAAAGGCAGTAAAGGGTGCAAGTATACAAGTCCTGTTCTATTCTAAGCTTTACCTCCTACAACAATTCTCACTAAACTGTTTCCAGAGGACAGTCAGCCAAGCTTCATGCCCTCAGGTGTCATATAAGACATGATGATGCGATGTGGCCAGCCAATAACAATAATAACAGTAGCCAACATGGCTATGACATGACCATAATTGGAAGGTAATCCTCGCATGTTTAGTGGCTGAAAAACAGCTGCAAAACATGCGGGGCAGGGACTCGAGCACCCGCGATACTCAGACAAGTATCAAGCATTGCTGAGCATGCTCCCCCATCACTAGTAGATAGATAGATGGATAGATATATAGATAACTAGAGGGACAGAGGGACAGAGGGATAGAGGGACAGAGGGATAGAGGGACAGAGGGACAGAGGGACAGAGGGACAGAGGGATAGAGGGACAGAGGGATAGAGGGACAGAGGGATAGAGGGACAGAGGGACAGAGGGATAGAGGGACAGAGGGATAGAGGGACAGAGGGATAGAGGGACAGAGGGATAGAGGGACAGAGGGATAGAGGGACAGAGGGATAGAGGGACAGAGGGACAGAGGGATAGAGGGACAGAGGGATAGAGGGACAGAGGGATAGAGGGACAGAGGGATAGAGGGACAGAGGGATAGAGGGACAGAGGGATAGAGGGACAGAGGGATAGAGGGACAGAGGGATAGAGGGACAGAGGGATAGAGGGACAGAGGGATAGAGGGACAGAGGGATAGAGGGACAGAGGGATAGAGGGACAGAGGGATAGAGGGACAGAGGGATAGAGGGACAGAGGGATAGAGGGATAGAGGGACAGAGGGATAGAGGGACAGAGGGATAGAGGGACAGAGGGATAGAGGGACAGAGGGATAGAGGGACAGAGGGATAGAGGGACAGAGGGATAGATAGATAGATAGAGGGATAGATAGATAGATAGAGGGATAGATAGATAGATAGAGGGATAGATAGATAGATAGAGGGATAGATAGAGGGATAGATAGAGGGATAGATAGAGGGATAGATAGAGGGATAGATAGAGGGATAGATAGAGGGATAGATAGAGGGATAGATAGAGGGATAGATAGAGGGATAGATAGAGGGATAGATAGAGGGATAGAGGGATAGATGGATAGATAGAGGGATAGATAGAGGGATAGATAGAGGGATAGATAGAGGGATAGATAGAGGGATAGATAGAGGGATAGATAGATGGATAGATAGAGGGATAGATAGAGGGATAGATGGATAGATAGAGGGATAGATGGATAGATAGAGGGATAGATGGATAGAGGGATAGATAGGGATAGATAGAGGGATAGATAGATAATAGACCATACATAAATGTTTGTCATTATTTATTTTATTTCTTTCATTTACTTCCCAAACAGAAGTTACAGTAACTTGCTCATTATGTTAATCATTGGACGATTTTTACATCTGGCATTTTGCTGTATTTCATTTACATAGTAATGTGACCTTTACTGACTAAACACGAGTGGGTTCATCACACAAAGCAGCCGACGGAAAGTCACAGCAAGAAATGCAACAGATTTGTAAACCATGAGACATTTACATGTTACAATTATACATAAATGACCACCAAGCGAGCAGAAGCAAAACTCAAAACCTAAAACGCGACCTCCCGTCATTGTGTAGTATTGAAACGTCTCATTAGCAGAGCAAATAACTGAAGATATGAGCACTTTCAATATGTATTAACAATAGGCTCGGCCAGGGAGACTAAACAAACGTCGGCCGGTGATGGGTTCCACCTGTGGACGCAGGACGCAGAATTCTGGGAATAATATTTATTGTCTAACATCAGGCTCCTCCAGCAGGGAAAGCACAATGAATCCCAGATGATGAGAATTTAGGCCTTACAGCATGGCTTGTGTGGAGAATAGCTACAAAAAGTGACTATGGAGGACCTTGTTATGGGGTGTGGCTGGATCTCTAGAAACAGGGGAGCCTAATCTGGTCCTCAGGCTAGGGGAACCCTAGCTGGCCCTAATCCAAAGGTACGTCTGAAGGTGATGATTTCTGGGCCGCCTTTCTTGCCCTAGCTCCTGAAGAACCAATGTTGGTCTAGTGGCTCCACTTCCTCCAACCAGGAGAGGGCCAGAACAGGAGTTGTTAACCCCTCACAAATAAACAGATGGGAGAAAACCAAAACTCAAACTTACAGCAATCGCTCACAGAGGTATAGACAAGACGTGATCAGGAGGAAACTAAAAGAAGGGAGGAAATAATCAGACAACAAAAGTATTTCCAAAACACACTAAACAGCACACAGAAGTTCACAAGCAACTGGATAACAAAGTACAAGGACGGAGATTGCTTAAAGCTGTTATTGGGATGGGAGAACAGGCTCCACCATCATAAAAAGGCAGAGGCGAATGTGATAGATCTCCTTTAACATGTGACTCAAACAGTAATCCACAGGCTAGCGGAAATAAACTCCTGCAAACCTGATTACTAACAAGAGCACAGCTGGTTGACGCCCGACCCTGTCTGTACAACTCAAATCAGCATCGTGTGGAGTGTCCAACTCTGCTGTGTGAACAGCGACACATGTAGTCCTGACTCTCGGCGAGTTTTGAGCCAACCACCATGTGACAGATCTGCCCTCATGCGTCCACCACTGCATTCATTGTCTATGGGACTGCTGAGCTTTTCTCTCTCCATCAGTCCCATAGAGAATGAATGAAAACTTAACAAGAATCTGTAACCAGGTATTTGTCATTTTATATGTAGAGACAAAGACCCTAATTCCAGTAAGGCTCATTTACTAGGCTACTTGTAATTTTTATAAAATGACTGTTTTTATCAGTAGGAAATTATCACAAGAGGACTAATAAACCTGCTTCCAGGTAGTCCTCCATATTCATTGGCTTTGTATAACACCACCCCACCACTAAATGGTAGCTTTCTGCCTATGCACAGTGTACACAGAAAGCTGCCAATCAGGGGTGTGGGCAGGGTTATACACAGCTCGGCATTCAGAGAATTGCTATATCCGCAGCAGATAAACGGGGATGTATAAAAAAACTACAGTACAGAAAGCAGCTCAGTAAGTGACACAACACTAGAATCAGGATCTCAGTCTCTAGATCATGCTGCTCTCAAATGGGGTAGCAAAAACCTGGTGGTAGATTCCCCTAGTATATTTGGTATATTGGGCTCATTCTGAGTTTTCCTAAAAATGTATTTACAATGTTCTCTTTAATACTTCATCCTGACCCCAGGAGAATAATCGCATATACGCCAACTGTTCTGAATTGGCATCCGATATTTTCAAAGGTAGTCCTGGCAAATTTGTGGTGTCTCAGGTTGAAAATGGGTGGGATTGGGTTGGCCCTAGGACACCGTTGTTAGCAACTATGGAACTGGCAGCAAATTCTTAGAGTAACCATTGTTTAAATATTTATTCGATAAATTAACAGTACATGTGAAAATACGCAACGTTCTAATATATCTTATCCGAGAAATCTACTTCTGTCACCTCCAGCATTGATATTTCACCCTCATCTCATAAGTAAACTCTGGATTCAATGAAGTCACATTTTTCCATTAAAATTCTATGAAGAGGGAGAAGGAGCTGGAGTCAGACAGAGACATTCCGCTGCAGAACAGTTACAGTTCTCCATAGAACCTTCTGAGCACCAACTGTCATCTCAGTAATGGGAAAGTCTGTATTCACTGATGACAGAATTTACCCATGAATTGAGAATTTTGAGAATTAATAATTAGATGAGGAGGGAAATAATCACATTTATCTTATAAGATATAAGACATATAAAATAAGAAAAACACTTTTTTAAATTTTACTCTTTAACTGCTCTGACTTATTCCTTGCTACATCCGTAGAGATCCATCAATAGCCCCTTATTAATGAGCCCAGGGAGGTAAGGAAATTACTATATATATATAGCCAGAAATATTTGGACGGTGACACAAGTTTTGTTATTTTAGCTATTTACAAAAACATGTTCAGAAATACAATTATATATATAATATGGGCTGAAAGTGCACACTCCCAGCTGCAACATGAGAGTTTTCACATCCAAATCTGAGAAAGGGTTTAGGAATCATAGCTCTGTAATGCATAGCCTCCTCTTTTTCAAGGGACCAAAAGTAATTGGACAAGGGACTCTAAGGCTGCAATTAACTCTGAAGGCGTCTCCGTCGTTAACCTGTAATCAATGAAGTAGTTAAAAGGTCTGGGGTTGATTACAGGTGTGTGGTTTTGCATTTGAAAGCTGTTGCTGTGACCAGACAACATGCGGTCTAAGGAACTCTCAATTGAGGTGAAGCAGAACATCCTGAGGCTGAAAAAAAAGAAAAAATCCATCAGAGAGATAGCAGACATGCTTGGAGTAGCAAAATCAACAGTCGAGTACATTCTGAGAAAAAAGGAATTGACTGGTGAGCTTGGGAACTCAAAAAGGCCTGGGCGTCCACGGATGACAACAGTGGTGGATGATCGCCGCATACTTTCTTTGATGAAGAAGAACCCGTTCACAATATCAACTGAAGTCCAGAACACTCTCAGTGAGGTAGGTGTATCTGTCTCTAAGTCAACAGTAAAGAGAAGACTCCATGAAAGTAAATACAAAGGGTTCACATCTAGATGCAAACCATTCATCAATTAATAGATGAAATAGACAGGCCAGAGTTCAATTTGCTGAAAAACACCTCATGAAGCCAGCTCAGTTCTGGAAAAGTATTCTATGGACAGATGAGACAAAGATCAACCTGTACCAGAATGATGGGAAGAAAAAAGTTTGGAGAAGAAAGGGAACGGCACATGATCCAAGGCACACCACATCCTCTGTAAAACATGGTGGAGGCAACGTGATGGCATGGGCATGCATGGCTTTCAATGGCACTGGGTCACTTGTGTTTATTGATGACATAACAGCAGACAAGAGTAGCCGGATGAATTCTGAAGTGTACCGGGATATACTTTCAGCCCAGATTCAGCCAAATGCCACAAAGTTGATCGGACGGCGCTTCATAGTACAGATGGACAATGACCCCAAGCATACAGCCAAAGCTACCCAGGAGTTCATGAGTGCAAAAAAGTGGAACATTCTGCTATGGCCAAGTCAATCACCAGATCTTAACCCAATTGAGCATGCATTTCACTTGCTCAAATCCAGACTTAAGACGGAAAGACCCACAAACAAGCAAGACCTGAAGGCTGCGGCTGTAAAGGCCTGGCAAAGCATTAAGAAGGAGGAAACCCAGCGTTTGGTGATGTCCATGGGTTCCAGACTTAAGGCAGTGATTGCCTCCAAAGGATTCGCAACAAAATATTGAAAATAAAAATATTTTGTTTGGGTTTGGTTTATTTGTCCAATTACTTTTGACCTCCTAAAATGTGGAGTGTTTGTAAAGAAATGTGTACAATTCCTACAATTTCTATCAGATATTTTTGTTCAAACCTTCAAATTAAACGTTACAATCTGCACTTGAATTCTGTTGTAGAGGTTTCATTTCAAATCCAATGTGGTGGCATGCAGAGCCCAACTCGCGAAAATTGTGTCACTGTCCAAATATTTCTGGACCTAACTGTATATATATATATATATATATATATATATATATATATATATATATATATATATATATATATATATATATATATATATATATATATATTACACCTCATGTACAGGTCCTGATCCTCTGAATTAAGTTTCCTGCTGGTCTGCTGGCACCAATATCTAGCAGGCGCAGCCTCTGATTGACCCTAGTTTTCACCAGTGTTTCTTCTGGCATGAGTCAGAAAAAATGCGAACACTGCAGCCAGTCAGCAGCCGCTGATTGTCTGCAGCGCTCATGTTACGCCCCTTCAAGATGTTGATGCCAGCTGTCACATGGAGATTTTCACATACTTTGCCGACTGTCATGATGGCGTCAGGTTCTGTTCAGACTACTGATTGTGACACTCCTGATAACTTCTCTGAAGTCTTTAATCAGCGCAGACTGACTTGGGCGTCGACCAACAGATTGGTAGATCATAGGCAGGCTAGCAAGAGTTAATCATGGCTGCACCACATGTGCGTCATCTTTGATCACATGTTGTGGAGGAGCCAATCTCATCTGTTCTCCTCGAATATATGCTGGCTAGGCACTTCCATTAATGCCAGCTATAATTTATCTTACTTTGCCTGAGGAGGTGTTGTGATCCAGACTATCTGGTGTTACACCTGTTGCTCTGTGTGGTTGTGGAGTTTACCCTTGTTGCCTTTTTGTTGCTACCTTCCTGCTCTTGTTTTTCACCTTAGTATTTCTTTGTCTATTCCTTTGTGTGTGTGGTGTGTCAAAGTTTTGGTTTTCCCTTGTCTGTCCTTATCTGTCATCTCACTCCTGCCCGGTCCCTCCCTGGGAGGAGGGCGGTATTAGAGTAGTATTTCTCAGGAGTATAGAAAGGTATGGGACTCCTGCCTCTCTATCATTAGGAGTAATCCCGAGGTTAGGGACAGCCTATGGTCCCCTAGAGTAAAGGACAGCATAGGAGCCCCCTGTCCCATCCTATCCCGAAATAACATCATGACACCAGCAGAGACAGGGGATGCAGCATCAATGAATGAAGGGGGACTATGATTAGCAGGAGGATGAAATTGATGGTAACGCAATTCACTTGTAGTATTACTCCTTCATTTTAAGCCAGTTTCAGACAAGTGTAACGAAATGTGCGCATATCTGTGCCCAACTAACATCATTGATCCCTATGATGCTCTTAGCTTGGGTCATCTCAGTACTTAAAATTTTTTATATATATATATATATATATATATATATATATATATATATATATATATATATATATATATATATACATATATATATATATATATATATATATATATATATATATATAAATATATATATATTTTTTTTATTTTATTTTTTTTAATTTATTTTTTTGTAGCTATATGATTTGGAATATTTGGTGAAATGATTGAAATCACTACACGTCATTAGCTGTGGTGGGTGCACATACTTGTGTCTGTGTTTTCCTAAGTCAGGCTCCTCTCCAGCACAATATAAACAGTAGTGGTGATCATGGTAATAAAAGCATGACGCTATAATTGCAAATGTCTAAATATTTTTCTTTCTGTGCCTATATAGCAGTGCCAGCCGTTATAACTGAAGGTTTTATACACACTACATGTTCTCTGAGGCTATTAATTTACCACCCAGAAGTCGTCTCTGACATCTCAATCAAGTCTTGAAGATTATAATGCCTTAAAGGGAACTTCTCAGCATTATTTTACCCCCCTAAATTATAAGCACATGTACCTCTTTCTAACACAAGTCCAGCAATGCCTTTATATTTCCAGTCTGTTCCTCTGTAAGGGGGTCAGGGCTACGGCCACTCTTGCGGAAGTGGCCGGCACACTGTTGTTTAATGTGTAATATCATGACAGGATGTATATTGTGTAACGGGCCACCAGGTGGCAGTGTGGCTTAGGGACGGCAGTGCTGGCACCTTGGTAGGCAGTTCAGGGGTTAAGGAAGATAAGGAGAGAGCTTATAAAAAGGACAGTATCAAGGAGAAAGGGCAGGAGAGTCCCCAGCAGTAGTGACAGGGAGGAAGCCCAAACCTCTCTTTTCCCCATATTCTGAACCTAACTTACCAACCCAAGGGGGGTCGCCCCTGCGTATACGGACCCACGGAAACTTGCACGTTGAGGATCTTGTAACCCTGGCCCCAGAAACGGGGTATAATCAATTTCCTGGGTACGAATACCCTAAGAGGTCCCCGGCAGGACTAAAGGTCAGTGGCCCCCTGTCTAAAAAGGGAAGGACCCTAGGACTAGTGTAGTCGGTCGCACAGTGCCATGTCAGCCGGGGGAATGAGGGACTAGTGGTGCCGTCAAGAGCCCAGGTGCCAGGAAGCGGTAAGCCATTAAATTGAATTATGAAGTGGAGTTTAGAGGGAACCCCAACGGGACCAGTTACTGTGCCCGGATAGTGAAGAAGATAGATGTTGTAGATACTAGACAGATGAGAAGGAAAGATGAGAAGATGTATCCTAGAAGAATCCTAGTAAAGTTCCATTGCTTGAAAAGACTACTACTGTGTGCAGTTTATTGCTTCAGTGTGGGAATGAACTGTATGGAAGTCATCCTTGTAGTAATGCAGTGATCGGGAGGCGAGGGGTTACTGAGCGGCTGCGCTGCGGCCTGGTAACGCCTCAATGCACCATAATTACTGCTGCCTGCCTCCGGACCCCCATTACACCTCCAGTTTTGAGAAATCAAGGTTTGAATTGATATGCAAATGAGGCTGAAGAGCTAAGGTAGATCTGAAGTCTTCGTCACTCCAGCTTCATTCCCTGACCAGCGCCACCTCCTCCTGCACAGCTGACAGCCTCTATGCTGTGTGATTTCATGCAAAGGTGCCTTCAGTCAAGCAGAAGGAAGCGTTGGGTGGAGAATAGAGCTGGAGTGTCTGAGGCTTCAGATCTTCAAATAGCTCTTTAGCCTCATTTGCATATCACTTCAAACACTGATATCTTGGTAATGGAGGAACGGACTGGCCATCTAAAGGCATTACTGGACTTGTCAGTGAAAGACCTACATGCTCATATAAATAGTATGCGGTGTGAAATCCTGGTGACAGATTCCCTTTAAAATGGTACATTATTCACTGGATGAAATGCATAGACTGAGATATGTATTGAATACTAGTTTTCACCTGGTCAGCGGCGCTGCTATAGGATACCTGTCTTCTGCGTAAGTACAGTAGGTGAGGCCATGAAGCAATGGAGCCTTCAATATATACCCATGACACAATATTCCCTGATGGTTATCTGATCACAGGGTGTCCTGCTCCTGGGTCTTCATGCCATCACCGGTGGGGTAGTCCATCAGCAGGTGTTAATTTTCCCTATAGCGCCACTAAAGGGAAAGGGAATCATTGCAGTCAATAAGCTAGGCTCCTCGTGCCGCTGCTCCATTGGAAGAGAAGATCTTTGTAGACGATCTCCACTCTGACTCTTGAATTCAGGATCCCCTTCTATTAATAACCTATTGTTATGAATGGCAGCTGTGCAATGTGTAGTTTCTCCTGTGGTGGCGCTGTAGTGAAGTTCAATACTATAATCTAGGTCTTCAGTAGGATTACAGCGAATCTTTAGAGAAGGTCCTAGCAAGGAGATGTTTTGCGATCAGCTCTTTATCAAGCATCCTGTCAATAGAATTAATTCTCCCAAGTCGTCTATATAGACATGTAGGTCATAGGAAGCTGAATAAAATGACACCTTGACATCTGAGATCTGATGTCTTACTCCAGAGGAATCCACATTTTTCTTAATATGTAAATGAGCTGTTAAGATCTATGGGCCGGATATAGATCTCCCCAAGAATCTGCCTCCAGAGATTATTTTACCAGTGTGAGAGATGTGAATCAGGAGAGCAGATTGTCAGTCATTACATGTCTCACACTGGTAATGCCCACTTTCATGTATAACAAGCTCTGGAGGCAGATTTTCTGGTAGATCTATGTCCATCCCATAGATCTGACAGTGCTCTCTCAAACCATTTTCTAGTGCTTTTTGAAGTGTGTTTTGGGTCATTGTCCTGCTGGAAGACTCATGACCTCTGAGGGAGACCCAGCTTTCTCACACTGGGCCCTACATTATGCTGCAAAATTTGCTGGTAGTCTTAAGACTTCATAATGCCATTCACACGGTCAAGCAGGCCAGTGCCAGAGGCAGCAAAGCAACCCCAAAACATCAGGGAACCGCCGCCATGTTTGACTGTAGGGACCGTGTTCTTTTCTTTGAATGCCTCTTTTTTTTCCTGTAAACTCTATGTTGATGCATTTTCCCAAAAAGCTCTACTTTTGTCTCATCTGACCAGGGAACATTCTTCCAAAACGTTTTAGGCTTTCTCAGGTAAGTTTTGGCAAACTCCAGCCTGGCTTTTTTGGGAAAAGGCATCAATATAGAGTTTAAGGGAAAAAAAAAGAGGCATCCAAAGAAAAGAACATGGTCCCTACAGTCAAACATGGCGGAGGTTCCCTGATGTTTTGGGGTTGCTTTGCTGCCACTGGCACTGGACTGCTTGACCGTGTGCATGGCATTATGAAGTCTGAAGACTACCAACAAATTTTGCAGCATAATGTAGGGCCCAGTGTGAGAAAGCTGGGTCTCCCTCAGAGGTCATGGGTCTTCCAGCAGGACAATGACCCAAAACACACTTCAAAAAGCACTAGAAAATGGTTAGAGAGGAAGCACTGGAGACTACTAAAGTGGCCAGCAATGAGTCCTGACCTGAACCCCATAGAACACATGTGGAGAGATCTCAAAATGGCAGTTTGGAGAAGGCACCTTCAAATCTCAGGGACCTGGAGCAGTTTGCCAAAGAAGAATGGTCTACAATTCCAGCAGAGCATTGTAAGAAACTCATTGATGGTTACCGGAAGCGGTTGTGCACAGTTATTTTGGCTAAGGTTGTGCAACTAAGTATTTGGCTGAGGGTGCCAATACTTTTGTGCGGCCCATTTTTGGAGTTTTATGTGAAATGATCAATGATTTCATTTTTGGTTCATTCTTTTTTGTGGTTTTTCATTGCAAGCAAAATAAATGAAGATAATAATACCAAAGAATTTGTGATTGCAATCATTTTCAGGAAGAAACAGAGTATTCTCTGACAGAATTGCAGGGGTGCCAATACTTTTGGCCAGCACTGTAGCAGCTCATTTACATATTAAGAATAACATGGATTTCTTGTAAAAAAAGACATCAGATCACAGATATCAAAGTATCATCATTTTATTCATCTTCACATGACCTATATGTCCATGTAGACAGCTTAGGAGGCTTGATACTACTAACAGTCAGTCAGCCATATTCATATGACCTGGATTTAGTCATGGGAGTGAAGCCATTCCTCTGAATACCCATGATAACAGGTTCCCTCCTGACTGGGCTTTCATTCCTCACTCCGGGTCATCATAAGCCACCTCCAGCACATTAAAAGCATGCTCAGTGTCCAGAGGAAGCCGTCAGTAGTGTGCATTACACATGATCCATCAAAAGTAATCTGACAGGTGCCCCGCCCCTATCAAAATGTGTCAAAGTTGTGCTGTAGCACGCCCCTTATCTATCAAAGTGTATCAAAATGTGTTTTCTTTTATTGATTCGTGATATATTTATTGGATTTTGATAAATCTTGGTGTTGTAATTCACAATCTATATTCGTGATATATTTATTGGCTTTTGATAAATCTTGGTGGTGTAATTCACACTCTATAATATTAGTTCATAGGACTGATATTATAGAGTGTGTATTACAGCTTACAATTAACACCAGCAGTTGAATAGACGGTGTAGAGAACTGCTTATAAAGCGCTTTTCTACATTTGGGCTTAAAAGTTTCAAATAGCATATTCTTTAGAAACTACAGTGCTGAGCATAGGATCGTGTGTCACTCTGATTAAGTCCCTTTATCTTGCGTGTGCCCACATCTAGCAAAAATGTGAATGACCATACATTAGTGTGTGAGTTTGATTAACTGCTTTTAGCCTGTGTGATGACCACAACTAACAAGAAATGATAAGCCTGAAATGCTGTCCATGGCTGTGTCCAGAGATTACATGTCACAATTAACAGGGTCAGAAACTGCAGTGTGTGCAAAGAGGAAAAACAGGATAGCATACACACTATTAGTTAATAGAATATTGCTATTATATCATATTAGAGTTGTATTTAACTCTACTAGTGTATTTCACAATGTATAATATGTCAGGATTTTTTGAAACAGTAATCTGTAATGCGTCATGACATGTGTTCTCTTTTATTGCCAGTGATATATTTATTGTTTTATATCAAAACTCTGCTAGCGTAATTGAGCCTGTATAATATTAGTTACTATAATAATATTATTCTGCTACTGATATATTTATTGTTTCAATATCAAAACGCTGCTAGTGTAATTGAGCTTGTATAATATTAGTTACTATAATAATATTATTCTGCTAGTGTAATATTAGCTAATATAATATTATCTACTATCATTCAAGTGTGTATTTGATTTTGATTGGGTATATTATGTACATGCTCAATCCCACTATTACCTGACCTGGACTATTAATCATGTTTTATAAGTCACCGAGTATAAAGTTATACTGTTTGTATAAAAGACAGACACATTAAAAGTTTAAAAAGTTTATTGAGACCAAAAAGCAATTACATTTTAGATAAAAACCAAATACATTTTCAATGGCTCAGTCACAGAACAATCTGATACATTTACAGAATATCATGAGAGCATTAGAACACATCATTTATGCTTATAGGGTCAAATATCATCTTCTGTAAAGCTATATTGCTGACCATACAATACTGTGCCAGGCTGCTTAACTAGCTTAATTTTGCTTACATACAAATGACCATACAGCTGTGTTGAGAGATACCATACTACAGGCTCATCAATGGTTGCAAAGAGCTATGCAAAACTGCTTATGTAGACAAATTGAAAAGTCAGTGTGATTAGATAATTTAGCTTTTACAAAAGCAGATACTATACGGTCATTACTGTTTGAATCAGTAGTAAAGCATTGTAATATTTTATCGAATGATTTACCCCGTGCTAAATGGTACAAAATGTAAACGCAGTACTGCCCGCAAACACGTGAATATGTTGATTGTAATTTATTATTTTGATAACAATATAGTTCAGCGTTTCTGTTTAAGAAGCTTACAAACTCAGCAGGAAAAATTATGGAACAAGGCGGGTAGCCATAACTATCAAAGAATATTGCCTTCTTATCATCGCAGAGTACAATTAATATCCAATGACGGCCGCTTTGACTGGCGGTGTCTGTGTTCACGATGTAAGCAGCGGGTCTCTGATTCACTCTATATGACGGTAGCAAATCACACGGAAACACACCAGCAAATATACGTTCTGTATAACGATCGGACTTCAGCAGATTTGTGAGTTGCAGGGTATTCATAATTAGATATAATCAAATAATACTTCTCTTCTGTTGTTGATTTCAAGTATAGTTGAGCTGAGAGCATATACGATCATATTTACAGTATGTGGTGTAGCTACCGCAAATCGCACTTCAGCGCGTAGGTTACCGGTTTTCACAAGCGAGAAATGACCACCGGGCTCTTGATCGGGGGATAAATCAAACGCAAATAATGTGAATCCATCCATAAATTCTTCACGGTCTATTGCCAAAGCAGAATCGGACCTTTGTTTCCCAGAAATCTGGGCTAACGACATAAACTCTCGAACGGCTAAATCAACATTGAAATTAGGTTGGTATGGCCGTGCTGGTATTTGTTGGCCATCGACATAAATTGCTGTCTGGCTTATGTTGAAATGAGCAAAGCACAAAGGATTTTTATTATATGAGCCACTAAATGCTTCATTATCTACAAATCCTAATATTACTGTTGAAGGAATTTGGCCTAAGAAGAGGTTCTCGTGGTTTGAAATACGTGTACCAGCCGGTATACTGTATACTTTCATGCAGGCCCTATCAATAGCGTATTTGGCGGTGGCAGCTAGTAGGGCCTGACTGTGGCCTATTCGTACAGCTGGAGAGACCTGCACTCGTTTTACATACAGAGCAGCGTGTGAGATTTGCACTTTATATTGCTCAGCATCAGCGGACATCAAACAAAAACTATCCTTATTTCTTGACAACTTGATCTTGAGGTCAAGACCGTTAAGTATGAGCTTTGGTTGATTAAATATATCTCCAAAAATTGGCCCCATGAGATCTACAGGTTTAGAGTTGGCTGATATAAAGGCTCTTTTGACAAAACCAGCATTTGCGCCATCCAAGGTCCGATCATTATGATGTCCTGCAGTGTCTTTATAGAACAATCCAGCAGTAAATTGCGATGATAATGTTTGTGAGCTGTAATTTAAAAGCGTTTCAATGTACGCTCTATAACTGTAGAGGTTATCCGACTGTGAGATAAGGCGATCGCCCAGAGTGATGTCAACCTGATTAAAGAGCGTAGCGAGGGGGTAATTTATAAAAGATACTCTGGCGTCAGCGCCGATAGCTGTATTATCTTGTTTGACGATGCGGCAATTTATGTACAGCAGCGTATTGTTTAGATCATAATAATATTCACCGCTGCCCGATATAAAAAATTCCAAGGGTGCATTGTCTGACAGAGCCGCAATAGGTTGAACTTCTACAAAAAGCGATTTCTCTATACTTGTCTGTGTTGGAGGGAGGTCAAAAATATCCAGTTCGGATTTTGCACACTCGATCGATGCTTCATGTATGAAAGCCATGATAAGCGATTAGAAGATGTCACCGAGAGAGCGTCTCACCCTTTTCTGGCGGTTTCGTCTCTTGGTAGTATTTTTAACCATGAGCATAGGGGGTTGTGAATAACGAGCCTGCCTTTTTCTTTTCTGCTGTTTTTTAGCAACATAAATAATTCCAGAGCCCTCCTGCGGGTCCGTGTTTATCCGATTCATTACGGCTGTTGAGAGGGATGTGACCGCATCTTTAGCTATGTTTCTGACAGCTGTCTTTACGTGCGGTTTTACTAATTCTATACCTTTCCTGAACAACGGTACGGCTCGCCTAAAAAGGCCTCTAAAAATACCTGCAAGACCCCCGCCATACATGTGCGCATCACCGCGAAAGCCCTCTAAACCATGGCCCGTTTGAGCCATATAATACCTTGCATAAATTGCTGGCTCGCCATACACCCTTTGAGACACCATTTTACTGTGTTAGCCCTTTCTCGGTCGAAAGTGTAATCGAATAATTACCTTGCCGTATTTGAATTTAACAGGCACACCCTGATCTGATAATATAGAGATCGTCACAGAATCAAAATGTTGCTTGCAAAGCGGTACATAATCGGGCCTTGTGTATTGGAGAGTGGTTAGTTCGCCACTCTTTCCCGTTACCTGCGCTGTTCGCAGAAGCTGAACATAACTATCCCCCACAAGTTGGTGTTGTATTATATCTGTGTACACATATAATGTATAAAACCCATCTTTTATATCTGCATACGTCTTTTTCCTTTCCAGATGTGCATTATCTACAGAGGCCTCAATATAGGGTGGTAGTCCTAAAATATGCGAGAGTTTCTGCCCTGGTGCAAAATGTATAGTCGGTGAATCCGACATGGTAACAGTTCTCTTCACATCGTCGTATCTTAGTTTAAAACCATCGGGTGCTACCTTCAATGCATCAATACGCTCATTAATGGCTCTTATGAGTTCAGCGATGTTTGAATAAAATCCCGGTTTCAAATAGAACTCCTTCAAAACTTCACCACGCTTCCCTATAAAGAAATTTCCATCATTCTGCTCAAACGTATACCATGTATGCGGGTATTGAATCTCGGTGAGCGCAACTTCAAAGGGTCCAGAAAGGTGTACAGGCTTTGCCAATTTGGTGGTATAAGATGATATTGTGTTCTCAGGATATATTCTAGAAGATGCATTGCTTGGTAATGTTATATAAAATGATTCCGCCTCCATGATTTAGATGTCTGTCAGCTGATCTTCTTTAATCCAACTGTTAAACTTTGAAGGAAAACCAAGCCACTTAACTAATACCAGTCTCTCACCGCTCTTACGCTTGCGTCTCAAAATTTTTTCGATTCTGTAGATGCGATTCTCATCCATTGCTATTTTTTGCAGCTCTTCTTTATAAAACGAGCCCTGTACATCTTCACCGCTCAAATCAGCAATTTTATAGAGAGGTTTTTGAAATTTGACATTGATGGCTGTAATAACAAATATCTCATCGGTGTAGGTTTGTTCATAACCCTTAGCGAAAATGCCTTTATAGCGTGACACTCTTACATGATCGCCAATTTTTAAAGAAGGTTTAATAGGCTTAGCAGCGTTACTAGAAGCGTAAATATTTCTCCAGATTTGTAACGAGTTATGTTTGGTCACATCAATGGGTCTACAACGAATTGCAGTGTGATACGAATGATTATAGCTATACACCAAATCAGGTAAAATATCAATATATCTAAAGGTATTATTCTTCGTAAAATATCGCCAGATTTTCGACTTAAGTGTTCGATTAAATCTCTCCACCACGGCGGCCTTTACTGTATTGTTAGTAAAAAAAAGATGAATGTTATGTATATTACACACGCGCTTCACGGCGTTATTCATAAACTCGCGCCCCTGATCCGTCTGTAACTTCCTTGGTATCCGCTGATCATTTTCAAATATTAATTCGAGTGATCTGGCAACACTTGTTCCTGTCTTGTTTGATAAGGCCACGCACCATGCATATTTCGATAGGATATCAATAACTGTTAGAATGTATCTTATATTATTATTTTCTCTTGAATAATCAGTCATACTGACAAGATCGGCTTGCCACTGGGAGTCGATGTTTGCCACGATTATTTTATTGGTCAAAATTTTTTTTCTGACTGGCTTGTGTAAAGAATATGTATCTTGATTAGCCAACCAATTAAGCACATCTTTCTTTGTAATATTGTGGTTACGAATTCCTCTATATAAACTTGCAACACCTCCAAAAGAACCAATATTTTTAGGATTGTAGTACTGTTTTTGTAATATCTTTTCACAATGCCCAGACATCATCCTTTAAGTGTGTTGTGTATCTATCAAAGTGTATCAAAATGTGTTCTCTATTATTGCTTAGTGATATATTTATTGGGTTGCATATATATATATATATATATATATATATATATATATACAGTTATTGCTTAGTGATATATTTATTGGCCTGTATATATATATATATATATATATATATATAATGTGTGTGTGTATATATCTCAAAATTCGTGTATCAATATGTGTTCTTTTTTCTTTTCTTTTTCTTTTTTTTTTTTTGCTTAGTAATATATTTATTTAATGCTGATACAGCAAACGTGCGTAACTGGTCAGTTCTTAAGGGCGTAAACGGTAGATGTGTTATCTCTGTACAGCTTTAAATACAGAGCAAGAGCACTTGTCAAAACTAAGTGTCCTGGCTACTATCAGCGACTGACCGACACTCTCTCTCTCGACGCATTCAAGAAAACTTCAAAGATTCTATAAGCTGTAAGTATTTAACTTTTAACATCTAATATGCTTTTGCTGGTATTAAATCTAAATAGTGTATTTAATAGTGACTATGTTTATTTATAACAATAATAGATATATTTGTTAAGTTATAGAATGTAGCTTATTTATTATACACGCTATTATCTGTATTTGTCCTCGATATAAATATGTATCAAATACTATAGAAAATTCACACAGACCTAATATTTTAGATGGACGCCCAAAATAGTGTGGATCAATTCGGTGATATTCTCCCAGATGCGCAACAATGGGGTAGGCATTATATTTAATAGTTATATATTTAATAGTTATTATATTTAATAATTTCCTATGTTTTGCACATTATTTTCATATTATTTCATTCCTGCTTAAGGTGAATTCATGGATTACCGTGATGACGATGCTTTTTTAGAAGCTATGAATACGGGTGTTTCTGTACCGCCTAATACCCCGGCAAATTCAGAATGTATGATGAATGAGGATAGAGAAGGTAACATCTCTTTTATTATAGAAAAGTCAGCATATAGTGATTAAGGTTTTGATTGTACATTATTTTTATATTATTTCATTCTTGTTTAAGATGACTTCATGCAGATTGAAATTGATCCGGCATTTGTAAAATTTATGAATACAGGAGAAACAAGCCAAATTAATTTTCTGCAATCTATAGCCAGTAAGTTGCATATACATTATATATATATTTAAACGTAATTTAAACATGTATTTAGACATGAAAGTAAATACTAGTTCTTATACAGATGTTGTGCAACCGGGCTACATTATTGGAGATGGTGATGTTTCTATACCGGCTATTACCCCGACATTGCCAGATTGTGTGCTAAATGAAGATAGAAAAGGTAATCTCTCTTCTATTATAGAAAAGCCAGCGTCTCTTTGAAAAATTGCTTTTGCGCATATGTATGGCTCTCTTTGAAAATTTGCTTTTGCTCATATGTATTTACACATGCAACTAAAAATGAACTCTTATACAGGTGATGGTAAGATGCGTCAAGCGGCCTACATGACTGGAAGTCGGCAGCTTTCTAAAACACCTAAGAAACAGGGCAAGCCGCTACACCTGAAGACAGCGAATAGGAAAGGTGATGATGAGTATATGAAAAACAGCGTGCAGAAGAAATGCATTTGTACCACAGGTTAATGGTTATATTTTATTCACAGACCGTAAACTGAGTGGTAGGAAACTCATATTCTCCAAAGAGAATACACCCAAGTTGTCAACTACCCAGACACTTCCTAGCACATGTAAGTATATATTTAGATTTATTTATTTATTTATTTTTTCTATGCAGGCTTTATAAAGGCCCTGTCACACACACAGTTGTATCTGTGTGTGTGTGTGACAGGGCCTTAAAACAATGTTACACAATGATTCAGGTATATCTGACACAACTGTTACTCTTTTCTTTTAGCCACACAAAGTGTCCAGAAACAAACAACTTCTACTCTACAGCCTCTAGCTGAGCATGACGGAAACATCGCTGCAGCACAGTTCACACTACAGACAGCATATGGATCTGCGAGAACACGCCCCATATCCCCATTTTCTGTGGTACGCCAAGAAGGAAGTGCTGTGCCAGCCAAGCATCATGGAGAGAGATGGCCAAAACCGACAACACGTAAATACAAGCCACGTTCAATCAAGACAGCTACGATACCACTACCCACCATCACGCCGCAGACCATGACCATGATTGACTTGACACAGACTGGTTGTGGAGTGTCAGCAACACAGATCATTCCCACGATTGACCAGGCACAAGCTGCTCGTGAAGCACTCGATAGAGAAATTGACCAGTTAGCTGACGGTAAGAATGTGTGTCATGATTTTAATATCGTGAATCCTTTGAAGAGGAGGCGAGCACATTCAGTACCGAGTAAAAGTAAAAAGCAGAGAGTTGACTCTACACCAGCTTGC
This sequence comes from Anomaloglossus baeobatrachus, assembly GCF_048569485.1. NCBI lineage: Eukaryota > Metazoa > Chordata > Amphibia > Anura > Aromobatidae > Anomaloglossus > Anomaloglossus baeobatrachus. Next base: position 527,471,432 of record NC_134358.1, on the reverse strand, counting down.
ACAGTGAAACCTGTGTGGTCTGATGAACAGGAAAATATGCTTCACGCTATGTCTGGTCAGTACGTCCAAAGCAAAATCTACCAGAACAAACTAAAATATTTCTGTGAAACGTATGAAAGATTGATAAATGCATGCCCAACACCTGACATTATCGCAGAACTATATGCATTCAATAGAGAACATGCTATTGTATCATCACAATCTAATAAAAATAATTTGCTGTGACTAGGCATGGTTGGTTATGGGCTGCCGAAATTGCCCAAAATAGGACCACAGAGGTCTTATAGATTGCGAGTAATTAAAAGGGCTCTAGCGCTGATGGCTAGATCGAAACGCTCACTAGCAGATAGAAGACGACGGGTGGCAGCTCGCAGCTCTATAACTACACAAAATCCACAGATACTGATACATGCACAGAGTCCATCTCTACACACTCAAGATGTTCCTGGTGGCATTAGCCCCAATGTGTCTCCAAATGCTCAAAGCAGCACCCATCTTGAAACACAGGGTGAAAATGTAAATGATGATTCTGTTGTATTTGGTGGTGACGATAATGTGCGGACCGTTAATGCTGATGTTTTACAACATTTTTATCATCACCAAAGACAACTCTGCAATTTCAATGCCCTCATGTATACCGATCATTTCAAATTTGTAAATTTAGATCGTATACAATCATTTGAAGAGGCCCTGAATGTTGTCCATGAGGGCATTCAATCATTACTGGACAGAATCATCAGAGACATTGAGCCTGGTGACTTTATTCAGTTAAGACTTGAAGGAGGTGACACGTTAGATCCCATTTTTACTACAAAACAAAGTCGTGAGAATTTTAGCTCTGAAACGTTTTTAAACGCTGTTGCTCGCACACTGCAAAGTAATGCAGAATGCATAGCATCCAACACCCTGAAATTAGTCGTAACAATAATTAAAAACCGAAGGGGCGGCGTGAAACGCCGATTAAAATCCATAGCAAGCACCCAAATACTTAAACAAAAGAGACGCTGGCTGTACGACTTTAACAATTACAACACAAATCTGTGCTTTGCCGCTAGTGTGTGTGCACTGATTGCTGACAGTGATGTTGGTGATACAATTTTGCTGAATCGTGCTAAAGCCGTACAAGCAGCGCTAAATATCCCTGAGAATCACCTAGTAAGCTTTAGTGATATTGTGAGTTTTGAAAAACATCTGAACGTCAACATAAAAGTGCTGTACTATAGCCGGGGTGATTGGCGTTACTTTGACACAGGTAATTCATCTGGGGCCAAAACTGTTTTCATACTGCATCATGATAATCACTACTATGGTATAAAGAATATGAAGGGCTTTATTGGCGAATCTTACTTTTGTGAGAGGTGCAACTCAATGTATCACCACAAGTATAACCATTCTTGTCAGTATTTTTGTAAAGCTTGTCAAAGAGAGGGTTGTGTGGAGAGCCCTGGTGCAGAACAACCCCGGTGTCCTGTCTGTCGGCTGTATTGTCGCTCAAGCGAGTGCTTAGTCCAACACACACAACTAGCTGCAGTTAATCCAGCTTTTTGCAGACTTAAAACATTCTGTGATGAATGTCACCATTTTGTGCCCAGAAATAGTGAGACCGAGCATAAATGTAGAGGATTGCGTTGCAGTGTTTGCGGCATTCGTCTAAATAAATTTGATGCTCATCTTTGCTACATGCGGCCGTATGTACCAAAGGGCGAGACAGATCGATATATGTTTTATGACTTTGAATGCATGCAGGAGACAGGCACGCACATCCCAAATTACATTTATGCAACAACGCTGTATGGACACCCTTCCTGGGAGTTTGAAGGTAAAACATGCACTCATGACTTTGTTCAGTTTCTAACCAGCGGTAAATTTTCAGGCTATACGTGTATAGCGCACAATGCCGGCAGATACGATGCATACTTTATTGTTAAGGAGTTGATATCTGAAAAACTACAAGTGAAGCTGATAGCGCAAGGTGGTCGTCTCTTGTGTGTGATGCTGCCTGATTTGGGAATAAGATTCATAGACTCGCTCAATTTCATTCCCATGAAGCTTAGTAAACTACCGCAGGCTATGGGGTTTTCAGGCTCAAAAGGACATTTTCCACACTTTTTTAACACCGAGGAAAATCAAAACTATGTAGGTCCCCTACCACCTGTAAAATATTACGGTGTGGAGTATATGACAGCTAGTGAGAAAACTGAATTTATAGAATGGTATGAGGGCCACACAAACACAACTTTTGACTTTAAGACGGAACTAAAATCTTATTGCAAGCAAGATGTTGAGATTCTGAGGCGCTCGTGTGAACTCTATAGGGAACGTGTTATGGACATGACGAGAAAAAATGTTAAAATATACTGTAAGCGAGAAAAGAAAAAAATTGAAGTGTCCAGATGCGTTGATCCGTTTCAGCTCATCACCTTGGCATCTGTATGCATGTCAATGTACAGGTTTAAATTTCTTCCTAAACATACCATCGCCATTTTACCCGGTGATAATTATCACAAAACAAAAAAGCGTTTCTCGTCCCCCGCTATACAGTGGCTCATGTTTGTAGCACACACAGAGAACATTACCATTCAGCATGCTTTGAGAGGTGGTGAAAAACAAGTCGGTAAATATTTTTTAGACGGGTATGCCTATGTTAACAATCAACACATAGCCTTTGAATTTCAGGGATGTTTTTACCACGGCTGCCCTGTGTGTTATAATGAAAATGATACCAACAAGGTCACAAACACATCCTACGGTCAATTATATTACGCCTTTCTAGCTAAAAAGCGTTACTTGCAGTGCTGTGGGTACACACTGAGATTGATGTGGGAACATGAGTGGAATGAAATGGTTGAAAAAGATTCTAACCTTCAAACATTTCTTCACCAAATGGATTTCCCTACACCCTTAGACCCCCGCGACGCGCTTTATGGGGGTCGGACTAATGCCATTAAACTCTATCACAGTCTGAAAGATGGGGAGACATTACATTACTATGATTTCACAAGTCTGTACCCTTTTGTAAACAAAACTAAAACCTACCCTGTAGGTCATCCGCACATTATCTACGAGAATTTTGGGTTCATTAAAAAATACTTTGGTATTGCCAAAGTCAAGGTCTACCCTCCAAGAGATTTATTTTTTCCTGTTTTGCCGGTAAAACTCAATAAAAAATTAATGTTTATTCTTTGCCACACATGCGCTGTAAATTCACAGACAGGGGTTTGTGGTCATACTGACGAGGAGCGATCGCTGACCGGTACATGGTGCACTATAGAACTTGAGATGGCCATAGAAAAAGGGTATAGGATAGCGCACATCTATGAAATCTGGCATTTTCCTGAAACCAGCGATGATTTGTTTGCCCCATACATTAAATTACATCTTAGGGATAAGCAGGAGGCTTCCGGCTATCCCAGCTGGTGCACTGATGACGCCAAGAAACAGCAATACATTGACTCCTTTCTAGAGAGAGAAGGTGTACAATTACGCCCTGAAAATATAGGGGTGAATCCGGCTAAGAGACAGATCTCTAAATTGTTCTTAAATTCTTTATGGGGCAAGTTTGCACAGAGATCTAATTTACCATGTACCAGCATTGTTAGCGACCCTGATGAGCTTTTTCAGCGTGTGTTTCTACCGTACTATGACATCTCAATGGTTCATTTTATTGATGATGAAACAGCCACCATCAATTGGAAATATGTAAAAGGACACCACACCGTCAACAAAAACACAAACATTTTTATCGCCTGTTTTACAACGGCGTATGCCCGACTAGAGCTGTATTCTCTGCTGGACAGGTTGCAGGAAAGATGTCTTTATCATGACACAGATTCAGTAATTTTTGTGCAGAAAGCTGGTGAGTGGAACCCGACTTTAGGTGATTACCTGGGGGAATTGACCAGTGAGATACCTGATGACACGTACATCACTGAATTTGTATCTGCTGGACCAAAAACCTACGGCTACAAACTCAACACTGGTAAAACTGTCTTAAAAGTGAAGGGTATAACACTAAATGTTGCTAACACGCAGTCTATTAATTTCAACAGTCTAAAAGATCTAGTTCTGGACTACCAGCGTAATTCTGACTCAGAAACACAGAGACGCATTATCATTGAACAACCGGGTATTGTGAGAAATAAAAAGTACTGGGACATTGAGACGAGGCCATTGCGCAAAACACAAAAGTGTGTTTATACAAAGCGGCGACTGTTAGACAATTTTACCACCCTACCCTTTGGCTATTAGTTGTGACTCAAGATGGACCCAAGACTGCAGCACCCATTCTCATGTATTCTAGCAGGGCCGTCTAATTCTGGAAAAAGTTATTTTGTAAAACAGTTATTACATAATATTGATACTCATTTTTCGCACAAACCAGATAATATTGTTTGGTTTTATTCGTGCTGGCAAAAATTATATGACGAAATTTCTCTCTCTTTTCCCAACATCAGATTTGTGGAGGGTCTGCCGCATACATTCGTAGATGATAATTTATTCCCGCCTGACAAGGTAAATTTGACTATTGTTGATGACCTCATGGAGAGTGCTAGTGATAACTGTGAGATAGAAAAAGCATTTACCAAGTATGTGCACCATAGAAACCTCAGCATTTTCTACCTGGTACAAAACATATTTTGTCAGGGCAAGAAAAGTCGCACGATAAATTTGAACACAAAGTACATGGTACTTTTTAATAACCCTCGAGATAAATTACAAATTGTAACTTTAGCTCGCCAAATGTACCCCGGAAAAACACGCTTCTTCTTAGAAGCTTTTGAGGACGCCACACGGGAGCCTTATGGGTATTTGCTGTTAGACTTGAGAGCCAATACCCCTGAGGATCTGCGCTTAAGGACAGGCTTGTTTCCACCAGCTTTGCCAGCTGTGTATATTCAAAAGAAAAATACTTCTAAAAAGTGAATTTTACAATAAATCAGACATTCTATGCTGTGTACGCAGTGTTGTAAAGATGTCTGAGAGAATCCGTCGTAACTGGGCTCTCTTAAAAACGCTAGTGAAGGCAACTCCTGCTGTCAGAAAATCTATTTTATGCAATGCAAAGCGTGATTTAATTATCGCCATTGGAGAGATTGCATTAAACATCTTAAAAGGCCGAATTCCTCTGAAAGAGCGTCAAAAAAATATACTAAAAAAGTGGCGTAAAGCTATAAGAACCCTGAGTGATAAATCACAGCCCATAAAGAAAAAGAAACGTCTACTAAACCAGACCGGCGGGTTTATAGGTCCTCTTTTAGGGTTTGCAATCCCGATAATAACAAGTCTACTCACGGGCAAATAATGCAGCATACGGAGAAAATGTATCTAGTCCCCAAACAAGATCTAATCAAACTAAGTCCCCCTGTTACAACCAACATACGGCAGAATGTCATTCGCCGCCTTGATGATGAAATTAGTGACATTTTACAGCGTCGTGACATACCTGACGACGTGAAAATTAAAAAATATAGCGAGGTACTACAGAGATACTTGGTTCATGCTAAACATGATGCGATGGAACTATCAACTTTAAAGATCATTAACACTCCTGAGTCTGATCATCGGCAAATGTCAAATCCAGACCCTGATGAAAACAAAACTGTTATTGAAATTGTAAGTCATGTAAACCAGCGATATAAAAAGAATGCTGAATTTTTACTAAACAGACTGCTGCAGAACAAAAATATTGCAACATGGAATGATAAAAGCGAGTTTATTTTCAAAGGCTCTGTAATACCGGGCACGAACATGTTGGATTTAGTGCGTAATACAACACAGAGTCATGCCTTGACTAACAGAAATTTACCCCAGGGCTGGAATACGTTTATGCAGGCATTGGCCGAGTTAAATATACCGTCGACCATTGTGGGTAATCCCACTACTAGAGCGGTTTTAGACGGATTGAAATTGCCTATCAATGAAGCTAGTGGTGTATCTAAACCTCAGACTCTATCCACACCCCGCCGACCAATTCAATCTCTACATTCTCCACTAGGTATCACACAAGCAAGTTTGATGCCTAAAAAAAGGACTCTCCCGATACTACAATCAATGTGGCTCACAATGTAACAGCCAGAATGCTGAAATGTAATGTAATAAATTATTATGTAAGAGAATTAATATATATTTGTATTTTATTAAATAGTGTATTATACTATTGCTTGTAATACTTTTATATTGTTCTGTTTTAATACAGTATTGATTGTAATCCTCTGACATTTTACTGATTGCAATTGACATTTTGATCAATAAAGAATTTAAACTTTTAATGTGTCTGTCTTTTATGCAAACAGTATAACTTTATACTCGAGGAGTTATAAAAAACTCATTACTAGCACAGGACGGGGTAATAGTATAATTGGCCATATACATAATATGCCCGATCAAAACCAAAATACACAGTGTGAATAATGGTAGATAATATTAATGTCTATCTTTTATACAAACAGTATAACATTATACTCGGGGACTTATAAAAGCTAATTAATAGCACCGGACGGGTAATAGTATAATTGGCCATATACATAATATGCCCAATCAAATGTTAATTGTATGCTGTAATACACACTCTATAATATTAGTCCTATGAACTAATATTATAGAGTGTGAATTACAACACCAAGATTTATCAAAATCCAATAAATATATCACGAATCAATAAAAGAAAACACATTTTGATACACTTTGATAGATAAGGGGCGTGCTACAGCACAACTTTGACACATTTTGATAGGGGCGGGGCACCTGTCAGATTACTTTTGATGGATCATGTGTAATGCACACTACTGCCGTCATTGGTACACTTCACCGAACTGGACGTGGCTTGTGATGATACTCTCAGTCTATGGGACTAATCTCAGTGACTACTTAGAGGAATGGTTCCACCCACCTGACTACCTTTTAAATATGAAACACTGATTATAAATTTTTATTACCACATTATGCAGAATCAGCCTAATTGTAGAATTACTATGACCTTTTGTCAATCTCTCCTCAATGATAAGAGATCTTAAACTACTTTTTATAGGCCATTAGATTTTTTTTTTTTTAACTAGATCACCCATTAAAGAACCTTAGTACATGGCTTCTTCAGTAACTAGAGGTAAGCAAATACCTAACTACAGTCATATGAAAAAGTTTGGGCACCCTTATTAATGTTAACCTTTTTTCTTTATAACAATTTGGGTTTTTGCAACAGCTATTTCAGTTTCATATATCTAATAACTGATGGACTCAGTAATCTTTCTGGATTGAAATGAGGTTTATTATACTAACAGAAAATGTGCAATCCGCATTTAAACAAAATTTGACCGGTGCAAAAGTATGGGCACCCTTATCAATTTCTTGATTTGAACACTCATAACCACTTTTTACTGACTTACTAAAGCACTGAATTGGTTTTGTAACCTCATTGAGCTTTGAACTTCATAGGCAGGTGTATCCAATCATGAGAAAAGGTATTTAAGGTGGCCACTTGCAAGTTGTTCTCCTATTTGACTCTCCTATGAAGAGTGGCATCATGGGCTCCTCAAAACAACTCTCAAATGATCTGAAAACAAAGATTATTCAACATAGTTGTTCAGGGGAAGGATACAAAAAGTTATCTCAGAGATTTAAACTGTCAGTTTCCACTGTGAGGAACATAGTAAGGAAATAAGGAAATAGAAGAACACAGGTTCAGTTCTTGTTAAGCCCAGAAGTGGAAGGCCAAGAAAAATATCAGAAAGGCAGAGAAGAATGGTGAGAACAGTCAAGGACAATCCACAGACCACCTCCAAAGACCTGCAGCTTCATCTTGCTGCAGATGGTGTCACTGTGCATTGGTCAACAATACAGCGCACTTTGCACAAGAAGAAGCTGTATGGGAGAGTGATGCGAAAGAAGCCGTTTCTGCAAGCACGCCACAAACAGAGTCGCCTGGGGTATGCAAAAGCACATTTGGACAAGCCAGTTACATTTTGGAAGAAGGTCCTGTGGACTGATGAAACAAAGATTGAGTTGTTTGGTCACACAAAAAGGCGTTATGCATGGAGGCAAAAAAAACACGGCTTTCCAAGAAAAGCACTTGCTACCCACAGTAAAATTTGGTGGAGGTTCCATCATGCTTTGGGGCTGTGTGGCCAATGCCGGCACCTGGAATCTTGTTAAAGTTGAGGGTCGAATGGATTCAACTCAGTATCAGCAGATTCTTGACAATAATGTGCAAGAATCAGTGACGAAGTTGAAGTTACGCAGGGGATGGATATTTCAGCAAGACAATGATCCAAAACACCGCTCCAAATCTACTCAGGCATTCATGCAGAGGAACAATTACATTGTTCTGGAATGGCCATCCCAATCCCCAGACCTGAATATCATTGAAAATCTGTGGGATGATTTGAAGCGGGCTGTCCATGCTCGGCGACCATCAAACTTAACTGAACTGGAATTGTTTTGTAAATAGGAATGGTCAAATCTACCTTCATCCAGGATCCAGGAACTCATTAAAAGCTACAGGAAGCGACTAGAGGCTGTTATTTTTGCAAAAGGAGGATCTACAAAATATTAATGTCACTTTTATGTTGAGGTGCCCATACTTTTGCACTGGTCAAATTTTGTTTAAATGCGGATTGCACATTTTCTGTTAGTACAATAAACCTCATTTCAATCCAGAAATATTACTCAGTCCATCAGTTATTAGATATATGAAACTGAAATAGCTGCTGCAAAAACCCAAATTGTTATGAAGAAAAAAGGTTAACATTAATAGGGGTGCCCAAACTTTTTCATATGACTGTATTTGTACTTGCTATACTCATAACGAATACTGTCTAATACTCGCGTATGCGTTCCGAATAGCGTGTGCAATGCAAGTAAATGGGGAAAAACTGGCAATGTAACGAGTAACCTGAATGCCGTACTATTCACTACTCACACGAATAGTACAGCATTGGGGTTACTCGTTACTTTGCCATTTTTTTCTCATTAACTTGCATTGCACACGCTATTCGGAATGAATACGCGAGTATTAGACAGTACTCGTTATGAGTATAGCGAGTACGAATAGTTAGGTACTCACTGAACTCTAGTAATGACATACTGACCAGGTCCTGAGGCAACCATCATTATACCATCAGATGGATGTGATGATCTGGACATCAAAAACCTCTAATTATTAAAAAACAAAAACCCTAATGTGAGAAACAATTTAGCATTCTGCCCTGTCTGATCAAATTACACATCAAATCCATAAAAGTAGATCAGACAGAACAGCATGACCACCAGGTAGGACCCAGCAGGACGTTGATTTGCAAAGAAATGGATCACGTAAAATAATCCTGTAACTAAATGCATTTTATAGAATCTCTGGTTACTGATTATGGACAAATCTATGATCAAGAATGGGGTCAAATCATGATTTGCATGACCTCTCCCACATCTGTAAGCCATTCAGCATCATGGAAATGTAATTATATGCCTAGAAAAAAAGCAACTGGATGGAATATGTAATGGTTGTTTCCAATATCCAATTATACTCTGGTTTTATCAGAAGTTCAGATTTTATAAGTAGGTAGATTATACAGTGTACATTGATTCAATACATGTAAAAGGATTTTTTTTGTCTGTTATAATATGCAAAGTTGAAATGGCTTTATTCAGAGACCTGGCATTTTAAAGTCTTTAGACAAAAAACTGACAGCACTTCCAAAGCTGCAATGTGAATAGGTGTATAACTAAACATAAAATAACAAAAAAAGAGACAGTTTGCACTCTAAAATGCTAAAACATGCCAACCATGAATGTAAGAATATAGACATGCATCACTGTTTAGAGAAATCTAAGAAAAAAATGGAGACATTTAGCATATAAAAACTGTCATTTTTATATCTGCCCAGTAGCCATGTCAAGGCATACCTCGTATACTGGGTACCTACTCTGACCTGAAGCCTCTCTCTGGGTTTAAAAACCTCCTGTGTAAGGAGTAGGAACCTGCTATATAGGATAAAATCACCTGTGGCTAATGGGGGAGGGCTGCATGGTCAGAAGGCATTACACCCATTAATCTAGACAAAAAGACTGATGGCACTCCCAAAACTGCAATGTGAGGAGGTCCAAAATTGAACATTACGTAACAAGAGAGACAGCTAACACTCTGAAAAGCTAAAGCATGCAAACCATGAATGTAAAAATATACATAAGAATTACTGCTAAAGGTAATCTAAGAAAAAAAATTGAGATTTTTAGCATACAAAAATGGCCATTTTTATATCTGTCCATTAGCCACATCAAGGCATACCTCATAGTGGGTACCTACTCTGAACTGAAGCCTCTCTATGGGTCTCTATTCCCACCCCTGTCTGCTGTCTGGCTTTGGTAGATGCTAGTCTGAATGGGCTCCTACCAGGTATGAGTAATTTCTGTTACATGATAGGGGCTGTTCAAAATGCAGCCCATACAGTCTAGCATCTACCAAGGGCACAGAGGCAGACAGGGGTAGGAATAGATAGCAAAAATTGCCACACCTATTAGATATTCTTTTGTTGTGATCAATCAAATAGCACTGCATTGCTGGAACTTTACTTGCACATATTTCTGAAATAAAACTTCCAATCTCAGAACAAAAGGTATGGTTACATTCAGCATCCTAGCGCCAGTATAGCACTGGCTTTACTTTATATATATATATGAAAATCCTGCTGGTCGGTTCTCTTTAACCCCTTCACGACCATGGACGGATCTTTCCGTCATGGTGCCCTGGGCCTTAACGACCAAGGACGGATCTTTCCGTCATGGCGTAATCGCGGCACCGGAGCCTCCGGTGACTGCAAAAAGTTAACATAAACCGCAGATTCGGGGAGGAGGGGACATGTACCTAACCTCAGGAGGGGGGGTGCCTCCTCCCCGGACCTACGGAAGCTGTGATTGGCTGACGAACGCCGCTCAACCAATCACAGCCACTGTAATGTTCCAGCCATTTAAAATGACTGAAACATTGAAATCCAGCCCTGACCAGTGCAGCTATAGCACTGGCCATTGGCTGGAGCTGGGTGACCTCACTGGATCACCCTCCCCCAGTTCCAGCAGCTCTGATTGGAGAGATCGGCCATGTGACGGATCTCTCCAATCACCATGGACCTGTTGCCGGTGACCGTCACCGTCACTTGTCGTCCCTGCAGCACGCCAGCACAGTGAGTGTATACAGTGCAATGGCAGGGCGACAAGATCCGGTCCCATGCTGTTATGTGACCGGAGCATGGGACCCGGAAGTTGCCGCAAACCGGCGAAAAGCCTCCCGATCCGCCGCCACTGCCCTCCGCGATCTGCCACCTGTCTCCCCGATCTACTGCCCGCACCCCCCACCCCTCGTGATCTGCTGTCCGCACCCCCACCCCTCGTGATCTGCTGCCCGCACCCTCACCCCTACACCTACCGATCCGCCGCCGCCGCTGCCCTCCGCGATCTGCCACCTGTCTTCCCAATCTGCTGCCCGCACCCCCACCCCTCGTGATCTGCTGGCGCCCCCTCCCCTCCATGATGTGCTGCCCACTCCCCCCGCACCTCTCACCCCCGTGATCGGCTACCCGCCCCCTCCCCTGTCACCCCCGTGATGTGTGCTCCCTCCCCTGTCACCCCCGTGATGTGTGCTCCCTCCCCTGTCACCCCCTTGATCTGTGCTCCCTCCCCTGTCACCCCCGTGATGTGTGCTCTCTCCCCTGTCACCCCCGTGATGTGTGCTCCCTCCCCTGTCACCCCCTTGATCTGTGCTCCCTCCCCTGTCACCCCCGTGATGTGTGCTCTCTCCCCTGTCACCCCCGTGATGTGTGCTCCCTCCCCTGTCACCCCCGTGATCTGTGCTCCCTCCCCTGTCACCCCCGTGATCTGTGCTCCCTCCCCTGTCACCCCCGTGATGTGTGCTCCCTCCCCTGTCACCCCCGTGATCTGTGCTCCCTCCCCTGTTACCCCCGTGATCTGTGCTCCCTCCCCTGTTACCCCCGTGATCTGTGCTCCGTCCCCTGTCACCCCCGTGATCTGTGCTCCCTCACCTGTCCCCCGTGATCTGTGCTCCCTCCCCTGTCACCCCCGTGATCTGTGCTCCCTCCCCTGTCACCCCCGTGATCTGTTCTCCCTCCCCTGTCACCCCCTGATCTGTGCTCCCTCCCCTGTCACCCCCGTGATCTGTGCTCCTTCACCTGTCCCCCGTGATCTGTGCTCCCTCACCTGTCACCCCCGTGATCTGTGCTCCCTCACCTGTCACCCCCGTGATCTGCTGTCCGCTCTCCCGCCACCTCTCACCCCCGTGATCTGTGCTCCCTCACCTCTCACCCCCGTGATCTGCTGTCTGTGCTAACTCACCTCTCACCCCCGTGATCTGTGCTCCCTCACCTCTCACCCCCGTGATCTGTGCTCCCTCACCTCTCACCCGTGATCTGCGCTGCGTTCCCTCTCCCACCTCTCACTCTCCCCAATCTGCTGCCTCCTTCATCTCCTGTGATCCTGCTGCCTAGATCCATCCTGTAAGGTAACTATCCCCAATCTCACCTCCCACTCCCCATCCCCCCTTCACCCCATTTTCTGCAGCTCCTGCATCCACTGCGCCCTCTCCCATCCGCCCCCACCCTATCCCAGCCGCCTCCATCTCACAATCACAGATGCTCCCTTTATATGCCGCTGCCCCCCCCATCTGCCACCCCCCATCTGCCGCTGTTCTGATCCATCCTGTAAGTATTGTTCGTGGCTCTTTTCTAACTATCCCCAATCGCATCTCCCACTCTCTCCCTCCCCTCCTTCCCCACCTGCTTGCCGCCAAGTGCTGATCAGCTACGTGATTGGCTGATCAGGTACGTAATTGTTGCTCTAGTTTTTGCCTTTTTTGTGCACCCCAAATAAAAAAAACAAAAAAAAAACTTGAACAATTAGGTACCTGATCAGCAATCGTCCTGCAGTCGTACTCGACTTTGGACAGGACTTCTTTTTTCCATCCCACCTAGTCCCCCCCCCCTTTTTTGCAGAACATACGTGCGTGCACCCTGGTTTTTTTTCTATGCCATGTCTAGTTTCCAAAATGGGGTCACATGTGGGGGAGCTCCACTGTTTCGGCACCTCATGGGGTCTCCAAACACAACATGGAATACTCCCAGACAATTTTGCGTTTGAAAAGTCAAATGACGCTCCTTGCATTCCGAGCCCTGCTGTGCACCCAAACATTTGATTTCCACCACATATGAGGTATCTGTGTACTCAGGAGAAATTGCACCATACATTTTATTGTGTAATTTTTCCTGATACCCTTGTGAAAAAAAAGCTACCTGGTTGAAGTAACAATTTTGTGGTAAAAAAATTTTTTTTTATTTTCACGGCTCAACTCTATTAACTTTTGTGAAGCCCCCAGAGGATCAAAGTGCTCAATAAACATCTAGATAAATTCCATGAGGGGTCTAGTTTCCAAAATGGGGTCACATGTGGGGGAGCTCCACTGTTTCGGCACCTCAGGGGCTCTCCAAACGCAACATGGTGCGGCTAACGATTCCAGCTAATTTTCTGTTCAAAAAATCAAATGACGTTCCTTCCCTTCCGAGTCCTGCCGTGCGCCCAAACCGTGGTTTTTCGCCACATATGAGGTATCTGTGTGCTCAGAAGAAATTGCCCAACAAATTTTGGGGGTTCATTTAATCCTGCTACCCTTGTGAAATACAATATTTTGAGGCTAAATTAACATTTTTGTTGCAAAAAGTAAAATGTTCATTTTTTCCTTCCACATTGCTTTAGTTACTGTGAAGCACCAGAAGGATTAATAACCACCTTGAATGTGGTTTTGAGTAGCCTGAGGGGTGCCGTTTTTGGAATGGTGTCACTTTTGGGTGTTCTGTGTCATGTAGACCTTTCAAAATCGCTTCAAATGTGATGTGGTCCCTAAAAAAAGTGGCTTTGTAAATTTTGTTGTAAAAATGAGAAATTGCTCATAAACTTTGAACCCCTATAACTTCCTTAATTTTTTTTTTCCCAAAATTGTTCTGAGGTAAAGTAGACATGTGGGAAATGTTATTTATTAATTATTTTGTGTCTTATGTCTCGTTGGTTTTAGAGCATAAAAATTCAAAGTTTGAAAATTACAAACTTTTCGCGAAATTTCCATTTTGTTTTACAAAGAAACGCAAAAAATATCGGCCTAAATTTACCTCTAACATGAAGCCCAATATGTCACGAAAAAACAGTCTCAGAATCACCGGGATCCGTTGAAGCGTTCCAGAGTTATAACCTCATAAAGTGACACTGGTCAAAATTGCAAAAAATGGCCTGGCCTTTAGGGTCAAAATAGGCTTGGGGCTGAAGAGGCAGGTGGATCTCAGATCCACCCGCGCCTGTTAGTTGCACATGTCTGCTGATCAGAATGTCTTCCAATGTATATTATTTATTATTTTATTTTTTTATATGATCACCTTTAAGTTAGTCGATGGCCAATATCTGCATGGTTTGCAATTTGGCTATTGTAAGCTACCTACCAAGAAGAGGACATGTATGAGGTATTTGCTCCAATAAGATGCACAATATGACAATTAGGCCACGTGCACACTGAGTATTTGGTGAGTTTTTTACCTCAGAATTTGTAGCCCAAATCAGGAGTGGAACAATCCGAGGAAAAGTATAATAGAAACACGGGCAACACTTCTGTATTTATCACCCACACCTTGTTTTGGCTACAAATACTGAGGAAAAAAACTCGCCAAATACTCAACGTGTGCACATGGCTTTAAGCTACATTCCCATGATGAGCTTTGGGTGAGTTTTTGACACTGAGTGTTTTTGCTGCACCATAAACATAGCGTCTTAGACCACGTGTACATGTTGAGTAACTGACAAACATATTAGTGGTGCAACCTGTGAAGCCGCACAGGGGCCCAAGAGGTAAAGGGGCCAATTTATACCTCGAAAGCAAGGGAATTGTGCATTTTAATGAGTTATTGCACTGAAAAGGGCCCATTTACTCTTCTTGCACATGGGCCTTTTATGTCAATGTCCACCAGTGAGTATTTGGTGAGATTTTTACCTCAGTATTTGTAGTCAAAACCAGAAGTGGGTAAAAAAATTCCGAAGTGGTGCCCGTGTTTCTATCATACTTTTGCTCGGATTGTTCCACTCCTGGTTTTGGCTACAAATACTGAGGTAAAAAACTCACCAAATACTCAGCATGTGCACGTGGCCTTAGGCTATGTGCGCACTAGAAATGTGAAGTTTCTCAAGAAAATTTCTTGAGAAACTTCTGCCAGTGAAAGATTTCCGGACCTGCGGAAAAAATCCGCACCAAATCCGCATGCGTTTTTGCCGCGGATTTGCCGCGAATTTGCCGCGGATTTACCGCGGATTTACCGCAGGTTTGTCCCTGCAATAAATAATAAAGATAATCGATAGACAGATAATGGATAGAGGGAAAGATGGATAGATGAATAGATAGATAGATAGAGGGATAGATAGATGAATAGATAGATAGATAGAGGGATAGATAGATAGATGAATAGATAGATAGAGGGATAGATGGATAGATAGATAGATAGATAGATAGAGGGATAGATAGATAGATAGATAGATAGAGGGATAGATAGATGAATAGATAGATAGATAGAGGGATAGATAGATGAATAGATAGATAGATAGAGGGATAGATAGATAGATAGATAGATAGATAGAGGGATAGATGGATAGATGGATAGATAGATAGATAGATAGATAGATGGAGGGATAGATAGATAGATAGATAGATAGAGGGATAGATGGATAGATAGATAGATAGATAGATAGATAGATAGATAGATAGATAGATAGATAGATAGATAGATAGATGAGAAAAACCTATATAATGTTCCACCTCCCTGCATTTTCTAAGCTGGCACCCTTTAGTGACTTTCATGTGGCACTTAGGCTACTTTCACACCTCCGGTTTTTGCTATGCGGCACAATCCGGCACTTTGCATGAAAATCGCAACCGTTTTTTTTTGCTGCCGGTTGCGATTTTCCTGCATAGACTTTAATTAGTGCCGCATTGTGCCGCATGGCCTTGCGTTCCGTCCGTTTTTTGCCGCATGCGGCAGATGTAGCCGATGCGGCGGCCGGATGGAACGTTGCCTGGCACGTTTTTTCGTGCGGCAAAAAAAAACCGCATCGCGCCGCATTCGGCCGATGCGGCACATTTTTCATTACATGCCTATGGCGGCCGGATGCGGCGCGATGCGGCAATAACCGCATCCGGCCGCCGCATGCGGTTTTTGCCACTGCGCATGCTCAGTAGCATGCCGCAAGCGGCAAAAACCGGACTGGCCGCAAAGGAAAAACCTATGCAAAGGATGCGGTGTTTTCACCGCATCCGTTGCATAGCTTGCACAGCCGGATTGAGCCGCAGAGCTCAAGCCGGATGTGTGAAAGTAGCCTAAAGGGTGCTTAGCCTTGTATTTAGCCATAAAATAAATAAATAATTAAAAAAAAATGACGTGAGGTCCCCCCATTTTTTGTAGCCAGCTAGGGTAAAGCAGACGGCTGCAGCCTGCAGACCACCGCTGGCAGCTTCACCTTGGCTGATAATCCAAAACAGTGGGCACCCCACGCTGTTATTTTAAATTATATAAATAATTTAAAACAAAAAACGTGGGGTCCCCCCCATATTGGATCACCAGCCAAGGTAAAGCGGACAGCTGGGGTCTGATATTCTCAGACTAGGGAGGTCCACTGTTATTGGACACTCCCCAGCCTAAAAATAGCAGGCCGCAGCCGCCCCAGAAGTGGCGCATCCATTAGACGTGCCAATCCTGGCGCTTTGCCCCAGCTCATCCCGCGCCCTGGTGCGTTGGCAAACGGGGTAATATATGGGGTTGATGCCAGATGTGTAATGTCACCTGGCATCAAGCCCTGGGGTTGGTGAGGTCAGGCGTCTATCAGATACCCGACATCACCAACCCAGTCAGTAATAATTAAAAAATAGACAACAAAAAAAGTTTTATTTGAAAAAACACTCCCCAAAACATTCCCTCTTTAACCAATTTATTGAAAAGAGCACAATCAATTCCACGTCCGGCGTAATGCAATAAGGGGGGGGCCCACGGCGATCCATACCATAGTCGCTGTCCCAGTCAATGAAAAACAGAATGTTCCCCATTGGCTGGGAGAGCAATGCAGTGACCTGAGCTAACATCAATAGGTCAGCTCAGGTCACTGCAGGGGATGACGAGCGCTGCCATCAGGAGCATAGATGAGATCATTACCTTCTGTGATCATCTCCTGTACTGCTGACGTCAGCGCTGTCACTGACTTATCGCGAGAGCCCGTGACGTCATCGCTAGTGACAGTCTCGGGCCGCTCGCGAGTCGGCCCTAGACAGCAGTGACAGCGCTGACGTCAGGAGGCAGGAGATCGTCACAGCAGGTAATGATCTCACCTCCTGACAGCAGCGATCGTCATCCCCGCGGCTCCCAGCACTGCAGGATGTCAGTGTCTGCCTGCGCTGCAGCGTGACAGGCTGCTGACACTGCGGGCAGACACTGACACCCTGCAGTGCAGGCAGCCGCGAGGCCGGAGCAGGACACACACTGCACAGACACCTGGAGGTCGCACGGAAGTGCTTCTGTGCGGCGTCCAGGGAGTGTGACGTGTGTTTCCTCTGCTCCTCTTCCTGGCATAATGACATCGCTTCCTGCAAAACCGCAGGCAGCGATGGGCATTACCGCAGGTAAATCGCGGCTATTCCGGTGGTATACCGCACATCATTGCTACCTGCGGAATACCCCCGGAATACCGCAGGTACCTGCGGAAATTAATGGACATGCACATTTTCTCAAGAAAGTTTCTCGAGAAAATTTTCTCAAGAAATTTTCTTGAGAAAAATCCGCACAGTGCGCACAGCTATTTTTTTTTCTCATTGAATTTCATGGGAAATGTCTGCACAAAGATTGCAGACATTTCTCAAGAAATTTCCGGGGCAAATCCGCGGGTAAATCCGCGGGAAAAACGGTCTAGTGCGCACATAGCCTTAGGCTTCCTGTAAATATCCACCAAGGGGCGATCTAAAATCACCAGTTATCTCCTAAGTGATTGCTGGGGATCCCAACGGCTGAGACTCCCAGCGATCCCAAAATCAAACCCTGAGAACATAGCTCTCTAGCTCCTTCTGGGACGGTGGTGCGCATGTTGGACTACAACTCAACTCATTGTCTATAGGACCGCCAGAGAAAGCTGAGTACTGTACTCAGCTATTTCCAATAATTCCATTGCTAGTGAATTGGGCAAAATCTTGGAATCGAAAGCAGACTCAGCAGTCAGAACATTAAGGATAGGGCAGAGTTTTTAATTTTGGGAATAACCCTTTAATGTCTATAGTAGTCTCTAAACCTCTGATTGCAGATATCTGGGGTAATGAGGGTTGGAGAGGCCCTGTCTTTTTGACAGGAGATATCTCAGTTCAATTGATTGTGCTTCTGAGATTTCTGTCAGCTTTGTGTATAACCGGCTTTAGGCAGCAGGACAAATATGAAATATTGTTCAATAATATATGACCTTGGCCTAAAGATTCACATGACCTTCATGGTACGAAACATTGCCGGGATTACATTGCATAAGATGGCAATTAATAAGCCCCTGATTGTACGTTTGGTTGCACCAATGACTCACAGTTAATTTATTTGCTTGCGTGGGCAATTAATTAAGAATCTGCACAGTATAAAATGCATTAATTCCATACAACTATTACTCATCCAGCTGCTAATTTATACAGTTTCTCCTATAGACTGTGAACATATTATAAGCCACCAAAGCTGAGTAATTGTAAATTGTAAAAAGTGTTAAACATATAAATTTTATACCATTTCTTTATAAGACTGTCACGGGTGACAGACAGTCCTGTGGTGTCCGGCTATTGAAGGTCACAGCGTTTGGCTACACAAACTTCTCTCTGACCTTGTATTATTTCTGCTTTTGTTTTCATCCCTTTCTCTTTTGGACCCTGAGCAGTTCCTCAGACTTTTAGGTGTTTTTTATCACCACTTCACTGGTGTCTTTATATACCCTCCCTTCCTATTACTCTATGCTGACGAGAAAGCTGTGGAGAGAAAGCGCATATATGGTCTTACCCCAGTATGTAGGGGGTGGGAGGAGGGTGAAACTACTCACCAGATATCGTTGTGAGAGTCACAACAACTGTAATCGCATGTAGAATTTGATCAAAGGCTGCAGCCACCCAAAAACGGCAGATAACAGAGAGCATGGGAGAGGGGTGTTCAATACTGCACCAAAAGATCACTGGGACAGATGTTCAGATTAATGTATCTTTATTTTCATCCAGGTCTACGCTTTTCAGGAGCCACTGCCCCCTTCCTCAGGACCGTCAGGAAAGACAAACATCAAATCTCTGATGTTTGTCTTTCTTGACGGTCCTGAGGAAGGGGGCAGTGGCTCCTGAAACGCGTAGACCTGGATGAAAATAAAGATACATTAATCTGAACATCTGTCCCAGTGATCTTTTGGCGCAGTATTGAACACCCCTCTCCCATGCTCTCTGTTATTACTCTATGCTGGTGAGAGCTCATATATCCTTAACAAGTCTTCAGTCCAAGCAGTTGGCTTGCATACATCTGGAGAATCTATGTGGTTATTGCAGTAAATCTCCCTGAGTAATCTGGAGATAAGTTGTTCATTCACTTTCCCCCTATTTGTTATCCCTGTGTCTTCTTTAGTGCCTAGTGGGGTTGACTAATAACTCATTCCATCTGCTACCTGCCTAGGGTCTACTTTATGGTCAGCCAGGGTCATGTATCTGGCTCTTTGCATAGATGTGGAACCTAAGTAGGGTGGTGAGAGAACCCAGGGCTCAGCGGTAGGCTTGGTTTGGGGTCACAATCTCTCCCTTTTCTTACCCATAGTACTCGAGAGTCTCTATGTAGTCCTTTTCTTACCCATAGTACTCGAGAGTCTCTATGTCGTCCTTTTCTTACCCATAGTACTCAAGTGTCTCTAGGTCATCCTTTTCTTACCCATAGTACTCGAGTATATGAAGTAACTCCTCTTGTAGGACACTCACATATATCTCAGCATTGAGACTAAGCATTGAGGCTTTACACGCTACGATATCGCTAACGTATTATCATCGGGGTCACGGTGTTTGTGACGCACATCCGGCACAGTTAGCGACATCGCAGTGTGTGACACCTATTAGCGACCTTAAACGATCGCAAAAGTGGTCAAAATCATTGACCATGGAGAGATCGTCCTGAAACAAAAAATTGATTAGCGATGTTTGTCGTTCCTGCGGCAGCACACATCGCTATGTATGACACCGCAGGAACGAGGAACATCTCCTTACCTGCGTCCACCAGCAATGCGGAAGGAAGGAGGTGGGCGGGATGTTACGTCCTGCTCATCTTCGCCCCTCCCCTTCTATTGGCCGGCCGCTTAGTGACGCCGCAGTGACGTCGCTATGACACGGAACGCACCTCCCCATGAGGGAGGGATTGTTCTGTGCATGTTACGCTGCCGTAGCGATAATGTTCGCTACGGCAGCGATCAACACATATCACACTTACGACGGGGTGGGTGCTATCGCGCTCGACATCGCTAGCAAACGCTAGCGATGTCGCAGCGTGTAAAGCGGCCTTTAGTCGAGGCTTCTTCACCTTTATTCGGGTCACCACTCCAAACTTGCGTAAAGCACATTGCACGGTGCTTGCATGGACATCTGTGATCTCACTATTGCGTAGCATACAAGCCACCTCCAATGCCATGTTTGTTGCACCAGAACTGATAGACCTTGTGATGAGCCGACTTGTTGACTCCAATATTTTGCCTGGACGTCACCTCTTGGCTTTTGAGTGGAGGGACAGACTTCATTTCATATTCTTCCAACTGTTATGGCCTCACATGATGCAGTTTGGCAATTTTCTTGGCCCCGAGACCGCTATCGATGAGCTGGATGATGCTGTTTCTCTTTTCTTGGGAAATCTTCTTCGTGATGAAATCAAACCAGTGACCTTTCGCTCGGGAATCAACCTATTAACACACTGAGTTATTAGGAAATGTGAGAATAGGTTGTAATTTGTAGTATACAGGAAGAAAAAAAAACTCCAAACACCAGAAGCAAAACAGTAACAATGCAGTACTAAATAGTTGCAAGTCTAATTTATGTATAAGATAGCCAAGATGATTGTCTATAAAACAAAGTTAGTTGTTTCATACTCAAAGATGTAGTTGATTTTGAGATATGAAGCCTGAAAGTCAAAAGTTCAAATCATTGTTACCCTTTTGCTCATCACTCTATTAGAGGGTCTAGTCTGTGATCTATGTCACTTTATAAGTCTGTTCGGGGGTCTGTATGACAAACAAGATCTGGTTTTGGATATGTCATGATCCAGGACTGGTATTCCCTGCTCCAGAATTTCCCAGACCCGGCCTGGTCATGTCAGGGGTTAACTTCCATCAGCCTCGTTCTGGTTTCAGGAAACACTATCTGGTCACTGTATCTACATTCTGTGCTGGTTATAGTTTTGCTCTGCAGCCTGTGACAGGCTCTGGTGAGATTTCTTGTTTGATCTGACTCCTTGTTACCGTGCCCTGACCTGTACCCTCTCCCGCTCATCCATCTGTCCCAGTCCCTGACTTCCCGCTCCTGTCAGTTGTTTACCTATCCTGATGCATCCTCCTTCCCATGTTTGAGTCTCATCATCCTCCGGTCTTGTCTTCTGTTCCCTGTGACCTTTGTTTCCCTCTGCATACCTGATCTACAAGCATCCGACTTCGGTTCTGTTTTCTGACATGATTTTGATCCTCCCTTTGCAGTGACTTGACCGTGACTGCTTGACTACTCTATTGCCCCCTGGTGGTTCGCCTGTGAACTTCCTGCTGAAGTTACTCTGCTGTACTTCAGCCTCCCTTCTGTTACAGTGTTACTTTGACTCTCCTTCACTACTCTGCTGCCACCTAGTGGGAATACGCTGTACTACATCTTACCAGCCCTTTGTACAGCGTGACAGGATATGTATTAATTCTGGAGTGCAATGAAAGGGGTCATGTGAACCACTGCCATGGGGTGGGTGCGTCCTATATAAGTGGAATGGGCGGAATGTAAAATAATGTTTGATTTATTCATATCTTCTATCTTGACTTTTTCGGAATCTTTCTGTTGTCTTTTCTCCAAAGTTATCAAATATGTCGTAGGCTGCGTAATAGTGATCGAGAATGCTATGAATCGAGTAGCAATAAAACCATTATGTAGATGAAGGACATAATTTGCTTTCATGAAACCCTATTGCTAATCTGCTTTGATTTCCCACATGAAGATGGGTGGTGATGATGATGATAAATGTGACAAATGGAAAACATTTTTGGATTCCCATCTTAGAATTTCCTTTTGCTGCTGTGGTCACTGGAGCCGCAGAAAAGCTATTAATTCCTGCACGACGAGGCCTTTGTGATGCTGCTCAGCTCACTGCTGGAGACCGACCGCTCCATTGTATGAGATATTAGGTAACTGAACACCATGACAGCTGCAAATAATCAGCGCCGCGTTAGGAAACGGTAATCAGCCTCGCCATGTGGATAAATCATCATTTAGAAAATTACACAGGTATTAGATAATAAGAAAGACACAAAATGTGCAAATGTAAGGAATAACTACTCTATGCCCAGTGCAAACTGCAATGTGGCCAGCAGCTGCCGGAGTATTCTGTATAGGGACAATTCATGTTACTGCCTACAATATAATGATACCGCCCTGAGCAGCATAGTGACAGAACAGGCGTATGTACCAAGGTGACCCTCCATCATATACAGGTGAGATGCAGCTGCAAATGACCATGGATAGTAATACTAATCACTGGGTGACAAAGGAAAGGACATTACAGTATTTCTGTACTGCAAAATAATTAAGTGTATGAATCTTCTGTGGTGACATCATTATGTGCATTATTCTTGTGCGGTGATATCATTGTGTGCATTATTCTTTTGCGGTGACATCATTATGTGCATTATTGTTGTGCCGTGACATCATTATGTGCATTTTTGTTGCGCCATGACATCATTATGTGCATTATTTCTGTGCTGTGACATCATTATGTGCACTGTTCTTTTGCTATGACATCATTATGTGCATTATTCTTGTATTGTGACATCATTATGTGAACTATTCTTGTACTGTGATATCATGTGCATTATTCTTGTACCGTGACATCTTTATGGCTATTATTTTTATGCTGTGACATCATTATGTGCATTATTGGTGGGCTGTGAGATCATTATGACTCGCCCACCCCAGGGCTATGGGACACCCGGTGCCGGGCCGGATTAGTCCGGGGCTCGTCAGTGGTGGCGGGGCCCGACTCCGTGGCCCTGGTGGGTGTCAGTTAAAATGGCTGGTGAATAAAGTTTGTGTTCGTGACGCCACCTGTGGTATGCGGCTATTAAGCCGCCGCTGCTGTGTGAGGCCTCCGGGGTGATGATATGGCAGCAATGGTGGTACTGCTCCCCACAGGTGGAGCGGTGCCCCGGGGACACTGTTGGTGCTCGTGAGAGTCTATGGTGTTGTAGAAGTCTATGCAGATGAAATAACAGAGGCAACACCAAGGGTGCAGTTTCAAGTTGTTTACTTACACGTCCTGGTCGATGCACACTGGTGCCTCTGGACTGCTGGAACCCACTGTCAGGGACCTCCGCCGATCCCGGGTAGATCTGGGGGTAAATGCCAGTGCACCCCTCTAATTGTGTCCTTTCTCAGCTGACTTCACTGGCCACCAGCTCTGAAGCTATCTGTGGCCCTGGAATCCCTTCGTTCTCTGCTTGATGTCACCTGGACCCTCCGAGTCCCAGGGTCTTCACCAGGAAGCGTCACTTTCTTCTTTCTTTAGCTCCTGCCTGACTAGAGCTCTTCTTCTACTCTCTGTTTCTCTCCTTCTCTGTTGCTTTCTTTCTCTGTTGCGGACACTCAGAACTCACAGAGCTCCTTTCTCTTTCACAGCTACATGCTGGCTCCTCACTCTCTCACTCTCTGAGGTAGGCCTTGTGCGCACTAGGCGTTTTTGCCGCGTTTTTAGCGGCGTTTTTTACCGCGTTTTTGTGCTGAAAACGCAGTGACATTGCTTCCCCAGCAATGTCTATGGGTTTTCAGAAGTGCTGTCCGCACACAGCGTTTTTTTGTAGCTGCGTTTTTGTGGTGACCACAAAAATGCAGCATGTCAATTATTTCTGCGTTTTTCACTGCGTTTTTCACCCATTGAGTTCAATGAATGTTCAACAATGCAATGAAAAACGCATATAGCCGCGTTTCTATGACTAAAAACGCAGCTATAAACGCAAGGGGTGGGAAGTATAGTGACGTGTACAGGAAGAGGATTCCTTCTGTTGGTAAACACAGAAGCATGAATCCTCCCGGTACCGTCACCGCTGCATCCACAACCCGCCCGGTGCCATGTCAGCTCCGTGCGGCGCCATGTCTGGGCGGGAGGTGGAGGCAGCGGCGAAAACCAAAGTGAACAGTAGAAAAAAAAAATGTCATATATACTCACCTGTCTGCAGGGTCCCGGTGCCATGCCCGCTCCCAGCCCCTGTCTCGGTACCGCCGCTCTGGCTGTGTGCAGTCTCCCCGGGGCAGCACCTTGCTTGCAGGACCTGGCGGTGGATCACCTGATGCAGTCACCTGACGCATCAGCTGATCGTAGTCTCGCCGGCTTTTTCGCGCCCGGCCGGCTATCAGCTGATCCTGCCGTCAGGGGACTTCATCAGCTGATTACCGGCAGCTCCTGCAGCGATCGGACGGGATCAGACTCCTGTCCAATCGATCGCTCCAGGAGCTGCCGGTAATCAGCACAGCACATAAGTGAGTATTATTTTTTTTTTTATACTGATGCATCAACTGATTGTATAATCGGCTTATATACAATCAGCTGATGTGTCATGTGATTCAGGCACTTGATCCTGACACATCATCTGATCGCTTTGCCTTCCAGCAAACCGATCAGATGATATTGGATCCGGATTGGACGGCGCGGGACCCTGACCCAGGATTACTGCGGAGGGGGGTTCTTTATTTCAATAAAGATGGAGTCACTAATTGTGTTGTGTTTTATTTCTAATAAAAATATTTTTCTGTGTGTTGTTTTTTTTTTTTTTATCATTACTAGAAATTCATGGTGGCCATGTCTAATATTGGCGTGACACCATGAATTTCGGGCTTAGGGCTAGCTGATAATATACAGCTAGCCCTAACTCCATTATTACCTAGCTAGCCACCCGGCATCAGGGCAGCTGGAAGAGTTGGATACAGCGCTAGAAGATGGCGCTTCTATGAAAGCGCCATTTTCTGGGGTGGCTGCGGACTGCAATTCGCAGTGGGGGTGCCCAGAAATCTTGGGCACCCTGCACTGTGGATTCCAATCCCCAGCTGCCTAGTTGTACCCGGCTGGACTCAAAAATTAGGCGAAGCCCACGTCATTTTTTTTTTTTTAATTATTTCATGAAATTCATGAAATAATTAAGAAAAAAGGGCTTCTCTATATTTTTGGTTCCCAGCCGGGTACAAATAGGCAGCTGGGGGTTGGGGGCAGCCCGTACCTGCCTGCTGTACCCGGCTAGCATACAAAAATATGGCGAAGCCCATGTCATTTTTTTTTTCTTTTTGGGCAAAAAACTGCATACAGTCCTGGATGGAGGATGCTGAGCCTTATAGTTCTGCAGCTGCTGTCTGCTCTCCTGCATACACTAGTGAATGGAGAATGCTGAGCCTTGTAGTTCTGCAGCTGCTGTCTGCTATCCTGCATACACTAGTTCTGCAGCTGTCTGCTCTCCTGCATACAATGAACATTTTGAAGAAGGAAATGACATCAGACCTTTTTTTTTTTCATTCATTCATTTTTTCATTGCATTGTGCACTGATTAAAAACGCAGTGAGCAAAAACGCAGCAAAAAACGCACCAAATCGCGGCAAAAACGCATGCGTTTTTGCCGTGTTTTTTTAGCCGCAGGTGCGTTTTTTGAGAAAAAAACGCACATAAAAATGCAGCGTGAAAAAAACGCCTAGTGCGCACATACCCATAAACTGAAACTAAACCTGACCTTCCTTAGGCTGCTTTCACACTACGTCTTTTTAACATGCGTCCTGAACGTTTTTTTAACGCAGAAACGGATCCAGTGCAAATGCGTTTTCATTTCAATGCATTTGCAATGGACTCGCGTTAACATGCGTTCACCTGCGTTTGCGTGCGTTATAGTGAGGATCCAGCGACTTGCAGTTTTTTAACATCTTTTAAAAATGCTACTTGTAGCGTTTTTGAGCTGCGTCCAACTTCTGCAAATTGCTGGATCCTGACTAAACAGCACGCAAACGCATGTGAACGCTGGCGTGCTGATAGGCAGGATCCTGCTTGCTCTACTGAGCATGCACAGAAGCCAGCCTCCGTGATCAGTCCCTCTCTCTCCTCCCTCTGTCTCTCTCCCCCTCTCTCTCCTCCCTCTCTCTCTGTCTCTCCCCCTCCCTCTCCTGTCTCTCTCTCCCACTTGAGAGCTGCGGACACTCGTAACCAAGGTAAATATCGGGTAACCACTTCTCTTAGTTACCCGATGTTTACGTTGGTAACGTGTGCAGGGAGCCCGGCTCCTAGCAGCTGCAGACGCTTGTAACCAAAGTAAATATCGGGTATCCAAGCAAGTATACCCGATGTTTACCTTGGTTACGAGCCTCGCAGCTGTCAGATGCTGGCTCCCAGTCTGGCACGTTTAGTTCCCATCACTCCCGATCACATGACTCCAATGCCCGCCCCTAAACATCCAGTGACAGGATCCTGCAAAGTAACACATGCGTTTGCATGCATTTTTTGCTGTAAAAGCAAGATCCGCTTTTGCAGCAAAAAAACGTTCAGGACGCATGTTAAAAAGACGTAGTGTGAAAGCAGCCTTACTCTGTCTGCTCTCTGGTGGCTCCTCCCACCTCCCCAGTTGCTAAGCTATCACCCTATGGGAGCAGGGATGGGTCTTACGACCCCTTCCAGCATGCAGCATGGGAGGGTTACTGCCACTGTCCCTGGTCCCAGTGTGTGCCTAGCAATGGGTGTAGTACAGTTTTACCTCTGAACTGGCATGTACCCCTTTCCTTACCCAGGATGGGACATTACACCTCTGACTGGAGTGCAATGTCCCTGTGGCGACGGAAGCCTCAGGGGCGCCACACTTACAGTATGTGCATTATTCTTGTGCTATCACAACATAACCCTTCTATATACAATGTGAACCCCACATAGACTCCCATATACAGTATGAGCCCCCACAATCTCCTAAAAACAGTATGAGCCCCACATAGTCTCCTACATAGAGTATGAGCTCCACATAGCCTCCTATAAACAGTATAAACCCCCACAATCTCCTAAATACAGAATGAGCCCTACATAGCCTCCTATATACAGTATGAGCCCCCATATAGCCTCCTATATACAGTATGAGCCCCCACATAGCCTCCTATATACAGTATAAGCCTCACATAGCCTCCTATATACAGTATAAGCCCCACATAGCCTCCTATATACAGTATGAGCCCCTACATAGCCTCCTATATACAGTATGAGCCCCTACATAGCCTCCAATATACAGTATGAGCCCCTACATAGCCTCCTATATACAGTATGAACCCCTACATAGTCTCCTATATACAGTATGAGCCCCTACATAGCCTCCAATATACAGTATGAGCCCCTACATAGCCTCCTATATACAGTATGAACCCCTACATAGTCTCCTATATACAGTATGAGCCCCTTCATAGCCTCCTATATACAGTATGTTCTTTTTTTTCCAGAATTTCTACATGGCCAGGAAAGGAAGTGCAGATGTGAAGG
This sequence comes from Anomaloglossus baeobatrachus, assembly GCF_048569485.1. Lineage (NCBI taxonomy): Eukaryota > Metazoa > Chordata > Amphibia > Anura > Aromobatidae > Anomaloglossus > Anomaloglossus baeobatrachus. Next base: position 527,443,608 of record NC_134358.1, on the reverse strand, counting down.
ACATGAACGAGAAAAGTAAAGTCTCTTTGCTAGAGGTAAGAAGACACTACATTTTTTTATGAATGACTTACTGATTTTTAACTGTTCTTTTTTTTTTGTAAAAAAAAGGTAAAGTAAAGATGCATATGACAGTGTTTAGGATCTGCGTCAAGCCAATCCTAAATATGGTGGATTCAATGCAGCCATCAATTATCTCAGGAACTTTAAGCAAAAAGGCTCCTTTTATCCTAGTAATCAGTGAGATTCCTGTTCATGTGCCCCAATAATGCAGAACTCCTCTACTCACATACCCCAATAATACACAACTTGGACATGTTGCATGACTGCTGCAGACAATCAGTGGCTGCAGCGGTGACTAAGGGGCACTTTGCATACTACGACATTGCAAGCCGATGCTGCGATGCCGAGCGCGATAGTCCCCGCCCCCGTCGCAGCTGCGATATCATTGGGATAGCTGCCGTAGCGAACATTATCGCTACGGCTGTTTCACATGCACTCACCTGACCTGCGACGTCGCTCTGGCCGGCGAACCGCCTCCTTATTAAGGGGGCGGGTCGTGCGGCATCACAGCGACGTCACACGGCAGGCGGCCAATAGGAGCGGAGGGGCGGAGATGAGCGGGATGTAAACATCCCGCCCACCTCCTTCCTTCCGCATAGCCGGTGGACGCAGGTATGAGATGTTCCTCGCTCCTGCGGCTTCACACACAGCGATGTGTGCTGCCGCAGGAACGAGGAACTACATCGGACCGTCGCGTCACCGTAATTATGGAATTCGCCGACGCTACACCGATGATACCATTACGACGCTTTTGCGCTCGTTAATCGTATCATCTAGGATTTACACACTACGATGTCGAAAGCGACGCAGGAAGTGCGTCACTTTCGACATGACCCCACCGACATCGCACCTGCGATGTCGTAGTGTGCAAAGTACCCCTAAGGATGAAAGATGGCAGTCAAGCAATCTGAGCCTTGTGCGTTGACTATTTCCATTCCCATCAATTGTGCAAATAACTTGAATGAAGCTAAGACCTTTGAGATTCACATTTAACACCTTGACATGATTTTTTACATGTTGAGTCTTTGATCAGCTTTCCTTTTAATTCCAAAAATTGCGGAAAATCATCTCACTTCGCCCCTTTTGTTTACACTACTGCCAACACAATCCCTTAAAATTTCAGTCTCACATTTCCAGACCTCCTTGCAGCCTCCTTGGTGACAATAATAGTCTTTGAAAGCCTCCACGCATTTTACGATCCTAAATTAGATTATTGATCTTCTCTGTTCTTCTTCCAAGTATTCTGTTTCCCATATAGCCGGATGGTTCAAACTAAATTTTCTATCCCGCATATGTGTAATCAAAGCCTCGGATCGGAGACGTAGAATATTTTCTTCTTATGACATTAAACATTTAGTATGATCTTGCTGCTGCCTTGAGGCTCTTTGTTGTGCGTGTTTTCTAATAAGTTTCCTTGTTATGTACCATCGCCATCTTATATTTTGATTGCCATATTTCTTTTCTTGTCGGGAGAAATTTGCCTCTTACTGTTCCAATCAACAGTGAATTTAATTTTTTTCAATTTTTTTTTATTTTTGAATAATCTTTTTTTTTGTCCCCATTATTTGTTTTGTGTCATTTTTAAGTTCTTTGCCATGTTTCTTCTTTTATTTGTCAATGTGGATTTGATTGACCAATTCCAAATGTATTCACCCAATTCATCATTCGAAAACTCTTAAAAACATTTTTTTCCCCACAATTTAAACCTAACATGCAACATTTTAAAGAAGCTCCCCCCAAAAAAGCATCTTTTAATCATTTACGCAAATTTAATCAAACACTATGTGACATTTTTAATGAGTGTGTATCATGCCGGAGCAAGGACCGCTCGGTTTGTGGCACAAGAGGCCCTGACAATAGGGAGAGTGGTCACCACCTGAACTCACCTATGGCTGATCCATGAGCTCCTTAACATCCCTAGACGGGTCCTTCCTCCCATGTGTGACCATGTGCCTAGGCCTTGGCTGACCCTGGAATAGCCCTGACTAGTGCGCAGGCCAGGAAGACACTAGTCTTAAATCTATTATAAAGAGAATACGAGAAGGGAGAACAAACAAAGGAAACAGATTCAACATAAAATTCCAATTCTACTCTAAAGAGAGAATATAACATATATATATACTGGAATAATGACCACAGCTTTCTTTAGATACAGCTCAATCACAGGTCCACTTAGAATGAACTGTAGCCAGCATAGGGAGTAGTGAGGAGCGGATATTTATAGCAGAAGAGAAGAGCTGCAGCTGAGATTAAAACTACCTGTTTAATCACAGCAGGATAGACAGAAACCTTAACCCCTTCAGCACAGGATGGAATTAAATAAGATCCAACTCAGAGTAAACGAGCGGGCACTAAAGAGGATCTGCAATGAACTAAACACTGTGACCTTCTGACCCCACATCCCCCAGAGGTCACATCAGACCTTAACACACTCGTGACAGTGTGGCTGTGGTGGAGGGCACAACAGGTCACAGGACAACCTGTCATTAACCCCTCGACTCCCCGTCGCCGCACCACACACAGGAGGACTCCGTAACAGTCTCAGGCATCACATATTCACTTTTCTTCATCTGGCAATAAAGTTCAGACTCGGGTCTTTCTTAAACAAAACATTCCAACTTTATTCCTGGGATCTTCATACAACTTCGGTCCATGCTTCGCACACTTTTGCAGCAATCGGTTCTCTGGCACCTGGGCACCGTCTACATTGTGTGGGCCTCTCTTTCCCTCACTTCACTTCATGTACCGCGCAGGGGACCGTAACCATCCAGGGGTCTCCCTTTCATGCCAGGCCATCCAGACATATCCCCATCAACAGTGGCGCACTGACCCTTTCCGAGAGTGAGGGCTTCTTTTAGTTCCTGCCAGCAGACACCGACTCCAGGCCTCTGACCGTCAGACTAAACCCCTCTCCCTGGGGAACACGGTTCCACCATTAGTACAGGATCCCTCGTGTCGCAACTGTGGGGGTGACCCATAGTGTCAGGATTCTTCACTTGGGGGCTCATTCCCCTACATCTTCCTGGGGACTCTCCTGCTTCTCTATCATCATCTTTCCCTTATATAACCCTGTTCTTCTCCTCCTTCTGCCTACCCAGATGCCAGGACATACACATTGCAACACTGCCACCTGGTGGCGAATTCTACAAAGTATTTACAGTATCAGGCCATAAGTGTGCTGGGTACAGATGCAGCGGTGGGCCTAAGCCTTCACCCCCCTACATGGCGTATAAATCTAAGGGACCCGATCTTAAGTGTTATAAAATGGTTGTAGTAAGGGCTAGGGGCCTGCAAAAGGAAGCAAAATGGGGGTTAAAGCAGAACAATTATACTTACCGAGTCTTCACATGGCTGTTACAGTGCTGTCTGCTATATCTGTGCTGGCCATTAAAATACAGGGGACCGCACGCTATTTTCTTCAATAAGGCTGGTTTCACACTACGTCTTTTTAACATCCGTTGAAAACGTTATTTTAGCGGAAGTACGGATCCAGTGCAAATGCGTTTTCATTTCAATGCATTTGCAATGGACTCGCGTTAACATCCGTTCACCTGCGTTTGCGTGCGTTATAGTGAGGATCCAGTGACTTGCAGTTTTTTAACATGTTTCAAAAACGCTACTTGTAGCGTTTTTGAGCTGCGTCCAAATACTGCAAATTGCTGGATCCTGACTAAACAGCACGCAAACGCAGGTGAACGCTGGCATGCTGATAGACAGGATCCTGCTTTTGTACTGAGCATGCCCAGAAAGTACTGAGCATGCCCAGAACCAGTCTCACGTGATCTGTCTGTCTCTCCTCCTCCCTCCCTCACCCTCTCTCTCTATCTCTGTCTTTCCCCCTTCCTCCCCCTTCCTCTCTCTCCCACCTGAGAGCTGCGGACACTCGTAACCAAGGTAAATATCGCGTAACCACTTCTCTTAGTTACCCGATGTTTACGTTGGTTACGTGTGCAGGCAGCCCTGCTCCTAGCAGCTGCAGACACTCGTAACCAAGATAAATATCGGGTATCCAAGGCCGATGTTTACCTTGGTTACCAGCGTCTGCAGCTGTCAGAAGCCGGCTCCCAGTCTAGTTCCCCTCACTCCCGATCACATGACTCCAATGCCCGCCCCTAAACATCCAGTGCAGGATCCTGCAAAATAACAGATGCGTTTGCATACGTTATTTGCTGTAAAAGCAGGATCCGTATTTCCGCTAAAATAACGTTTTCAACGGATGTTAAAAAGACGTAGTGTGAAACCAGCCTTATTTATTTATTTTTACACTCCACTTTGAGACCCAGACAGCTAGTATGAGAGCAACCAATTACACACTACAGCACAGAGAGTGGGGCGCAGTCTGACTGCAACCAATCACAGACACTGTCACAGAACCTGGGCTGGGGAAGCAGTGAATATTCATGACTCATGAGATTTAATGAGCGGACCCGGAGGCAGCGTGACAGCTGTGTGGAAACTCAGTAAGTATAATTCTCCTGCTTTAATCCCCGATTTGCTTCCTTTTTCCTTCTTTCTTAAAAAAAAAAATGTTTAACCGGGTGGCCGAACCCAAACAAAAACACAGACTTTCCTGAGACGCCCACACTCGGGGTCCATGCACTGACACTATGTTATCGGTACGGACCCCAAACACATGCTCAGATATAAACCTAAGGTGGTCTTGGGCATCTGAAAATATGAAATCGCCAACAAGATCTGAAATTGCTATCAAGATTACATATCCAAAATAAAAAATTATGGTAAGCTGATGCTTGTTTTTTTTTATTTTGAGAAGTCAATAACTATATTGCTATTTTTTCCCTTGCAGCAAAGTTTTTGTGGAGCTTCGGTCGTAGTGCCGGATCTCGAAGGAGCTTTTTATTTAAAAGAAGATGGTAAAAAGTCTTGGAAAAAAAGATACTTTCTTCTTCGTGCTTCAGGAATATATTACGTGCCTAAAGGAAAGACGAAGGTCAGTATATAAAAGAGGAAACTAACTAGTCAGGAATAAAGGAATTCCTGAGGGCGAAAGAAAAGAATTCCCCGGGTGGCTCCTTCTGGGCACGTCTGGAGCACACGAGTGTTGCACCACTTGTATAAATATTAAGACTTTGCCTTCTGTTGGTTTTTTGTTTGTTCTATTTCCAGACATAAGGGTATTAGGTTTATTTTAGCCAAAACACTATAAATGGAGACCTTGACATTCTTCCGATAAATGCCGTTACATTAACTCTATTTCCCCAACGAATGGCCAACAAATTTCTCCGGAGCGCCTTCTTCTTCATAGACTTATAGACCCCAAAGCCGCCCGGGCTCTTGGTGTGCATCAATAGAACAACTGTCTGGAGGCCAAATATGTTAAATTGAACTATGTTTAATGCAAATAGTCCAAGAAGACATCTGAGATGTTGCTGATAGGGTCGCACATTCCTTGTAGACAAGAAAACATTGACTCTCATTTAGCTTGATACAAGTTTTATTTTCTCCTTCTCGGCAAGAGTTTTTTTGCTCATTGAACATCGAAGAGATTGTGAAAATGTTTCCGATTTATTAGCGTGTAAAATGAGCCGTGTTTTAGTGGATTGTGCTCCATTATGCCTGATATTACAAGAGTGCATTGTGCTTTCTCATGAGATGTAGCCCGTTGGATTACTTTCCTACACGGTCTTCCTGGCCAAAGAAGGTAAAAAGGAAAGTTCTGGCCACTGCACTAAGTAGTTGCCCTATTGGTGCCAAGTAACCATAGAATAGTTACCAGGGATGTTAATTTGGGCTCTAAAGTTCTTGACCCAAGAAAAGGACTATAACATATTTCAAATGGGAATTTTCACATATCACTTTCCAACTATACACTCCAATGTAACGCTCACCTCCGGTGTAGGGGCAGCAAGCGGGATTAGTGGAGCCACTGAACCACAGAAGGGACCCGGGCTTAACCCTTAGGGGTACTTTGCATGTTGCGACATCGCTACTGCGATCTCGTCGGGGTCAAATCGAAAGTGACGCACATCCAGTGCCGGTAACGACGTCACAACGTGTAAAGCCTAGATGCACCGATAAACAATCACAAAAGCGTCGTAAATCGGTGATCTGTGTAGCGTCGGTCATTTCCATAATTTTGCTGCAGCGACAGGTACGATGTTGTTCCTCGTTCCTGCGGCAGCACACATCGCTGTGTATGAAGCCGCAGGAGCGAGGAACATCTCTTTACCTGCATCCTGCCTGCAATGAGGAAGGAAGGAGGTGGGCGGGATGTTTACGTCCTGCTCATCTCCGCCCCTCCGCTTCTATTGGCCGCCTGCCATGTGACGTCGCTGTACGACCCGCCCCCTTAGGAAGGAGGCGGGTCGCCGGCCAGAGCGACGTCGCAGGGCAGGTAAGTGCGTGTGAAGCTGCCATAGCGATAATGTTCGCTACAGCAGCTATCACAAGATATCGCATCTGCGACGGGGCGGGAACTATCGCGCTCGGCATCGCTACAATCGGCTAGTGATGTCGCAGTGTGCAAAGTACCCCTTAGTGTGAGAGGCTTAACTAAGCACCTACCACGAGTCGGACGCCAGGTACCACCTCAAGGGCAGTGACCGGGATTGTGGCAGCTAACCCCAGGGCAGGTGACAGACTCAGGCACATGTATTGGCAGGTGCAATCAGGATCACTGAAACAGGCAGGCAGGTGCAGGCAGATATGATGGGCACGGAAGGGACAGATAGGTATGGGAAGGCAGGTAGAGGTGACAGACACAGGGATAACGGGACAAGAGCACAGGAACCTGACAACTAGCTAGCAGACTGAAGACTGAATTACTAAAGTCGTTCCACAGGCACCTCCCCTAATGGGAAGGTGCCTTAAATACATAATGCCTCTAAGCCATAGGCTGAGAGCAGCGTGATATAGGGGCTGAGACCCTGATTCCAGTGATATGTCACTTACCAAGCTGAATGTCATGCTCGGGCAAGGGAATGCACAGCACACGGCGCAATGCAGAGGTTACAATGAGGATAGAAAGGGTAGGAAGACTCTAATGATAGGGAGAGAGGAGACAGGTTACCTCCTTACATTAACCTGTGTCTGGACCCTGAGCTTCCTAACATCCCAATATGGGTCCTTCCACCATCACGTTCATGTGCTTAGTCTCTATGTGTACCTCCATTCACCATGAAGTGTGCATAGGTCGGTGAGTACACTAGACTTCACCACTGCAATAGTAAAACACTGGGGAAGACAGACAGAAGACAGGGGAATAAGACAAAAGGATATACACCAAGACCAAAATGACAGCCAAACAGCAGGGCTGCAAACAATAGGACTATAGCAGCTTTCAGTTCTGAAAATAATCTATAACTGGCATCAGGTGATGGAACATGTGACTATTTAATGTCCAGGGGAACAGTCACAAACAAGCTGCACCTAAGATTGGAGTAACAAGGAACTACCAGCAAGGAAATGGTCCTTAACCATTGCTGCACCAAAAAAAAGTATATCCATTTAAAACCCACAGTTTCACAAGGCAATGTGAACCTCAGATCCCAGACCTGTCAAAGGTCTCCCAAGGATGTGCAGTTGAGGCTAGCAATGCCACTGATATGGAAACTCATTGAGTCATTGAAGCACTTAAAGCTACTCTATTGTGAAATTTTTCAATACAAACGACACATATTATTTTATAGATATCCTAGACCTGGTGGGGCTGGTATACTTACTTTGAAAATCCATGTCAGAATAACAGTAAAATCAATGAATAGAAATGAACATTTTAAGACTCCAGACACAAGTAACTATTCAGCTCACTTGTTTGTGCACGGTTAGAAGCACAAACGTAATGAAAGTCCAAACACATTGACTAAGGGCCGTGGAGGCCAGAAACGCGTTGCCGGAGTGATGTTTTTCTTCTGGGTTTTTTTGCTGCACGTAATGTCTACCTTACCTTGCTTTTATGGAGTCAATAAATTTCTAGTTTCATTCTGATTTCCAAAGGGATTATACATTATTTTTTTAATGGATTTTTACAGTAAGTACAACAGCCTCATTGGGTCTAAGATATCTATTTAATGGTGAATGCAGCTTGTGATTGTTGCTCATATACATAGAATAGTGACAATAAGAAGGGCATTCAGCATTCATTCTGCTTCTATGACATAGACAGCACTGGCATTTCTCGTTGCGTCACGACCATAGGTGAAGAACATCAATATACTGTATATGTGTTCTCCAATGTTATTCTACTGATTGATTCCCGCTGGTTTAATAGATGGAGCACAATAAGCGTGCATTGTGTGCAGATGGCGGGGTCCTTGTGTTATTCCAGTAATATCGCATTGATTCATTTGTACATTCATTAGGTGCCTGCATTGTGGATGATGGAGGGCTCTGTATGTGCATTTATGTCACTTCTTTGTCTCATGGAATATTTTAAATTGTGAGAATCGGCGCAGCGTGAAATCCTCGGATCCAGCGGCTCCCGGCTCCCGTTATCTCAGGTTGCCATAGCATTCACTTCATAACAAACGGCGCGGGGGAAACAAATGTGGAACAGAACAGCTCATCTATTCTTCCTCTGTCATTTTGCATACAAAGAAAACAAAATGAAAGAACATTGTGGTTTTTGTTTTTTTTAAAAAGTTTTTTTTTTATTCATTTTAAAACCTTCCTAGAATAGAAGGTGACTCAACGTGAAATCGATTGAGATCCAAAGGTGATCCGTGCCATGTGACAGCCGCTTGCTTTGAACAATGGGGACACAACCAACATTCAATCCCCCTTAAATTTACTTTTTCTTCTTTCTTTTCACACCTCCCTTCCCTGTGACTGCTGAGTGCATTTACTAAAATGTGCTTTTGTGTAGTGAAGGTGAAAAGAATGAATTGGTGTTCTGCAGTGTACGGTATTCACCAGGATAAAAAATAATTCAGTCTATAGAGCGGTCACTACATAAAAAAAGCAGAGTTAAATTATAAAATTCTGGCTACCTGCAGCCACCACTAGGGGGAGTCTACACTAAACACAGTATGCAGTAAGCTCCTAAGCTCCACCTAGTGGTGGCTGTAGGTAGACTTTTATTCTTTAAAGGGAACCTGTCAGGTGCAATATGCACCCAGAACCATGAACAGTTCTGGGTGCATATTGCTAATCCCTGCCTAACTGTCCCTGTATCTATGAATTCAAGATTCATGATGCACATATGTATCAAAGGTGTCGGGACCAGCTCAAAAAGAGATGGACTCCCTCATAATAACTGGTATAACGCTCAGAGAAATAACTAGAAAACCATATATGCGGCCAGGGCAACCACTCCTCCCTTGATAAAGCATCTCGCGAAACGGGCGTTGGGCTGTGTGTGGGAACATCCACATATCAAGCACAATTTCCACATGGGTAAGTCGTGCACTACTGTATATGGTCGCATTAGGCGATAAACATATGCATTTCTTGTGCCTGATATATTATATTGATCACTTGTATTTAAACATCTATTCAGTCACTTGTCAATTCATTTGACCTGCACTATATGTACTTTGAATCACCATTGTCATTTGGTTGTTTCCCACTTGGGGTGTACTTATGTACTCCTTGTGACCTCTATTGTATTTATTGTTTGTCATGTGTGTTTTTTAACATAGCTCAATAAAAATTTTTTATACATTTTATTCCTTTTGGGTCATTTGATCTGGTTGCTCTGGCCGCATATATTGTTTTCTAGTTGTCCCTGTATCTAGTAGCATAGATAAACAGATCTTTAGAAAAAGTATTTCTAAAGATCATTTATTATATGCTAATGAGGTCAGAGACTAGTCACAAGGGTGTTAGTTCCCTTGGCAAGTCGGCCCACATAGCATGGTAGCACATCCCTGTGGGTGTACTAAAATGCTAATGAATGCGCAGTGACGCCGCACATACCTCACTCTTGATGGAGGCCGGTGGAGGATGGATGTGCACTGCGCTTGATCCGGAGTCCCCGGGACTTCTGTATCTGGCAGTTTGAAACCTCATCACCTCCTGTTAAACTGCAGGAGCTTTAACCCTTTAATGTAAATATAACTACTCAATTATGCCTTTGTTTCTATGTCTTTAAGTATGTATATATGTTTGTATAGCATTTTAGTAATATAAAGCTAGACATACATAACCAAATATCTTGTGAAAACAAGCTCCGTTTCGCGTCATTGCATTTCCAAAGCTATAACTTTATTTTTAGGGGGGGTTCATATTTGTGAAATGGGTTGTAGTTTTTATTAGTACAATATGTGTTACTTATTGATAACTTTTATACATTGTAATAGTAATTACAATACAAGGGGGTTGGGTAGTGAAGGCAAGATATTAACTACCCACAGGATGGGGGGGCCTCTGGGGGTCCGAGCAATTGGATCCGCACCCATCGGCAGCATGGGAAACTGTTATCCCCGTTAGAATGGAGCGGCAGTTCGTCTGTGCCTCCGGAGCTTTACACAATCACTAGGGGGCGGCGGAAGGCAGCCCCCATAGATAATGAATCAGGGATAGTTGGGTGCCATTTTGCAACGGGATTAAAATTTCCCGTTGGGCATAAAAATGTCATAATCTGCCGATTGGTGCAAATCCTAGCGGAGGGACCTCCACCGATCAGCAAGTTGTCACCTATCCTGCACATAGCTGATCATTTGTTTCCATTAGACAACCCCTTTAAATGTGAATTTTGCGGTTTGAGGACCCTAATTAATGTCATCCCTCCCTATGTCATAACTTTATAGAGTCAGTTTATTAAAGGTGTTTATTTTCAGACGGAGCGCTGTGCCCGTATAATAATGGTCTTCAATTCCTCAATTACATCCATGTGCTTGTTTTGCAGACGTCCCGTGATTTGGCTTGTTTTATCCAGTTTGATAATGTCAACGTTTATTACGGCATGCAGTATAAAGCCAAGTACAAAGCCCCCACCGATCACTGCTTTGTCCTGAAGGTATGTCGCTGGCGTAAACCGAAGGATAAAAATCAATGCAACTGATTATTATAACCTCATAGGTAATCAGCCCCTCGGGCGGATAATTACAAATGGTTTGTTATTACAAATGGGGCTTAGTTTTAGTTTTCACCTTTAATCTACAGCGGCTTCTTTTAAAATGAAGAATTACAGCAGATGAAGAATGACTTCAGACCCGAAAATGATTGCAGGGATCATAAGGGACAACATGGTCTGATGGTAGAAGACCCCTGCTCAGCGCCTACATGTGGGACTGGATCGAGGGTGGTGGAGGCACCTGGATTAAAAAAAAAAAAAAATCACTCCCCCCCCCTCAAAAAAAAAACTGGCATCAAATCTGTGTATACCTTAAGGTAAACCAGATAGTCAATATGGAACCCCCTTTAATGTTTGACCAGGAAACCCCACTACTACGATTTCCCACTGCGACCATTTTTAATTTTATTATTATTACTATTTATAAATATAGTGCCATTTATTCCATTGCGCTTTAAAAGTGTACATAAAAAACAAGTACAATAATCATGAACATTACAAAAACAGACTGGTACAGGAGGAGAGAGGACTCTGCCCGCGAGGGCTCACAGTCTACAAGGGATGGTTGAGAGTACAATAGGTGAAGACCCTGCCCTTGAGGGATCAGTCTACAGGGGATGTGTGAGGATACAGTAGGTGAGGACCATGCCCGCGAGGACTCACAGTCTACAGGGAAGGGGGAGAATACAGTATGTGAGGACACTGCCCATGAGGGATCAGTCTACAGGGAATGGGTGAGGATACTGTAGGTGAGGACCCTGCCCATGAGGGCTCAGTCTACAGGGGATGGGTGAGGATACAGTAGCTGAGGACAGAGCTGGTTGAGCAGTGGTGTTCTGGACTAAGGGTTATTGTAGGTTGTAGGCTTGTCAGAAGAGGTGGGTCTTCAGGTTCCTTTTAAAGGTTTCCACGGTAGGTGAGAGTCTGATATGTTGGGGTAGAGTGTTCCAGAGTATGGAGGAGGCACAAGAGAAATCTTGTATGCGATTGTGGGAAGAAGAGATAAGAGAGGAGTAGAGAAGAAGGTCTTATGAGGATCTGAAGTACTGGTAGACTAGGTCACAGATGTATGGAGGAGACAGGTTGTGGATGGCTTTGTATGTCATGGTTAGGGTTTTGAACTGGAGTCTTTGGGCAATGGGAAGCCAGTGAAGGGATTGGCAGATTGGTGAGGCTGGGGAATAGCGAGAAGACAGGAGGATTAGTCGGGCTGCAGAGTTTAGGATAGATTTTAGGGGTGCAAGAGTGTTAGAAAAGAGGCCAGAGAGCAGGGGGTTGCAATAGTCCAGGCGGGAGATTATGAGGGCATGCATTAGGGGTTTTGCTGATTGTTGGTTAAGGAGTGCACAAATCCGGGAGATATTTTTGAGTTGTAGTCTGCATGAGGTGAAGTGGGCTTGCATGTGTTGCTTGAAGGAGAGAACAGAGTCGAGGTTACTCTGAGGCAATGAGCTTGACAGACTGGAGAGAGTGAGCATCCATCAACTTTGGATAGGCTTACACTTTTGTTTTTTCCCTCTCAAAAGCAATAACTTTTTTTTTTATTATTTCCGTCAACATAGCCGTATGGTAGGTTATGGGTTTTTGGGGACAAGTTTAAGCTTTGAGGATACCATTTATATTACAATGCAGTGCACTAAAAAATGGGGAAAAATTTTAAGTGCAGTGAAATAGTTAAAAAAAAAATTCTGGCAGTTTTTTTGGGTATTTACTGCATTGATTCTGGGGTAAAAATGACCTGGTGAATGATTCTAATGATTCTTCAGGTTCATACGATTATGACGATATTCAATATGTGTAGGGAGAGGGGAGGTTACATTTTAGTGGTTAAAAAAATGAAAAAAAAATAAAAGATAGATTATATATATATATATATATATATATATATATATATATATATATATATATACGGTATACGAGTTCTCCTCTGAGACATCTTTTTTCTAAACCAAACAAATCCAACTTTTTCAACCTGTCATCATATGGGCAGCCTCCATTCCTTGTAATAGTCTAGTTGCCGCCTTTGAACTGACTCTAACTTCTGAATGTCCTTTTTAAAATGTGGAGCCCAAAACTGGATCCCATATTCCAGATGTGGCCTTACAAGTGATTTATAGAGGGGTAGCAATACGTTGGGATCACGGGATCTGATCTCTTTTTACACACCCTAAAATCTTGTTTGCTTTTGCAGCTGCTTCCTGACATTGAGTGCTGCTGCTCAGCTTACTCGTAACCAGAATCCCCAAATCTTGTCTTCTCTTGTTTTGTAGTCCCAACTTTACTCAGTTTACTCCGCTTTTCTCTACAGTAACTTTGCAGATGCACATAGACAGAAGACAAAAGAACAGACATTTGGCTTCCATCTGGTGAATGCGGACCTACAGGAACGAGAGGAAAAGCTAGTCCTGCCGTACTCTGTCGGCTACGTGCACAGGCCCGCTCCTAGCCTTAGATTATAGATCAAGCCCTCATTGGTGTTGGTGACAGTAAACGCATTTTGTGACCTCGTTTGCATTAACTTCATCCAGTTTTTCCCCTTCTGACATTAATTCTTGCCCTTTTCTAACTCGTCGTGTATGTTGGATCCTCCTTGAGTCCAGCAGTTTAGGCATCTGACCTTGATTTTCGTCTGCGGGGAGTTACCCAGAGTGGATTATGATAATTCCGTTTGGTACTTCCTATCTGACACATGTTTGTCATATTTATAATTAAGCTTCGAGTTTATGCATCATTCAATTTAATCCGATCCTTTTATCAGTAAAGTTTAGTAGACGTCGGAGTCAGATGGGGCGGTCACATTCCAGGGGACAGTCTGCCATCTGCTGGTGACGAGGGGAACTACAGTAACTTCAATATTACTTCCATTATATTATCAAGATTATTGGTTTCTACACATTCATTAGAGTCCAGACAAAACAATACACATATTTATATTATATTACATTTTAAAAACTGTTAATGAGCTTAAAATCTAAACAATACCCTTGTATTTTCTCTGGAATCTGAATGGTTAATCTACTCTGTATAAATCTGTAGGTAGGGGATATATTACAAGTTTGGAAAAGATTATATTTGCCTGATCTGTAATTCTGACTATTTAAAAGGATGGTCTGGTTTAGCAAAGCCAATAGATTTATAACCAGATTTCACAATATTAACTGCATACATTATTAAATATATTTATTAAACCTGAGTGGGCTGATATATTTACTTTGAAAAATCCATGTGAGAGTGGCTGTATAATCCTTTTTTGAAAGTTTAAACTCAATCTCCTCCTACCTAGCCTGATTGACAGCTCTTCAGTGTCCCTCTTCCCTGCTGAGATCTCACACTGCTCAGTACAAGCTGCAGCTGTCAGTTGGGCTGGGAGGACATACAGTGTAGCAGTGTAGACTATGATCTTCTATGTATATACTGAGCAGGTGACAGGGAAATGTTTGTTACTGAATGCAAATACTGTAGGGTTTGCCAGACCCTTACATCAGAGGTATATCTTGGGCAATACTCGAGCAAGCAGTTGTCGGACTGTGAATGTTCCATAAAATATTCTGCTTTTTGCATTCTAATCATTCAGCTTTGACTATGCACCGCACTTGCTGATTATTTTTGTTGACTGACCACTTTGCTGTGAGAAGCTGTTGATGAGGTTTACCATTTCCTATAGACATAATCTTGTATTCTGATTATGTTATTTTTGCAGCATCCCCAAATTCAAAAGGAATCTCAATACATAAAATACTTGTGCTGTGACGACCCGTGGGTTCTGCAACAGTGGGTGACCGGTATCCGAATAGCAAAGGTAAGAGCGTAAAGAAGCAAATCCCAGATATTCAAAGTGTGGTACATCTATAAATTGTATTCTTTGCGTTATCTATAAATTGTGGGATATTATTTAACTAACACATTAAAAAAAAAGCAGACTTGCTTGTAGCATCGGAGACTGCAAAGTATGGACCGATGGCTCAACCATGCTGCTGGTGTGAACTGTCAATCACCAGGAGAGTACCGCCCCCTGAAACAAAGAACCTCTCTAAAACGAATGTGCACTCAGAAAATGACTGTTTTTTTATGTTAAATGTTTTAATTTATGATGTTTTTTAAATTTTCCATATCACATTTAACCCCCCCCAATCTACCAATTTTTACCCTAAATACTAATCTTCATATTATACCTAAACTTCCTGTTCAGAAAAATTTTCAGCAGCCTCATTATCATTACAGGCAGGATAAAATTGTAAGGTAACACCTCTTTATATAGTAAATACTACAGGATGCACCATTTACAATAGGTGATATCACAGCTCACCTTCTCCCCCTGACAGCTGTCCTTGGAGGAGCATGCACAGATTGGCTGCTTATAAAAGAGAGGGTCTGAGCTATTACTGCCAAGGTCCATGAGTCTAATTGGAAATAAGAGCCTTAAAAAAGGCCTTGTGGCCGGTGTGAAAATGGTAAATTCTTGATCATTTTTCAACATATTGTAGATTTTAAAAAAAAGATTGAGAATCTTACAAATTATACAGATACAAACGCATATACACACACAGGCATATATATATATATATATATATATATATATATATATATATACACTGTATATTATGATCCAGTATCCGTGGAAGATTACAAAAAACTCCCATTAGTTGAAAAACACCAAGAATAACAAGAGTGGTTGGAACCTGAGCTGACCGCAATCCCCTAACTATCAGACCCCACTAGAAGTATCCGTGGAGCGTTCCTAAACATCTAGATGCCATGTCACAGCCTGAGAAACTAGCTACACCTCACAGAATGATGAAATCTACCTTGCCTCAGAGAAGTCCCCAAAGGAATAGCCAGCCCCCGACATATAAAGATTACGGTGATGTAGGAAAACACGATACACAGATAGGAAAAATAGATTTAGCAAAGGCGAGGCCCGACTAACTAGATACAAAGGAAAGGAAAGTGATTGTGGTCAGTACAAAATCCCGGCAGAAAAATACCAATCTCCTGATTGTAAAAATGGCCCTAGAGGTCGAACGAGCTCACCCCCACTATATCGGGCACTCTTGTAAATAATGGGAGAGACAAAATACTAAAAAGAACACAAAAATACAAAAGTGCAAATAATCAAGTTAGAAAGGGAGAAACTCCCTTTTCTTGCAGCAGAGCTAGCAAAGGGGGAACCCCCATGCGCACTACACAAGAGAAACAAAACTTCACCTGCAAGAAAACAGATACAAAACAAAGAAAAACAAACACCCTAATGTGTAAACCAGGAAACAAGAAAAAATGAGCAAACCTATCTGCAGAAGTCTAGCACAGGGAAACAGGGAAAGACAGAACTCGAAACCAGGATCAGAGACTGAGGAAAATTCAACTATAACCGGCACCAGCAAGGCAAAAAGTGCTCTCCTATATACACCAGGCTTGTCTGCAATGGGACTTCCTTAATTCCCAATTAACGCCGACGCCTGTCTGAGTCACAGGCTCAGACTCAGCCCCACTACCATTCCTGGCCACCAGAGGGAGCTCCAAAACAGCACCCACACAGATGACATTCACAATATATATATATATATATATATATATATATATATATATATATATATATATATATATAATATATATATATATATATATATATATATACATAGATACATAGATAGATAGATATAGGTAGGTAGATATACATATACTGTGTGCAGAATTAGGCAAGTTGTATTTTAGAGGATTTTTTTTATTATTAATCAACAACTACAGTATGTTCTCAATCAACCCAAAGGACTCATAAATATCAAAGCTTAATATTTTTGGAAGTTGGAGTGGGTTTTTTTTAGATTTACACTATTACTGTGCAGAATTATTAGGCACCTTAATAAAAACCAAATATATTCCCTGACACTTGTTTATTTTCACCAGGTAAACCACTAGAACTGCACAAAATTTAGAAATTAACATTTCTGACATGCAAAAACAAAACCCCAAAAAATTTGTGACCAATATAGCCACCTTTCTTTATGATGACACTCAACAGCCTACCATCCATAGATTCTGTCAGTTGCTTGATCTGTTTACAATCAGCATTGCGTGCAGCAGCCACCACAGCCTCCAGACACTGTTCCGAGAGGTGTACTGTTTTCCCTCCCTGTAGATCTTACATTTTATGAGGGACCACAGGTTCTCTATGGGGTTCAGATCAGGTAAACAAGGGGGCCATGCCATTATTTTTTCATCTTTTTTAAACCTTTACTGGCCAGCCACGCTGTGGAGTAATTGGATGCATGTGATGGAGCATTGTCCTGCATGAAAATCATGTTTTTCTTGAACGATACCGACTTCTTACTGTACCACTGCTTGAAGAAGTTGTCTTCCAGAAACTGGCAGTAGGTCTGGGAGTTGAGCTTCACTCTATCCTCAACCCAAAAAGGTCCCACAAGTTCATCTTTGATGATACCAGCCCATACCAGTACCCACCTCCACCTTGCTGGCGTCGGAGTCGGAGTGGAGCTCTCTGCCCTTTACTGATCCAGCTTCTGGCCCATCAAGAGTCACTCTCATTTCATCAGTCAATAAAACCTTTGAAAAATCAGTCTTAAGTTATTTCTTGGCCCAGTCATGATGTTTCATTAGGTTATGTTTCTTGTTTAAAGGTGGTCATTTTTCAGCTTTCCTTACCTTGGCCATGTCCCGGAGTATGGCACACCTTGTGCTTTTTGATACTCCAGTAACGTTGCAGCTCTGAAATATGGCCAAACTGGTTGCAAATGGCATCTTGGCAGCTTCACGCTTGATTTTCCTCAATTCATGGGCAGTTATTTTGCGCCTTTTTTGCCCAACACGCTTCTGGCGACCCTGTTGGCTATTTGCCATGAAACGCTTGATTGTTCAATGATCACGCTTCAAAAGTTTGGCAATTTCAAGACTGCTGCATCCCTCTGCAAGACATCTCACAATTTTGGACTTTTCAGAGCCCGTCAAATCTCTCTTCTGACATATTTTGCCAAAGGAAAGGAAGTTGCCTAATAATTAAGCACACCTTATATAGGGTGTTGATGTCATTACACCGCACCCCTCCTCATTACAGAGATGCACATCACCTGATTCACTTAATTGGTAGTTGGCTCTCAGCCTATACAGCTTGGAGTAGGACAACATGTATAAAAAGTATCATGTGATCAAAATACTCATATGGTAATAATTCTGCACACAGTGTATGTATGTATGTATATATAGATATACACACACATATACAAACTGGCATACATATATATATATATATATACACACACACACACACTGTAGGCTGCCTAGTACAATGCCAGTCTCTTCATTTTGCTGGGGACATGTGCCCGCCACCGTGAGTCAGTGGTCAATCACTAAGATAGTCGTCCAATCCACTTCATAGAAAACATGAAAACAAGTTCTTCACAATAGTGATAATGGTACAGAAAATGAAACCTTAAAAAAATTGCTTTTATAAACTGTGATAAACATGAATTTACAAGTACGAGCCCTAGGATCCTTCTTCATGCACCCATGGTACCACCAGGTTCTCATACATAAAAAGGTTTCAGGCTACGTGACTAAAGGTAACTTTGTTTTTATTTCCAGTATGGAAAAACCTTATATGACAACTATAAGACTGCGGTCCACAAGGCCGGCCTCGCCTCTCACTGGTCTTCTCTAAACAACCCGTCAGGACCCAACACTGCAGGTAAATATGCTACAATACATAGGAAATCGTGATGAGCGAATACTAAATATTCACTTGCATTAGGTTTGTTATTCGTGACGAATACTGGAATAGTACTAGGTATTCAGTACGAATATACCGGACCCGAATACTTTACTATTCACCCATCATTATTAGTAAATAATACATGGATTGTTCTTCATAGTTTTAATCTTTTTACCTCCTTAAAACACTATTTGTTTTGGTGAATAAAAGATGGCCCATGATGCTTGGGTGATCCAAAACATTGTCTGTTTAAAGGAGTTCATCCCATGAATATGCATGATCATCTGTCCCCAGGAAAATTGATAAATGTATGATCGCAGGTTGTATTTCTCAAACTCCAGTCCTCATGGCCCCCAACAGGTCTTCTTTTAAGGAATTCCTTAGCATTGAACAGGTGATGGAATCATTATCAAGACATCACCTGTGCTATACCAAGGAAACACTGAAAACACGACCTGTTGGGGCTGTGAGAACTGGAGTTTGGGAAACACTGATTGCAGGGGTTTTGACTGCTGAGACCTCATAATTAAAGAACGGGGTTCCAAAATCATCTGAGTTAAGTGAGCATGTGCGACCAAAGCTATACGACTGGTAGTCGCACTTAAAGAGGATGTCCGGTGAAGACAAGTGATGAGCAAGCACTACCATGCTCAGGTTCTCGTAATGAGTAGTTGGATGCTCGGATGGGCGCGACTCGAATACCCGAATATAATGGAAGACCTTCAGGAAAAATGCTCGAGTTCCCCATTGACTTCCATTATACTCAGTACAGGAGTTGCACCCAGCCAAGCGTCAAAGTACTCGTTACGAGTACCGAGCACCCGAGCATGGTAGTGCTCGCTCATCACTAGTTACGAGTACCGAGCAATCGAGCATGGTAGTGCTCGCTCATCACTAATTACGAGTACCGAGCACCCAAGCATGGTAGTGCTCGCTCATCACTAGTTACGAGTACTGAGCACCCGAGCATGGTAGTGCCCGCTCATCACTAATTACGAGTACCGAGCACCCAAGCATGGTAGTGCCCGCTCATCACTAGTTACGAGTACCGAGCACCTGAGCAGGGTAGTGCCCGCTCATCACTAGTTACGAGTACCGAGCATCCGAGCATGGTAGTGCTCACTCATCACTAGTTACGAGTACTGAGCACCCGAGCATGGTAGTGACCGCACATCACTAGTTACGAGTACTTAGCACCAGAGCATTTTAGTACTCGCTCATCACTAGTTACAAGTACTGAGCACCCGAGCATGGTAGTGCTCGCTCATCACTAGTTAAGAGTACTGAGCACCCGAGCATGGTAGTGCTCGCTCATCACTAGTTACGAGTACTGAGCACCATGGTAGTGCTCGCTCATCACTAGTTACGAATATCGAGCACCCGAGCATGGTAATGCCCGCTCATCACTAGTTACGAATATCGAGCACCCGAGCATGGTAATGCCCGCTCATCACTAATTATCACCTATTCACAGAATAGAAGATGACTTATTAATCAGCGGGTGTCCTACAGCTGGGACCGGCACCGATCGTCAGAAAGGGGCACTTTTACGCCCGTTAGACTGGAGCGACAGTGCACATGCCTGACTGTAGCAACATTCATTATTTATGGAACGGCCGAACACCGCACCCGCTTTTGTAAGGCAGCGCCCATAGAGAACAAATATAGCGGCAATTGGTTGTCCAAGCTGCTGCTCTATTTTGCAACAGGGGTAAAATTGCACACCACGGATAATAATCTGCTGTTTTCAAGACCGGTTGGACCCCATCCATCAGCAATTTATCAGAGACGGTCTGCCAGTGATTTTGCATTTCTATGTAACCTATGAATATATGATAAATGTTGTTTATAGGACAATTCCTTTAAGTCCCTTGTTCTTTCCTGTCAAAGAATGCCTAAAGCAAATATACGGAAGCTATAATGATGAAAGTAACCACACACTGGGGCAATGACGTTACAGGAGACATCACCTTCTTGATTGAGTGCAATAACAAATGGCAGAATTGTGAACGCAGCTCTGGAGTATAACATGGGGCCAATACAAGATGTCATATACTCAACATATTATGTAGATTATTTTTATATACAAACTGTTTCTAAGTTGGTCAAAGTAGGACGTAACCGTCAAAATTTATTAGTAAATGTATTTTGTGTTCAGCTCATTGGCTTTTATTTTGTTTAGGCAAATCTCAAGGAAATGGACAGATACCGCAAAGTGTAACAACTGTCAGCTCCAGCTTCTCAGATGCCTGGAAACGTGGAGAAACAGCTAAGGTACATGTATAGAATGAACATATACATATATTACATATACACAAAGTATATATCCTATCTTCAGACTGCCGGAATTATAGGGTTAGGATTTCATACTGGCATTAAAGGGAACCTATCACTAGAATCCAAACCACAGCACATCATCTTTAGCTGATTGATAGGTCTCTCTTTATGTACACACATGGTACTGACCTATCAGTCAACTACAGCGGAGCTCTGCCCGCAGCTGTTAACCAGCTAAATGCCACTTTCAATCTCTGACAGAGGCCTTTTTTTACACGCACTAGTAGAGGGCGCCTCATTCCATCTGGCCACTGGCACACCTGCAACATGATCATGGGTGGCCAATAGGTTGTAATGACAGCCAGGGGTCTCCTGCTCGCCTGTTATTACGAATCTCCTGTGAAAGTCAGCCTGGAACTGGCATTAATAGGAGGTTGTTATTTTCGTTATACATAGCAGTCCTCATGCACTGCTATGTATGGCACAGTACAGCACACATGATCAAACGATCACAGGTTTAAATTCCTTAAGGAGACTAAAACAGTGAAAGTTTTTAAAATTCTGAAAGCAATTTAAAAAAAAAAAAAAACACAAAAAAATCCAATGCCTTTTTGAGAAGTGATTGTTATTTTTCCCCAAGTTCTGTTCTTTTTATTTTCTCATTTCATTTGACTTTTGGTTTTGTCTTCACGCATAGGTGTCTATGACGACAAACACCTTACACTGACGAGCAGAGGGGATCAATATTTTGACTTTCAAGTTCCATATCTCACCATCCTATACAACTTTGAATTTGAGACTAAAGGCTGCTTTACACGCAGCAACATCGCTAGCGATGTTACTCGTGAAAGCACCCGCCCCCGTCGTTTGTGCGTCACGGGCAAATCGCTGCCCGTGGCACACAATATCGCTAGGCCCCGTCACACGTACTTACCTGCCTAACAACGTCGCTGTGGCCGGCGAACTGCCTCTTTTCTAAGGGAGCGGGTCGTGCGGCGTCACAGGGACGTCACACGGCAGGCGTCCAATAGAAGTGGAGGGGCGGAGAGCAGCTGAATGAAAGTCACGCCCACCTCATTGCCGGAGGACGCAGGTACGGTGTTGTTCGTCGTTCCTGGGGTGTCACACGTAGCGATGTGTGCTGCCTCAGGAACAATGAACAACCTGCGTCATGCACCATCAACGATATTTGGGATTTGAACGACGTATCAACGATTAGGTGAGTATTTTTGATCGTTAGCGGTTGCTCGTACATGTCACACGCAACGACGTCGCTAACAAGGCCGGATGTGCATCACGAATTCCGTGACCCCAAAGACATCTCGTTAGCGATGTCGTTGCGTGTAAAGCCCCCTTTAGGTCATCTTATAGACAATCATCTTGGCTATCTCATATATAAAATTTGGCTTGCAATGATTTAGCATATGATCTTGTCATGTCACTGCATTGTTACTGTTTTGCTCCTGGTGGTAGAAAAATCTTTTTCTTCTTGTATACTACAAATTACAACCTGTTCTCACATTTCCTAACAGCTCAGTGTATTAGGTTGATTCCCAAGCGAAAGGTCACGGATTCAAATTGAGAAGCTGCCATGAAGATTTCCCAAGAAAAGAGAAACCGCATCATCCAGCTCATCGACAGTGGTCCCCCAGCCAAGAAAATTGCCAAACTGCATCATGTGAGCCCATAGCAGTTGGAAGAATATGAAATGAAGTCCGTCAATCCATTCATTCAAAAGCCAAGAGGTGACGTCCAGGCAAAATATTGGAGTCAACAAGTCGGCTCATCACAAAGTCTCAGTTTTGGAACGACAAACCCGGCAGTGGAGGCGGCTTGTATGCTACGTAATAGTGAGATCACAGATGTCCATGGAAGCACTGGGCGTCGGTTGTTACACAATTCTGGAATGGTGGCCCGAAAAAAGGTTCAACTTCAATATTATAAATATGAAGTGTCGGCTCGAGTTTGCAAAAAGTACGAAAAGTGGAGGGTAGAAAACTGGAAACAGGTGATTTGGAGTGATGATATGAAAGTCAATAGATGGCTCTGATGGGTGTAAATAGGTCTGTAAGAAACAAGGGGAAGAAGGGGCTAACTGATCGAGAAATTGAAGGAACTGTCAAGTCCGGTGAAGGAAGCCTCGTGATATGAGGTTGTTTCACAGCCAAAGGCTTGGGGACTAGACCAGGATGGATGGTGTTCTCAATGCTGAGATATATGTGAGGATCCTATAAGACGAATTACTTCATACACTTGAGTACTGGATGACAGTGTTCCAGCAGGACAACAACCCGAAGCATATGACACGATTGGTGAAGAAATGGCTTAGTGACAATGAAGTAGAGGTGCTGATTTGGCCCCACAGTCCCCAGACCTCAACCCAATCCAACACTTGTGGGTAGAGTTGAAGAAAAAGCTGTATACATCCCCAAGTGAGCCAAGCAGTATGTACCAACAATGGGAATGTGTAGAAGAGACCTGTGATCAGATTTCAGTCAAGTCATACTTGAATCTCGAGATCGAGAGTCCAGAAAGATTCAGGCAGAGGGTCAAAGCCAAAGGTGGATGTACAAAATACTATTAAAATACTAAAAATCACAATTTGGATTTTTAGCTAGAAAACTGTAACAAAGCAGTGACATGACAAGAATCTTTTTAACTAATTATATGCTTTAATAGTTGCAAGTCAAATTTATGTATGAGATAGCCAAGATGATCTAATATATAAACCAGAGTGTATGTATCTGTGTGTGTGTGTATGTCCGCTAAAGGAATCCGCACTGTCGCATTTACAATCACGATATTTTGCACAGCCGCCTCACTTGACATAGGGAACGTCGTAGACTATGTTTTGAGGGGAAAATTTAACTCCGCGCTTCAGTTATTTGCCAAAAATCCTGCTTATATTAAAGTCAATGGAGCTGGGAGCTTCAGTTCATCAATAGGTGCTGTGATTGCTATAGGAAACAGAGGATATTCTTAGTATAAGAAGCTTATGTGTAAGGTAATATGATGTTGGAGGAGAGATGGATAGAGAGAAAGACAAAGAGACAGACAGACAGAAAGACAGACAGAGAGATGGAGAGACAGACTGAGAGACAGAGAGAGAAAGACATACGGAGACAGACAGTGGGAGACAGACAAAAAGACAGACAGACATGGAGAGACAGAGACAGACATAGAGAGACAGACAAAGAGAGACAGACAGAGAGACAAACAGAGAAAGACAAAGAGATAGACAGGCATACACAGACAGGCAGAGACAGACATAGGCAGAGACAGACAGACAGAGAAAGACAGACAGATAGACAAAGAAAGAGACAGACAAGCGGAGACAGAGAAACAGAGACAGAAAGACAGAGATATAGAGACAAAGACAGGCAGACAGACATAGAGACACACAGAGAGACAGAAAGGGAGACAGACAGACGGAGGCAGAGAGAATGAGAGAGTGTGAGAGAGGGAGAGTAGGAGAGAAACAGAAAGACAGTTCCTATCCCGGTCAATGTCCGGTAGTAGCGAGTTGTCTATAAAATGAAGGTAGCCTTATGCTCAAAGCTGTAGTGGATGCTGAGATATGGAGCCTGAAAGTCAAAAGTTCAAAACATTGTTACCCTTTTGCTCGTCAGTGTAAATTACTAAAAGATAAATTACAAGACTGGAACTGGTAGACAATACCCCCGGAAAGATTCCAAAGTGACAT
Source organism: Anomaloglossus baeobatrachus (assembly GCF_048569485.1). Taxonomy (NCBI): domain Eukaryota; kingdom Metazoa; phylum Chordata; class Amphibia; order Anura; family Aromobatidae; genus Anomaloglossus; species Anomaloglossus baeobatrachus. Next base: position 527,418,870 of record NC_134358.1, on the reverse strand, counting down.
TAAAAGTATTCTGTGTCGGGTTAAACAAATTAACTGCGTTTTAGAAATGGAGCCTGTGATGTTCTTTATACCAACAAGAAGACAGATTCCCGGTATTATGTGCTACATCACCTTTAGACCTTGTCTGTTATTTTATTGAGAAGGTAGAGCAAACAAAGACCTTCACTTACTATGTGGACCAATTCATTTCAGTGGGATCTAAAATAGCTCCAGGCAGAAGGCCGATTCATACTTTTTTATTTTCTGTTCAAAAAAATGCAGACTTATTCCATAAGCCATTGATTTTTAAAAGGGGTTTACCACTATGTTTTAAGAAAAACTCATTTGGTCGATGGAAGTGTAATAAAAAAGAAAAAAATGGAATGTGGCGGCTTCGGCCAGCCAGCGGCGGATCCTGATTGGCTGTAACCATCATGTGACGCTCTCTGCTGGATGATGATGTCAGCAGTCTGGCGGGGGACACAGCTGCATGAATGCAGGTCCGGCGTTTCTGAGAAATTGTAACGCCTGCCTGGATCCACAGACTCAGACAGGCTGTAATGGACAGGCTAGAGGGTAGCCACTCACCAAGCAGGACCCCCAGAACCTTGAAACCCTTTAACTCCTATACAGGGATTTGGAATTTCACAGGGCCCTGGAGATCACTACCTGTGGAAGGATGCAGTCCGAGAGAGTAGTCGTCAGTTAGGGTCAAACCAGGAATTGCAGAACAGGGACAGAATCGGCAGGCAAGGACGTAATCAGAAAACAAAGCAGAGGTCAAATCCGGATCGGGCAGCAAGGTACATAAATAGCAGGCAGGAGGGTAGTCAGGAAACAAGCAGAAGTCAGAACACCAGAATCACAAAACAGAACAGGGCAGACAGGAGCCAGAATATCAGAACTATCTCTGGCAGTGGTCAGCAGACAGGAAAGGAATTAAGAAGTATGTGGTGTCTTCCCATTGGCTGTAGCTGAATGATGGTAACTTCAGCTGGAAGACACACGCCACCTATAGTCAGCCAGTGGTACTGCAGATCCCAAGAAAACTCAGCCCAGTGGATGATTGGAGCCTGCACCCACCGGCGCCGCTGGCATTGACTCCTCTCCCATCACCAGCACTATCCACGGCAGGAACACGGCGTAGCCTGGCGATCGGAGTAGAAGTCGCTGGAGCAGACTCCGGTGGGGACGTAACAGAAATGAGTGCAATTTTAATTTTTTGTTTTTGCTTTTTTTTCTTTAATTAACCCTCCCTTGGCCAAAAGAGCTTTACATAATTTGTAAAAGCAAATCATTTTAAATGCTAGACAACTACTTTGATTTTTTTTTCCCCCAAAAAAAAGTAATCATAAGGAAAAGTGATGTGAAAAATAACTTTGGTCCACATGGATCTTTTTTCCTATTTTCATTTTCACCCTTAGAAATGAACAATAAAAAATAATAATAATAATAATCTTTATTTCTATAGCGCCAACATATTCCGCAGCGCTTTACAATTCAGGAGGAACATATACATATCATATACATAAACATATACAGACAAGTAACAATTATAGAGGATACAATATTTAAAAGGAAAAATGGCAACCCTGCTCGTGAGAGCTTACAATCTACAATGAGATGGGGGGAGGGGCAAGGTACAAGTGTTTATTTAAAATGACAATCCAGCCAGCTCATGGGGGATAGATGATGGCTTCCTGGACCAGTTGGCCAGAGCCTTGAGATGCATTTGGGTGCCATGGAGTTTGACGTGGGGTTTGACGTGGGGTTATGTTCTGAGAAGTTGTAGAGGGATTAGGTGAAATTAGTTTGGCTAGGGAGTGTGATAGGCCACCCTAAAAAGATGCGTTTTTAGGGAGCGTCTGAAGCTGAGTAAGTTGTGATTTGTCCTAACTTCTTGGGGTAGAGCGTTCCAGAGGGTTGGTGCAGCTCGGAAGAAGTCTTGGATTCGGGAGTGGGAGGTTCGAATTAGTGTGGATGTTAGTCGAAAGTCGCTTGCAGAGCATAGAGAATGGGTGGGGTGATAGACAGAAAGGAGGGTGGAGATGTAGGAGGGTGCTGCACTGTGGAGAGCTTTGTGGGTGAGAACAAGCAGTTTGAATTGGATCCTGTGATATATGGGCATCCAGTGCAATGACTGGCACAGAGCAGAGGCATCCGAGTAGCGGTTGGCCAGATAGGTGACCCTGGCTGCTGCATTAAGGATGGACTGTAGAGGGGAGAGTCTAGTTAGGGGGAGACCAATTAATAGAGAGTTACAGTAGTCAAGGCGAGAGTGGATAAGGGCCACGGTGAGGGTTTTTGTCGTTTCCATTGTGAGAAAGGGGCGGATTCTAGCGATGTTCTTGAGGTGCAAGCGGCAGGTGCGGGCAAGAGATTGTATGTGGGAGGTGAAGGAGAGATCAGTGTCAAGTATAACCCCCAGGCAGCGGGCTTGCGGCCTAGGACTTATCGTTGTGCCACACACAGAGAGGGAGATGTCAGGGTTAGGAAGGTTGGGAGATGGAGGGAAAAGCAGAAGTTCAGTTTTGGAAAGGTTAAGTTTCAGATAGAGAGCAGACATGACATTGCAAACTGCAGTCAGGCAGTCACTTGTGTTCTGTAGTACAGCGGGGGTGAGCTCAGGGGAGGAGGTGTATAGTTGTGTGTCATCAGCATAGAGATGGTACTGGAAGCCAAATCTGCTGATGGTCTGTCCAATTGGGGCAGTGTAGAGGGAGAACAGAAGAGGGCCAAGGACTGAACCTTGAGGGACCCCAACAGTGAGAGGGAGAGGAGAAGATGTGGAGCCAGCAAATGATACACTGAACGAACGGCCAGAAAGATAGGAAGAGAACCAGGAAAGCACAGTGTCCTTTAGGCCGATAGAATGGAGCAAAGAGAGAAGGAGATGGTGGTCAACAGTGTCGAAGGCTGCAGAAAGGTCAAGAAGAATAAGCAGAGAGTGGTCACAAATTTTACATTTAAAAGGGGTTGGTCGGGACTTTTACATTGATGGCTTATCCTTAGGTTATCAATATCCAATTGGTGTGGGTGTCACATCGGCCCCCCAACCACCCTGCCAATCAGCTATTCTGCTGTAAGTGCTCGGTGGTAGAGCTGCACAGCACAACTTTATCAACTGCACAACTGCCCCCTACCGATTCAAATAGAAAGCAAACGTGCAGTACCCAGCCGTGGCCACTATACAGTTGGTGGATCTGTGCACCTCTGCATATGAGCACTTTGAGCCACTTTGAGCCACCAGTACTAGAAAATACTGATCGATGGCGCTGCCGGGTGTTGCATCCCCACAAACGGATATTGATGACCTATCTTAAGAAGTGTAAAAGACCTGAACAAACCCTTCAATACAAACCTGGTTGGTGTAACTACCCCTTCTTTTTGTCCTTTAAATTCCTTAAAGGGAATGTGTCACTTTTTTTTATTTTTGTATTAATTATAGTGATTATGAAATCAAGTATTTTTAATACAAAATTAAATTTACTGTTTATTTAGTTTTTATTTAATTCTAGTTTTACTGAAACACTTGGGGCTGCCATCTTGGATTTGCTGTGTGTAACGACAGTTACGCACCTCAAATACGGCAGCCCCCTGTGCATAACAGACAGTTGTCGGGCTGCAACCCTATTCTCTAACACTGACACTGGTTCTGCTGTGAGCTGGACACGCCCCCTGGGCTGTCCAAATCACAGCAGAGGGAGGAGATCAGCGCCATCCTTGTAGAGCTCACGGCATATGCTGTGTGCTGCACTTTTCCCGTGTCACCTGTTGAGAATGTGAGTACTGGTGCAAGGTCACTGCCGCTACCCTCTCCCCCACTGCTCTCCCTGCACCTGCCCCTCTGCTGCCACTCCCCCTACCCCCGCTATTTATTGCATGACACCTTCCCTTTAAAAGGGTTGTCCTTGGCATCTCCACAAATCCCAAGAACGGGAAATCTCTTATTTTATGAGTGATGGCTCACCATGCACACTGCCGTTATATTCGTTACCTATTGGTCTGACTGAGGTAGATGAGCTCCACTGATAGCGGTGCAGATGTTCAACCTACCCTCCATTCCAACAAGGAATTTCAGTCTCAATGTAATGATTTGTGGAGGTCTCAATGGGCCACTAGTTATCAGCAACTTATCACTTATTTTGTGGATCTGGCGTTTTGTGCATCAACACTAGATCTACATGTAGTCAGATACCAATGATTAGTTACCGTAAATTCTACCATGAAAGGTTCAGGTCTTCTTTTGTTTAAACTCAAAAGTATTATAAGTGGAGCTGCTGGCCAGTCACTGCTGTAAGTGGAGCTGCAGCCCGGTCACAGTCATACTTGTAAGTGGAGTTGCGGCCCGGTCACAGTCATACTTGTAAGTGGAGCTGCAGCCCGGTCACAGTTGTAAGTAGAGCTGCAGTCCAGTCACAGTTGTAAGTGGAGCTGCAGCCCAGACACAGTCATACTTGTAAGTGGAGCTGCAGCCCAGACACAGTCATACTTGTAAGTGGAGCTGCAGCCCAGTCACAGTCATACTTGTAAGTGGAGCTGCAGCCCAGTCACAGTCATACTTGTAAGTGGAGCTGCAGCCCGATCACAGTCCCAGTTGTAAGTGGAGCTGCAGCCCAGTCACAGTTTCTTCAAGGCTAGTATTCCACATTACACATTAAACTTTTTGATGTTTTATAGCAGATCACTGACTTTGGCTAAAAAGGAGAGGCAGTAAAAACAGCCTTGGCTATACAAACATTTTCCTGTTCACACAGGGTCCAAATGATATTCTCAGCTAATAGTATCAATTTTAGCAAATTAAAAGCTGTTGCTGCACTCCTACCACCTACGGTCAATATTGTGGTATATAAGAAATGAATAAGAGAAAAACATAAAATATAAATTATTGGGACCTAACGTATTGTCATGTTGTATTTTCTTCTTATAGGGCACCCAAATAAATGAGACTTCAAAGCCTGAATTTATTAAACCACGGACGCCAACCATAGCGAAAAAACCTCCAACTGTACCTACGAGGTCATCATCCAGTGCAGTACCAACTCCACCATTACCAATTAAAGCCAAACCAGGCAGAAATATGCCGTCACCTCCACCGCAGATTTTACCTTCAGAGGATTCGTATCTGGATGACGATTTCCTTCCCCCTCCTCCTCCTGACTTCTTTGATTTACCACCTGACTTTTTACCTCCACCTCCTCCATCCTCTGATTCTGTGTCTAGTTACACTCCACCTCCTCCACCACCGCAATTAGCGGCACCAACCACAGGTGCTCCAGCTGCGCCTCCTCCTCCCCCACCTCCACCTGCCGCTTGTGGTCCACCACAGCTTCCAGTGAAAAAGCAGCCGCCTAATCCTCCAAGAAGAAATGACATTCCACCGGTAAGGCCGAAAGAATCTAGCGCAAATGGAAACGCCGGCGGTCAACCAGATTTTATGTCTGACTTGATGAAAGCTTTACAGAAGAAGAGAGAAAACACAAACTAAATGGACACTGTCCACCCCTTCTTTTGGAACAAAAAAAAGACTCCATTAGAGTATTTAGGATTTTATAAAAAAAATTGATTCAAGAATAAAATTCCTGTTATGTTGGCCCGAATGTATGATATAGGCAAGCGAGGACCTCAAAATGTCATGATCACAGACTACACGGTGGTACGTGCCAATTTATGGAATCGAAGGTCTGACCTGGGACACATTTTTCCCACTTTCTTTGTCGCTCCATTGGGAGACCCAGACACTTGGGGTGTATAGCTATGCCTCCGGAGGCCACACAAAGTATTACACTAAAAGTGTAAAGCCCCTCCCCTTCTGCCTATACACCCCCCGTGCATCACGGGCTCCTCAGTTTTTATGCTTTGTGCGAAGGAGGCTGACATCCACGCATAGCTCCACAGCTTAGTCAGCAGCAGCTGCTGACTAGGTCGGATGGAAGAAAAGAGGGCCCATAACAGGGCCCCCAGCATGCTCCCTTCTCACCCCACTTTGTCGGCGGTGTTGTTAAGGTTGAGGTACCCATTGCGGGTACACAGGCAGGAGCCACATGCTGTTTTCCTTCCCCATCCCTTAATGGGCTCTGGGTGAAGTGGGATCCTAATCGGTCTCCAGGCACTGGGACCGTGCTCCCTCCGCAGCCCCTGGGAATCTGCTGGATAGGAGCTGGGTATCGTCAGGGACAAGGCCCTGCTACAGTGAAGTACTCTGTGTCCCCGTGGGGACCGCGCATGGAGCGCTTGTGCCATACACATTGCAGCACTGCTGGGTGTGTTAGTGCGCCGGGGACTACCGCGCTGGCCGCGCTTATATGCCGGCCGCGCTTATAACTTTAGTCCCCGGCTTCTGCGGCCTAGTATCGCATATTCCCGCCCACAGGCCTGCCAGTCAGGGGAAGGGCGGGACGCTGCACAGATCGTCAGCGCTGAGGGCCGGAGCATACATTAGTATCCTCCTCCCCCCTCACTCAGTACACTGGGGCACTAGATTCCCGCACTTTCTTGGGCACGCCCACGGTCCCCTCCTCCCCACAGAACGCCGGCAGCCATTCCTGTCAGCGATTCAGACGCTGGAGAGGAGAGACAACACAGGGAGACCCAGGCAGGGAATCTGGTGATCACACAACCGCTCTGAGCGGTCGGTAAGCAGCACCTGTGGTGCTGGCCCCACTGAGTACCGAAGTGTATATATATATATATAGGCTTATAGGCTATACATTTGCACTGTACGGTCGCTCTCTTGATTTTTGGCTATATACCCTCCTGGATTGTTCTCAGAGGAGACAACAGCATGTCGTCTGCAAAAAGCAAGGGTGCCAAAGCACAGGCGTACTTTGCAACCTGTACCTCATGTGCAGCCATACTACCGGCAGGTTCCACTGACCCTCATTGTGTGCAATGCTCGGCCCCTGTGGCACTTACTCAGCCGGAGCCTCTGCTACTGGTGGCCCAGGTAGAACCACCTGCTACCACTGCTATCCAGGTGACAGGGACGGAGTTTGCAGCTTTTGCTGACAAACTGTCTGAGAGTATGGATAAATGGTCTGCTAAAATACTAGAAGCCTTACAGTCCAGACCGGTGATTCAGGCCCCGGGCTCTGTTCAATCTTTGACCCCTGGTCCCCCTCAATTGGAACAGCAAAGTGCCCCTAGGGTGACCCATAGGTCCCAGGATGAGGTCTCTGACACGGACCGCAGTCCCAGGCCGCCCAAGCGGGGTCGCTGGGAAATTCCCTCCACCTCATCACACTGTTCAGGGTCTCAGCAGGAGGACTCTCTGGAGGATGAAGCGGAGGTAACAGATCAGGATTCTGATCCTGAAGCCGCTCTCAACCTTGATACACCTGAGGGTGACGCCGTAGTGAATGACCTTATAGCGACCATCAATCAGGTGTTGGATATTTCTCCCCCTGCTCCTACAATCGAGGAGTCAGCTTCTCAGGAGAAATTCCGTTTCAGGTTTCCCAAGCGTACATTGAGTACGTTTCTGGATCACTCTGACTTCAGAGAGGCAGTCCAGAAAAACCGAGACTGTCCAGACAAGCGTTTTTCCAAGCGCCTTAAGGATACACGTTATCCCTTCCCCCCTGATGTTGTCAAGGGCTGGACTCAGTGTCCTAAGGTGGATCCTCCAATCTCCAGACTGGCGGCTAGATCCATAGTTGCAGTGGAAGATGGGGCTTCGCTCAAAGATGCCACTGACAGACAGATGGAACTATGGTTGAAATCCATCTATGAAGCTATCGGCGCGTCGTTTGCTCCAGCATTCGCAGCCGTATGGGCACTCCAAGCTATCTCAGCTTGTCAGGCGCAGATTAACACAGTCACACGTTCATCTGCCCCGCAAGTGGTGTCCTTAACCTCTCAGGCGTCGGCGTTTGCGTCCTACGCCATTAATGCTATCCTGGACTCTGCGAGCCGTACGGCGGTAGCATCCGCCAATTCGGTGGTAGTCCGCAGGGCCATGTGGCTACGTGAATGGAAGGCAGACTCTGCTTCCAAAAAGTTCTTAACCGGTTTGCCATTGTCGGGCGACCGCTTGTTTGGCGAGCGATTGGATGAAATCATTAAACAATCCAAGGGAAAGGACTCATCCTTACCCCAGTCCAAACCAAACAGACCTCAACCACGGAAAGTACAATCGAGGTTTCGGTCCTTTCGGACCGCGGGCAGGTCTCAATTCTCCTCGTCCAAAAGGCCTCAGAAAGATCAGAGGAACTCCGATTCATGGCGGTCTAAGTCACGTCCTAAAAAGACCGCCGGAGGAACCGCTCCCAAAGCGGCCTCCTCATGACGTTCGGCCTCCTCAATCCGCATCCTCGGTCGGTGGCAGGCTCTCCCGCTTTTGCGACACCTGGCTGCCACAAGTAAAAGACCGATGGGTGAGAGACATTCTATCTCACGGTTACAGGATAGAGTTCAGCTCTCGTCCTCCAACTCGTTTCTTCAGAACATCTCCGCCCCCCGAAAGAGCCGATGCCCTTCTGCAGGCGGTGTGCACTCTGAAGGCGGAAGGAGTGGTGATCCCTGTTCCTCTTCAGCAACGGGGTCACGGTTTTTACTCCAACTTGTTCGTGGTGCCGAAAAAGGACGGATCCTTCCGTCCTGTTCTGGACCTAAAACTGCTCAACAAGCATGTGAAAACCAGGCGGTTCCGGATGGAATCGCTCCGCTCCGTCATCGCCTCAATGTCCCAAGGAGATTTCCTGGCATCAATCGACATCAAAGATGCTTATCTCCACGTACCGATTGCACCAGAGCATCAGCGCTTCCTGCGTTTCGCCATAGGGGATGAACACCTTCAGTTCGTGGCACTGCCTTTTGGCCTGGTGACAGCCCCACGGGTCTTCACCAAGGTTATGGCAACAGTGGTGGCAATCCTACACTCTCAGGGACACTCGGTGATCCCTTACTTAGACGATCTGCTTGTCAAGGCACCCTCTCAAGGGGCATGCCAACACAGCCTGAACATTGCTCTGGAGACTCTCCAGAGTTTCGGGTGGATCATCAATTTTCCAAAGTCAAATCTGACACCGGCCCAATCACTGACATATCTTGGCATGGAGTTTCATACTCTCTCAGCGATAGTGAAGCTTCCGCTGAACAAACAGCGTTCACTACAGACAGGGGTGCAATCTCTCCTTCAAGGCCAGTCACACCCCCTGAGGCGCCTCATGCACTTCCTAGGGAAGATGGTAGCAGCAATGGAGGCAGTTCCTTTTGCGCAGTTTCACCTGCGCCCACTTCAATGGGACATTCTCCGCAAATGGGACAGGAAGTCGACGTCCCTCGACAGGAACGTCTCCCTTTCGCGGGCAGCCAAGGCTTCCCTTCAGTGGTGGCTTCTCCCCACTTCTCTGTCGAAGGGGATATCCTTCCTGCCCCCATCCTGGGCGGTGGTCACGACGGACGCGAGCCTGTCAGGGTGGGGAGCGGTCTTTCTCCACCACAGGGCTCAGGGTACTTGGACTCAGACAGAGTATTCCCTTCAGATCAATGTTCTGGAGATAAGGGCAGTGTATCTTGCCCTAAAGGCGTTCCAGCCGTGGCTGGAAGGCAAACAGATCCGAATTCAGTCGGACAACTCCACAGCGGTGGCATACATCAACCACCAAGGCGGGACACGCAGTCGGCAAGCCTTCCAGGAAGTCCGGCGGATTCTGCTGTGGGTGGAAGCCACAGCCTCCACCATATCCGCAGTTCACATTCCGGGCGTAGAAAACTGGGAAGCAGACTTTCTCAGTCGCCAGGGCATGGACGCAGGGGAATGGTCCCTTCACCCGGACGTGTTTCAGGAGATCTGTTGCCGCTGGGGCATGCCGGACGTCGACCTAATGGCGTCCCGGCACAACAACAAGGTCCCAGCATTCATGGCACGGTCTCAAGATCACAGAGCTCTGGCGGCAGACGCCTTAGTTCAGGATTGGTCACAGTTTCAACTCCCTTATGTGTTTCCTCCTCTGGCACTGTTGCCCAGAGTGTTACGCAAGATCAGGGCCGACTGCCGCCGCGCCATCCTCGTCGCTCCAGACTGGCCGAGGAGGTCGTGGTACCCGGATCTGTGGCATCTCACGGTCGGCCAACCGTGGGCACTACCAGACCGACCAGACTTGCTGTCTCAAGGGCCGTTTTTCCATCTGAATTCTGCGGCCCTCAACCTGACTGTGTGGCCATTGAGTCCTGGATCCTAGCGTCTTCGGGGTTATCTCAAGAGGTCATTGCCACTATGAGACAGGCCAGGAAACCAACGTCCGCCAAGATCTACCACAGGACGTGGAGGATATTCTTATCCTGGTGCTCTGATCAGGGTTTTACTCCCTGGCCATTTGCCTTGCCCACTTTTCTTTCCTTCCTTCAATCCGGATTGGAAAAGGGTTTGTCGCTCGGCTCCCTTAAGGGACAGGTCTCAGCGCTCTCTGTGTTTTTTCAGAAGCGCCTAGCCAGACTTCCACAGGTACGCACGTTCCTGCAGGGGGTTTGTCACATCGTCCCTCCTTACAAGCGTCCGTTAGAACCCTGGGATCTGAACAGGGTACTGATGGCTCTTCAGAAACCACCGTTCGAGCCAATGAGGGATATTTCTCTCTCACGCCTTTCGCAGAAAGTGGTCTTCCTAGTAGCAGTCACTTCACTTCGGAGAGTGTCTGAGCTAGCAGCGTTGTCGTGCAAAGCCCCTTTCCTGGTGTTTCACCAGGACAAGGTGGTTCTGCGTCCGGTTCCGGAATTTCTCCCTAAGGTGGTATCCCCCTTTCATCTCAATCAGGATATCTCCTTACCCTCTTTTTGTCCTCATCCAGTTCACCAATGTGAAAAGGATTTGCACTTGTTAGATCTGCTGAGAGCACTCAGATTCTACATTTCTCGTACGGCGCCCCTGCGCCGCTCGGATGCACTCTTTGTCCTTGTCGCTGGCCAGCGTAAAGGGTCACAAGCTTCCAAATCAACCCTGGCTCGGTGGATCAAGGAACCAATTCTCGAAGCTTATCGTTCCTCGGGGCTTCCGGTTCCCTCAGGGCTGAAGGCCCATTCTACCAGGGCCGTGGGGGCGTCCTGGGCCTTGCGGCACCAGGCTACGGCTCAGCAGGTGTGTCAGGCGGCTACCTGGTCGAGCCTGCACACTTTCACGAAACACTATCAGGTGCATACCTATGCTTCGGCAGATGCCAGCCTAGGTAGGCGAGTCCTTCAGGCGGCGGTTGCCCACCTGTAGGACGGAGCCGTTTACGGCTCTATTATGAGGTATTATTTACCCACCCAGGGACTGCTTTTGGACGTCCCAAGTGTCTGGGTCTCCCAATGGAGCGACAGAGAAGAAGGGAATTTTGTTTACTTACCGTAAATTCCTTTTCTTCTAGCTCCAATTGGGAGACCCAGCACCCGCCCCTGTTCCCTTCGGGCTGTTGTTCTTTGTGTACACATGTTGTTCATGTTGAATGGTTTCAGTTCTCCGATATTCCTTCAGATTGAATTTACTTTAAACCAATTTATAATTTTTTCCTCCTTCTTGCTTTTGCACCAAAACTGAGGAGCCCGTGATGCACGGGGGGTGTATAGGCAGAAGGGGAGGGGCTTTACACTTTTAGTGTAATACTTTGTGTGGCCTCCGGAGGCATAGCTATACACCCCAAGTGTCTGGGTCTCCCAATTGGAGCTAGAAGAAAAGGAATTTACGGTAAGTAAACAAAATTCCCTTCTTTGTCCTCAATAGTTATAGTAGGTTGTGTTGTATTAGGACATCAAAGCACTTGATAACGCAACCTTAGTAAGACGATGGGGTAACAGACTTGCCCCCCTGTTCCGTTGCCACACCCAAAACGTTGCTCCTATTCTGGCGGACACAGCCCTTCCATGTATTACATGGTCAACTCTTCATTGGCTAGTCCTGCATGTAGAAAATGGATGAATAAAACATTTACTAAAAGTATTAACCAATAATTGGAGGTTCCAAAAGGGAAACTCATAATGATCAAAGTGGTCAATTGACTGACGACCCCTTTAATATTGAAGAGGCTTCAAAGAAAATGCAGAGCTACCAAGATGAATTCTTACCCATCGCACTGAGTAAAAGCTTGACGTATTTCAGAACTTTAGTACCATATATGCCGGCGTATAAGACGACTGGGCGTATAAGACGACCCCCAACTTCTGCCCTAAAAATATAGAATTTGGGATATACTGACTGTATAAGACTACCCCGCTCCCAAATGAAAAAAAGTCTGCTTTGATTGCAACATGTTAATTTTAATTCCGCGAGAGCCGTACAATATGTTTTTAAAGGGCCATTGACAGATCAATCGCTCCAATGTTCACTTAGTACAGCAAGGAATGCTCCTCCCTGCTGTATAAAGCCACAACTGGGCTGAAACAATGGTACTACACTCTGCTACAAACAGACACACACAACTCTGCTACAAACAGACAAACACACACAACTCTGCTACAAACAGACAAACACACACAACTCTGCTACAAACAGACAAACACACACAACTCTGCTACAAACAGACAAACACACACAACTCTGCTACAAACAGACAAACACATACAACTCTGCTACATACAGACAAACACATACAACTCTGCTACATACAGACAAACACATACAACTCTGCTACATACAGACAAACACATACAACTCTGCTACATACAGACAAACACATACAACTCTGCTACATACAGACAAACACGTACAACTCTGCTACATACAGACAAACACGTACAACTCTGCTACATACAGACAAACACATACAACTCTGCTACATACAAACAAACACATACAACTCTGCTACATACAGACAAACACATACAACTCTGCTACATACAGACAAATACACACAACTCTGCTGCTCTGTGGGGCCTGCACCCGCGGCTCGGCGGGTACAGCACCCGCGGCATCGGCGGGGGGGGGGATTAGCAGGGCATACATCTGGGGGGTTAGAAGCAGCTCACCGGGGCCCATAATGGGCACAAGTCCCTCTGTGTTAGATATCTCCCCCATAGTGCTGCCCATGGCCCCTATATAGATCGCACAAGTCCCCCTGTGTTAGATATCTCCCCCATAGTGCTGCCCATGGCCCCTATATAGATCGCACAAGTCCCCCTGTGTTAGATATCTCCCCCATAGTGCTGCCCATGGCCCCTATATAGATCGCACAAGTCCCCCTGTGTTAGATATCTCCCCCATAGTGCTGCCCATGGCCCCTATATAGATCGCACAAGTCCCCCTGTGTCAGATATCGCCCCTAGGCTGCTGCCCAAAGTAAAATAAAACCCTCTTTCCTTATCTCCTGCAGCGCTGAGCTCCCTCCTGTCTGCTCCGTGCTTCTGTTCTTCCACTTCCTGGTTCTCAGTGCGGTCATGTGATCAGCACAGCAGACTGAGATCTCTGCCTGATCACAGTGGAAGCAGGGACACGGGGAGAAACGCTGCAGGGGGTAAGTAAAGCTTTTTTATTTTAGAAGGAGCAGCAGCCTGGGGGCCAAATCTAACACAGGGGTGGGCATGTGCGATCACACTGGGACGTAGGCTCATATACTATGCACCGCTGCCCCAGCCCCTCACTGCGTGCGATTTCAGCACCATTGGAGATGGACAGCGGCTGTGCATATTATATGAGCGGGTGCAGGAGATCAAAGGATGCAGGCCGCAGCGTTCCCCTGTGCTCTAGAGCTGCTGCCCCCACCTCCCCTGGACGCTGCAGTGTACATACACCCCCCCCCCCCCTCCCCCCCGTATATCCGGCGTATAAGAAGACCCCCCACTGTAGCCATTATTTTAAGGGGGTAAAAAGTCGTCTTATACGCCAGTATATACGGTATGTGTTTCTGCAAGGCCAATTGTATAAAGAATTGTGAAATGACTCTTTAAGATTTTTGGGGGTTTATAAACATGTTTTTATTGCACCAATGCTCAATTTTCTCATTACTTTTTTTTGGGGGGGGGGGGGGTGATAATATCATGTAATGTCCAGTCCAGGTATCCAGCTGGTTCTTCTACTATGGAGTCTTTGGCATCTTTTAACCTTTGGATATACCATGGCTTATTAGGAAGGAATAATCCTTGACTTGGGTTGTCTCAACTTAGCAAGGTAATATATATAGTATAATAATATTTATTCATTTATATAACGCCATTAATTCCACTTTACATCCATCAGCCACACTGTCCCCATTGGGTCTCACAATGTAAATTCCCTATCAATATGTCTTTGGAGTGTGGGAGGAAACTAGAAAACACGGAGGAAACCCACGCAAACAACTCCAAACAAATTCCTTGCAGATGTGAACCCAGGACCCCAGCGCTGCAAGGCTGCAGTGCTAACCACTGAGTCACTGTCTATCCATAGGAGTGCTGATCCCTGGTGTCATGGCTGTGTCTCTGTTTCTAGAGACTTGTGACAGGATCTGGAACAGAGTCTCTCTTTGCCATCTGGGACTCCTCATGAAATGTATTTGTGTTTCTTTCTTTTGGTGCAGAAAGTGTTCATGTTAGTCTTGCTGTCTAGCAGCTTCTGACTCATGGCCTCAGGTTTTCCGGTTAGTGACCACTCCCTTCCCCTATATATAGTCACATCTCCCAGTAGAGGGAGCCGGTTATACTAAATTCTTAATCTGAGACTTGTCCTGAAATTGGAAGGATCTGCTGAGCCCTTAATGCAGTGAGCAATTTAAGCTGCAGTCTTGGTGTCTGACTGCAGCCGTGAAGCTGTGCTTATCCTTATGTTGTTTCCCCTGTCTGTCGTACCTTCCCCTTTATGTTGTTTTAGTGCAATGGTGGGACAAGTGATCCTTACCTGCCAGCTCACTAGCCAGGGTATACTGCAGAGTTTCTCAGGGCTTCAGGTTCTTGCTCGGTGACAGGTGAGGACCCTGTATAGGGACTGACTTGGAGTGCAGGGTACAGTTGCTGACCCTGCACTCCAAGTCACCGTTGTTAAAGTGTCCAGTGTACCTCTTGTATGTCATGGTGAAACCTCTTTCTGTTGTGTGTCTCGCCTGCATGCCAGACCATCCCCAAGTCCAAGTGTGACACCTGGTGGTCTCACCGATCCCAAGAAAAGAGGCTCTAAAATGCCCCATTGGAATTTTGTACAGCACTAAGCTTGCAGCCGTCAAAGCATATTGGGAATTGTAGTCTTACAACTCCTGGAGTTGCTGCAATTGTGAATATTGGGGGGTCCCCACGCTAGATCTGCAGCGATCAGTTGATCACTGAGAAGAGGTTGTTTTGATAAGACATACCCTTTAAGAAGTGTCCATAATCAAGGTGGAAAAGTGAAAATAATTGTAATGCTACACTTAATAGGAAACACTTAAAATTCCACAGGTTCTTATAAAGTAATAGAAAATGAACTGCCAAATGGAAAATGAGCGTTCTCTGTGAACATAACCCTAGGTGAAAGCAATCTGTCCAGAAAAGATGCTGGCAAGAAACGCATTTGCTCTGTTACCGCTACAGGCAGGAGGGGCTGGCAATACCTACAATGACCACCTGCTCCAAATTAGCACAGACCTATCCGGGCAGCTGCGCTCGGCACATTATTAATGACAGTAATTATAGATGGGCGGAATCGCCAATAAAAAAAAATGAAATCTTCTGGGATAGATGGCAAAAAAGTTCTTCCACTCAGGGCTATTACCTGTAATAAAATGAAAGACACAAGTTACAACAGAACCGCTTCAGATATAGGTCTCAACACTAAAATAGGAGCAATCCGTCCACAACCCATGAAAATGAAGAATTTATTATACATTTTATGTATGTTTGATCATTTCAATATCACCATTGACTTGTGCACCGTTTTCTTTAGCATCTCGGCTCACAATTTTATAGTTTTTGAGGTTCAAGATAGACATAAGTCATCAAATTCAACCTATAATATACCCTCTTGATCCAGGGGAAGGCAAAAAGCCCTTAAGGTAGACACTAATTGCCCAATATTAGGGGAAAAGTCCACATACGGCAATCAAACTACTTCCCTGAATGAAAATTCCACCAGAGAATGAATGTGTAATATCATATATTTCAAGAAATCAATCAAGGCCCTTCTTTGACTTTTTTAGTGAGTCGACCATTATCATATCATGTGGCAGAAAGTTCCATAATCTTGTACTGAAAAGAATCCAGCCTCACTGCTCGTAATGTAAATAACACATAGTCTCACTGCTCTTACAGCAAAGAATCTGCAACTGTTATTATGATTAAACCTTTTCTCTAGAAATAGTAGATGCCCCCTTGTCCTCATCAAAGGCCTAGGTGTAAAAAGAATGTCATGCACAGAGTAAGGGGTACTTTGCACGCTGCGACATCGCAAGCCGATGCTTGCGATGTCGAGCGCGATAGTCCCCGCCCCCGTCGCACATGCAACATCTTGTGATTGCTGCCGTAGCGAACATTATCGCTATGGCAGCTTCACATGCACTCACCTGCCGTGCGACGTCGCTCTGGCCGGCGACCCGCCTCCTTCCTAAGGGGGCGGGTCGTGCGGTGTCACAGCGACGGCAGGCGGCCAATAGCAGCGGAGGGGCGGAGATGAGCAGGATGTAAACATCCCACCCACCTTCTTGCTTCCGCATTGCAGCCGGGATGCAGGTAGGATATGTTCCTCGCTCCTGCGGCTTCACACACAGCGATGTGTGCGGCCGCAGGAACGAGAAACAACATCGTACATGTCGCTGCACCGGCATTATGGAAATGTCGGACCCTACACCGATGATACGATAACGACGCTTTTGCACTCATTAATCGTATCAAAAAGGATTTGCACACTACGATATCGATTGCGACGCCGGATGTGCATCACTTTCGATTTGACCCCATCGACATCGCACCTGCGATGTCGTAGTGTGCAAAGCCCGCCTAAGAGATGTCCATATGTACCGCGTGATACATGCATTCAAACCTGCGGGCGTCTGACGCTTTACAAAAACACTAAAAACAAAGGCGGAACACTGGGGACAATAACAAAGGTGGGCACTATGGCTAGGGAGAGGTGTGGGGGGGGACACCTCCTTAACTCACCTCAAGTTGCTAACTGGGCTCAATCCCTCGCCGAGCCAGATACCTAATTCCTCTCTAGCCCTGCAAACACCCTGGCTAGGGAAATGGCCGGTGGGAGACACTAGTCCCACCGCTGCACTAATAAACACGGAGGGAAATGAAAGACAGACAGGGTGATAAACAGAAGGATACAAATACCAAACTTCATGGCCATTTTTCTAGTGCAGAAAAGTTGCAAATTTAGAAGCATGCCATAGATTCTGTAATGCTCACGGGTAGTAAGCGGGACAAGTGGACCCGCTGGGCTACAGGGGGACCCCGGGCCTACCCCTTAGTTTGAGGAACTTGACTAAGCACCCACCACGCTATGCTCTTGTCATTTGCATCCATGATTCTTTTAATGCATTCAATTTGTAAGGGCGTGAATATTGGATTGTCTAACCATGGCCATTCCTGAAACCTCTGCCTGACTACACATTGCACCTGCAGAGGACTCTGCAAAAGAAATGTAATAGTGTATGGCAGCAGCTCAAATAATGACCAACCATGTAATAAATTGACGGGAAAGATCTGCCATGGTGAAAGCTCTTCTAAGCTGCATTCTGCGGGTCCTGAGTTGAGAACCCTCATTTAGTTATTTGTAAGATGGGCATATAGTCAGCAGTTGTCTTTCTGGAACACCCTTTTAAGCTGCAATAAAAAAAAAATGATTTCTGCTGCAGGTTTCCACATTGACAAATCCACAGCAAATACTGCAATGGAAAAATGATCACCAAATTGAAGGGAATCTGGCAGCAGGTTTTTGCTACTTCATCTGAGAGCAGCATAATGTCGGTAAAGAGACTCTGAATTCAAGGATGTATCACATAGATTAGTGGCTGCAGCCATTCTGACACAGTGAAAGATTTTAAATTTTGTATGACGCAGAGCTCTGAGACCAGCCACTGCCCATACCAGACTTTCAGTGAACATTTCCAAAAAAAGAAGCTGCTAGTCACAGAAGGGGGTGGATTGGAGCTCACAGCTGCTGAGATCCATTAATGATAAAGCTAAAAGGCTTAAGTTAACATTGCAGGTAAACAAAAGAAAGACTTTGAGATAAGCAGGGCTGAAATGTCTGTTTTAACTATTGCAGCATGCTGTCTTCAGATAAATTGAATTGAATCCTGCTGACAGAGTCCTTTTAGGGTAAGTTCACACGAGGCGTTTTTCGGGTGCGTTTTTGGCCTCAAAACTGCATTACTTTGCTTCCCCAGCAAAGTCTATGAGTTTTCATTCTTGCTGTCCGCACACAACTTTTTTTTAAGCTGCGTTTTTGAAAAAAAAAAATGGACATGTCAATTCTTTCCTGCGTTCAAAAACGCAGAAAAACTCAGCCAAATACGCACCAAATCGCGGTAAAAACGCATGCGTTTTTTGCCGCGGGTGCTTTTTTGTGCGTTGCGCACACAAAAACGCAGCGTCAAAAAAACGCAGAGTGTGCACATAGCCTTAAGCAGATTTTGTAAAGGATTTCACTTCCGAAATGCTTTGATCATTGAAAAAGAGAAACTTTTTCTGATACTGGAGGGGGTGGATGAATTAATCAAAAACGTTCTGCCATTTTTCTAGTGCAGAAAAGTCGCAAATTTAGGAGAATGCCATAGAAGGAATAAGATTAGTGACTTTTTACTTTTCCAGCTACGTTTGAAAAGAGGACAAGAAGAGTGGGCTGAGCGAGGCGAGGGGGGGAAAGCCACTGGTGGTCAATCAGATTGACTATAATTTATGCCAGAAATTGTCATAACTTATAGCACAATATATTCCTGCTCCTATCTGACACAGATTTAAATTTTTGGCAGACGGCCTATATCTAATAATCTTTCCTACAAGAGAAGAAAACTAAGCGCTAATAGTGGAGGCTTCATTGGCCTCTATTTTCATATGTTTCTTATTTAATACAGCAGTATATACAGAGGATTATTCCACTGGAAACATATGTAGCGTATACATTTATTTTTCTTTAATACCTGTATGGACAGCAGCCTCTGTACACGCCGTGCACTGACACAAGCATCACTCAATGAGGTATGGTATTATTTTGAACAATGTGGAATTTATAATATAGCATTACGTAAGGGTTTTCCTTTTTTTCTGATCCTTACTTTCACACTTCGGGCTGCATCAGGATGAGCAGCTAACTTTCAAGTCTTTGGCACATTCTGGAGCTTCTTGGGAGTATCCAGCCAGTTCAGCCATTTGCTGCATTTGGAAAGGTCTCTGTAATACTTTCTGCAGTAGGTGAATCTGTGCGAGAATCAATAGTAATATCAAATTCAAGGTCTTAGGGGCACTTTGCACACTACGACATCGCAGCCGATGCTGCGATGCCGAGCACGATAGTCCCCGCCCCCGTCGCAGCTGCGATATCATGGTGATAGTTGGCGTAGTGAACATTATCGCTACGGCAGCTTCACATGCACTCACCTGCCCTGCAACGTCGCTCTGGCCGGCGACCCGCCTCCTTATTAAGGGGGTGGCTCGTGCAGCGTCATAGCGACGTCACACGGCAGGCGGCCAATAGAATCGGAGGGGCGGAGATGAGCGGGACGGAAACATCCCACCCACCTCCTTCCTTCCGCATAGCTGACGTGAGCCGCAGGACACAGGTAAGGAGATGTTCCTCGCTCCTGCGGCTTCATACACAGCGATGTGTGCTGCCGCAGGAACGAGGAACAACATCGTAACATCGGCATTTCCAAATTATGGAAATGAGCGACGCTACACCGATCATACGATTACGACGATTTTGCGCTCGTTAACCCTAGAACACGCAACCATAGAAATCAACCATAGAAAACAAGTAACCTAGCAGGCCTGCGAGGCCCCAGGTATGCGTTCTAGGGTTAATCGTATCAAAAAGGCTTAACACACTACGATATCGCCTGCGACGCCGGATGTGTGTCACTTTCAATTTGACCCCACCGACATCGCACCTGCGATGTCCTAGTGTGCAAAGTGCCCCTTAATGTCATCAATCACATCAAATAGGACCCTAGTAACATGTGGTTATTTTATATATATATATATATATATATATATATATATATATATACATACATACATACATATACACACACACACACACACACACACACATATACACTGAACAAATAAAAACACAACATTTTTGTTTTTACTCCCATTTTTCATGACCTGAAGTCAAAGATAAAAAGACTTTTTCTATGGACACAAAAGGCCTTTTTCTCAAAAATATTGTTCACAAGTTTGTCTAAATCTGTGTTAATGATCACTCCTTCTTTGCGGAGATAATCCATCCACCTCACAGGTGCGTCATATCAAGATACTGATTAGACAGCATGATTATTGCACAGGTGTGCCTTAGGTTGGCCACAATAAAAGACCACTCTAAAATGTGTAGTTCCACTGTATTGGGGGTTCTAAGAGGGTCACTAAACCAGTCAGTATCCAGTGTGACCACCATTTGGCTCACGCAGTGTGACATCTCCTTCACAGGTCAGGTTGTAGACTGTGGTCTGTGTAATGTTGGTCCTCTCCTCTTCAATGGCTGTGAAGTTGCTGGATATTGGAAGGAACTTGAACATGCTGTCATATACGCCGATCCAGAGCATCCCTAACATGATCAATGGGTGACATGTCCAATGAGTTGGCGGCCATGCAACAATTGGGATATTTTTAGCTTACACGAATTGTGCACAGATCCTTGCAACATGGAGCCGGGCATTATCAGCTGCACTATGAGGTGATGGTCAAGGATGAGGTACAACAATTGGCATCAGATTCTCATCACTGTATCTCTGTGCATTCAAAATGGCATCAATAAAATGCACTTGTGTTCATTGTCGAATGAACAACATACGACTGTCCATACCATAACTCCACCGCCACCATAGGCCACTCGATTCACAATGTTGACACCAGAAAACCGCTCACCCACACAATGTCATACACACAGTCTGCTAACTGCTTTGTACAGTGAAAACCGGGATTAATTCATGAAGAGAACATATTTATCCAATGTGCCAGGCGCCATCGAATGTGAGCTTTTGGCCACTAAAGTCAGTTACAAAAACGAACTGCAGTCAGGTGGAGATCCCCGATGAGGAGGACGAGCAGCAGAGGAGCTTCCCTGAGATATTCTTTGGTTTTGCACCGATTGTTGCAGCCGCTGTCCGGGAGGCCGGTCTCAGACGATCTTGGAGGTGAAGATGCTGGATGTGGAGGTCCTGGGCTGGTGCGGTTACACGTGGCCTGCGGTTGTGAGGCCGGTTGGATGTTCTGCCAAATTCTATGAAATGCCTTTGGAGACAACGTATGGTAGAGAAATGAACATTCAATTCACGGGCAACAGCAGCTCTGGTGACATTCCTGCAGTCAGCATGACAATTGCTCCCTCAATAATACCTGCTACATCTGTGGCCATTGTGCTGTGTGATAAAACTGCACATTTTATAGTGGCCTTTTATTGTGGCCAGCCTAAGGCACACCTGTGCAATAATCATGCTGTCCAATCAGGATCTTGATATGCCGCACCTGTGAGGTGGATGGATTATCTCCGCAAAGGACAAGAGCTACTCACTAACACAGATATAGACAAATTTGTGAATATTTGAAGAAAAAAAGGCCTTTAGTGTGCATAGATGAAGTCTTAGATTTTTGAGTTCAGTTCATGAATTTCTCACTAGATGTCAGTCATAACCCATTCAATCCACACAAGCAAAGAAATCAAGTCATAAATGTCCATAAATTTAGTGATGTGTAATAATGAGAAATAGTATTGAACACGATTACTGAAATGTATTTAATACTTCGTACAAAAGTCTTTGTCGGTAATGACAGCTTCAATATGCCGTCTGGATGGAGAAACTAGTGCATGCATTGCTCAAGTGTCATTTTGTTCCATTCTACCACACAAACACTCTTCACGTCCTGAAGGCTCTGTGAGCTCCTTCTATGAACTCTGAGCTTTCGTTCTTTCCATAAAGTTTCTATTGGATTCAGGTCAGGTGATCGGCTCGGCCATTCTAGCAGCTTTATTTTCTTTCTCTGAAACCAATTGAGAGTTTACTTGGCTGTGTGTTTTGGATCATTGTCTTGTTGAAATGTCCACCCTCGTTTCATCTCCATCATCCTGGTAGATGGCAGCAGATTTTTATCAAGAATGTCTTGGTACATTTGTCCATTCATCCTTCCTTCAACAAAGTTTGCCAGTGCCATATGCTGAAAAACAGCTCCCACACCATGATGTGCCCACCTCCAAACTTCAATGTTGGTATGGTGTTTTTGGGGTGATATGCAGTGCCTTTTGGTCAAAAAGCATGGTGTGTATTATGGCGTACAAAAAGAGTACACTTCTGGTCTCATCTGACTAGACTATATTCTCCCAGTATTTCCCAGGCTTGTCTAAATGTTGGTGACCAAACTTTAAACACGCTTGAACATGTTTTTTGTTCACCAGTGGAGTCTTGCGTGGTGAGTGTGCATACAGGTCATGGAGGTTGCATACATTACTTATTGTTTTCTTTGAAACCATTGTACCTGCTGATTCCAGGTCTTTCTGTAGCTCTCCACAGGTGGTTCTTGGACAACTCGTTTGATAATTCTTTTCACTCCTGTGTCTGAAATTTTGCAGGGAGCACTTGATCGTAGCCCTCTTTAGTAAAATAATGTTCTTTCCACTTCCGGATTATGGTCCCAACAGTGCTCACTGGAACCTTAAGTAGTTTAGATTTTTTTCTGTAACCAGTGCCAGTATGTTTTGCAATAATAAGCTTGGGAAGGTATGGAGACAGCTCACTTGTTTTACACCTCATGAGATGTTTCTTGTGTGGCACCTTGGTAATGAAACACCTTTTTATAGGCCAGCAGCTGAACCACCTGATACTATTTTTCCCTAAGTTGCAAAATTGTTTTTTAATTACTAATAGATTTCAGCTGGGGTCATCAATTTGCATGGCTTTTTGCACCTCTATATGTGTTTTTCCCTGTGTTGTTTCTCATTATTACACTGGCACGTCTCCAGGGCCTGGTCCGGTGACGTCTGCCCGAGTCACCAGGCGCCGCTATACTGTCATGTCTCTACCAGGGCCTGCTCCAGTGCCATCTGCCCCGATCACCAGGCACTGCTCTTCTCACATTGCAGGTTGTGCTGGTGATGGGGGAGAAGTCAGTTCCAGTGGCTCTGGTGGGCGGAGTAGCCGCACATTCACCAAGCTTTGTCTGGCTAGAACTTGCAGTACTGCTGACTGACTGTAGGGGTGTGTGCCTTCCAGCTAGTATCAGCTCCTACTTTAGCCTATGGGAAGGCACCACACCCTTTTTATATCCTTCAGTGTCCCTGGTTCCTTGCCAGAGATAGTATTGTGTTGCTTTGAGCCACATCCTTCCTGGTACTATGCACCTTGCACCTTTATGTCTCATATGACCTCGGCTTTGTTTATTGATGTCCCTCCTGCCTGCTGTTTTGTACCTCGCCTGACATCTCGGTTTGACCTCGGCCTGTCGACTATCATCATCTCAGGACTGCAGCCTACGATAGGCAGTGAACCCCTGGACCCTGCAGTAATTACAGATCCTTGTATAGGGGTTAAAGGGCCTCGAGGTCCTGCTTAGTAGGTGGTTTGCTGTTACATACACATAACTTAATTTCTGGACATCTATTGTCTGATTTCTTTGCCTGTGTGGACTGGATGAGTTTTTACCAACATCTGGTGAGAACGTCATGTCAGTAGCACCTTTAGAAATATATTTAATTAGAAAATTGGTGACGTGAAATACTTATTTCACCCACTTTACATATATTGCATATATAGTGTGTCCAAATATATTCTGTCCACCGCCATTAACTTTAGAACGGCGGCCGCTATAGGCATAGAAGTGGTGTCTAGGTGTAGTAAAGTAGCCATGTGCTACGCAATGAAACCACCTATAGTGCCACCTGGTGGAAAATAACGAATTGAGCATTTTTATCTCGAAAACCGAATGAGATAGAGAAAAAAAGTGAATTACAAAGTTGTAGGGCATCATCAATTCAATACAAATCGACACCTTGCATACAGAAATGCTATGATATGAAACCCATGATCCCCCAAAAACATTGAATTCTGGTCACGCATATGGCGCTCATTTAACTTTGATGCTCAAAGTGTCCACCGTCAGCTGCAATGCACATCTGGACTCTGGATAGCATACTGTATCTTGCTATATGGTAAGTGACACGTTTGCACAAGCATCTGTGATACGTCGTCGTAGGTCCTGCAATGTTGGTGGAGGGGTCGCATACACCTGCTGTTTGATGTGACCTCACAGAAAGAAGTCCAATGGGGTCAGGTCAGGTGAGCGTGGAGGCCACTCCACACAGCCACCATACCCAATGAGTTGTAGGAAGGTCTCCTTGAGGTATCGCTTCACGTCCGCAGCCTTGTGAGTTTTACACGTTCTAATCATAGCATTTCTGTATGCAAGGTGTCGATTCGTATTGAAATGATGATGCCCTACACCTTTGTAATTCACTATTTTTCTCTATTTCGTTCCGTTTTCGAAATAAAAATGCTAACTCCGTTGTTTTCCACCAGGTGGCGCTATAGGTGGTTTCATTGCGTAACGCTTGACTACTTTACTATACCTAGACACCACTTCTATGCCTATAGCTGCCGCCGTTCTCAAGTTAATGGCAGTGGACAGGATATGGGTGGACACACTGTATATTACCTACTGTATATTGCATACAGAATATAACCTCTATACACTGGAGTTTACACGCTCATTTTTCCCATACAAATCATACAGACATACATTTTCTGTAACACGCCTGCTGAAAAAATGATTTTTAATTTAGAATTTTGTCAAATAGAGTCACCAATTAAAAAAACAACAAAAAAACATGAAAAAGGGAAGGAAGAAAGAAAAAAAGGAAGAGAAAAAAAAAGGAAAAATTGAGTAAGGAGGGAAGAAAAGATGAAAGGAAAAAAGAAAGGGGGGAGTGAAAGAAGGAAGCAAGAACGAAAAAATAACGGAAGAAAAAGAAAAAAATGAATTTGAATTAGAAAAGAAGAAAAAAAAGGGGAAACAAAGAGAAAAGGAAGGACAAAAGGTACAGAAATAAAGGTAGAAAAGGAAGGGAAGGAAGGATCTCCAACTAACCTCTGAGAAGTCATTTTTTTCTGCCTTACGAACTGCAGATTCTGCCATCCAGTTCCGCAATATATATCTAGGGTTTGTAGCTAGAAACAAATAATGCAAGGTGTCAATTACAGCACAGAGAAGTGTTTTGCACAAGTTGTGGTTTGATGACATGATCCTCCACCAGCAGCCATTGTACAGGCAGGTGCGCTGGTCATTGTGTGAGGAAGGCTGCGCAAACAAGAAAAAGTGACCGACATCTAACAGAGAATCCGTCAGAGAGCGCAACCGATTTTTGAGCTCAAGTCATGGGGCACTTTGCACACTACGACATCGCAAGCCGATGCGATGCCGAGCGCGATAGTCCCCGCCCCCGTCGCAGCTGCGATATCATGGTGATAGCTGCCGTAGCGAACATTATCGCTACGGCAGCTTCACATGCACTTACCTGCCCTGCGACGTCACTCTGGCCGGCGAACCGCCTCCTTATTAAGGGGGCGGGTCGTGCGGCATCATAGCGACGTCACACGGCAGGCAGCCAATAGAAGCGGAGGGATGGAGCTGAGCGGAACGTAAACATCCCGCCCACCTCCTTCCTTCCGCATAGCCGGCGTGAGCCGCAGGACGCAGGTAAGGTGATGTTCCTCGCTCCTGCGGCTTCACATACAGCGATGTGTGCTGCCGCAAGAACGAGGAACAACATCGTAACATCGGTCATTCCAAAATTATGGAAATGACCGACGCTACACCGATGATACGATTTAGACATTTTTGCGCTCCTTAAATCGTATCAAAAAGGATTTACACACTACAATATCGACTGCGACGCCGGATGTGCGTCACTTTCGATTTGACCCCACCGACATCGCAGCTGCGATGTCGTAGTGTGCAAAGTGCCCCATAGTCATATAGAAACCACTGTCCCAATAGATCTTACTTTTCATCCGTTGTCTTCTTTTAAAATCAGAGTCATCAGGAAAACTAAGTAAAAAAAGAAATAACATTGAATATCAATTGGATTCATCTTGAAGAATGCATTATATACAGTTGAAACCAGAAGCTTACATACACTATCTAAAAAAAAAACTTTCCCGTTTTAGGTCAATTAGGAACCAAAATTATTTATTTGCCAAATGCCAGAATAATGAGACAGAGAAAGAGAATGTTATAAGGCATTTTTATTACTTTCTGTAAAGTGAAAAGTTTCCCTCCATTTCATTAGTATTTGGTCCCATTGCCGTTACACTGTGCGATTTGGGTCACACATTTTGGATCTCCTTCCACAAGCTTCTCACAATAGTTTGTAGGAATTTTGGGCCCATTTCTCCTGACAGAACTGGAGTAACTGAGCCATGTTTGTAGGTCACCTTGCTTGCACCGGCCTTTTCAGCTTTGCCCATAAATTTTCAACAGGATTGAGATCAGGGTATTATGATGGCCACTACAAAACATTGACTTTGTTACCCTTAAGCCACTTTGTAACCAGTTTGGCAGTAGCTTCAGGTCATTGTTCATTTGGAAGATTAATTTCCACACAAGCTTTAAGTTCCTGGCTGATGTCTTGAGATGTTGCTTCAGTATTGCCACATAATCTTATTTCCTCATGATGCCATCTATTTTGTGAAGTGCACCAGTCCCTCCTGCAACAAAACAACCGCATAACATGTCGCTGCTGCCCCCGTGTTTCACAGCTGGGATGATGTTCTTAGGCTGCAAAGCTTCTCCCTTTTTTCCTCCAAACGTAACGATGGTCATTATGGCCAAACAGTTCAATTTTAGTTTTATCAGACCACAGGACATATCTCCAAAAATTAAGGTCTTTGTTCCTGTGTGCATTTGCAAACATTAATCTGTTTTTTTTATGTTACTTTTGGAGTAATGGCTTCTTCCTGGCAGAGTGGCCTTTCAGCCCATGTTGATACAGTACTCGTTTCACTGCGAATAATGACACAAACTTACCACTTTCCGCCAGAATCTTCACAAGGTCTTTTGCTTTTGTTCTTGGGTTGATATGCAAATGTCTGACGAAAGCACGTTCATCTCTGATACGTAGAACACATCTCCTTCCTGAGCGGTATGATGGCTGGACATTCCCATCTTGTTTGTACTTGCGTATAATTGTTTGTACAGATGAGCGAGGCACCTTCAGGTATCTGAGATTGCACCCAAGGATGAACCAGATTTGTGCAAGTCCACAATTCTCTTCCTGAGATCTTGGCTGATTTCTTTTGACTTTCACATGATGCTACACAAAGAAATTGTGTGTTTCAGGTGTGCATTAAAATACATCCACAGGTGTGTCTGTAATTAACTCAGGTGTTGCCACTAAACCTATCAGAAGCTTCCAAAAACATGACATCATCATATGGGCTGTCCCATATTGTTTAAAGGCATAGTACTCAGTGTATGTAAACTTTTGACTTTACAGAAAGTAATAAAAATGCCATAAAACATTCTCTCTCTCATTATTCTGGCATTTGGCAAATGTAAATAATTTTGGTTCCTAATTGATCTAAAACGGGAAAGGTTTATTCTGATATCATGTCAGATAGTGAGAAAAACATGCAGATGTGTCTTTTTAGATAATGGATGTAAACTTCTGGTTTCAATTGTACTGCAGACTTAGGCGGGCTTTGCACGTTGCGACATCCCAAGCCGATGCTGCGATGTCGCACGCGATAGTCCCCGCCCCTGTCGCAGGTACGATATCTTGTGATAGCTGGTGTAGTGATAATTATCGCTATGCCAGCTTCACATGCACTCACCTGCCCTGCGACCGTCGCTCTGGCCGGCGACCCGCCTCCTTCATAAGGGGGCGGGTCGTGCGGCGTCACAGCGACGTCACACGGCAGGCGGCCAATGGCGGCGGAGGGGCGGACATGAGCAGGATGTAAACATCCCGCCCGCCTCCTCCCTTCCGCATAGCCGCTGGCGGCAGGTAAGGAGATGTTCCTCGTTCCTGCGGCTTCACACACAGCGATGTGTGCTGCCGCAGGAACGAGGAACTACATCGTACCTGTCGCGGCACCGGCATTATGGAAATGTCGGAGCCTGCACCGATGATACGATAACGACGCTTTTGCGCTCGTTCATCGTATCATCTAGGATTTACACACTACGACATCGCAAGTGACGCCGGATGTGCGGCACTTTCGATTTGACCCCACCGACATCGCACCTGCGATGTCGTAGTGTGCAAAGCCGCCCTTAGGCATCTCTGCAGAGAGATATTTTAAAGGGGTTTTCTGAGATTGGGAAAAAATATGGTAAAGTAAGGAAATGCCATAAAGTAGCAGAAAAAAACATTACTAAACGTAAAAAAAATAAATAATTCTAGCAGCACTGCTTACTCAGTCTTTGCTTGCTTTCTCATACATGATTTAGGGTGTGGCCTATGAGATAGGCGGAGTCTATTCTGCACATGCAGGGCTGGGTGGAGTCTATTCTGCACATGCAGGGCTGGGTGGAGTCTATTCTGCACATGCAGGGCTGGGTGGAGTCTATTCTGCGCATGCAGAGCTGGGTGGAGTCTATTCTGCGCATGCAGTGCTGGGCGGAGTCTATTCTGCGCATGCAGAGCTGGGTGGAGTCTATTCTGCACATGCAGGGCTGGGCGGAGTCTATTCTGCGCATGCAGTGCTGGGCGGAGTCTATTCTGTGCATGCACGGCTGGGCAGAGTCTATTCTGCACATGCAGTGCTGGGCAGATATGTGATTTCTAGCAGCGGTGATGCTCCACAGAGCTTGCGCTATTACAGTAGCAGCTTCCATGACCTCATCTTTCATGCTCCTGTATATTTTCTTGTGTTGTACCATAAACACAAAAATATATACATCTTCCACGAACCTTTATTATCTTACCGGATCCCTACAAGATCCACAGCATCATATAATAGATGGCGCATATTGCTTCTGATCACTACTGGATGCTAAACATCTGGAAGTGCTCGGGTCCCGGCTCCGTCTCACGCCATTAACGGAATAACATTGCAGATGTTGGGATTTTGTGCACATGTTGAAAGTCATTTAAACGACATCAATATCGATAATCAAGACCTGAAATCTGTGTATACAGACGATTCCTCCAGTATTCCTTCTATTACACGCTGATGCCACAAATCCCACATTTTGTGCCAATATCATTGCTTAATATATTCTTTACAGGAATTGTCACTATATTTCTCAGGTACAGAGCTCTAAATCATCTCCATAGACACAGAAGAAAAGGCAAATATTCTGCTGCCTGCAGCCACCACTAGGGGGAGATGAGAGATTTCTACCTTCTACTGGGTTATTTGTACAACAGTATGCAGTCGGCTCACAAGTGCCATCTAGTGACGGCTGCAGGCATAATTGTCACACAGTGTCTGGCTCAAAACTTACCGAGTGTGAGGACTACACTCAACGAGTGTCAGAACTAAAACAATTGGCTGTTTTGTATGCTAAATATCTAATTTTTCTTAGATTTTCCTTAGCAGTAATGCATATCTATATTACATTCATGGTTTTCATGCTTTAGCATTTCAGAGTGCAAGCTGTCTCTTTTTTGTAATTTTATGTCATGTTTAGTTATGCACCTGTTCACACAGCAGTTTGGTGAGTGCCGGCAGTCATTTTGTCTACATTAATGGAGGATTAAATTTGACGCTGCTCACACAGCAGAGTTGGACATTCGACACGATGCACAGACAGTCTCGGGCATCGACCAGCTGTGCTCTTGTTAGTAATCGGGTTTGCAGGAGTTAATTTCTGCTAGCCTGTGGATTACTGCTTGAGTCACATGTTGCAGGAGACCTATCACAGTCGCCTCTGCCCTTTTTAAGATGGTGGAGCCTGTTTTCCCATGCCGATGATATCTTTATTCAACCTTGGTCCTTGTACTTTGTTATCCAGTTGCTTGTGAACTTCTATGTGCTGTTTGGTGTATTGTGGCAATACTATTGTCGTCTGATTATTTCCTCCCTTCCTTTCCTTTCCTCCTGATCACGTATTGTCTATACCTCTGCCCATTACTGAACTCAGCAGCTCTGAGTGACTCATGCACGGGCAAAGCCGCTGAAGTCACTGATTGGCTGCAGCGATGTCAACGGGACAACACCACTGCAGCCAAATAATTGAGCCCAAGGCAGCAATGGAGGCACTGGGATGGACTCCAGAAGGATAAGAAAAGGATAGGGGTTTTTTTGTTTTTGTTTTTCAGAATGAACTGTATGTACTCTTGTTAGTAATCGGGTTTGCAGGAGTTAATCTCTGCTAGTCTGTAGATTACTGCTTGAGTCACATGTTGCAGGAGACCTATCACAATTGCCTCTGTCCTTTTTAAGATGGTGGAGCCTGTTCTCCCATGCCGATGATATCTTTATTCAACCTTGGTCCTTGTACTTTAAAGTTGGTCTTCACAGTCGCATTTTTAGGTGATGTCAGGTGTTCTCCTATTTTTGATGGCAAGAACCAATCTGGAGTGTTATTCCAGGCATTAAACGGGTTGCTTGGGACTTTTACACTGATGGCCGATCCTTAAGACATCCGGCACCCGCAGTCATCAGCAGTTCCCGGAGGCGGCTGGACGTCATAAGTTGCAGTGCTGCACAGCACAGATCTGCCGACTGCAAAGTGACCGCATCCAGGTATTTGAATAAATAGGGTTGAAAATGCAGACCTATACAGATGATGGAGCTGTGATGACCACTCAGCAAGTGATCAATATAAAGGTTAACACCCCTCACAATCTGATACTGATGACCTATCCCAAGATAAGACAATCAATATTAAGGTAACGGACAACCCTTTTTAAATTTACATGAACCCCAACTTAAACCTGACGGACCCTATGCTAAGTCAATAGCAGTCAGGATCTGTTTAAAAAGACAGTGTGTACTTAAGACCGTATAGTTTTTGCACTTTAACAGTGTTAATATTCAGATTTTTGTACTGTTTTACCTTTTTAGTCTGTGTAAATATGCAGTGACCCATCCTGCAAAATCTATGTGTTGGCTGACCTCATGAAGTGCCCAGAATTCCTTTTGCATGAAACAAAAACATAAAAACAAAAAAGTTGTTAGCCAAGCAGAAAACATTCTAAATCAATTTTGCTAAATTGTATGAAAGGAGTTTTTAGCATTGTCCAGTTTAGAAAACCCATTTATACATGACATACTAGTGAATTCTGATTTAAAAAGAATTTGTCAGCAGGTTTTTGCTGTTTAAGCGGAAGACAGAACTCTGCAAGGGTTAAAACATAGAACTCAGGGATGGCTGTCTTGTCCCAGTCCGATCTGTTGTTTATTTGCTATGTTAGTTTAAGCAGCAGGACCTTTATCGTTGCAGGGACTACAAAGTCACGCACACGGCAGTCTGACACCCCCCCTCCTCTGATTGGCACCTCACTGTCAATGTGCAATCTCTACTGACAGCCTGGTATGGCCGGGGGCAGCTCTCTCAGCTCTGATAGTGTCAGAACAGCTGCACCCAGTAATCTAAGTGATACATCGTTGGATTCAGAATCTCTTTGCTAAAATTATGTTGCTCTCAGATGAGGTAGCAAAAACATGCTGACAGATTCACTTTAACACAACAGCTCTTGAGTCAGGATCCTCATCTCTTTGACAGAGTATAAAATGTGAGTCTGGAGGAACCTGTTGATAACCCGTCAGGTAACCCATTGATTTCAGGGTGTAATAGCTAATGTCCCTATTAGTGGAACAGCAGGAAACAGAACACTTGATGCCAGGTTCTCCCCACTTTCTGGTTATATTGTCAAGTGACCCTGCTAACCTGTAGGGACAAATGTCATCGCAATAATGGGCCATCAATATTAGCTAGCGGGGCATCCAATGTTAGGGAACCTTGCTGATCGCTAGAATGACAGAGGTGCAGTTACCAGTCACAGCAACAACCTATGTAATCCATGAATGAACCCTTTAATTGTACTGACCAGCAGGGGACCCCATTAATAACAATAGATCATAAGGACATACAGTTATGTCCCAAAAAAACCCTATAAATGTCCTGATACCTCCGGGATGGTGTTATTCCTTAGGTGGTAATCTGTTATCTCACTCAGATGACGGAAGGACATTGTAAAATCGGCCTGTGTGTCTTCCATCATCTGTAAGAAGAAGAAAAAAATACAATACAATAAACAGAACAATCTGACAAGACAATTTAGCGGCCGCTCACATCAGCGGTATTTTGCCGCAAAGCCGGATCCGTTACAAATGCATTCCAGTTCCATTCATTTCCAATGGAATCGCTGCAAGATGCGGTCACATGCGATAGTGAATGATACACGCAACCGCATGTGACTGCATTTTGCCCCGATTTTATTGGAAATGAATGGAATTGAAACACATTTGTGACGGATCCGGCTTTGCGGCAAAATACCGCTGATCTGAGGTGAGCCTAAAGGCGTCGTTACACGCTACGATTTATCTGACGATATGTCGTCGGGGTCACGGATTCTGTGACGCACTTCCGTCATCGTTAGCGACGTCGTTGCGTGTGACACCTACGAGCGACTCCGAACGATCGCAAATAGATTGAAAATAGTTGATCGTTGACACGTCGTTCAGTTTCAAAATATTGTTCGTCGTTTGGATCGCAGCAGACATATTGCTACGTTTGACACCCTGCCAACGACGAACAACATCAAAACGACCGCCTTGGTCAAACAATATATCGCTGAACGATTTTGCGTCCCTTGTGAGATCGTTACGTGTGACCGCTAATAAACGACCTATGAGCGATCCCGGCAAATCGTAACTACGATCTGGGCGTGTCACATCGCTCATGAGATCGTCAGATAAATCATAGCCTGTAAAGCGGCCTTTACCCCTATAATCTACCGAGTATCACGTACGGTAAGAAAGGTCACAATCAAGGTCAAGTCTTCTTCTTTGGCACCCATAAGTCCTAGTTTGGCCCTAAAAATCTCTGTGAATCTGCAATCAAGGAGAAGAACATGAGATGGGTTTGTATAGCAACGTAAAGAGTTAATATTCTGAATTATGCCGTACCTCTGGTAATACAGATCAGGGAACCCTGCAAGCGTTGTGGAGGCTCTGAAATAAAAAGTGGAACTGTCAGTAATTCCACAGTAATACACATAAAGAGTTACTGATAGAAAGCATCTAAATTACAAGAAGCATCGTGATCTCGAATAAAATAAATCATGCCGTTTTGTGTATGCAGCTTTTATGCAGACTAATGTGTCTCCATGGTTACAGACTATAAACAAACCCTTAGGGGGAGAATATCACATTGCAAGGATATTGGTTGGATGTGCCTTTGGTGGATGATTAATAGGTGGTCTCTCAATTATGACCCTCGTCAATCACCAGTATGAAAGTGATATAATACTATATCTGTAGGCTCAGCTTTGATTCTTGTGAGAGCCTCATGATTGGACCTTATTTGTTTGTTATATTCTATCTGATAATGTTGCTTGAATATCAGCGAGTCCCTCATTAGTTGGAGTAGATGTCTCTGTCTGGAGGACCCAAAATGTCCTTGTATTTCATGTTCAGCCTAATGATTTCAATGGAGAAACAGTGTAATACTTCATCTCACCTGTGGGAGTGCTGTAACAGGACAATCTGTGATCAGGAGACCCTTTTAACAACATATTGTCCAAAATGAAGAACTGTCAATGGCCTACTAAGGACTCACGTCCATTGATAGATTTGATGTATGGCTATAGCAGGAATGCTAGCGGCTTAAAGGGAATCTGCCAGCAGGTTTTTGCTATGGAATCTGAGAGCTGCAAGATGTTGGGGCAGAGAGCCTGATTCTGGCAATGTATCACTTACTGAGCTGCTTGGTGTAGTTTTGATAAAAATCAGTTTTCTCTGCTGTAGATGCAGTAGTGCTATGAATGCTGAGCTGTATATAACCCCGCCCACATGCTTGATTTGCAGCTTCCTGTGTACACTGTCAGCAAGCTACCAATTAGTTATGACGGATGGGGTTGCACAGATCAGCTGGACTGCCTGGCATGCAACAGCTAGTACTCTAGTGACAATCTCCTAATGATAAAACACTGATTGTATTGAAACTACAGCAAACTGCTTAGTAAGTGACGCATCCCTGGAATCAGGATCTCAGCCCCTACATCATGTTTCTCTCAGATTAAATAGCAAAAAGCTGGTGACAGAATCACTTCAAGAGATATTTTTTCCTAACCCTTTTTAAGGTATGTACACACAGCAGTTTGGGGGTTTTTTTTATGTGGATTTCAAATATAACTCACCTGAAAGAGCACTTAAAAATCAAAAAGTATTAAGATAATGCACAACAATGTAAAAGAAGGGAATTTTGTTTACTTACCGTAAATTCCTTTTCTTCTAGCTCCTATTGGGAGACCCAGACAATTGGGTGTATAGCTACTGCCTCCGGAGGCCACACAAAGTATTACACTTTAAAAAGTGTAACCCCTCCCCTCTGCCTATACACCCTCCCGTGCATCACGGGCCCATCAGTTTTGGTGCCAAAGCAGGAAGGAGGAAACTTATAAATTGGTCTAAGGTAAATTCCATCCGAAGGATGTTCGGAGAACTGAAACCATGAACCAAAAGAACAATTCAACATGAACAACATGTGTACACAAAAGAACAAACAGCCCGAAGGGAACAGGGGCGGGTGCTGGGTCTCCCAATAGGAGCTAGAAGAAAAGGAATTTACGGTAAGTAAACAAAATTCCCTTCTTCTTTGTCGCTCCATTGGGAGACCCAGACAATTGGGACGTCCAAAACCAGTCCCTGGGTGGGTAAAAGAATACCTCGATAAAAAGAGCCGAAACAACGGCCCCCTCTTACAGGTGGGCAACCGCCGCCTGAAGGACTCGCCTACCTAGGCTGGCATCTGCCGAAGCATAAGCATGCACCTGATAGTGTTTCGTGAAAGTGTGCAGACTCGACCAGGTAGCCGCCTGACACACCTGCTGAGCCGTAGCCTGGTGCCGCAATGCCCAGGACGCACCCACGGCTCTGGTAGAATGGGCTTTCAGCCCTGAAGGAATCGGAAGCCCAGAAGAACGGTAGGCTTCAAAAATCGGTTCCTTGATCCACCGAGCCAAGGTTGACTTAGAAGCCTGCGACCCCTTACGCTGGCCAGCGACAAGGACAAAGAGCGCATCAGAGCGGCGCAGTGGCGCCGTGCGAGACACGTAGATCCGGAGTGCTCTCACTAGATCTAACAAATGCAAATCCTTTTCACATTGGTGAATTGGATGAGGGCAAAATGAAGGTAAGGAGATATCCTGATTGAGATGAAAAGTGGACACCACCTTAGGGAGAAAATCCGGGACCGGACGCAGAACCACCTTATCCTGGTGAAATACCAGGAAAGGGCCTTTGCAAGACAGCGCTGCAAGCTCTGACACTCTACGGAGTGAAGTAACCGCCACAAGAAATGCCACCTTCTGCGAAAGACGCGATAGAGAGACATCCCGCAGCGGCTCAAAAGGTGGTTTTTGAAGAGCCCGTAGAACCATGTTGAGATCCCAGGGTTCCAGCGGACGCTTGTAAGGTGGGACTATGTGGCAAACTCCCTGCAGGAACGTGCGGACCTGCGGAAGCCTGGCTAGACGCTTTTGAAAAAACACGGAAAGCGCCGAGACTTGACCTTTGAGAGAGCAGAGAGACAAACCCTTGTCCAATCCCGATTGAAGGAAGGAAAGAAACCTGGGTAAGGCAAACGGCCAGGGGATGAACCCCCTCTCAGAGCACCAGGCTAAGAAGATCCTCCAAGTTCTGTGATAGATCTTGGCTGACGTTGGTTTCCTGGCCTGTCTCATAGTGGCAATGACATCTTGAGACAACCCTGAGGACGCTAAGAGCCAGGACTCAATGGCCACACAGTCAGGTTGAGGGCCGCAGAATTCAGATGGAAAAATGGCCCTTGAGATAGCAAGTCTGGTCGGTTTGGGAGCGCCCACGGTTGCCCCACCGTGAGATGCCACAGATCCGGGTACCACGACCGCCTCGGCCAATCTGGAGCGACGAGGATGGCGCGGCGGCAGTCGGACCTGATCTTGCGCAACACTCTGGGCAGCATTGCCAGAGGAGGGAATACATAAGGCAGTTGAAACTGCGACCAATCCTGAACTAAGGCGTCCGCCGCCAGAGCTCTTTGGTCCTGAGACCGTGCCATGAATGCCGGGACCTTGTTGTTGTGCCGAGACGCCATGAGATCGACGTCCGGCGTTCCCCAGCGGCAACAGATCTCTTGAAACACGTCCGGGTGGAGAGACCATTCCCCCGCGTCCATGCCCTGGCGACTGAGGAAGTCTGCTTCCCAGTATTCTACGCCCGGAATGTGAACCGCGGAGATGGTGGAGGCTGTGGCCTCCGCCCACAGCAGAATCCGCCGGACTTCTTGGAAGGCTTGACGACTGCGAGTGCCGCCCTGGTGGTTGATGTACGCAACCGCCATGGCGTTGTCCGACTGTATGCGGATCTACCTGCCCTCGAGCCACCGATGGAACGCCTTGAGGGCTAGATACACTGCCCTGATCTCCAGAACATTGATCTGAAGGGAGGACTCTGTCGGAGTCCAGGGTCCCTGAGCCTTGTGGTGGAGAAAAACCGCTCCCCATCCTGACAGGCTCGCGTCCGTCGTGACCACAGCCCAGGATGGGGGCAGAAAGGATTTTCCTTTCGACAGAGAAGTGGGGAGAAGCCACCACTGAAGCGAGGTCTTGGCTTCCAGAGACAGAGAGACGTTCCTGTCTAAGGACGTCGGCCTCTTGTCCCATTTGCGGAGAATGTCCCATTGGAGAGGACGCAGATGAAATTGCGCAAATGGAACTGCCTCCATTGCTGCCACCATCTTCCCCAGGAAGTGCATGAGGCGCCTCAAGGGGTGCGACTGGGCCCGAAGAAGGGATTGCACCCCTGTCTGCAGCGACCGCTGTTTGTCCAGCGGCAGCTTGACCATCGCTGAGAGAGTATGAAACTCCATCCCGAGGTACGTCAGTGACTGGGTCGGAGCCAATTTTGACTTTGGAAAATTGATGATCCACCCGAACCTCTGGAGAGTCTCCAGAGCAACGGTCAGACTGTGTTGACAAGCCACCCGTGAGGGTGCCTTGACCAGGAGATCGTCTAGGTAAGGGATCACCGAGTGGCCCTGAGAGTGTAGGATCGCTACGACGGATGCCATGACCTTGGTGAAGACCCGTGGAGCTGTCGCCAGGCCGAAAGGCAGTGCCACAAACTGAAGGTGTTCGTCCCCGATGGCGAAACGCAGGAAGCGTTGATGCTCTTGAGCGATCGGCACATGGAGATAGGCATCTTTGATGTCGATTGAAGCTAGGAAGTCTCCTTGGGACATCGAAGCGATGACAGATCGGAGGGATTCCATGCTAAACCGCCTGGTTGTCACATGTTTGTTGAGCAATTTGAGGTCCAAAACGGGACGGAATGAGCCGTCCTTTTTTGGCACCACGAACAGATTGGAGTAAAAACCGCGACCGCGTTCCTGAAGGGGAACGGGGATCACCACTCCTTCTGTTTTCAGAGTGTCCACCGCCTGAAAAAGCGCAACGGTCCGCTCGGGGGGCGGAGATGTTCTGAAAAAACGAGTAGGAGGACGAGAGCTGAACTCTATCCTGTAACCGTGAGACAGAATGTCTCTCACCCATCGGTCTTGGACATGTGGCCACCAGGCGTCGCAAAAGCGGGAGAGCCTGCCACCGACCGAGGATGCGGTTTGGGGCGGCCGCAAGTCATGAGGCCGCCTTGGAGACGGTTCCTCCGGTGGTCTTTGGAGGACGTGACTTAGACCGCCATGCAGAAGAGTTCCTCTGGCTCTTCTGTGGCCTGTTGGACGAGGAGGGTTGGGATCTGGACGAGGAGGGTTGGGATCTGGCTGAGGGCCGAAAGGACCAAAACCTCGCTTGAACTTTCCGTTGCTGAGGTCTGTTTGGTTTGGGTTGGGGTAAGGACGAGTCCTTTCCCTTGGATTGCTTAATAATTTCATCCAATCGCTCGCCAAACAGTCGGTCGCCAGAAAAAGGCAAACCGGTGAAGAACTTTTTGGAAGCAGAGTCTGCCTTCCATTCGCGTAGCCACATGGCTCTGCGGACTGCCACAGAATTGGCGGATGCTACCCCTGTACGGCTAGCCGAGTCCAGTACAGCATTCATGGCGTAGGATGCAAATACTGACGCCTGAGAAGTCAAAGATGTTACTTGTGGCGCAGCGGTACGGGTGACCGCATTAATCTCAGACAGACAAGCTGAGATAGCCTGGAGCGCCCACATAGCTGCAAAGGCTGGGGCAAAAGACGCGCCTATGGCTTCATAGATGGATTTCAGTAGGAGCTCTATCTGCCTGTCCGTGGCATCCTTGAGCGATGCACCGTCAGCCACTGCTACTACGGATCTAGCCGCCAGTCTAGAGACTGGGGGATCCACCTTGGGACACTGAGCCCAACCCTTAACCACGTCAGCGGGGAAGGGGTAACGTGTGTCATTAAGGCGTTTAGTAAATCGCTTGTCCGGGAAAGCCCTGTGCTTCTGGACAGCATCTCTAAAGTTAGAGTGATCGAAGAAAGCACTCCGGGTACGTTTAGGAAACCTAAACTGGTGTTTCTCCTGTTGAGAAGCCGAATCCTCTGTAGGCGGAGCTGGGGGAGACAGATCTAGCACCTGGTTGATGGACGCTATAAGGTCATTTACTATGGCGTCCCCTTCAGGTGTATCCAGATTGAGAGCAACATCAGGGTCAGAGTCCTGAGCTGCGACCTCCGCCTCCTCCTCTAGAGAATCCTCAAGCTGAGACCCCGAACTGTGTGATGAAGTCGGAGAAGATTCTAAGCGAGCCCGCTTAGCTGGTCTGGGACTGCGGTCCGTGCCGGAGTCCTGCACGTAATAACTAGAGGCCACACCAGGAACACGCTTAGTCGCAGACCGAGAGGTGCCTGGGGGTGATCCCGCAGTGCCCGGGGCCTGTGTAAGGGCCGGTCTGGACTGCAAAACCTCTAGAAACTTAGTAGACCATTTATCCATAGACTGAGTCATGGAATGAGAAAGCGACTCAGAGAGTTTGTCGGCTAAAACAGCAAACTCTGTCCCTGCCATCTGGACAGGGGGGCCGGCAGTTCTACCTGGGCCGAGGGACCCCCTAGTGCCTCAGGCTCCGGCTGAGCGAGTGCCAAAGGGGCCGAGCATTGCTCACAGTGAGGGTAGGTGGAACCTGCAGGTAACATAGCCGCACAAGAGGTACAGGTAGCAAAATAACCCTGTGCCTTGGCCCCCTTGCTCCTTGTGAACGACATGCTGTTGTCTCCCAGGAGCGTGATCACTGAGGGTATATAGCCACAAGTGAACAGTATAGCTGAACCGGAAAAAGTATACAAGTATAATGTATCTATATACAGTTCAGCACCCTAGGGGTACCAGCACCGGTAACCGGTGTGGCTTACCAACCGCTCCAGCGGTGTGTGGCCACCAGATTCCCTGCCTCGGGTCTCCCAGAGCTGCAGCCAGCAATCCTCCACCGGCAGGATGTGTTAGAACATGGCTGTCGGCCTTCACAGGGGAGGAAGGAGCCGTGGGCGTAACTCACAAAAGTGCGGGAACTGGTGCCCCATAGGGATTAGTGAGGGGGGAGGAGAACAGCAATGTGTGCTCCAGCCCTCACTGTCGGCGTCAGACCGACCGTCCCGCCCTTGCCCCTGACTGGCAGGCCCGGGGGCGGGCGTTTAACGTACTAGGCCGCAAAAGCCGGGGACTAAAGTAGAAACCGCGGCCGGCCAGCAGGCACGGTCGGCGCGGTAGTCCCGGACAAAAAAACAATACTGCAGGCGCTGCAGCGTCTGAGGCCCAGGTGCTCCATGCACCGTCCCAAAGGGGACACAGAGTACCTGTAGTTGCAGGGCCTTGTCCCTGACGATACTCAGTCTCCTGTCCGGCAGATACCACCAGGGGCTGCGGAGGGAGCCCGGTCCCAGTGCCTGGATGACCGGTTAGGATCCCACTTCACCCAGAGCCCCTAAGGGATGGGGAAGGAAAACGGCATGTGGGCTCCAGCCTCTGTACCCGCAATGGGTACCTCAACCTTAACAACACCGCCGACTCAGTGGGGTGAGAAGGGAGCATGCCGGGGGCCCTGGGGCCCTCTTTTCTTCCATCCGAAATAGTCAGCAGCTGCTGCTGACTAAAATGTGGAGCATTGTGTGCATGTGTGCCTCCTTCAACACAAAGCAAAAAACTGATGGGCCCGTGATGCACGGGAGGGTGTATAGGCAGAGGGGAGGGGTTACACTTTTTAAAGTGTAATACTTTGTGTGGCCTCCGGAGGCAGTAGCTATACACCCAATTGTCTGGGTCTCCCAATGGAGCGACAAAGAAATGACTTGCTGCGTACATGTTCCACCTTTCGTCGTGAAGCTACTAAAAGGAGTGACTGTACACACACAGTTGAGAGAGATTTTATATATATATATATATATATATATATATTATACATGCAAATAGACACACACACACACACACACACACACACATTATCCTCACAAGAGACATCCAGAAAGATGTCAGGGAAAACAGTGTCTTGAAGAATCTTCTGCTACAAAAACAATGTGGAAGATAGGACTGTGTAAGAAAGCGCAATAGGGTCTGACCCGGCAAAACAACAGGCTAGTGAAAGTAGAAAACTCACCTGAAGGGGTTGTGATAGTCACAACTCCTATAATCGTATAGTGTACAGGCGAAAAGCTGCAGCCCCGAGAGGAATCAATAAAATCAGGAGAAGGAACCGGGTATCTTGCTGCACTAGCACCAAAACAATCGTAAATTAATTATTCCATGTTTTTATTCTTTTGCACAGGTCAACGTGTTTCAGAGATTGCAGTCTCCTTCATCAGGACATCAAGGAAAGGATATAAATAATCTCATTCTCAATCTTATTTATGTCCTTTGCTTGATGTCCTGATGAAGGAGACTGCAATGTCCGAAACACAGTGACCTGTGCAAAAGAATAAAGACGTGGAATAATTAATTCACATCGACTGTTTTGGGGATACCCGGTTCCTTCTCCTAATGAAATAAAAACAATGTGGTCACGTCAGCAATACCCAGAGAGTGTAAGAACTTCCCCACAAAGACTCTCCAGGCCAATACTCCAAGCAAGCAGGCAGTAATTGTGGGATAAGATCATTTACAGTAGATACGTAGTGGGCAGCAGACAAAACGTAATGAAATCAAAAATGCATCCAGGTATATAGAAAACATTGACAGACCGTCAGGGTCCACATAAAGGCTTGGACAGTCTGGGTCTGCCTGGTCCGGGTGTTGAGGAGATCCATTGGATCAAATACTTAATTAACCTCTTAACAAGGGATTGTGGGAAATATGTCAATTTGCCTTACATATTTCAGGTTTCAGATCATACACATAACACAGATTTGAAGATGACCACCTTCTTGTGTTCTCCACAGCTTGCCTGGAATGCAAGGAATGTCCAGATATAAGAAGACCACCATATAAGGAAAAGACCTACTGGCCAACCTAGAGGACCAACCCACAGATCAGATGACACCATGGATTCATCCACTGACGTCAGACCCGCCCATCAGCATCAACATGGATCTTCCCATTGGCTAGCCCATGAACGTCCCACTAAATGGGCATATCCGAACTTGTTTACGCCCCTAGCCTATATCAGAAGCCGCATGGTCTTTCCTGTTTTCTTGGCTAAAAAGTGAAGAGCTGTGGAAAGAAAGCGCAATAGGGTCTTACCCCAATATATGCGGGGTGAGGTCAGGGAGTAATAATACTCACCAGATGGAGTTGTGAAAGTCACAGCTACTGTAAACGCATGGAAGACTTGACCAAGGCAGCAGCAACCCAAGCGGCAGATAACAGAGAGAGGTAGAGAAGGGTTTTCATATGCCGCGCCAATGATCACTGTTCAGATGATATGATTAATGTATCTTTATTTTGCACAGGTCTACGCGTTTCAGTAGGTCCAGCTCCCTTCCTCAGGACTGTCAGGCACAAGAAAACATCAAATCTACCGTAGTAGAACACAGACACTGAATAAATACATATGATGACGTCAAAAAAAAAAACCCTTC
Source organism: Anomaloglossus baeobatrachus (assembly GCF_048569485.1). Lineage (NCBI taxonomy): Eukaryota > Metazoa > Chordata > Amphibia > Anura > Aromobatidae > Anomaloglossus > Anomaloglossus baeobatrachus. The sequence goes on along the minus strand of NC_134358.1, from coordinate 527,376,678 downwards.
TTGAAAAAAAACGGGCGGGAAAGGGTGCATTGCAGTACATTATGACGCAATATACATAACTTCCTGATTAGTGAGCAAAACCAAATGAATTGTCACAGGCATGATTAAGATCCTGAATCGACATACAATAAAATTTGTGAAATTAAAAAAAAACACCAAAATACGAGTCTTAATGTGTACATAGCAACAAAAAATAATAAATAAATAAATATATATATATATATGTATATATATATATATTATATGTGTGTATGTAACAGATGTATGAGCCTCAAACTCACCCAATGTGTCAGCAATGAAGATCAAGTGAACCTGAATCAGGTAAGTGGAAGCATGAAACCACACCACCACAGAGCGTGTGGTGCTTTGGGATGTGAGAAGGAAGGAAAAAGCAAGTAATCCATAAGGATACCAGTGAAGAGAAAATAATATTCTGAGAAGAAACAGTTTCTTATATATAGAATATTATGATATTATATACAGAATATTATTTTCTCTTCACTGGTATCCTGGTTCGAGGCTCATCTCATACATCTGTTACATACACACATATATAATATATATATATATATATTTTTTTTTTTATGCTATGTACACATTAAGGTGCACTTTGCACACTACGACATCGCAAGCCGATGCTGCGATGTCGAGCGCGATAGTCCCCGTCCCCGTCGCAGCTGCGATCTCTTGTGATAGCTGCAGTAGCGAACATTATCGCTACAGCAGCTTCACATGCACTCACCTGCCCTGCGACGTCGCTCTGGCCGGTGAACCGCCTCCTTATTAACGCGGCGGGTCGTGCGGCGTCATAGCGACGTCACACAGTTGGCGGCCAATAGAAGCGGAAGGGCGGAGATGAGCGGGACGTAAACATCCCGCCCACCTCTGTCCTTCCGCATAGCCGGCGTGAGCCGCAGGACGCAGGTTGGAGATGTTCCTCGCTCCTGCGGCTTCTCACACAGCGATGTGTGCTGCCGCAGGAACGAGGAACAACATCGTAACATCGGTCATTTCCAAATTATGGAAATGACCGACCCTACACCGATGATACGATTACGACGCTTTTGCGCTCGTTAATCATATCAAAAAGGATTTGCACACTACAATATCGACAGCGAGGCCGGATGTGAGTCACTTTCAATTTGACCCCACCGACATCGCACCTGCGATTATTATTATTATTATTATTATTATTAATAATTATTTATAGAGCACCATTAATTCCATGGTGCTGTACATGAGAAAGGGTTACATACAGAATACATACACAAGTTACAGTAGACAGACTAGTACAGAGGGAAGAGGGCCCTACCCTTGCGGGCTTACATTCTATAGGATTATGGGGAGGAGACAATAGGTGGGGTGTAGGTCAGGCGGCAGCTCCGCACGGTGGTCGGGCGGCAGCTCCGCACGGTGGTCGGGCGGCAGCTCCGCACGGTGGTCGGGCGGCAGCTCCGCACGGTGGTCGGGCGGCAGCGAGTTCATTGTAGATTGTAGGCATTTCGGAACAGGTGCGTTTTCAGGTTCCGTTTGAAGTTTGCAAGGGTAGGGGATAGTCTGACGTGTTGAGGCAGCGAGTCGTAGTGTGCAAAGTACCCCTTAGACTCGTGTTTTGGTGTTTTTTTAATTTCACAAATTTTATTGTATGTCGATTCAGGATCTTAATCATGTCTATGACAATTCATTTGGTTTTGCTCACTACTCATGAAGTTATGTATATTGCGTCATAATGTACTACAATGCACCCTTTCCCGCCCGTTTTCTTCAAGAAGGGGCGTTTTTTTTAAGTCATCATATGTATTTATTCAGTGTCTGTGTTCTACTACTGTAGATTTGATGTTTTCTTGTGCCTGACGGTCCTGAGGAAGGGAGCTGGGCCTCCTGAAACGCGTAGACCTGTGCAAAATAAAGATACATTAATCATATCATCTGAACAGTGATTATTGGCGCGGCTTATGAAAACCCTTCTCTACCTCTCTCTGTTATCTGTTCTCTTGGCTACCATTTTTCCTGTGATCAAGAAGAGATTTCACATCCGACTGTGTTGACATGATTTCCTTACACATGCACTTGATCCACGCCAATTAGGCCAGGCAGCAGACAACAAGTGACCTCTGGTTAAGAGTTCACCCTAACACAGGGGCCATTTAGTGGGCACCTTCTCACAACCCCGGGAGGGGAATGATGGACACCGTTGCTGGTAGTCTAGTGCACCATGACAATGGCCAATTTAATACATGCGCACCACTGGATCGTCAGTCTCATTGGAATAGCATCTATAGAAGTTAACCTGTATCCGGCTTCATTCTGCCTCCGGTGCGCTGTCATGTCGCTTTTTAAAATCAGTCAGTCTTCTTTTACTACAATAAACACCTAATTCCATCTGTCATTGGTCATTTATCAACCCAGCGTTTTCAAAGTCGTAATCCTCCAAGGGACTTAGTATCAATACGTTCAAAGGGGGGCGAAGGAACGCACGCAGCCGAGAGCAGCCGTCTGCTACGTCACAAGACCCGTATAGATGGATCCTAAGGGTGGGGGCTGGATGAGGGCGATTCTCACATGTATTTTTGTCTGGTGTCCATCAGGGGGCTTATAGCTACAAGCAGCTTGTTCAGATTAAACATTCCGGCGTTGGCCTGGTTCCCGATCCTGTACCGCCCTTCATCATCAGATGTGTTCGGAACGTAATCTATTTAAAGAAAACAGAGCGCAAATTACCATGGTACCGAAAAAAAAAAGAAAAAAGTGAATTAAAATAAATAATAATTGCAACCGTTTCAACAATGGAGCTTATTTCTGGCTCAGTAGAATCGAAGTCTTCCCCGTTTGCAGAGCTGCAAGCTATAGGGTATTTATTTTCGCAGGAGAGGCTACAGATTTCCAGATGCTCTCTACCATCATCATCCTCCTCCTCGCAGACACGAACAGTAACGCAAACGATTGTTAGTGCTACATAATAAACGTTCCCTGTTATGTTAACCAGAGTAATCTGTGTAAGTCGGGGCAGGCGCACAATGCTCATCTATCATCTGGAACATTTGTTTTCTTTGGAAAATATGTTAAATCCTTCCGTGCTGGGGGCAAGGTATCCAGCGAGTGAGTCTGATCTGCACAGAAGGGATCGCTCCAAACAAAAATAAGAGTATTAGAAAGTACACAAATAGAGTAAAATACACTATGGCATGCCATTACTTTCTTATTGCCGGGGGTCCAACATACGAGACCCCTGAGAATGAAGGAACAATAGTGCTAAACCAGTGTTGTGTCGCTTTATTCTCAGGCTAGGTAAGTATTTTCCTGATCCTCAAGTTTGGTGGCTTAAAGGGGTATTCCCATCTCCAAATTATATCCCAATATGTAATAATATTAGCAAATCCCTCCTATTAGAAATGTAGTATAGTTCTCCTGATTAGCTATGTCGCTTACCTCATGTGCAGGGCATTGCAGCTTAGGTATCCATGGTTATGTCCACTCATATGGTGACAGGTAGTTGCTTGTGCGATGGATACCTAAGCAGCAATGCCCTGCACATGAGGTAAGAGACTGTCACACAGGGACTACTGGGGTTCCACCAGGTGCACAGGTACCCCCGGCGAGTGCCGCAACACACAGGATACACATTACAATGGAGGGCCCTTGCGCTAGGTAAAGGGGAGCAGGGTTACCTCCTAAACTCACCGGAGACTGATCCCTGCACTCCTCAACGTCCCTATAGGGTTCTTTCACCCCGTCGCCAATCACGTGCCTATCCTTGTCATTCGCTGGACACAACCCTGTATAGTGCGTAAGGCAGCAGAAACGCTAGTAGGTTAAAGACACAGAGAGGATTAGACAGACGGGGTAAAAACAAACAGCAATCATACAAAGCACTTCAAACAACAACAGGTAATAATGAGGAACGGACCACAGGCAAAAAAACCAAAGAGGACTAAGGGAAAACAACACAACTTTCACAGCAAATGTTCTCTGAATGGCTTCCTGGTCCTCAGCTCACAGGTTCCCTCCAGATGCAAGTAAAGCAGAAACTATCACCAGCAGTTACCTGGACTAGGAAGGAAGTCTTTATAGCAGAGCCGATTGACAATAGATAACAGCTGAGTTTCAGAAAACCATAGGATCTTCTTAAAGGAAACCTGTCACCACGATTTTGTCGTATAAGCTGCGGCCACCACCACCGGGCTCTTATATACAGCATTCTAACATGCTGTTTATAAGAGCCAAGGCCGCTGTGAGAACATAAAAAACACTTTATAATACACTTCATAATACTTACCTAACGGTCATGCGGTGGGCCATATGGGCATCTCTGTTGTCCGGTGCCGGCGCCTCCTCTTTCGGCCATCTTCGTCCTCTTTCTGAAGCTTGTGTGCATGACACATCTACGTCATACACAGTCGCCGGTCTTGCGCAGGCGCACTACAATACTTTGATCTGCCCTGCTCAGGAGGCGGCGCCGGCACCGAAGAACAGAGACACCCATATGGCCCACCGCGCGACCATTAGGTAAGTATTAAAGTGTTTTTATTTTATACCCCCGGCCTGGGCTCTTATATACAGCATGTTAGAATGCTGTATGTATATAACAGCCCGGTGGTGGTGGCCGCAGCTTATATGCCAAAAAAGTGGTGACAGGTTCCCTTTAATCCTAGCAGCGCTGGATAAAGGAGAATCTGCACAGCCAGCAATATTTACCTGAGCAAGTGTGTAGGAAGCCCTGCACTGTGATCTCCTGACATCAGAAAAAGGAGGGACCACTCTCCATCGTGGTACCCTTGTGACAGAGACATACCGTGTTTTTCCAAAAATAAGACACTGTCTTATATTTTTTTTGGCCCACAAAAAAGCGCTAGGGCTTATTTTTGGAGGAGGTCTTATTCTTGGAGAAACACTGTTGGGGGTAAGTTTACCCCCCAAAAAAGCAGACCCCCCACTTCCCAGGAGACTCATACTCACCAGACCAGGACGTCTGCGTGGTTCCCAGGTCCTCCTGTGATCTCCGGTCAGTGCTGCACGCCGTCCTACCCTGCTGCTAGCTGACAAGCTGACACACACAGAAGATCCCAGACACACACAGCAGATCACACACACACAGCAGATCACACACACACAGCAGATCACAGATATACACAGCCGATCACAGATACACACAGCAGATCGCAGGCACGCACAGCAATCACAGATACACACAGCAGATCGTAGGCACGCACAGCCATCACAGATACACACATCCGATCGCAGGCACACACATCCGATCACAGATACACACATCCAAACGCAGACACACACAGCCGATCGCAGAAAAACACAGCCGATCGCAGACACACACACACACAGCCGATTGCAGACACACACACACACACACACACACATCACATCCAGCACTTACGGCAGCAGAGAATGAAGCAAGTCACGTGTCTGGCCGCAGGTCCTGTTCGTAGCGCTGCACCGCACTGCCTCTCAGGATTCTCCCGGCGAGAAGAGATCGGTGTCACTGGATGAGGTGAGTGTGTATGCGATCCGATGTGTGTGCGATCCGATGTGTGTGTGTGTGTGTGTGATTTGTTGTTTGCGTGTGAGCCGATGTTTGCGTGTGCGATCTGATTATGTGTGCGATCTGTGTGTGCGATCCGATGTTTGTGTGTGAGATCTGGTGTGTGTGTGTGTGTGTGTGTGAGATCTGATTGTGTGTGTGTGTGTGTGTGTGTGAGAACTGTTGTGTGCGGGTGTGTGATCACTGCAGGTCCTGCCGCTCAGTGTCGGGTGAGTGTAATTGCCGGGTGCCGCTGCGTATAATGAAGTGTCCTGCAGTATCTGTATCTTTTTTAGCTGCACGGACACTTCATTATTGATCCGGGACTAGGGCTTAGTTTCGGGGGAGGGCTTATATTTAAGCCTTTCTCCGAAACGCTGAAAATCCCTGCTAGGGCTTATTTTTGGGGGGAGGTCTTATTTTTGGAAAAACACGGTAGTTAATAAGGAGAACTATACTACATTTATAAAAATGGAGGTATTTGCTAATATTATTATTACACCTAGTACATATTGGGATAGGATCTTGGAGATGGGAATACCCCTTTAAATCTCACGTTCAACTCTGTGCAATTAAGCCTGGGGCTACACTGTGAATTTAGCCGTGACACCTGTCACAGGGCCAAAATTTGCTAAGTGTCGCTACCACATTGCCGCACCATTGTGACCCGATGATACTGTAACTGAGAGAAATGGCGCAAGAAGTCCAACTGCATCAGATTTGAGACCCTCAGGGTCACAAGGAGACCCTCATTCCCTTGTATGGGCTGCGACGTATTAGCGTCACCTGCTGAATTTCGGTCGCGTGAGAAGCATCAATAGGGCTGATTCACTATTCTCAGTTCATCTCAATTTTAGTGTATAATAAGCTAGATTTTGGTACATCTAATTTTAGACTTCTTTATTAAGTGTCTAAAACACTATTGATTGCTCACTCAAAAAGGGGCCTGGTTTTACGAAAATGGAGCAGATGAAAATGCAGCACAGTGGACAAAATTAGGCACAAAATCTAGGTGCAGAAAAGTGAGCCATCCAAAATGTGATGGAAAGTTAGATAAAAATGGCTAAAAAGACTATCTATATATATAATTGCCTTATTCTGTCTGTCTGTCTGTCTGTCTGTCATGCTTCAAAATTGTGTCCTTCCGGTGACATTGTGTCCTTACGGTGACACAAAGCTGATTGTCCGCTGGGCTCCCCATGGCCCCGCCCCCCACACCGATTGGCCGCTCGCCCAGGCTGCGCCCCCACACGGATTGGCCAGCCGCTCGCCCAGGCTCCGCCCCCCCCCACAGATTGGCCTGTTGCCCCGGCACCCTGCAAGCATTGGCAACTCGGTCACGCCACGCCCCGCCCCCCTCACGCAATGGACGTTAGCTCTGCGACCCCCCCCCCCCGCATTCCCCGAACTGACACGGTCACAGCTCCCAGGTGAGTACTGTACAACCCCCCCCCCCCCAACGGGAGCCCACGTCAGCGTACGCCGCCAACACTTACCCTCGCATTGCTGGCCTTGCCACCGTATGCTGGTGTGGGCTCCCGTGCGAGTGGGGGACGGGATGCGCTGGTAACCATAGTAGCATAGTTACCAGCACATCAAGGTCCTGCAGCGGCGGAAGATCCACACGCACACACATAACAGCACACACACACACACACATCAGATCACACTCACTCTCACACACACCTCACACACACCTCACACACACCTCACACACACCTCACACACACATCGCATCCACACACTCACAGCGTCCGGCGATATCGCTTGCTTCTCGGCCTCGATACTGTGCTGCTGTGACCTTCCAGGACCTGACGGAGGATCACATGGCCAGAAGCATGTGGTATCTCCGGATGTTGTGAGTATCAGCGCGTATGTGCGATTTCGTCAGTGTCTGTGTGTGTGAGTGTATGCGATCGGGTGTGGGTGGGTGGGTGTGGGTGAGTGTATGCGATCGGTTGTGTGTGTGAGTGTATGCGATCGGTTGTGTGTGTGAGTGTATGCGATCGGGTGTGTGTGAGTGTCGGCAGAGGAGCACGGCGTGCTGGAGGAGGCTGGGAGCAGAGAGGCTGAGCTTGGGGAAGGCTGGGAGTGGGAGGCTGATGCTGGGGGAGACTGGGAGGAGAAGGCTGATGCTGAAGGAGGCTGGGAGGAGAGAGGCTGATCCTGGGGAAGGCTGGGAAGGGGAGGCTGATGCTGAGGGAGGCTGGAAGGAGAGAGGCTGATGCTGGGGGAGGCTGGAAGGAGAGAGGCTGAGGCTGGGAGGAGAGAGGCTGATGCTGGGGAAGGCTGATGCTGAGGGAGGCTGGGAGGGGAAAGCTGATGCTGGGGAAGGCTGGGAGGACGGAGGCTGGGAGGAGAGAGGCTGGGAGGAGAGAGGCTGATCCTGGGGAAGGCTGGGAGAGGGAGGCTGATGCTGGGAGAGGCTGGAAGGAGAGAGGGTGATGCTGGGGGAGGCTGGAAGGAGAGAGGCTGATGCTGGGGGAGGCTGGGAGGACGGAGGCTGGGAGGAGAGAGGCTGATCCTGGGGAAGGCTGCGAGAGGGAGGCTGATGCTGGGAGAGGCTGGAAGGAGAGAGGCTGATGCTGGGGGAGGCTGGAAGGAGAGAGGCTGATGCTGGGGGAGGCTGATGCTGGGGGAGGCTGGGAAGAGAGAGAGGCTGGGAGGAGAGAGGCTGATGCTGGGGAAGGCTGGCAGGAGAGAGGCTGATGCTGGGGACAGAGAGGAGAGGCTGATGCTGGGAGGAGAGAGGCTGATCCTGGGATGAGAGAGGCTGATCCTGGGGAAGGCTGGGAGGGGGAGGCTGAGAGAAGAGAGGCTGATGCTGAGGGAGGCTGAGGCTGGGGTAGGCTGGGAGGAGAGAGGCTGATGCTAGGGACAGAAAAGGCTGATGCTGGGAGGAGAGAGGCTGATGCTGGGAGGAGAGAGGCTGATGCTGGGAGGAGAGAGGCTGATGCTGGGAGGAGAGAGGCTGATGCTGGGAGGAGAGAGGCTGATGCTGGGAGGAGAGAGGCTGATGCTGGAAGGAGAGAGGCTGATGCTGTGGGCAGAGAGGCTGATGCTGCGGGCAGAGAGGCTGATGCTGCGGGCAGAGAGGCTGATGCTGGTGCAGCATGGGGGATGGAGCACGATGGGGGGTGCGCAGCATGGGGGATGGAGCACGATGGGGAGTGCGCAGCATGGGGGATGGAGCACGTTTGGGAGTGCGCAGCATGGCGGATGGACCACGTTTGGGAGTGCGCAGCATGGAGGATGGAGCACGTTTGGGAGTGCGCAGCATGGAGGATGGAGCACGTTTGGGAGTGCGCAGCATGGCGGATGGACCACGTTTGGGAGTGCGCAGCATGGGGGATGGAGCACGTTTGGGAGTGCGCAGCATGGCGGATGGAGCACGTTTGGGAGTGCGCAGCATGGCGGATGGAGCACATTTGGGAGTGCGCAGCATGGCGGATGGAGCACGTTTGGGAGTGCGCAGCATGGCGGATGGACCACGTTTGGGAGTGCGCAGCATAGCGGATGGACCACGTTTGGGAGTGCGCAGCATGGCGGACGGACCACGTTTGGGAGTGCGCAGCATGACGGATGGAGCACGTTTGGGAGTGCGCAGCATGGCGGATGGAGCACGTTTGGGAGTGCGCAGCATGCCGGATGGTGCACGATGGGGAGTGCGCAGTATGGCGGATGGAGCACGTTTGGGAGTGCGCAGTATGGCGGATGGAGCACGATGGGGAGTGCGCAGCATGGGGGATGGAGCACGTTTGGGAGTGCGCAGCATGGCGGATGGACCACGTTTGGGAGTGCGCAGCATGGAGGATGGAGCACGTTTGGGAGTGCGCAGCATGGAGGATGGAGCACGTTTGGGAGTGCGCAGCATGGCGGATGGACCACGTTTGGGAGTGCGCAGCATGGGGGATGGAGCACGTTTGGGAGTGCGCAGCATGGCGGATGGAGCACGTTTGGGAGTGCGCAGCATGGCGGATGGAGCACATTTGGGAGTGCGCAGCATGGCGGATGGAGCACGTTTGGGAGTGCGCAGCATGGCGGATGGACCACGTTTGGGAGTGCGCAGCATAGCGGATGGACCACGTTTGGGAGTGCGCAGTATGACGGATGGAGCACGTTTGGGAGTGCGCAGCATGGCGGATGGAGCACGTTTGGGAGTGCGCAGCATGCCGGATGGTGCACGATGGGGAGTGCGCAGTATGGCGGATGGAGCACGTTTGGGAGTGCGCAGTATGGCGGATGGAGCACGTTGGGGACTGCGTAGCATGGCGGATGGAGCACGTTTGGGAGTGCGCAGCATGGCGGATGGACCACGTTTGGGAGTGCGCAGCATGGCAGATGGAGCACGTTTGGGAGTGCGCAGCATGGCGGATGGAGCACGTTTGGGAGTGCACAGCATGGCGGGTGGAGCACCTTTGGGAGTGCGCAGCATTGCGGATGGAGCACGATGGGGGGTGCGCAGCATGGCGGATGGAGCACGTTTGGGAGTGCGCAGCATGGCGGATGGACCACGTTTGGGAGTGTGCAGCATGGCGGATAGAGCACGATAGGGAGTGCGCAGCATGGCGGATGGAGCACGTTTGGGAGTGCGCAGCATGGGGGATGCAGCACGATGGGGAGTGCGCAGTATGGCGGATGGAGCACGTTTGGGAGTGTGCACCATGGCGGATGGACCACGTTTGGGAGTGTGCAGCATGGGGGATGGAGCACGATGGGGGGTGCGCAGCATGGGGGATGGAGCACGTTTGGGAGTGCGCAGCATGGCGGATAGAGCACGATGGGGAGTGCGCAGCATGGCGGATGGAGCACGTTTGGGAGTGCGCAGCATGGGGGATGCAGCACGATGGGGAGTGCGCAGTATGGCAGATGGAGCACGTTTGGGAGTGCGCAGCATGGCGGATGGACCACGTTTGGGAGTGCGGAGCATGGCGGATGGAGCACGTTTGAGAGTGCGCAGCATGGGGGATGCAGCACGATGGGGAGTGCGCTGCATGGGGGATGGAGCACGATGGGGGGTGCGCAGCATGGGGGATGGAGCACGATGGGAGGTGCACACCTCCCCCCAACACACACACACGCGCACTGCACAACACACACACACACTGGGAACCACAAACAACGCCCTACACAGACACCCACACACACAGACAACGCTGCACACACACAACACCCAACACACAAACACCGCAGCACACACAAATATACGCACATACCGCACAACACACACATTGCTCAAAACATACCTCCCCCCAAAACACACCACACACACACAAACCGCACAACACACACACACACACACAACGCTACAGACACACAGCGTTCCACAAACAATGCAACACACGCAACACACATACACCGCTCTCACCCCCCGCCACACCCAGACAACACCCAGAACATGTACAGCCCCTACACAAACACTTGGTAACTACACACAACAACAACATCTATATATATATATATACATATATAACAAAAATCATACATGAACTACACAATACGTAAATTCTAGAATACCCGATGCGTAGAATCGGGCCACCTTCTAGTATATTATATAAACACACGTGTGTATGTATATATGTATGGGTGTGTGTGTGTATATATATATATATATATATATATATATATATATATATATAATAATCTATATACATAATTGCCTTATTCTTATTTTGTCTGTCTGTCTGTCTGTCTTGCTCCAAAATTGTGTTCTTACGGTGACACAAAGCTGATTGGCCGCTGGGCTTGCCATGGCCCCGCCCCCCCGCACGGATTGGCCACTCGCCCAGGCTCCGCCCCCCCACAGATTGGCCTCTCGCCCGGCACCCTGCAGGCATTGGCAACTCGGCCACGCCCCGCCCCCCTCACGCAATGCACGCTAGCTCTGGCCCCGCCCCCCCCCCACGCATTCCCCGAACCGACACTGTCACGGAGCCACGACTACCAGGTGAGTACTGTACCCCTGGGAGCCCACATCAGTGTACGCCGCCAAACCAGCCGACACATACCCTCGCATTGCTGGGGCTGGCCGGCTTATGCTGGTGTGGGCTCCCGTGCGAGCGGGGGACGAGATACGCTGGTAACCATGGTAGCATAGTTACCAGCGCATCAAGGTCCTGCAGCGGCGGAACATACACACACGCACACACATAACAGCACACACACACACATCAGATCACACTCTCACACACACCTCACACACACATCACATCGCATCCACACATCAAGGTCTTGCAGCGGCGGAACATACACACACGCACACACATAACGCACGCACATAACAGTACACACATGTGGTATCTCCGGATGTGAGTATGAGCGCGTATGTGCAAAATCGTCAATGTGTGTGTGCGTGAGTGTATGCGATCGGGTGTGTGTGAGTGTATGCGATCGGGTGTGTGTGAGTGTATGCGATCGGGTGTGTGTGAGTGTATGCGATCGGGTGTGTGTGTGTGTGTGTGTGTGTGTGTGTGTGAGTGTATGCGATCGGATCTGTGAGTGTCGGCAAAGGAGCACGGCGTGCTGGAGGAGGCTGGGAGGAGAAAGGCTGATCCTGGGGAAGGCTGGGATGGGGAGGCTGGGAGAAGAGAGGCTGATGCTGGGGGAGGCTGAGGCTGGGGTAGGCTGGGAGGAGAGAGGCTGAGGCTGATGCTGGGGACAGAGAGGCTGATGCTGGGGACAGAGAGGCTGATGCTGGGGACAGAGAGGCTGATGCTGGGGACAGAGAGGCTGATGCTGGGGACAGAGAGAAGGATGCTGGGGAGAGAGAGGCTGATGCTGGGGAGAGAGAGGCTGATGCTGGGAGGAGAGAGGCTGATGCTGGGAGGAGAGAGGCTGATGCTGGGAGGAGAGAGGCTGATGCTGGGAGGAGAGAGGCTGATGCTGGGAGGAGAGAGGCTGATGCTGGGATGAGAGAGGCTGATGCTGGGATGAGAGAGGCTGATGCTGCGGGTAGAGAGGCTGATGCTGGGAGGAGAGAGGCTGATGCTGCGGGCAGAGAGGCTGATGCTGCGGGTAGAGAGGCTGATGCTGGTGCAGCATTGGGGATGGAGCACGATGGGGGGTGCGCAGCATGGGGGATGGAGCACGTTTGGGAGTGCGCAGCATGGCGGATGGAGCACGTTTGGGAGTGCGCAGCATGGCGGATGGAGCACGTTTGGGAGTGCGCAGCATGGCGGATGGAGCACGTTTGGGAGTGCGCAGCATGGCGGATGGAGCACGTTTGGGAGTGCGCAGCATGGCGGATGGAGCACGTTTGAGAGTGCGCAGCATGGCGGATGGAGCACGTTTGGGAGTGCGCAGCATGGCGGATGGAGCACGTTTGGGAGTGCGCAGCATGGCGGATGGAGCACGTTTGAGAGTGCGCAGCATGGCGGATGGAGCACGTTTGGGAGTGCGCAGCATGGCGGATGGAGCACGTTTGGGAGTGCGCAGCATGGCGGATGGAGCACGTTTGGGAGTGCGCAGCATGGCGGATGGAGCACGTTTGGGAGTGCGCAGCATGGCGGATGGAGCACGTTTGGGAGTGCGCAGCATGGCGAATGGAGCACGTTTGGGAGTGCGCAGCATGGCGGATGGAGCACGTTTGGGAGTGCACAGCATGGCGGATGGAGCACGTTTGGGAGTGCACAGCATGGCGGATGGAGCACGATGGGGGGTGCGCAGCATGGGAGATGGAGCACGATGGGGGGTGCGCAGCATGGGAGATGGAGCACGATGGGGAGTGCGCTGCATGGGGATGGAGCACGATGGGGAGTGCGGCGTATGGCGGATGGAGCACGTTTGGGAGTGCGCAGTATGGCGGATGGAGCACGTTTGGGAGTGCGCAGCATGGTGGATGGACCACGTTTGGGAGTGCGCAACATGGTGGATGGAGCACGTTTGGGAGTGTGCAGCATGGGAGATGGAGCACGATGGGGGGTGCGCAGCATAGGGGATGGAGCACGATGGGAAGTGCACACCTCCCCCCAACACACCACACACACACACACACTGGGAACCACAAACAACTGCCCTACACAGACACCCACACACACAGACAACGCTGCACACACACAACACCCAACACAAACACCGCGGCACACACAAATATACGCACATACTGCACAACACACACATTGCACAAAACATACCTCCCCCAAAACACACCACACACACACAAACCGCGCAACACACACACACACAACGCTACAGACACACAACACTCCACAAACAACGCAACACATATACAACACCGCTCTCACCCCCCGTCACATCCAGACAACACCCAGAACATGTACAGCGCCCTACACAAACACTTGGTAACTACACACAACAACATCTATATATATATATATATATATATATAACAAAAATGATACATGAACTACACAATACGTAAATTCTAGAATACCCGATGCGTAGAATCGGGCCACCTTCTAGTAAAAAGATAAATGGCTGAACTTTCACATTTCAAGTTTGTCTAGTCTAAGGGGCACTTTGCACACAATGACATCGCAAGCCGTGCTTGCGATGCCGAGCACGATAGTCCCCGCCCCCGTCGCATCAGCGATATCTTGTGATAGCAGCCGTAGCGAACATTATCGCTACAGCAGCTTCACATGCACTCACCTGCCCTGCGACGTCGATCTGGCCGGCGAGCCGCCTCCTTATTAAGGGGGCGGGTCGTGCGGAGTCATAGCGACGTCACACGGCAGGCGGCCAATAGAAGCGGAGGGGCGGAGATGAGCGGGACGTAAACATCCCGCCCACCTCTGTCATTCCACATAGACGGCGTGAGCTGCAGGACGCAGGTAAGGTGATGTTCCTCGCTCCTGCAGCTTCATACACAGCGATGTGTGCTGCCGCAGGAACGAGGAACAACATCGTACCTGTCGCTGCCGCGTAATTATGGAATTCCCAGACACTACACCGGTGATACAATTACGACAATTTTGCGCTCGTTAATCGTATCATCTAGGATTTACACACTACGATGTCGAGTGCGACACCGGAAGTGCATCACTTTCAACATGACCCCTCCGACATCGCACCTGCAATGTCGTAGTGTGCAAAGTGCCCCTAAGTGTTGCACAGGATTAGTAAATCTGCCCCATTATTCCTAGACATACACATAGAAGAAGCACAGAGGATCGGTATACGAACAAAGGAAACTCACCAGCATTGTAACTTTCCATGAAACCAAAAGGGCCATAATCAATAGTGATTGACAGGAGGCTGAAGTTATCGGTATTGCACACACCTGCATTAAGAAAATGGGAAACATCTGTCATGGCCGTTATACATGTTCGGAGTCTTATAATTAGGTAGGTAATAGAGTTTTGCAGGACCCTGTCCATTAGCCACGTCGATAATCAGTGCCCACTGGATGGGAGTGAGAGAAGAGCCATGGAGCCGCAGATGCCATCAGGTAAGAGCCGCTTCTCCTGCTCCCATCCAGCGGCCACAAACCAACGTCATGACTGATGGACTGGGACATCCAGTAGGTAATTATCATAAATGATACAAAGGCTTGTGACTCATAAAAAGTCCCAATACACATATTAAAGTTGGACGAACCACTAATATTGACGGTATCAACTGACAAGTGAAGAAAAGAATCCAGCTTATATTATAGTAAAATCTAGGCTTAACAAAGAAAGCAGCTAGCGTTCGAAAAGCGTTGCCGTACCTGGGCTCCCTACTTTATCCATTTGTATTGACTATTTTATATTCTTCAAAATAAAGTTCGGAAAAGATTTTACTATATTTCGGAAGCTGGATTCTTTTCTTCACTTGCATTCCTGCACTTTCAGAGTGTCTATCCGTGCATGCCGGACCCTGCCACAGCTGAGCTGGATCAATTCTTCCTTTCTCCGACTGGGATCAACTGATAGTCTAATGTGAATGGTGGCATCCCGCCGACATATGATTCCAGGGAGAGAAAGATCCAGCACACTGAATTTCCAACAGAATCTTTTTGTTCTACGAGAGATAAGCCGCTGCCAGAGGATTCTCTCATAGACAACACAGAAATGATTGGCCGAGGGTTCTTGTGTATGATGGGGTCAGGAGAGATAACTGTCTAATGTGTATGTGGCTATATTTTTTTGCCAAAGTTACCGGCTTATTCCGTCGATGGCTATCTCATCCAACCTATCCCACTTGGATGTGTTCCGAATGAGAACAGGACAGTACCCCACTATTAGCACCCCCTGGTGCAGGCTTATCTCCATTGAGCACAAAAAGATCAAGAATCTCCTTCAAAAAGTGTTAAAGGCCTCCTGACTAGGGATGATCGAATACCTCAAATATTCGACTTCGCGAATATTTTCCGAATATGTTGCCGCTATTCGACTATCCGCGAATATTCGATGCGCAATGTAAGTCTATGAGAAACCCGAATAACAACTATTCGGAACTATTCGGGCTTCCCATAGACTTACATTGCGCATCGAATATTCGCACAGTGGCGACCTATTTGGAAAACATTCGCAAAGCCGAATATTTGAGGTATTCGATCATCCCTACTCCTGACATTTCAGTTTTGGCATCCAAACCACTCACAACTCTGAATTGATGGCCACTGCTCAGTATTCATTTTTCTAATTAATGTGCAAGACCTTTGCAATTTGTTTTCCTCGCGTCCTTGAGCTGTACTTATATTAGGCTACGTGAATCCACTTGGAGTCCAAGGAAGAGTTTGGCGTATTATTGAGTATGGGACAACTAGATCCCCAGAATATCTGCTCTCAGAATTTCACTCATGCGTTGTGAGCACCGTTTACTGGTGGATGTACAATGTAACACAATCATGGTTTCCACAAAACTCTTGTGCTTGCTCCTGATTTATTGACATGTGAGATTACAGAGGCAACAGGCGAGAAGTGGGAGAAAACAAAGATGTCAGCCTTAATCTCGGAGGAGGGCTGGAGGCTGAGAGAAAGACCCTGAAGATGGGGAGCCCTTAATTTACGTGTGTGCCAAAATTCAGGTCCCCTTTAAGCAGAAATATGTCTTGGGTGTATGTGACATGCTAGGTACAGGGAAGTACTAAGCGAACGGCGAAAGGGAAGGGAAACCCTGTGTCTAGGGAAAGGAAAGCTGGTGACCCCTGACCAAACCTTCTGCTGGTTCCTGGGGTCCTCACCACCCTAGATAGTTTTTGCACCTACTGTATGTGTCGAGCCGGATACCTGACCCTAGGTATCCCTAGTGCTGGGCCCTAAATAGGGAACCAAAGGGATGAGCTCTTAGTCAGCCCCACCAAACACTATAGACAACACAAGGAGGACATACAGGAAAAAATGCATGAACTACTTATCTACAGATCACACCTGTAGACGTTCAGCAAAGAATTCAGCAACGATACCACAGAGGAGTACAAGCCATCTGCTTGCAACTAAGGCTTGAGTGAACAGAAAATATCACCAGCACCAGTCCAAAGAAGGAAGGGGTATTTAAGTACCAAGAGAATACTGATGAACAGCAGCTGGGTAGAAGGCGAGCTCCTGCTGGGTCCAAAAGGGAAAGACGAATCCAGCAGGAAAGCTACCTATACCAATGAATACTGACAGTAGCAACAATGAAAAACCAGGGAGCATTCTGCGCAAACACTGCGACCTTCTATAGCCAGAAACCACATGACTGTGTCACCCGTGACACACCCGTGATAGTATCGTAGATCAGCTCACTCAGCTGCTTGATGAAGTAGAAAAGACATGCTTTCCATTGACATTTTGAGCTGGTTTATGCAACTCCATAAACCAGCCCAAACAAAACAGAACAGCCTTTGTGGCATAATGAAAATAACAGCACATGAATAATCCATATAGCTGCGGGGTTCATCTGCTCAGGTACAGGGTTCCACTCTTTGCAACCAAAGCACAGCTCTGGAGGTCTGCTACCTCCATACACAGACTACTGAATGGATGCAGAGGCCTTCTGCTGGATCACACCCTAGGGTGGAGATATGTGAACAGCCATTGCACCCATCTTTTTGACTGTTCGCGAAAAACTTGACCCTTGCCCTGGCCGATTAACCCTCCCATGCTGGAGCCTACATTCGGGTTTCACATCACTGAAACTAATAACTTCACTCCAAAATGTCTCCCCTCCAGGATTTTACCATTGACCATCTTATAAGTGTTAGTGCAGTATCAGGTTCTTGGGTGTAAAATTGTCAGGAGTAACATCTGCATAGAGTTTGTAGGTTCTCCTTGTTAAAGACTTCTTATGAATATGGCCCCTGTGTATACAGGTCTGTGAAAAACACTACAGAATATGTTGGCGCCATGTAAGCCAAAAAGGAAGGAATAAATACGGTAACTTGCAATGATTATACACTCGTCTTAAGAAATGTGACAAGCTCTAAAGCTACATGAAAGCAGAGCTTAGGATCTGGAAGGAAGGTCACAGCGCTTCACAGCCTCACAAGTCCATACCGAGCAGCGTGCAAGACAAGATAACACCGATCAGACGGTCGCAGCTGTGACCGGGGACAGCAGCAGTCACAGACGGGTTACATCAGCTGGAGAAATGAAGCGTCTTGGAAGGCTCGGCAGTCCGTGTCTGAGATCGCCCTGGCTGATTTCTCTACAGCATGATGCCCATATGATGAAAATATGCATTACTAAATGTATGAGGTCTGCTGGCCATCAACAATATAACTCGCTCCGTGTAATGCTCCGTAGCCTTTCTCTATAATCTTCACTGTAAAACGTAAAAACCTACAGAATGCCAGATAACATTATGGAGTAAAATGCTTTTCAAAGTGAATGTATCAGCGACATGTATATGACCTAAGACCATAATGTACATCCTGACCGTAGAGATGTGGCCATGTATCTGTGCAGCGCACCATTCATTTCCGTTGCTGTGCAGCAGCCGCGCGATGGCAGGAGCACGCAACTGTGTCTCCCGCCGAGCCTTCGTTTGGCGCTTGCTACATCAGTAATTTTTTTTTCCCTTAATTTTGTGCACATGGTTATGCGAGCAGCCATGATTCCTGAACTCCTCCTGTAATAGCATACTCAAATACCTAAGAAAACTCAGTTTAACCCCTTCCTGCCTAACCAATCTTTGCATTTTTTTTTTCCCTTCTTATAACAGCCACAACTTTTTTTTTTCAAACTTTTCTGTATACGTCTGTCTGGCAACTTGTGATTTTGAATTACCGTATTTTTTGGATTATAAGACGCACTTTTCCTCCCAGAAATATGGGAGGAAAATGAGGCGTGCATCTTAAAATACAAATGTAGCTTACCAGGTGGTGACCGGCGGAGATGCTGTGCGCGGCGGCTGGTGTACCTGCTGTGGTTGGCGACCGCCGGTGCTTCTGCTGTGGTCGGCAGAGGCCAGCAGTTCTACTGTGGTTGGCGGAGGCCGGCGCAGCTGCTGTGGTTGGTGACTGCCGGTGCTTCTGTGTGGTCGGCAGAAGCCGGCAGTTCTGCTGTGGACAGCGGAGGCTGGCGCAGCTGCTGTGATTGGAAGAGGCCAGCACTTCTGCTGTGGTCGGCAGAGGCCAGCAGTTTTGCTGTGGTTGGCGGAGGCCGGCGCAGCTGCTGTGGTTGGCAACTGCCTGTGCTTCTGCTGTGGTCGGCAAAAGCCGGCAGTTCTGCTGTGGACGGCGGAGGCGCAGCTGCTGTGGTTGGCAGAGGCCGGCGGTTCTGCTGTGGTCGGCAGAGGCCGGCGCAGCTGCTGTGGTTGGCGGCGGCCGGCGCAGCTGCTGTGGTGGTCAGCGGCAGCTGGCGCAGCTGCTGTGATGGTCGGCGGCAGTGGCCAGCGAGGTACAAGCCATTCTGATCATATCAGTGGTAAGGACTTCAAATAATGGTGCCCAGAGTCCGTGCGTGCGTAGATGGAGCTCTTGGCTTAAGAGCTCCATCTGCGCACGCGCTGCCTCTGGGCATCATTTGTTTGGAGCACATCTTCAGAATAACCCGTGCCTCGCCGCCCCCCTCACAGAACACAGCCAGCAAGGGGCAGAGCCAGCAGAAAGCAGAACCAGCACAGAGCAGAGCTAGTACGGGGCAGAGCAGAGCCAGCATGGGGCAGAGCCAGCACGGGACAAAGCAGAGCCAGCACGGGACACAGCAGAGCCAACACGGAGCAGAGCCAGCACAGGGCAAGGCAGAGACAGCATGGGGCAGAGCCAGCACGGGACACAGCAGAGCCAGCACGGAGCAGAGCCAGGACAGAACAGAGCAGCACAGCACATAGCAGAGCCAGTGCGGAGCAGAGCCGGCAGGACCAGCACAGTGGTAAGACACCACCGGATTATAAAACAGACCCCATATATTTATTTTTTTTTACCTTTTTTTTTCCTCTGAATTTGGGGTGTCTTATAATCCGGTGCATCTTATAAAACGAAAAATACGGTACATCATGTACTGAAAAATGGGAGAAAACTGGTGAAGTCGCCATTGGGTTTTTGGTTTTCATATTTATGGCATTCAATGTGCAGTAAAAATTACCCGACCACGTGATTCTTCTGGTCAGTACAATTACAGCAATAACATTTAATATATAGTGTTACATCTCTACCCAAACCTCCTCCAGCAATCGCTGCCATATTCATCTTTTGATAGGCGCTGGGGATAGAGGTAATGTTATGGCCAACATAACTATACTGGTGTGGCAGGGACCGAGGAGGTGCCAGTTATTACTTGGTTTACACCTGGCGCCTCTCCTGATCTCAATTGCAATCCAGACTTTATTTCTTTTGAAATCTTTCTGACTCTGACCCTGACTAGCCTAACTTTGTTTTGGCTGACCACATAGTATCTGACCCTGGCTGCAACCCTGACTACAGTTTTATCTCCCAACTCTACTAGTGCTATATCTCTTGTTATTGACCCGGCTACTTTGACCATCATCCCTTCAGACTCACTCCTCTGGCCAGCAGCCACAACCCAGTGTACCACACCATTAAGTCCAGATCCCTGTATAGCAGTTATAAAGTGTAAAGGCCAGGGTTCTTCTGTGACCTGTTAGATGGAATGACTTTAATAGGTTTGACCACAATTACAACAAAGTCTTCTTAAATACTATATTCCTCCTTGTAAAATACAAAATACCCTGTACTCACCTCTCATACAGGCTCTGTTTAACTAATGCGGCACCTGGTCTCCCGAGGTTCACTTGACATGATTATGCCATGTGAACCCCCTACAGCCAACCAGTAGCCGTTGCTAAGCTGCTATGTTCTCACTCCTTTTGATTGTATCTCACACATCTAAAGAACCTGTGAGAAATGCTCAATAGCAGTCACGAACTGGTATAGGGCTCCATGGTATAACAATGTCATGTGAGCTTTGGTAAACAAGGCGCCGACATTGGTGGAATGGTGCCAGTACAGGGAAAATGGTGTATAGGATATTTCTACTTCACAAGAGGGAATATAGTACTTAAGAAGGGGCTGTCCTAATAGTGGGTATCCCTTTTTGGCCAAGCCTGTCCAAGGTAGGCTTTTTGGGCTTACTGCTTCTGACAGACTTAACATATATCTGTTACGCTAGGTACAGGGAAGTACCAAGCGAACAGCTAAACGGAAGGGAAACCCTGTGTCTAGGGAAGGGGGAGATGGTGACCCCTGACCAAACCTACCGCTGGCCCCTGGCTTCCATCACCACTCTAGATAGTTAGATAGGTTCTGCACCTATGCGCCAAGCTGGATACCTGACCCTGTCTGACCCTGATTTAGGCCCTAGGTGGGGTGAACAGATGGGATGATCACTTAGTTAACCCCACTAAAGCTGGGTTCACACATAGCGACAGCGACGTCGCTGTTACGTCATCATTTTCTGTGATGCAACAGCGACCTTGTAAGTCACTGTTATGATCGCTGCTTAGCTGTCAAACACAGCAGAAGCAGCAGCGATCATAACAACACGCATCGCTGTGCTACATGTGCAGAGAGCAGGGAGCCGCGCACACTGCTTAGCGCTGGCTCCCTGCTCTCCTAGCTACAGTACACGTCGGGTTAATTACCCGATGTGTATTGCAGCTACATGTGCAGAGAGCAGGGAGCCACGCACACCGCTTAGCGCTGGCTCCCTGCACTCCTAGCTACAGTACACATCAGGTTAATTACCCGATGTGTACTGCAGCTACATGTGCAGGGAACAGGGAGCCGGCACTGGCAGCAAGAGCGGCGGACGCTGGTAACGAAGGTAAATATCGGGTAACCAGGGAAAGGTTTTCCCTTGGTTACCCGATATTTACCCTGGTTACAGCTTACCGCAGCTGCCAGATGCCGGCTCCTGCTCCCTGCTCGCTTCATTTCGTCGCTCTCTCGCTTTCACACACAGCGATGTGTGCGTCGCAGCGGGAGAGCGACGACCAAAAAATTAAGCTGGACATTCAGCAACGACCGGCGACCTCACAGCAGGGGCCAGGTCGTTGCTGGATGTCACACAGCGACAGGACATCGCTGCAATGTCACAGAAAATTGTCGTTGTCGTCGTCTCTGTGTGTGACACCACCCTAAGCTCTAAAGAACACACAGGGAAATACACACAATGGAAAGTAAACTAATAACTTATCCTCAGATATCACCCTCACCGAGTAAGGGGAAATGAGGGTATTTAAAGACACAAAGGGAAGTTCTGAATATTAACAGCTGAAAAGGTGAGGAAATCTTCAGGGTCCTAATGACAAAGGCATAACCCCCAAGCAGGGAAAAAGGGAAAGTCAGAGAGCAGTTTGTGTAGCCAAACGCTGAGCCCTTCTACAGCCAGAAACTACAGGACTCAACCTGTCAGGAGGATTTATGACCCACTACAAAATCTGAGAGGTCTGCTCCAGAGACTGCGAGAGCAGCAGACCTCTGATCCTACATGGATATTGGGACAATAAAACTTTCACACCACTAATCAAAGCTAATTAAGGATTCACTCTCTAAGCTCAGTGTTTGTTTATTTAAATGTCCTTTTATTATGCCATCCCTCTAATCTGTTTGTGTATATATATATATATATATATATATATATATATATATATATATATATATATATATATATATATATATATATATATGTGTGTGATTCTTCAGATATTTTGTCATAACATGCCTGTTGAAGGGACCTGAGATGTCTCGAAAGCTTGCTTTGTAACACCATTTTATTTTATTTTAGTTAGCCATTAAAAGGTATCACAACAAGATTATAATTTTGTTTCTCTCACTGAGAACAATCAATCATTTTTCAACTGGCTAACACGGTACGAAAAGCTTTTCTGTCTGTTATGTGTGACACACCTGTGACAATGCCTTAGTGGTCAGCTGTATTTCATCTTAGTCTGGGAATTTTGGTAGATTAACCATCTAATTTATATGTGGGCTCTGAACTTACCTCAACAGCAGATGTTGGAGGAGATAAAGATCGAGCAGCTTGATTTCAATTGACTGATTCTTTGTTATTGGGAGGTTGAAACAGAACTAAGGCATGTCTGTGCGTCGTACACTCAGATTCAGTAGAACTGAGGAACCACATCGTACTTGCAGCTGCCGGCAATGAGGAAAGAAAGAGGTGGGCGGGATGTTACAGCTGCTCATCTCCGCCCCTCTGCTTCTATTGGGCGGCCGCTTAGTGACGCCGCATAAACCGCCCCCTTAGAAAGGAGGCGGTTCGCCAGCCACAGCGACATCGCTAGGCAGGCAAGTCCATGTAACGGGTCCTAACGATGTTGTGCGCTACGGGCAGCAATTTGCCTGTGACGCACAACCGACGGGGGCGGGTGCTTTCACCAGCAACATCACTAGCGATGTCGCTGTGTGTAAAGCCCGCTTAAAGGCCACTTTAAGCGGCGTCACTAAGCGGCCGCTCAATAGAAGCGGAGGGGTGGAGATGAGCGGCCGTAACATCCCGTCAACCTCCTTCTTTCCTCATTGCTGGCGGACACAGGTACAATGTGGTTCCTCGTTCCTGCGGTGTCACACATAGCGATGTGTGCTGCCGCAGGAACGACGAACAACCTGCGTGCTCAACAGCAATGATATTTGGGATTAGAACGACGTGTCAACGATCAACGATTAGGTGAGTAATTTTGATCGTTAACGGTCATTCCTGCGTTTCACACGCAACGACGTCGCTAACGAGGTTGGATGTGCGTCACAAATTCCGTGACCCCAGCGATATCTCTTTAGCGATGTCGTTGCGTGTAAAGCCCCCCTTTAGTCTCATCCTCTGCCACTTTTTTTCTGTCTGACCCCTTTATGCATGGTTATTATTTGTAATCTCATCTTATTCATTAATCAAGCATCAAAAAAATTGGAATTCATGGTTTTTGACTGCTTGAGTTTTATAGACCAAACAGGAGAAGATCAGCTTCAGACCAACCAGAACCCCCTTACAGATGAGAAGTAATGATCTGTGCACAGATTCGGCTAAACATTCTAATTCATTGTATTATCTATTAGTCTAGAAAAAAAAATTTCTCTATCGTTTCATTGGGAGACACAGGACCATGGGTTATGCTGCTGTCACTAGGAGGCTGACACTAAGAAGACAGAAAAAGTTAGCTCCTCCCCAGCAGTATACACCCCGAGCCGGAGGCGGGTTCAATTCAGTTTTAGCTTAGTGTCGTAGGAGGCTGATGTGGGCCGTCTCGGCCCCCCTCAGCCATTTGATTTTTGCGCTTTTTTTCCCTTTTCGGCGCCGCTCATCGCTCTTATACCTGTCTTCTCGTTTCTGCAGGTATTTTCTTCACTCATCCTCCGCAGCCCTGTGGGTACCACTCCCCAGGGTTGCAGGGGCTTGAGACTTTGGGCCCTCTCCCCCGTTCAGTCCCGTGGTACCACTCCCGGGTTTGTTCGTGTGGGAAACACCTCATGGGCACCCCTGATTCGCCCTGCGGTATCACCCCAAAGGGCGTACAGGGGCATACAGCAGGGATGGGACCTCAGCAGCATGTCTGAAATCCGATGGGGCCCGCATCGCTGCCTTCTCCTGCAGGGGGGCTCCTTACCCCCATCATGATGTCCACTTCCCTGCCTCAGCACGCTGCTCCCCCAGAGCCAGCAGTCTTCCTGGACAGGGGCACTGCACACAGGCACCACCTCTGGGCCGGCGCCGCCGAGATCAGGTAGGACCGACCTTCTCCTACCTTCTTCTCCAGGCGGCTACAAAATTGAGGCCCCGGTCTCGGCCTAGACGCTCTGCGCCCCAGCCACGTCTCAGCAGTCGGCGGCGTGTGCAGGCACAAGCGCAGAGCTCCCTCTTGGCGCTCCGGTCATCGCTGCTGCGCCACCACTGCTTGCAGGTAGCGCCGCCTGTCTCTACTTCCCTGCGCGCCGGCAGCCCCAAAATTTAGGCCCCGGCTCCGGCCTTGTCTCCAGTGTCCCAGGCCCGCCCTTCACTGCAGCGCTATTGGTTGCCGGCCGTCCGTCTCCGCCCTCCGCTCTGCCCCAGGCATCACAGGGGGGGAGGTGGATGTGTTTTTCACGCTCTCCAGACTCCTTCAGCGTCCATCTTCCCTATATAAAAAAAAAAAAAAAAAAGAAAAAAAAAGAAAAAAAGAAATAGGACTCCCGGTGTGCGGATTGCTGAAACTGCAGCAACCGTTTATAACAGTAAAAGCAAGCCTCAAAAGAGCCACAATCATACAGAGATTGTGTTTCATCAGAGGTTGAGTTTATTATTGTATATATATATATATATATATATATATATATATATATATATATATATATATATATATATATATATATATATATATTATATACAGTAAGGGCCAGAAATATTTGGACAGTGACACAAGTTTTGTTATTTTAGCTGTTTACAAAAACATGTTCAGAAATACAATTATATATATAATATGGGCTGAAAGTGCACACTCCCAGCTGCAATATGAGAGTTTTCACATCCAAATCGGAGAAAGGGTTTAGGAATCATAGCTCTGTAATGCATAGCCTCCTCTTTTTCAAGGGACCAAAAGTAATTGGACAAGGGACTCTAAGGGCTGCAATTAACTCTGAAGGCGTCTCCCTCGTTAACCTGTAATCAATGAAGTAGTTAAAAGGTCTGGGGTTGATTACAGGTGTGTGGTTTTGCATTTGGAAGCTGTTGCTGTGACCAGACAACATGCGGTCTAAGGAACTCTCAATTGAGGTGAAGCAGAACATCCTGAGGCTGAAAAAAAAGAAAAAATCCATCAGAGAGTTAGCAGACATGCTTGGAGTAGCAAAATCAACAGTCGGGTACATTCTGAGAAAAAAGGAATTGACTGGTGAGCTTGGGAACTCAAAAAGGCCTGGGCGTCCACGGATGACAACAGTGGTGGATGATCGCCGCATACTTTCTTTGGTGAAGAAGAACCCGTTCACAACATCAACTGAAGTCCAGAACACTCTCAGTGAAGTAGGTGTATCTGTCTCTAAGTCAACAGTAAAGAGAAGACTCCATGAAAGTAAATACAAAGGGTTCACATCTAGATGCAAACCATTCATCAATTCCAAAAATAGACAGGCCAGAGTTAAATTTGCTGAAAAACACCTCATGAAGCCAGCTCAGTTCTGGAAAAGTATTCTTTGGACAGATGAGACAAAGATCAACCTGTACCAGAATGATGGGAAGAAAAAAGTTTGGAGAAGAAAGGGAACGACACATGATCCAAGGCACACCACATCCTCTGTAAAACATGGTGGAGGCAACGTGATGGCATGGGCATGCATGGCTTTCAATGGCACTGGGTCACTTGTGTTTATTGATGACATAACAGCAGACAAGAGTAGCCGGATGAATTCTGAAGTGTACAGGGATATACTTTCAGCCCAGATTCAGCCAAATGCCGCAAAGTTGATCGGACGGCGCTTCATAGTACAGATGGACAATGACCCCAAGCATACAGCCAAAGCTACCCAGGAGTTCATGAGTGCAAAAAAGTGGAACATTCTGCAATGGCCAAGTCAATCACCAGATCTTAACCCAATTGAGCATGCATTTCACTTGCTCAAATCCAGACTTAAGACGGAAAGACCCACAAACAAGCAAGACCTGAAGGCTGCGGCTGTAAAGGCCTGGCAAAGCATTAAGAAGGAGGAAACCCAGCGTTTGGTGATGTCCATGGGTTCCAGACTTAAGGCAGTGATTGCCTCCAAAGGATTCGCAACAAAATATTGAAAATGAAGGGAATTTTGTTACTTACCGTAAATTCCTTTTCTTCTAGCTCCTATTGGGAGACCCAGACGATTGGGTGTATAGCACTGCCTCCGGAGGCCACACAAAGCAATTACACTAAAAAGTGTAAGTCCCCTCCCCTTCTGGCTATACACCCCCAGTGGGATCACTGGCTCACCAGTTTTAGTGCAAAAGCAAGAAGGAGGAAAGCCAATAACTGGTTTAAACAAATTCACTCCGAAGTAACGTCGGAGAACTGAAAACCATTCAACATGAACAACATGTGTACCCGAAAAACAACCACAAATCCCGAAGGACAACAGGGCGGGTGCTGGGTCTCCCAATAGGAGCTAGAAGAAAAGGAATTTACGGTAAGTAACAAAATTCCCTTCTTCTTCGGCGCTCCATTGGGAGACCCAGACGATTGGGACGTCCAAAAGCTGTCCCTGGGTGGGTAAAGAAATACCTCATGTTAGAGCTGCAAAGACAGCCCTCCCCTACGGGGAGGCAACTGCCGCCTGCAGGACTCTTCTATCTAGGCTGGCGTCCGCCGAAGCATAGGTATGCACCTGATAATGTTTGGTGAAAGTGTGCAGACTCGACCAGGTAGCTGCCTGGCACACCTGTTGAGCCGTAGCCTGGTGTCGTAATGCCCAGGACGCACCCACGGCTCTGGTAGAATGGGCCTTCAGCCCTGATGGAACCGGAAGCCCAGCAGAACGGTAGGCTTCAAGAATTGGTTCTTTGATCCATCGAGCCAGGGTGGCTTTGGAAGCCTGCGACCCTTTGCGCTTACCAGCGACAAGGACAAAGAGTGCATCCGAGCGGCGCAGGGGCGCCGTGCGGGAAAAGTAGATTCTGAGTGCTCTCACCAGATCCAACAAATGTAAATCCATTTCATACCGATGAACTGCATGCGGATAAAAGGACGGCAAGGAGATATCCTGATTAAGATGAAAAGAGGATACCACCTTAGGGAGAAACTCCTGAATGGGGCGCAGCACTACCTTGTCCTGGTGGAACACCAGGAAAGGAGCCTTGGATGACAGCGCTGCTAGTTCGGACACTCTCCGAAGAGACGTGATCGCTACCAGAAAGGCCACTTTCCGTGATAGTCGAGAGAGTGAAACATCCGTCAGAGACTCGAAAGGCGGCTTCTGGAGAGCAACTAGTACCCTGTTCAGATCCCATGGATCTAACGGCCGCTCGTACGGGGGGACGATATGACAAACCCCCTGCAGGAACGTGCGTACCTGCGGACGTCGTGCTAGACGCTTCTGAAAAAAAAAAAAAAACCAATAGCGCCGAGACTTGCCCTTTAAGGGAGCCGAGCGACAAGCCCTTTTCCAACCCAGATTGCAGGAAGGAAAGAAAAGTAGGCAATGCCAATGGCCAGGGGGACACTCCTTGTACAGAGCACCAGTAAAAGAAAATCTTCCACTTCCGTGGTAGATCTTAGCAGACGTGGGCTTCATAGCCTGTCTCATGGTGGCAACGACCCCTTGGGATAATCCTGAGGACACTAGGATCTAGGACGCAATGGCCACACAGTAGGTTCAGGGCCGTAGAATTCAGATGGAAAAACGGCCCTTTGGACAGTAAGTCTGTCCGGTCTGGTAGTGCCCACGGTTGACCGACCGTGAGATGCCTGTCGCCAGAGCTCTTTGATCGTCATGAAAACCGGGACCCTGCTGTTGTGCCGATTCGTGAAACCCGTCCGGGTGCAGAGACCATTCTCCTGCGTCCACGCCCTGGTGACTGAGGAAGTCTGCTTCCCAGTTTTCTACGCCCGGGATGTGAACTGCGGATATGGTGTATGCTCTGTCTTCCACCCCTAGCAGAATCCGGCGGACTTCCTGGGAGGCTCGCCGACTGCGTAGTCCGCCTTGGTGGTTGATGTATGCCACCGCTGTGGATTGTCCGACTGAATTCGGATCGGTTTGCCTTCCAGCCACTGCAGGAAGTCTTGCAGGGCAATATACACTGCCCAGAGCTCCAGACAATTGATCTGAAGAGTGGACTCCTCTGAAGAGAGTCCGTGATCGTCTGAGAAAGGGGGACGTTCCTGTGTAGGGACATCGACTTCCCCTCCCATTAGCGAAGAATGTTCTATTGAAGTGGACGCAGATGAAACTGCGTGAAAGGGACTGCCTCTGGATGAGGTGTCTCCTTGAAGGAGAGACTGCACCCCCGTCTGTAGTGACCGCTGTTTGTCCAGTGGAAGCTTCACCATCGCTGAGAGAGTGTGAAACCCCAAGCTAAGATATGCCAGCGATTGGGTTTAACTTTGAAAAGTTGAGGACCCACCCGAAACTCTGGGAAGTCTCCAGCGCCATGTTCAGGCTGTGTTGGCATGCCTCTTAAAAGAGTGCCTTGACAAGTAGATGGTCTAAGTAAGGGATCACAGGGTGACCCTGAGAGTGCGGGAGTGGTCCCACTGCTGCCATGAACTTGGTGAAAACCCGTGGGGCTGTCGCCAGACCGAAGGGTAGGGCTACGAACCGAGGATGCTCGTCTTCAATAACGAATCGTAGCAAACGCCGGTGCTCTGGAGCAATCGGCACGTGGAGATAAGCATCCTGATGTCTATTGATGCTAGGAAATCTCCTTGAGACATTGAGGCAATGACGGAGCGGAGGGATTCCATCCGGAACCGCCTGGTTTTCACGTGCTTGTTGAGCAGTTTAAGGTCCAGAACGGAACGGAAGGAGTCGTCCTATTTTGTCACCCCGACCAGATCGGAGTAAAAAGTGTCTCTTGTTCCTGAGGAGGAACCGGGATTACGACTCCTACTGCCTGCAGAAGAGCCTCGGCTCGGCCGGTGAGGAAGTTTTTGCGACAAACTGTCTCTCACCCACCGGCCATTGACCTGTGGCAGTTAAATGTCGCTAAAGCGGGGGAGTCTGCCACCGACCGCGGACGCGGAGAGAGAGGGCTGAAAGTCATGAGGAAACCGCCTTGGTAGCGGTTCCTCCGGCTGCCTTCTCCGGGCGCGATTGAGCCCGCCAGGAACCTGCGCCCCTCTGAGCCTATTGAGTCCTGTTGGACGAGGGCAATTGGGACGTGCCCGAGCCTGGGAAGGACCGAAACCTCGACTGTCCCTTCTCCTGATGGGTCTTGTTTGATAGCTGGGGTAAGGAAGAATCCGTACCCTTGGACAGTTGAATGATTTAATCCAACCGCTCACGAAACAGTCTGTCACCAGATAAAGGCTATCTGGTTAAGCACTTTTGTGGAAGCAGCATCTGCTCCAATCCCTTAACACTAGGAGCGTAACAACACGGAGTTGGCGGACGCCACTGACGTACGGCTCGTAGAGTCCAGGACAGCATAAACAGCTTGAGTCGCAATGCCGACATTGCGAGGTGAAGGACGCTACTGCGGCCAAGATGTACATGTGACCGCGTCCCTCTGCGCAATACTAGCTGAAATAGCTTGGAGTGCCTCTATGGCTGCGAATGCCGGGGCAACCGACCCGCCGATAGCTTCATAGACAGATTGCAACCAGAGGGCTATCTGTCTGTCAATGGCATCTTTAAGTGAAGTCCCATCTTCCACTGCAACTATAGATCTAGCCGCAAGCCTGGAGATTGGGGGATCCACCCTTGGAGCGCTTGAGCACGTCAGGGGGGAAGAGACAACGCGTATCCTCAATACGGTTGGAGAAACGCTTATCGGGATAAGCGTGGTGTTCCTGGACTGCTTCTCTGGAGTCAGAGTGACCAGAAAAGTACTCAATATACGCTTGAGATACCGAAATAG
The DNA here is from genome assembly GCF_048569485.1 of Anomaloglossus baeobatrachus. Taxonomy (NCBI): domain Eukaryota; kingdom Metazoa; phylum Chordata; class Amphibia; order Anura; family Aromobatidae; genus Anomaloglossus; species Anomaloglossus baeobatrachus. The sequence continues at coordinate 527,346,288 of NC_134358.1, read as the reverse complement.
GGATTTCTTCTGCTGTGAAGCTGACCCCTCCACTGGAGGAGTTGAGGGAGAAATACCCAACCTTCCATTGATGGACGCTATAAGATTATTCACCATAGCGTCACCATCCGGTGTATCCGGATTGAGAGCGGTCTCAGGATCAGAGTCCTGAACAGCTACGTCTGCATCATCATACAGAGAGTACTGTGATGAAGTCGAGGGCCGTTCTTAGGGAGCTCGCTTAGGCCGTCTGGGACTGTCGTCCGTGTCAGAGCCTGCACCCTGGGATGCATGGGACCCTCCTGGAGCCATGATTTGTTTCGAAATCAGGGTGGCCAGGGGCATTGAATCAACATTGCCCAAGGTCTGTCTGGACTGCAAAGTCTGTAAGATGTTAGTCATAGTCACAGACAATATATCAGCGGAAACTGCAACTCCGTCCCATGCTTTTTTTTTTTTTTTTTTTTTTGCTGTTGCTGTCTAGCCATCTAGGAGCATTAGCCAAGAATAGCGACCGTACAGTGCAATGTATAGCATACAAGCATGAAGTACAATAAACACTTCAGCACATGCAGTACAAGGAGCATAGAAAGCCTGTGCCTTGGCACCTTTGCTTTTCTGCTGCCGTTGTCTAGTTATTCAGGAGCATTAGCCAAGAAAAGCGACATACAGTGAATGTATAGCATACAAGCATGAAAATAACCACTGCAGCACATGCAATCCAAGCAGCATTGAAAGCTTGTGCCTTAGCACCCTTGCTTTTCTGCTGCTGTTGTCTAGTCATCAAGGAGCATTAGCCAAGAATAGCGACATGCAGTGAATGTACAAGCATGAAAATAAACTCTGCAGTACATGCAATCCAAGCAGCATTGAAAGCCTGTGCCTTAGCACCATTGCTGTTTGCTGCCGCTGCCTAGCCATCTAGGCGGGTAGACAGCCAAGAATAGCCCTTACAGTGCAATGTAAAGCATACAAGCATAAAGGACACATGACACTGCAGCACATGCAAGACAAGCAGCATATAGAGTCTGTGCTTTAGCACCCCTGATCTTTTGCTGCTGTTTCTAGGTCTGCATCCTGAATAGCGACCGTACAAAAGTACAACAGGACACTTCGGCATTAGTGGGTCAGCACTTTAGTTGCCGCTTACCGCCCGCACAAAAGCGGGTGTGTGGCGCCGGAATCCTGTGCTGGTAGCTCAGCGCTTGTCTCCGTTTTCCCGCTCTGCGCGCCGGAATGGCTGCCGGCGTCCAGAGGAGAGGGGCGGGCCGAGGGCGTGCCCGAGACAAGAGCGGGAACCCGGCGCCCACTGTGTCTAGTGAAGGGGGCTGGAGAATGCAAATAAGGCTCCAGCCCTCGGCGCTGCTATAGAACAGCGTCTCTCCCTTTCCCTGAGTGACAGGGTGGGGGCGGGAACGAAGCGGCGCTAGGCCGCAAAAGCCGGGGACTAAAGTTAGAAGCGCCGCCGCCGTAAAAGCGCGGTCGGCGCGTCCCCGGCGCACTACAAGTCGCAGCTGCGCCGCCGCTCCAGGGGCGGTCGGCGCGGCGGTCCCCACACGTAAAGTCCCCCAGTAATCTGCAGGGACTATAAGCCCAGCGCACAGCGCTACAGTCCCCGGCGCACTAGCACACCCAGCAAGCCTGGAGTGTGCGTGGCCTGCCATACGGGGACACAGAGTACCTGAAAGTTGCAGGGCCTTGTCCCTGAACGGCACTCCCGCTCCACATCCAGCAGGTTCTATGGGTCTGTGGATGGAGCCCGGCCTCAGGGCTTGGTGGCCGGAAAGATCCCACTTCCTCAGAGCCCCTCAGGGGGATGGGGAAGGAAAACAGCATGTGGGCTCCAGCCTCCGTACCAGCAATAGGTACCTCAACCTTACAAACCGCAAGTGGGGTGAGAAGGGAGCATGCTGGGGGCCCTAGTATGGGCCCTCTTTTCTTCCATCCGATATAGTCAGCAGCTACTGCTGACTAAACAGTGGAGCTTATGCATGGATGTGTGCCTCCTTCGCACAAAGCTTGAAAACTGGTGAGCCAGTGATCCCACTGGGGGTGTATAGCCAGAAGGGGAGGGGCCTTACACTTTTTAGTGTAATTGCTTTGTGTGGCCTCCGGAGGCAGTGCTATACACCCAATCGTCTGGGTCTCCCAATGGAGCGCCGAAGAAAAAAATATTTTGTTTGGGTTTGGTTTATTTGTCCAATTACTTTTGACCTCCTAAAATGTGGAGTGTTTGTAAAGAAATGTGTACAATTCCTACAATTTCTATCAGATATTTTTGTTCAAACCTTCAAATTAAACGTTACAATCTGCACTTGAATTCTGTTGTAGAGGTTTCATTTCAAATCCAATGTGGTGGCATGCAGAGCCCAACTCGCGAAAATTGTGTCACTGTCCAAATATTTCTGGACCTAACTGAATATATATATATATATATATATATATATATATATATAGTGAGACTGTGACCGGGGTTATCTATGACGGCCGGTATGTCTCGCCCCGGTTGTGCTCACTCCATGATAGAAAGCAACTACACTCCAGGGTTAATGCTGTTTCCCTACAGGCTGAAAGAAGGGTTAAAAGGAAACAGGAACAAGGGCGGGGGTGCCGAGTGTGAGGGAGTGAACACAACTCCCTGAGTTTTCTGCCGGAGAGGCACATGTGTACTGTTGTGGACTTTTGTTTGAGTATTAAACCGTCTGCTGTGAACCATGGTGCCTGGATCCCGTGTCTTCTGCTGCGCAGCCGACCACGCTACCTCACATATGGTGTAGAATGCGAGCATGCCAGCCCGGTGAGGTGTAGCATCCATCCCTGGTGACCCAGCAGTGCATGTCCTGGATTCGAGCGGCTATACTACAGCCCAAACCCGGCGACGCCATGGAGGACATACTAAAGCAGCTGGCTCAGGCTACTGCACAGCAACAACAGACGAATACACACCTGCTCCGGACGTTGGATCATCAGCAGCAATCCTTGAAATTGCAGGAACAGAGGCACCAAGAACAGATGGTCCTCCTGGCCAAGTCGATCCGTGCCGGACCGGCAGCAACAACCCCGGGACCGGGTGACGACGGCAGCGTCCGGAAAGCGGTGAGACAAGCGTTGCAAAAGATGACCCCGGGGGATGATGTGGAAGCGTTCCTGGCGGTGTTTGAGCGGGTGGCCGAGCGGGAAAAGCTGCCGACCCCCCAGTGGGCTGAGGTATTGTCGCCCTATCTGACGGGGGAGCCCCAAAAAGCGTACCTGGACCTCTGTACCGAGGACGCCATAGAATATGCGTCTTTGAAAGCCGAAATACTGGCTCGGTTGGGGGTGAATACCTATGTACGGGCTCAGCGGGTAAATCAGTGGTTCTATGAGGAAGCCAAACCCGTACGCTCCCAGGCCTATGACTTGTTACATCTCGTAAAAAAGTGGTTGCAGCCTGACACTCTGAGCCCGGCACAAATGGTGGAAAGGGTAGTAGTTGATCGTTTTGTGCGCACTTTACCCGTCACCATTCAACGGTGGGTAGGACAGGGCGACCCGAGTACCCTGGACCAATTAGTGTCCCTGGTAGAGCGGCATGTGGCTACGCAGGACTTGATACGGGACACTGAGACTTTCCGTACCGCCCGTCGGTCCGGCCCCTCCAAGCCTAGGGCCAAGGACCCACCGCCGACACCGGTGCAGGAGTCCGCTACCGTCCCGTCTGAGGCCGCGCCCGCCGTCCCTGAGGTCCAGAAGGTTCTGTACCCTAAACGACAACTCGTCAAGGGGGTTTCCTTCCCTATTAGATGTTAGCGGTGCCAGCGGGTGGGACATATGGAAGCCCAGTGTCCACTCACCACGGAGCCCATGGATTGTGGGGTTACCCGGCAGGGTTCAATGTATGCTCAGGTGGTGTGTACCGCTGACCTGGTCTCCCCAGAGACTGAGCCCCACTTGTGCCAAATACAGGTGAATGGATGTCCGGTTACAGGCTTGTTGGATTCCGGAAGCTTAGTGACCCTTGTGCGATCAACCCTAAGGGCTAAAGTAAAGGCCACAGGACGTACCGTGGGGGTGGTTTGCATACATGGGGACCGCCGAGACTATCCCACGGGGATTGTCACCATCACAGCACCTTGCGGTCAGGTGCAACATGAGGTGGGACTTATTAACACTCTTCCCTATGACGTGATCCTAGGAAGGGATCTGCCCTATTTTTGGACTTTATGGAAGGGACCTCCTAAGTCCCCTCAGATATTGGTCAGTCCGGGACCTGAGCCCTACAATCCTGAATCCGGGACGCCTGCCGTAGGGGTTCCCATGATAGGGACAGAATGTGAACCCGATAGGTCGCCCCTAGAGGTATTGGCGGGAGAGGCTGAGACGGTCGAGCCCATCCCGGAGTTGGAGGCGTCCCCGGATACGTTTGGGACAGCCCAACTCCAGGACCCTACATTAATACATGCCCGGGGTCTTTGGGGAGGTAAAACGGTTCTGCGAAACCTGCCCGGAGTGTCAGCTTACCGCACCCCTGACCCACTTTCGCAGTCCGTTGGTGCCCTTACCCATTATAGAAGTCCCTTTTGAACGGATAGGGATGGATCTGGTGGGGCCCCTCGTAAAGTCTGCTCGAGGGCACCAACACATCCTAGTGATTGTTGACTATGCCACCCGGTATCCAGAGGCGATACCTCTCAGACATACTGCAGCGAAGCTTATAGCTCGGGAGTTATTTGCTGTGTTCTGCCGGGTGGGGTTGCCCAAGGAGATCCTTACGGATCAGGGGACCCCATTCATGTCTAAAGTGACCAAAGAGCTATGCCGGCTACTCCAGATCAAGCAGTTGCGTACGTCTGTGTATCATCCTCAGACGGATGGGTTAGTAGAACGATTCAATAAAACCCTGAAAACCATGCTCAAAAGGGTGATCTCCAAAGACGGGAAAGACTGGGATATGATGCTTCCCTATTTGATGTTTGCCATACGAGAGGTGCCACAGGCATCCACGGGGTTTTCGCCTTTTGAGTTGTTATACGGGCGACATCCCCGGGGATTGTTGGACCTGGCAAAGGAAACATGGGAGCAAGAGCCCACCCCCCATAAAAGTGTGATTGAACACATTTTAGGAATGCAGAACCGCATAAGCGCGGTCATGCCAATTGTGAAGGAGCATTTACAGGAGGCTCAGGCCGCGCAAAGCGGCCGCTACAATAGACAAGCCACCGTGCGGACCTTTAAACCCGGGGATCGGGTGTTGGTATTGATCCCCACGGCGGAGAGTAAATTCCTGGCTCAGTGGCAAGGCCCCTACGAGATAAAGGAAAGAGTCGGGGTGGTCAATTATAAGGTATTGCAGCCCGGTAGGCGGAAACCTGAACAAATATATCATGTCAACCTGTTAAAACCGTGGCAGGAACGGGAAAGCCTGATGGTTGATTTTCCCCCATCTCCCTCCTCTTCGGGTCGTTCAAACCCGGCTCCAGCAACCTCTGGAGAGGACGAACCGGAAGTAAGGATTGGAGAAGCCCTCACCAAGCAACAGAGGCGAGAGGCCAGACGGCTGGTTCAGCAGAACCCCGATGTCTTCTCAGAGTTGCCGGGTAGGACCAGTCTGATACGGCATGACATTGTCACCGAGCCTCACCTGAAGGTACGCCTGAAGTCATACCGGGTGCCGGAGGCTCGAAGACAAGCCATATCAGAGGAAGTGAAGACAATGCTACGCCTGGGGGTCATCGAAAAATCCCGGAGTGAATGGGCTAGTCCCATTGTCCTAATACCAAAACCCGATGGCTCCTTAAGGTTCTGCAATGACTTTAGGAGATTGAACGAAATATCCAAGTTCGATCTCTACCCCATGCCCCGGGTGGATGAGCTGATTGATAGGCTGGGACAGGCGCGATATTTCACCACGCTCGACCTGACCAAGGGGTACTGGCAGGTGCCACTGACGGAATCCGCCAAGGAGAAAACCGCTTTTGTTACGCCGGAGGGTCTCTTCCACTATGTTGTCTTGCCTTTTGGGTTACATGGCGCTCCGGCCACGTTCCAGAGGTTGATGGACTTGGTGCTGGAACCCCACCAGGCGTATGCATCAGCGTACCTTGATGACATCATTATTTACAGCTCCGAGTGGCAGACCCACTTGGAACAGGTACAAGCGGTGGTGGACGCGCTTCGAACAGCCGGGTTGACAGCCAATCCCAAGAAATGTGCGTTGGGACTCACGGAAGCCCGCTACTTGGGCTACGTGATAGGCCAAGGAGTGATTAAGCCCCAAATTAACAAGGTTGAGGCGATCCAGAAGTGGCCTAGACCCCTGACCACGAAGCAGGTTAGGGCCTTCCTGGGTATCGTGGGGTACTACAGGAGGTTTGTAAAAGATTTTGCGGGACTATCAGCCCCCTTGACGGACCTTCTCAAAGGCAAGAAGTCCGTCATGGTGCGCTGGACTCCGCAGGCCGAGGACTCCTTCCGGGCCCTGAAGGGGGTTCTGTGCAGACAGCCCGTTCTTGTAAACCCTGATTTCCGGAAGGAGTTCATAGTACAGACTGATGCCTCTGAGGTCGGCCTGGGGGCAGTGCTGTCTCAGGTGGTTCAGGGGGAGGAACACCCCGTCACCTTCTTAAGTAGGAAGCTCACCCCTCCCGAGCAGAATTATAGCGTAGTGGAGAAGGAGTGCCTGGCGATCAAGTGGGCCTTGGAGTCCCTTCGCTATTACCTGCTGGGACGGCAGTTTCGCTTGGTGACGGATCACTCTCCACTGGTCTGGATGAGGTCCGCCAAGGAACGGAATGCCCGGGTTACCCGGTGGTTCCTTTCTCTGCAGAACTTCCGGTTTACGGTTGAACACCGGGCCGGTAGGTTGCTGGGCAACGCCGATGCCTTGTCCCGCGGCCCGTGTTTGATGGCGGGAGTTCAACCCCGCACGCTTGAACTGAGGGGGGGGGGGGTATGTGAGACTGTGACCGGGGTTATCTATGACGGCCGGTATGTCTCGCCCCGGTTGTGCTCACTCCATGATAGAAAGCAACTCCACTCCAGGGTTAATGCGGTTTCCCTACAGGCTGAAAGAAGGGTTAAAAGGAAACAGGAACAAGGGCGGGGGTGCCGAGTGTGAGGGAGTGAACACAACTATATATATAATTATACAGGTGCTATCGGGCAACTAGTTGACATGATAGATACATACATATAGAAGGGAACGGTGGTTTTTACTATCAACATATATTCCCAGAATAATATTATCAACTTTTGAATTCACCCAAATCATGTCAGATTTAATGATTACACCCACCGCAGCCCCTGACACTGCAGGTCCCGGTATCCCCCCCGGCCGGCTGCTTAGTGCCCCTGTCTCAAGCCATAAATCCCCTCGCTGACGTCCTCGGGTCGGTGCGCATACCCTGCGTCCCTGGCTGACGCTCTGTCATACCTCCACAGGACTGGCGCAATCCCCTCAGGGAGTTTTCACCTTCATCCCCAGGTCCAGACGGACGCTCCTCCGGAAGCCTTTCGACCTTTCGGGTGATGGCCCAGGCGTACCGCCTCTGCTGGATTCCAAGCAGGCGCCTGATGTTCGGCGCATGACGAATAGCCTGGTAGAAATGGTGAGTCAAGCCATAAAGGTACGGACAGCCCTTTTCTCTCCGTGCACACACAGGGGGAGGTGAGTCCCGTGCCAGGGACCTTATCCACGGCTCGAAGCGGACCAGCCTGGTCTCTTCGGCGCCCCCCCCTGGTTTTTCCTTCATTCCCAGGTCCAAACTTCCGCTCCACCGGAAGCCTTCCAACCCCTCTGGTGATGACCCAGGCGTACCACCTCTGCTGGATTCCGAGCAGGCGCCAGAGGTTCGGCGCATGACGAATAGCCTGGTAGAAACGGTGAGTCAGACCATAAGAGTACGGTGAGTCCTCTTCTCCTCTCTGAGCACACAGGTCTCCTTTAAGACTTTTCTGGCGGACCTATGATGTATTCAGTGGACATCCAGTAGTTCGCCGGGTTACTGCGTCATGGCAGACAACAACCAGACACGACGTTTACCAGCGGTAAGTCTTGTCATTGTCATTATCCCTTCCCCAAAGGGCTCCGGAGAAAAGGGGCATGCTCTCCTGTGATCAACCCGCCAGGGTTCCACCTGGCTTATCATCCCTAACGTGACGTCTCTCAGGGACTCCTTGAACTGCAGCAGTATTTATGGCCCCACAACAGTTTGCCCCCCTGCCATAGAGATAGTTCTGTTTCATATAACTTGTTCTTTTTTTTTTTTTTTTTTTACTGCACTATTCTAAGTCCTGTTGTGTATAAATATGTGACTCTTCAGATTTTGTGTTATACCATGCCTGATGAAGAGACCTGAGTAGTCTCGAAAGCTTGCAATTATTACCATCTTTTCAGTTAGCCATTAAAAGGTATCAACCACTGAGGACTCTCTGTTCTTTTAAACAATTTTTTTTAGGGACTCCACGGACACCCTACACAGCGGTCTACGTTCCATCTCTGCCGACTCAGAACTGGCTGACATCTTCGGTGAGTACCTTCTCAACACAGACCTGGCGTCTGCCAGCGGCACGGTCTAAGCCTCTAGCAGCAGTGTGACCACCCGTTTAGCACTCTAACTCAAGATCTGGAATGCGGATGCGACCTCTATGGCTGGCCTCCCTTCCGCTCTTAGGGGAGCGTCCCTTCGGAAATGGGCTAGTCCAGTTGGTCCCCTAGGCCACCTGAGGGAAGAGATTCTTCCCCTACCAAACATCGGGCCAGACGCATGCGGGTGCGTCGCTCCACCGCTCGGTTCCAGTCCTGTCGCGCCTCAACCTTTCAAGGCGCCTCTATCCCAACAATAGCTCATCCACCTTGCGAGGCAAGGGACCACTTCCTTGCTTAAGGGTCGTTACAGGGATCATAGCGGCTGCCATGCCCATCCTACATTCCAGAGCTATTATGGTCACTCCGCCCTGGTACGACCTGGTGGTCAGGAGTTCTTCCCTCAAGGGCTGTCGTCTGGGTGTGTAGATAGCCATCGTCGCCTTTTCGTTTCTAGAGTAGCCGATCTTTCGGGAAAGGTCTTCTCAGACCCCGCCCCGGCGGATCATCCCTTTAGACACGGTATTCAATACCGTCCAAGGTCAGGTACTGCTCGCACAAGAGTGGTTCTCTTCCCTGCACCGAGGCCTCCGTACTCTCTGCCATCCGCACCCGTTTTTCCATCGGTCTTGGTATGCGAGTCCCCAGTCAGTTGTCGGCGGGGATATAGGCAGTACACTGTACCCAGTTGCATCCTCGACCCTTTCAACGGGCCCTGACGAAGAAGGGGGTCAAATCTCTCCTTCCTATGGACCGCTGGTCCCGTCTATATCGAATGACCCGCCATTCCCTTCCTAAGTGTACCATTCTTCGCAACCTCCCTGGGGAGAGTCCCTTCTCTTCTTCTTCTTCTTCTTCTCTGGAGGATAGTGTCCACCGTCACCGATCTCCAAGACTGGGGTGTGTTTCTCCATTCCCGCAGCACAAAGCTGTTGGACACCCCTGAGTATTGTCTCCCTATCAACATTCCGGAATTCAGCCATCCGGCTAGCCCGGCTACGATTTCAACACCGTGTACTGGGTTGCCCAGTCAGATTCCAGTCTGACCAGGCCGCAGTGGTGGCGTGCATCATCCACCAGGAAGACGCAAGGAGTATTATGGCAATGGGTGAAGTCAAGAGGACCTTGCACTGGGCCGGATCTCTTCGCGCTCTAATCTCGGCAGTGCACATCCCTAGCGTGGACAATGGAACGGCCCTCTTTTCTCGGCAGGGATGGCCCCGCGTCAGGCAGACGGTTCCTCAACAGAGAAGTCCCCAGCCAGATTTTCGGTGAAGGAAGACTCCGGTCAGGGACCCAATGGCCTCCCGATTCAACTATCAGGTCCACGGTTCATCGAGTGGTGCTCCTTCCACCTGGCCTAGGTGTCGACGCCCTCGCCCTGTCGTGAAGCCAGTTCAGGCTCTCGTGCATCTCCCCTCTGCTTTCCAGGTTTTCAAGGTTTCTCCAAAGAATCAAGGCAGAAGGTGGCGCCAGAGTGGCCCAGACGAGCATAGTTCACACAACTCACTCAGCTCCTCACCAGTTGCCCCGTGGCACCTTCCAGACCCTCCAGATCTTCCGTGTCGGGGCCCTCTCTTCCACCAAGACTCAAAGGTCCTTAATTTGACGACCTTACTAGTGGATCCCGGCTACTGACTCAGACAGGGCTTTCGACAGGAGCGATACACACAATGTTTAAGGCCGGACAGCCAGTTTTCATCGAAAATCTATTTCCACACGGGGAGAGTTCCTCCGGTGGTGTAAGGAGCACATCTGCTCTTCTCTTTGCTCCTTCTCCCTTCCGTCATTGCTGGCATTTTTGCAGTCAGGTCTGGATGCGGGTCTCTCGCGCGTCCCTTTAAGGGCCAGGTGTCTGCTCTATCAATTCGGTTTCAGAAGCCTCTCGCTTCTCGTCTGCCAAATCAGGACTTTCACCCAGGGAGTCACCCATCTGACTCTACTGTATCGTCATCCACTAGAGACGTGGGATCTAGATCTGGCGAGGGGTTCGCTTCAGGGTATCCTGTTTTTGTCTTCCTAGTTTCCTTCTGTTCTCACCTGTTTTGGAAAGTGGGTTCCTCGTTGCCATCACGTTTTTTACGAAGGGCATCAGGACGGGCAGTCCTCTCTGGTCGTTTTCTCCTCCTTTTTCTGGGCCTCCACCTGCACAGGGGGGGGTGCTCCGGCCAGACCCCGCCTTCGGTCCGGGGCTGTCTCGCCGTTCCACCTAGATAGGAGATTGGGTTTTGGTCATTCTGTCCTAGTCCTTCTCTCAGCCTGAAAGGGGCCTTGTTTACTCTGGCCCTGGTACGAGCTCTCAGTTTTTTGTTATGTCCTTAGGACCGCACCTTTCGGTGACACCGACAGTCAGTTCATGCCGGCGCCCAAGGCCAAGATTGCCACATGGTTCCAATTCCGCTAGAGTTGAGGCCTACCGCAGGAAGAACGGATCCCCGCCGCGGGCAGTGAAGGCGCACTATACCCGTGCAATGGGAGCATCTTAGTCGATTAGACTTCGGACGTCGACCGGCCAGGTCCGCGAGGTCGCCTCCTGATCTAGTCTGCATACCTGTACTAGGTCCTACCATGATCACACCAGGTATCGGCAGAGGCCAGTCTTGGTGTAGGTTTTTGCGGGCGGTGGTAGCACACCTGTAACAAGATAGGTACTGGCAGGTCTGCGTCAAGCCCGACAGGGGGAAGATGTTTCCTACCCATCTCCGGTGCTTGCTCTTTTCCCACCCAGGGACTGGTTTTGGACGTCCCATGGTCCTGTGTCCCCCAATGAAACGATAGAGAAAAAAGGATTTTTGTGTACTCACCGTAAAATCTCTTTCTCTGAGTCTTCATTGGGGGACACAGCACCCACCCTGTTTGTCTTGTGTTACATATTGCCTGCCTATCGCCTCAGTGGTCCATATTTCCAGGCCACTTGTCGCACGGCGACTTGGTTATAATTTTTACTGTGACTTATCTATGGGTCTTTGTTTTGGTTCTCCTCCTACTGCTTGTGCATTAAACTGAATTGAACCCGCCTCCGGCTCGGGGTGTATACTACTGGGGAGGAGCTAACTTTTTCTGTCTACTTAGTGTCAGCCTCCTAGTGACAGCAGCATAACCCATGGTCCTGTGTCCCCCAATGAAGACTCAGAGAAAGAGATTTTACGGTGAGTACACAAAAATCCTTCTTTTATTGCATTTTATATAAGGTTTATATAAGGGCAATAGGACGATTTTGGAGGCTACACATGACACACTGCCACCATGTGCTGCTGCTGCTGCTACATTGCAGCTGAATGGGGTCACATTGTGACCCGTAAGGTACCGCCACAAGCATGTCAAGAAAAGTCAAAACTAGTTGGATTGTTTTGGGGACTTGCATGTTTCAGGTCCCTGAAGCTCCAAAAGCGATCCCATGCTGTAATTTAGCAGCAGTACACGGCATTCTTTAGCTGAAGAAGCTGAAGTCGCAGTGTAGACATCCTTAGAACCCCTGTAAATCCTATGCATACAGGTCTATACAGTAGTTTTTGTACAGACTTACCATGGGCAAAACCTACAGACATCCACCGTGCAATCATATCTGCTGTTTGAGACACCACTATGTTGAAGAAAACCTGTAATGACAAGTCCTGTTATAACTGGGGCAACTATTGATTAAAATGTACTTTATTTATAGAACAACCCCTTTAAATTGGCTAGCATGTTATAAATATTGATTACATTTACTTCTCCTCTCAATAGAGAAACTAGTATCCCATAAATATATTATCTTGACTCAATAGCTATCACTACTGGTAGACATTACTGATAATACTATACATATGTGACCGAGTAAAGACAAAAAGACTCCAAAAAAAATTCAATATGGAATGCATGACTTTTTTCGTAAAGAACTGACACCCGAGAAGTATAGAACTCCCATAAGCATTAGATGGTTGTCAGCTCCTGCCATTGTATTTCATAGGAATTTTCTATGTATACCTTCAGCGGACGCTTGCAAGGGCCTACAGAGGATATACTGCCTACTAGAAGGCATAAAAATAATGTAAGGTATACTGATGTATACTGGGCAATGACCAAAAAGCCATTTACTTGAAAAATCTTGCAGTCGTTAAAGGGAACCTGTCAGGTCCAATATGCACCCAGAGCTACGAGCAATTCTGGGTGCATATTGCTAATCCCTGCCTAACTGTCCCTGTAGATAAAGGGATCTTTAGAAAACGTATTTCTAAACATCTTTTATCATATGCTAATGAGTGCAGGGACTAGTCCCCTGGACGTTACTTCCCTTGGCTAGTCGCCCCCATAGAATGTAAGTACGTCCCTGGTGAGATCATCCTCGGACACTGCACATTCATTAGCAAGTTAGCCTGCCCACAGGGGTGTGCTAACATGCTAATGGGGCTAACTAGCAAGGGAAGCAACGCCCAGGGGATTAGTCCCCATGCTCATTAGCATACGATAAAAGATTTTTAGAAATATTTTTTCTAATGATCTCTTTTTGCTACCAGATATAGGGATGGTTAGGCAGAAATTAGCAATATGCGCCCAGAACTGCTCGTGGTACTGGGTGCATATTGGACCTGACAGGTTCACTTTAATAATGGTTTTGAAAAAAAGAGAATTTTGTTTACTTACCGTAAATTCTTTTTCTTATAGTTCCGACATGGGAGACCCAAACCATGGGTGTATAGCTTCTGCCTCCGGAGGACACACAAAGTACTACACTAAAAGTGTAGCTCCTCCCTCCGAGCATATACACTCCCCGGATGACAAATCCAACCAGTTTAGTGCCAAAGCTGAAGGAGGACATCCACCCATAAGTAGAGATAGAGTAAAACCCGGAATAACCGGAACTTCTGTCTACAACAACAGCCGGTGAAAACACACGGAACAAGAAAGCTGCCAACAGGCAACAGGGAGGGTGCTGGGTCTCCCATGTCGGAACTATAAGAAAAAGAATTTACGGTAAGTAAACAAAATTCTCTTTTTCTTTATCGTTCCTTATGGGAGACCCAAACCATGGGACGTCTCAAAGCAGTCCATGGGTGGGAAATAAACAGAAACTGAGAAGTAGGCGAAACCTAACTTCACAAATGGGCGACAGCCGTCCGAAGGATGCGTCTGCCCAAGCTCGCATCTGCCGAAGCATGAGCATGCACTTGGTAGTGCTTCGAAAGGGTGTGCAGACTAGACCAAGTGGCAGCCTGACAGACCTGCTGAGCCGTAGCCCAAGAGGCACCGACAGCTCTGGTCGAGTGCGCCTTAATCCCTGGCGGGGGAGGCATCTGAGAACATAGGTAGGCATCGGATATGGCCGACCTAATCCAATGAGCTAGGGTCGGTTTAGAAGCCGAGAGACCCTTGCGCTGACCTGTGGTCAGCACAAAAAGAGAGGTGCACCGCCTAAAAAAACAGCGGTGCGTGACACATAGATCCGGAGCGTCCGCACCAAATCTAAAGCATGCAACGCTTTCTCAAAGCGATGCACAGGGGCCGAACAAAGGGAAGACAATGAAATGTCCTGGTTAAGGTGGAACGGAGACACCACCTTAGGGAGAAGGCCCGGAGTTGGATGGAGAACCACCTTGTCTTGGTGAAAAAAACCAAAAAGGGTGACTCCGAAGAGAGCACAGTCAAATAAGAGACTCTCCTGAGAGAAATTATGGCCACCAGAAAAACCACTTTCTGTGAAAGACTAAACAACGAAACCTCCCTAAGAGGCTCAAAGGGGGGTTTCTGTAAGGCCATGAGGACCAAAGAAAGGTCTCAGGGATCCAGAGACCGCCAGTAAGGCGGAATGATGTGAGATGCGCCCTGCATGAAGGTGCGCACCTGGGCCAGTCGGGCGATACGCCGCTGACAGAGCCGAGACCTGTCCCTTGAGGGAATGAGGGACAGACCTAGCTGCAGGCCGGACTGTAGAAAGGACAGGATGGTCGGCAAGGAAAAAACGGCCAAGGAGCATGGCCGGAAGAACGACACCAGGACAGGAAAATTCTCCAAGTCCTGAGGTAAAACATGGCCGAGGAAGACTTCCGAGCCTGAGTCATAGTGAAGATGACCTCGGAAGGAATGCCTGAAGCCGTAAGGATTCAGGGCTCCAGAGCCACGCCGTCAATCTGAGAGCCGCAGAATTGTTGTGGAAAACGGACCCTCTGAGAGAACGTCTGGCCAGTCCGGGAGATGCCACAGCACCTCTACGAACAGACGGAGCAGGTCTGGGAACCAAGCTCGCCTGGGGCGATGAGTACGACCCGACGGTCCTCCATTTTGATCTTGCGCAGGACTCTGGGCAAGAGAGCTAGAGGGGGAAACACGTAGGCCAGACGGAACTGGGACCAATCTGGAACCAGCGCGTCCGCTGCCAAGGCCTGAGGATCGTGGGAGCGAGCCACGTAACCGGGACCTTGTTGTTGTGCCAGGATGCCATTAGATCCACTCCTGGAGTGCCCTGCCTGCTAAATTGACCGGAACACTGCCAGATGCAGGGCTCACTCGCCGCTGTCCACGGTTTGACGGCTGAGATAATCTGCCTCCCAGTTCTCTGCGCCTGGGATGTGGACTGCGGATATGGTGGACTTGGAGTCCTCCGTCCACTGAAGGATATGTTGAACTTCCAACATTGCTAGGCGGCTGCGAGTCCTAGGACTACAGCCCTGATTTCCAGCACATTGATCGAGAGGGCTGATTCGGACGGAGTCCAAGTGCCCTGTGCTCGGTGGTGGAGAAACACTGCTCCCCAGCCGGATAGACTGGCATCCGTGGTGAGAATCACCCATGACGGGGCCAGAAAGGAGCGTCCCTGGTACAGAGAGAGGGGCCAAGCCACCACTTAAAGAGAGCTCCTGGTCTGTGGCGACAGAGCCACTAGCCTGTGCAAGGAAGAAGTCCCTTGTCCCAACAGCGGAAAATGTCCAGCTGCAGGGGACGCAGATGGAACTGGCAAGGGGAACCGCTTCTATTGACGCCACCATCTGACCCAGCACCTGCATGAGGTGCCTGATGGAATGACGGCGGAGCCTCAGCAGAGAGCGAACCGCCAGATGAAGAGACTGCTGTTTGACTAAGGGCAGCTTCACAAGTGCCAGCAGAGTCTCGCATTGCATCCCTAGGTACGTAAGTTCCTGGGTCGGGGTCAGAGTGGACTTGCAAGCGTGGCGAGAGTGAGCGAGACACTCCGCTGACAGTCTGCACTGGATGAAGCCCTGACTAGAAGGGCGTCCAGGTAAGGAATCACTACCAACCCCTGGAGGAGCAGAACCGCAACTGGTGAATACACGAGGGGCCGTGGCTAACCCAAAGGGGAGAGCCACGAATTGGAAATGTTCCTCTCCGATTACAAAACGTAGCCAACGCTGGTGTGAAACTGCGAATGGCACATGCAGAGAGACATCTCTGATGTCGATGGATGCTAAGAAATCTCCTTGGGTCATTGACTGATCGCAGAGATTCCATGCAAAATTGCCGCACCTGAACATGCTTGTTGAGAAGCATGAGATCCAGGTCGGAAAGCACCGTCCTTTTCGGGGACTAGGAAGAGATTTGAGTAGAAATCTCAGAACCGTTCCCAGTCGGGAACTGGTACAATTACTCCATTGGCCTGCAAGAATGCCACGGCCTGTGAGAAGGCGGCGGCCTTGGAGCAGGGGGGAGTTGTCAGAAAAAATCTGTTTGGCGGCTGAATAGAATTCTATTCTGTAGCCGTGGGAGATGGTAACCCACACCCACTGATCGAAGACGTGTTGAAACCACACGTCGCCCAAGAGGGAGAGCCTGCCACCGACCAAGGACGTTACTGGCGCGGCCAGATAATCAAGAGGAGGCTGCCTTGGTGGCAGCAGCTCCTGCCGACTTAGGACGTGGCTTCATGCGCCAGTTGGTTTACGGACCTTGGCTGAGTTAGTGGACGAGGCCGAGGGCTTAGAGGACGACCGGTTAGAGGAAACGAAAGGAACGAAACCTCGTCTGGTTCTTGCCCTGGAAGGTTTCCTGGGTTGTGGCATGGAAGTACTCTTCCTGCCAAAAGCTTCCTTAATAATTTCATCCAGTTGTTCACCGAATAGACTGGTCCCAGCAAAAGGGAGTCCAGCAAGGAACTTCTTAAGAAGCATCTGCCTTCCACTCTCGAAGCCACAGGAACCTGCGGATAGCGAGGGACGTAGCCGAGGCCACCGCAGTGCGGTGACAGTCTCCAGCTATAGGATGAAAAGACTGAAGCCTGGAAGTTAAGGCAACCAATTCGGGCATAAAGGCCCTGGTGAGGGAATGCATCTCCTCCCGAGAAGCAGAGATGGCTTTGAGAGCCCGCACTGCTGCAAAAGATGGGGAGAACGAGGCCCCTGCCGCCTCATATATAGATTTGGCCAGAAGGACAACCTGGCGGACAGTGGGATCCTCAGAGAGGTGCCGTCAGCCACTGATACAACTGTCCAGGCTGAAAGTCTAGACACCGGAGGGTCCACCCTTGGTGAATGAGCCCACTCCTTGACCACCACTGGTGGAAGGGGGAAACAGTCATCAGAACCACGCTCTGGGAAGCGTCTGTTAGGACAGGCTCTGGGCTTGGTCACAGTGACCTGAATGCTGGAGTGGATAAGGAACACACTCCTTGTTCTCTTAGGCAAGGTATACTGATGCTTTTCTGCCAAAGAGGGGTGCTCCCCTGATACAGGCGGATTGAGGTCCAGTACAAATATAATGGACGCAATCAAATCATTAGCATCTGCGTCACTTTCGGACAGATCAATGGGGTACATGGAGTGCGTCCGAGCCCCCAGTAAGGCATCCTCCTTGTCCTGCGAGTCAGCTCGTGAACCAGAGCCGCGGGGCGAGGAGGGAAAGGGGACCCTGCGTCTCCATTTTAGGAGGACGGGCTCCCAGATGAAGAATCCTCTGTGAGCTTTGCTGAGCGAGCCGTAGCAGCAGAAGCACCCTGAGAAGGGGGCTGATGCATGCTCAGCAGTGTCCGGGACAGCTGTCCCCTGGAGAGAGGGATTCTACCCCGCAGCCGGAGGGACCACTGGGGATAAGCCTCCAGGCTGAGGCACCACTATGTCAGAGCAGGCATCACAATGTGGTTATGTGCTCGGTACAGACAGTACGAGTCAACATGCGGTGCATAATAAAAAACAGCCTTGCAGCCCTGCACTGATATGAGACATGCTGCAGAAGTGGGGGCTCTGTCCAGAAAGACCCCCAGCAGAGTATATAAACAGAGTATATAAGCAGCAGCACAACCAGAGGTTGTGGCTTGCCAGACCGTTTAACATAACATCTCTGCTCCAGATTCCCCAGAAGTGGGGGCTTTTCGGAAAAAAACCCCAGCAGAGTATATAAACAGAGTGTATAAGCAGCTGCACAACCGGAGGTTGTGGCTTGCCAGACTGTTTAACATAGGGGCATCTCTGTGCCCTCCAGATCCCCCAGAACTGGGGGCTCTGTCCCAGGCCCCCATTTGTCACAATGTGTTTGCAGACATTGATCTCTGTGCCCTAGAACGCTGAGAAAATGGCGTCCACAGCGAGGAGAGGGGGCGGGGCCTACTCTGAGAGCAGGACGGAGGGCAAATGAGGCATACAGGGGAGGGAATCTTTCCTCAGTGAGGAGTGTCCCTTCCCTGTGCTGAGCAGCCGGTGGGCGGAGCCACCCTGTCTCACTGCACTGACTGACATAGAATCGAAACTAGGCCTCAGGCGAAGCCGGGGCCTAGATTTAAACATGCGGCCAGCGTGCAGGCACCATCGGCGCGGTTCTCCAGTGAAAACTGGAGAACCGGCCGGAAATGTTAAAACATACATATAACACATTCTCCCCCACAAATAAAGTACAAGGGACCCCTAGAAAGAGCACTTTCTGTGGTAATAACGTCTCAGTACTTAGCTTGAGACGCAGGTGCCAGGTCCCTGGGGGGTCATCGCTCCGTCCGGCAGGATCCTGAACAGGGCTGCGGATGGAGACCGGTCTCCTGCAAAGCAGTGAGAACCGTGATGGCTCCCACTTCAAACCAGAGCCCCAAGGGATGGCGAAGGAGCGCGGCATGTGAAGGCTCCAGCCCTGAAATCAACCTTAACAGCACCGCCGACACAGTGGGGTGAGAAGGGACATGCCGGGAGTCCAGATTGGACCCGCTTTTCTTCCAAATCTTTGAAATCAAAAATCAAAAATCAGAGGATGCATGTGTGTGTGTGACCTCCTGAACACAAAGCATTGAACTGGTTGGATTTGTCATCCGGGGAGTGTATATGCTCGGAGGGAGGAGCTACACTTTTAGTGTAGTACTTTGTGTGTCCTCCGGAGGCAGAAGCTATACACCCATGGTTTGGGTCTCCCATAAGGAACGATAAAGAAATGTGATGCTCTGCAGTTGTACCAGAAAACAGTGCAGTTTTCACCAGCATGCAGTCACATCTCTGCCGTCTGCAGAAGCTAACAATAATTAGTACTGGTATATAATTTTTCACCAATTCTGTTCTTCTAGATTTGTCTTTAAACTTTTGGGTTTGTCAACTTTTATGCCATTCATGTTTATTGGATATGTCATCAGTTTTAGAACTGCAAGAAGCTAATCGTGCCCAAAGTAGCCGTGGTACATTGGGAACACAATGCCCCCATCATTGCTTTCTACTCCACCACTATAGCACATTCATAGCAAATGTGCATTGCTCTATTCAAGACAGTATAAGCCGAGCTCAGTCGTCTATTCATAGATCTGATTATTGCTCCTTCAAGAAGGTCATGAAAATGATGTAGTAATTATAACAAGGGATGATCGAATACCTCAAATATTTGGCTTTGTGAATATTTTCCGAATAGGTCGCCGCTATGCGAATATGCAATGCGCAATGTAAGTCTATGGGTAGCGCGAATAGTTCCAAATAGTTGTTATTCAGGTTTCCCATAGACTTGCATTGAGCATCGAATATTCGCGAATAGTCGAATAGCGGCGACCTATTCGGCAAATATTCGCGAAGCCGAATATTTGAGGTATTCGATCATCCCTAATTATGACGAGTATAATGTAGGTCTTATCTTACCAAAATTCTATCCGGATCTGTTCTGCTAATGGCTGGAAAGTGTTCAGTAATGATAAAATCCACTAATTCCCTAGAAAACAACACATATAACAGTCAATGTGCGAAACATACATAGGTGTGACCTACCATTAGCATTCAGCTTATACAAGTACTTTCATTTATTTGCATAATCACATGAACAATAAACGAATATTTATCAAGCGAGTCAAATAGAAATATACTTATTCAATGAACGTTAATATGGTTTTACGCTCTTCTTTAAAAGTTAGTAATGGGAAGTCATAATTGTAAAAGAAAAAAGACAAACTTATCCTTAGGGGCCTTTCACATTGCGTTCCAATCTCTGTTCAGTGGTCCCGTTGGGGCTTCCGGCCGAACCTCCTGCAAAATGAGTTTCGGACTCATGCGCCGATGGGGCCATTGACTATAATGGTGCAGACGGAGTCTCCCTATCTTCTGTCGTGCAACATTGTCGGAAGTATACGCTTACTGGAAATGGACACCAAGACGCAGTCTGCTACATCTGGGTGTCCGTCTCCAGTAAGCGTAGAATCCCGAAAATGGTGCACAACAGAGCACAGGGTGACTCCGTCTGCACCACTATAGTCAATGGCCCCATCGGCGCATACACTGTGTGCAGAATTATTAGGCAAATGAGTATTTTGATCACATGATACTTTTTATACATGTTGTCCTACTCCAAGCTGTATAGGCTTGAGAGCCAACTACCAATTAAGTAAATCAGGTGCTGTGAATCTCTGTAATGAGGAGGGGTGTGGTGTAATGACATCAACACCCTATATAAGGTGTGCTTAATTATTAGGCAACTTCCTTTCCTTTGGCAAAATGGGTCAGAAGAGAGATTTGACGGGCTCTGAAAAAAGAGAATTTTGTTTACTTACCGTAAATTCTTTTTCTTATAGTTCCATATTGGGAGACCCAGACCATGGGTGTTTAGCTTCTGCCTCCGGAGGACACACAAAGTACTACACTTAAAAGTGTAGCTCCTCCCTCTGAGCTTATACACCCCCTGGTGAGCAGACCCAGCCAGTTTAGTGCAAAAGCTGAAGGAGAAAACTGAGAAGTAGGCAGAACCTAACTTCACAAATGGGTGACAGCCGCCTAAAGGATGCATCTGCCCAAGCTCGCATCTGCCGAAGCATGAGCATGCACTTGGTAGTGGTTCGAAAAGGTGTGCAGGCTAGTCCAAGTGGCAGCCTGACAGACTTGTTGAGCCGTAGCCTGGTGCCTGAAAGCCCAAGAGGCACCGACAGCTCTGGTCGAATGTGCCTTGATCCCCGGTGGGGGAGGCACCTGAGTACTCTGGTAGGCGTCCGAAATGGTCGATCTAATCCAACGGGCTAAGGTCGGCTTAGACGCAGAAAGGCCCTTGCGCCGACCTGTGGTTAGCACAAAAAGAGAAGTGCACCGCCTAAGTGCAGCGGTGCGAGACACATAGATCCGGAGAGCACGCACCAGATCCAGAGTATGCAACGCTTTTTCAAAGCGATGAACAGGAGCCGGACAAAAGGAAGGTAAGGTAATGTCCTGGTTAAGGTGGAAAGGAGAGACCACCTTAGGAAGAAAGTCCGGAGTCGGACGGAGAACCACCTTGTCTTGATGGAAAACTAAAAAAGGTGACTCCGAAGAGAGCGCAGCCAAATCAGAGACTCTCCTGAAGGAAGTTATGGCCACCAGAAAGGCCACTTTCTGTGAAAGACGATACAAAGAAACCTCCCTAAGAGGCTCAAAGGGGGGTTTCTGCAAAACCGTGAGAACCAAGTTAAGGTCCCAGGGATCCAAGGGCCGCCGGTAAGGCGGAATGATGTGAGACGCTCCTTGCATGAAGGTGCGGACCTGAGCCAGCCGATCGAGACGCCGCTGGAACAGAACTGACAGAGCTGAGACTTGTCCCTTGAGAGAGTTGAGGGACAGTCCTAGCTGCAGACCGGACTGTAGAAAAGACAGAAGGGTCGGCAAGGAGAATGGCCAAGGAGGATGGTCGGTAGAGCGACACCAGGACAGGAAAATTTTCCAAGTCTTGTGATAGATCTTAGCGGAGGAAGACTTGCGCGCCCGAGTCATAGTGGAGATGACTTCAGGAGGAATACCAGAAGCTGTCAAAATCCAGGACTCAAGAGCCACGTCGTCAATTTGAGAGCCGCAGAATTCGGGCGGAAAAACGGACCTTGCGAGAGAAGGTCTGGACGGTCCGGGAGATGCCACGGCATCTCTATGGACAGATGGAGCAGGTCTGGATACCAAGCTCGCCTGGGCCAGTCCGGTGCAATGAGGATGACTCGACAGCCCTCCATTCTGATCTTGCGCAGGACTCTGGGCAAGAGAGCTAGAGGGGGAAACACGTAGGACAGACGAAACTGGGACCAGTCTTGAACCAGAGCGTCCGCGGCGAATGCCTGAGGATCGTGGGAGCGGGCCACGTAAACAGGAACTTTGTTGTTGTGACGGGATGCCATTAGGTCCACCTCCGGAGTGCCCCATTTGCGGCAGATTGACTGAAACACTGCCGGGTGCAGGGACCACTCGCCACCGTCCACGGTTTGACGGCTGAGATAATCTGCCTCCCAGTTTTCCACGCCTGGGATGTGGACTGCGGATATGGTGGACTTGGAGTCCTCCGCCCATTGAAGGATGCGTTGTACCTCCAACATTGCCAGACGGCTGCGTGTCCCGCCTTGGTGATTGATGTAGGCAACCGCTGTCGCGTTGTCTGACTGGACTCGAATGTGCCTGCCCGCCAATAGGTGGTGAAAAGCTAGGAGAGCTAGAAGCACGGCTCTGGTTTCCAGCACATTGATCGAAAGGGCTGACTCGGACGGAGTCCAAGTGCCCTGCGCTCTGTGGTGGAGACATACCACTCCCCAGCTGGATAGACTGGCATCCGTGGTGAGAATCACCCAGGACGGGGCCAGGAAGGAGCGCCCCTGGGACAGGGAGAGGGGCCGAAGCCACCACTGAAAAGAGCTCCTGGTCTGTGGCGACAGAGCCACCAACCTGTGTAAGGAGGAAGGCCGCTTGTCCCAACAGCGGAGAATGTCCAGCTGCAGGGGGCGCAGATGGAACTGGGCAAAGGGAACAGCCTCCATGGACGCCACCATTTGACCCAGCACCTGCATCAGACGCCTGAGGGTATAACGGCGGGGCCTCAGCAGAGAGCGCACCGCTAGCTGGAGGGACTGCTGTTTGACTAAGGGCAACTTCACAAGTGCCGGCAAAGTCTCGAACTGCATCCCTAGGTACGTGAGACTCTGGGTCGGAGTCAGAGTGGATTTGGGCAGATTGACCAGCCACCCGAATTGGGCTAGAGTGGCGAGAGTGAGCGAGACACTCCGCTGACAGTCTGCGCTGGATGAAGCCTTGACTAGAAGGTCGTCCAGGTAAGGAATCACTGCCAACCCCTGGAGGTGCAGAACCGCAATCACTGCTGCCATGACCTTGGTGAATACCCGAGGAGCCGTGGCTAACCCGAAGGGGAGAGCCACGAATTGGAAATGATCCTTTCCTATTGCAAAATGTAGCCAACGCTGGTGTGAAACTGCAATTGCCACATGCAGATAGGCATCTCTGATGTCGATGGATGCCAGGAAATCCCCTTGGCTCATTGAGGCAATGACTGATCGCAGAGACTCCATGCGAAAGTGCCGCACCTGAACATGCTTGTTGAGAAGCTTGAGATCCAGGATGGGCCGGAAGGTACCATACTTTTTGGGAACTAGGAAGAGATTTGAGTAGAAACCTCTGAACCGTTCCCGGGCGGGAACTGGTACAATTACTCCGTTGGCCTGCAAGGCTGTCACGGCCTGCGAGAAGGCGGCGGCCTTGGAGCAAGGGGGGGGGGGGGGGGGGGTTGAGAGAATAAATCTGTTTGGCGGGCTGGAAGAGAATTCTATCCTGTAGCCGTGGGAGATGATATCTCCCACCCACTGATTGGAGACGTGTTGAAACCAAGCGTCGCCAAAGTGGGAGAGCCTGCCATCGACTAAGGACGTCGCCGGGGCGGGCAGAGAGTCAAGAGGAGGCTGCCTTAGTGGCAGCACCTCCTGCGGTCTTCTGTGGACGCGCTTTTGGGCGCCAGTTGGATTTCTGGTCCTTGGCTGAGTTAGCGGACGAGGCCGAGGGCTTAGAGGACGACCAGTTGGAGGAACGAAAGGAGGGAAACCTCGACTGATTCCTACCCTGGGCAGGTCTCCTGGTTTTGGTTTGTGGCATGGAAGTACTCTTCCCGCCAGTAGCTTCCTTAATGATTTCATCCAGCTGTTCTCCGAACAGCCGGGACCCAGCAAAAGGGAGCCCAGCAAGGTACTTCTTTGAAGAAGCATCTGCCTTCCACTC
Organism: Anomaloglossus baeobatrachus; assembly: GCF_048569485.1. NCBI lineage: Eukaryota > Metazoa > Chordata > Amphibia > Anura > Aromobatidae > Anomaloglossus > Anomaloglossus baeobatrachus. The sequence goes on along the minus strand of NC_134358.1, from coordinate 527,322,372 downwards.
TCGAAGCCACAAGATCCTGCGGATAACGAGTGAATTAGCCGAAGCCACCGCAGTGCGGTGAGAAGCCTCCAGCATGGCAGACATAGCATAAGATGAAAAAGCTGAAGCTTGGGAAGTTAAGGCAACCATTTCGGGCATAGATTCCCTGGTGAGGGAATGCATCTCCTCTAGAGAAGAAGAGATGGCTTTGAGAGCCCACACTGCTGCAAAAGTCGGGGAAAACGCGGCCCCCGCCGCTTCATACACGGATTTGGCCAGAAGGTCAATCTGACGGTCCGTGGAATCCTTAAGGGAGGTGCCGTCAGCCACCGACACAACAGTCCGAGCTGAGAGCCTAGACACCGGAGGGTCTACCTTTGGTGACTGAGCCCACTCCTTGACCACCTCAGGTGGGAAGGGAAAACGGTCATCAGAACCACGCTTTGGGAAGCGTTTGTCAGGACAGGCCCTGGGTTTGGTCACAGCGGCCTGAAAACTGGAGTGGTTAAAGAACACACTCTTTGCTCTCTTGGGCGAGGTAAACTGGTGCTTTTCTGCCAGAGAGGGTTGCTCCTCTGATACTGGCGGATTAAGATCCAGTACAGAGTTAATGGAAGCAATCAAGTCACTAAGATCTGAGTCACCCTCGGACAGATCAATGGGGTACATGGAGTTAGCCTCCGAGCCTCCTGTAAAGCCATCCTCCTCATCCTGCGAGTCAGCTCTTGAATCAGAGCCGCGGGAGGAGGAGGGAGAGGGAACCCTGCGTCTCTTCTTAGGAGGACGGGGTCTGGGCCCTGATGATGAATCCTCTGTGAGCTCCGAACCTAAGAGACCCATAGCAATAGGGGCACCCTGTGAAGGGGGCTGATGCATATTCATCAAAGTCCTGGACAGAAGTCCCATGGACTCAGCAAAAGACTGGGAGATAGACCTAGAAAAGGATTCTACCCAAGCCGGGGGTTCAGCCACAGGAGCAGGAGCAGCCTGAGAGACCACTGGGGGTGAGACTCCAGGCTGTGGCACCGCCAAGTTAGAGCAGACCTCACAATGAGGATAGGTGCTCGGTTCAGGCAGCAGGAGCTTACATGCAGCGCATACAGAATAAAGCTTTGGAGCCTTGCTCCTCGTGTGAGACATGCTGCTGGAGTGGGGGCTCTGCCAGAGAATGAACCCCAGAGAGTATATACAGAGGTCCACAACCGGAGACCGGCTGTGGCTTACCAGACCGCTGGAGCGGTGTTGTGTGCCCTCCAGATCCCGAAGCCCGGACCCCCAAGCACAGCACCTCAGCAGGGATGCAGAGTGCAGGCCAGCGCCGAGTGAACTCTGTCTGAGAAAATGGCCGCCGGAGCGAAGAGAGGGGGCGGGACTTGCTGTGAGAGCGGGATCTGGAGGGCCATAGAGACCTACAGGGGAGGAGACACGCACAGCAGTGGGGAGTGTCCCTCCCCTGTGCAGAACGGCCGCCGGGAGGAGCCGAGCCTGTCCCTCTGCATGAATGACATGCGAGGGCAGAGAACAGAAACTAGGCCTCCGGCAAAGCCGGGGCCTGAATTTGAGCGGCGAGGCCGACGCGCGCAGGCACCATCGGCGCGGTTCTCGGGTGACAGCTAGAGAACCCACCGGAAATGCCAATAAATACAGTAAGCACACTCTCCCCAAACAATAAAGCACAGGGACCCCCAAAATATAAACGTCTCAGGTACTTAGCTGCTGAGACGCAGGGCCAGGCCCCTGGGGATGAGTGCTCCGGTCCAGCAGGATCCTGAAGGGCTGCGGATGGAGACCGGTCTCCTGCCAGGCAGGGAAACCGTGCTGGCTCCCACTTCAAGCCAGAGCCCAGGAGGGATGGTGAAGGAGCACGGCATGTAAGGCTCCAGCCTTGGAAATCAACCTTACAACACCGCCGACACAGTGGGGTGAGAAGGGACATGCCGGGGGTCCAGACGTGGACCGGACTTCTTCAATCTCATTCCAAAGAAGAAAAATCATATGAGAATGCATGTGTGGATGTATGCCCTCCTGAACACAAAGCGATAAACTTGCTGGGTCTGCTCACCAGGGGGTGTATAAGCTCAGAGGGAGGAGCTACACTTTTAAGTGTAATACTTTGTGTGTCCTCCGGAGGCAGAAGCTAAACACCCATGGTCTGGGTCTCCCAAAGGAATGATAAAGAAAAAGAGAATTTTGTTTACTTACCGTAAATTCTTTTTCTTATAGTTCCGACATGGGAGACCCAGACCATGGGTGTATAGCTAGCGACCTCCGGAGGACACACAAAGCACTACACTCAAACGTGTAGCTCCTCCCTCCGGGCTATATACACCCCCTGGATGACAATCTACCCAGTTCAGTGCAAAAGCTGAAGGAGGACATCCACCCATAAGTAGAGATAGAGTAAAACTCGGCAAAACCAGCACTCTGTCTACTAACAACAGCCGTGAAGCACACGGAACAAAAAAACTGCCAACAGGCAACAGGGAGGGAGCTGGGTCTCCCATGTCGGAACTATAAGAAAAAGAATTTACGGTAAGTAAACAAAATTCTCTTTTTCTTCATCGTTCCTTATGGGAGACCCAGACCATGGGACGTTCCAAAGCAGTCCATGGGTGGGAAATAAACGAAACGGAGAAGTAGGCAAAACCTAACTTCACAAATGGGCGACAGCCGCCTGAAGGATGCGTCTGCCCAAGCTCGCATCTGCCGAAGCATGAGCATGCACTTGGTAGTGCTTAGAAAAAGTGTGCAGACTGGACCAAGTGGCAGCCTGACACACTTGCTGAGCCGTAGCCTGGTGCCTGAAAGCCCAGGAGGCACCGACAGCTCTGGTCGAGTGCGTCTTAATCCCCGACGGGGGAGGCACCTGAGAAGATTGGTAGGCATCGGCGATAGCCGACCTAACCCAACGAGCCAAGGTCGGTTTAGACGCCGAAAGGCCCTTGCGCTGACCCGTGGTTAGCACAAAAAGTGAGGTGCACCGCCGAAAAACGGCGGTGCGAGACACATCGATTCGGAGCGCCCGCACCAAATCTAAGGTGTGCAACGCCTTCTCAAAGCGATGCACAGGGGCCGGACAAAAAGAGGGCAATGAAATGTCCTGGTTAAGGTGGAAGGAAGACACCACCTTAGGGAGAAAGTCCGGAGTCGGACGAAGAACCACCTTGTCTTGGTGAAACACCAAAAAGGGGGATTCCGAAGAGAGCGCAGCCAAATCAGAAACTCTCCTGAGAGAAGTTATGGCTACTAGAAAGACAACTTTCTGTGAAAGTCTAGACAAAGGAACCTCCCTGAGAGGCTCAAAAGGGGGTTTCTGTAAGGCCGTGAGGACCAAATTAAGGTCCCAGGGATCCAAGGGTCGTCGGTAAGGAGGAATGATGTGAGATGCGCCCTGCATGAAGGTGCGCACCTGAGCCAGTCGGGCGATACGCCGCTGGAACAATACCGACAAAGCCGACACCTGTCCCTTAAGTGAATTGAGGGACAGACCCAACTGTAGACCCGACTGTAGAAAAGACAGGATGGTCGGCAAGGCGAACGGCCAAGGAGCATGGCCGGAAGAGCGACACCAGGACAGGAAAATTTTCCAAGTCCTGTGGTAAATCTTAGCCGAGGAAGACTTCCGAGCCTGAGTCATGGTGGAGATGACCTCAGAGGGAATGCCTGAAGCCGTCAGGATCCAGGACTCAAGAGCCACGCCGTCAATCTGAGAGCCGCAGAATTCTGGCGGAAGAACGGACCTTGAGTGAGAAGGTCTGGGCGGTCCGGAAGATGCCACGGCACCCCTACGGACAGGCGGAGCAGGTCTGGGTACCAGGCTCGCCTGGGCCAGTCCGGAGCAATGAGTATTACTCGACGGCCCTCCATTCGGATCTTGCGCAGAACCCTGGGCAATAGCGCCAGAGGGGGAAACACATAGGCCAGACTGAACTGAGACCAATCCTGAACCAGTGCGTCTGCTGCGAAGGCTTGAGGATCGTGGGAGCGAGCCACGTAAACCGGAACCTTCTTGTTGTGCCGGGAAGCCATTAGATCTACTTCCGGAGTGCCCCACTTGCGGCAAATTGACCTGAACACTGACGGATGCAGTGCCCACTCGCCGCCGTCCACGGTTTGACGGCTGAGATAATCGGCCTCCCAGTTTTCCACGCCTGGGATGTGGACTGCGGATATGGTGGACTTTGAGTCCTCCGTCCACTGGAGGATTCGTTGAACCTCCAACATCGCCAGACGGCTGTGAGTCCCGCCCTGGTGATTGATGTAGGCAACCGCTGTCGCGTTGTCCGACTGAACCCGAATGTGCTTGCCCGCCAATAGGTGGTGAAAGTCTAGGAGAGCTAGAAACACGGCTCTGATCTCCAGCACATTGATCGGGAGGGCCGATTCGGACGGAGTCCAAGTGCCCTGTGCTCGGTGATGGAGAAACACCGCTCCCCAGCCGGAGAGACTGGCATCCGTGGTGAGGATCACCCAGGACGGAGTCAGGAAGGACCGTCCCTGTGAAAGGGAGAGGGGCTGAAGCCACCACTGAAGGGAGTTCCTGGCCTGTGATGACAGAGCCACCAGCCTGTCCAAAGAAGAGATCCGCTTGTCCCAACAGCGGAGAATGTCCAGCTGCAAGGGACGCAGATGGAACTGGGCAAAGGGAACCGCTTCTATGGACGCCACCATCTGACCCAGCACCTGCATGAGGTGTCTGATGGAATGACGGCGGTGCCTCAGCAGAGAGCGCACTGCCAGACGAAGGGACTGCTGTTTGACTAAGGGCAACTTGACAAGTGCCGGCAGCGTCTCGAATTGCATCCCTAGGTACAAAAGTACCTGGGTCGGGGTCAGAGTCGACTTGGGGAGGTTGACAAGCCACCCGAATTGGACTAGAGTGGCGAGAGTGAGCGAGACACTCCGCTGACAGTCTACACTGGATGAGGCCTTGACTAGAAGGTCGTCCAGGTAAGGAATCACTGCCAACCCCTGGAGGTGCAGGACCGCAACCACTGCTGCCATGACCTTGGTGAACACTCGGGGGGCCGTGGCTAAGCCAAAGGGAAGAGCCACGAACTGGAAATGTTCCTCTCCGATCGCAAAGCGTAGCCAGCGCTGGTGTGAAACCGCAATAGGCACATGCAGATAGGCATCTCTGATGTCGATGGATGCCAGAAAATCTCCCTGGGTCATTGAGGCAATGACCGATCTTAGAGATTCCATGCGAAAGTGCCGCACCTGAACATGCTTGTTGAGAAGCTTGAGATCCAGGATGGGCCGGGAGGAACCGTCCTTTTTGGGAACTAGAAAGAGGTTTGAGTAGAAACCTCTGAACCGTTCCCGGGCGGGGACCGGAACAATTACACCGTTGGTCTGCAGGGATGCCACGGCCTGAGAGAAGGCGGCGGCTTTGGAGCAGGGGGGGGTGGACAGAAAAAATCTGTTTGGCGGGCTGGAGGAAAAAGGTATCCTGTAGCCGTGGGTGATGATATCCCGCACCCACTGATCGGCGACGTGTTGCAACCACACGTCGCCAAAGTGGGAGAGCCTGCCCCCGACCAAGGACGTTGCTGGCGCGGCCAGATAGTCACGAGGAGGCTGCCTTGGTGGCAGCGGCTCCTCCGGTCTTTTGAGGACGCGGCTTTGCGCGCCAGTTGGATTTGCGATCCTTGGCGGTATTGGACGAGACTGTGGGCTTAGAGGATGACCAGTTAGAGGAACGAAAGGAACGAAACCTCGATTGGTTCCTGCCCTGGGTAGGTTTCTTGGCTTTAGCTTGTGGCAAGGAAGTACTCTTCCCGCCAGTAGCTTCCTTAATTATGTCATCCAGCTGTTCCCCAAACAGCCGTGACCCAGTAAAGGGGAGACTCGCAAGGTACTTCTTAGAGGAAGCGTCCGCTTTCCACTCTCGAAGCCACAAGATCCTGCGGATCGCGAGGGAGTTAGCGGAAGCCACTGCCGTGCGGTGAGAAGCCTCCAGGATGGCAGACATGGCGTAGGACGCAAAAGCCGAAGCTCGGGAAGTTAAGGCATCCATCTCAGGAATAGAGTCCCTGGAAAGGGAATGAATCTCCGCCAGAGAGGCAGAGATAGCCTTAAGAGCCCACACCGCCGCAAAAGACGGAGAGAAGGAGGCTCCTGCCGCCTCAAATACAGACTTGGCCAGAAGGTCAACCTGGCGGTCAGTGGGATCCTTAAGAGAAGTGCCGTCGGCCACCGCAACTACTGTGCGGGCTGAGATTCTGGACACTGGAGGGTCCACCTTTGGGGACTGGGCCCAGTCCTTAACTACCTCCGGTGGAAACGGGAAACGGTCATCTGAACTACGTTTCGGAAAACGTTTGTCAGGACAGGCCCTAGGCTTGTTAACAGTGGTCTGAAAGCTGGAGTGGTTAAAAAACATACTCCTAGGTTTCTTAGGAGAGGTAAACTGGTGTACCTCTACCAGAGAGGGTTGATCCTCTGACTCCTGTGGGTTGAGGTTCAGTACGGAGTTAATGGACGCAATCAAGTCACTAACGTCCGCATCACCCTCAGACAAATCAATGGGGTACATAGAGGCAGCGTCTGAGCCCACAGTAAAGGAATCTTCCTCGCCCTGCACCTCGGCTTGTGAATCAGAGCCGTGGGACGAGGAAGGAGAAGGGTCCGTGCGTCTCCGTTTAGGGGGACGGGGTCCTAGGACCTGCTCTGAGGGCTCTGCAGAGCTCGGAGCCGCAGAGACACCCTGAGAGGGAGGCTGATGCATAGACAGCAGCGTCTGGGACAGCTGCCCCATGGAATCGGCAAACGACTTGGAAAGAGCCTGTGAAAAGGATGCTACCCAAGCCGGGGGTTCAGCCACCGGGACCGAAGCAGCCTGAGGGACCCCTGAGGAGGCTCCAGGCTGAGACACAACCATATTAGCACAGTTATCACAATGTGGGTACGTGCTAGGCTCTGGCAGAATTAGCTTGCAAGCAGTGCATATAGCATACATGTTTGCAGCTTTGCTCCTAGTGACAGACATGCTGCTGTGGAGGAAGCTCTGCAGCCAAAACACACTCCTGTAGAAAGCCTGAGTGTATAAAAATCCACAACCATAGGTTGTGGCTTACCAGCCCTGCTCTCTGTGTCCTCCGGATTTCACCGCTCCCCTGTAAAGTGACAGCTTTCCAAAAAGTATGCAGCTGCAACATCCAGCGCTTCTCAGTGATAAAAACGCTGATAAAATGGCGCTGGGAGAAGGAGGGGGGGCGTGTATAAGCCCAGGAGCGGGAAAACAGAAGCACAGAGATACAGGGGGGTAGACAGGGGAGGGGACATCTCCTTAGAGAGAAGTGCCCTCCCCTCTGCTGGCCGGGCGGTGGGCGGCGCTGTATGCAAAACATACAGCAGAAGCCAAAAACGAAACTAGGCCCAAACTGAAGCCGGGGCCTAGATTTCAAAGTGCGGCCGACGAGCAGGCACCGTCGGCGCGGTTCTCATGGGAAATTCCCAGAACCGGCCGAAATTAACAGTAACGCTAAAGCACATACTGCCCCCATAATAAAAGCACCCGGGACCCCTGAAAAAACGTCTCAATACTTAGCTTGGAGACGCAGGGCCATGTCCCTGAGTGGGGTTAACGCTCCTTCCAGCAGGGACCAGACAGGGCTGTGGATGGAGCCGGCCTCCTGCAAGCAGAGAGGACCGTGGAGGCTCCCACTTCAAACAGAGCCTCGACAGAGGATGCGAAGGAGCTCGGCATGTGAAGGCTCCAGCCTTATGAAGATCAACCTTAACAGCACCCCGCAGAGTGGAGCGTGAAGGGACATGCCGGGAGTCCAGATTGGACCCGCTTTTCTATAAAAATTAAAATAAAATTGAAAAAAATATGAGGAAATAAAAGTGTGTGTATCCTCCTGAAACACAAAGCGTTGAACTGGGTAGATTGTCATCCAGGGGGTGTATATAGCCCGGAGGGAGGAGCTACACGTTTGAGTGTAGTGCTTTGTGTGTCCTCCGGAGGTCGCTAGCTATACACCCATGGTCTGGGTCTCCCATAAGGAACGATGAAGAAAGTCCAAAATTGTGAGATGTCGTGCAGAGGGAAGCAGCAGTCTTGAAATTGCCAAACTTTTGAAGCGTGATCACAGAACAATCAAGCGCTTCATGGCAAATAGCCAACAGGGTCACAAGAAGCGTGTTGGGCAAAAAAGGCGCAAAATAACTGCCCATGAATTGAGGAAAATTAAGTGTGAAGCTGCCAAGATGCCATTTGCCACCAGTTTGGCCATATTTCAGAGCTGCAACGTTACTGAAGTATCAAAAAGCACAAGGTGTGCCATACTCAGGGACATGGCCAAGGTAAGGAAGGCTGAAAAATGACCACCTTTGAACAAGAAACATAAGGTAAAGCGACAAGACTGGGCCAAGAAATATCTGAAGACTGATTTTTCAAAGGTTTTATGGACTGATGAAATGAGAGTGACTTTTGATGGGCCAGATGGATGGGTCTGAGGCTGGATCAGTAAAGGGCAGAGAGCTCCACTCCGACTCAGACGCCAGCAAGGTGGAGGTGGGTACTGGTATGGGCTGGTATCACCAAAGATGAACTTGTGGGACCTTTTCGGGTTGAGGATGGAGTTAAGCTCAACTCCCAGACCTTCTGCCAGTTTCTGGAAGACAACTTCTTCAAGCAGTGGTACAGGAAGAAGTCGGCATCGTTCAAGAAAACCATGATTTTCATACAGGACAATGCTCCATCACATGCATCCAACTACTCCACAGCGTGGCTGGCCAATAAAGGTGTAAAAGATGAAAAGATAAAGACATGGCCCCATTGTTGATCTGAACCTCATATAGAACCTGTGGTCCCTCATAAAATGTAAGATCTACAGGGAGGGAAAACAGTCCACCTCTGGGAGCAGTGTCTGGAAGCTGTGATGGCTGCTGCACGCAATGTTGATCGTAAACAGATCAAGCAATGACAGAATCTATGGATGGTCGGCTGTTAAGTGTCATCATAAAGAAAGGAGGCTATATTGGTCACTCATTTTTGGGGTTTTGTTTTTGCATGTCAGAAATGTTTATTTCTAAATTTTGTGCAGTTATATTGATTTACCTGGTGAAAATAAACAAGTGAGAGGGGAATATATATTTGGTTTTTATTAAGTTGCCTAATAATTCTGCACAGTAATAGTTACCTGCACAAACAGATATCCTCCTAAGATAGCCAAATCTAAAAAGCAAAAACACTCCAACTTCCAAAAATATTAAGCTTTGATACTAAAAATCCTTTAAAATACAACTAGCCTAATAATTCTGCACACAGTGTATGTAGAGCCCCACGGGGCAGGTGTTTTAACCTACTCATTGCTGGGCTGGGGTGCAGATCCTCTGTGTCATCACGGGGTGGCCTGGCCCGGTTCCGTTGCCCCGAGGCGTACAGGAAGGAGGATTGGAGGGTGGTAGGGAAGATGGCGGTAGTAGTCGGGGTTAGGAAAGTCTATTAGGATCATGACGCCACCTGTCGTACGCGGCGAGGGATGGGGGCCGCCGCTGCAGGGTCTCTCACCGGGGCATATGTCAGGTGCAGACGGGATGGTATCGCTCCCCACAGGCGGAGCGGGCCCCAGGAGGATGGCGGGGGCACGGCAGTTCCCGGGAGCGCCGGAGCACAGGGTGACAGCAATCAGAGTAGGAGTCAATAGGTGCGGGTTCCAGGTCTTTAATCACTTGTTCAACGCCACACCTTGGGTACTTGTCTCGGCCGTGATGAAGCTCCGGTCGATCCTGGGTAGGTCATTGGTTAGGTCCGGTATGGCAGTCTCTGTTGGTCTCTCCTTCTCTAAGATGCGCTGTGTCGATCTCCGTGGCATGAAGCACCTTGGGGACCCCCTTGATTGTTTAAGTGTCCCAGCTCTGTCGCCGGTGCTGTATGTGTTATGCAAGAAAGTTGCTGACTCATTCTCAGACTGTGTGATTTAAGTGACACATGCCAGACATTAACCTCTCCATACCCGGGATGGATATTGCACCTTAAATGAGTTGCAGTACCCTGTAGTGACCAGACGCCTCAGGGGCACCACACATACGTTCAAAACCCGTTTTGCAGGAGGTTCAGACGGAAACCCCGATGGGACCACTGAACAGAGATCAGAACGCAATGTGAAAGACCCCTTAGAATCCAGCACCACTTGTCCAACCATCTCTGATGGACCGAAAAAGATGATTTCCCGACCACGAGACATCTGACTCCAAACTAATCAGTGGTTCAGCGGTCAGGTCACTGATGATCGTCGTCATTTCCGATCTTTTTGGCGCAAAAGGCAGATTCTGGGTTCCTTCATAACCATAGAATTCCACAGTCACCTTTTAAAGAAGATTAGAAAACCTCTATCGGCCGTAACCTGTAAACTTCATCTCTGGCAACTTGTGATCTGTATCTATACGTAATCAGGAATGCTTCATCGAAAATAAGAGCTCAAGCCCTATACACACACGTGTACGAGGCCTCCCTACTCTCATCAGTGAGCTATTTGGGAAGAGATGTTTGCTCATAGCTATGGGATCTACGGATACAGATCTGTGTTAAGTGTAAAGGGGGCTTTACACGGTAGCGATATCGGTAACGCCCCCTTGTTTGTGAGACACGGGCATATCGCTGCCCATCGCGCACAATATCGCGCTCCCCCGTCACAAGGCTTACCTGCCCTGCGACATCGCTCTGGCCGGCGATCCGCCTCCTTTCTAAGGGGGCAGGTCGTGCGGCGTCACGGCGACGTCACACGGCAGGCGTCCAATCGAAGTGGAGGGGCGGAGATGAGCGGGACGTAAACATCACGCCCACCTCCTTCCTTCCGCATTGGCGGTGGAGGCAGGTAAGGAGATGTTCCTCGCTCCTGCGATGTCACACACAGCGATGTGTGCTGCCGCAGGAACAAGGAACTACATCGCTAATGAGAGGTGAACAATTTTTGGTTTTAGGACGACCTCTCCACGGCAAACGATTTGTGCCACTTTTGCAATCGTTTTAGGTCGCACAAAAGTGTCACACGCTGCGACATCGTTAATGACACTGGATATGCGTCACTAACGGCGTGACCCCGACGATAAAACATTAACGATATCATAGCGTGTAAAGCCCCCTTAAGAGGGCGTTGGATTATTTACTGGAACTAAAGAAATATTTAAGAAAAAGGTCTTTCCAAAATTCATCTTACCTTAGCAAGTGAAATTCCCCAGAATTGGACAAAATTTCAAGAGAACCAATTCGAAACCAAGATTTGGCGACTCGCAATACCACCGCTCCTACGCAAGAATAGAATATATAATATTCACTATTCTATCACATTTCATCATAAAATTTTTGTTACTATTTATATTCTGGGACCATTAGGCTATGTGTGCGCGTTGCCTTTTTTTGTGACCACAAAGATGCAGCGTTTTAATGCATTTTTGTTCGCTAAAAAACGCACAAAAACGCACCCACGGTAAAAAAACATTTAAAAAAACACGTGGTTTTGCCCGTTTTACCGCGTTTTTTCCAATGCATTGCATGGGTAAAAAAACGCTGGCAAAAACACAGAAAGAATTGACATGTTGCATGGTTACCACAAAAACGCACCTAAAACAAAACTGCACTGTGCGGACAGCAAAAATGAAAACTCATAGACTGTGCTGGGGAAGGAAGTGCATACAGTTTAGAGGCCAAAAACGCACCCAAAAAAACGCGAAAAAATGCCGCGGAAAAACGCACTGTGCGCACATTGCCTTACTTTTGCTATTTTCACATTTTTGCTCAGAAGTAACAGCGCATCCTGGCGCAGGTAAAGAGGGGTATAATACAAAAAGTAATGCACCATGTATGTAATATACAGAGGCACTGGTACACAGCTAATCAGCACAGGCACTCTTGTAATACAGGTGTTTTACCAATAAAAAGGCAACCCACGCCAATTGGATGATTCTTCTCATCCACCAGATTATGGCCCAGGAAATACCATTGTCTGGTGGAAAATATTGTAACCTGAGGCCAATGTAATGTAAAGAGGTATTCCGGTAAGAAGAATTTATCAGCTATTATCTCCATTGTCTTAGTATTAAGGCCCTGTCACACACAGAGATAAATCTGCGGCAGATCTGTGGTTGCGGTGAAATTGTGGACCATCCGTGCCAGGCTTGTGGCTGTGTACAAATGGAACAATATGTCCATGATTTCCCTGCAACCACAGATCTGCCAAAGATTTATCTCTGTGTGTGACGGGGCCTTCAGATATAGCAACAGAAGAGGTAAGAGGATGTTCACACATCAGAGTGTAAAGAAGGGAGAAAGCATCTAAGTTCTCAGGGGCAGCAGATGACAAAGGCTGTACAAAGGGAGGAAAGCTCCCAAGACAGTCTGAAGAGGGAGCTGGTGAAATCACCAAGGCTTTGCATAAATATAGAAAGAAATAAGAATTTACAGCAGCCTGTGGGGGGTAAAAAGGAATTGCCCACACACTTAGGGGTACTTTGCACGCTGCGACATCGCAAGCCGATGCTGCGATGCCGAGCGCGATAGTCCCCGCCCCCGTCGCAGCTGCGATATAGTTGTGATAGCTGCCGTAGCGAACATTATCGCTACGGATGCTTCACATGGACTCACCTGTCCTGGGACGTCGCTCTGGCCAGCGACCCGCCTCCTTATTAAGGGGGCGGGTCGTACGGCGTCACTGCGACGTCACAGGCTGGCGGCCAATAGGAGCGGAGGGGCGGAGATGAGCGGGATGTAAACATCCCGCCCACCTCCTTCCTTCCGCATATCCTACGGGAGCCACGGTGACGCCGGTAGGAGATGTTCCTCACTCCTGCGGCTTCACACACAGCGATGTGTGCTGCTGCTGGAGCGAGGAACAACATCGGACCATCGCGTCAGCGTAATTATGGATTACGCCAACGCTACACCGATGATACGATTACGACGCTTTTGCACTCGTTAATCGTATCATCTAGGCTTTACACACTACGATACCGCATGCGATGCCGGATGTGCGTCACTTTCAATTTGACCCCACCGACATCGCACCTGCGATGTCGTAGTGTGCAAAGTACCCCTAAGTGTCAGTCAGCAAAAGACATAAGAAATGCCTAATGGCTATGGAGGGAGAAATAAGTCCAGAAATGAAGCTGTGCTGCGCATGAGGGAGCAGCATTCTGGACACAGAACTCATTTCCAGCATATGTTACTGGAAGAGAATAGAGCATCTCTAAAGGAGGTGTTACACGCAGCGATGTTGCTGGTGAAAGCACCCACCCCCGTCGTTTGTGCATCACGGGAAAATCGCTGCCCGTGGCGCACAATATCGTTAGGAGCCGTCACACGGGACTTACCTTCCCTGCGACGTCGCTGTTGCCGGCGAACTGCCTCCTTTCTAAGGGGGCGGTTCGTGCGGCGTCACTAAGCGGCCGCCGAATAGAAGCGGAGGGGCGGAGATGAGCAGGACGTAACATCTCGCCCACCTCCTTCCTTCCGCATTGCCGGCGGCCGCAGGTAAGCTGCAGTTCGTCGTTCCTGAGCTGTCAAACGTAGTGATGTGTGCTGCCTTGGGAACGACGAACAACCTGCGTGCTCAACAATCAACGATTTTTTAAAAACGAACGATGTATCAACGATGGACGATATGGTGAGTATTTTCCATCGTTAATGGTCGTTCCTTGCTGTCACACACAACGACGTCGCTAACGATGCCGGATGTGCGCCACGGAATCCGTGACCCCGGCGATATATCATTAGATACGTCGCTGCGTGTGACGGGGCCTTAAGTGAGATAAATCTGAAGCCAAGAGCAGGTTGCAAACTGCATCTCAGAGGATCTTTAAAAGGAAAGGCGATTGTAAACTTGATTCTTAGTGCAACTTTTATTCTAAAGACATTAGGATGTAAACTGTACAAACTAGCGCAATAGGGTCTTATTCAGTAAAACGGTAATAAAATTATATAGGGTGGTCTCTCACCTTGTGTGGTTGTGCCTAACACAACCCTGGCTGGAGCCTGGAGACACCTTCTGCAGAAGCCACGAGCCCTAAGGGGCACTTTGCACACTACGACATCGCAAGCCGATGCTTGTGATGCCGAGCGCGATAGTCCCCGCCCCCGCTGCAATATCATGGTGATAGCTGCCGTAGCGAACATTATCGCTACGGCAGCTTCACATGCACTCACCTTCCCTGCGACGTCGCTCTGGCCGGCGAACCGCCTCCTTATTAAGGGGGCAGGTTGTGCGGCGTCATAGCGACGTCACACGGCAGGCGGCCAATAGAAGCGGAGGGGCGGAGCTGAGCGGGACGTAAACATCCTGCCCACCTCCTTCCTTCCGCATAGCTGGCGTGAGCCGCAGGACGCAGATGTTCCTCGCTCATGCGGCTTCACGCACAGCGATGTGTGCTGCCGCAGGAACGAGGAACAACATCGTAACATTGGTCCTTCCGAAATTATGGAAATGACCGACGCTACACCGATGATATGATTTGGACAATTTGGCGCTCCTTAATCGTATCAAAAAGGATTTACACACTACGATATCGACTGCGACGCCGGATGTGCGTCACTTTCGATTTGACCCCACCGACATCGCAGCTGCGATGTCGTAGTATGCAAAGTGCCCCTAAGGCTGAGAAAGATCCAAACGGAACCCAAAAGAATAATGTGGTTGTCTCTGCGCTGCTGGCGAATGAGGAGATAGCCAAATTGCTGAATGTAGACGAAAGGTGGTTTCTGCCAACGCGTTTCAAAGTGATTTTCACTTCAGGAAAGCCACATTAGAACCTGAAGAAGTGAGGATCACTTTGAAACGTGTTGAAATAACCAAAACTCTAAATGTAGATGAACAGTGGTTTATTTCAACGCTTTTAGAAGTGATCCTGACTTCTTCTTCAGGAAAGCCACCAAGGACTATGAAGAAAAAGCGAGGATCACTTTGAAACACATTGAAATAACCAAATCTTTGAATGTTCAGAACGGTGGTTTATTTCAACGCTTTTCAATGTGAACCTCACTTCTTCTTCAGAAAAGCCACCAGGGTCCCTGAAGAAGAAGTGAGGATCACTTTGAAAAGCGTAGAAATAAACCACCGTTCAGCTATATGCTTTTCAAAGTGATCCCCACTTCTTTAGGGTCTCTGGTGGTTTTTCTGAAAAAGCAGTGAGTATCACTTTGAAACGCATATAGATGAGCGGTGGTTTATTTCGACGCTTTTCAAAGTGATCCTTGCTTCTTCTTCAGGGTCCTTGGTGGCTTTCCTGAAGAAGAAGTAAGGATCACTTTGATCACGTTGATATAAACCACCTCTCGTCTACATTTAGTGTTTTGGCTATCTCCTCATTCTCCTGCAGCGCATAGATAAAAACATTCTTCTTTTGTTTCCGTTTTAAACCCTTTAGTATGGCATGAGCAGCACATGGAGTCACCTTCTCCCACCGTATGACAGTACATACCGCGCTCTTTCTTAACATTTCCATTGTAGAACTGATCTCTCCAGACGACATCTTCGCTCACAACAAGGCTGTGATACAGAACAAATAAAAAGGTATCGATACCAGAACAATAAGCCATTGTATCACTTTATATCGTAGATATGTACATAATTATGTTATTTTCGGCCTGATTCAGTATAACACGGATATCGAGGGGGGGGGGGACTGTGGATGACACAGAGTGGTATTAGGATTAGTAATGGGGGGGTATGTCTAGCACTTGGAATGGATAATGACTATCACTGGGGACACACAATGACCATAAGGAGCAGACTAGCTTAATTTTATCACTCATCTGACATCATATGCTGGCACTGTATGGCGGCACACTTTTGCTGGCAGTGTAATATTGGCATCAGTTGTTAAAAGTTCAGATGTCAATGCTTAATATGAAGAAATTGCGTGTAACCCTTATTATAAATTATTGAGAAATAAATTAATAGAACTTACCCCTAACCTAAAACAAGAGGTAATGGCCGCTATTATAGCATATCCATTGCATATAATAATTACCAGTTTCTTATACAGTGGTATATCTAAGCCCCCTGGACATGTTAGATAGCTGTCGAGTGACCAAATGTTTAGGGGACAACTATGCCTCCGGATTTCTCAATACACAGAAGCCTTTGGCCCGGCCGAACGCTCCTGTGTTTTTTTTATAAGAGCCTCTGTCAGATTCTTCTGGCACTGCGAAATCTCTGGGTAGGGGACAGAAACGATCTGCCATCCAAAATGCAACCGGCTTAAAGCTTTAGGCCTAAGACACACGGCATGAAAATCGGAGCGAGTGGAGTGCGATAAAACATCACATTCCACTCGGACCAGTATTACCCTATGTGCCAGCACCCATGAGCGATTATTTTCTCAGCCCTAATCGGACTGAGAAAATAGTCACAGCATGCTGCGGGTGCAATGCGAACCTTGTTTCTCTCGCACCCATTCAAGTCTATGGATGGAGAGAAAAATCGCACTGCACTCGCAGTACACAGATGCACTGCGAGTGTAGGGCGAGAATGGCAATAGCTGGCTATGGAGGAGAGAGGGAGATAAATCCCTCCCCTCCGCAGCGCAGGCCCGCCCCTCCTCAGAGACAGCCCGACCCCCGCAGCTGTGGTCCGATCGCAAGATCGGACCTCAGTTGCAATGACACTCGCATGACACTCAGCTCCCGCTGTGCTGCCAGCATGAGCCAAGTGTCATGCGAGGATCGCATTAGTCCCCCGTGTGGCCCCGGCCTTAAGCGGGCTTTACACGCTACGAGATCGCTACAGCGATCTTGTTGGGGTCACGGATTTTGTGACGCACATCCGGCCGCTGTAGCGATATCGTTGTTTGTGACTCCTAGGAGGGATTTTGGATCGTTGCAAAAACGTCCAAAATCGATCCTCGTTGACATGGGGGTCCTCTCCCAATTATCGCTGCTGTCGCTTGGGCGAAGTTGATCCTCGTCCCACATCGCTACGTGTGACGCCGCAGGAACGAGGAACCTCTCCTTACCTGCCGCACGCCAGCAATGAGGAAGGAAGAAGGTTGGCGGGATGTTCATCTCGCTCATCTCCGCCCCTCCGCTTTGATTGGGCGGCCGCTTAGTGACGTCGCTGTGACGCCGAGCGAACCGCCCCCCTTAGAAAGGAGGCGGTTCGCCGGTCACAGCGACGTCGCCGAGCAGGTAAGTACGTGTGACGCTGCCGTAGCGATAATGTTCGCTACGGCAGCGATCTTCACATATCGGCATAACGATAGGGGCGGGTGCTATCACGCTCGCCATCGCTAGCATCAGCTAGCGATGTTGCAGCGTGTAAAGCCACCCTTACATCATCTGTCCAGGGAAAGTTGGGCAGCCCCCATACACGTTAGACTGTTGACAAATCCTGACTACATCAGCAGGTTCAGCTGATTTTAGTCTAATGTTAATGGAACAATGTTAATGAAAGAATTCCTGGTTCCCATGATGTGGCTTCTACTACTAGGTGTCGATGACCAGCACCTTATTTGTGAAATATTATATACTAGCTGTAGTACCCGGCGTTGCCCGGGATAGTAACTGTCTCTCTGTCTCTCTCCCAATCTCTGTCTGTGTCGCTGTCTGTCTCTTTGCCCGGTCTGTCTCTTTGCCCGGTCTGTCTCTTTGCCCGGTCTGTCTCTTTGCCCGGTCTGTCTCTTTCTAGGTCTGTCTCTTTGCCAGGTCTATCTCTTTGCCAGGTCTATCTCTTTGCCAGGTCTATCTCTTTGCCCGGTCTGTCTCTTTGCCCGGTCTGTCTCTTTGCCCAGTCTGTCTCTTTCCAGGGCTGTCTCTTTCCAGGTCCCTCTTTGGCCGTCTATCTCTCTGTCTCTGCCTGTGTCTGTCTGTCTCTTTCCCCATCTGTCCCTGTCTGTCTTTTCCTGTCTCTCTCTCTCTATCCGTCTCTCCACCGACATCTTATTACCTCACACATAAGCTTGTTATACTAACAGTTTATTTTGTTCCTATAGCAACCACGGACAGTTGCTATTTATATGGGGAGATAAGGTATGCACACCAGTGACTATGGAAGGGGAATACATGGAATAGCAGAAACTGCTGTGTGAATACTGACATGAAAAATTCAATAGCTATTTGTAAGAATGAAATGTGAAAAATGGAACCTGCATTACTGCCATGAATATATGAATAAAGAGAAATTTAGCTACTGCATTGATCAATGCAGAAGAGCCCCAACACTACGCCAAAGTATTTCTCTACGTTGGGGTCCCTAGCTTGTGTGTGTCCTCTCATGCAGTTAAAAAACTTACCGTGTATGGGACGCTGAGACCCAGGCTATATATGCGTATAATGTGGATTGGCAATAGGTGTGTATGGGGAGGGTTCACAAACGAAAAACTACTAACATTAAGGAATAACGTTTGGAACTCCATTCTATGTCTGAACTGGGTGCAAAAAACCTAAAAAACATCACTATGGGGAGATAAGGTATGCACACCAGTGACTATGGAAGGGGAATACATGGAATAGCAGAAACTGCTGTGTGAATACTGACATGAAAAATTCAATAGCTATTTGTAAGAATGAAATGTGAAAAATGGAACCTGCATTACTGCCATGAATATATGAATAAAGAGAAATTTAGCTACTGAATTGATCAATGCAGAAGAGCCCCAACACTACGCCAAAGTATTTCTCTACGTTGGGGTCCCTAGCTTGTGTGTGTCCTCTCATGCAGTTAAAAAACTTACCGTGTATGGGACGCTGAGACCCAGGCTATATATGCGTATAATGTGGATTGGCAATAGGTGTGTATGGGGAGGGTTCACAAACGAAAAACTACTAACATTAAGGAATAACGTTTGGAACTCCATTCTATGTCTGAACTGGGTGCAAAAAACCTAAAAAACATTTTTAGGTTTTTTGCACCCAGTTCAGACATAGAATGGAGTTCCAAACGTTATTCCTTAATGTTAGTAGTTTTTCGTTTGTGAACCCTCCCCATACACACCTATTGCCAATCCACATTATACGCATATATAGCCTGGGTCTCAGCGTCCCATACACGGTAAGTTTTTTAACTGCATGAGAGGACACACACAAGCTAGGGACCCCAACGTAGAGAAATACTTTGGCGTAGTGTTGGGGCTCTTCTGCATTGATCAATTCAGTAGCTAAATTTCTCTTTATTCATATATTCATGGCAGTAATGCAGGTTCCATTTTTCACATTTCATTCTTACAAATAGCTATTGAATTTTTCATGTCAGTATTCACACAGCAGTTTCTGCTATTCCATGTATTCCCCTTCCATAGTCACTGGTGTGCATACCTTATCTCCCCATAGTGATGTTTTTTAGGTTTTTTGCACCCAGTTCAGACATAGAATGGAGTTCCAAACGTTATTCCTTAATGTTAGTAGTTTTTCGTTTGTGAACCCTCCCCATACACACCTATTGCCAATCCACATTATACGCATATATAGCCTGGGTCTCAGCGTCCCATACACGGTAAGTTTTTTAACTGCATGAGAGGACACACACAAGCTAGGGACCCCAACGTAGAGAAATACTTTGGCGTAGTGTTGGGGCTCTTCTGCATTGATCAATTCAGTAGCTAAATTTCTCTTTATTCATATATTCATGGCAGTAATGCAGGTTCCATTTTTCACATTTCATTCTTACAAATAGCTATTGAATTTTTCATGTCAGTATTCACACAGCAGTTTCTGCTATTCCATGTATTCCCCTTCCATAGTCACTGGTGTGCATACCTTATCTCCCCATAGTGATGTTTTTTAGGTTTTTTGCACCCAGTTCAGACATAGAATGGAGTTCCAAACGTTATTCCTTAATGTTAGTAGTTTTTCGTTTGTGAACCCTCCCCATACACACCTATTGCCAATCCACATTATACGCATATATAGCCTGGGTCTCAGCGTCCCATACACGGTAAGTTTTTTAACTGCATGAGAGGACACACACAAGCTAGGGACCCCAACGTAGAGAAATACTTTGGCGTAGTGTTGGGGCTCTTCTGCATTGATCAATTCAGTAGCTAAATTTCTCTTTATTCATATATTCATGGCAGTAATGCAGGTTCCATTTTTCACATTTCATTCTTACAAATAGCTATTGAATTTTTCATGTCAGTATTCACACAGCAGTTTCTGCTATTCCATGTATTCCCCTTCCATAGTCACTGGTGTGCATACCTTATCTCCCCATAGTGATGTTTTTTAGGTTTTTTGCACCCAGTTCAGACATAGAATGGAGTTCCAAACGTTATTCCTTAATGTTAGTAGTTTTTCGTTTGTGAACCCTCCCCATACACACCTATTGCCAATCCACATTATACGCATATATAGCCTGGGTCTCAGCGTCCCATACACGGTAAGTTTTTTAACTGCATGAGAGGACACACACAAGCTAGGGA
Source organism: Anomaloglossus baeobatrachus (assembly GCF_048569485.1). Classification (NCBI taxonomy): domain Eukaryota; kingdom Metazoa; phylum Chordata; class Amphibia; order Anura; family Aromobatidae; genus Anomaloglossus; species Anomaloglossus baeobatrachus. The sequence goes on along the minus strand of NC_134358.1, from coordinate 527,302,038 downwards.
CCCCAACGTAGAGAAATACTTTGGCGTAGTGTTGGGGCTCTTCTGCATTGATCAATTCAGTAGCTAAATTTCTCTTTATTCATATATTCATGGCAGTAATGCAGGTTCCATTTTTCACATTTCATTCTTACAAATAGCTATTGAATTTTTCATGTCAGTATTCACACAGCAGTTTCTGCTATTCCATGTATTCCCCTTCCATAGTCACTGGTGTGCATACCTTATCTCCCCATAGTGATGTTTTTTAGGTTTTTTGCACCCAGTTCAGACATAGAATGGAGTTCCAAACGTTATTCCTTAATGTTAGTAGTTTTTCGTTTGTGAACCCTCCCCATACACACCTATTGCCAATCCACATTATACGCATATATAGCCTGGGTCTCAGCGTCCCATACACGGTAAGTTTTTTAACTGCATGAGAGGACACACACAAGCTAGGGACCCCAACGTAGAGAAATACTTTGGCGTAGTGTTGGGGCTCTTCTGCATTGATCAATTCAGTAGCTAAATTTCTCTTTATTCATATATTCATGGCAGTAATGCAGGTTCCATTTTTCACATTTCATTCTTACAAATAGCTATTGAATTTTTCATGTCAGTATTCACACAGCAGTTTCTGCTATTCCATGTATTCCCCTTCCATAGTCACTGGTGTGCATACCTTATCTCCCCATAGTGATGTTTTTTAGGTTTTTTGCACCCAGTTCAGACATAGAATGGAGTTCCAAACGTTATTCCTTAATGTTAGTAGTTTTTCGTTTGTGAACCCTCCCCATACACACCTATTGCCAATCCACATTATACGCATATATAGCCTGGGTCTCAGCGTCCCATACACGGTAAGTTTTTTAACTGCATGAGAGGACACACACAAGCTAGGGACCCCAACGTAGAGAAATACTTTGGCGTAGTGTTGGGGCTCTTCTGCATTGATCAATTCAGTAGCTAAATTTCTCTTTATTCATATATTCATGGCAGTAATGCAGGTTCCATTTTTCACATTTCATTCTTACAAATAGCTATTGAATTTTTCATGTCAGTATTCACACAGCAGTTTCTGCTATTCCATGTATTCCCCTTCCATAGTCACTGGTGTGCATACCTTATCTCCCCATAGTGATGTTTTTTAGGTTTTTTGCACCCAGTTCAGACATAGAATGGAGTTCCAAACGTTATTCCTTAATGTTAGTAGTTTTTCGTTTGTGAACCCTCCCCATACACACCTATTGCCAATCCACATTATACGCATATATAGCCTGGGTCTCAGCGTCCCATACACGGTAAGTTTTTTAACTGCATGAGAGGACACACACAAGCTAGGGACCCCAACGTAGAGAAATACTTTGGCGTAGTGTTGGGGCTCTTCTGCATTGATCAATTCAGTAGCTAAATTTCTCTTTATTCATATATTCATGGCAGTAATGCAGGTTCCATTTTTCACATTTCATTCTTACAAATAGCTATTGAATTTTTCATGTCAGTATTCACACAGCAGTTTCTGCTATTCCATGTATTCCCCTTCCATAGTCACTGGTGTGCATACCTTATCTCCCCATAGTGATGTTTTTTAGGTTTTTTGCACCCAGTTCAGACATAGAATGGAGTTCCAAACGTTATTCCTTAATGTTAGTAGTTTTTCGTTTGTGAACCCTCCCCATACACACCTATTGCCAATCCACATTATACGCATATATAGCCTGGGTCTCAGCGTCCCATACACGGTAAGTTTTTTAACTGCATGAGAGGACACACACAAGCTAGGGACCCCAACGTAGAGAAATACTTTGGCGTAGTGTTGGGGCTCTTCTGCATTGATCAATTCAGTAGCTAAATTTCTCTTTATTCATATATTCATGGCAGTAATGCAGGTTCCATTTTTCACATTTCATTCTTACAAATAGCTATTGAATTTTTCATGTCAGTATTCACACAGCAGTTTCTGCTATTCCATGTATTCCCCTTCCATAGTCACTGGTGTGCATACCTTATCTCCCCATAGTGATGTTTTTTAGGTTTTTTGCACCCAGTTCAGACATAGAATGGAGTTCCAAACGTTATTCCTTAATGTTAGTAGTTTTTCGTTTGTGAACCCTCCCCATACACACCTATTGCCAATCCACATTATACGCATATATAGCCTGGGTCTCAGCGTCCCATACACGGTAAGTTTTTTAACTGCATGAGAGGACACACACAAGCTAGGGACCCCAACGTAGAGAAATACTTTGGCGTAGTGTTGGGGCTCTTCTGCATTGATCAATTCAGTAGCTAAATTTCTCTTTATTCATATATTCATGGCAGTAATGCAGGTTCCATTTTTCACATTTCATTCTTACAAATAGCTATTGAATTTTTCATGTCAGTATTCACACAGCAGTTTCTGCTATTCCATGTATTCCCCTTCCATAGTCACTGGTGTGCATACCTTATCTCCCCATAGTGATGTTTTTTAGGTTTTTTGCACCCAGTTCAGACATAGAATGGAGTTCCAAACGTTATTCCTTAATGTTAGTAGTTTTTCGTTTGTGAACCCTCCCCATACACACCTATTGCCAATCCACATTATACGCATATATAGCCTGGGTCTCAGCGTCCCATACACGGTAAGTTTTTTAACTGCATGAGAGGACACACACAAGCTAGGGACCCCAACGTAGAGAAATACTTTGGCGTAGTGTTGGGGCTCTTCTGCATTGATCAATTCAGTAGCTAAATTTCTCTTTATTCATATATTCATGGCAGTAATGCAGGTTCCATTTTTCACATTTCATTCTTACAAATAGCTATTGAATTTTTCATGTCAGTATTCACACAGCAGTTTCTGCTATTCCATGTATTCCCCTTCCATAGTCACTGGTGTGCATACCTTATCTCCCCATAGTGATGTTTTTTAGGTTTTTTGCACCCAGTTCAGACATAGAATGGAGTTGCTATTTATAGTCTGCAGCTCCCACCTCCATTCAGTTTAATAGAGGCAGGATTTTTGGAGAGTAAGTGTAAAGCGCGGGGTTAAATTTTCCCACCCAAACATAGTCTATGACATTCCCTGAGTCACATGGGCTGTGTGTGCAAAAATTCATAATTGTAAATGTGACGGTGCGGATTCCTTTAGAAGACATACATACACACATACACTCAGCTTTATATATTAGATGAAAGATAATTACGGCGCCCAATGTAAAGTAATTGGTTCATCCATAAGACAGATAAATATAAATGTCCACCTGTACCTGGCGACTCTGCTGGTGGGAATTCCCAGGTAATGCATGGCCTCGCTGCACAGGAACTCTCTCACGGAGGAGCGGAGCACGGCTCTCCCATCTCCTCTCCTAGAGCAGCAGAAGATATGGAATATTTAGACATGATTTTTATTTCAGTGCAGATCCTTCATAAAACATACAGAATAATACAAAATCCGTGGATACGATTTTAGAAAAAAAATCTGCTTCGGATTTGAGGGCCCGCTGTGGATTTGTAAACCCTCAGCATTCATTTTATGGGGCAAATTTTGCTCTAGACTTGCAACGTACCTGTGAAAAAGACTGTGTCGGGGCGAAAAGTATCTGCCATGTCTAAACTCACCCTTCAGATATATTTATAAGGGGCTGATTCATTGCACAGATTTCTCCCGCAACATCATTCATCTGAGTAGAGCTCTAAAAATCCATGCAAACAATGCAATACCATTCAGATGGACAAAACAGAGTTACAAATGTGTGCAGTGGACATACCCCAATTTACTTTCTGCAAAATTACATCTAAAATTTTATCAAAATAGTGCAATTCCCATGCTGGGATTTCACTTGGAAATTGGAGGAGCCTCACCCATTCATGTCTATGGGTGCATGGAAAACGCTGGACTGAACTTGGATGATATCTGAGTACAGTCTGATTTCCTCTCACTGACACAATGGAGAAGATGGAGAGATTTTGTTCTCCATCTTCCCCTGATATTGTGTTACAATTCTCTCATTTGAGACAATCGGATCACACTAAGCGGAGACTCGGATCAGAGTTTGCTCAGTGTCATTTGCATACTCGACCCGATTCTCTAGGATCAGAGAATCTACGCTCGTGTGACCCCGTCCTAAGAAAGCTGGGATGCAAACGTGATAAGAATGAAGTTCATAATGATTGTCTTCCAAGATGGAATACAATTTCACAAAAGAGGACAATATAAAAGCCTTGAATTACTAGTGTGTTTGGGTTTTTTTGTGGGTGTTTGTGGGTCGCTCCGGTTTTGTTTTTCTAAAACTGAACCACAATTTGCATTATTCTGATCACCAATGAGGAATACAAACCCACGGGAAAGTAGTAATGGAAGAAACAAAGAGAAGTGCCTTACCTAGAGTACGGGGTATTTCCTGATCCTTTTAACTGAAGTTCCCATCTTTCACCATACCTGCCGAGAAGAGTTAACATAGTGGAATGAATAGATAGATGGACAGACAGATGGATGGATAGATAGCTAAATAGAGGGATGTACAGAGAGATAGATAGATAGAAGGAAGGATGGATAAAGAGATAGATAGATAGATAGATAGATAGAGGGATAGATAGATAGATAGATAGATAGATAGATAGATAGATAGATAGATAGATAGATAGATAGATAGAGGGATAGAGGGATAGATAGATAGATAGATAGATAGATAGATAGATAGATAATATAATGAAGACAATCCTTTAGCATACATGAGTGAAAACATTTGGTTCATTTTACCATGAATATTGGATGTCCAAATGCCAAAGAGCCAACTTTAGATATATGGACCAGACCTTTCCTTGAAGGAGTTGTTTAGTGGGACAAGTTGTAAGTGGTTATAGATCGTGGGGGGTCTGACCACGTGGACCCACATAATCGGCAGAATGGGACACTTTTATCCCCATTAGAATGGAGGAGCAAATGTTGACCTGCCGTGCCATTCATTCCCTATGGGGCTGACGAGTGTTGCACTCAGCTTCTCCTGGCAGACTTCTGGAGAATGAATGAAGTAGCAGCTGGGAGACCGACATGCCAAGCCATTTTGTAACAGAGATAAGAGTGAATAAGAGGATAAAATTCCCCTTTATGACAATCAGTGGTAGTCCCAGAGATCAGACCTCCATTAGTGTGTACATTGTTGTCACATTAACCTGTGTTGACCTTCTTTAAAATCTTGTTGTCTTCAAAAATGTTGCTACAAGTCCTGATATTTATTTTTTTCCTTTTTTTGAGGTTTTTTTTTTTTTACATTTCCCCAACATCCCCAGTGTGAGACATGTAATGACTGATAGTTTGCTTTCCTGACTTACATGTCGCACAATGGTAACTCACCTTTCATTTAGAATAATCTCTAAAGGCCAATTCTCAGGGATATCTGTGTCCATAGATAAAGGGAACCTGTCACCAGGATTTTCCCTTATAAGCTGCGGCCACCATCAGTAAGCCCCTATATACAGCATTCCAGAATACTGTATATAACAGTATCAACTCAGTATCAGCAGATTCTTGACAATAATGTGCAAGAATCAGTGACGAAGTTGAAGTTACGCAGGGGATGGATATTTCAGCAAGACAATGATCCAAAACACCGCTCCAAATCTACTCAGGCATTCATGCAGAGGAACAATTACAATGTTCTGGAATGGCCATCCCAGTCCCCAGACCTGAATATCATTGAACATCTGTGGGATGATTTGAAGCGTGCTGTCCATGCTCGGCGACCATCAAACTTAACTGAACTGGAATTGTTTTGTAAACAGGAATGGTCAAATATACCTTCATCCAGGATCCAGGAACTCATTAAAAGCTACAGGAAGCGACTAGAGATTGTGATTTTTGCAAAAGGAGGATCTACAAAATATTAATGTCACTTTATTATGTTGAGGTGTCCATACTTTTGCACCGGTCAAATTTTGTTTAAATGCGGATTGCACATTTTCTGTTAGTACAATAAACCTCATTTCAATCCAGAAATATTACTCAGTCCATCAGTTATTAGATATATGAAACTGACATAGCTGTTGCAAAAACCCAAATTGTTATAAAGAAAAAAGGTTAACATTAATAGGGGTGCCCAAACTTTTTCATATGACTGTAGACGGCTTGGGAAGGTTGTTCCTACTGACAGATTCCTTTTAGGTTAAGCAGATAATATAGAAAAGTTTGACACTTCCATAGGGAATCACAGATTCTGCTTGGATCCTATACACAGGCTGGATGTGCACATCACATCAAGAGGGAGCCCCCTAGTGGGCAATGAACACATCTTCTGCATATAAAAGGTTTTAGGCTGAAGTCATAGCTACAAGATTTTATTGTATTGCCCAGGATTTATATCAGACAATGATGGGAGTTGTAGTTTCACAAGAGGACAAGCAACTCTGTGTTTTAGGTTAGGAAACTGTATTTGTACCTTTTACTATAACATGTTCTTCTCAAGGTGTCTAGAAACTGGGTTATTTTGCTATGTATTTATTCAGGAGGCACATCTGCAAACAGTTGAGTTATTATAACAATATACACGACAAAAATGATTGTAAATAAAGCAACTATAAGACATTATATATATATACACACATACATACAGGAAGTGGTGCTCTGTTTGCTGGATTTGCACCCCAGCTCCTGGCCGCTTCATTAGCCTCCTTTTTGTTCACCTGCTGATCTTGTAGGCTTTTAAAACCCAGAGAAGATGCAGTGTAGTGCAGGAGCCAGCAAAGGAGGGTGCCGTGAAGTGGCGCTGGGCTGGTATTACAATGGCCATTATAATATTCTAAATACCTCCATTTATGTTAAAAGGTAAAATTTATTTTGTTTTTTTCACAGTGTGCGGCTGGTCTTTTTTGTCTCATATTTACACAGCATCCAGATACGCACCTGTCCACATTGTAAAGGTGCTGCCAGTACGGTTTAAACTCAGGTTAGTACCAGCGTGGGAAACCAGCAAGGGAACCCCTGTATCATTCTGTTTTTTTCTATTGTATAATGCATATAACAGGGAGTGGTACTCTGTTTGCTGGATTTGCACCCCAGCTCCTGGCTGCTTCGTTAGCCTCCTTTTTGTTTACCAGCTGATCTTGTAGGTTTTTAAAACCCAGAAAATATGCAGTGTAGTGTAGGACCCAGCAAAGGAGGGTGCCGTGAAGGGGCGCTGGGCTGGTATTACAATGGCCATTATAATATTCTAAATACCTCCATTTTATGTTATAAGGTAGAATTTATTTTGTTTTTCTTCACAGTGTGCGACTGGTCTTTTTTGTCATATATATATATATATATATATATATATATATATAGTACTTTTTTAAAGTGCCTATCTATCTCTATATCTATCTCTAGATCTATATTGGATTAATGGATTAATTAATAAAAAATGGTTGCTTTCTCCCAAAAAGAGCGCCACACTTGCCCGCAGGTTGTGTGTGGTATTGCAGATGAGTCCTATTCCCTTCTTTGGATCTGAGCTGTAATACCAGACACGACCTCCGGACAGAAGTGGCGCTGAATAATTTAACCAATAAATTAAAGATGTTTTGCTCATTCACATGATAGCGTCATTTTATCAGACATCACTGATAACAGATATAATTGCACGCTACCTGTTGATGTAAACGGCAATTAAATGTGCTCTGCCATCTCCCAACTGACCGGCCCATACTCCAAACTAAAAGGAAACGGAGCACAAAAAATAAAAAATTAAATCAATCTGTAATAATTTACCATGTCCGTATAAACTCTTTTTATAAGGATATTAAACATCTATAGACACAGGTGGTGTAGAGATACCATATGACAATATAGTCACCTGGTGGCCTCCGTATCTGTGCGCAAGAGGAACAAATCCTGAAAGTGATTTACCCCCGCTAACAAACTCTAGGAAATCATTGGTGTTGGCAACAGACGTGTCCAGATCCAACAGATTCTCCAGCACATCCTGAAAGAAAAGAATCCACTCTGAGAACCTTCTAATCCGCCATAATGGCACAATCATCGTCACATAGCTAAGGCCTCATTCAGACATCTGCGGCTTACATGTAGGCAAATAAATAGTCTGAGTCTCATCAGCGGTTTTATGCATCAGATTTTGTTCAGTTTTATTGAATGAAAAAATAAATAAATAAAAATGGAGATTTCCTAAAATTTTCCTGTGAAACAGTACATATAAAATGGCCAGGACACTGATAGCATCCATTAACTGTAGCAGTCGCAGAGGGTGCAACTACGACTGGACCTGTGCTGGAAGGTGGCCTGCCCACCAACGCCTATTTCATGTGTATCATTGGACACACGCTCAGGTGAAATAGTTGGAGCCACAGAGATCCGACGGTTTCTTGCACTGCAATACTCGACACCGGACAATTAGAGGTCGGCAGCTGACGCCGGCTTGCCCGTTAGGGTCGGCACATCGCGGTGAAATAATTTGCTGCCTGTGGTTGGCACACTGAAGTTAGCTGCTGGCTTCTGTGCCTGCTATAGAGGATGCTGCACGTCATGGGAGCAGAGGAAGGTAAGAAGAATAGCTTGTTGTTTTTTTAAACGTATTTAAGAAGAATGGAGGACATTAGACCTGCAAGGGGTCCAGGATGGGGGAGATTATTATAAGTGGACCAGGATGGGGATGATTATTACAGCGAGGGGCCCAGAATGGGGGACATTATACCAGGAAGGGGCTGAGGATGGAGGTCACTATTATAAGAAGGGACCCAGAATGGAGGACATTATACCAGAAAGGGTCTCAGGATGGGAAAATTATTATATGAAGGGGCCCAGAATGGAGGATATTATATCAGAAAGGGTCTCAGGATGGGATATATTATTATAGGAAGGGGCCTAGAATCGGGGACATTATACCAGAAAGGGGCTCAGGATGGGGGACAATATTATAGGAAGTCGCCCAGAATGGGGGACATTATTACAAGAAGGGGGACATTATTATAGGAAGAGGTCGCCCTAGGATGAAGCACATTATTAGTTTTATCTTTGAAAATCACAGACTTGTATGAGGAAAAACTGACATCTGAATGAACCCTAAAAGGGAAGTTGTACATTCTTTTGGAAAGCTTCCTGCTTTCCGGGGCCCTGAAGACTGCTTGAACCAGTGGCACGACTACGACTATGGCACTTATCTAAACTGTGCACAATCTGATGAAACAGCCTTACCTATGCAGCATTGAAAAAGCAGGGGGGCAATGAAGCTGGCTGAGTCATCTGTCCATCTTCAGAGCATTGCAAGCACGCATCAAAGGCAGGGACACGACCTTGGACATACCAACATGTCCCAAGTCATGAAGGGGCTAAATAACTGATTTCTGCTGGGAAACCTGCTGTTCTTGTAGAGGGAGGCTTTATGTAGTCGCACGTTCTTCCTGCACTGCCCACCGCAGCAAAAATGTGGTGTTACCTGGCGTCTATTCCAATAACTGCGAAACCATTTACATTATTTCACGTCCATATATCCTACTATGTATTATAGCTGACGCTTTCATCATCCAGAGGAAGTTCTATTTTGGGGGGTGAAATGCCATTAAAAGAGGACACGTCCTTCTGTGAACACTGTTCTACGTGTGATAACATGTTGGTGATATTCCCAATACACTGCAATTTAATATGAAGAAAATAACATTTCAGCTGTAGGATTGTGAAATGGAGCTCTGTACTACAAGGCCGCGTGCACACATTGAGTATTTGGTCAGTTTTTTACCTCAGTATTTGTAGCCAAGGGAGTGGGTGATAAATACAGAAGTGGTGCCCATGTTTCCATTATACTTTTGCTCCGATTGTTCCACTCCTGGTTTTGGCTACAAATTCTGAGGTAAAAAACTCACCAAATAGTCAACGTGTGCACATGACCTTAGACTATATTCATAGGATGTATTTTTGGTGGTGATTTTTTTGATGCTTCATCATGAACGTAGAGTCTTAGGCCACGTGCACACTGAGTATTTGGGGAGGTTTTTTTACCTCAGTATTTGCCACCCAAAATCAGGAGTGGGTGATAAATGCAGAAGTGGTGCTCGAGTTTCTATTATACATTTCCTCTGATTGCTTCACTCCTGATATTGGCTTAAAAACACTGAGGTAGAAACCTCAGCAAATACTCAGTGTGTGAACATGGCCTTATACGTTTCCTCTGTTCCACTCCTGGTTTTGGCTTACAAAAACTGAGGTAAAAAAACTCACCAAATACTGTACGTGAGCTGGTGGCCTTACTTATTGAGTATTTGGTGAGTTTTTTACCTAATGATTGTTGTTAAAAGTAGGAGTGGGTGATAAATGTTGAAGTGGCGCCCGTGCTTCTATTTTACTTTTCTTTTGATTGTCCCACTCCTGGTTTTGGTTACAAATACTGAGGTAAAAATCTCACCAAACACTCAACGTGAGCTCATGGCCTTACTCGTTGAGTGTTTGGTGAGTTTTTTACTTCAGTATTTGAAGCCAAAACCAGGAGTGAGTGTAAAATACAGAAGTGGTGCCCGTGTTTCTATTATACTTTTCCTGATTGTCCAACTGCTGGTTTTGAATTACAAATACTGAGGTAAAAAAAAACTCATTAAAGGGAATCTGTCACCAGGTTTTTGCCACCTAATTTGAAAGCAGCATAACGTACAGGCAGAGACTCTGATTCCAGCGATGTGTCACTTACTGGGCTGCTTAGTGTAGTTTTCATAAAATCACTGTTTAATCAGCAGTAGATTATCATTACAGGACTCCTTGGCGTGCTGCCAGGTAGTCCAGCATATTCATGAGCTCTGTACAACTGCTAGATCTGCAGCAGAAAAAACATTGATTTTATCAAATTGACAGCAAACAGCTCAGTAAGTGACACATCACTAGAATCAAGGTCTCTGTCTCTACAGCATGCTGCTCTCAAATGAGGTAGCAAAAAAAAGTGGTGTCAAATTCCCTTTACCCCCTTCACCCTTGGGCAATTTTCCATCTTTTATTTTTGTTTTTTCCTCCCCTTCTTCCGAGAGCCGTAACGTTTTTAATTTTCTGTCAATATAGCCATATGAGGGCTTGTTTTTAGCGGGACAAGTTGTACTTTTGAATAACATATTAGTTTTATTACATAGTGTACTGGAAAATGGGAAAACAATTCCAAGAGCGGTGAAATTACAAAAAATTGCAATTGCATGATTGTTTTGGGGGGGTTTATTCACCGTGTTCAAAATATGGTAAAACTGATGTGTCAGTATGATGTTTCACGTCGATATGAGTTTGTAGATATCATGTATACTTTTACTTTTATCTAATTGGTGAAAAAAGAAATCAAACGTTTTTCCCAAAAAAGAATAGCGCTTTTGTCGAAATTTTCTGAGACCCGTAGTGTCCTCATTTTTTTGGGATCTGGAGCTCAGTGACAGCTAATTTTTTGCATCTTGGGCTGACGTTTTCAATTATTCCATTTTTGTACGGATGCCACATTTTGATCGCCTGTTATTGCATTTTTAAAAAATGTTGCGACGACCAAAAAAACTTACTTTTGGCGTTTTGAATTTTTTTCTCGCTATGTCCTTTACCAATCAGGTTAATTGATTTTATATTTGGATAGATCATTTCTGAACGCGGCGATACTAAATATGTGTATTTTTTTTTTTTTTTTACTGTTTTATTTTCAATGGGGTGAAAGGGGGGGTTATTTGAAATTTTAGGGTTTTTTATTTCTTCATATTTTTTAAAACTTTATTTATTTTACTAGTCCCCCTAGGGGACTTTATCACTGCATAGTCCGATCGACTCTGCATTTCTGATGATCAGAGCAGCATCGCTCTAATCAGCAGAAATGCTTGTCACCTGTGAGTGCTGGCGCTATCGGCTCTCACAGGAAGTGAGGCATGGCAGCATCAGGGGTCATCAGCTGACCGTCACGCGTCATGGGGCCGTTGATGGCGTCAGGGAACGACGCAATCCCTGCTGCGGCTATTTAAATCGCTCTGTCAGTACTTGACAGCTCAATCTAATAGATTAACAGGCGCGGGTGGATCTCTGATCGACTTACATGAATGTAGCTTACCTCTGAGACTGCAACAAGACGTACATCCGACATAAACGGAGTTGGGTAGACGGGAGAGAAGATGCAGTCTGTCACTTTTCTTACATAATTGTCTCTGATTGGGTCAATTGGTAATTTAGCTGGAAATTAAAAAAGCAAATTCCTAATTATGTGAATCTATAGGGGTATGTGCACATAACGTCTTTTTTTCAGGCAGATTCTGAGGCGGAAACTTCAGTAAAAAAAGCCTCAAAAGAATAAATATATGCATTTTCTATGTAAACACGAATTACATATACATTTGAGAGTCTTTTAACCACTTCAGGTTACTAAAAACGCCAAGTGGCTAAAAAAAGTGACCAGGCCATTCTTCACAGGTCTTTTAGATGCTCTGTACGTTACAAAATGAGTCAATGGGGAAAGCTCAAAATACGGCTAATTCCTTGTTGCTGCTTAAAAAAACACAAAAAAGAAAAAAAAACTAGCCGTTTCTCCATTATTCAATGGAGAGAAAAAAAAACCAAAAGAAAACGAAAAATAACAGTAAAAAAAAAAGACTTCACGAAACTCTAGAAAAAGCCGAACCATTGACGATCACTATCATCTGAGAAATGTTCTGGAAATGCCCGAAAAAAGAAAAAAAAAACAACACAAAATAAACTCCAGAGTTTCTTGAAGCTGCCTGGTTCAGCTGCATTTAAAGGGTTATTTCCATCTCCAAGATTCTATCCCAATATGTTGTAGGTGTAATAATAATAATATTAGCAAATATCTCCAATTAGAAATGTAGTATAGTTCTCCTGATTAGTTATGTCTCTTACCTCATCTGCAGGGAATTGCAGTTGCTTAGGTAACCATGGAAACCTAAGCTGTAATGCCCTGCACATGAGGTAAGAGACATAGCTAATCAGGAGAACTATACTACATTTCTAATTGGAGGTATTTGCTAATATTATTATTATTACCCCTACTACATATTGGGATATTATCTTGAAGATGGGAATAACCCTTTAAGGCCACGTGCAAATGTTGAGTATTTGGTGAGTTATTTTACCTCAGTATTTGCAGCCAATACCAGGAGTGAGTGGGTGATAAATAGAGAAGTGGTGCCCATGTTTCTATTATACTTTTCCTCTGATTGATTCATTCCTGATTTTGGGTTACAGATTCTGAGGTAAAAAAAACTCACCAAATACTCAACGTGTGCATGTGGCCTATGGTGACTGTACATGTAGTGGTTGTGTGCTGTGGTTCTTACACACGACTTGGACAGATGAAATATGCTGAAATCAGGACACCGATTCACTAAGACGGGAACTTTGTGGCCGAAGTCACACAAGATTTGACGTGAGAGTGCGTTACTGACACTCTGATCAAACTGTGATCTGAGTTTTCTCCGAGTGTCAGTATACTGTGATCCCATTCTCTTTGATGAGAGAATCACAGAACACTGCCAGGAGAACAAAATGTCGCCACCTTCTGCATTCTATGAGTCCGAGGACATCGGACTACACTCGGATATCATAGTCCGATGATTTCCATTCCCCCATAGACTTGTATGGGTGTCGCCGTCCGATTTTGCTCTGCCACTCACAGTACGCTGACATTTTTTTTCTCCCGCCAAATGAGAAAAAGAACGCTGCGAGGGCTGTTCGATAAAACATCAGCGAGCCCTCGTCCGAGTTACACGATGGTGTGAGCCCTGTGTGCGAGGGAGCTGGAGAAAGATGCCCTAAATTCATTATGTGGCATTTGAAAAAATTTGGTGCCTCTTTTACCTGCCGTGTGGCAGGAAACAAATGCACTCCAGTGACTGGAATACATTTTTGTCGTAATTTAAAGCCCTTTTAGGCCTCCTTCACACGTCAGTGATTCCGGTACGTATGATGCCGTTTTCATACACACCAGAATCACGGACATATGCAGACCCATTAAAATCAATGGGTCTGCGCACACATCAGTGATTTCTCACTTACCGCGTATCCATGTGTTCCACACTGAGGCAAGTCCATTTTTCTCCAACAGCACTGATGTCACACGGACCACACAGTGATGTGATCTGGGCGGCACGGTGGCTCAGTGGTTAGCACTGCAGTCTTGCAGCGCTGGGTCCTGAGTTCAAATCCCACCAAGCACAACATCTGCAACGAGTTTGTATGTTCTCCCCGTGTTTGTGTGGGTTCCCTCTGGGTTCTCTGGTTTCCTCCCACAGTACAAAAACATACAGATAGGGAGCTTAGATTGTGAGTCCCAATGGGGACAGTGTAGCCAATGTATGTAAAGCGCTGTGGAATTAATAGCACTATATAAATGAATAGATATAAATTATTATCTACACTCACCAGTCTCCAGCTCTGCTGTCTTCAGCGCTACTGTCTCCTGCTTCCAGGCCTGCTCATTATGCTCATGAATATTCACTGCTCCATGGGCCCGGAAGCAGCAGCACCAGAGACATCAGCAGCACGGATAGTAGTGCCAGGAACAAGTGGATAGCACACGGAGAACACTAGTGTGCCAAAATCACGGCACACGGACGGCTATACGCACCTTCAACACGTCCGTGAAAAACGTGTGTGTTTTTCACTGATGTGTGAACGAGGCTTTATAGCGAAAAATGTGTTGGCCACGCCCCTCGCAATTTTCTAAAATGTTATGATCCTGACCGGGGTTGGTATTAAAATGCCAAAAGTTAGAACAAAAAATACAGCATTTTAGACTGCTATTTTGCAAACACTGTTTGATGGATCATGACCAATGTCTCAAATAAAAACAAAACAAAAAAAATCACCCAAAAAATGGGCCATATTCTTCAAAGTGGTATATGCAATTTATGAATTTTGCACAAAAGTTAAAAATGGTTGTCATTTCTACCTTTCATTTTTTTCTTAGACTTTTTGAGCCCAAAAAGTAGACAACATTGGCAAAAGAAGACACCAAAATATCTGACGTGACCTCATTGTAGGGAGGAACTGTAGAGCGTGTGCAACAATTTTTGAGATTTTTTAAAACCTTCAAATTGATGAATCATTGGAAAAGATCAGGAAAACACCACCCATAATACCAAACAAAAAAACACAAAGCCGTGGTACCTAGATCATCATCCAGTGCTGCGCTCCATAAATTCATAGAAGATGCTTTCACCTTTATTCCACAAGATTCACTATTGTTCAGGGTGTGGATGAAGAATCGTGTCTTGCTGTTCTCTGTGTTTGGGGGGATTTTCTGTTTCCCGCTCACACCGTATTCTCCATATATTACCCATATACAAGCTACAGCAATAAAGCCGCCCGGCACCAAGGACCCTGCACCATGGTGGCCTTTTCCCATTTGTTCAATACGTGATCCTTTACTAATAAAATAAAATTATATCCGCGGCTTCATTCTTCCTCTGCGGAGAAATAAGATATTGTTATGTGATACAGTTACATTGTGTCTGAGAATTTGTAACCAGCGTCTGACTGTAAAAAGAGGATTTTCAGACAGACCCCAAAAGCAAGTTCAGCCGGGGTCTGACCGTGTCCCCTCTACAAGGGACGCCAAATCCACATTCTCTGCTAGGAAGAAGTGGAACCAGCATGTGCCATCCTTCTCCATAGGGATGATTAGGAGTATCGGAAACCAAATGTGTTCCCTCTATTCACACTCCATCCGTGCCGCCGCTACCTGTTCGGTACGTTTTTGCACCGGTGGCACGTGCACACGTGCACCATTGTTACCCTATGGTAACAGGCACACACACGTAAAGCCACACGGAACGTGTGTCCGTGTGGCTTGAACGTGTGTGCGTTTTTTCAGACGGATGACATGTCCGCGTTATGCCAGCATCACGCAGACACGGACCCGCTAAAGTCAATGGGTCCGTGTCTGCACAGATGTGACACGGACCATTTACGTGTGCTTTCCGCATGGTCCGTGTGCGTTTTTTATTTTTTTAATGGGGAAATGGCTCAAGAAACACAGGCTGCACACAGACTGCACACGGACATGACACGTACGTATCTCACGCATATACTCCACATGCACGCACGGCAAGCATACGCCATCACACTGATGTCACACGTACCGGACAAACGGACATCCAACACGGAACACGGACCCGAAAAACGGACCGCGAGACACACACGTGTTTTCTATGGACATGTGTTTCAGGCCTTAGGCCATGTTCACACAATGCGTTTGTGTATTTTTTTTTCTGCCTTTAGGGTATGTGCACACAATCAGGACTCGCTGCATCCTGGACTCAGTGGGTCCTGACCTGCGGGGCTGCGAGTCTCCTCCGCAGGAAAAATGAATTGCGTCTGTAAAGAGTTCATACACATGCGGGTACTGCCCCCTAGTGGTGACTCCTGACTGGCAGACTTTGCCTTTTCTATACATAGCTCGCTTTCATCCAATACTACGCAGGACAGCAGGTCACGTGACGTGTTCGCTCCATATATGGAAGTATATTGGGGTAACGAGACTTCTCATCGGCGCCCGCGTCCACTTTTGATGACGTATGCTCCGTCTAACCCCGCGACATTAGAGTTGTCGGTACTTTCCTACTAATTACATCACATTATATACTTTTTCATACGACGTAACATCACTGTGCGTTATTTCTAAAGAAAATTGCAGTCTTACCCTCAGTAAGAATGGCCGTCCAGATATTTCCGACTTCCGGGTTGTCACATCCGGTTCTGGGTCAAGCGGGGAGGGGGCGGGGCTTGGCATTTGTCGGGCGCCGGGTGGTTGCGGTGAAGGGTGATAATGAGCGGTGGCTGGGGCTGGAGGATACGGTGCTGTGCACATCATGCGGCTGCCCTGACCGGAATACGAGGTGTGCACAGCGGCCAAGGAGGAGGGAGAGCGGCGGCAGCGGCAACAGGGAAGGTGAGGACAAGGGGGAAGGTCATAGAGACCATGTTGCAGTGGGAGCGGCTCCATTCATAGATACCGAGCAGCTGTGTAATACTGTTTACATATATATCTCCCACACACACCGCTGTGTGCAATATACAACTGTGCTGCCCCGTGTGTGGCACGCCACTGTAGGCGCCCCTTGTGTGGCACACCAGTGTGGGCGCCCCTTGTGTGGCACACCAGTGTGGGCGCCCCTTGTGTGGCACACCAGTGTGGGCGTCCCTTGTGTGGCACACCAGTGTGGGCGCCCCTTGTGTGGCACACCAGTGTGGGCGCCCCTTGTGTGGCACACCAGTGTGGGCGCCCCTTGTGTGGCACACCAGTGTGGGCGCCCCTTGTGTGGCACACCAGTGTGGGCGCCCCTTGTGTGGCACACCAGTGTGGGCGCCCCTTGTGTGGCACACCAGTGTGGGCGCCCCTTGTGTGGCACACCAGTGTGGGCGCCCCTTGTGTGGCACACCAGTGTGGGCGCCCCTTGTGTGGCACACCAGTGTGGGCGCCCCTTGTGTGGCACACCAGTGTGGGCGCCCCGTGTGTGGCACACCAGTGTGGGCGCCCCGTGTGTGGCACACCAGTGTGGGCGCCCCGTGTGTGGCACACCAGTGTGGGCGCCCCGTGTGGGCGCCCCTTGTGTGGGCGCCCCTTGTGTGGGCGCCCCGTGTGTGGCACACCAGTGTGGGCGCCCCTTGTGTGGGCGCCCCGTGTGTGGCACACCAGTGTGGGCGCCCCTTGTGTGGGCGCCCCGTGTGGGGCACACCAGTGTGGGCGCCCCGTGTGGGGCACACCAGTGTGGGCGCCCCGTGTGGGGCACACCAGTGTGGGCGCCCCGTGTGGGGCACACCAGTGTGGGCGCCCCGTGTGGGGCACACCAGTGTGGGCGCCCCGTGTGTGGCACACCAGTGTGGGCGCCCCGTGTGTGGCACACCAGTGTGGGCGCCCCGTGTGTGGCACACCAGTGTGGGCGCCCCTTGTGTGGGCGCCCCGTGTGTGGCACACCAGTGTGGGCGCCCCTTGTGTGGGCGCCCCGTGTGTGGCACGCCGCTGTGAGCGATATACAACTGCCGCCCTGTATGCGATACACCGCTGTGTGCGTGAAATACTGTGGCACATTGTTTTGCCTCCTTTTATGCTCTTATTGTGTGAGCTGCACCCTCCTTACATTTTCCTTATATGTTCTGCACTTTATGCTCCTCTCCATCTCTGATAATCCTGCCTTGTTTCTCTCTGTGCAGTTTGTGTCTAATTACACAGAATACCCAGTTTCCTTAGGTGCTGTGCTCTCTGCAGTAGTCTGTATACTTCCATGAGTGCTCTGCAGTGAAAAACATTAGTCTTTGGTGTATACAATAAATTGTGTTTTGCAGCTCCGGTCACGCAGTCTCTTTTGCTGTCATGTCGCTCTCATTTGTGCACGTTTTTCATTGATTTGTTTGAGTATGAGATCATCCTTGTTATGTGACATCACTTGTCTGGCAGTCTGTGATCACGGCGGCTGCCCGGGTCCTGTCACTCTGGAATGAATGAGATAATGTGGGTGATGTATATTGATATTCCGATCACACGCTAATGTGGCTATTCTTACCTCTGCCCCAGGAGTGACAGTGAGCGCTGCTTACAGTCTTTATTGCTCTGTATACTGTGCCCTGGGTGCAGCTCCCATCCTCACACCCATTTATTACCTGAATGTCCTCAACAGGGTTTATGGCCTGGTTCAGGTTTCTCTTGCTATAATTGTAACACATAGCAGATTTTCCGACCCAAAGGATTCACATGGCAGCTTCTTCCACCCGTGTAGATTACTTTTAGCCTGTGTGTTATGGATCCGTGTCCTGTCCTTGAGTAAGGGGAGATAAGGTATGCACACCAGTGACTATGTAAGGGTATGTGCGCACGTTGCTTTTTACCTGCTTTTTTGCTGCTTTTTCTTCTGCGCTGTTTAATGCCAAAATGGATGTGTTCTTCTATTCAAGCAAAGTCTATGGGAATTTGGGTTTCTTGTTCACACTATGTTGTTCAAAATGCTGCCTTTTTGTGGCAGAACTTTGGTCAAAAACTCAGCTTTGCAGTGCAAAACCCAAATGGCAAAAACAATTGACATGTTGCTTCTTTGAAAAGCTGAGTTTTTGACCAAAGTTCTGCCTCAAAAAGGCAGCATTTTGAACAACCTAGTGTGAACAAGAAACCCAAATTCCCATAGACTTTGCTTGAATAGAAGAACACATCCATTTTGGCATTAAACAGCGCAGAAGAAAAAGCAGCAAAAAAGCAGGTAAAAAGCAACGTGCGCACATACCCTAAGGGGAATACATGAAATAGCAGAAACTGCTGTGTGAATACTGACTTGAAAAATTCAATAGCTATATGTAAGAGTGAAAATGTGAAAAATGGAATATGCAGATTCCATTTTTCACATTTTCACTCTTACATATAGCTATTGAATTTTTCATGTCAGTATTCACACAGCAGTTTCTGCTATTTCATGTATTCCCCTTACATAGTCACTGGTGTGCATACCTTATCTCCCCATAGGGATGTTTTTAGGTTTTTGCACCCAGTTCAGACTTAGAATGGTGTTCCAAACGTTATTCCTTATCTGTCCTTGAGTAAGGGCATATGTAGACTCTAACCTCAGAGAATAATCTATAGGTGCAGGCAGAAGTGTAGCATTCCTAATAATCTTTACAGCCGGCTATTGATTAGTGTCATCCTCTATGTTCTGTGATATACAAAAGACATATGCAGTGTAAGGCTACTTTCACACTTGCGTTGGACGGCTTCCGTAGCATTGCGTTGTGTGACGGATGCTACGGATCGTACAAAACAACGAAAAAGCTTTTTTTTTTTTTTTTTTTTTCTTTACAGTTTTACCGGCAGCAGACTATTGTGAACGCTCAGCTGAGCGCTCTCACATGCCGGCGGCCGGGCGCTCAGCTGAACATTAGGCCACCGAGAGACAAAATAAACTTTGTGTTTGTGATTTTAAAAAAAAAGAGCATGCGCAGTGAAATTCTACGGATTGTGCTGCTCAAAAAAAGTTACATGCTGCGTTTCTTCCGCCCGACGCAGCGTCAAAATAACGACGCTGCGTCGTCCAGCGGATGCAACGCTGACACTTGCGTTACAGTGCATTGTCCATACAAGTCTATGGAGAATAGCGCAGTGCGTTAACGGACTGCGCTATTCTCCATAGTGGCGGACTCCGCTGAATGCAAGTGTGAAAGTACCCTTAAAGGGAACCAATCACCAGGATTTTCTTATATAACCTAAAGCCAGTGCTATACTGGCACTATCAGGCTGATTCTATACATGCCATTAGTGCTCAGCTCGGATGTTTAGGTTTTGAAATCGAAGAAAGTGAAGTTTGTAAAATGAGCAGCTTCTTGAGTGACAGCAGCTGAGGAGAAGATAATATATTCATAGTTATCCCCTCCCCCTGTTAGAATTAGCATAATTATTATACAAATTATTCACTTTGTCTAACAGGACCTGTGGTGAGGTCATACCTATGTGACCTGGTATCCAGCTTTGGTGGATGAGGCCCCGCTCCTTCTGGTCACATGGGTATGACCTCACCACAGGTCCTGCTAGGCAAGGTGAATCGTTTGTTTAATACTTATGCTAATTCTAACAGGGGGAGGGGATAACTATGAATATATGATCTGATCCTCAGCTGCTGTCACTCAAGAAGCTGCTCATTTTACAAACTTTACTTTCTTGGATTTCAAAACCTAAACATCCGATCTGACCACTACAGGTATGTATAGAATCAGCCTGATAGTGCCAGTATAGCACTGGCTTTAGGTTATATGCGAAAATCCTGGTGATTGGTTCCCTTTTAACATCATGTTGAAGACTCCACTAGCGGTTGTGTCTGAAGCCCCCCAAAAAACAGGATTGGAAAGGAAGCGTTACTATGTCTGTTCCAACTTTGTCCTTCATTTTTAAGGTACCGTCACGCATAACGAGATCGCTAGGTAGATCGCAGCTGAGTCACGGGTTCTGTGACGCAGTAGCGATCCCGTTAGCGATCTTATGTGTGACACCTACCAGCGATCAGGCCCCTGCTGTGAGGTCACCGGTCGTTGCTGAATGTCCTGGACCATTTTCTTCAAAGGCGATGTCCTGCTGGGCAGGACCCATCGCTGTGTTTGACGCTGTGTGACAGGGTCACAGTGACTGCTGAGATCGTTATACAGGTCGCTACTGCGATCTGTATTGTTCCTGCATTGTTGGTAAGATCTGACTGTGTGACATCTTACCTGCGACCTCCCAGCGACTTACCTGCGATCCCTATCAGGTCTCATCGTTTTCGGGATCGCTGGTAAGTTGTTGTGTGTGACTGGGCCTTTAGGTAGACACAGAACTGTACTCTACCACAGGCAGCTATCTCATGCACAGCTTTACAACCTGCATGATAGTCCAGAGCTGCAATCTCCCAGCATTCCTTGCTGCTGGCTCAGACCTTGCTCTAATATTTGTCTTACGGGGCGTTTAGTCTTTACCCTAGAAAATGCACGACAATCTGATATTAGAAAGAATAATTTTATCACCGTTTTTTGTGAGTTCAACTAAATTGGTCTGACAATAAGTTCACTGACTGTTTCTAATAACCAGCGTAAGAATGAGTGCAGCTCTGGAGTATAATACAGGCTGCATTCAGGGATCAGTATGATAAGTAATGTATTTACAGCACCCCTGACATGTCTGTCCTAGTGAAATAACTATTGATCATAAATATGTAGAGATCTAGCTTTGAACCATCTGTCGTTTTTCTCCTGAAAGTCTATCCAAAAATTGGCAAAAGGGTGTGGCCATATTTAGTCCAGAGTTTCCAACTATGGTTCCCTCTGAAATTCTGGGGTCCCTCAATCCCTGATCTGGGGTTTCCAAAGCCCAGCTGCAACACTTCTATTCTGCTACACAACATCTGCAGGGAGTTTGTATGTTCTCCCCGTGTTTGCAAGGGATTTCCTCTAGGTTTTCTCCCACACTCCAAAGACATACAGAGAGGGCCCATAGATTATGAGCCCCAATGGGGACAGTGATGTCTGTAGAGTGCTATATAAGCAAAGCATAATAAAAAATAATTTGAAGAATTTATAATTGGTAATTGACTTTTTTCCCTGTATACGTGACATTCATGATGCCATTTTTTCTTCCTTTGCAGGTACATCGCTCACTTATAAAGCCAATGTTATTTAGATGCTCAATTAACTCAGTGATGTGGTAAGTGCAGATCATTCTCTTGTCTTATTAAATAGGCAATCTCCAAAATGTCAGTGTTCTTGTCTGGGTAATTATTCAGATATATGTACCGTATTCCCAGCCGCATCGGGTTGCTCCCAGTGCGCTGTGACGATGTCCGGTGCTTGCGCCAGACTGTGATCACAGCACAGCACTAGTGGCAAAATGTGTTTCTGGGCACATGGAGAAGTGTGAATAATCCACCCCTCCCGGGTGAAGAGGCAGCCAGGGGCCATTCGTACTCTGAATTTCAAATATATTAATAAGAAATAATTAAAAGGAAATATAAGCCTCAATTACCATTTTTTGTTTTTTTTTCTCCAATCAAAAATCGAGAAAAAAAATTCAGCATTGTCCTATCAAAGTATAAAAATGCTAAACCCACAAGGCAAAACGCTGTATGAAGAAAAAAAATAGACTCCAGAACTGTAATATTTTGATCGCCAAAATGGCACAAATATAAATTACAGAGCACTATGCAAAAAAAACAAGCGCTCACGCTGCTCCACCAAATAAAGGGAATCTGTCGGCGGGTTTTTGCTTTTGCTATAAAATGTGAGAGCAGTATAATATAGAGGTAGATGGATATAGAGAAGGAGCGAGCGAGCCTGATTCTAGCAAGCGCCATACTACTTGGTGTAGTTTTCAAAGAATCCCTGTTTTGTATGATGTTGATGTAGCAGAGCTAAGCTGTGTATAACTCTGCCCACATCACTGATTGGCAGCTTCCTGTGTACATTGTGAGCAAGCTGCCAATCAGTGTGGGGGGGGTGTTACACAGATTAGCCTGATTTTATCTGCATATGAGATGTTAGTGATAATCTCCAGCTGATAAAACACTGATTGTATTGAAAGTACAGCATACAGTCTAATAAATGACATATCCCCAGAATCAGGGTCATTTTCCCTGTTATACTACTCTGAAAGCTGCTGACTAGATTCCGTTTAAAGGAAGAAAAAAATAAATATAATATTTGAAATCACTTTAACAAAAGACTTAAAGATATTGATGGAGATAAGGTCCAGCGGTAGGACTCATGGCTTGTTAAAAATGCATTTTCTTTATTGTAGATCAGTAAAAGGACTGAATTAATGATGCAAGAGTTGAAAGTCGCAGTCATGTTTCAGAGCGATGTCCTTAGTCGTTGCAACACAGCTTTAACTCTTGCAAGATTTATTCCGGACTAATTACTGTGTTCCTGTATTATTGATTCTCTGAGAAGGGGTTTCCTGTAATTTGTAGGTCTCCGCTCCAGTCTAGGGGCTGTGTCGGGTATTGCAACTGAATCCAATTTACTGGGCCCCTTTTTCTCATCGGACACCGTTCCTAATTATTTTGTATTGTGTTTTACTCCTTTGCTTTCTCAGCCGGCCACAATCCAGGCTTCTTTATTCTTCTTGTGTAACATGCTGCTACAGTAAGACCAACAGCGAGGCCAAATACAAGGATCCGTTCAAACTTGGGAGCAACGATTTGAAGACTCTCTACGAGGATATCAAGAAGGTGCCTTATCCTGTATATTGCGCTATATGTGGGATTCTGTTCTGCGCACGGGGCGCTTGTAGAGGCCATTTCTAAACATATCCAGGCTTAACAGAGCCGTGGCCACGAGGAAAGTTGCACTGGTGATTTTGCTTTTGTTCTCCTGTCTTCATGTATTTGGTGGAAGATGATGGGCAGAGAAAGGACATGTGAACTGTAATATCCCAGGGCCGTGTATCCATTGTGCCAGCAAATGCAAAGTACTGTGGAGCCTCGGTTTACGAGTAACTTGGGTGTGCGAGTATTTCGCTATACGAGCAAAGCTTGCTGTAAATCTGTAACTCAGTTTACGAGCAAGCCTCGCTGTACGAGCAAATACTCACCGCACACACTTCCGGTTCCGTACTTTCACCGCGCTCTAATCCGCTCTTGCAATCCACACAAACACATATTATGCTCATCTTACCTTCTGTTCCCTCGCCGGCCTCATGATTCTTGTAGTTCGCCGGTACAGGATGTGTATTGGATAACCATCGCGACAATGGAGGAACTTCCGCTGTCAGCCACTTCTCAAAGGCAGCGCGCTGACCAATCAGAGGCAATAGTCTCCTGCCTTTGACGTCAGCTCTCTGGCAGTGGAAGCTCCGGCATCGGTCGTGATGGTTACCCAATACACATCCTGTACCGGCGGACTACAAGAACCGGGAGACCGGCGAGGGAATGGAAGGTAACGTGAGCATAATAGGTGTGGAATGGCACAATAGGAGACAAGGATAAGACATTTAACAAGTTGTGGAACAAATTGTCTGAGCTTGCATTATTTCCTATGGGGAATTTTGTTTTGCTAGACGAGTAACTTGGTTTACAAGCACACTCCCAGAACGGATTGTTCTCGTAAACCAAGGTTCCACTGTAAAGCAAATATAGCTGCAAATTAAAATACTAAACACTGACTATAAGAAATTTGGAGCTGCCATAGAAACTAGGTTAAAAAATAAGGCACTTGGTTCACAATTTGAACAATTTGTGATAAGCCCAACAGCCAGCGACCAGGTGTACCCTGTTGTTAAGACTCTATCCTTGAATGCCTCCACCTGAGCCTACAATTTAAGGGGCAGGTACCAGCCATAATGGTAATTAAAAGCCCTTGGCTAGTGGGCAGAGTGCATGAATTAGCCAAATTGTGTACCCAAGTACCTCATTTTTAACCTATGCCAGTAATGCAGTTCCAAACGTCTTATATTCAGTGTTTACATAGTATAGTATTTCAGTGTGAAGCTGTATTTGAATTAATTGTATTGACTACTTCCTCCAGTATGCACCTGTTCACATTTGTCTGTTTCTTGGGTGTGCAGGTCAGTCACTTATGTTAGCAGAAACTGATGGAAAAGAGAAATTGCTCATGTTTCTTCCTGACAGCTGGGGACATTTTTCAGGAGCAGACAGTGGGTAGATGTGGACAGATATGAGTAACAGTCGGATTGGGGACTCCTGCTGTCACTTCCTGCTGAATGTTGGGGAAGGGGGGCTTGTAGTGGAAGGGGAGGGTCTGCTATGCATATAAGGGGAAGTGATGAGGGGCTACTTTGATTGCTGGGGAATTGGTGACTATAACCTGCGGCCACCACCAGTGGGATGTTATATACAGCGTTCTAGAATACTGTATATAAGAGCCCAGGTTGCTGTGCAGAACGTAAAAAACACTTTTAGAATACTCTTCTTAGGGCTGTCCACCCCGATGGGTGTCGCTGCTGTCCGGTCGGGCGCCTCCTCTTTGCTGCGATCTCCGTCCTCCTTCTACTCAGCCCAGTGACGCATCTATGTCATCCACACAAGCCGATATTGCGGTCCTGCGCAGGCGCACTTTGATCTTCCTGTGCATTACAGTATTTTGATCTGCCCTACGCAGGACAGATCAAAGTGCGCCTGCGCAGGACCGCAATGCTGGCCTGTGAGGATGAGATGGATGCGTTACCTACACTGGGCTGGGTAGAAGGAGGACGGAGATCGCACAAGAAGGAGGAGGCGCCAGACCGGAGAGCAGCGTCGCCCATCGGACTGGACCGCCCACTAGGTGAGTATTCTAAAAATATTTTGTTTTTTTGTTGTTTGTTTTTGTTTTTTTTTTTTTTTTTTTTTTAATGTTCTACACAGCGGCCTGGGCTCTTATATACAGCATTCCAGAATACAGTATATAAGAGATCACTGGTGGTAGCCGCAGCTTAGTCACCAAATCTGGTGATAGGTTCCCTTTTAAAGGAGTTATGCCCTTTTAGAAAATCATGGTCCCCATGGGCAGTTTTGTTTTTTGTTTTATTTTTAAAATAATCCTTTTCTCGCTGTCCCGGGTCCATCGCTGAGTCTCTGCCGGTGTCTGGTCTTGGCTGCATCACTGACGTTTAGTCATCTGAGCGTCAGTCATTGAGCTCGGCGTCGCTGAACAGGGAGTGGTGTACACTCGTGCACGGCCACTGAGCTCACTGACTGCTGCACAGGGTCCAAAATATTCTGAAAGTGAACAACCCTTTTAAGGCCTGCTCTAGCTGTGTGGGGTTTCTCTGGTTTCAGCAAAGGGGCTTATCGTGTAGTATACTGTGATTACTTAGCTGCTGGGAAAATGAATGAATGAAGTGACTAATGGGGGAGGTGGTCTAGTGTGATTAATGGAACCTGTTATGACTAGTACTGGGGTCTGCTGTGACTTGCACGGGTTGGGCTACTGTGGCTACTGGCAAAGCGATTACTATAAATATTGGGAGATTGGATTAAGGTCTGTACTGACTGCTTCTGGGTGGTCTGCTGTGACTAGTAGGGGGGGGGGCCTGTGAATACCGGCAATGTCTGCTGTGACTAGTAGGGGACTTGTGGTGCCGGCAATGTCTGCTGTGACTAGTAGGGGACCTGTGGTACCGGCAATGTCTGCTGTGACTAGTAGGGGACCCGTGGTGCCGGCAATGTCTGCTGTGACCAGTAGGGGACCTGTGGTACCGGCAATGTCTGCTGTGACCAGTAGGGGACCCGTGGTGCCGGCAATGTCTGCTGTGACTAGTAGGGGGGACCTGTGATACCGGCAATGTCTGCTGTGACTAGTAGGGGGGACCTGTGGTACCGGCAATGTCTGCTGTGACTAGTAGGGGACCCGTGGTACCGGCAATGTCTGCTGTGACTAGTAGGGGGGACCTGTGGTACCGGCAATGTCTGCTGTGACTAGTAGGGGGGACCTGTGGTACCGGCAATGTCTGCTGTGACTAGTAGGGGGGACCTGTGGTACCGGCAATGTCTGCTGTGACTAGTAGGGGGGACCTGTGGTACCGGCAATGTCTGCTGTGACTAGTAGGGGGGACCTGTGGTACCGGCAATGTCTGCTGTGACTACTGGAGACAACTTACAGATTTTGTGACTGCGAGGGAATTAGGTTGCAGCCCGCGCTGACTTCTCAGGGGTGGTCTGGTGCACCTATTGAAGAAGGGACGATTTGGCGACTACGAGGCTTGGTCTATCACTACATGTAGAGGTGCACGACCGCAGCAGTGGTCTTATGTTCAGCATAATCCTCCTTCTTTGTAAATCCTTTTGCAGGATATGATGTGCCTTCACCTCCATTGTTATGTAGATCTCTTTCCTCCTTTCTGATGACAGGAGCTGTTTATAACGACGCAGGAGCTGAGGGAAATGTGCGAATATTATTTTGATGGGAAAGGAAAAGCACTGAGACCAATGCTGGTGGTGTTAATGGCTCGAGCCTGCAACATCCACTATAACAATAGCCGGTAAGTCCCGCACCGCCGCTATCCTCATAGGAAAAAAAAAAGCTGCTAATTACAAAGTTTCTAATTATGTAATAATGGAATCCTCTGTGACCCCCTACAGAGAAATCCACCCCGGCCAACGATCTATAGCAGTCATTGCCGAAATGATCCACACAGCCAGTCTAGTGCACGACGACGTCATCGATGGTTCAAATTCACGGAGGGGAAAGAAGACTGTCAACCAGATATGGGGTGAAAGGAAGGTGAGCGATGGCCGCTATTTAAAGGGGATTTGAGGCTCCCAAAACCACCACCATTGCATGATCCTGCTTCAAAGCCATTTTTTATTAACAGCAGATCATATATGATAATGGATCTTCTGTTGTCACCCATTTATATCACGTGGTAGCAGATATCGTGCAGGGCAGCAGTGGTACATGATGGCAATTGCCCAGATCTACCCTCCCGACTCCATACATCTATATTTACAGCATGTTGCGTGCAGATCTGATGATTTGGCATTCATTACATTACAGCCACCTATTATATGAATCAGCCGCACGATTAAAGTAGGGATTCTGGTCATAGACCTATGTTGGGTTATTGTGCATTTTTGGAACAAACCAGAATCCACAGCCGGCCGTACCTGCCAGGATTTTGGTGCGGCTCCTATATACTAGCTTTTGCCATTCCTATTCTGATTGCACAGATTTAGACAGGCACAATTTAATGTCTAACCCGTGTTACTTGGTTGTTTTTTTTTTTTTCTTTTTTAGGCTGTCCTGGCAGGTGATTACATATTGTCTGCATCCTCTGTGGCCCTGGCACGGATCGGAAATGCCACAGTCATTTCTGTCTTATCTCAGGTCATCGAAGATTTAATACGTGGTCAGTATGAAAGGCGTATTTATACGTATAATTTACATTTAAGTTCGTCATAAGGCAAGATTTGGTTAAAGAGCATTTCTTTGACGCCTCATTGGGGGGACACAGAACCATGAGTGTTATGCTGCCTATCCATAGGAGGACACTAAGTAGATGCAAAAGCATAGCTCCTCCTCTGCAGTATACACCCCCTGGCCGGGCCAGGCAACCTCAGTTTTAGCTTAGTGTCTGTAGGAGGCACTTCCTTTCAAGGTTTGTTATTTTTTGAGGGCGACGATTTCCTTTTGGGACCGATCTCCCACTACCATTAACGGGCGGGAACGATGAGTGTTGCCTCCACGTACCCCCTCCTGCGACGCTAGATCCTGGGCTGGACGACGGGTTCCACAGACACCGATTTTTCCAAAGCCCAGGGTAGAGGCCTGTGCCCCTATAGCCCAATTCCTCAGCCCCTCTTTGCAGGCTTGAGTTGAATATGGCACCGGCGTGACTGGACACAGCAAGCTGACTCTGCTATTTTCACTACCTGGACGGAAGCAGTGTTTTAAGGTGAGATCCCCCCTGACTGGTTTCCCAGACAAAGGGAGAAAAGAAGCTGCAGGGAAGGCTCCCAGGACATTTACAGTATCTATTATGAGAAAGTCCCTTGCTGGGTGCAAAGAGGAGAGCCCCAAGGATCCTGCACACACAGTGTTAACTTTTCTCTAGCTTGCTGGCTGAAGGAGGGGGGAAGTCACTCCTGTTTGCAGAAAGTCCTGCAGATAATTTCTGGTGGCAGGGGGGGGGGCCCAGGGCTCAGGGACTCACGCTGTTTATTCGCTCTAGCAGAAAAGCCGGCTGATAACTACCAGTGACCAGCTGTGTGCTGACTGGAGGGAGAGGGAGAAAAACTCAGAAGCTCCCTTCTCGCCGTTCTTTACTACCCACAGCAGGGGGGGGGGCACACTGACTTCATCTTCGCGCTCTTTTAGCACTAAGCCCCACCCCCCGCGGCCGCGATAAGCCCCCCCCCCATCCAGGGCCATCGGCTGATTCTGGTGAGGTGTTTGCTTCAGTTGTAGCTCTGCTGAGCATTGCTCCCCCTCCTGGCATACTCCTATTAGGAACATGCAGAAATCTAAGGGTACTAAGAGTGCTAAGGCCCACATAGTCTATTATTCAGCCTGCACTGCCTGCCACGCTGAGCTACCACGTAAACACACCTCTTCTCTCTGTGAGTCCTGTGCCCCTATAGCCCCCCAGTCAGCCCAGAGCCTAGGGCTCCCAGCCCACCGGAATGGGCACAGTTTCTGTCCCAATCCATGGAAAAACTGTCACAGAACCTGGTGCTGGCTATGTAATGTTGTCCTCCACACCCTTCTGGGTCCCTGGACGGAACGCAGCCTGAGGATACCCCTATGGAGGATCCTTCTGAGGTAATCCGGGCACATGCTTCACCGGTTGCAGGGATCAGGAAAAGAGCACACGGCCGGGTGTCTCCAGCGGGCTCTCCCTCGGGAGCACACAGGGCAGGCTCTCCCACACGCTCCACGGCTTCTGAAGAGCTGGAGGAGGGAGAATGCTGTTTGTACCAGGATGATTCCTTGGTTTCAGCCTCCCCAGATGATCAAACTGCAATAGACTCCCTTATAGCAGCAATCGACCAAACTCTGCAGGTGGAGGATCCCCCATCCACTACCACTGACCATGCGGTCTCCTTTAAGAGGGCAAGGAAACCCCAAAAGGTTTTTGCTGATCACCCAGAGTTTCAGGATATCCTCACAAAGCAAAGGGAGAAGCCTGACAGGCGCTTCGGTAACCGAAAGCTCATGGAGTCCCGGTACCCTTTTGCCTCACCTGCCCCTAATGGCTGGGCCGATCCGCCCTCGGTCGACCCCCCCCCCCCCGGTCTCCCGCCTTACCACAAAGACGCTCCTGTCTTTAACCGATGGTTCCTCCATCAAGGACCCGACAGACAGACAGGTGGAGCACCTCGCCCGCTCTGCTTTTGAGGCAGGGGTTCCTCCCTCTCGTCCTCCTTTGCCGCTGTGTGGGTCGCAAAGGCGATCTCGGTCTGGGCAGAATCCCTTAATACTTCGCTTGAGGAATCCCAGTTCACTCATACCTTCACAGAGGTAACAGCTCAAATTGCCGCTGCGGCGGAGTACCTCATGCAGGCCTCCATGGACGCTGCTACCTGCGCAGCGTTTGCCGCCTCAAATACCATAGCCATCCGTAGAGCTCTCTGGCTCTGACAATGGCGAGCGGACTCTGCCCCCAAGAAGTCTCTCACGGGCCTTCCCTTTTTTCCAGACCGATTGTTTGGCGAACGTCTGGACAAGCTCATTTCTGACGCCACGGGAGGAAAGGGTACCTCCCTCCCCCAGCTGAAGTCCAGGACGTCCTTCACCAGACGTCCACAGTCCTCGTTCCGCTCCTTTGGTTGGTCGAAATCCCGTGCTGTCCCCGCCACCAGCTGCGGACTACGCAGGGACCGACCGACCTCAGCTCTCCCCGAAACCCACTTCGTCATGGTAGCCTAGACCGAAACAGTCCAGGTCTAGGGAGACTCGGCCATGACGTTTTCCCCCCTCATGACTCCTTCGGCGCCCCGGAAGACACACTCATTGTAGGAGGTCGACTGCGGCTCTTTCAACACATCTGGGCTGCCGCCTCAGACGACAAATGGGTGCGAGACCTTGTGTCTTCCGGTTACCACATAGAATTTCGGACCCGACCCCTGAGTCGGTTCTTTCTCTCAAATTCCCCAAAGACTCGAAAACGACGCGAAGCTTTTTACTCAGCAATCCACTCGCTCCAAACAGCAGGGGTGATAATACCTGTCCCAGACGACGAGGAGTTCGGGGTTTTTTATTCCAACCTCTTTGTGGTCCCCAAAAAGGATGGGTCAGTTCGAGCCATCCTGGACCTCAAATACCTAAACAAACGTGCACGTACGGAGATTCAGAATGGAGTCCCTAAGGTCCATTATTGCATCCATGGTTGAAGGGGAATTCCTCGCCTCCATAGACATCAAGGACGCGTACCTGCACATACCCATCGCCCCAGATCACCAAAAGTTCCTCCGCTTCGCAATTCAGGACTCTCAATTCGTAGCTCTACCCTTCGGCCTTGCCACCGCACCAAGGGTCTTCACCAAAGTCATGGCGGCCGCCATGAGCGTCCTTCACGCCAGGGGAGTAGTCGTTCTCCCTTACTTGGACGACCTCCTCATCAAGGCCCCCTCCTTCCGCGACTGCTCAACCAGCGTACAGATCACTGTGGACACCCTATCCCGCTTGGGGTGGCTAGTGAATCTGGACAAATCATCCCCGATCCCATCACGATCCATCACCTTCTTGGGCATGTCCCTGGACACCCGTCGGGGCTTGATCCTTCTCCCTCAGGACAAGGCGATCGCTCTTCAACGAGCGGTACGCTGCCTTCTACGCCCTCCGTCTCGCTCCATTCGATTCAGCATGAAAGTGCTCGGCAGGATGGTGGCAGCTATGGAAGCAGTACCCTTTGCTCAACTGCACCTCCGCCCACTGCAGCTAGCCCTTCTAGCGGCCTGGGACAAGAGCCCCTTCTCCCTGGACAGACATCTTCACCTGACGCCTTCAGTCAGGTACGCACTCCGCTGGTGGCTTCGGTCCTCATCCCTATCGAAGGGGAGATCTTTTCTCCCAGTGAACTGGCTGGTCCTGACCATGGACGCCAGCCTCCTAGGCTGGGGAGCAGTGAACTGGCACCACACTGCTCAATGACGTTGGACGCCCCAGGAGTTTTCCCTACCCATAAACATCCTGGAACTCCGCGCGATCTTCCTCGTGCTCAGAACGGTCTGCCCTCTGCTAGCGGGTCGTCAGATTCGAGTCCAATCGGACAATGCCACAGCTGTAGCCTATATCAATCGGCAGGGAGGCACCCGCAGCAAAGCGGCTTATCTCGAGGCCCACAAGATCCTCAGCTGGGCCGAATCGTCGGGATCAGGGATATCAGCGGTACACATTCCGGGGGTAGAGAACTGGGCAGCAGACTTCTAAGTCGCCAAGGCCTGGCCACCGGAGAATGGTCTCTCCACCCAGAAGTGTTTCTACACATCTGCACTCGCTGGGGCACACCAGACGTGGATCTAATGGCCTCAAGGTTGAATGCAAAGGTACCCGCGTTCATAGCCAGGTCACGCGACCCGCAGTCCATTGGCGCGGATGCTCTAGTCTGCTCCTGGCACCACTTCCGCCTGCCTTACATATTTCCACCTCTACCCCTGCTGCCGCAGGTAATCAGGAAGATCAAGGCAGAGGGAGTCCCGGTGATACTGATAGCACCGGACTGGCCCAGGCGCGCCTGGTACGCTGAATTAGTACAAATACTCACAGACGCACCATGGCGCCTTCCAGACATCCCAGACTTGCTGACCCAAGGGCCCATTTCCCATCAGAACTCCAGAGCCCTGAAGCTGACGGCATGGCCATTGAGACCTGGGTATTAACAAGAGCGGGATTCTCCCCCGCAGTTATTTCCAGCATGATCAGCGCCCGAAAGCCTACTTCATCCCGCATTTACCACCGTACGTGGAAAATCTTCCTTTCATGGTGCAGGGAAACTAACGCCCAGCCTATGCCTCTGGCCATCCGCAGAATTCTCGACTTTCTACAGTCTGGCTTGCAAGCGGGGTTGGCTCTCAGTTCCCTTAAAGGGCAGGTCTCAGCGCTCTCGATCTTCTACCAATGCCGCCTGGCTCAAAAACCGCAAGTCAAGACCTTCCTCCAGGGCGTTTCCCATCTAGTTCCCCCGTACAAACGGCCGCTGGACCCATGGGACCTCAATCTCGTTCTGGTCGGTCTCCAGAGGTCTCCCTTTGAACCTCTCAAGAAATCCTCCCTTGCTCTTCTGTCCTGGAAGGTAACATTCCTGGTGGCAATTACGTCCATCAGACGGGTTTCGGAGCTAGCAGCACTCTCTTGCCGCGAGCCTTTTCTGAGCTTTCACCAAGACAAGGTGGTTCTGCGCCCCCTTCCGGATTTCCTTCCAAAGGTTCTTACCCCGTTTCATTTGAACGGGGACATTGTTCTGCCTTCCTTTTGTCCACACCCAGTTCATAGGGTGGAAAGGTCTCTGCATTCGTTAGACCTCGTCAGAGCTCTCAGATATTACATATCCAGGACAGCCCCCTTTAGGAAAACGGACTCTTTGTTTGTCATTCCTGAGGGGCCTAAGAAGGGACAGGCAGCTTCAAAGGCGACTCTGGCTCGCTGGATTCGCTCTGCGATCCAGGAAGTCTACCGCCTGCAACTCAAGCCCATTTGTAGTGGGCTGCGGGCTCATTCCACGCGAGCAGTTGGCGCTTCGTGGGCCATTCGGCATCAGGCTTCAGTGGATCAGGTGTATAAGGCTGCGACCTGGTCTAGCCTACATACGTTTTCAAAGCATTACAGAGTCCATACCCAGGTTTCAACTGAGGCAAATCTGGGTAGGAAAATTCTGCAAACGGCAGTAGAGCACCTCTCTCAGTAGGCGCTCCAGGCTGTCTGGCACTGGTTCCTAGTCCTTGGGTTGTGTTGTCTTCTTTTATGTTTCCCACCCATGGACTGCTTTAGGACGTCCCATGGTCCTGTGTCCCCCAATCAGGCGTCAGAGGAAAACGGATTTTTGTGTACTCACCGTAAAATCCTTTTCTCTTAGCCATCATTGGGGGACACAGCACCCACCCTGTTGCCCTGTTGGGCCTTGGTTCTCTCAGTACCTTATTTGGTTATGACTCTTCTTTTCTCATGTTCCTCTGTTGAGAAGTTTTTACTGTTTTTTCTTTGGCGCTCCATTGGGAGACCCAGACAATTGGGTGTATAGCTACTGCCTCCGGAGGCCACACAAAGTATTACACTGAAAAGTGTAAAGCCCCTCCCCTTCTGCCTATACACCCCCCGTGGGATCACGGGCTCCTCAGTTTTCAAGCTTTGTGCGAAGGAGGTCAGACATCCACGCATAGCTCCACTGTTTAGTCAGCAGCAGCTGCTGACTATGTCGGATGGAAGAAAAGAGGGCCCATACTAGGGCCCCCAGCATGCTCCCTTCTCACCCCACTTTTGTCGGCGGTGTTTGTAAGGTTGAGGTATCCATTGCGGGTACGGAGGCTGGAGCCCACATGCTGCTTTCCTTCCCCATCCCCCTTAGGGCTCTGGGTGAAGTGGGATCTTACCGGTCTCCAGGCACTGAGACCGTGCTCCATCCACAGACCCGGAGAACCTGCTGGAATGGAGCTGAGTATAGTCAGGGACAGGGCCCTGCTCCTTACAGGTACTCTGTGTCCCCGTACAGACCGCGCACAGACACACTGCAGCATTGCTGGGTGTGCTAGTGCGCCGGGGACAGCAGCGCTGCGCGCTTGTGCTATTACTCACTACAGCTTTGCTGAGTGAGTTAATGTGTTAGGAACTGCCGCGCCGGCCGCTGCTGGCAGTTTTACACTGCGGCGCGGCTGTGACTTGTGGTGCGCCGGGGACTTCCGCGCTGGCCGTGCTTATACGACGGCCGCGATTATAAATCGAGTCCCCGGCTTTTGCGGCCTAGTTTCGTTCTTTCCCGCCCCCAGGCCTGCCAGTCAGGGGAAGGGCGGGACGCTGTGCAAAACGTCAGCGCCGAGGGCTGGAGTCTGCTTTGCATACTCCAGCCCCCTCACTGGGCACAGTGGGACGCCAGTTTCCCGCACTTTGTCTGGGGCACGCCCACGGCCCGCCCCTCTTCACAGGACGCCGGCAGCCATTCCTGTGTGCAGTCTGTGCTGGAGAAGGGAGACAAGTTCTGGGAGACCCAGACACGGGATTCTGGCGACCACACACCCGCTTTTGAGCGGGCGGTAAGCAGCACCTGAGGTGCTGACCCCACTAGTGCCGAAGTGTACATTTGTATTTTTATGCTTGCATGCTATACATTGCACTGTACGGTCGCTATTGATTCTTGGCTATATACCCTCCTAGATTGCTCAGAGGAGACTACAGCATGTCGTCCGCAAAAAGCAAGGGTGCCAAGGCACAGGCTTTCTATGCTGCTTGTACCGCATGTGAGGCTATTCTACCGGCAGGTGCCACTGACCCCCATTGTGTGCAATGTTCGGCCCCTGTGGCACTTGCTCAGCCGGGGTCTCTGCTATCCCAGGGAGAACCACCTGTGAACACTGTCCAGGTGACGGGGACGGAGTTTGCAGTTTTTGCCGATAGATTGTCTGTGACTATGACAAAAATTCTAGAAACTTTGCAGTCCAGACCGGTAACTCAGACCATGGGCACTGTTGAATTCCCTGGTCCCCCTCAGTTGGAACAACCCCGTGCTCCGGGGGTGTCCCATGCATCCCAGGGTGAAGGCTCTGACACGGACGACAGTCCCAGACGGCCTAAGCGAGCTCGCTGGGAGCGGCCCTCGACTTCATCTCACTGGTCGGGGTCCCAGCGGGAGGATTCTCTGTATGACGAGGCAGAGGTAGCTGTTCAGGATTCTGATCCTGAGACCGCTTTCAATCTGGATACACCTGATGGTGACGCCATGGTGAATGATCTTATAGCGTCCATCAATAAAATGTTGGATATTTCTCCCTCAGATCCTCCAGTGGAGGAGTCAGCTTCACAGCAGGAGAAATTCCATTTCAGGTATCCCAAGCGTAAATTGAGTACCTTTCTGGACCACTCTGACTTCAGAGAAACAGTCCAGAAACACCACGCTTATCCAGATAAGCGTTTCTCCAAACGTCTTAAGGATACACGTTATCCCTTTCCCCCTGACGTGGTCAAGGGCTGGACCCAGTGTCCCAAGGTGGATCCTCCTATCTCCAGGCTTGCGGCTAGATCCATAGTTGCAGTGGAAGATGGGGCTTCACTTAAAGATGCCACTGACAGACAGATGGAGCTCTGGTTGAAATCCATCTATGAAGCTATCGGCGCGTCGTTTGCTCCAGCATTCGCAGCCGTATGGGCACTCCAAGCTATTTCAGCTGGTCTTGCGCAGATTGACACGGTCACACGTACATCTGTTCCGCAAGTGGCGTCCTTAACCTCTCAAATGTCTGCATTTGCGTCTTACGCTATTAATGTTGTCCGGGACTCTACGAGCCGTACGGCAGTGGCGTCCGCCAACTCCGTGGTTTTACGCAGAGCCCTGTGGTTAAGGGAATGGAAGGCAGATTCTGCTTCCAAGAAGTGCTTAACCAGTTTGCCATTTGCTGGCGACCGACTGTTTGGTGAGCGATTGGATGAAATCATTAAGCAGTCCAAGGGTAAGGATTCATCCTTACCCCAGCCCAAACCAAACAAGCCCCAACAGAGGAGGAGACAGTCGAGGTTTCGGTCCTTTCGAGGCTCGGGCAGGTCCCAATTCTCCTCGTCCAAAAGGATCAGAGGAGCTCAGATTCTTGGCGGGCTCAGTCACGCCCAAAGAAGACAGCCGGAGGAACCGCTACCAAGGCGGCTTCCTCATGACTTTCGGCCTCCTCTCTACGCATCCTCGGTCGGTGGCAGGCTCTCCCGCTTTGGCGACATTTGGCTGCCACAGGTCAAAGACCGTTGGGTGAGAGACATTCTGTCTCACGGGTACAGGATAGAGTTCAGTTCTCGTCCTCCGACTCGATTCTTCAGAACTTCTCCGCCTCCCGACCGAGCCGATGCTCTTCTGCAGGCGGTGTGCTCTCTAAAGGCAGAAGGAGTGGTGATCCCTGTTCCTCTTCAGGAGCAAGGTCACGGTTTTTACTCCAATTTGTTTGTGGTGCCAAAAAAGGACGGGTCTTTCCGTCCTGTTCTGGACCTAAAACTGCTCAACAAGCACGTGAAAACCAGGCGGTTCCGGATGGAATCCCTCCGCTCCGTCATCGCCTCAATGTCTCAAGGAGATTTCCTAGCATCAATAGACATCAAGGATGCTTATCTCCACGTGCCGATTGCCCCAGAGCACCAGCGTTTTCTACGCTTCGTTATAGGAGACGAACACCTTCAGTTCGTAGCCCTGCCTTTCGGTCTGGCGACAGCCCCACGGGTCTTCACCAAGGTCATGGCAGCAGTAGTAGCAGTCCTTCACTCTCAGGGACACTCTGTGATCCCTTACTTGGACGATCTACTTGTCAAGGCACCCTCTCAAGAGGCTTGCCAACACAGCCTGAACGTTGCGCTGGAGACTCTTCAGAGTTTCGGGTGGATCATCAACTTTTCAAAGTCAAATCTGACCCCGACCCAATCGCTAACATATCTTGGCATGGAGTTTCATACTCTCTCAGCGGTAGTGAAGCTTCCGCTGGACAAACAGCGTTCACTACAGACAGGGGTGCAATCTCTCCTTCAAGGCCAGTCGCACCCCTTGAGACGCCTCATGCACTTCCTAGGGAAGATGGTAGCAGCAATGGAGGCAGTCCCTTTCGCGCAGTTTCATCTGCGTCCTCTGCAATGGGACATTCTCCGCCAATGGGACGGGAAGTCGACGTCCCTCGACAGGAATGTCTTCCTTTCTCAGGCGGCCAAGGAGTCTCTTCGGTGGTGGCTTCTTCCCACCTCATTGTCAAAAGGAAAGTCCTTCCTACCCCCATCCTGGGCGGTGGTCACGACAGACGCGAGTCAGGGTGGGGAGCAGTTTTTCTCCACCACAGGGCTCAAGGTACGTGGACTCAGCAGGAGTCCACCCTTCAGATCAATGTTCTGGAAATCAGGGCAGTGTATCTTGCCTTACAAGCCTTCCGGCAGTGGCTGGAAGGCAAGCAGATCCGAATTCAGTCGGACAACTCCACAGCGGTGGCATACATCAACCACCAAGGCGGAACACGCAGTCGGCAAGCCTTCCAGGAAGTCCGGCGGATTCTGACGTGGGTGGAAGACACGGCATCCACCATATCCGCAGTTCACATCCCGGGCGTAGAAAACTGGGAAGCAGACTTCCTCAGTCGCCAGGGGATGGACGCAGGGGAATGGTCTCTTCACCCGCTCGTGTTTCAGGAGATCTGTCGCCGCTGGGGGATGCCGGACGTCGACCTAATGGCGTCCCGGCACAACAACAAGGTCCCGGCTTTCATGGCACGGTCTCACGATCAAAGAGCTCTGGCGGCGGACGCCTTAGTTCAAGATTGGTCGCAGTTTCGGCTACCTTACGTGTTTCCACCTCTGGCACTGTTGCCCAGAGTGCTACGCAAGATCAGGTCCGACTGCCGCCGCGCCATCCTCGTCGCTCCAGACTGGCCAAGGAGGTCGTGGTACCCGGATCTGTGGCATCTCACGGTAGGCCAACCGTGGGCACTACCAGACCGGCCAGACTTGCTGTCTCAAGGGCCGTTTTTCCATCTGAATTCTGCGGCCCTGAACCTGACTGTGTGGCCATTGAGTCCTGGATCCTAGCGTCTTCAGGATTATCTCAAGAGGTCATTGCCACCATGAGACAGGCTAGGAAACCAACGTCCGCCAAGATCTACCACAGGACGTGTAAGATATTCTTGTCTTGGTGCTCTGCTCAGGGAGTTTCTCCCTGGCCATTTGCATTGCCTACTTTTCTTTCCTTCCTGCAATCCGGATTGGAAAAAGGTTTGTCGCTCGGCTCCCTTAAGGGACAAGTCTCAGCGCTATCTGTATTTTTTCAGAAGCGCCTAGCACGACTTCCTCAGGTACGCACGTTCCTGCAGGGGGTTTGCCGCTTAGTCCCTCCTTACAAGCGGCCATTAGAACCTTGGGACCTGAACAGGGTTCTAATTGCTCTCCAGAAGCCGCCTTTCGAGCCTATGAAGGATGTTCCCCTTTCTCGTCTTTCACAGAAAGTGGCCTTTCTAGTAGCGGTCACGTCTCTTCGGAGAGTGTCTGAGCTAGCAGCGCTGTCATGCAAAGCTCCTTTCCTGGTGTTTCATCAGGACAAGGTGGTTCTGCGCCCGATTCCGGAGTTTCTTCCTAAGGTGGTATCCCCCTTTCACCTCAATCAGGATATCTCCTTACCTTCTTTTTGTCCTCATCCAGTTCATCAATGTGAAAAGGATTTGCATTTGTTGGATCTGGTGAGAGCACTCAGAATCTACATTTCCCGCACGGCGCCCCTGCGCCGCTCGGATGCACTCTTTGTCCTTGTCGCTGGTCAGCGTAAAGGGTTGCAAGCTTCCAAATCCACCCTGGCTCGGTGGATCAAGGAACCAATTCTTGAAGCCTACCGTTCTGCTGGGCTTCCGGTTCCCTCAGGGCTGAAGGCCCATTCTACCAGAGCCGTGGGTGCGTCCTGGGCATTATGGCACCAGGCTACGGCTCAGCAGGTGTGCCAGGCAGCTACCTGGTCGAGTCTGCACACTTTCACCAAGCATTATCAAGTGCATACCTACGCTTCGGCGGACGCCAGCCTAGGTAGACGAGTCCTTCAGGCGGCTATTGCCTCCATGTAGGAAAGGGCTGTTTTACGGCCCTAACATGAGGTATTAATTTACCCACCCAGGGACTGCTTTTGGACGTCCCAATTGTCTGGGTCTCCCAATGGAGCGCCAAAGAAGAAGGGAATTTTGTTACTTACCGTAAATTCCTTTTCTTTTAGCTCCAATTGGGAGACCCAGCACCCGCCCTGTTTCCTTCGGGATTTTTGTTTTTTCGGGTACACATGTTGTTCATGTTGAATGGTTTCAGTTCTCCGATATTCCTTCGGATTGAATTTGTTTTTAAACCTGTTATTGGCTTTCCTCCTTCTTGCTTTTGCACTAAAACTGAGGAGCCCGTGATCCCACGGGGGGTGTATAGGCAGAAGGGGAGGGGCTTTACACTTTTCAGTGTAATACTTTGTGTGGCCTCCGGAGGCAGTAGCTATACACCCAATTGTCTGGGTCTCCCAATTGGAGCTAAAAGAAAAGGAATTTACGGTAAGTAACAAAATTCCCTTCTTTTTCTCCTACTGCTTGTGTACTAAAACTGAGACTGCCTGGCCCGGCCAGGGGGTGTATACTGCAGGGGAGGAGCTATGCTTTTGAATCTACTTAGTGTCCTCCTATGGATAGGCAGCATAACACCCATGGTCCTGTGTCCCCCAATGATGGCTAAGAGAAAACGATTTTATGGTGAGTACAAAAAAATCCGTTTATTGGGGAGGAATGACATTCTGGTGATTGGTAATGGAAAGTGGGGGGGTGCTGTGAATAGTAAGGAATCAGAAGATTGCCATTATTTTAAAATAGTTTTCCAGATTGGGATATTGCAGGGGATGGATTACTTTTTTGGGATCACCTTTAGTAGCCTAGATCACTAGAGGATTTGGTATATTGGACACTTAAAGGAAACCTGTCAGGTGTAATATGCACCCAGAACCACGAGCAGTTCTGGGTGTATATTGCTAATCCCTGCCTAACCGTCCCTGTATCTAATGGCATAGATAAAGAGATCTTTAGAAAAAATATTTCTAAAGATCCTTTTATGAAATGCTAATGAGCGCAGAGACTAGTCGCAGGGGCATTATTCCCCGCTCTCATTCCAGCCTCTTATAACGTCCCTCTGTGTGAACTAACATGCTAACATGTTATTCAATGCCCACTGCCCAGCGTCATCATCAGCAATGACACACATGCGTCTGTACATTGTCACCGCATCAGAACACCAGGCCTAGGGGCAGTGCAGAGGATCAGAAGTCACCTCACTTCCGGTCATGCACACTAGACCTCGCTGAAGGGAGGACACATACAGCCGGCTTCATAGCATGATCGGAAGTGCAGGGACTTCTGAATATGTGCACTGACCCTAAGCCCAGTGTCTGAGAGGTGGTGACAAAGGACACAGGTACGCACCTCACCACCGCTGATGATGCTGGGCAATGGGCATTGCATAGCATATTTGCACGCCCCTGTGGGTGTATTAACATGCTAAGAGGGCGGAATGAGCGCAGGAACCACGCTCTTGCAACTAGTCCCTGACCTCATTAGCATATCATAAAGGATGTTTAGAAATACTCTTTATAAAGATCTCTTTATCTATGCTAGTGTATACAGGGACAGTTGAGCAGGGATTAGAAATATGCACCCAGAACTGCTCGTGGTTCTGGGTGTATATTGCACCTCACAGGTTCCCTTTTAAGGCTGCTTTCACATATCCGTTTTTCTTTGTCGCTCCTTATTGGGAGACCCAGACAATTGGGTGTATAGCTATGCCTCCGGAGGCCACACAAAGTATTACACCAAAAGTGTAAAGCCCCTCCCCTTCAGCCTATACACCCCCCGTGCTGCCACGGGCTCCTCAGTTTTTATGCTTTGTGCGAAGGAGGTCAGACATCCACGCATAGCTCCACAGCTTAGTCAGCAGCAGCTGCTGACTATGTCGGATGGAAGAAAAGAGGGCCCATAACAGGGCCCCCAGCATGCTCCCTTCTCACCCCACTCTTGTCGGCGGTGTTGTTAAGGTTGAGGTATCCATTGCGGGTACGGAGGCTGGAGCCCACATGCTGTTTTCCTTCCCCATCCCCCTTAGGGCTCTGGGTGAAGTGGGATCCTATCGGTCTCCAGGCACAAGAGACCGTGCTCCATCCACAGCTCCTGAGGACTCTGCTGGATAGGAGCCGAGTATCGTTCAGGGACATGGCCCTGCTACTTTGAGGTACTCTGTGTCCCCGTGGGGACCGCGCACAGCAACACTCCAGCATTGCTGGGTGTGCTAGTGCACCGGGGACCGCGGCGCTGACTGCGTTTGTGCCATTACACACTGCAGCGTTGCTGAGTGTGTTAGTGTATGGGGACTGCCGCGCTGACCGCCGCTACCATTGTTATCACTGTGGCGCGGCTGGGACTGTTAGTGCGCCGGGGACCTCCGCGCCGACCGCGCTTATACGGCGGCCGCGCTTATAACTCGAGTCCCCGGCTTTTGCGGCCTAGTCTCTTTTTTTCTTTTTCGCTCCTAATTGGGAGACCCAGACAGTGGGTGTATAGCTACTGCCTCTGGAGGCCGCACAAAGAACTACACTTAAAAGTGTAAGGCCCCTCCCCTTCTGGCTATACACCCTCCCGTAGGAGTACAGATTCCTCAGTTTTAGCTTTGTGCGCAAGGAGGTCAGACACGCACGCATAGCTCCATTGTTCTTAGTCAGCAGCAGCTGCTGACTATGTCGGATGGAAGAAAAGAGGGTCTATACAGACTCCCAGCATGCTCCCTTCTCACCCCACTTATGTCGGAGGTGTTTGTAAGGTTGAGGTACCCATTGCGGGTACGGCGGCAGGAGCCCACATGCTGATTCCTTCCCCATCCCTTTTTACAGGGCTCTGGGTGAAGTGGGATTTACCGGTCTCCAGGCACAGAGACCGTGCTCCATCTACAGCCCCTGGAGAAGATGCTGGATGGAGCGGAGTACATCAGGGACATGGCCCTGCTTCCTCAAGGTACTCTGTGTCCCCGTGTATCTGGCGCTCACACCGCAGCATGCTGGGTGTTGTAGTGCGCCGGGGGACATCAGCGCTGCGGCGCCTGTGCCATGGCCTCATTCAGCTTTGCTGAAGCAGGCACATTTATGGGAATAGTCCGCGCCGGCCGCTGGGACTGCGGCGCGGCTGGCACTTGTAGTGCGCCGGGGACTTCAGCGCGGCCTGCGCTTTTACGGCGGCCGCGCTGATAACTACAGTCCCCGGCTTTTGCGGCCTGCTTCCTTTCGTTCCCGCCCCCAGACCTGCCAGTCAGGAGAGGGGCGGGACGCTGCCCACGCTAGAACTCGGTCGCGCCGGCCGCTTGAACAGCGGCGCGGCTGGCACTTGCGGTGCGCCGGGGACTTCAGCGCGGCCCGCGCTTTTACGGCGGCCGCGCTGATAACTCGAGTCCCCGGCTTTTGCGGCCTGCGTTCGTTCGTTCCCGCCCACAGACCTGCCAGTCAGGAGAGGGGCGGGACGCTGGCCAGTGC
Organism: Anomaloglossus baeobatrachus; assembly: GCF_048569485.1. NCBI lineage: Eukaryota > Metazoa > Chordata > Amphibia > Anura > Aromobatidae > Anomaloglossus > Anomaloglossus baeobatrachus. The sequence goes on along the minus strand of NC_134358.1, from coordinate 527,258,965 downwards.
ATCAGCGCTGAGGGCTGGAGTCGTTTTTACATACTCCAGCCCTCACAGTCAGCACAGAGGGGACACTGTTCCCGCACTTTTGTTTGGGAACTCCCACGGACCGCCCCTCTCCACAGAAGCCTGCAGCCATTCTTGCTGACACGCTGAGCTGCAGAGGGGAGCCGGGGAGACCCAGACAAGGCATTCTGCAGCCTCTTACCCGCTGTTCAGCGGGCGGTAAGCAGCCCAGTGGGCTCACCCCCTCTTGTGCTCGTAGTATCCTTAGTATTTTGTGGCTACAAATACTTGGTATTGCATAGCGCTGGTCGCCCTTTGGCTATAGACTCTCTCACATGCAGAGAGCCAGCAGCATGTCGCCCGTAAAACGCAAGGGTGCCAAGGCACAGACATTGTATGCTTCCTGCACCGCATGTGGGACTTTTCTACCGGCAGGCTCCGCGGACCCCCATTGTGTGCAGTGCTCGGCCCCTGCGGCGCTTGCACAGTCGGGACCTCTGCTGGACGTGTCCCAGGGTGTACCACCTGTGAATGCTGTCCAGGTGACAGGGACTGAGTTTGCAGCTTTTGCTGACAGAATGTCTCTCACTATGTCACAAATTCTTGACACATTGCGAGCTAGGCCTGTACTTCAGACCACGGACACTGTGCATGTATTGCCCCCTGGTCCCCCTCAGCTCCTAGCTCCGGGACGGGCATCTACACCTCAGGGTGAAGACTCTGACTCGGACGATGGCCCCGGGCAGCCTAAGCGGGCTCGTTATGACGGGCCTTCACATTCATCTCAATGGTCTGGATCCCAGCGGGATGAATCTATGGGTGATGAGGCGGACTTAACTGATCAGGATTCTGATCCTGGGACCGCTCTCAATCTAGATACACCAGATGGTGACGCCATAGTTAATGATCTTATATTTAACATCAATAAGATGTTGAATATTTCCCCACCAGCTCCTCCTGTAGAGGAGTCAGCTTCGCAGCACGAGAGAATCCATTTCAGATACCCTAAGCGTACATTAAGCACTTTTCTGGACCACGCTGACTTCAGAGACGCAATCCAGAAACCCCACGCTTATCCTGAAAGGCGTTTTCCTAAACGACTTAAAGATACACGCTACCCTTTTCCCTCTGAAGTGGTCAAGGGTTGGACCCAGTGTCCAAAAGTGGATCCTCCAATTTCCAGGCTTGCAGCCAGATCCTTGGTTGCTGTTGAAGATGGAGCGGCACTTAAAGATGCCACTGACAGGCAGATGGAGCTCTGGCTGAAATCCATCTATGAAGCGATTGGAGCGTCATTAGCGCCTTCTTTTGCGGCCGTATGGGCACTCCAAGCTATCACGGCCGGGCTTGCGCGAGTCGACTCAGTCACACGTGCATTTGCCCCGCAGGTAGCACCATTGACCTCGCAAATGGCGGCATTCGCGTCGTACGCGATTAATGCTGTTCTTGACGCTACAAGCCGCACGGCAGTGGCGTCAGCCAACTCAGTTGTTTTGCGTAGGGCTCTGTGGTTGAGACATTGGAAAGCAGATTCTCATTCCAAGAAGTGCTTAACCAATTTGCCTTTTTCTCGTGACCGATTGTTTGGAGAGCGTTTGGATGAAATCATCAAACACTCCAAGGGTAAGGACTCTTCCTTACCGCAACACAGACAAAACAAGCCCCAACAGAGGAGGGGTCAGTCTGGTTATCGGTCCTTTCGAGGACAGGGCAGGTCCCAATTCGCCTCGTCAAAAAAGACTCAAAAGGACCAGAGACGTTCAAATTCTTGGAGGTCTCAGTCACGCCCAAAAAGACCAGCCGGAGGAACCGTTGCCAAAACGACGTCCTCCTGACTTGCGGTCTCCGATGCCCACACCCGCGGTCGGTGGGAGGCTGTCCCACTTTGGCGACATCTGGCTAGCAAATGTCAAAGACCGTTGGGTGAGAGATATTCTATCTCACGGGTACAGGATAGAGTTCGGTTCTCGTCCGCCAACTCGTTTCTTCAGAACTTCTCCACCACCAGACCGAGCCGATGCTCTGTTGCAGGCGGTGGCCGCTCTAAAGGCGGAAGGAGTGGTGACCTCCGTCCCTCTTCAGGAACAGGGTCACGGTTTTTACTCCAATCTGTTTGTGGTCCCAAAAAAGGACGGATCGTATCGTCCCGTCCTGGATCTGAAGTTGCTCAACAGACACGTAAAAGTCAGGAGGTTCCGGATGGAATCCCTACGCTCCGTCATAGCCTCAATGTCTCAGGGAGATTTTCTAGCATCAATAGACATCAAAGATGCGTATCTCCACGTGCCGATTGCACCAGAGCATCAGCGTTTCCTACGCTTCGTCATACACGACGAGCACCTACAGTTCGTAGCGTTACCCTTCGGTCTGGCAACAGCCCCCCGGGTCTTCACCAAAGTCATGGCAGCAGTAGTAGCTGTTCTGCACTCGCAGGGTCACTCGGTCATCCCGTACCTAGACGACCTGCTTATAAAGGCATCCTCTCAAGAAGCATGCCAACACAGTCTGAAGGTGGCGCTAGACACTCTCCAGACTTTCGGGTGGATTATCAACTTTCCAAAGTCTCATCTAACCCCGACCCAATCTCTGACTTATCTTGGCATGGAGTTTCATACTCTATCAGCGATAGTGAGGCTTCCACTGGACAAGCAGTGCTCGCTACGGACTGGAGTGCAATCTCTTCTTCAGAGCCAGTCGCATTCACTGAGGCGCCTCATGCATTTCCTAGGAAAGATGGTAGCAGCAATGGAGGCAGTCCCGTTCGCGCAGTTTCATCTGCGCCCTCTCCAATGGGACATTCTGCGCCAATGGGATGGGAATTCGACGTCCCTCGACAGGACTGTCTCCCTCTCTCAGACTGCCAAGGACTCTCTACGTTGGTGGCTTCTCCCCAACTCATTGTCACAGGGAAAGTCGTTCCTTCCCCCGTCCTGGGCAGTGGTCACGACAGATGCGAGCCTATCAGGGTGGGGAGCGGTGTTTCTCCACCACAGGGCTCAGGGGACGTGGACTCAGGAAGAGTCCACCTTGCAGATCAATGTTCTGGAAATCAGAGCAATCTATCTTGCCCTGCGTGCCTTCCAACAATGGCTGGAAGGCAAGCAGATTCGGATTCAGTCGGACAATTCCACGGCGGTGGCGTACATCAACCACCAAGGGGGAACACGCAGTCGCCAAGCTTTTCAAGAAGTCCAGCGGATTTTGACGTGGGTGGAAAGCAGAGCGTCCACCATATCTGCAGTTCACATCCCAGGCGTGGAAAACTGGGAAGCAGACTTTCTCAGTCGCCAGGGCATGGACGCAGGAGAATGGTCCCTTCACCCGGACGTGTTTCAACAGATCTGTTGCCGCTGGGGGTCGCCGGACGTCGATCTGATGGCGTCACGGCACAACAACAAGGTCCCAGTTTTCATGGCACGGTCTCACGATCACCGAGCGCTGGCGGCAGACGCGTTGGTTCAGGATTGGTCGCAATTCCGACTCCCCTATGTGTTCCCACCTCTAGCATTGTTACCCAGAGTTCTCCGGAAAATCAAGTCCGACTGCCAGCGAGCCATACTCGTCGCTCCAAATTGGCCAAGAAGGTCGTGGTACCCGGATCTGTGGCATCTCACGGTAGGCCAACCGTGGGCACTACCAGACCGTCCAGATCTGCTGTCTCAAGGGCCGTTTTTCCATCTGAATTCTGCGGCCCTGAACCTGACTGTGTGGCCATTGAGTCCTGGATCCTAGCGGCCTCAGGTTTATCTCAGGGAGTTGTTGCCACAATGAGACAGGCTAGAAAACCATCCTCAGCTAAGATCTATCACAGGACGTGGAAGATATTCTTAGCGTGGTGCTTGGCTCAAGGGTTTTCTCCCTGGCCATTTGCATTGCCAATTTTTCTTTCCTTCCTGCAGTCTGGGTTGGAAAAAGGTTTGTCCCTTAGCTCGCTTAAGGGTCAAGTCTCCGCGTTATCCGTATTCTTTCAGAAGCGCTTGGCACAGCTTTCTAAAGTACGCACGTTTCTCCAAGGAGTTTGTCATATCGTTCCTCCTTACAGACGGCCATTGGAACCCTGGGATCTGAACAAGGTTCTCCTTGCTCTTCAAAAGCCGCCTTTCGAGCCTTTGAAAGAGGTTCCCCTTTCTCGGCTTTCACAAAAGGTAGTTTTTCTTGTAGCGGTCACGTCTCTTCGAAGAGTGTCCGAGCTGGCGGCGTTATCTTGCAAATCTCCCTTCCTGGTATTTCACCAAGACAAGGTAGTACTGCGTCCAATTCCAGAGTTTTCTCCCAAGGTGGTTTCTTCCTTTCATCTCAATCAGGATATCACTTTGCCATCTTTGTGTCCGCATCCAGTTCACCAATTTGAAAAGGGTTTACATCTGTTGGACCTGGTGAGAGCACTCAGGATTTACATTTCTCGCACGGCGCCTCTACGCCGTTCGGATGCGCTCTTTGTCCTAGTCGCTGGTCAGCATAAGGGATCGCAAGCTTCCAAATCCACCCTGGCGCGGTGGATCAAGGAACCAATTCTTCACACATACCGTTCTGCTGGGCTTCAGATTCCATCTGGACTGAAGGCCCATTCTACCAGAGCCGTTGGTGCGTCCTGGGCGTTGAGGCATCAGGCTACGGCTCAGCAAGTGTGCCAGGCGGCTACCTGGTCGAGTCTGCACACGTTTACCAAACACTATCAAGTGCATACCTACGCTTCGGCAGACGCCAGCCTAGGTAGACAGGTCCTCCAGGCGGCGGTGGCCCACCTGTAGGAAGAGGCTGTATGACAGCCCGTTCATGTGGTATCTTTTTACCCACCCAGGGACTGCTTTTGGACGTCCCACTGTCTGGGTCTCCCAATTAGGAGCGAAAAAGAAGAAGGGAATTTTGTTTACTTACCGTAAATTCCTTTTCTTCTAGCTCCAATTGGGAGACCCAGCACCCGCCCTATCTGTTTTTAGGGTTTCGTTTTTTTCGGGTGCACATGTTGTTCACGTTGTTTCTTAAGTTCTCCGATCTAGTTATCGGATTGAATTTGTTTTTGAAACTGTTATTGGCTTTCCTCCTTCTTGCTTTGGTACTAAAACTGAGGAATCTGTACTCCTACGGGAGGGTGTATAGCCAGAAGGGGAGGGGCCTTACACTTTTAAGTGTAGTTCTTTGTGCGGCCTCCAGAGGCAGTAGCTATACACCCACTGTCTGGGTCTCCCAATTGGAGCTAGAAGAAAAGGAATTTACGGTAAGTAAACAAAATTCCCTTCTTTCTTCCCGCCCCCAGCCCTGCCAGTCAGGTGAAGGGCGGGACGCTGTACAGGACGGCAGCACTGAGGGCTGGAGCATGCTTTGCATACTCCACCCCCCTCACTGTGCACAGTGGGGCACTAGTTCCCGCACTTTCTGGGTCACGCCCACGGCTCCCTCCTCTCCTCAGGACGCCGGCAGCCATTACTGTCAGCTCTGCTAACGCTGGACAGGGGAGACAAGCTCAGGGAGACCCAGGCAGGAATTCTGGTGCCCACACAACTGCTTTGCGCGGGCTGTAAGCAGCACCTGTGGTGCTGGCCCCACTAGTGCAGTAGTGTACTTATAGATTATATGATTATAGGCTATACGTTACACTGTATGGTGCACGGTTGTTTTTTTGGCTATATACCCTCCTGTATTGCTCAGAGGCGACAACAGCATGTCGTCCACAAATAGCAAGGGTGCCAAAGCACAGACTTACTATGCTGCCTGCGCAGCATGTACGGCTATACTGCCGGCAGGGTCCACTGACCCTCATTGTGTGCAATGCTCGGCCCCTGTGGCACTTACTCAGCCGGAGCCTCTGCTAAGGGTGGCCCAGGGAGAACCACCTGTTAACACTGTCCAGGTGACAGGGACGGAGTTTGCAGTTTTTACTGAAAGACTTTCTGAGACTATGGCTAAGATATTAGAAGCCTTGCAGTCCAGGCCGGCATCTCAAGCCATGGGCACTGTGGAATCATTGCCCCCTGGCCCCCCTCAGTTGGAACAACAATGTTCTCCCGGGGTGTCTCATAGATCCCAGGGTGAGGTCTCTGACATGGAACGCAGCCCCAGACCGACTAAGCGAGCTCGCTATGAAATCCCCTCGACATCATCACAATGTTCAGGGTCTCAGCGAGAGGACTCTCTGTATGATGAAGCGGAGGTAGCTGATCAGGATTCTGATCCTGAAGCCGCTCTCAACCTTGATACTCCTGATGGGGACGCCATAGTGAATGATCTTATTGCGTCCATCAATCAAATGTTGGATATTTCTCCCTCAGCTCCTCCAGTGGAGGAGTCAGCTTCTCAGCAGGAGAAATTCCGCTTCAGGTTTCCTAAGCGTACACCGAGTATGTTTCTGGACCACTCTGATTTCAGAGAGGCAGTCCAGAAACACCGAGCTTGTCCTGATAAGCGTTTTTCCAAGCGCCTTAAGGATACACGTTACCCCTTCCCCCCTGACGTGGTCAAGGGCTGGACTCAGTGTCCCAAGGTGGATCCTCCAATCTCCAGACTGGCGGCTAGATCCATAGTTGCAGTGGAAGATGGAGCTTCACTCAAGGATGCCACTGACAGACAGATGGAGCTCTGGTTAAAATCCATCTATGAAGCTATCTTTTGCTCCAGCATTCGCAGGCGTATGGGCGCTCCAAGCTATCTCAGCTGGTCAGGCGCAAATTGACGCACTCACACGTACGTCTGCGCCGCAGGTGGCGTCCATAACCTCTCTAACGTCGGCATTTGCGTCCTACGCTATTAATGCTGTCCTGGACTCTGCGAGCCGTACGGCGGTTGCAGCCGACAATTCGGTGGCAATTCGCAGGGCCTTGTGGCTACGGGAATGGAAGGCAGATTCGGCTTCCAAAAAGTGCTTAACTGGTTTGCCATTTTCTGGCGACCGTTTGTTTGGTGAGAGATTGGATGAAATCATCAAACAATCCAAGGGAAAGGAAACATCCTTACCCCAGGCCAAACCAAAAACACCCCAACGGAGGAGAGGACAATCGAGGTTTCGGTCCTTTCGGGGGGCGGGCAGGTCCCAATTCTCCTCGTCCAAAAGGCCTCAGAAGGATCAGAGGAAATCCGACGCATGGCGGTCTAAATCACGCCCTAAAAAGACCGCCGGAGGTGCCGCTACCCAGGCGGCTTCCTCATGACTTTCGGCCTCCTCACACCGCATCCTCGGTCGGTGGCAGGCTCTCCCGCTTTTGCGACACCTGGCTGCCACAAGTAAAAGACCGTTGGGTGAGAGACATTTTGTCTCACGGTTACAGGATAGAGTTCAGCTCGCGTCCTCCGACTCGATTCTTCAGAACATCTCCGCCTCCCGAGCGAGCCGAGGCTCTCCTGCAGGCGGTGGGCATTCTGAAGGCAGAAGGAGTGGTGGTCCCGGTTCCTCTTCAGCAACAGGGTCACGGTTTCTACTCCAACCTGTTTGTGGTTCCAAAGAAGGACGGGTCCTTCCGTCCTGTTTTGGACCTAAAACTGCTCAACAAACACGTAATGACCAGGCGGTTCCGGATGGAATCCCTCCGCTCCGTCATCGCCTCAATGTCCCAAGGAGATTTCCTCGCATCGATCGATATCAAGGATGCTTATCTCCACGTACCGATTGCTCCAGAGCATCAGCGCTTCCTGCGCTTCGCCATAGGAGACGAACACCTTCAGTTCACGGCACTGCCGTTCGGCCTGGCGACAGCCCCAAGGGTTTTCACCAAGGTCATGGCGACAGTAGTTGCGGTCCTCCACTCTCAGGGTCACTCGGTGATACCTTACTTAGACGATCTGCTGGTCAAGGCACCCTCTCAAGAGGCATGCCAACACAGCCTCAACGTTACTCTGGAAACTCTCCAGAGTTTCGGGTGGATTATCAATTTTCCAAAGTCAAATCTGACACCGGTCCAATCGCTGACATATCTTGGCATGGAGTTTCATACTCTTCCAGCGATAGTGAAGCTTCCGCTGGACAAACAGCGTTCACTACAGACAGGGGTGCAATCTCTCCTTCAAGGTCGGTCACACCCCTTGAGGCGCCTCATGCACTTCCTGGGGAAGATGGTGGCAGCAATGGAGGCAGTCCCTTTCGCGCAGTTTCACCTGCGTCCTCTTCAATGGGACATCCTACGCAAATGGGACAGGATGCCGACGTCCCTAGACAGGAACGTCTCCCTCTCTCAGGCAACCAAAGCTTCCCTTCGGTGGTGGCTTCTTCCCACCTCATTATCGAAGGGGATCTGTTGCCGCTGGGGGATGCCGGACGTCGACCTAATGGCGTCACGGCACAACAACAAGGTCCCAACATTCATGGCTCGATCTCAAGATCACAGAGCTCTGGCGGCAGACGCCTTAGTTCAGGATTGGTCGCAGTTTCAGCTTCCTTATGTGTTTCCTCCTCTGGCACTGTTGCCCAGAGTGTTACGCAAGATCAGGGCCGACTGCCGCCGCGCCATCCTCGTCGCTCCAGACTGGCCAAGGAGGTCGTGGTACCCGGATCTGTGGCATCTCACGGTCGGCCAACCGTGGGCACTGCCAGACAGACCAGACTTGCTGTCTCAAGAGCCGTTTTTCCATCTGAATTCTGCGGCCCTCAACCTGACTGTGTGGCCATTGAGTCCTGGATCCTAGCGTCTTCAGGATTATCTCAAGAGGTCATTGCCACTATGAGACAGGCTAGGAAACCAACGTCCGCCAAGATCTACCACAGGACGTGGAAAATATTCCTGTCGTGGTGCTCTGCTCAGGGTTTTTCTCCCTGGCCATTTGCCTTGCCCACTTTTCTGTCCTTTCTTCAATCCGGATTGGAAAAGGGTTTGTCGCTAGGCTCCCTTAAGGGACAAGTCTCTACGCTATCTGTGTTTTTTCAGAAGCGCCTGGCCAGACTCCCACAGGTACGCACGTTCCTGCAAGGGGTTTGTCACATCGTCCCTCCTTACAAGCGCCCGTTAGAACCCTGGGATCTTAACAGGGTGCTGATGGTTCTTCAGAAACCACCGTTCGAGCCAATGAGGGATATTTCGCTCGCACGCCTTTCGCAGAAAGTGGTTTTTCTAGTAGCAGTCACCTCACTCCGGAGAGTGTCTGAGCTAGCAGCGTTGTCATGCAAAGCTCCTTTCCTGGTGTTTCACCAGGACAAGGTGGTTCTGCGTCCGGTTCCGGAATTCCTCCCTAAGGTGGTATCCCCTTTTCATCTCAATCAGGACATCTCCTTACCCTCGTTTTGTCCTCATCCAGTTCACCAATGTGAAAAGGATTTGCACTTGTTAGATCTGGTGAGAGCACTCAGAGTCTACATTTCTCGTACGGCGCCCCTGCGCCGCTCGGATGCACTCTTTGTCCTTGTCGCTGGCCAGCGTAAAGGGACACAAGCTTCCAAATCAACCCTGGCTCGGTGGATCAAGGAACCAATTCTCGAGGCTTATCGTTCCTTGGGGCTTCCGGTTCCCTCAGGACTGAAGGCCCATTCTACCAGGGCCGTGGGAGCGTCCTGGGCCTTGCGACACCAGGCTACGGCTCAGCAGGTGTGTCAGGCAGCTACCTGGTCGAGCCTGCACACTTTCACGAAACACTATCAGGTGCATACCTATGCTTCGGCAGATGCCAGCCTAGGTAGGCGAGTCCTTCAGGCGGCGGTTGCCCACCTGTAGGACGGAGCCGTTTCGGCTCTATTATGAGGTATTATTTACCCACCCAGGGACTGCTTTTGGACGTCCCAATTGTCTGGGTCTCCCAATAAGGAGCGACAAAGAAGAAGGGAATTTTGTTTACTTACCGTAAATTCCTTTTCTTCTAGCTCCAATTGGGAGACCCAGCACCCGCTCCTGTTTTTGTGTACACATGTTGTTCATGTTGAATGGTTTCAGTTCTCCGATATTCCTTCGGATTGAATTTACTTTAAACCAGTTTATAATATTTTCCTCCTTCTTGCTTTTGCACCAAAACTGAGGAGCCCGTGGCAGCACGGGGGGTGTATAGGCTGAAGGGGAGGGGCTTTACACTTTTGGTGTAATACTTTGTGTGGCCTCCGGAGGCATAGCTATACACCCAATTGTCTGGGTCTCCCAATTGGAGCTAGAAGAAAAGGAATTTACGGTAAGTAAACAAAATTCCCTTCTTTGCCGTCAGGCACAATCCGGCGAAAAAACTGACGCGACGGATCCGGCGGAAAAAATTTGATCCGTTGCATCATTTTTTTTTTTTCGATCAGTTCCTTCAGCTTTTGGATGGATCCGTTGTGCTACTGAGCATGCACAATGGAAAAAACGCAATCCGTCGCTGTAATACGTTTTTTGCTGCATTACGACGGATCCGGCGCCCATAGGCTTTCATTGTACACGACGCTGGTCAGCGCCAAATCAGCACGGTCTGTTTTTTTAGCCACAGCCAAAAATGTTGCATACTGCATTCTTTCCAACAGCTGGATACAAATTTCACCGGATCCGGCGCACGACGGATGCAATGCAAGGGCATCAGGCACAATCCAGCGCCAATACCATTCAATGAGGAAAAAACTGATCCGTTTTATCCATTTTTCGCCGGATTGTGCCTGACGGCAAGAACTGGATGTGTGAAAGCAGCATAACTGGTTTCTAAGTTGCCCTTATCAATGACATAAGGGATAATGTATGATAAATGGGGGGTCTGTGTGCTGGGACCCCTAGAAATCCAGAGAAGTGGGCACTGAAGAGCACCATCTTCATTAGTTCTCTGTGGCACTGTCAGATGTAGCTGAGCACAATGCTTGACTATCTCAGACAATCCCATAGAGATTGAATGCAGTGGTGAAGCATATGCTCAATATCTGCTCTATTCTGACAGGGCTCTAGTTCTGTGAGATCCCTAGTGATCCACAGATCAGACCCTCAGCTATCAATAAATAATCCCCCCCCCCCATCAAGTTTTCTAAAAATCCATTAATTTTCCATAGGCTCTACTGGTGTCAAAGCAGTTTTCTGTATGCATCGCCACCTCGCCTCCCATTGCATATAGCCATAGCTTTCACTGGGTCCGATATATAGCGTAATATCCGGATATCTGGCCATGCATATAATCTTATTTATCCTGTGTTACGTAGGTGAATTTCTTCAGTTGGGATCCAAAGAGAACGAAAATGAACGCTTCGCTCACTACCTCGAAAAGACGTTTAAGAAGACGGCGAGTCTGATCGCCAACAGCTGTAAAGCAGTATGTACGTTCCGCAATTCCTATAGCTAAATGCAACCTGTGAGCTCTCTTGTAATCAGTCTTCTATTTCTAATACCTATTATTATTTATATTTTTATTTTTTTATTTTTTTTAAAATAAGGCATTTACTAAGTTAAATGCACGATACATGTCTGCCATGACTAGCGAAATACACTACATATACTGTTGAGGACGGGACTCAAGCGGTCCCTCTGGATCTGACTGCTGTTCCAAATTCTAATGTCATGAGTGCACGTGAGAAAGAACAATAACAGACACTATATCGGTTATGGACCTTCTCCATGACAGACGCTGAGGCAACTGGTCCTTATTGTTTGAAACTTTCTATAGCTCTTAAGAAGTGAAGGGTGTGGACAAAATACAGTCCAATTAAGTATCTCAGGCTGGACTCGGGACATATACTGTAGAAATTAGCATAATCTCTTCTTGATTGGTCAGTCCAAAATCTAGGAATTTCTTTGTTCATCATCTTCTTTGGGAGTTGTCCAGGATGTGGCAGCCATCTTTAAAATTACATGTGCTGGTATATTGTATTAAGGAAAATACACTGAATATGCAATATACATATATACAGTACGTGTTAGTAAGGAACAAAAGCATTCATAAATATGTGTTCGTTTACATCTATTATACTATATACCTGAGTCTATTAAATGGCTGAATTAAGTATTTTTAGTTACTTAATTCTTATCCTCAACAATACTATAGTACGGGGGCAGTTTGAACAAAGTTCCTCCATATTTGCATTCATGCATCTTACGCCATTAATAAATATCCTCTACAGATCTTTATAGACCGGCCTGCTGTTCTCTATCATTAAAAAACAACAAGGAAAAGGGGTAATAATAGTCAGAGCCAAATATATACTAAAGACCAGTAAATTCCATATTGCAAAAGTAGAAAATAGTTTATTGGTACTTTTATACAGCAAAAGGGAAGATAGTTAATTCATCACATTTTATAGATCAATAAATGGAGTCCCAGAGGTAATACACTACACTAAGAGCCCCATGGAATGAGTTACTGCCCTATATCCTCATAGTGGTATTAGCGTTACTTAAATGAATCAGCAATGATCCCACTCCCATCCAGAAACACTAGATGGCAGTAGCGATCCATAAACACAGTGTTCATATATCTCAGTAAATAAATGACACTAAGAAAATCTTTAGCCAATATGAAATAATGCAAAGGGCTAGACAAAACTCACCCATAATGGGTACGCTGTGCTGTGTAAACGTGCCCCGACGCGCACGTTTCGTTGTCTTCCTCGGGGGTCCGCAATACCACTTGTTCTCTATCATTATTGATTTTTTTGTAATATCAGTAAATGGTAAAGGAAGTTTTCAATTGACTGTTTCTTGTTTCCCCTCACACTTAAAAGTCTCTGTCCCACTGACATATCAGCTTTAATAAATACTTACATTCCCTGGATTATTGATCATCATTTCTTAAAGGGAACTTGTCATATGGAAAAAAAAAACACTAATAACCTGCAGATATGGGGTTAAGCTGTAGGTTAATAGCATTTTAAATCTACCTGGCGCCTGAACTTAGAGCTCCACTGCCGGGAAGAAATTAACTTTTATTCCTCCTGGCAGCATCTGGCTTCTAGTCTTTAGGATGGCCCCGGCTCTGCACTAGAAAGAATCACAGATCCGGCAATCTAACTTGCAGAAGGTTTAAGAATTTTTATTTACAAGCATATAGATGTGTGATTAATAAATTGACGTTTCGGTCAATCTGACCTTTCTCAGATTCACACAACAGGCTTGTATTGTTAACAGATAAAGGCGCTGTGTAGAGTATTGCCACTTTGGGTGTCTGTATGTGCGCTCTGCTCTAGACCCTGCTGTCAGTCAGTGCCGGGTGGAGCGGTTACAGCTGACGCTCACTATACACAGAGCAGTGACTAAAGCCATGCCGATGCCACCCCTATATTTGACAGCCAAACGCTGCCAGGAGGAATAAAGTTAATTTCCTACTGGCAGTGGGGCTCTAAGTGCAGGTGATAGTCAGGTTCAAAACACTGTTAAACTACTTTTTGTGGAAAAAAAAAAAAATGGGTTCCCTTTAAAGGGAACCTGTCAGGTCCAATATGCACCCAGTACCACAAGCAGTTCTGGGTGCATATTGCTAATCCCTGCCTAATGGTCCCTGTATACATTAGCATACATAAAGAGATCTTTAGAAAAAGTATTTCTAAATATCTCTTTATTGTATGCTAATGAGCGTGGGGACTAGTCCTCTGGGCGTTAGTTCCCTGGCTAATCAGTTCCATTATCATGTTAGTACATGCTAATGAATGTGCAGCGTCACAGGATGAGCTCACTCACCTCTCTGCTGCCATTGCCGCCCTACCCCAGACCTTTGGTCATGCGCACTACTTCAGTTTGAAGCCATGACGCGTACACCCGGCTTAATAGAGCGCATGACCCAAACTCTGGGGTCAGGCGCACTGAGCTGAAATCCAGTGTGAGCTGCAATGGCAGCCAGACAGGTGAGTGAGATCATCTGATACTGCATATTCATTAGCATGATAGTACACCCACAGGGGTGTGCTAACATGCTAATGGAGCCGACTAGCCAAGGTAACAAACGCCCAGGGGACTAGTCCCCTCGCTCATTAGCATACGATAAAAGATCTTTAGAAATACTTTTTTTCTAAAGATCTCTTTTATCTATGCCAGTGTATACAGGGACCGTTAGGCAGGGATTAGCAATATACACCCAGAACTGCTCGTGTAACTGGGTGCATATTGCACCTAACAGGTTCCCTTTAAAGTTATACCTTGTGCCATCACTTTTATTTCCAGGAGGAATCAGAAATCAACTTGCATCACAAGTTCTAAAGCGGGGTTTACATGCTACGATATCGTTAATGATTTATCGTCGGGGTCACATTGTTAGTGACGCACATCCGGCGTCATTAACGATATCTTAGTGTGTGACACTTATGTGCGACCTAAAACGATCGCAAAAGCGGCCAAAATAGTTTGCCGCAGAGAGGTCGTCCTAAAACAAAAAATTGTTCTCTTCTAATTAGCGATGTTGTTCCTCGTTCCTGCGGCAGCACACATCGCTGTGACACCGCAGGAGCGAGGAACATCTCCTTACCTGCCTCCACCGGCAATGCGGAAGGAAGGAGGTGGGTGGGATGTTACGTCCCGCTCATCTCCGCCCCTCCGCTTCTATTGGACGGCTGCAGTGTGACGTCGCTGTGACGCCGCACAAACTGCCCCCTTAGAAAGGAGGCGGATCGCCGGCCAGAGCGACGTCGCAGGGTAGGTAAGTCCGTGCGACGGGCAGCGATTTGTCCGTGTCGCACAACCTACGGGGGCGGGTACGATCGCTAGCGAGATCGCGTGTAAAGCCCCCTTAAGAATAGATGCTTCAGAATAGGGTAATTTTTTTTTCTCCTATGGTAGCCATAGAACATAATCCATTTATAGATTGTTACAGGCAGATGCAATCATTTAATTGTAGTACTAATTTATTTCCATAGGAAGTGTCCAAAAGGGACCTGATTCTTAAATGACCACTGTCATATCCACAAGCATCTTGTCAGAGAAATGATTCTTCATCCACTTATGAGCCACCTCTGCCTCCTGAACTCCTCATTCCCTCAGAAAATTAACCTAAATTTATCTTGGCCAAAGCCGGCAATATTGCCAGATCACTGAGGGGTCAGATTACTGCTGCCAAATGAAGCCTCTGGGGAGGGGAAGAGAAAAAGCAGAGCGATAAAGAGGGAAGCCTGGATGTGCACAGACCTGTGCTGCCGATTGCTAGGAATGGTTTATCATTACCCCAGAGCTGGATTCACAGCTACACCTCTCTGTATGGCTGTATGTTGTCCTTTATGCTGCTGTGGTATACAAAGGAGAACAGGATTCCTTCTTTCTTTGAGTGTAGAATATAGGCAACATCTTAGGCGCTGGTCCATACCCAAAAGCTCAGCAACAACAGAAAAGTCGAAGCCTGCAGAGGGGGAAACTGGATACAAGTCATATAGTGCATTACTTAAGGACACACAACTACCTATGCTGAAGAATAGTCACCTGAAATAACAGGTTGGCATACATCCAGTATCCTCTCAACTACCTTTTTTTATATATATATATATATATATATATATATATTATGGTAATATGTATGTATGTATATGTGTATATATATGTATGTATATGTAAGTATGTATATGTATGTATATATATGTATGTATATATGTAATATATGTGTATGTATATATGTATATATATATATATGTGTGTGAGTGTATATATATATATATATATATATATATATATATATATATATATATATATATATATATGTGTATGTATATATGTATGTATGTGTATGTATATATATATATATATATATATATATATATATATATATATATATATATATATATATATATATATATATATATATATATATATATACATACATACATACATACATACATACATACATACATACATACATACATACATACATACATACATACATACATACATACATACACATACATACACATATACACATATATATATTATATATACACTCACACATATATATATATATATATACATATATTACATATATACATACATATATATATACATACATACATATTACCATAATATATATATATTATATATACCGCCCCCCCCTACACGGACACACCCCCCCCTACACGGAAAACTCCGGACACCACCCCCCCCTCCCCCTACACGGAAAACTCCCCCCATCGCCCCCCCCCCCCTACACGGACATCTCCCCCCCCCCCCCCCCCCACCCACCCACCCCTACACGGACACCCCCCCCCCTACACGGAAAACTCCCCCCATCCCCCCCCTACACGGACCACCCCCCCCTCCCCTTACACGGACCACCCCCCCCTCCCCTTACACGGACCACCCCCCCCTCCCCTTACACGGACCACCCCCCCCCCCCCTCCCCTTACACGGACCACCCCCCCCCTCCCCCTACACGGACACCCCCCCCCTCCCCCTACACGGACACCCCCCCTCCCCCCACACCCAGAACATTTACAGCTCCAATAGCACCATAGATTATGGGAGCCGTGTCTTAGAAAGTGTAAATTGATTTGGATTTTGCATCCAAAGTATAGTCTGTTATTGGGGGAAAACAAATAGTAATTGCAGGTACTCACTGTGCATTTCTTTGTATTTCAGGTGTCCATCTTGGCCTGTCCCGATCCTACAGTCCATGAGATTGCCTACCAATATGGGAAGAACATAGGGATTGCCTTCCAGGTAGTCATCACCATTTTCCCTTTTCTGTTTCATAGAAGAAATTGGTGTAATCGTTTTAATGTGCTTACCTGATACATGATGTGTTATGATTTAACACACACAAGCAGGTGGAGGAATCCTCCTAAATCCAGCTCACCATGTGCACTTGGAAGTCCTTTTAGACGGTGCACGGAAAATCTCCAGCCAAGAGGTTAGCACAAAAATTCAGGAATCCGGCACAGCATCTTCATAAAAAAAAACAAATTTTATTGATCCATTAAAATCCAAAAAAACGGACAAGATGCGTTTCAGGGGCACCCTTGTTCACAATCCGTGTAAACAAGGGTGTCCCCGAAACGTGTCTTGTCCGTTTTATTGGATTTTAATGGATCAATAAAATTCGTTTTTTTTATGAAGATGCTGTGCCGGATTCCTGAATTTTTATGATGTGTTATGAGTAGTTGGTGGTGAGGGGATAACTCACTGACTGATGGTGGTCCTAGTTATGCCCTAACTTATGTATATAAGGGAATAGTTTTTAAAGGGAACCTGTCATCAGATTTGTCCCCTATAAACTGCGGCTACCACCAGTGAGCCCTTATATACAGCATTCTGGAATACTGTATATAATAGCCCTGGCCGCGCTGTATAATGGTAAAAAAACAGTTTTATACTCACCTAGGGGGTGGTGCGGTCCAATGAGTGTCGTTGCTCTCCGGTCCGGCGCCTCCTCTCTGCGGTGATCACCGTCCTCCTTCTACCCAGTCCAGTGTGAGTGACGTGTCCTACATCATACACACAAGTTGGCATTGCACTCCTGCACAGGCGTAATTTGATTTGCCCTGCTGAGAGCAGATCAAAGTATTGTAGTGCACATGTACGGGCACAATTTCACCTATCCTCGCGCCTGTGCATTACAGTACCTTTTATCTGCCCTCAGCAGGGCAGATCAGAGTGTGCCTGCACAGGACCAATATGCCTGCCTGTGTGGATGACGTAGGATGCATCATCCAAATGAGGCTCAGAAGAAGGAGGACCGCGATTGCTGCAGAGAGGAAGCGCCAGACTGGAGAGCAAAGACACCCATTGGACCGGACCGGCCTCTAGGTGAGTATTATAAAAGTGTTTGTTTGTTTTTTTACGTTATATAGATCGGCCTAGGCTCTTATATACAGTATTCTAGAATGCTGTATATAAAGGCACACTGGTCTTGGCCGCAGGTTATGGGGGAAGAAACCTGGTGACAGGTTCCCTTTTAATCTTCGTAAAACCTCATTAATGCATATTCTTAAATAGCCGCAAAACTTCCAGCTTTTTACTAAGTTATTTCATTGCTCACAAAGTGTTTTTTTTTTTTTTTCTCCATATCTTAGCTCATTGATGATGTGTTGGATTTTACCTCTTGTGCCGATCAGTTGGGAAAACCAGCAGCCGCAGATCTAAAATTAGGATTAGCCACTGGTCCGGTTTTATTCGCGTGTCAACAGGTAATGTACTGGAGAATAAGGCCCGCAGTAAGTCTGTGTCTGCCTGACATTATAGTTGATACCATTGTGTAGAACTATAAGTTTCAGCATGACTTTCTCCAGGTCTGTAATGCAAAACAAATTGTGTCCTCGTTTTTTTCTGAGCTCCGATACCAAACACCATCTCTCACGGTTTCTTACTAAATTTAGATGTAAATATTCAATCCATCAGAGTGCGGAATCTACTAAATACAAATGAGCTGGAATCTGGAAATTGTACATGTTTGTGCTAGAATTTTGTAAATTTGGGCATTTAACAAAATGGGTGTTTTTTTTTTTTTTTTTTTTGTTTTTTTTCTCTGCACTGTGTAACACTGCTGAGAAGTTTATGATGCTAAAGAAGAGGAATGGACAGATTTAATACGAGATTTAACCCCTTCACCTCCAACCGATTTTTCAGGGGGGTTTTTTCGCTTTCCTTCTGATAGCCGTATCTTTTTTTTTTTTTTTTTTTTTTTTTTTTTTCCTCCCATCAATCTTGCCATGTGAGGGCTTGTTTTTTGCTGGACAAGTTGCACTTTTTAATGAAACTATAAATTCTACCATGTAGTGTACTGGAAAACGGCAAAAAAATCCAAGTGTAGAAAAATTGCAAAAAAAAAAAGTGCGATTGCATGATTTGTTTTTCAGATATTTTATTCACCATGTTCACTATATGGTAAAATTGATGTGTGGGGGTGATGCCTCAGGTCAGTACGTGTTTGTATACACCATACATGTATAGGTTAAGTTTTAGCTAAGGGGTTAAAAAAAATCAGAAGTTTGTCCAAATAAGTGGCACACATTTTGCGCTATGTTCCACAACCCATAGCGTTCTTATTTTTCGGGATATGGGGCTCAGTGATGGCTTAGTTTTTGCGTCTCGAGCTGCTGTTTTTAATGGTATCATTTTTGCGCAGATGCTACGTTTTGATTGCCTGTTATTGCATTTTGCACAAAATTTGCAGCAACCGAAAAACGTAATTTTGTCGTTTGGAATTTTTTTGCTGCTACGCCTTTTACCAGTCAGATTTTTTTTAACCCCTTAGATAAAAGTAAACCTATACATGTTTGATGTCTACAAAGTTGCAGCGACCTGATGCATCGCACAGACACTTCAGTTTTTTCCATGTAGTGAAAAAGCGAATAAAATATCTCAAAAACAATCGCATATTTTTTTGCATTTGGAATTTTTTTGCCATTTTCCAGTACACTATATGGTAAAACTCATGGTTTCATTTCAAAGTACAACTCATCCCGCAAAAAACAAGCCCTCATATGGCAAGATTGACAGAAAAATAAAGTTGCGGCTTTCGGAATAATGGAAAAAAAGGAAAGCACAAAATCAGCTGGTCGCGAAGGGGTATTTTGTGTTTTTTTTTTTGTTTTATTTGTTTGTTTTTTTTTGTTAAATCAGTGAATCAGATTTCCATCATTCAGAAGTATAAGACTCTGCATTGGGCTGTTCCTCTGTTATTCTTCCTGGATATTTAGGCATAAATATAAGGTGTTTGACCATGGTGCCGTCAGTGCTGGCGAGGAGAATGGAAAATGCTTTACTTTTTTTGCACGGCAATGATAGCAGAAAATACTAAAGATTAGATTGTGCTGATTCCGTACATTTACTGTGATGTTGCAGTGTTTTGTGGAGTCAGGTAATGATTGTTACCGATGTGTCTTCTGCTCGTAGTTCCCTGAATTGAATGCTATGATAATGAGGAGGTTCAATTTACCGGGGGATGTTGAACGAGCGCGGCAGTATGTCCGACAGGTAAGAGGCTCAGATTGCAAGCGTGCAAATAAGTGCCAAGCTCCATCTTTAATCGCACAGATGCTGCTGTTGACATTCAGGGCAATTTGCTAATTTTACCAGGTAGGCTAACCAGATATAAATGTCAGTGAGCAGTGTACACCGCAATACACATTTTGGTTCCTGGAATCGCTTCATAAGGGGCAGCTTACAGCAAAGCTGTGTATGCGGGCCATGTAGAGTGGCACACAGAGCCTGGAGCAGCCCTTATCACAGACTTGTTAGACCGTGTGATACAGTACAGAGTGTCCCTCCTTTTGCATTTGGGGGTAAAATATCTTCATAATACAACATACAATGGATTATGATAATCCTTAGTTTACTGGCTTATACTACGGTAGTTCTTACAGTATGTGCGCTGTATTACAACACAATTGTGTAATTATAGCAGTGCATATTATACCATATATATATATAGGATATATTATAGGATATATTATACTATATACATACATACATATCTGTGGTTGAAATGTAGCAGGCCAGATCCTTCTCTTCCTTTTAAAGGGAACCTGTCAGGTGCAATATGCACACAGTAGCACGAGCAGTTCTGGGTGCATATTGCTAATCCCTGACTAACTGTCCCTGTATACACTAGCATAGATAAAGGGATCTTTATAAAAAGCATTTCTAAAGATCCTTTATCATATGCTAATGAGGCCAGGGACTAGTCACAAGGGTGTTGCTTCCCTTCGCTGGTCGGCTCCCTCAGCATGTAAGCACGCCCCTCTGGGCTTTCAAAGATGCTAATGAATCTGCAGTGTCAGAGCATGATCTTGCTCACCTCTGCTGCCATTTCGCCAGACGTTGGATTTCGGCTCAGTGCGCATGACCCCGTACTTTCAGTCATCTGCAGGGTGTAAGCGTCCTCGCTTCAAAATGGTGTAGTGCACAAGCATGGAAGTGCCAGGGACTTCTGACCATGTGCACTGACCCTATGCTCAGCGTTCTGAGGTGGTACACAGGTACGTGCGTCACTGCTGATGATGACGCGAGGTGATGGGCATTGAATAGCATGTTAACACGCGTGGGCGTGCTAAGAGGGTGGTATGAGCACAGGAACTAACGCCCCTCATTAACATATATAAAGGGTATTTAGAAATACTTTTTCTAAAGATCTCTTTATCTATGCTAGTGTATACAGGGACCGTTAGGCAGGGATTAGTAATATACACCCTTTCGAGACTACTCAGGTCTCTTCATCAGGCATGGTATAACACAAAATCTGAAGAGTCACGTATTTATACACAACAGGACTTAGAATAGTGCAGTAAAAAAAAAAAAAAAAAAAAAAGAACAAGTTATATGAAACAGAACTATCTCTATGGCAGGGGGACAAGCTGTTCTAGCCATAAATACTGATGCAGTTCAGTGTGAAAGTTTTATTGTCCTTTGATAAGGGTCTGGTCCAGGCTGTGACACAGCCTGTGTCACAGCCTGGACCAGACCCTTATCAAAGGACAATAAAACTTTCACACTGAACTGCATCAGTATTTATGGCTAGAACAGCTTGTCCCCCTGCCATAGAGATAGTTCTGTTTCATATAACTTGTTCTTTTTTTTTTTTTTTTTTTTTACTGCACTATTCTAAGTCCTGTTGTGTATAAATACGTGACTCTTCAGATTTTGTGTTATACCATGCCTGATGAAGAGACCTGAGTAGTCTCGAAAGCTTGCAATTATTACCATCTTTTCAGTTAGCCATTAAAAGGTATCAACCACTGAGGACTCTCTGTTCTTTTAAACAATTTTTTTTATCTCTACTGGCTAACACGGTACAAAGATATATTTTACTTGTAATATACACCCAGAACTGCTCGTGGTCCTGGGTGCATATTGCACCTGACAGGTTCCCTTTATCACAATCTGTGGTCACCATAAATTAGACTGTTGGTACAGATGCCTTTTAAGGTACAGAAAACTGTAAAGCACCAATCAAGTGTTTTTTTTTTTTCCCACAGCTAGAGTGGTGCTTTAAATTTAAGTGGCCTGCCCCCAGTCATGTACTCTCCCTCCAGAGGTTTCATCCTTATTCAGGACCGCTCTAGCCCCATTTGCCCCAATTGCCCATAACTTTTGACTGGCCGGAAGTCAGAAGTTGCATCATAAGCTCTCAATGCAAATCTATGAGAGCCGGAACAAGACTCTCATAGACTTTTCTT
Organism: Anomaloglossus baeobatrachus; assembly: GCF_048569485.1. NCBI lineage: Eukaryota > Metazoa > Chordata > Amphibia > Anura > Aromobatidae > Anomaloglossus > Anomaloglossus baeobatrachus. Next base: position 527,237,034 of record NC_134358.1, on the reverse strand, counting down.
CATCGTTCCTTATGGGAGACCCAGACCATGGGGTGTATAGCTTCTGCCTCCGGAGGACACACAAAGTACTACACTAAAAGTGTAGCTCCTCCCTCCGAGCATATACACCCCCCCGGATGACAAATCCACCCAGTTCAATGCTTTGTGTTCAGGAGGTCACACACACACATGCATCCTCTGAGTTTTGATTTTTTTTGATTTTTGATTTCAAAGATTTGGAAGAAAAGCGGGTCCAATCTGGACTCCCGGCATGTCCCTTCTCACCCCACTGTGTCGGCGGTGCTGTTAAGGTTGATTTTACAAGGCTGGAGCCTTCACATGCTGCGCTCCTTCACCATCCCCTGAGGCTCTGGCTTGAAGTGGGAGCCATCACGGTTCTCACTGCTTTGCAGGAGACCGGTCTCCATCCGCAGCCCTTTCAGGATCCTGACGGACGGAGCGCTCACCTCCCAGGGACCTGGCACCTGCGTCTCACAAGCTAAGTACTGAGACGTTATTACCACAGAAAGTGGTCTTTCCAGGGGTCCCTTGTACTTTATATATTGGGGAGAGTGTGTTATATGACTGTGTTAACATTTCCGGTCGGTTCTCCAGTTTTCACTGGAGAACCGCGCCGATGGTGCCTGCACGCTGGCCGCAGGTTTAAATCTAGGCCCCGGCTTCGCCTGAGGCCTACTTTCGGTTTCACTCCCCCTGCATGTCAGTCATGCAGAGGGACAGTGCGGCTCCGCCCAGCGGCTGTTCAGCACAGGGAACGGACACTCCTCACTGAGGAAAGATTCCCTCCCCTGTATACCTCATTTGCCCTCCGGATCCCGCTCTCAGAGTAGGCCCCGCCCCCTCTCCTCGCTCCGGCGCCATTTTCTCAGCGTTCTCAATGTCTGCATAACCACATTGTGACAAATGGGGGCCTGGGCTGGGGGATCTGGAGGGCACAGAGTCTCTATGTTAAACGGTCTGGCAAGCCACAACCTCCGGTTGTGCAGCTGCTTATATACTCTGTTTATATACTCTGCTGGGGGTCATTCTGGACAGAGCCCCCACTTCTGCAGCATGTCTCACATCAGAGCAAGGCTGTTCTTAATATGCACTGCATGTAGACTCGTACTGCCTGTACCGAGCACATAACCACATTGTGATGCTTGCTCTAATACCTCAGCCTGGAAGCTCATCAGTGGTCCCTCCGGCTGCTCCGGCTCCGGTGGCTGAACCCCCGGTTTGGGTAGAATCCCTCTCTCCAGGGGACAGCTGTCCCAGACACTGCTGAGCATGCATCAGCCCCCTTCTCAGGGCGCTTCTCCTGCTACGGCTCGCTCAGCAAAGCTCACAGAGGATTCTTCATCTGGTCTCAGACCCCGTCCTCCTAAAATGGAGACGCAGGGTCCCCTTTCCTTCCTCGTCCCGCAGCTCTGATTCACGAGCTGACTCGCAGGACGAGGAGGATGTCTTTACTAGGGGCTCGGACGCTACTTCATGTACATTGATCTGTCCGAAGGTGACGCAGATGCTAATGATTTGATTGCGTCCATTATATTTGTACTGGACCTCAATTCGCCTGTATCAGGGGAGCATCCCCCTCTGGCAGAAGGGCATCAGTATACCTTAAGAGAACAAGGAGTGTGTTCCTTAACCACTCCAGTTTTTCAGCCCACTGTGACCAAGCCCAGAGCCTGTCCTGACAGACGCTTCCCAAAGCGTGGTTCTGATGACTGTTTCCCCCTTCCACCAGAGGTGGTCAAGGAGTGGGCTCATTCACCAAGGGTGGACCCTCCGGTGTCTAGACTTTCAGCCCGGACAGTTGTATCAGTGGCTGACGGCACCTCTCTAAGGATCCCACTGTCCGCCAGGTTGACCTTCTGGCCAAATCTATATATGAGGCGGCAGGGGCCTCGTTCTCCCCATCTTTTGCAGCAGTGCGGGCTCTCAAAGCCATCTTTGCTTCTCTGAAGGAGATGCATTCCCTCACCAGGGACTTTATGCCCGAAATGGTTGCCTTAACTTCCAGGCTTCAGTCTTTTCATCCTATGCCATGTCTGCCATGCTGGAGACTGTCACCGCACTGCGGTGGCCTCGGCTACTTCCCTCGCTATCCGCAGGCTCCTGTGGCTTCGAGAGTGGAAGGCAGATGCTTCTTAAGAAGTTCCTTGCTGGGCTCCCTTTTGCTGGGACCAGTCTATTCGGTGAACACCTGGATGAAATTATTAAGGAAGCTTTTGGCAGGAAGAGTACTTCCATGCCACAAACCCAGGAAACCTGTCCAGGGCAGGAACCAGTCGAGGTTTCGTTCCTTTCGTTCCTCTAACTGGTCGTCCTCTAAGCCCTCGGCCTCGTCCACTAACTCAGCCAAGGTCCGTAAACCAACTGGCGCATGAAGCCGCGTCCTCAGAAGTCCGCAGGAGCTGCTGCCACCAAGGCAGCCTCCTCTTGATTATCTGGCCGCGCCAGCAACGTCCTTGGTCGGTGGCAGGCTTTCCCACTTGGGCGACGTGTGGTTTCAACACGTCTTCGATCAGTGGGTGTGGGTTACCATCTCCCACGGCTACAGAATAGAATTCTATCCAGCCCGCCAAACAGATTTTTTTCTGTCAACTCCCCCCTGCTCCAAGGCCGCCGCCTTCTCACAGGCCGTCGCCTTCTCACAGGCCGTGGCATTCTTGCAGGCCAGTGGAGTAATTGTACCAGTTCCCGACTGGGAACGGTTCTGAGATTTCTACTCAAATCTCTTCCTAGTCCACGAAAAGGACGGTGCCTTCCGACCTGGATCTCAAGCTTCTCAACAAGCATGTTCAGGTGCGGCATTTTTGCATGGAATCTCTGCGATCAGTCAATGACCCAAGGAGATTTCTTAGCATCCATCGACATCAGAGATGTCTATCTGCATGTGCCAATCGCAGTTTCACACCAGCGTTGGCTACGTTTTGTAATCGGAGAGGAACGTTTCCAATTCGTGGCTCTCCCCTTCGGGTTAGCCACGGCCCCTCGTGTATTCACCAAGGTCATGGCAGCAGTGGTTGCGGTTCTGCACCTCCAGGGGTTGGCAGTGATTCCTTACCTGGACGACCTTCTAGTCAAGGCTTCATCCAGTGCAGACTGTCAGCGGAGTGTCTCGCTCACTCTCGCCACGCTTGCAAGTCCACTCTGACCCCGACCCAGGAACTTACGTACCTAGGGATGCAATTCAAGACTCTGCTGGCACTTGTGAAGCTGCCCTTAGTCAAACAGCAGTCCCTTCATCTGGCGGTTCGCTCTCTGCTGAGGCTCCGCCGTCATTCCATCAGGCACCTCATGCAGGTGCTGGGTCAGATGGTGGCGTCAATGGAAGCGGTTCCCTTTGCCAGTTCCATCTGCGTCCCTGCAGCTGGACATTCTCCGCTGTTGGGACAAGCGGACCTCTTTCTTGCACAGGCTGGTGGCTCTGTCGCCACAGACCAGGAGCTCTCTTTAGTGGTGGCTTCGGCCCCTCTCTCTGTCCCAGGGACGCTCCTTTCTGGCCCCGACCTGGGTGATTCTCACCACGGATGCCAGTCTATCCCGCTGGGGAGCAGTGTTTCTCCACCACCGAGCACAGGGCACTTGGACTCCGTCCGAATCAGCCCTCTCGATCAAGGTGCTGGAAATCAGGGCTGTACTCCTAGCTCTCGTAGTTTTTCACCACCTGTTGGCGGGCAGGCACATTAGAGTCCAGTCAGACAACGCGACAGCAGTTGCCTACATCAATCACCAGGGCGGGACTCGCAGCCGCCTAGCCCTGTTGGAAATTCAACGCATCCTTCAATGGACGGAAGACTCCAAGTCCACCATATCCGCAGTCCACATCCCAGGCGTAGAAAACTGGGAGGCAGATTATCTCAGCCGTCAAACCGTGGACAGCGGCGAGTGGGCCCTGCATCCGGCAGTGTTCCGGTCAATCTGCCACAAGTGGGGCACTCCGGAAGTGGATCTAATGGCATCCCGGCACAACAACAAGGTCCCGGTTTACGTGGCTCGCTCCCACGATCCTCAGGCCTTGGCGGCGGACGTGCTGGTTCAGGATTGGTCCCAGTTCCGCCTGGCCTACGTGTTTCCCCCTCTAGCTCTCTTGCCCAGAGTCCTGCGCAAGATCAGAATGGAGGGCCGTCGGGTCGTACTCATCGCCCCAGACTGGCCCAGGCGAGCTTGGTTCCCAGACCTGCTCCGTCTGTCCGTAGAGGTGCCGTGGCATCTCCCGGACCACCCAGACCTTCTCTCACAGGGTCCGTTTTCCGCCAGAATTCTGCGGCTCTCAGATTGACGGCGTGGCTCTTGAGCCCTGGATCCTTACGGCTTCAGGCATTCCTTCCGAGGTCATCTCCACTATGACTCAGGCTCGGAAGTCTTCCTCGGCCAGGATTTACCACAGGACTTGGAGAATTTTCCTGTCCTGGTGTCGCTTTTCCGGCCATGCTCCTTGGCCGTTTTCCTTGCCGACCATCCTGTCCTTTCTACAGTCCGGTCTGCAGCTAGGACTGTCCCTCAATTCCCTCAAGGGACAGGTCTCGGCTCTGTCAGTGTTGTTCCAGCGGCGTATCGCCCGACTGGCCCAGGTGCGCACCTTCATGCAGGGCGCATCTCTCATCATTCCGCCTTACCGGCGGCCTCTGGATCCCTGGGACCTTAGTCTGGTCCTCACGGCCTTACAGAAACCCCCCTTTGAGCCTCTTAGGGTGGTTTCGTTGTTTCGTCTTTCACAGAAAGTGGCCATAACTTCTCTCAGGAGAGTCTCTGATTTGACTGGGCTCTCTTCGGAGTCACCCTTTTTGGTTTTCTTCAGCGCTCTATTGGGAGACCCAGACAATTGGGTGTATAGCTACTGCCTCCGGAGGTCACACAAAGTATTACACTAAAAAGTGTAAGGCCCCTCCCCTTCTGGCTATACACCCCCCGTGGGATCACGGGCTTACTCAGTTTTAGCTTTGTGTGCGAAGGAGGTCATACATCCACGCATAGCTCCACATTGTATAGTCAGCAGTAGCTGCTGACTATCTCGGATGGAAGAAAAGAGGACACATATAGTGTCCCCAGCATGCTCCCTTCTCACCAGATGGTGTTGCAAGGTTGAGGTACCTATTGCTGGTACAGAGGCCGGAGCCCCACATGCTGTTTTCCTTCCACATCCCCTTGGAGGGCCCTGTGGAAGTGGGATCTGTCGGCCTCCAAGCCCTGAGGCCGGGCTCCATCCACAGACCCAGAAGAACCTGATGGATGTGGAGCACGAGTACTATCAGGGACAAGGCCCTGCATCGGTCAGGTACTCGGTGTCTCCGGCAAGCACAGCACGCTCCGGGCTTGCTGGGCGTTATAGTGCGCCGGGGACATTAGTGATGGGCTTATGTTGCTGCAGCCATGGCTGAGCGACGGGTCATGTTTAGGAACTTGCGCCGACCGCTCATACGGCGGCGGCGCTGATGTGACTTGTAGTGCGCCGGGGACTTGGCGCCGACCGCGCTTTTACGGCGGGGGCGCCTGTAACTTTAGTCCCCGGCTTCTGAGGCCTGGCACCGCTTCGTTCCCGCCCCCAGCCCTGCCAGTCAGAGGAGGGGCGGGACGCTGTACAGATCTCAGCGCAGGGAGCTGGAGTCTGCTTTGCATTCTCCAGCCCCCTCTCACTGAACACAGTGAGATGCCGGGTTCCCGCTCTTGGCTGGGGCTCGCCCACGGCCCGCCCCTCTGCACAGGACGTGGAAGAGAAGCCGGCAGCCATTATGGTTTCCACTCTGGGAGAACGGAACCAGGCACAGGTTTTTGAGCGACCTCATACTCGCGCTGGGCGGGCGATAGGCAGTACTGGTCCCACTAATACTGAAGTGGGCTTTTGAACTGTGTGCGGATATGCGATGCAGCACTGTACTGTCGCTATTCTGGGCATACTCTCCTAGATGGCTAGACAAGTGTTCAATGATTAGTCTGCAGTGTTTGTTGGCAGATTTGGCAACAGCAAAGTGCCAAGGCACAAGCTTTCATTGCCACTTCGTTTGCAGGTGCTGCAATTGGGTTTATTGTCATGCTATACATGCACTATATGTCGTTTTTCTTGGCTAATGCACCTAGTTAAACAGACAATAGCAGCAGTAAGGCAAGGCTGCCAAGGCACAGGCTCTCAATGCTGCTTGATTTGCTTGTACTGCAGTGTTTTTCTGTCATGCTTGTCTGCTATACATTTCCTGTATGTCGCTATCCTTGCCTCATGCTCCTAGTTAACTAGACAACAGCAGCAGTAGAGCAGTGGTGCCAAGGCACCAGCTTGCAAGGCTGCTGCATTTGCATGTGCTGGCAGTGTTTACTGTCATGTTTGTATGCGATACATTCACTGTATGTCGCTATCCTTGTCTCATACTCCTAGATATATAGACAATAGCAGCAGAAGGCCTAATGTGCTAAGCCACAAGTTTCAATGCTGCGTGTACTACATGTGCTGAAGTGTTTACTTGTACTTCAGGCTTGTATGCTATACATTCACTGTATGTCGCTATCCTTGTCTCATACTCCTAGATATATAGACAATAGCAGCAGAAGAGCTAATGTGCCAAGCCACAAGTTTTCAATGCTGCGGGTACTACAGGTGCTGAAGTGTTTACTTGTACTTCGTGCTTGAATGCTATACATTCACTGTATGTCGCTATCCTTGTCTCAAGCTCCTGGATAAATAGACAACAGCAGCAGAAGAGCTAATGTGCCAAGCCACAAGTTTTCAATGCTGCGTGTACTACATGAGCTGAAGTGTTTATTTGTACTTCATGCTTGTATGATTATTTACTGTACGGTCGCTATCCTAGGCTATGCACTTAGATAGCTAGACAACAACAGCAGAAAAAGAAAAGGCCAATGAGGACTTATATGTTGCTTGTACTGCATGTAATACGAGTCTAGGACCCCAGTGCGGGCAATTGCTTGACCGGGGTTTTCGGCTATATGTGGTTAAAAGAACCACCTGTGCTTCCTGTCCAGAGACAGGGACGAAATTGCAGTTTCTTTCCGCTGTTATATTGGCTGTGACTATGGCTGACATCTTACAGTCTGGCAGCCCACGCAGACCTTGGGCAATATAGTTGCAATGCCCCTGGCCACCATGATTTGAGGAGCAGCTCAAGGCTCCAGGGTGGTTTTCACGCGTCCCAGGGGGCAGGCTCCGACACGGACGTCAGTTCAAGAGGGCCTAAGCAGGCTCGCTGGGAATAGCCCTCGACTCCATCAGTGAAAGAGTCAGCTTCACAGCAGGGGAGATCTCTTTTCTAATATCGCAAGCAATTGCGTACTCGTCTGGCCCTCTGATCCTAGAGATGCAGTCCAGAAACGCAACGCTTTTCACGATAAGCGTTCTCCGACCGTATTAATGAGACACTCTCCTCCCTGATTGGACAAGCGCTAGCCCAGGTCCAAATGTGGATCTCCCGATCTCCAGGCTTGCAGCTGGATCTATAGTTGTAGTGGTGGATGGGGCTTCACGTCAAAATGCCATTGACAGATAGATAGGTTCTGGCCGCAATCTGTCTATGAAGCTATCGGCAGGTCGGTTGCTCCGGCAGTCGCAGCCGTGAAGGCACTCCAAGCTATTTCAGATAGTGTTGCGCAGAGGGACGCTGTCACCGGTACATCTCGGTCTCAGCAGCGTCTGTAATCTCGCAATCGCCGCATGGCGAACCATGCTGTTAAGGCTGTCCGAGACTCTACGAGCCGGACGGCGGTGGCATCGGCCATCTCCGTATTTTTTACGCAGAGCCTAGTGGTTAACAGATTGGATCAGATGCTTCTTCCAACAAAGTGCTTAACCAGGTTGCCTTTATCTAGTGATAGTCTGTTGGTAAGGGTTGAATGAATTCATTCAACTGTCCAAAACGACTCAAAAGGCCCAGAAGGGCATAGATTCCTAGCAGGCTCAAGTACGCCCGGGGAAGGCAGCCGGAGGAATCGCTACCAAAGCGTTTTTTTCTCATAATTTTCAGCCTTCTCACTCCGCAACCGCGGGGAGCAGACTCCCCCGCTTTAGCGACATTTACCTACCACAGGTCAAAGGCCGGTGAGAGAGAGTCAGTTTGTCTCAAACTACCTCTCCGACCGAGCCGAGGCTCTTCTGCAGGCAGGACGAGTGGTAATCCCTGTTCCTCTTCAGGAACCAGTTACGCCTTTTGCTTCGACCTGGTCGTGGTGCCAAGATAGGACGGCTCCTTCCGTCCCGTTCTGGAATTTAAACTGCTTAACAAGCACGTGACAACCAGGCGGTTCCGGAGGGAATCACTCCGCTCCGTCATTGCCTCACTGTCTCAAAGAGTTTTTCCTAACATCCATAGACATTAGGATGCTTATCTCCACGTGCCGATTGCTCCAAGGCACCGGCGTTGGCTACGGGCATAGTTCGTTTTGTAGCCCTACCCTTCGGCTGGCGACAGCCCCACGGGTTTTTCACCAAGTTCATGGCAGCAGTGGGAGCAGTCCCGCGCTCTTACGGTCACTCTGTGATCCCTTTCTTGGACAATCTACTTGTCAAGGCACTCTCTTTTAGAAGCATGCCAACACAACCTGAACATGGCGCTGGACCCTTCCCAGAGTTTCGGGGAGGTCTTTGACTTCTTCTAAGTTGAACCCAATCGCTGGCATATCTTGGCATAGAGTTTTCACACTCTCTCAGTGATAGTGAATTCCGCTGGACAAACAGCGTTCACTACAGACGAGGGTGCAGTCTCTCCTTCAAGGAGGCGCCTCATCCAGAGGCGAGCCTTTTCACGCAGTTTCATCTGCGTCCGCATCATTAGAAGATTCTTCGCTAAGGGGAAGGAAGTCGATGTTCCTACACAGTAACGTCCCCCTTTCACAGACGGTCAAAGACCGTCTTCAGAGGAGTCCACTCTTCAACTCAGTGGTCTAGAGCTCTGGGCAGTGTATCTTGCACTGCAAGCTTTCCTGCAGTGGCTGGAATGCAATCAGAACCGAATTCAGTCGGACTATCCACAGCGGTGGCGTACACATTCCGGACGTACAACACTAGGAAGCAAGTCTTCCTCAGTCGCGAGGACGTGGACGCAGGGGAATGGGACCTGCTCCCGTTTGGCTTCAAGAAATCGGTAGCCGCGGGATGAGGACGGACGTCGACATCATGGCGTCTCGGCAACTACAAGGTCTCGATTTTCATGGCGGGAGCTCTGGCGACAGGCGCCTTGGCTCAAGATTGGTCGCAGTTCCAGCTTCCGATTGCTGCCGCACTATTCTCGTCGCCCCAGACTGGCCGAGGAGGTTGTGGTACCGAGATCTGTGGCATCTCACCGTCAGTCGACTGTGAGCATTACGTCAGGGTCACAATGAGACGGGCTCGCCAGCCGCGGTTTGCCAAGATATTCCACAACTCGTGGAAGATATTCTTATCTTGGTGTTTTGCTCAGGGAGTGTATCCCTGGCCATCGGCTTTGCCTACTTTGCCTGCCCTCCTGCACTCTGGTCGGGAAAACGGTTGGTCGCTCGGCTCCCTTTAAGGGCAAGTCTCGGCACTATCCGTGTTGTTTCAGAAGCGTCTAGCACGTCTTCCTTAGGTGCGCACGTTGCTACAGGGAGTGTCATATTGTGCCCCCGTACGAGCGGCCGTTAGATCCATGGGATCTGAACGAGGTACTCGTTGCTCTCCAGAAGCCGCCTTTCGAGCCTCTGATGGGAGTTTCCCCTTTCTCGCCTGTCACAGAAAGTGGCTTTTCTAGGGCGATCACGTTTCTTCGGCGAGTGTATGAGCTGGCAGCTCTGTCATATCAGGCTCCCTTCCTGGTGTTTCACCAGGACTAGGTAGTGTTGCGCTCCATTCAGGAGTTTCTCCCTAAGGTAGTATCCGCGTTTCAGCTTAATCAGGATATATCATTACCTTCATTTTGTCCTCATCCGACTCACCGGTTTGAAACGGGTTTACATTTGTTAGATCTGGTCAGAGGACTCAGGATCTACTTTTCCCGCACGGCGCCTATGCGCCGATCTGATGCACTGTTTGTCCTTGTCGCTGGTACGCGCAAGGGATTGCAGGCTTCTAAAGCCAACATGGCTCGATGGCTCAAAGAACCAATTCTTGAAGCCTACCGTTCTGCTGAGCTTCCGGTTCCATCAGGGCTGAAGGCCCATTCAACCAGAGCCGTGGGTGTGTCCTGGGCATTACGCCACCAGGCTACGGCTCAACAGGTGTGCCAGGCAGCTACCTGGTCGAGTCTGCACATTTTCACCAAACATTATCAGGTGCATACCTATGCTTCGGCGGATGCCGGCCTAGGTAGAAGAGTACTGCAGGCGGCAGGGGCCTCCCCGTAGGGGAGCGCTGTCTTGCAGCCCTATCAAGAGGTATTTATTTACCCACCCAGGGACAGCTTTTGAACGTCCCAATTGTCTGGGTCTCCCAATAGAGCGCTGAAGAAGAAGGGAATTTTGTACTTACCGTAAATTCCTTTTCTTCTAGCTCTTATTGGGAGACCCAGCACCCGCCCTGTTGTCCTTCGGGATTCTTGGTTTGTTGCGGGTACACATGTTATTCATGTTGAACGGTTTGCAGTTCTCCGATGTTATTCGGAGTGAATTTGTTTAAACCAGTTATTGGCTTTCCTCCTTCTTGCTTTGGCACTAAAACTGAGTAAGCCCGTGATCCCACGGGGGGTGTATAGCCAGAAGGGGAGGGGCCTTACACTTTTTAGTGTAATACTTTGTGTGACCTCCGGAGGCAGTAGCTATACACCCAATTGTCTGGGTCTCCCAATAAGAGCTAGAAGAAAAGGAATTTACGGTAAGTACAAAATTCCCTTCTTTTCACCAAGACAAGGTGGTTCTCCGTCCGACTCCGGGCTTTCTCCCTAAGGTGGTGTCTCCTTTCCACCTTAACCAGGACATTTCATTGTCTTCCCTTTGTTCGGCCCCTGTGCATCGCTTTGAGAAAGCGTTGCATGCTTTAGATTTGGTGCGGACGCTCCGGATCTATGTGTCACGCACCGCTGTTCTTAGGCGGTGCACCTCTCTCTTTGTGCTGACCACTGGTCAGCGTAAGGGCCTCTCGGCTTCTAAACCGACCCTAGCTCGTTGGATTAGGTCGGCCATATCCGATGCCTACCAATGTTCTCAGGTGCCTCCCCCGCCGGGGATTAAGGCGCACTCGACCAGAGCTGTCGGTGCCTCTTGGGTTTTCAGGCACCAGGCTACGGCTCAGCAGGTCTGTCAGGCTGCCACTTGGTCTAGTTTGCACACCTTTTCGAAGCACTACCAAGTGCATGCTTCGGCAGATGCGAGCTTGGGCAGACGCATCCTTCGGGCGGCTGTCGCCCATTTGTGAAGTTAGGTTTTGCCTACTTCTCAGTTTCTGTTTATTTCCCACCCATGGACTGCTTTGAGACGTCCCATGGTCTGGGTCTCCCATAAGGAACGATGAAGAAAAAGAGAATTTTGTTTACTTACCGTAAATTCTTTTTCTTATAGTTCCGACATGGGAGACCCAGCACCCTCCCTGTTGCCTGTTGGCAGTTTTCTTGTTCCGTGTGTTTTTCACCGGCTGTTGTTGTAGACAGAGGTTCCGGTTATTCCGGGTTTTACTCTATCTCTACTTATGGGTGGATGTCCTCCTTCAGCTTTTGCACTAAACTGGGTGGATTTGTCATCCGGGGGGTGTATATGCTCGGAGGGAGGAGCTACACTTTTAGTGTAGTACTTTGTGTGTCCTCCGGAGGCAGAAGCTATACACCCCATGGTCTGGGTCTCCCATGTCGGAACTATAAGAAAAAGAATTTACGGTAAGTAAACAAAATTCTCTTTTTTATTGAAAAGTGACCTCCGGCGCACTCCATGAAACACTGGAGCCACCGACAGGTTAAAAAGTGTCAGAGACAAGCGTGACATTGGATAAAGATGGCAGCAGGCGAGTATAAGACAGAAAGAAGGTGACTTAGGTTTAAAGCACCACTCCAGCGGTGCAATTAAAAAAAAAAAAAAAAATTGTGGAGTGGGGCTTTATACTAATGTGGAGGCTTCCTGCAAAATGATAGATATTGGGGAGGATCTGGGTGCTACAACCCCAATAAATGAAGCACCAATGAGTAACGCTTTCTTTCTGCCAACCAGAGCGATGGCGTCCACCAAACCACCTACCTCGCCCAGCGCTACTGTAATGAAGCAATCCGCGAGATCAGCAAGCTGCAGCCGTCCCCCGAGAGAGACGCCCTCATCCAGCTGACAGAGACCGTGCTCACGAGGGATAAATGACCGACAACTGGAACTGTACCAGGAGCTGCCACCAAATAGTGCCTCAAGCAACACTCACCGAAACACAGCCGGTTTTGCTTCATGTGCGGGCCACCAAAAAAAAAGACAATTATTCAAGATGTTTATTATGCCTTTCACCTTGACAGTACTGTATTTTTTTTCTTTTTTTTTATGGTTAGATTTTATCAGTGGAAGCCATATGTATGAATGAGGGGGGGAGAGATTTACAGCGGGATAAAATCTATTCTGAAACTTGAAGCAAAGTTTATTTATTTTTAATTTAGCAATGAAAGGATGAAATATCATTGTCGGAATTGATGGAAATGGCATTGACGGGTCACTTTTAGGCATAAGCGAATACCACAAATATCAGACTTCGCGAATATTCGCCGCTATTCAACTATTCACGAATATTCGATGTGCAATGTAAGTCTATGGGAAACCCGAATAACAATTATTTGGGTTTCCCATAGACTTACATTGCGCATCGAATATTCGCATAGTGTTGACCTATTCGTCGGATATTCGCGAAGTCTGATAGTTGTGGTATTCGATCATCCCTAGTCGCTTTGCCTCAAAGTCTAGCTGAATGTGTATCATTAGGGGCTGAGCAAGACAATCCTAAAATATAGGAGAACATCTGAGATCAGCGGTGTCCAAAATATTCCCAATTTATGGTAAAACAAAATAATCCTCCAAAATGTGTAATTAACTGTTGAATCTGAATACAGGAGCCTATGTTGAAAGGTTTTTCCACTAGTATGATACGGACAACCTCTGCCTAGGATGACCATCACTATCAGACCGGTGGGGGTCCAACACCCGTCACCCTATGGTCAGCAGTTACCAGCCAGAGCTGGACCCCCACCGATCTGATAGTTGACCTACCCTTTGTATAGGCTTTCAGTATCCTACTAGTGATATACCATCTCTTTAACCATTACAGGCCTTTCATAGGGTGCAGAAATGTCTACATTATAACATTTATAACAAAAGACTGACCCGCACGTCCAGTAGGTGTGAACAGGTGTCAGTTGACAACACAGTAGTTACATTATCACATCGGTCCCCATGTTTCAGTGTTGTGCCATCACCCAAATCTATTACCGTATAATAAAATGTGATCATTGTAGAAAATACAGAAAACAAGCCTAACTATTCATTCAACTTCGTTTACTTTTGATCTTTAGTCTTATTTTACAATCAGAACCCATTTACATTTATCGGATGTATGATATCAGCTATTTCCTCCCTCACCCCTACTCACTGGCTAGACTTGACGTTTGTAGGCAACAATGCAAAATCTCCAACAGGGTTCCCAACTATAATGGGGTCTTCAATAATATTTATTGGTCTTTTCGTATAGCCCAACGGTATTGTTTTGGGGGAAGCTCCTGCACCAACTCTACCTACACCTCTGTAGCCTCTCTCTGCCCTTAAGACAATTTGGCTGCAGAAGGTGCCTCTCCCCACTGCTCAAACAAAGAATGATGAGCCCCACCACTAATATGATGTTAAAGGGGTTGTTCAGTCTTGCGCTGAGAGTCTGCTGTAACTCTGTGACTGCAAACTTCAAAATCATTACAGCGCACACTGTCAGGATTCTCTAGTGTTGTGGCCAAGACCGGACCGAGCAGTCACCTGACCTCAAGTATGCCATATCAATAATTCTGGACACATTCTGACTAGACTTGCATTAGCTTTGTACAATTCACCTGTATTGAGCAAGGCCAATTACATCTAATTGGCACCAGACCACATAAATGGAAATTACATACTTTTCACATGACCACCAACCACTCTGTAGTGACATTGGAGAATCCTGACAGCATGCATTGGGCACGCTGTAGGGGTTCAAAATACTGCAGTCACATAAAGGGGCAACACAAGACTAGGCAACCCCTTTTAAGTCCTGAAAATAAAGTCCTATTAGGCCAGAGTCACCCTTGCGCGTGTCTCGCATCGCATCACCCGGCACGGACACACACTCTCCTGACAGGAGCAGGTCGGCTGCATGTATTTCTATGTAGCTGAGATGCTCCTGTCCGGAGAGCATCAGGCCATGCCAGGTGATGTGATGCGAGACTCGTGCGAGATACACGCAAGTGTGACTCCGGCCTTATGGATTTCTAGTTGGTGGATTTAGCAATAGATATATGATTAGTGATGAGTGAGCACTACCATGTTCAGGTGCTCCGTGCTCGTTAAGACCAGTTGGATTCTCGGATAGGCACGTCTCAAGCACAGAGTATAATGGAAGTCAATGGGGACTCACGTTTTTCTAGGAAATCTGGAAAAATTGAGTCCCTTATTGACTTCCATGGTACCCAAATCATGCCCATCTGAGCATACAACTGCTCTTAATGAGTACGGAGTCCCTGAGCATGGTAGTGCCCGCTCACTACTGTATATGATGTGTCACATTAGCTATCAGCACACAGCATAAGGAAGAGAGTGCTACATCTCCATGTCATTTCTGCCACTATTCTCATATAACCCTAGATTTATTTATTTTTTTTTTTTACAAAACTTTTGACCAATATAAAAAAAAACAAAAAAAAACAGAAACTGGACACAAAGGAGTTGGTTTAGACTGGAGTCCTTGTTGATGTTTAGGAAGCCTTTGGAAGGGAAAAGTCTCAGGATACAGAGATTGGCGCGGACACAATTCCATTATTCTGACCAGAACTGTGCGTCTTCTATGTACGTGCCTGTGTGCTGCATTAGACTGCTGTTTTGCATGACATCTGTCGTTATTTCAGCTTTCTCCTCCAGTGTAGTGATATGAAAGGGGGGGGGGGTGAAGAGGTTTCTGCAAACCACTGTCATTCCAAAAAACCCTTTAAGGCAAGGTTCGATGTAGACAACCCTCTTAGGCTGCTTTCACACTACGTTTTTTTTTTTTAACATGAGTCATGAACGTTTTTAATGCAAAAAGGGATCCAGTGCAAATGCGTTTTCATTTCAATGCATTTGCAATGGACTCGCGTCAACATGTGTTTGCGTGTGTTATAGTGAGGATCCAGCAACTTGCAGTTTAACTTTTTTCAAAACGCTACTTGTAGCGTTTTTGAGCTGTGTGCAAATACTGTTTTTCCACTGGATCCTGACTATACTGCACGCAAACGTATGTGAACGCTGGCATGCTGATAGACAGGATCCTGCTTGCTCTACTGAGCATACCCAGAAACCAGCCTGGCGTGATCAGTCTCTCCCGATCCCAAGCGGCGGACGCTCGTAACCAAGGTAAATATCGGGTAACTAAGCAAAGCACTTCGCTTAGTTACCCGATGTGTACCTTGGTTACGTTTGCAGAGAGCAGGCAGGCCAGGTCCTTGCAGCTGCAGATGCTCGTAACCAAGGTAAATATCGGGTATCCAAGCAAAGCACTTCGCTTAGTTAACCGATTTTTACCTTGGTTACCAGTGTCTGCAGCTGTCAGAAGCCGGCTCCCAGTCTATCACGTTCATTTCCCCTCACTCCCGATCACATGACTTCAATACCCGCCCATAAACTTCAAGTGACAGAATCCTGCAAATTAACACATGCATGTGTTTTGTGTTTTTTTTTTTTTTGTAAAAACAAGATCCACTTTTCCAGCAAAAAACGTTCATGACGCATGCTAAAAAAAAAAAAACGTAGTGTGAAAGCAGCCTTAAAGGGAACCTGTCATTGGGTTTTTATACCCTCAACTAATGCAATGTCTGTAAAGGCACTGTCATGCTGATTACAGCACTAAATCTTGACCAGAAGAAGCAAGTCACTGAAAGAAGGATGACCTGTCAATCTCAGATCGGAGGAGGAAGCAGCAGGCCATGCCCACAGCACTTCCAGCTCATTTGCATAAAAATTCAACATTAAATTTCTCTTAATTATAAACCCTCAATTTCTAAAATAAAGGTATAGATGTAATCCACATTACAGCACATTTTTTTAAAATAGATGGCATTAGTTTGTCTGTGTAAGGCTTGATATTTACTGATGGTTAGAATGTGGTAAAGACTAGTGATGAGCGAGCACTACCATGCTCTGGTGCTCGGAACGAGTAGTTGGATGCTCGGACGGGCGCGACTTGAGCAACTATAATGGAAGTCAATAGGGAACTCAAGTATTATTCCAGGAAACCACTCAAGTGCGCCATTGACTTCCATTATACTCAGGTACTTGTGTTGCAATTCCGAGCGTCTGGTTACGAGTCCCGAGCATGGTCGTGCTTGCTCATCACTAGTAAAGAACAAATACTGAAGAGGCCACGGAAATATTTAAAAAGGGCCATTGCTTTAAGGGGGTTGTCTGAGATTTATCCCTGAGAACATAGGAAAGAACAAGAAAAAAAGATTCTTGGAGAATCCTTTTAAGTCTTTTTCAGAATCATCGCATGTGGCTTAAATTGTCGTAATGTCAAGAAGACTCCTCACACAAAAAAAAAATAATTAGGCTTAAAAGGGTGATGTAGGCATGTACTATTATTGAGGCTTCCTTCCAAGAGATCATTAAAGGGAATCTGCCAGCAGGTTTTTGCTATGTAAGCTAAAGGCAGCATGCTGCAAGGGTTAACAAAGTTCAGGGAAGCCTGTTTTGTTACAGGCTTTGCTATGTTTAAGCAGCAAGGACACTTAAGACCGGATGCGGTGCACGCCAGTACAGTGTATACAGTACAATGGCAGCGCCGCAACTTCCGAGTCACATGTTCTGGTCACATGACAGCATATGACCGGCGCTTGTCACGCTGCCATTGTACTGTATACACTGTACTGGCGTGCACCGAATCCAGCAGAAAGCCAGATGTGTGAAACTAGCCTAAAAGACTAGAAACTTGTGCAGGGAAGTCCGGCACGACCCCTGCTGTGATTGACACCCCACTATCAATGTACAATCTTTATACAGAGCCTGGTGTGGGCAGCACAACTCTCTCAGCTCTGCTACATGACTAAAGCTAAAAATTCTGATAGTGTCAGATCGGCTGCACCCAGTAATCTAAGTGATACATCGTTGGATTCAGAATATCTTTGCTTACATCATGCTGATCTCAGATGAAGTAGCAAGAACCTGCTGACAGATTCCCTTTAAGGGTACAGTCGAACGAGTGCAGTATGAGAAAATCTCACATTGAACTCGGATCCAGTGTTATTCAATGAGAGCAGATGGTCAGCTTCTTTTCTCATCCAGATTCTAGATGAGCGAAAAGTTGCAGCATGCTGCGATTGTGAGTGAGAGACGTCTCACTCGCACCCATACAAGTCTATCGGTACGAGTAAAAAAAATCCATGACATCCAAGTGCAGTGCGATAATCTCATCAGCTGACAATGGAGGCGATCGAGCTTAATCCCTCCCCCACCTCCGCAGCTGTGATCCGATCGCAGGATCGGGTCACAGTCACATGACCCTCTACTCATACTCGTAGCACAGCAGGAACCGAGGGACATTAGCATATGGCATCCGATGCACTCACCATCGTGTGAAGCCAGTCTAATAGTGATGAGTGAGCACTACCATGCTCGGTACTCGAAACGAGCAGGTTATATGGGCTCCACTTGCATACCAAATGTAACGGAAGTCAATGGGAAACTCAAGCATTTGTCCGGAAAAATGCTCGAATTTCCCATTGACTTCTATTATACTCTGGAGCTAGGTCGCGCCCATTAAGTGTCCGACCTGCTCGTTTTGATTACCGAGCACTGGAGCATGGGAGTGCTCACTTGTCATTAATTTCAGATTGGAGGAAGTCTGACTCTCAGCACTCACACTGATCAGGGTAGTAAACCGCACAGCTCTGTATAATGTGTAGTGGCCGCTGCAAAGATCTGCAGATCCATGACATATTCTCAATTTCAATTGGAGAGGAGAAAAAAGGAGAATGAAAGATTTCCCTGTGTTACTGTCGGTCAGTGATGGACAAATGTACTCCAGGGTATTTCCCTGTGTTACTGTCGGTCAGTGATGGACAAATGTACTCCAGGGTTTACTAAAGAAATACTGTAAAAAACTGCTGTAATAGTATAAATTGTGGAGCTTTACATTACCCTTCCCCCCCATATTGTTTATTGCCGTCAGACAGGACGGATGATAGATCCACCTTAAAGGGGTTTTCCAGTGTAAGGAGAAACATCGCAGTCACTGATTGTAGACTGCTGAATCACTTGTGTGTTGTGCCATAATCAACCTCTATTCCTCGGGTGGATTCTCTCCTCCACTAGAAGGAGGTGACCGCAAGTTTGCAAATCTGATACATGCAGTCACAGGATTTCCCACCCACCCGCATGGGGGATACAGTGGAATTGTGATACGGTGCGCATTGCACACTGACGCGATTCAACAAACAGCGACTACAGTCCTCTTTTTTTTTTTCTTAGGCTGGACAACCCCTTGAAAGGGAATCTGTCACCAGGTTTTTGCTACCTAATCTAAGAAAAGCATAACATAGGGGCAGAGACCCGGTTTCCAGTGACGTGTCACTTACTAGGTGGCTTGCTGTAGTTTTTATAAAATCACTGTGTCCTTAGCAGAAGCTTGCTAGGGGAGACTAGTAAACCCGCTGCCAGGTAGTCAAACATCATGCTTCCATCACCGATTGGCAGCTTTCTGTGTACACTGTGCATAGGCAGAAAGCTGCTAATCTGAGGTGGGGGGCGGAGTGATAGAAAGATCAAAATTCAAACACCTGCAGGAGATAAAACAATGATTTTATCAAAACTGCACCAAGCAGCCCAGTAAGTGACACATTGCTGGAATCAAGGATTTTGCCCTTACATGATGCTGCACTCAGATTACATAGCAAAAACCTGCTGACATTCACATACAGTTAACGTCCTATAAAACTATATATAAATATAATATTCATGACTTTTTTTTTTTTGCCTACAATGTTATAGACTGTGAAGTAAAAGGGCACCAGACGCTGTGTGAGGTAAATCCGGAGATATGACGATAAATCATGATATTCAAGTTATGTCAGGAAGCCCTCTCCTGGTGTCACCCCCCCCTTTCCTTCACACAACTTGTTTAGCAACCCATTCCATGGCCATGTCCTGTGATATGGAAATGAGGTGGTGTGGGAACAATGGACACAGGATGACTCCCTGCCGTCACCCTGTAGTAGGAGCTGCTAGCTAGTTAGCAAGGCTATGGAACTAGCAGACAGAACGACTCCAGTAAAAAATGGTTCATATCTCGCAAGCCATATTTCCGATAAATATGGCAACCATAAAAATGGTGTCTCCGCATGTGGACGATGCCGGCACACCCTTTTTATGGGAGCAGGACATTGGGAAATGCCCCAGGCGTGATATCAGCCAATGGGGAACTGGCAGACAGGTCATGAGTCCCCTCGTTCTGTAGCTAAATTCATAACTGTCACAATGAGAGCATTGGCGTCCGCCTACGACGCTCCCAGGCAAAGTTATGGCCAATATCCCCTTTGCTGGATAATTCTGATCCATGCAGGGGGAGTGGCAGTGCTTCCCTGTGAGGTCACTAAGGTAGGAGGGGACCTGGATCTGCCCAGGTTGATAACCCTACTTCGGCCATTTTCCAGCGTTCTTCTCGCTGGGGGCACGTGTAGGAAACATCTGTGGGAGTTCCTGGAAACCTGGTCTACAGCGCCCCCCTGTGGCCAGACGCAACAAGGTAACTGCTGGAACTGTGTATGCCTGTTTGTAACCCATGCTTTGATTGTAACTGTACTCTGACATATGTATATTCTGTAGATTCCCTATTGTATATATTGTAGTTCTAGTGTGCTTTAGGCTGATTAAATTATATAATTAATCTTGGGCTGTTCTGTTATCTCGATCTTGAATCCCACGTCTGTGTGTTCGGCTAATAGTTACCGTAAATCGGTTGGTGGCAGCGAATTGTGCCAAGGATTATTGTGGGGAGGCCAGTGAGATTCGGGGAGATTTTATATATTCCGCCCGCGGAGGTCGGGGGAATATATACCTTACTCTCACCGGGGACCCTTCAATAATCGGCATAAGTAGTATAGCGGCCTCCTTGCTTATTGTCGGGCAATTCCATAATTGGCCTGACTATAAGAGGGGCGCTAGAGAGCGCGTCACGTGCTCTGTCTGTCGGTCGGGAGGTATAAAGGAGGGGTGACCCCCCACTTGTTACCCCCCGATTGTGACGTACTGGTAGCCAGCGCGGGGGATTTCTGAGTGACCCCCCCGGTGGTTTGTGACATATTGGTGGCATAGCGGTGGGATCGAGATAATAGTGTGTGTGAGTGTGAGACCCATACTCCCAGACACTAAAGACTGCCTGCAGCAGCTGTGGCTGCTGGGGTCTTCAGACTAGCTCAACACTAGAGTGTCAGAGTGCAGATACTGTAAGGTGTGTGGAGGCATCAGGTGTCAGTTCTGTGTCAGTGACCAAAAGTCTGCAAGAATGGCTGATGGCACCAGGAGCAGAGCTATGCAACTGGCCAATGCTAAGGCAGGAGCCGAAGAGAGGGAGGACGGTGCTGTGGACAGCAATGAGGAGGTTGCCCACGAGTCCTCCAGGAGCTCGACGCCAGAAAACCGTTCTGCCGAGGACATTGCGCAACCTGGCACTGCTGGACAAGATGAGGAGGAGCTCACCCAAGGTTCCTCAACGAGCCAGATGCCAGCCCTCCGCTCTGAAAGGGACAGTGAATCACCAGGCTCCGCAGCGTGCCGCAGATCACCACGTGCCATTCCACCGAGCCTGGGAGGCTCGGATAGCCTTCTTCAAATGGCTATGGCCCTTCTCCAGGCTGGAGACCAGAAGGGCTACAAGGAACTCCTGGCAGAGCGCAGGGCAGAGCGGCACGCAGAGCGTGAGGCTGCGGAGCGAGAGCGGCAGGCAGCGCGTGAAGAGCGAGAGCGACAGGCAGACCGTGACTACCAGCTGCAGCTAGCTCAGCTCCGGCCCTCATCAGCCACATGTGACCTTCAAAACACCAAACTTCCAAAGGTCCGTGTTGAGGACTTCCCAGTGCTGGAGAAGGATGGAGACTTGGACTCTTTCTTGACTGCTTTTGAACGGACTTGCTTGCAGCACCATCTGGACAAGGACCAGTGGGCCAAATACCTGACCCCCCGTTTAAGGGGTAAGGCCCTGGATGTCCTTGGGGACTTGCCTGCTGAGGCAGATCAGGGCTACGACACCATCAAGCGGGCCCTGATCCAACAGTACAACCTCACCCCGGAGTCCTACCGCAAGAAGTTCCGGAGCCTACAGAAGGGACCAAAGGACTCCTGGGCTGACCACCGGCGGGCACTTGCCCGAGCTGCCGACCACTGGACCCAAGGCCTGCAGCTTTCCACCGGACCGGAGATCCTGGACTTGTTCATCACGGAGCAACTCTTGTGGAACTGCCCTGAGGATCTCCGCCAGTTCATCCGAGACCAGAAGCCAAAGGGGTCCACGGCTACAGCTGCCCTTGCCGATGACTACACCAACAACCGGGCCCCTGAGGCCAGGAGAGCGGCCACCAGCAGCACCTGGAGAGGGGGTAAGATGAATTCTGCGACTGCCCCACCTGCCCCTAGACTGCAGGGGGTGTCCCCCTCAACTCCCCTCTCCAGGCCCGTGGCAGAGCCAAGACGGTGCCACCAGTGCAACCTACCTGGACACTTCAAGGCCATGTGCCCTCAGCGTCCCAAGGCCCCGGCTCCGTCCCCGTCCCAAGGGCCGCCCAAGGTGTATTGTGTGGGTGGGGGTGGTGGTAGGTCCCTGGACAGCTTCCAACCTGTCACCGTCGGCCGGTCTGTGACCATAGGACTGCGAGACAGCGCCTCGGAGGTGACTCTGGTGCGGCCTGAGATGGTGTCCCCCCAAGACTTGATCCCTGGAAAAACCCTCGCTGTCTCCGGGATTGGAGGCACTGACCCGGCGCTGCCTGTTGCTGACATTTATGTGGACTGGGGCGCAGGGCGGGGGGTGAGGGAGGTGGGGGTAACTGATCGGATCCCTGCAAACGTGCTACTTGGGACAGATTTGGGGCAGATAACCTCCCAGTTCGGGCCCCAACCAAGGGCTGAACCTTCAGCCAGTACTGACATGCCTCCGGACAATGTTAATGTGTTATCTATGAATGATGTAAGGGAGGAGGGAGTGAACTCTGATATTTCTGCTTGCATAGACACCATAGACACACACACAGCTGCAGCTGTGACAGGGGAGGGGGTCAGAGAAAGGTGTGACAATGCCTCTACAAGTAACCAGCCTGTGAGCTGGGATCTGTTGCCCTCTGCAGGGATAAGCAGAGAGCAGGGTGCTGCAGGGGGAGGACCAGTGTGTGGGGTGGGGGCTACCACAGCAAATGTGGGGTCCCCAGAGATTTCACAGCGGGGTTCTGTTGCTGCAGGAGGGGAACAGGCAGGTGAGATTGGGGCCGGTCCAGGAGCGGAAGTGCTCCCAGGTAAGATCTCGGTGCATGGTTCCCCCACAACCGGGGTGTCAGGAAGCCAGGTAGGTCTGCCTGAACCGGCGACTTGGTCAGGAACGGAGGAGGAGCAGGCACGACCCACGGTCGCAGCTGCTGTGGCCGCTGTCACCCGCAGTGGGAGTGCTGGAAGCCAAGGGGCCTCCCGGAGGTCCGATAGCTCTTCCCCTTCTGACCAAGTGGCAGCCGAGTCAGGTGGAGGCCAGGACACAGGTCCCGGGGTACTGACTGAAGATGTGACAGTCTCGTCGATTCTGGCCACATCTAGTCAGGGGTTTCAGGCAGCGTTAGAAGCTGACGACAGCCTGAAAGCTCTTAAGGAGCAGGCGGCACAGCCTCCCTCGGACTCGGACCCGGAGCGAGTGGTCTGGGACCAAGGACGGCTGTACCGGGCCACGGTCCAGCAGGGTTCACCGGAGGCGTGGCCCAGGGACCGACAGTTGGTGGTACCCTATCCGTTCCGGACGGAGTTGTTGCGGATCGCACATGAGATTCCGATGGCCGGACACCTAGGGATCGCTAAGACCAAGGCCAGGTTAAACCAGCATTTCTACTGGCCAAAAATGGGGGCCGATGTGGCTGCCTACTGCCGTTCGTGTGAAACCTGTCAGAGAGTGGGGAAGGCGGGGCCACGCCCCAAAGCCCCACTGGTATCTCTGCCAATCATCGATGAGCCTTTCAGGAGGGTGGCTGTGGATCTGGTCGGCCCGCTGGCCATCCCCAGCAGCTCCGGGAAACGCTTCATACTGACGGTAGTGGACTATGCCACCCGGTACCCAGAGGCAGTGGCCTTGTCGTCCATGCGGGCTGACAAGGTGGCCACCGCATTGCTGGAGATTTTCTCCCGAGTGGGTTTTCCCCAGGAAATGCTCACTGACCGGGGGACCCAATTCATGTCCCAGCTGATGGAGGCCCTCTGTAAGCAAGTCCAGGTGCGACATCTGGTGGCCAGCCCGTACCATCCACAGACTAATGGCCTGTGCGAGCGGTTCAATGGCACCTTAAAGCAGATGCTTAAGATGTTGGTCGACTCCCATGGGCGTGACTGGGAGCGGTATCTCCCACACCTGTTATTTGCTTACCGGGAGGTTCCACAGGCCTCAACAGGATTCTCACCGTTTGAGCTCCTGTACGGGCGACGTGTGCGGGGCCCCCTGGCTCTGGTGAAAGAGGCTTGGGAAGGGGATTTGGCCACCCCTGGAGTGTCGGTTATCGAGTATGTCATGCGCTTCCGGGACAAAATGCAGGCCTTGACGCAACTGGTACACGACAATATGGCTCAAGCCCAGGCCGATCAGAAGCGTTGGTACGACCAGAACGCTTGTGAGAGGACCTACCAAGTGGGTCAAAAGGTGTGGGTACTGGTCCCCGTACCACAGGACAAGCTTCAGGCAGCCTGGGAAGGCCCATACCTCGTGTACCAGCAGCTCAACCCTGTAACGTACCTGGTCACCCTGGACCCTGCCCGTGGAAGGCGGAAGCCCTTCCATGTGAACATGATGAAGGCACATCATGAGCGGGAGGCATGTGCGCTCCCCGTGTGCAACCTGCCCGAGGAGGGAGAAGCGGAAACCCTCTTGGATATGCTAGCCCAGGTTAGGGCAGGCGGATCCATTGAGGATGTGGAGGTTGGCCACCAGCTCTTGGAGGACCAACGGTCCCAGCTGTGGGCCACCCTACACCCCTTCCGGGGGTTGTTTACCAACCAGCCCGGAAGGACTGACTTGGCTGTCCATCACGTGGACACTGGGGATCATCCCCCGATCCGGCGTTCAGCATATTGGGTCTCCCTGGAGGTGCAGCAACACATGCGCCAGGAGATTGACGAGATGCTGAAGCTGGGGGTGATCCAGGCATCCAACAGCGCTTGGGCCTCGCCTGTAGTCCTCGTCCCTAAGAAGGACCGAACCACTCGGTTCTGCGTGGACTACAGGGGGCTCAATGCGGTCACGGTCGCCGATGCGTACCCAATGCCACGCATCGATGACCTGCTCGATCAGTTGGCCGGGGCTCAGTACCTGACCATCATGGATCTGAGCCGGGGATATTGGCAGATCCCCCTGACTCGCCAGGCCAGGGAACGCTCTGCCTTTATTACCCCATTTGGACTGTACGAGTCCACGGTGATGCCATTCGGGATGAGGAATGCCCCTGCCACTTTCCAGCGGATGGTCAACACCCTGCTCAAGGGACTTGACGGGTACGCGGCCGCGTACCTGGATGACATTGCCGTCTTCAGTCCCACCTGGGAAGATCACCTAGAGCATCTAGCACAGGTGCTCAGGCGGGTCCACCGGGCAGGTTTGACCATCAAGCCGGGAAAGTGTCAGCTGGCCATGAGCGAGGTCCAGTACCTCGGTCACCGGGTAGGTGGGAGAACACTGAAGCCCGAGCCTGAGAAAGTGGAAGCCATCGCATCCTGGCCCACCCCCAGGACCAAGAAGCAGGTGATGTCCTTCTTGGGGACCGCTGGGTACTATAGGAGGTTTGTTCCATGCTATAGTAGCCTGGCAAAGCCCTTGACGGACCTCACCAAGAAGAAGCTGCCCTCTGCAGTCGATTGGACAATGGACTGCGAGACAGCCTTCCGGGCCCTAAAGGACGCCCTGTCCAGCCCGCCCGTGCTACAGGCAGCCGACTTCACGCGGCCGTTTGTAGTACAGACCGACGCCAGTGACTTCGGCCTCGGTGCGGTGCTCAGCCAGGTGGACTCTGCGAGCCAAGAGCACCCAGTCTTGTACCTGAGCAGGAAGCTGTTACCAAGGGAAGTTGCCTATTCCACGATGGAGAAGGAGTGCCTGGCCATAGTGTGGGCCCTGCAGCGTCTGCAACCCTATCTATACGGGCGCCACTTCATCGTGGAGACGGACCACAATCCCCTCAGCTGGTTGCACACCGTCTCTGGGACGAATGGGCGATTGTTGCGATGGAGCCTTGCGCTCCAGCAATACAACTTCACCATTCGCCACAAAAGGGGCCGTGACCACGGTAACGCAGACGGGCTGTCCCGACAAGGAGAGGTCGCGGACGGGCGCACGGGGGAACACCGGAGTGTGCTGCCCCCTAGCGCCCTCAAAAGGGGGGAGGTGTGAGGTAAATCCGGAGATATGACGATAAATCATGATATTCAAGTTATGTCAGGAAGCCCTCTCCTGGTGTCACCCCCCCCTTTCCTTCACACAACTTGTTTAGCAACCCATTCCATGGCCATGTCCTGTGATATGGAAATGAGGTGGTGTGGGAACAATGGACACAGGATGACTCCCTGCCGTCACCCTGTAGTAGGAGCTGCTAGCTAGTTAGCAAGGCTATGGAACTAGCAGACAGAACGACTCCAGTAAAAAATGGTTCATATCTCGCAAGCCATATTTCCGATAAATATGGCAACCATAAAAATGGTGTCTCCGCATGTGGACGATGCCGGCACACCCTTTTTATGGGAGCAGGACATTGGGAAATGCCCCAGGCGTGATATCAGCCAATGGGGAACTGGCAGACAGGTCATGAGTCCCCTCGTTCTGTAGCTAAATTCATAACTGTCACAATGAGAGCATTGGCGTCCGCCTACGACGCTCCCAGGCAAAGTTATGGCCAATATCCCCTTTGCTGGATAATTCTGATCCATGCAGGGGGAGTGGCAGTGCTTCCCTGTGAGGTCACTAAGGTAGGAGGGGACCTGGATCTGCCCAGGTTGATAACCCTACTTCGGCCATTTTCCAGCGTTCTTCTCGCTGGGGGCACGTGTAGGAAACATCTGTGGGAGTTCCTGGAAACCTGGTCTACAGCGCCCCCCTGTGGCCAGACGCAACAAGGTAACTGCTGGAACTGTGTATGCCTGTTTGTAACCCATGCTTTGATTGTAACTGTACTCTGACATATGTATATTCTGTAGATTCCCTATTGTATATATTGTAGTTCTAGTGTGCTTTAGGCTGATTAAATTATATAATTAATCTTGGGCTGTTCTGTTATCTCGATCTTGAATCCCACGTCTGTGTGTTCGGCTAATAGTTACCGTAAATCGGTTGGTGGCAGCGAATTGTGCCAAGGATTATTGTGGGGAGGCCAGTGAGATTCGGGGAGATTTTATATATTCCGCCCGCGGAGGTCGGGGGAATATATACCTTACTCTCACCGGGGACCCTTCAATAATCGGCATAAGTAGTATAGCGGCCTCCTTGCTTATTGTCGGGCAATTCCATAATTGGCCTGACTATAAGAGGGGCGCTAGAGAGCGCGTCACGTGCTCTGTCTGTCGGTCGGGAGGTATAAAGGAGGGGTGACCCCCCACTTGTTACCCCCCGATTGTGACGTACTGGTAGCCAGCGCGGGGGATTTCTGAGTGACCCCCCCGGTGGTTTGTGACACGCTGTATATTACATTTTTTTTTTTTTCTATAGATTTGAACTATGCCAGAAACTAAGCAAAGTGCACTGTTTGCCAGGCGGTATGTGTCATATGGCCACTACTTGTGCCAGAGCTTTTATTTTTGTATTCGGCCCCATTGAACCATACTAATAATCCTTCCGTGTAATTTATATATATATATATATATATATATATATATATATATATATATATATATATATATATATATATCTCTATCTCAGCCTATCAACATATATATCTACACTGCTCAAAAAAATAAAGGGCTCATCAAAATCCTTGTTTCAATGTTCCCTTTTCTTTTTGAGCAGATGAATTATATATATATATATATATATATATATATATATTATAGCTGTCACCTCGATCAATGCACTGAATGTATCGCCCCTGTATGTCCCACTTGCATGTGGCCAAAACCTGCGCAATCAATAAAAAAGACGATGACACAACCTATGGATTTTTGTCATTCCTCCTGTGATCGACGAGTGCCATTCTGAAACAAAGGCTGCATCGGAATACATAGGAGAATGGTTTATTATAAAAGACTGTACATAAAATTTTAACAGGTTATATACAAATGAAGAAAAGAAAAAAAAATCCCGATTTAAAAATAAAGGAACAATTACGTGATAGAGGTCGTGTATAACAAGAGCGCGTTAGAATGGTACAAAGAAGATTTCACAGCAAAGCTCTGCATAAAATACAAAACACCCCCCTCAAAGTATCACTAAACCTAAATGCACGGGTCACTTTATAGAAAAGAGTCGCTTCCGTATCCACGAAGGATTCAGGATCCTCACAGATGTGGCCCTTCGCCCTTGATCAAAAAGGACACCCACGTACAAGCAACTATTCATCTTACATGTAGATTCGCATGTGGCTATCTTACAGGATTTTTGTTTTGCTTTAGTCATTCTTTTATAGCAGAGCTGTGTCCAACAAAACGGCAATTTATTTTTTTTGGGGGGGTGGTTGCTTTTGTTGCCGCTTAAAAAATAAATTTAATTCCTTTTTCTTCAGGACAATGACTGAAGTAATCTTTACAGTGTGAGACCCTTACATCTCAGCTTCCTGGACCCCTTTGTAGACAAATTTTGGAGATGGCCTTTAAAGTAAAATGTTTTTTCCAATACGATATCTGGCTATGTTGTCCTAACAGAGGAGGATAGCCACAGGTGAGGCCGCAGTTTAATGGACGTCAAAGATAGAAGTTTCCTCTCTGTATGTTAACTGAAAACCCCCAATGCGATCCATCCACCATACATAGGATTCCAAGCAGGCAGCATACTAAATAGATATATATAGATATATATCACTGGCAGAGAAAAAGGGCCCATGTAAAGACAGCAAATGCGCCCTTTGCAGTCCAATAGCTCATTGTATTGCACTATTTACCTGCTTTGTAGGTAGAAATGGGCGCTCCTAGCCTCTTGGACCCCTGTACAGCTGCAGCGTGTGTGCTAACTGGATACTAGAGTTGAGCAAAAAGCCCTCAAGACTAGAGTTGATCGAATTCGCCAAAATCCAGGACCGACGGATCACTGCGGAGTTAAAAAAAAAAAATCCGCTCCGGCTTCCGGTGCCCACATAAGTCTATGGGGACCAGAATGCAGAAGTTAAAACCGTTTCTGGAGGAGATAGGGGGTAGGAATGCGCGCGGTGTACGCACCCGAGGCGGTGTCATGGCAACAACGCTTTTCCCTTCCAGAGCCGACAATTCAATATTCATTGTTTTACCCACCCACCGGTGAGTGTAATTGGTTGCAGTTAGACGTGCCCCCACCCTGAGTGGTAACGTGTCAGCAACCAATCACAGGTGGCAGGACGGCCGGTAGGTGGGGAAAGCAGTGCAAGTGTCTGCGGGTCAGTATGGTGAATAGCCATGTGTTTCCGAAACACATGCACGCTCCTGTCAGAAGTGTGCACGGCTGTGCCGGTGATGCGCTGTCAGACTCATACAAGTCTGACATGACATCAGCCGGCACGGCCTGCCACTCTCTGAACATGAGTCAAGAGCCAACAGCCACATTGTTAGTCTGTGACCGAAAAGACTGAGCCCTTAACACCTCCTCCTGTTTGTGGCATTGCATAATATAATACCTGTGACGCACTGAGCCTAATGATCAAAAGAGATGACTTAGCGAGTATTTCCCATTGACTTACATTGCACCCGCTACTCGTAATGAATATGCGAGTAGCGGACAGTACTCGCTAACAGCATAGCGAGTACAAATAGTTAACTACTCGCTCCACACACACTTCTTTAGCCTTTGTAAAGGTAATTCTATATAGGTATGCTTGACCCTGATTTAAGAGGTTTTCCCAGTATCCATTGTAAAGGGGTGGGGTGGGGTGGGGGGGGGGGGGGAAGAGTCATAAATAGGAGTCTGACAAAAAAAATGAATAAATAAATGGGGAGGGGGCTGATGTGTGAATGAAGGCCGATGATGTCGAAGGTAAATTGTCACTTTCACCGCTGTTCACTTGAACATAACAGACGTTGTGTTTCTAGACAACTTGACCCTAATATGTATTTAATGGTCACCCCCTTTAAACTTGAAGGGCAGTTAACAATACCGGTAAAAATCTGTATGGACTCAGACACCATATATTTTGCCATCTGCTAACAGCAAAATGTAGAGACCCAGACTGCAGCAAAGTGTCACTTACAGGGCTGCTTGCTGTGGGTTTTTGCTTTTTTGTTGTTTTTTTTTTATCAGTAAGGCTGCTTTCACACTACGTTTTTTTAACATCCGTCATGAACGTTTTTTTAACGCAAAAATGGATCCAGTGCAAATGCATTTTCATTTCAATGCATTTGCAATGGACTCGCGTCAACATGCGTTCACCAGCGTTTGCGTGCGTTATAGTGAGGATCCAGCGACTTGCAGTTTTTTAACTTTTTTCAAAAACACTACTTGTAGCGTTTTTGAGCTGCGTCCAAATACTGCAAATTGCTGGATCCTGACTATACTGCACGCAAACGTATGTGAACGCTGGCATGCTGATAGACAGGATCCTGCATGCTCTACTGAGCATGCCCAGAAACCAGCCTCGGGTGATCAGTCCCTCTCTCCACCTTCCTCCCTCCCCCTCCCTCCCTCTCTCCACTCTCCCCCGCCTGAGCGCGGGAGGACGCTCGTAACCAATGTAAACATCGGGTAACCGCGGTCTTCGTTACCCGATGTTTATTCTTGGTTACGTGTGCAGGGAGCAGGCAGCCCGGATCCTAGCAGCTGCAGACACTCGTAACCACGGTAAATATCGGGTATCCAAGCAAGTTACCCAATGATTACCTTGGTTACGAGCCTCTGCAGCTGACAAAAGCCGTCTCCCAGTCTTTCACGTTCAGTTCCCCTCACTCCCGATCACATGACTCCAATGCCCGCCCATGAACTTAAAGTGACAGGATCCTGCAAAATAACATGCGTTTGCATGTGTTTTTTTGCTGTAAAAGCAGGATCCGCTTTTGCAGCAAAAAAAAACGTTCATGACGCATGTTAAAAAAAAAACGTAGTGTGAAAGCAGCCTTAGAGATAACTGGTAAACCTACTTCAATTTAGTCCTCCATATTCATGTCTGTGTAACCCCCTCCCCCACCACTGATTAGCAGCCACAGTGTACGTTATGCCTAGGCAGAAAGTTGCCAATCAATGGTGGAGCAGGATTACACAGACCTCAGCAGTTAAGAACTGGTAGAGCTTCAGCAGATAAAGACGTTTTCAATCATAACGGCAGCAACCAGCAAAGTGACACATTGATGAAATCAGGGTCTCCACCCCTACATCATGCTGTTCGCAAAATCTTGGTGAAAGATTTCTTATGAAGGATGACAATTTTTTTTTTTCAAGTACCATAAGTGTTATCCCATCAGTGCATTTCAACTGTTCACGTCATTGTGTAACTTTTAGACAAAATCCTTGAGAAATCAGTCTGCAGCATTAGGTCCAAATAAGTGCACCTTGGGGCAACCAATGGCAACGGTTCTAAATTCTTCCAAACATATGTGAGTAGTGTGGTGTAAGCAACTCTACCCACAAAAGAAGCCCTGGCCTTCTCAACATGAGGGATGAAAGTGAAGGAGCCGATCCCGGTGGAAGGAGGAGTAAAAAAAAAAAAAAAAAAAACAAATAACCCAAAGCCTCAGGCCACAAAAGATTACCCACGGTTTGGTAGGGGATCTTTTAGCTGCCCTGGAGTTTGGCTGTTGAATACCCCTTTTAGTGAAGCTTCAGCCCAAGTTGTAAAAAGTGACCTCCATTTTAATGATTTAATTTTGTACACATGAAAAATCGGAAACTTTGTGATATTTTCTCAAGTCAATTTCCTTTTCACCTACTGGATTAATATTTTACACTGAATTAATGGGTAAAATCTGTGAGGAGAGGTGGTCAGATTACTGAAATGGCAGTTGGTGCTTTTAAAATTCTATGGACAGAAAGGAGGAGGAGCTGGAAGAGGACGCCGACATTCTGCTGAAACTTCTCCATAGACGTCTGAGCACAAACTCATCATCTTAGTATTGGGAATTGCTATTAACTGATAGCATTTTCCATTCCTGGGTAAAATCTTCCAAGAAATGATGATTCCAGGAGGAAAAAGAAGCAGATTTCTCTTATAGGATATATTACAAAGCTTCTTCCTTTCAGGTGTACTATTAACTTATGGGAAACTGGAAAAAATAAAGAGTAACTTGTTAAACTTTTTTTCACCTCTAATCCCTTCAATGTAATTATTCCGATCATCTACAAAGAATGACTAATTATAATTTAATTAAAAATTGGCGGTTTTGTTAAACCGGAGTCTGCAAATTTAATAAAAGCACTTTCCCCAAGCCATATGCAGAGTCATAAAATACTTCCAGGGTATAAAAATAAGGGGGTAGGATGGGGGGTGGGGAGATGCTAAAATTACAGTGTAACACTTGAGTGCAGCACAGGTCCCCCTCCCTTGTCATGGCCACGGACCAGGTTTACAATGTGTAAATGGCACTAGTCTAAAATCCAAGCAGTTCCCACCTCCCTCGGATGTCGGCCATATGCTCCACTAACCTTTGGCACTCTGCCACAAGTTGTGTTACTATCTACATTGAGCTTTGGTGTTTACAGGACAAACTGAGCAGAAGATATCTTCTCAGGAGAAGGGGGTGTGGGCCTTGCACACCCAAAAAAAAAAAAAAATAATAATCTATAAATATATATATTTTATATTTAATATATAAATAATATATATTAAATATTTTTTATATATATTATTTATATATTAAATATAATATATATATATTATATTTAATATATAAATAATATATATTAAAAAAATATTTTTATTTTTTTTTTTTGCAACTACTAATCTGAAGGTCTAGGACAGATGGCCCCCATGCACAGATCCCAAATCCAAAAAATATCAGTAATGATTGCACAATGCAAGAAGCTAAAAAACAGATTTCTTCATCTCTGCCATTGTCCGCACAACACGACTGTTCAAACTAAGCGCAAGCGTTCTGTTTCGCACCTACTTGTTTTCCATTTGTCTGCATCTTCCTATAGTCATAACTGTCAATCAAGGAAGAGGACATGGAGATATATGCAAAAACAAGTAGTTTAGGGAAGCAGCACTAAACTGCTCAGCCACCCTGATCGCCTGTGCTTGCTTTGAACACTCATTTTATGCCCATAGACTTTTTAAAAGGGAACCGGTCACCAGATTTGGTGACTATAAAGCAGCAGCCACCACCAGTAAGCTTTTATATATAGCATGTTAGAATGCTGTATATAAAAGAGCCCAGACCGCTGTGTAGAACGTAAAAATGACTTTAATACTCACCTAAAGGGCAGTGCAGATTGGTCGGATGGGTGTCTCCGTTCTCCGGTATCAGCACCTCCTTTTTCGGCCATCTTTGCCCTTCTTCTAAGGCCTGGGTGCATGACGCATCCTGAGTCATCCACACTAGCCGGCATTAAAGTCCTGCGCAGGCGCACTTGATTTACCCTAAGCAGGGCAGCTCAAAGTATTGTAGTGCGCATGCGCTGGACCTCAATGCCAGCTAGTGTGGATGACTTAGGACGCGTCATGCACCCAGGCCTTAGAAGGAGGACAAAGATGGCCGAAAGAGGAGGCACCGGTACCGGAGAACAGACACCCATCTGACCAGTCTGCGCCGCCCCTTAAGTGATTTTTATGTTCTACACAGTAGCCTGGGCTCTTATATACAGCATGTTATAACGCTGTATATAAAAGAGCCCACTGGTTGTGGCCGCAGCTTAGTCACCAAATCTGGTGACTAGTTCCCTTTAAAGGTGCAGATCTGATGGAGCATATTGAAAAACTAACCCAGCTATGGAAAGTTTTTCTTTTTAAAGTATATGTTCCTTTTTTGTTAAAACTGGAAAAAGTCAAGGAGACCAGCCTTCTTTACAGCTTTGTTCACATTGATTGAGAATTTAGATTAGGAGCCCCAATGGGGACAGTGTTTCTGATGCATGTAAAGCGCTGCGAAACATGTTGGCGATATATAAAAGTAAAGATTGGATAGTTTGTTTTTTTGGGAATGGATTCCGTAAAAGCAGCAAAATCACAGTGTTTTCCTCTATAGTGACTTTTGGCAGCAAGTGTCAAATTCCTCTGCAGTACCCCCACAGGAGATATTAAGCATTACCCCCTAAGATCAATACATTGTATGGAG
The DNA here is from genome assembly GCF_048569485.1 of Anomaloglossus baeobatrachus. Classification (NCBI taxonomy): domain Eukaryota; kingdom Metazoa; phylum Chordata; class Amphibia; order Anura; family Aromobatidae; genus Anomaloglossus; species Anomaloglossus baeobatrachus. The sequence goes on along the minus strand of NC_134358.1, from coordinate 527,203,335 downwards.
GACTGAACCTTTAGGTGCAATGTCAAGAGATTCTCTGTAGTAAATGCTACTACACTACATTAGTGGTTTGAGGTCCGTCTCTGCAACACGTTCCGACCAATTCTCCGCTTAAAATCACTATATTACCTTGCAAAACAAATAATCTAGGATCATAGGCCCCAATGAGTTATATTGGCACATTACTAGCCCCATATATTTCATATGCTTGTAAAGGGGCGGTCCACTACAAAGCACAGTAGCCACATCAGTGTAAGGCTATGTTCACACACTGCGTTTTTTAACCTGCATTTTTGGTCTGTTTTTGCTGCAGAAATTTCTTGAGAAATTCTTGTAACCTTTCTGCAGACATTCCCCAGCAAAACCTATGGCAAAAAAAATTAGCTGTGCGCACACTGCGTTTTTTTTCTTAAGAAAATTCTTGCAGTAGATTTTCTTAAGAAAAAGAATGAGCGTGTCACTTCTTTTCTGCAGCTAACTGCGTTATTTGCCATAGATAATTGTCACAATAACGCACGGAGCAACCAGCGGTAAAAACGCACCAAAAACGCAGGTGCGTTTTTTTAACGCAGGTGCACTAATCCTTCACTCTTAAGAAATTTCTTAAGAAAAATCATTTTTCTAGTGTGAACATAGCCTTAAGCTGTGAGAGAAGGCTTTTTCTAAATACCTTCTGTTGGCCATTCTGCCTGCGAGCGGTGTCATCGCTGTCCACTCACCCCATCACATGACCCGGGCTGCAGTGACCTCTGATGTCATATCACAGAGGTGGGAACCAGTCTCCATAAGTGACTGGGCTGTTGGAGATTCACCGCACATCATAGCCTCGAACCTCTGAGGTGCCCTGAAGTGAAGACGAGAGCGCGTGAGATGCTGGGCTGTGACGTGCAATGAAACCCCGCCCACAGCCCAGTCACTCAGGGAGACTGGGTCCCGTCTCGGTGATGTAGAGTCAACTTCCAATTCCGGAAGGTGACATGACATCACCGGACATCAGAGGTCACGTGATTGGGATGAGCGGATAGTGATTGTTTTGCTTGTGAGCGGCACTGACAACAAAAGGAATTTAGAAAAAGCCTTCTGTCACAGCTTTACACCGATGTGGCCAGCTTTGTAGTTGACTACCCCTTTAATATCTACCCCCCCCCTGGCTTCTATTCTGTAAGTCTGCACAAACGGCAGTAACAGGATATCCTTTGGTTTTCTTCGCCTTTACTTGATTCATAGCTACACGATGCGAGGCGCAGACACCACGTTGGCGCAGAGAAGGATTTCAGGTTCTGCCAGACTGGAGGCCATTATATTATAATATAATTTCAGAAATTGGATCCTTCTTATCTCATACAGAACTGCATCAGGGAGAAATTAGAGAAGATTGTCTATATTAAAAAGGGGAAAAAAAAAAAAAAAAAAAGTCTAAAAGTTTGTATGTACATTTTATAACATCACAGTCTCAATCATGCCGCACATTTACAATCCGCCCACATGAAAAAAAATGTAGGAATGGCTGCCTGCGTTAGTGCCAAACACAATTAATCGGGATTTATCTAACATAATGGAAATCAGTGGCACTCGACCGACTCCTCACCCCCCTTTCCATTGACTACAAAGTTAGTCATACTGGGGAAGAAAAACCAGCGCAGGAGGTCGTTCTATTTTGACTGGTATTTTGGCAAAATGTGCAACGGAGATAACCGCAGCCTTAATGTGCCCGTAAGTAAAACAGTCAGTAAAATCCGTGCCGCGATTACGGCGCAAATCAGGATATATTAAAAAAAAAAAATTAATAAAAAAAGATAACATGTAAGATTACACCATTGTAGGCCTGGATCATTGGGCCATATGATGTTTATCAGTGGTCTTATGTGCACGTATGGGCCGTGCCGCCCAGTTACATGACAGCAGTTATTCCATTATTCCAAAGTACAAAACGCTCATATAAAAAAAAAAAAAAAAAAAGTCCGAAAACTTTTACACGTATGATCAAAGTGACATCCAATTGTGTTTAAGACATGCAGTGATGGCAGCGGCGTCGCTGAGTTTTATACATACAGTTTATTAGAGACAGAATAAAACCAAATATTTCCAAATATTAAAAAAAAAATAATAAATCCAGGATATCCTCTTCGTGTGATACATTCCAGAGGAATTGTGCCTTTAGGTAACACTAAATCGTCCATGATGTGGCTCCATATGGAAACTGTGCAAGCCGCAATGCCCGGCGTCGGTGAGGCTGTGTGTTGAAGAATGGCAGATCCGAAAATGACCGGCACAGAGTTAAAAGCGGTACAAATTACAAAATACAGTTTACAACCAGTATCATTACACAGATAGACAATTTTTTTCTTTTATCCGGTGTGTACTTAAGAGGAATTTTGGAAGCATTGCGGATTTTAAAAAAATATTTCAATACATAAAGATTTTTTTTTTTGTTTTTTTAGGCATGCTTTAAAAACAATTTTAATATTAAGAATGAGCGGTTATCTAGAAGGCAGTACAACCAGCAGTAGCATCGACATCGGAGTCCGGATGGTAAATGGTAACCTAACGTAGTGTTAGTTTTCATGCTGCATGGAAAAAAAAAACGTCTGTTAAAATGAACGAAACGGGCGTCTGTGGCACAAGATGATTATTTATCAATGAATAATATTACACTCCATACTTCCCAATGAAGTACTGATCCGAAAAAAATAAGAAAAATGGTGGCCGTTCAGTTAGGTCCATTAACCTGTTGGTCATCAGAAATTTGGGTCATTATTTGCCTACAGCACTAATGCAATGGGGCTAAACCCCTCCGGTGCAAGAGCAGATCTCTAGCGCTATATGGGTTTGGGGGGAAAAAAAAAAACAAAAACTTTTTTTAGAAATCTGAAAACATTATTTTGTGAGTTTAAAATCAGATTAGACTTGGTACTGAATTTAGAAAAATAAAAAAAAAAAAAATTAGGAAAATATGTAAAACATTAATCCGCATAGTGCATGATCATTTCGACGTAATTTCCAGGGAAGAGGCCGGTTACTCCGTTGGAGACCCCTTCATACCAGCCGTCGTCGTTCTTCTTGATGACGTAAATTATTGATCCCTCCATAAAAGACAGCTCGTCTTCTTTGTCCTTCGAGTAGTCATAAATGGCAACAACTAGAATAGGAAAAACAGCAGAATGGTGAGGAAGCAATGGGCAAAAGGGCAGCAATCTATGAGAACACAGCCAAGGCCCTGTACTGTAACAAGGAGGGCACCGGCATTGAAAATTGTTTGGCACAACTGCACCGATTAATACGCAAAGGTTAATGGGATCCAGTAAATATGAGACAAAAATCGAGCCAACGACCGGGGGGTTGGACTCTCGGCTGACCATAAATTGTTACACGCCAATAATGTTGGCCGACAACCACGTGCAAAAGACTGAGTGTGGGGGTTGACACTCAGTAGGCAGTCGCTCGAGAGGGGGTGGGGGTGTGAGATAACGCCTGGTCGGGTGTCGATCACGTGCCAACGGAGGGGGACGTCTGTTGGTCACCAATAATATGCCAACAATGGGGAAAGGGGGACTGTCAAGAGGCCGGTCATACGCCAATGAAGGGGGAAGGGGGGGGTTTAAGGCATCTATTCTTGGTCGGCTGACATTCATGGTCCAACAAATGGACAATGGGGGAAAGATTTTAATCCATTGGGCTTCCAGTCATGGTCGATAATGATGGTGGGGGAGGGTTACTCTGGGTCGAGCTCCAAAGATCACATGTCAGCGCTCAATAACGCATATATGGCCATGTACAAGAGCATTAAAAAGTAACTTTGTTTTTTTTTCCATAAATCAGTAGGTTTTTGTTACTTTTGTCAGAATTGATCAGTCATTATCAAAATTCTCAATTCTGAGACAAAAAATCTGTATTCAGTGAAGACTTTCCCATTACTAAGATAGGAGATGGCAGTTGGTGCCAATGAAATTCTATGGAGATAGAAGAGGGGGTGGGGCTCTAGCTCCTCCCTCCTCCAGTCATCATAGCATCTCCTCTCTCGGTAATGGGAAAGTCTTCAATGAACAAAGATTTTCCTCAGAATTGAGAATTTTGATAATGACCGATCAATTCTGGCCGAGAAAGAAGCAGATTTCTCTGATAAGATATATTACACAGTTGCTTATTTTCAGGTGTTCTATTGATTTATAAAATGAAAATTAAAAAGGGGGTTGACCACTACTATATAAATAAAATCAGAAATCCAATTAAAGATAATGGATACTCCCCTCCCACAATGCTACAGTTCCGGTGTAGCGGCACCACTAGTTCTAGGGGATGAAGCGCCATTGTTGTTTGGCTGTAGCAGACGTCACTTCAATCCCCGGGAATAGCGGTGCCAACATCACAGGCACAGCACCACTGTGGGAGGGGAGTATCTTATTACCGTTTTATTGGGGTCCTGAATTATGCAGGGGCCGCCCAGTAGTGGACATCTCCTTAACACCAGACAACCAACGTCAGACAGAAACCAGGGTTACGTTGGATTTTACCGAGCCTGGCAGCACTTTTCCTCCGTCCTCTACGACTTGCCCAATCAGGATAAATTGCCATGTGCAGAGTTTGTATTATGGATGGATCGGGTCATCCGTTCATCTGAATGGTCGCATGCAATTCTACATTTCCCTATAGCTGGTATCGCAGGGAAAATGATCGATCAAAAGCAATCTACCCCAGCAATAGCGCAAAGTGGTAAGATTAAGGGCTTCCACGCCCCAACTAAAAACGGCCACCTTTGGAACAAAGACGACGCATAACTCCTTAGCATTTACAACTGACTGTAGACACCACATGGCTACAACCAAAGGACACCAAGACCCTTTTCTCATCACCCACAATCTAACTCTCCCTTGGAACGCATTTTACAGACATCAAATGTTTTGAGAACCACCAGACCACTCACCTTTCTCAAGATACGTCTTGGGAGCCCATATTGGATCTCCATCTGCGTAAGGGTCATTGTATTGGACCACGGCGGCTTCTTCTTCCTCGTAGTCTACAGGTGGCGGTGGTGGGGGAGGAGGAGAATCATCGAACATTGGAATCTCATCAGGCGGGGGCGGAGGAGGAGGAGTAGGACTATCGGCAACTTGAGAAGAGATTAGGGGAACATTGTAAGTATCAGGCATGAGTGAACTGTAGTTTAACGCTCTATTTAAAAATAAAATAAAAAAATTGTTCATCAGCCGGTACGTGAAAGTGTTAAACCCTTCATGGTAATATAGTATGGAGACGACATGCGATAGAGATCATGCATCAGCCACTGCTAATAAGCGTCCTCACACCCACAACTTTTTGATTGGCCGACTGCGGTCTCTCCCGTTCCCTCAAAAGACGTGGTCATACAGCTCCTCCAAACATAGGCTAACCCCCGATGGTGTCCATCTCACCAGCTAAGACCCTTTATCTCTCAACATGTCCTAACGTCCCTTCATCTGACTGAGCATAGGGTATCCTAACATTTTCCACCCCATCAGAAGGTCAGCCAGTCCTTCCACCATCGGTGTATGGCCACCTTAGGACACATGAACAAGATCTGCTGACTAGTAACAAGTCTAAGCATCTGCAATCTCCCACTCGTCACTTTCATTGAAACCTTGTAAGCAACAGTCACGAAAATGAACTTTAGAAATCCGGTATGACCTGAAATGCATCTCACGAGACGTTGAGCGCACACTCACACCAAGTACGAGGACACTGTAAATTCTGGCACTGGATCAGTTTTGCAGTATGTGTGCAGTTGCCATTAAAAATCGCATTTACTTTTTCTAATGGGACTAAAGTGAGCTGTTCTGTAACAAAACTGAGTGAAGCAGCGTCGTCTTCCTCGCTCAGAGCAAGAAAATATCAGCGCCCTTATCATTGGAGTAGCTAGCAGCCAATCACCTGCCTGTACTAATGACCGCCTCTAAATCTGAGAGGGGGGGGGCGCCACCTCACCTCTAAATCTGAGCTGGATGGTGCCTCTAAATCTGATCAATTTGGGGGGGGTTTGTCTCTAAATCTGAGCGGGAGGGGGCCTCTAAATTTGAGCAGGGGAGGCCTCAAAATGCCACAAATCTTACTCCAGCAGGGACTCGGGTAGGCTTTATGGTAAGGTGCACACAGATGTGTACGCCACCAGTGTCCAGGCGTGCCACATCTCTAAGGCTGGTGTGAACTACACCGGTCTGTATGTATGAGGCCCTTTTGGGGTTTTTGTTGTTTTTTTTTTTAAAGTAGATAAACATTTTTTTAATTTTTGTATTCCAAAACTCAAATGTATTCCCCATCCCCCATATCAATATTGTATTAGAGATCACATTTTTGGTTACAGACACGCAAATTTTTTTTTTTATTTTTTTAAATGCATGCTGATAAAAATAAACATCCACACAACAGCATATCTCCTACTTTGTCTTTTTTCAGACAAACAATTTTAATTTTTTTTTTTTTTTAACTGCAGTATTTTTACGGCGTATTAAGCCCATCAGACATATTGGATGCTGTCTCTGGCAGGGTATAAAAGGTACTATTAAGTCAATATGAAAGTACGGCACGGTTCTCATGATGCAATATAGGGTACGGGGTTAATTTCAAGTTACTTTGATAAAAAAAAAATATATATATAAAAAAAAAAACAAAAAAAAAACAGCAAGTTAATCTAAAGTGAATTTCTAGTCAAAATGCAAAGTTGGCCATGAAATAGTAAATCAGAAATTAGTGTTATGTTAAGATGGCCGCCACAGAAAAATAACTCAGGAAACGGAACAGAAGTGATAACAGAACGTGCAGCCGCTGTGCCAATAAAAAATGGGGGAGATAAGAAATTAAAGGGGAGTGTCTAGTAAAAAATTTATTTCCTATCTGTACAATAAGACTGAGTTCACGTCCAGTAATCAGAACGGATTCAGCAGTAATCAGTTGATCAAAAAAAAAACAAAAAAACAAAAAAAAACAAACCCTTTAAGGGCAACAACCAATATGGCTGCACTTCCTGTTTTCATTTTTGTCAAAGGCCACAGGAAAGAATGTCAATATCTTGTAACGCAAAGCAATGGTAGTCACTAAACTATGGCAGCTAGTTTAACATTTGATTTACTGATTTATGGCCAAATTTTAAATTTTCAGTGGAAATCCACTTTAAAGAAAAAACGCTAGAATGAAGCCAAATAGCATGCGGATTTATAGCCCCCAGTGTGAAAGAAGCTCCTAGTAGACCTCAAACTACTAAAACCTGAAGAAGCTACCGGCAGCCATGTTTGTAGCCATGCAGAGAGTGAAGCTGGTGCTCCTTAGCAGTGCGTGGAAGGACTTACTGTTTTCTTGCACCCTGGCCACGAAGCCTGTGAGCGGTATCTGTGGAGTCAATTGAGGCATTGGGGGAGGGGGAGAAGCGATAGAAACTGGAAGCAGCGACATCACAGTGGAGACGAAAAAAAGAACAGGTGAGGAAAGAAAAAAAAAAAAGACAAACAAGCGGCAGTAAGTAACGAGGACCAAAAGCGGCAACAAGTTACAAATTACAGGGGAAAAAAAAAAAAAAAACACACCAGTGCACATTGGAAAATAAATTAAAAAAAGTGCCAGTTCAGGTGTCATTGGTGACAATTATGACAAAGTGAATTAAGAAGACGTTTTCAATAAAAACTGAAGTCATAAAAGTTTACGATTGACCCCCTATTCATGCGCCGTCATGGTCAAAATAAAATGGCTTCCAAAGAACTATGGAATAAAAAAAAAAATAAATAAATAATAATTACATGGATTATGGGAATGTAAAAAAATTCAGAGATTTTGGAATCAAGTTAGGACATTTGTTCCTGCAACATGGGGAATTTCTAGTGATTTAGAGTTAGGGTATGTGCACACGTTGCTTTTTACCTGCTTTTTACCTGCTTTTTTGCTGCTTTTTCTTCTGCGCTGTTTAATGCCAAAATGGATGTGTTCTTCTATTCAAGCAAAGTCTATGGGAATTTGGGTTTCTTGTTCACACTATGTTGTTCAAAATGCTGCCTTTTTGAGGCAGAACTTTGGTCAAAAACTCAGCTTTTCAAAGAAGCAACATGTCAATTGTTTTTGCCATTTGGGTTTTGCACTGCAAAGCTGAGTTTCTTTTTCGCTCCTAATTGGGAGACCCAGACAGTGGGTGTATAGCTACTGCCCTCTGGAGGCCGCACAAAGAACTACACTTAAAAGTGTAAGGCCCCTCCCCTTCTGGCTATACACCCTCCCGTAGGAGTACAGATTCCTCAGTTTTAGCTTTGTGCGCAAGGAGGTCAGACACGCACGCATAGCTCCATTGTTTTTTAGTCAGCAGCAGCTGCTGACTATGTCGGATGGAAGAAAAGAGGGCCCATACAGGGCTCCCAGCATGCTCCCTTCTCACCCCACTGTATGTCGGAGGTGTTTGTAAGGTTGAGGTACCCATTGCGGGTACGGCGGCAGGAGCCCACATGCTGATTCCTTCCCCATCCCTTTTTACAGGGCTCTGGGTGAAGTGGGATTTACCGGTCTCCAGGCACTGAGACCGTGCTCCATCTACAGCCCCTGGAGAAGATGCTGGATGGAGCGGAGTACATCAGGGACATGGCCCTGCTTCCTCAAGGTACTCTGTGTCCCCGTGCATTTGGCGCTCACACCGCAGCATGCTGGGTGTTGTAGTGCGCCGGGGGACATCAGCGCTACGGCGCTTGTGCCATGGCCTCATTCAGCTTCGCTGAAGCAGGCACACTTCTAGGAATCGGTCGCGCCGGCCGCTGGGACTGCGGCGCGGCTGGCACTTGTGGTGCGCCGGGGACTTCAGCGCGGCCCGCGCTTTTACGGCGGCCGCGCTGATAACTCGAGTCCCCGGCTTTTGCGGCCTGCTTCCGTTCGTTCCCGCCCCCGGACCTGCCAGTCAGGAGAGGGGCGGGACGCTGGCCACGTCTAGGAATCGGTCATGCCGGCCGCTGGAACTGCGGCGCGGCTGGCACTTGTGGTGCGCCGGGGACTTCAGCGCGGCCCGCGCTTTTACGGCGGCCGCGCTGATAACTCGAGTCCCCGGCTTTTGCGGCCTGCTTCCGTTCGTTCCCGCCCCCAGACCTGCCAGTCAGGAGAGGGGCGGGACGCTGGCCAGTGCATCAGCGCTGAGGGCTGGAGTCGTTTTTACATACTCCAGCCCTCACAATCGGCACAGAGGGGACACTGTTTCCCGCACTTTTGTTTGGGAACTCCCACGGACCGCCCCTCTCCACAGACGCCGGCAGCCATTCCTGCTGACACGCTGAGCTGCAGAGGGGAGCCGGGGAGACCCAGACAAGGAATCTGCAGCCTCTTACCCGCTATTCAGCGGGCGGTAAGCAGCCCTCAGGGCTCACCCCCTCTTGTGCCAGTATTATTCTTAGTATTTTGTTTCTACAAATACTTTGTATTGCATAGCGCTGGTCGCCCTTTGGCTATAGACTCTCTCACATTGCAGAGAGCCAGCAGCATGTCGTCCGTAAAACGCAAGGGTGCCAAGGCACAGACATTATATGCTTCCTGCACCGCTTGTGGGACTTTTCTACCGGCAGGCTCCACGGACCCCCATTGTGTGCAGTGCTCGGCCCCTGCGGCGCTTGCACAGTCGGGACCTCTGCTGGACGTGTCCCAGGGTGTACCACCTGTGAATGCTGTCCAGGTGACAGGAACTGAGTTTGCAGCTTTTGCTGACAGAATGTCTCTCACTATGTCACAAATTCTTGACACATTGCGAGCTAGGCCTGTACTTCAGGCCACGGACACTGTGCAATCATTGCCCCCTGGTCCCCCTCAGCTCCAAGCTCCGGGACGGGCATATACACCTCAGGGTGAAGACTCTGACTCGGACGATGGCCCCGGGCAGCCTAAGCGGGCTCGCTATGACGGGCCTTCACATTCATCTCAATGGTCAGGATCCCAGCGAGATGAATCTATGGGTGATGAGGCGGACGTAACTGATCAGGATTCTGATCCTGGGACCGCTCTCAATCTAGATACTCCAGATGGTGACGCCATAGTTAATGATCTTATATTTAACATCAATAAGATGTTAAATATTTCCCCACCAGCTCCTCTTGTGGAGGAGTCAGCTTCGCAGCACGAGAGAATCCATTTCAGATACCCTAAGCGTACTTTAAGCACTTTTCTGGACCACGCTGACTTTAGAGACGCAATCCAGAAACCCCACGCTTATCCTGAAAGGCGTTTTCCTAAACGGCTTAAAGATACACGCTATCCTTTTCCCCCTGAGGTGGTCAAGGGTTGGACCCAGTGTCCAAAAGTGGATCCTCCAATTTCCAGGCTTGCAGCTAGATCCTTGGTTGCAGTTGAAGATGGAGCGGCACTTAAAGATGCCACTGACAGGCAGATGGAGCTCTGGCTGAAATCCATCTATGAAGCGATTGGAGCGTCATTAGCGCCTTCTTTTGCGGCCGTATGGGCACTCCAAGCTATCTCAGCCGGGCTTGCGCGAGTTGACTCCGTCACACGTGCATGTGCCCCGCAGGTAGCACCATTGACCTCGCAAATGGCGGCATTCGCGTCGTACGCGATTAATGCTGTTCTTGACGCTACAAGCCGCACGGCAGTGGCGTCAGCCAACTCCGTTGTTTTGCGTAGGGCCCTGTGGTTGAGACATTGGAAAGCAGATTCTCATTCCAAGAAGTGCTTAACCAATTTGCCTTTTTCTCGTGACCGATTGTTTGGAGAGCGTTTGGATGAAATCATCAAACACTCCAAGGGTAAGGACTCATCCTTACCGCAACACAGACAAAACAGACCCCAACAGAGGAAGGGTCAGTCTGGTTATCGGTCCTTTCGAGGACCGGGCAGGTCCCAATTCGCCTCGTCAAAAAAGACTCAAAAAGACCAGAGACGCTCAGATTCTTGGAAGTCTCAGTCACGCCCAAAAAGGACAGCCGGAGGAACCGTTGCCAAGACGGCGTCCTCCTGACTTGCGGTCTCCGATTCCCACACCCGCGGTCGGTGGGAGGCTTTCCCACTTTGGCGACATCTGGCTGTCACACGTCAAAGACCGTTGGGTGAGGGATATTCTGTCTCACGGGTACAGGATAGAGTTCAGTTCTCGTCCGCCAACTCGTTTCTTCAGAACTTCACCACCAGACTGAGCCGATGCTCTGTTGCAGGCGGTGGCCGCTCTAAAGGCGGAAGGAGTGGTGACCTCCGTCCCGCTTCAGGAACAAGGTCACGGTTTTTACTCCAATCTGTTTGTGGTCCCAAAAAAGGACGGATCGTATCGGCCCGTCCTGGATCTAAAGTTGCTCAACAGACACGTAAAAGTCAGGAGGTTCCGGATGGAATCCCTACGCTCCGTCATAGCCTCAATGTCTCAAGGAGATTTTCTAGCATCAATAGATATCAAGGATGCGTATCTCCACGTGCCGATCGCACCAGAGCATCAGCGTTTCCTACGCTTCGTCATACACGACGAACACCTACAGTTCGTAGCGTTACCTTTCGGTCTGGCAACAGCCCCCCGGGTCTTCACCAAGGTCATGGCAGCAGTAGTAGCTGTTCTGCACTCGCAGGGTCACTCGGTCATCCCGTATCTAGACGACCTGCTTATAAAGGCACCCTCTCAAGAGGCATGCCAACACAGTCTGAAGGTGGCACTAGACACTCTCCAGAGTTTCGGGTGGATTATCAACTTTCCAAAGTCTCATCTAACCCCGACCCAATCTCTGACTTATCTTGGCATGGAGTTTCATACTCTATCAGCGATAGTGAAGCTTCCACTGGACAAGCAGTGCTCGCTACGGACTGGAGTGCAATCTCTCCTTCAGAGCCAGTCGCACTCACTGAGGCGCCTCATGCATTTCCTAGGAAAGATGGTAGCAGCAATGGAGGCAGTCCCGTTCGCGCAGTTTCATCTGCGCCCTCTACAATGGGACATTCTACGCCAATGGGACGGGAAATCGACGTCCCTCGACAGGACTGTCTCCCTCTCTCAGACTGCCAAGGACTCTCTGCGTTGGTGGCTTCTCCCCACCTCATTGTCACAGGGAAAGTCGTTCCTTCCCCCGTCCTGGGCAGTGGTCACGACGGATGCGAGCCTATCAGGGTGGGGAGCGGTGTATCTCCACCACAGGGCTCAGGGGACGTGGACTCAGGAAGAGTCCACCCTGCAGATCAATGTTCTGGAAATCAGAGCAATCTATCTTGCCCTGCGAGCCTTCCAACAATGGCTGGAAGGCAAGCAGATTCGGATTCAGTCGGACAATTCTACGGCGGTGGCGTACATCAACCACCAAGGGGGAACACGCAGTCGCCAAGCTTTTCAAGAAGTCCAACGGATTTTGACGTGGGTGGAAAGCAGAGCGTCCACCATATCCGCAGTTCACATCCCAGGCGTGGAAAACTGGGAAGCAGACTTTCTCAGTCGCCAGGGCATGGACGCAGGAGAATGGTCCCTTCACCCGGACGTGTTTCAGCAGATCTGTTGCCGCTGGGGGACGCCGGACGTCGATCTGATGGCGTCACGGCACAACAACAAGGTCCCAGTTTTCATGGCACGGTCTCACGATCACCGAGCACTGGCGGCAGACGCCTTGGTTCAGGATTGGTCGCAATTCCGACTCCCCTATGTGTTCCCACCTCTAGCATTGTTACCCAGAGTTCTCCGGAAAATCAGGTCCGACTGCCATCGAGCCATACTCGTCGCTCCAGATTGGCCAAGAAGGTCGTGGTACCCGGATCTGTGGCATCTCACGGTAGGCCAACCGTGGACACTTCCAGACCGTCCAGATTTGCTGTCTCAAGGGCCGTTTTTCCATCTGAATTCTGCGGCCCTGAACCTGACTGTGTGGCCATTGAGTCCTGGATCCTAGCGGCCTCAGGTTTATCCCATAAAGTTGTTGCCACAATGAGACAGGCTAGAAAACCATCCTCAGCTAAGATCTATCACAGAACGTGGAAGATTTTCTTAGCGTGGTGCTTGGCTCAAGGGTTTTCTCCCTGGCCATTTGCATTGCCAATTTTTCTTTCCTTCCTGCAGTCTGGGTTGGAAAAAGGTTTGTCGCTTAGCTCTCTTAAGGGTCAAGTCTCCGCGCTATCCGTATTCTTTCAGAAGCGCTTGGCACAGCTTTCTAAAGTACGCACGTTTCTCCAAGGAGTTTGTCATATCGTTCCTCCTTACAGACGGCCATTGGAACCCTGGGATCTGAACAAGGTTCTCATTGCTCTCCAGAAGCCGCCTTTCGAGCCTTTGAAAGAGGTTCCCCTTTCTCGGCTTTCACAAAAGGTAGTTTTTCTTGTGGCGGTCACGTCTCTTCGAAGAGTGTCCGAGCTAGCGGCGTTATCTTGCAAATCTCCCTTCCTGGTATTTCACCAAGACAAGGTAGTACTGCGTCCAATTCCAGAGTTTTCTCCCAAGGTGGTTTCTTCCTTTCATCTCAATCAGGATATCACTTTACCATCTTTGTGTCCGCATCCAGTTCACCAATTTGAAAAGGGTTTACATCTGTTGGACCTGGTGAGAGCACTCAGGATTTACATTTCTCGCACGGCGGCTCTACGCCGTTCTGATGCGCTCTTTGTCCTAGTCGCTGGTCAGCATAAGGGATCGCAAGCTTCCAAATCCACCCTGGCGCGGTGGATCAAGGAACCAATTCTTCACACATACCGTTCTGCTGGGCTTCCGATTCCATCTGGACTGAAGGCCCATTCTACCAGAGCCGTGGGTGCGTCCTGGGCATTGCGGCATCAGGCTACGGCTCAGCAAGTGTGCCAGGCGGCTACCTGGTCGAGTCTGCACACGTTTACCAAACACTATCAAGTGCATACCTACGCTTCGGCAGATGCCAGCCTAGGTAGACAGGTCCTTCAGGCGGCGGTGGCCCACCTGTAGGAGGAGGCTGTCTGACAGCCCGTTCATGTGGTATCTTTTTACCCACCCAGGGACTGCTTTTGGACGTCCCACTGTCTGGGTCTCCCAATTAGGAGCGAAAAAGAAGAAGGGAATTTTGTTTACTTACCGTAAATTCCTTTTCTTCTAGCTCCAATTGGGAGACCCAGCACCCGCCCTATTTGTTCTTAGGGTTTCGTTTTTCGGGTGCACATGTTGTTCATGTTGTTTCTTAAGTTCTCCGATCGTGTTATCGGATTGAATTTGTTTTTGAAACTGTTATTGGCTTTCCTCCTTCTTGCTTTGGTACTAAAACTGAGGAATCTGTACTCCTACGGGAGGGTGTATAGCCAGAAGGGGAGGGGCCTTACACTTTTAAGTGTAGTTCTTTGTGCGGCCTCCAGAGGGCAGTAGCTATACACCCACTGTCTGGGTCTCCCAATTGGAGCTAGAAGAAAAGGAATTTACGGTAAGTAAACAAAATTCCCTTCTTTTGACCAAAGTTCTGCAACAAAAAGGCAGCATTTTGAACAACATAGTGTGAACAAGAAACCCAAATTCCCATAGACTTTGCTTGAATAGAAGAACACATCCATTTTGGCATTAAACAGCGCAGAAGAAAAAGCAGCAAAAAAGCAGGTAAAAAGCAGGTAAAAAGCAACGTGCGCACATACCCTAAATGGTGTGGATTTTTCACACCTTTGAGAAAGCAGTAAGAGGGGGTCTGGACACGCAGGGACAGAAGAAATTTGTAATACTACATGACATAGCCAAACGATGTATTTTAAAACACTGGATACACAGAGAGAGCCCATCCACGAAGGAAGTCATCGACGAACTACTGTGTTTCCCCGATAGTAAGACACCCCCGATAGTAAGACGTAGTGAGGGTTTTGGGGGGGGTCGGCTAATGCAAGACGTACCCCGAAAGTAAGACATAGTAAACGGAAATCGTTATTTTTTTTTTCTCTTTACAGTACCGGCCGAGCGCCCAGCTGAGCGCCCTGACACGCCGGCGGCCGAGCGCCCAGCTGAGCGCCCTGACACGCCGGCGGCCGAGTGCCCAGCTGAGCGCCCTGACACGCCGGCGGCCGAGCGCCTAGCTGAGCGCCCTGACACGCCGGCGGCCGAGCGCCTAGCTGAGCGCCCTGACACGCCGGCGGCCGAGCGCCCAGCTGAGTGCCCTGACATGCCAGCGGCCGAGCGCCCAGCTGAGTGCCCTGACATGCCGGCGGCCGAGCGCCCAGTTGAGAGCTGTCACATGCCGGTGGTCAGGCGCTCAGTCAAACGCTCGGCCACCGAGAAATGTTGCAGTAATATTGTCCGTGGTCCATCAGGACCACGGACAACATACAAAAACACGCAGCCTCAGTGCCCTTATGTGCAGCAAGTCCTCATACGGTACATTGCATGGAGACTTGCTGCGATTGCTGTGGGATTTTTTTTCCAATATAAGACATACCCCGAAAGTAAGACATAGTGGGACTTTTGGGGGTAAAAAGAATGTAAGACACTGTCTTACTTTCGGGGAAACACTGTACAAAACCTATTGAGACTAGAGAAAATGGCAGCGGAAAGGGACAAAGGTTGACAGGCAAGTTTTTTGGGAGATGGAGAAACTTTATTGAACGCCAATTTACTCCGGGAGAAATAAATAATGTGATGGCGCCTTATACACAGAGTGGTATCTCCTGAATGATATCCAAGACAACTTGGGTAAAGAATCATCCAGTAGTGGGTTGTGGAGCGAGGAGAAGATGAGCAGATAAGGGTATATCGAGACACGTCAGCAACTACGGAAACACTCAGGGTTGACACTGGTTTTAACGACCTAAATGACCTGTATTGTTTATGCCATTTCTTAAAATCTTTGTTTTGGTTCAAAGTGTATCATCGTTTACCAAAGATCAGTATGGAATTTCAAAAGGAGGCAATATCCCCTATTATGTTTTATTCTGTCAGAGGAATGTTCTTCTTTTGTAACCATGAAGGTCTTTGTTATGTTTATAAAAATTGAAAAAATGTAATTAAAACGTTTGGAAATAAAAAAAAAAAAAAGAAGATGTATGGTTGTTTTTAATATTCAACTTCAGTTTTTATTGAAAGGATAAACATGACAAAGCGGTCCGCTTCCATCACTGGGGGGAGACCACAGCAATTTACCAAATGAGGTCCTGCAGTACCCTGTTATGACCAGCAGATGTCACCGTTGCCTATAGGGAGGCTCAGGACCTTATGGTCGCACAGTCATGGAAGCAGGTCCACGAATATTAGCAGCAGACGGTTAAATAAAAACATCAAATACACTTTTTTTTCCCCCCCTTGTTAAGGAATTGCAAATAATCAGTCCAGAAAGGAATTAAATTCACAGACCAGATATTGAGAGTCATTACTAAAAAGGTCTTCAGGCCAAATAGCTTTGGTTACTGATCACTGTCAGCCACTTAATCCCATCACTGACCAATCAAAGACCCACAAAATATGTTGGGGGTGAGATATGGAGATTCCCCAAGATGGGGAAACGACAATGTCCTCTTACATTATGTCCATTAGGGGACGGCAGCAATATTTTTTAGCATTTTTATCCTACTTAACTCCTTTATTAAAAGGGAACCCGTCATCAGATTTTGGCCTTTGAAACTAAAACTATCACCTTAACTTAAGCAGCGCCTGTGCTGCATTCCATTAAGGTGGAATATAATGTGCCTCGGTGAAATTAGTGAGGGCCTCTGAAGTCTGAACACTGCAGCGCCTTTAGTGTAACCATTATTGGGGTCCCAGAGTCCCGCACCTTTACTAAATAACCCTGAGAGGATCTAGAGGAGCTGTGGATTACAATACGCAGCCTTCCCGGGAGGAGGGATTATGGGCTACATTCTTTAAGGGGAACCTCTCACCACATTTTGACCTTCTAAACTATAACTAGCACTTTAAGCAGCGCCTGTGCAGCATTCTATAATAAGGTGCACGTTACACCCTGACCTCCCCATGTAGACCCCAAAAATACCTCTATAAAATCTCCCGCCCTGCATGTAAATTGCCCGGTCCAGTCCGATGGGCGTCCTAATCTGCACCTCCTGTCCCTCCTTTCGACGCCCTCCTGTGCTAATTGTTGTAGATGCCTTGGACGCCATCCACATAGGCGGGCAAAATCTCCATATTCCAGTCTCACGCACTTCGCTCTGCCCTGTTGAGGTCATAGCCGAAAACATAGGTGAGCATGCGCAAACCTGCAAGTTGTCTGCAGAGGTGCGATATTTTGCCCAGCAATGGCGACGACATTACCCGCTTTATCCACATCGTCAGGGAAAAATTTTGCGCCTGCGTAGAGAACTCGCCAATTCGCGCAGGCACACCTA
Source organism: Anomaloglossus baeobatrachus (assembly GCF_048569485.1). Classification (NCBI taxonomy): domain Eukaryota; kingdom Metazoa; phylum Chordata; class Amphibia; order Anura; family Aromobatidae; genus Anomaloglossus; species Anomaloglossus baeobatrachus. The sequence goes on along the minus strand of NC_134358.1, from coordinate 527,186,118 downwards.
TGTTTTCGGCCCTGCCTGCAATAGGGCAGGGCAAAGTGTGCGAGCCAAGAAAATGGAGATTTTGCCCTTTATGTAAACTGTCCGGTCTGAAGGGCATCCTAATCAGCATCTGCTGTCGCCTTCCTCCTGTCCTGACTGACGTGGGTGACGCCTTGGACGCTGACAACATAAGTATGCCTGCGCAGGCCGATGAGTTCTCTGCGCAGGCGCGGGACTTTGCCCGGCGAAGTGGGTGACGTCATCCACATTGCCGGGCAAAATCTTGCACCTGCGCAGAGAACTCGCCGGTTCACACAAGCACACCTATGTTTTCGGCTTTGCCCACAATAGGGCAGAGCGAAGTGCGCCTGTGCGAGCTGGGAGTATGGAGATTTTGCCCACCTACATAGATTGTGTTGAAGGAGTCATCCACATCAGTCAGCACAGGAGGAGGAAAAAGGAGGGACAGGAGGCGTAGGTTAGGATACCCATCGGAACGGACAATTTACATAAAGGAAGGGAGTTTTTATAAAAAGGTATTTTTGGGGTAACGTGCACCTTCATTGAATGCAGCGCAGGCGATACTTAAGGAGCTAGTTTTAGTTTAGAAGGCCAAGATCTAGTGACATGTTCCCTTTAAAGAATGCAGCCCATAATCCCTCCACCCGGGAAGGCTGCGTATTGTAATTCACAGCTCCGAAATTCTCTCAGGGTTATTTAGTAGAGGTGCGGGACTCAGAGCACTGCAGCTCCTTTAATGTAACCATTATAGGGGTCCCAGACTTTCCGACTAATGTCACCGAGGCACATTGCATTCTTCTATAAGTGAAGAATCGCTATAAATATAAGGCCCAAATATTACACTCAAAAGGTTTTTGACTTATCTCCAGGAAATCAGTTGCTCCGACGACTAGATAGAAACAAATGCCGCGGGACACAGCACACAAATATGCCGACATACACTGCACACAGCAATATGACGAGAGGGGAACAGGCAACAAGTGGGCTAAAGTATCAGCAACGGATTCAATAAAGGTTATTGGTGAGGGTCCATGGATCTCTGACCACCACCAATCCCCCCAATCTAAAGTGCCCATGATTTTCATGGAACAGCAGCATGACAACTTTGTGGGAAACTATTACCTAATCCCACAGGCTTTTTCAGGAAATTTACGTATCGGACTGCTCTAATGCGACTTCACACTAACACCATGGACCAGGACTATTCATCAGTACTCGGAACGCTGCAGCCAATTACTGACTGCAGTGGTCACATGACTGATGAGTGGGGACATCATTGGGATGCCGACAATCCGTCACAGCGGCCTCTGTGGTCGAGTGACTAATTGGGTGGGAGGATGTCCTGTCTATCACAGTGAACTCCAACTAACGGTTAGTGATGTGTTTTTTTTTATGACTATACCCAATATCTGCCCAATTTTTGAGAATTGCTCCTGGCTTGTTACAATGAGGATGTAAGGCATTCGAGGCTGAGAACCAGTCTTACCCGTGGGCAAATATAAGGTATCATAGCTCAGCTACATCTGACTAAAGCTGCAGTACCCGGCACCACCCATGGACAGGAGTGGTGCCGTTACCATTGACGTTCCAATGACATTTCTAGTGCTTCATATATAAACAGAACTAAGCAGAAAGATCACCCAATAAATAAAGCCCAAGGCATAAAAAAAAAAAAAAATAAAAATAAAATGTAAAAAGCAAAGCACAGGCTTACTTGAGTTTTGGGAATACAGAGGCCCGCCGTTGATATGAGGTTGCCCCGAGAACTGAGAGGTGACAGAAGGCGTCCGTCTGTATCCCCCAGAAGAAGCATTAGATGTAGCAGAGTTGTGCCGAGAGATCTGCCTTGCCATTGAACCAAACTGAGAGCCGGGCGCTGGGCCACCACCAACTGCAAAGAATGAGCCGAGAAGAACCCCACAAAGAAATACATTATTACTACTCTCCATTATACGGAGCGGAGACACAACGCAGAGCCTCAAAACAGCAGCACGAATATCTGCAGAGTCCGCTCGAACCGCGGCACATTATAGAAGACATAGGTTGTATAGCATGGCGGCACTGCCCTGTATGATGCAATCGTCCTGACATCATAACCACCGCCCTGCACGGAAAGACGCTGGCAGAGAACGTCAAAAGCAATGTGGTCACAAAGGGCACAGGGCGTCAACACCAACTTTGTAACATGCACATGTATCACAACGTCAAAGTTGGATTGGACTTTGCACCTGGGCGCCATGTTTTGAGGATGCGAGAGCATGCGATGGTACATGAACAATACGCTGAGAATAATCACCCGGGACGGAACCAGAGTCTGAACTCCATATTTATAGGGGAAAATAACCTCTGTTATTTGGTGAGAGTCTTATTCTTTTGGGGTTTTTTTAATTGCCTTTTTTGCAGAAGAAAAAAAAAAAATAGAAGGCTGCAAGGATTTGGTTTTTTTCCCTTGGGTGGTGCGGGGGGGGGGTTTAATTCAACAAAGCAAGTCTTTGCCTTCTTATAGGACTAAAGAAGGGACTATCCAACCAACAATAGGAGCGGCAAAGCGCCCCCCCCCAGCAGGAGCGGCAAAGCGCCCCCCCCAGCAGGAGCGGCAAAGCGCCCCCCCCCCCCAGCAGGAGCGGCAAAGCGCCCCCCCCCCCCAGCAGGAGCGGCAAAGCGCCCCCCCCCCCAGCAGGAGCGGCAAAGCGCCCCCCCCCCCCAGCAGGAGCGGCAAAGCGCCCCCCCCCCCAGCAGGAGCGGCAAAGCGCCCCCCCCCCAGCAGGAGCGGCAAAGCGCCCCCCCCAGCCGGAGCGGCAAAGCGCCCCCCCCCCCCAGCCGGAGCGGCAAAGCGCCCCCCCCCCCCCCCCAGCCGGAGCGGCAAAGCGCCCCCCCCCCCAGCCGGAGCGGCAAAGCGCCCCCCCCCCCCCCAGCCGGAGCGGCAAAGCGCCCCCCCCCCCCCCCCAGCAGGAGCGGCAAAGCGCCCCCAGCAGGAGAATAAGGCACATCCAAAGCATCAGCCAATTGCTGCAGGTTTGACTTTGGAAACACGTTATCAATGAACAGTGGAGCCTTCCATATGTTGCAATTTTAGATGACAGCTATACAGAGTACGTAAATTACTAGATCTGATGCCATGAGCCTAGATATACGCTAGGTAATGTGTCCGGACACAACGATTCTTAGGATCAGCCAACCATCTAATGCTGGCCTCTCGACGCTCCCTGCCAAATATCGGAGAAGATGAGCATCAAGTGGTACTCCGCTCTCCGTACAGAGAACACATCAGCTATCGGCTAAGCACTCATGTGTACGGGGGAGGCGGAGGAGAGGAAAGTTGGTCATACAAGCATTTGGCCAACCGTTATCTAATGTGTATGGGAGATTTTAAAATACTTTTTACTGCAGCTTATGGACAGTGGAGTCCCAAGCTAGTACCCCACTAATATCATCCAAATTCCCAAAAGATCATTGTTTTTGTGGTTGTCTCATGAAGATAACCATTTCAAAGTTTGCCAAAACATGCTAAACAACCATTTCTCTAAACCGTCCCACCTATACACATGTATGCTCTCCTCAGATGAGCATGCACATGTTCTCAGAGGATAGAGGGATGTAAGCCAGAGATGGACAGCTGACAGTGGCTTATCTACCTGAAAATTAAAGGATCAGCTGAACTCCAACTGCACAATCCTGATCTCGCCTAAAACCAGAGGATATTTGGGAGGTTCCTATACACGAGAGTCTTCCCAAAATCCATGGGATATAAGCGTATAGCCATAACTACTAATAAAAATAAATGCTGTATAGAATAAAATAATCAGGAGGAGACTGTCCGCTTATGTTAGTCCCCCGGCTACAAATTTAATGGGGCCTTTTATTGGTTGTAGTCACTCAAAGCTTTGTGTAGAGGTTCAAGTTCTTGGGCTACAAAACAAGAAAAAAAAAAAAAAAAAAAAAATCGGAGCACAAAGACTCTGGTTCCCGCTTTTCGGTAATTATTCTCATTACAGAGCATTTTATATTGTAGTTAAATATACAAATGGATCACGGCATCTAATCCATCACCAGGAAATTAAGACATCTGGAATTAGCAGTTTTAGATTCATGCAGAATAATTTATTTCTCCGCCGGATGAATGAAAACATCTTGAACACTTTCCTTCTTGCCAGGTTCATAAAGCGGTTATTTCACAGATTAACACTGCAGAGATGAGAGCAGATCCCGCACCTCTGTGAGGGCGAGTGTCGGGTCAGAATGATGGGACTTTCTCACAGATGATGTACTTGTAAGTCCCGGTACTAGTAATACTGGAAGTCATTACTTATTTAACAACGCTCTAGAAAAACGCTGACGGCAAGGAAAGTCCACAAGACGTTTTGCAAAGCCTCTAAAGTGAAATGTGATTGAAGGAAACCCTTGTAGGACGAACTCCGGAACGCTGAAGACGTGAAGTGCTACATATCTTATCCCTGAAGACATGGAGGGGGTAATACATCTCTGCCGTACATCAATGGGTCATGAGGCATGCATCATATTACGCAGGATGTTCACATCCTATGTGGTGACATAACGGTATGTGGTTTAAGGGGTTGCTCACTTCTGCAACGGAAATGAGTAGTGTCAATGGCATACACAATTGTCAGGTGTGCGCGGGGTCGTAATGTCATCCGTACCGCTCACCTCTGATGCGGAAGTGAGCAACCCCGGGCAATCCCTTTAAAATCCCAAATTTAGTGCTGCTATTGTAACCTATGGGGAGGCAAATATGGCTGGAAAGACATCCAGCAGAGCCGCCATTTTGCCGACCATCATGTCACAATGACATTATATTCACCGTCACTGGTAGTAGCACAATGGTAAGTAACCCTAGCCCAAATAAATGGTATTCTGACTGCACACAAGCGTCTCTATTACACATTGTAGAGTTCTGTGACTTTAATAAATGAGGCCTAATGTATAATTAGAAAGTGTCTAAACAGGAAAACTGGTTCCCATAGCAACAAACCACAACAAAGCTTTCAGTTCATAGACTGCTGTGGTAAAATGAAAGCTGTGCTGTGGTGGGTTGCTATGGGTAACAGTTTGTCAGACATGTGCAGTCAAAAGATTAGAGGTCACATTAATTTCATCTGACAAGGTAAGGCCGGTGTCACATCTGGCATTTCACCGGATCCGGCACGCATGGAGTACATTCATTTACAGTGGAAGCGCGGTACCATCCGGTTGTGTGCTTCATGCACAACCGCATATGTCCGCATGGTGTCGCACTTCCACTGTAAATGAATGTACTGTACTGCATGTGTGCCGGATCTGGCATCCGGTGAAATGCCGGATGTGTGAAACCAGCCTTACAGGGCATTGTATGATCATCCTGAAATTTCACCTGAAAGCCAAAATATCCCTAACTGTGTGAGTAGTGTATGTGCACTGCCCATATTATGTACTGGAATGGCTGGGGGATTTTCTATTTGGATTTGAAAAGGAAAATGGCAGCAAAGTGGAAGAGATCTGAGTAACTCAGCCATAAACTGCAGACATTTCCATGCAGAAATTTATCGGCTTTGCCAATTTTTAAAGGGAACCAGTCACCAAATTTGTCCCCTATAAGCTGCGGCCACCTCCAGAGGGCTCTTATATACAGCATTCTAACATGCTGTATATAAGAGCCCAGGCCGCTGTGTAGAACGGAAAAATCACTTTATAATACTTACCTAAACGGTCGGTGCAGACTGGTCAGATGGGTGTCTCCGTTCTCCAGTACCAGAGTCTCCTTTTTCGGCCATCTTTGTCGTCCTTTTTCTGAAGCCTGGGTGCATGACGCATCCCATGTCATCTACACTAGCCGGCATTGAGGTCCTGCGCAGGCGCACTTTGATCTGCTTTGCTCAGGGCAGATCAAAGTATTAGGTCTATGTGCGCACTAGGCCGTTTTACCCGCAGATTTACCCGCAGATTTGCTGCGGAAATTTGAGAAATGTCTGCAATCTTTGTGCAGACATTTCCCAGCAAATCCTATGAGAGAAAAAAAAAAAAAAAAAATAGCTGTGCGCACGCTGCGGATTTTTCTCAAGAAATTTCCTTGAGAAAATTTCTTGAGAAAATGAGCATGTCAATTCTTTTCCACAGGTACCTGCGGATTTCTGCAGTACAGCCTGCAAAAATCCACAGGGAACAACCTGCGGGAAAATCGCAGCAAATTCGCGGCTAATCCGGAAATCTTCCACTCCCAGAAGTTTCTCAAGAAATTTTCTTGAGAAAATTCACATTTCTAGTGCACACAAAGCCTTATAGTGCACCTGTGCGGGACTTCAATACCTGCTAGTGTAGATGACATAGGATGCGTCATGCACCCAGGCTTCAGAAAAAGGACGACAAAGATGGCCGAAAGAGGAGGAGTCAGTACCGGAGACACCAATCTGACCAGTCTGCACCGCACCGCCCCTTAGGGGAGTATTATAAAGTGATTTTTATGTTCTACACCACAGCAGGCCTGGGCTCTTATATGTTAGAATGCGGTATATAAAAGAGCCCACTGGTGGTAGCCAGCGCTTATAGGCCCCAAATCTGGTGACCAATCTTTCAATTTAAGTTGCCATTTGTTTTCAGGTGTGATGTGAATTTCCACTACAAATCCCAATTGTTAAGTTTTCCAGTTAAAAGAAAAAAAAAAAAAAATGTTTCGCTGTGTTCCTAATAAAAAAAAAAAAAAAAAATAATAATAATATAGGACTCCGTAGTAATATTCTAGATGCCACAATCTCCAGTTATCAGTCTTCAGGCTTGTGCTTGCCACAGGATAGCATTTTACATGTCAGTACATCGTGAATGTGCTTGCTGGGGGCTGGCTGAAAACTCATTTCAATATCTAAATCACTGCCTTCTCTATATACCTCATCAGAAGGGGGCTGGTTTATCTGCTGAAATAAGCAAAATCGGCCTCTGTACACACATCACTCATGACCGAGAGAAAGCAGGTGATCAGTGCTATGTGAAAGGGGCTGGCTGATTGCTCATTTCAATATCTAAGCCAGGACCCTTTGTAATAGTATATAAAAAAAGAAGGGGTCTGGCTGAGCTCACAAAGTCAACAAGCAGCCCCCTCCATACACCTCACTGATGACGAGGACAGCTCAGAGTTGTGTGTACAAGGTTGACTGCCTGCACTTTTCATTGGCTCAGCCAGTCCCCTTCTTTGTAATAGAGCGTGCATATAAAAAAGCGGCCGGGGGGGAGGAATATGGGGGGGGGGGGGGGGGGCGACGACATCTGAGCAAGTGAAACGAGCGCTCAGCCAGCCCCCTTCTTTGCAATGGAGCATGAATATAATAAGAGGGGCTGTCTGAGCAACAAACAGGAACTCAGCTAGCCTCCTTTATATGCATGCTCCATTACAAAGAAGGGGGCTGGGGTGAGTGCTCATTTCATTTGCTCAGACAGCTCCCCTTTTTTATATGCATGCTCCATTACAAAAGAGGGGGGCTGTCTGAACAAATTAAATGAGCACTCAGCCAGACCCCCTTAAAAAGGGAATCTCAACACCGGTTGTTCATAATACTCACCTAACGGTCGGTGCGGAGCAGACTGGTCGGATGTGAGTCTCCATTCTCCAGGTCCCGCACCTCCTCTTTCGGCCATCTTTGTCCTCTTTCTAAAGTTAGTATGGATGACGTCATACACTAGCCGACAGTGAGGTCCTGCCAAGCAGGGCAGATCACAGTATTGTAGTGCACCTGTGCGGGACCTCACTGTCGGCTAATGTAGAAGACGTCATCCACACTAACTTTAGAAAGAGGACAAAGATGGCCGAAAGAGGAGGCGCGGGACCCGGAGACTCACATCCGACTAGTCTGCTCCGCACCGACCGTTAGGTGAGTATTATGAACATCCGGTGACAGGCTCCCTTTATCACACACATACCACTGACGACATGGGAGAAAGCAGGGAAGAGCAACGCTGATATCTGGAGAATAAGGCACTTTTAATAAAACAAATACATTATCGTTGTTTTAGGAATACAGTGACTTTTTCCCACCTGGAAGACCCCTTTAAAGAACTTTATGATCTTTATCATGAATCACTGTAATTGTATCCCTATGTTCTTGTAGACAGAGGTTGTATGACAAAATTGAAGAAGTGGTTATAAAGATACATGCAATATAATGAGGCATCGTCAGAATGAATGACGTCACATATAGGCAATGCATGTATCACATATACGGATACACGCGAATGGTGATGGTATTCAGCCAGAAAAACTAACTTTCCTTCACTTCAGAGGCTTTTACACCAAATGACATTACATGGATTAGAGACATGATCAGTCGTGTGAGTCACCTATGGATCATTAACACCAGGAAATGAATCTACAATCATTGGTTACACCTTGAAACCACCATGGATTAATGTAGAAAGGCACCCATACTCCATGTTGTAGAAGTCTCACCTGGAGGAGGGGTGGAGGTGGTGGCGGTGGAGGAGTTGGTGGTGAAGGTGTGGGACCACCAGAGACACCTGGGGGAGTTTGGGTAGTGAAATAACGTGTATTGTCAGAACAGACAAAGGTTGTAAAGCGACGCTTTGTAGTCTCAACACATGATATGCAACAATCGGATACAGTGAATCTGAACACAGCACTTCATGAAATGTTTCCTAACGCACTGTGTAAGGTCCGCCGTACATTATACAATCCGAAGGATTAGAGGATGTGACGGATAACTACAACCATCTTTGTAGGAGGACAATTCAATCCATTTTTCGGTGGATCCTCCAAAGTTCGGTTTAAGATCCAAGGTCTAACCAAAGCTACATGTAAGAACATTTATAATGAAAACTTTTGGGGCATTGCACTGTACCACTACCAGCCCAGGTTTCCTTGATACCTCACTCTACTTGGCATATGCCCAGCTTATAAGTGGTCTCCATAACGCTCATCTATAGTGCTACATTCTTAGCAATGTTATTTCTTGGTCTCAAGAAGACCAACACACAATGGCAGGTTTATACCAATATTGGCCACATGACAATGTGCAAACGCTATCACAGACCATTCCAAAATCTCTATGTAACCACTGTTGGGTATCAGAGACCATTCCAAAATCTCTATGTAACCACTGGTGGGTATCAGAGACTAGTCCAAAATCTCCATGTTACCACTGACTGCTACCACAGATGATTTCAAAATCTCTATGTAACTACAGGTGGGCATCATGGACTATTCAGAAATCTCTATGTAACCACTGGTGTGTAGTAACTGGTCTTGGATATCGCTTTACCCCTTACTGCCCATACATCTGTCTGGCAGATATATTCTTGCAGGGCCTCGATCACTGGTTCTCAGGGCAAGGATTTGTGAACCAAAAGCTGCAAAGTATCTACAGGACAGACTCTAGGAACTGCTTCCCGACATGTTGATATTCGAGTCTAGATCCGCTCACTGAGCCTGTAATGTTCCCGCACTAACATCTTCAGTGTCTTTCCTCCCTAGTGTCACAATCCTAACATCTGAATGCTGTACAGATGAAGCACAGTGATTACGATGGCAACAAAAATCAGAACAAGCAGCCCTACCTTGCCCGATAGTTGGTGGCGAAGGGGTTGGCACAGCTATAGGAATGCCAATGCTGCTGCTGCCGCTGTTTTCCTCGACTTCCGCTCCCTCCGCTGCTTCCACTGTCAATGAGACAAAGCAAATTCAGATATAGCAGAACTATATGTATAGCTCGGCATTTACACAGTCTGCCTCTGTAGAGAACAGTACCCCAACCCAGGGCAGGAATGGTCAACGAGACCGTAAGAGTCCGGCATAAGCCGCTAGATTCAATGTTACATTATGCCCTACAAAACTTGCCCCTGCAACGTGAGAGAAAGCAGGTATGATTCTATACAAAAATATCTATGGATGCATTTTTATAGGTGTATCGGGGAGGGGGGGGGGGGGACAAAAAAAGAAAGAAAAAACAGTGGTTAAAGTTCCTCGGAGCACAATATATATATTTAAAAACTATAGCATTATTTCTTATATTTATTTTTTTACATTTTGTTACGCCGCCCCTTAGTTACTCCAAAGAAAATTTTAAAATTATTTGCTAACTGGGTGCTACCATCAACTTTATCAATAGGGTGTTTCGGTAACATTAAGCAAGTTGACAACTGATAAAGTATAAACAATATTTGCTAGCAACATGGTTCCTCGCATTCAATTACAGCAAGAAGGGATCAGGGATTAAAAGGAAATGCAACAAAAAAAAAAAAAAAAAAGTAAATAAAAATTTCTAAACAACTTTATTTTAGCTTTATTTACTGAAATCGAAAACCCACTTTAAGAGAAAACTGTTACCTGCTTGCGGGCGTAGACATACCTGTGTGTTCTTGGTCTCTGATTCAGTGAGGCGGTCCTGCCCGGACTGTGCTGACTGCCGAGCCGAGCCGGACTGGTCATGTAATCATTAGGAACCGTAGGAGGCTTGACGGGTTCCAGGGTTTTGTAAGGCGTATTCCGCCTGTAGAAATAAATTAAAAGACGGGTCTGTCACCCACTGCAGTTTCCAAGCCATAGTTAAGTATAGGACTGCAATAAGTATTTAAAGGGAAACTGTCTCCAGGTTTTTCCCTTAAGAGCTGCGGCCACCACCAGTGAGCATATTGCATAATATTATATATATATATATATATATATATATATATATATATATATATATATATATATATATATATATATATATATATATATATATATATATATATATATATATATATATATATATATATATACACACACACACATACATATATACACACATATATATACATATATATATACACATATATATACACATATATATACACATATATATACACACATACATACATACATACATACATACATATATACATATATACACACAGTATTCTAGAGTACTGTATATAAAGAGCCCAGGCCAATCTGTAGAACGTAAAAAAGCCCTTTATTATACTCACCTAGGGGGCGGTCAGGTCCGATAGGTGTTGCTGCTCTCAGTCTAGCGCCTCCTCCATTTTGTGCAGTTCCAGTTCTCCTACCCAGACCCATCCTGCGTCACTCAGATGCCTCTATTGCGCTCCCACGCATGGGCACTTTGATCTGCCCTGCCGAGGGCAGAGGGAAGTACTGTAATGCGCACAGGTGGGAGAAAAGGTCAAAGACCGCATGCGCACTACAGTACTTGGATATGCCCTCAGCTGGACAGGTCAAAGTGCCCATGCGTGGGAGCGCAATGGAGGCCTTTGTGAAGGACACCAGACATGTCATGCACACGGGGCTGGGCAAGAGGACGGCGACCCCACAAGATGGAGGAGGTGATGACCGAGAGCCACGACACCCATCGGACCAGACCCCCTAGGTGAGTATTATAAAGGCGTTTACATTATACACAGCAGCCTGGGCTCTTATATACAGAATTCCAGAATACTGTATATAAGAGCTCACTGGGGGTGGCCACAGCTCATAAGGGAAAAACATGGTGACAGGTTCCCTTTAAGAAGTCAACGGTAGACCAAAAAGGGGACACGATGTAAATCAGGGGAAATACGCAGGAAAGGTCAATATAAATAGGTAAAAAAAAAAAAAATTAAAAAAAAAAAAAGTGAGGAACTGATCAGTACATTGGAAAACAATTATAAAAATAAACATATTAATTCTATAAAAATTATTGGTAAGAAAGTGAATTGAATATGGCGGCGCAATATAAATACAAATTACTATAAGAGATGGGAACTTCAATTACTGACCCTCATTTCTCAGCCAGCAGTGTCTACAAATCAAGGGGACCAGATATGCCCAAGCATTAGACAGGCAGCCAGATTAATTTCAATAGGGAATGTGTACTACCTCACTTTACCTGCGGAAGCGCTGCAGGGTAAATGAACCGGTTTATCCAAGGATTACAGTTGATCGCTTGGGATCGTTGCGGCAGGATTACCCCATGATCAGCTGACCGCTTATGTATCCTTTATATAAAAAGGCTATCCAACCCCTTTAAAGCAATTTTCTTTTGTAGTCTTACCCCAAGGTTCCCCGACCCTGCATCGGTGGACTGGGCGGCTTCTGTGTTGGAGGATTGGTCCTGTTCAACGTTCCAGCTCTTGCTGCCTGGTTACTTCCATGCTGAATAAAGAAAACCGGCAAACGTCAAAAAACCCATTTATAGCATCACTAGATTGGTTATTATAGATTATATTAGGCGGTCAGGGTTCCCAGACACAGCTCAACGATGACGTAGGCAAGTAGCCTATAATATTTTTGTATTTATTCACCACCATCTCATTACCATCCTAACACATTTGTAGACAAAATTTTTTTTTTAAAATTTTTATTTTTTTGGTAAACTTTTCCAAAATAGAAATATTCTTGAAGTGTTGCATCTGGCAAATTACAAGAGATACTTGGACACACTTTTCTTTTGGGAACTAGTCAGCACGTTAACCTAAGGACCCCAATTACAGATTTCCTTTGATATTTTTATGGTGGAACCCCCCCTTAAAATAACACTACACAATTTATAGATTCATGGCAACTGTAGGAGATATTTTTTCCTTAAAAAGGCCTACAAACACACAAATAACGGTGGGACTTGTCTGGGAAGCCTTCCATAATAAAAATGCGTGAAGAAAGCAAAGAATTTACGAAATGCGGGAAGTGCTAGGATCAGGTTAGACTAATGGATGGCTATAACTATAAAGGTAAATGCATCAATGCTACACGGGCAGATCAAGCAGCGCCGAATATCCAGAGGGACGGGGAGGGGAGGAAAGATGGAAGGTGTAAAGGACGGATAGCTGGGCAGCCGCGGTTACTGACGCTATGGGATCAGATGGGATGAAATTACAAAGAGCGTTGCTTACCTTGGCTTTTAGCCACTTAATGATGGCAAAGGGAGAAACAGAAAGGTAAAGATTAATAAATGGTCACAATGAGAGGTCATTTATTAGACATACATGGATAGAATTCCAACAGATTCCTGTCTCTGCTCTTTCAACCAATCTACAAAGTCAAAAATCCATTGTCTACAACAGGGATGGACCAAATACTTTACATATCCAGACATTACTCCTGGAAGCCAGGAACGAGAAAAAAAAATAAATATTGATAGCCTATTCTAAGAAAAGTCCTTCAATCAATATTGGTTCTGTGGGATTCGCCTTACGGGAGGCCTAAGGCACCATCAGTCTGCAGATTTTCAGAAACTCCAGAAGACATATCATGCTATCCTGATCACAGACAATTATAAATATCTGATGGCTGAATATCCTACCCTTGAGACCAGCACAAGTCGAGAAGAAGGGTCCCAAAGATAGTCAACCTGTCTGGTGAGGTGGCCGTCAAGTCTTGCATCTAGACGGGTTGAGGCTTTGGGAACCCCTGTTCTTGATCTAGATAAGGGTCCCAAAAATGAGACCCACATCCTGTAGTTAGGTCTGAAATGTTTAGGATAAGGATAGGACCCTATCAACAGCATGGCCTATG